>NC_064614.1:587606713-588870915 GCF_023898315.1 Schistocerca nitens | reverse complement strand
TATTTTGCATAAACATTTGGACATGAGAAAGCTATCTGCAAGATGGGTTCTGCGATTGCTCACGCTTGATGAAAAACAGAATCGTGGGAAGTGTTGCAAGGAGTTTGCATCTGTTCAGGAAGAATCCGCAGGACTTTAAGCGTCATTTCGTCGCTGTGGATGGAACATGGATACATTACTATAACCCTGAGACCAAACAACAATCTAAACAACGGGTTACCAAGAGAGAATCTGCACCAAAAAAGGCGAAGACCATTCCTTCAGCCGGAGAGGTTATAGCAAATGTCTTTTGGTATTCGTAAGGGATAATCCTCATCGACTATCTGGGAGAGGGTAAAACTATTACAGGTGCATATTATTCATCATTATTGGACCGTTTGAAAACTGAAGGTGCAACAACAACGCTGGCGATTGGACCGCAAAAAAGTCCTTCTCCATCAAGACAATGCACCAGCACACACCTCAACAGTTGTGGTCGCAAAATTAATAGAAATTGGATTCCAACTCTTTTCACATCCCCCCTATTCTCCAGACTTGGCTCCCTCAGACTACTACTATTTGTTCCCCAATTTGGAGAAATAGCTGGCGGGACAAAGATTTTACTCAAATGAGGAGGTGATTGCAGCAACTAATAGCTTTTTTTCAGACTTAGACAATTCCTATTATTCGGAAGGGATCAACAAATTAGAACAACATTGGACGAAGTGTATAAGTCTAAAAGGAGACTATGTCAAAAAAGAAAAAAGGTTTATCCCAAACACGTAAGTAGTTTTTAGTTTTGCACGGACTTTTCAAACGCCCCTCGTATGTGGACAATTTATTTAGCAAAGTACTAAAATAATGTTACAAATTTATAAACTAAATACTCTGTTACATTATTTAGTGAATAACTAAACTAAGGAACTGTACCTGATAGATTCAAATATGCAACTGACAAATGTTTTGATGGTCAAATCTTTCTAGTAATAAACATTTCTGAAGTGCTTGAGAAGCTCATGTGTAGTTGGATTACAGAACACTGTAATAACCACAAAATTAGTATTTACTGAAAAAAGAGCTACAAAAGAACAGGCAATATTGCAATTTGAAAATACGTTTTCGAGGAAGGTTATGGAACGAAAATAGTACTCACATGCCAAATACAATTACTTACGCTACCTATTTGCACTCATTTAAACTCAAATTACAAAAACTGACAATTCCAATTACATTACTAACAAGAGACTGAATGTTATTGAGAGCATGATGTTAAGTGGGGTTTTTAATAGTCACATTTCACTGAAGTTTGGCGCTACAGGTTTAATCAGACGCTGCTAATTCAGGTCTTCAATGGAAGGCCACAAATGGACTTTTCCCTCTCAAAACCATCAGCAACCCTCACACAACAGATATTCAACAAATGCTTGTCTGAGAAGTGGTGACTGGGACTTAACAATTCTGACACTATACAGACCAAATGCAGTGTCGCATCCAGCTGTATCTTTTCGTCAAGCTGAAAGAGCACCTAGGGGACGGGGCATCTCTGTTTATAGAGTCATGGTGACCAAACTAAAAAATAGTGTTACGTATCTGTGTCACTTTGAAGTGCAGTGCAGCAGTTAGAAGTTACTTGGCCTGGCATAATAACGTGAAATTTACATTTTGAAGTCCCCCTCACAAGTCTGTAACATGCTCCAATACCAAATCTCATTGGAAGCGTTTCATATTTGGAATGCATTTTCCTTACAATATGATTACAGTACAAATGAATGCCGTTTCTTTATTTCTTAATAACTATTCAAATGAAAGTGTCTGGAATTGGTGGTCATGTGTGCATGAGGTTTGCTTGCTTGTGTGCACGAACAGTGCATATTTCTCTTTTGTTGATGAAGGCTGTAGCCAAAAGCTTGTGTGTCTTAATTGTGCCTACCTGCAACTTAATGTGTCTTCTTTACAGTCAGTAGCAATCTATCTTCTCCTACACTGTTAACTATCAAATTGGACATTATTATTAGTTTACTGCCTAAACTGATGTACTTTAGAATCTAACTTGTCATTGCTAAGCCAGGCATAGCTCTTCCAAACCAGTGCTCAAGGTAAGTTACACTTCCACATTTTTTTCTTTTTTAGTTTCTGAACAAAGATAGCAGGGCACAAATTCTGATTTTACTAACTTCACAGACCATTGTGTGTGTCTTCCACCAGATGACCGTTGAAGGTTAAATCATCTATATGTGAGTACACAGGCTTTCCCAGCGTAGGGATATACTGCAACCCTCTATGTATCGTCCACATGTGAGGATAAGATTAGCGTAATTACCGCAAGCAAAGAGGCATTCAAACAATCATTCTTCCAACACTACAGGTGTGAATGTAGCAGGAAGTACCCTAATAACTGATACAATGGGATGTATCCTGAGCCATGCACCTCGTGGTGGTTTGCATAGTATAGATGTAAATGTAATAACTTAAATTTTATCGGATCTGCAGCCGGAACATGAAGTCCCCTCAACACAATATTTCCATAGTCCACCATCTTCAGGTGAGTGCACAAACTCGCTGGTTCGTGCAGCAGCAGCATACCTGAAGATGGTGGCCATGTGGACTGCAGAAATATTGTGTCATGGTGACTTCATGATCTGGTTGCAAACCAAGGAAGATTATTATTATAATCATCTAAAATCTAATGTGAGGAGCTGTAGTCTCACTCATGTGAATTTTTTTGCTTTCATTTAGCAACATCAGAGACCTTGTTCAGAAGAATCATTTCCAGAAGCTTCTTTTGCAGCACAAATGTGTTGTATCCTGTCTCTGGCTGCCTGCCTTCACTCTTCTGTCTAGTCACTGTCCTGCTTGTGCTCTTTGTGGAACCCCTTAAAGTAGTTGATCACAATCTGTACTTTAATTGGTTAGACACATCTTCCTGATTCAGTTCAGTGCTCTTGATGTCCTTCCTTCCCAGAACCATCTATCGGACATTTTAGGTCCCTTGTTTAGCAAATTAAAAATTGTTTCATCAGTCGGGCTGCATCAATCGTGAACCAAAAGTCAGTAGAACTTTTGTTGCCATTTCCTTATTGACTCCATCAGCCATTCATTATTCCTGTATAGCTCCTCTCACTGTCAGTCTTTACTGCCCATCTATTATCGTACGATCCACTGTCTTCCGAAGCATTTTGCTCTCAAACTTTTTGGGCTCTTTCAGTACAGGCTTTCCTGCCATTCACTTTTGTATAGACATTCATTTGCCTTGTATAGAACATGTGTCCTATGAAAAGCAGCAAACATCTTTTATCTTCTGCTATCACTGGCTTCTCTTTACTAGTTTTCATATGTTCTATTTCACCAAGCTACCTGAAACTGTCCTCTTTTTCCATCTTACCATACTCTGTTACTAGTTCATGAGACATTGTTCATATGTTGGGTACAAACTTTGCTTTCTCGAAAGAAGTACAGAGGTTAGCTTTTTCTGCTTGTTGCTTCAGTGTGTTTATCTGTTCCACAGGCTTGTTTATGTTTCTTGATAGGATTGCCAGATCACGTTTCAATGCAAAACAGTTCTTCTTCCCATTCTCAGATGGTCCTATCTAAAATAAAATTGAAGACAACTAGGGATACTCCATCACCCCATTGAGCCTCAATTTTCTTCAGAAAGTTTTTGGAGAGTTCTGTCATTAATCTTACTTTTGTATGTGTCTATGTTAACAGTTTGTTTGATAATTTCTACTGTTTTTGGGTCCACTCAAAGCTGTATTAAGATATCAAACAATACCTCTCCGTCAACAGAATTGTAGGCTTCTTAAAGTCAATGAAGACCACTATCAGTGCCTCAGAGATTTTTTCTTTCCAGACTCAGGATCTACTCAACACAGGATCTCCCATTTCCTGAATCCAGCTTGATATTTGTCAATTTGATGACCTACTTGCTCCACATTCCTTGCCTGTAGCGCCTTGAAGAGTAACTTTTGAGTTTTAGGTACAACACAAATACTACCGTAAAGGTGACATTAGTTCTATCTCCCTTTTTTGTATAGAGGGTGAGAATCGGCACTGTTTTCTATTCACCATGTACGAGGGTGAGTCAAATGAAAACCTTAAATATTTTTTTAAATATTATTTATTGTGCAGAAGTGGTACAAAGCTGTATCACTTTTCAACATAATATCCCCCAGGCTCAATGCAAGTCCTCCAGCGCTTACAAAGTGCATAAATTCCTTTAGAAAAAAATTATTTTGGTAGTTCGCGCAACCACTCATGCACCGCATGGCATACCTCTTCATCAGAACAGAACTTGTTTCCTCCCATTGCATCTTTGAGTGGTCCAAACATATGGAAATCACTTGGGGCAAGGTCTGGTGAGTATGGTGAATGAGGAAGACACTCAAAATGCAGGTTTGTGATTGTTGCAACTGTTGTACAGGCAGTGAGGGGCATTGCATTGTCATGTTGCAAAAGGACACCTTCTGACAGTAATCCACATCACTTTGATTTCATTGCAGGCTGCAGATGATTTTTTAGGAGCTCTGTGTATGATGCACTGGTGACAGTGGTCCCTCTAGGCATGTAATGCTCCAAAATGACGCATTTTTCGTCCCAAAAGAGGGCCAGTATAACCTTCCCTGCTGATGGTTCTGTTCAAAACTTCTTTGGTTTTGGTGATGAGGAATGGCGCCATTCCTTGACCGCTCTCTTCATTTCCGGTTGGTGGAAGTAACCCAGGTTTTGTCCCCAGTAACGATTCTTGCAAGGAAGCCATCACCTTCTCGTTCAAAGCACCGAAGAAGTTCTTCACAAGCACCAACACATCGTTCTCTCATGTCAGGAGTCAGCTGCCATGGCACCCATCTTACAGACAATTTGTGAAACTGGAGCACATCATGCACAGTGTGGTGTGCTGACCCATGACTAATATGTAAACATGCTGCAATGTTCTGTGGAGTCACAACTTGTTGTGCCTGACCTGGACGAGGAGCATCTTCCACTGAAGTCACACCATTTGCAAACTTCCTACTCCATTCGTAGACTTGCTGCTGTGACAAACATGCATCACCGTACTGAACCTTCATTCGTCGATGAATTTCAATAGGTTTCACACCTTCACTATGCACAAAGCGAATAACAGAATGCTGTTCTTCCCTGGTGCAAGTCGCAAGTGGGGCAGCCATCTTTATACTGACACTGCGATGGTATGTGTGCATCTGCATTATGCTGCCACCTATAGGCCATTCTGCCCGCTGTTTGTAGCGCACTTACCAACTTACAGGATAACGGCGCGTAATTTCGATTTGTTATTACAAATTTAAGGTTTTCATTTGACTCACACTCATATTATTCTAGCTTATCAGATCTTTTTCATCTCTTTGACCTAGAGCAGTAATCGTGGTTTCTCTCCCATGTTTCAACATTTTCGCTGTGATTCAAGTCTTCCACAGTGGCTTTGTTGTTCTTTAGCTCTGCAAGTATCCCCTACATTTATCAGGACTGGGAGGAGGTGAATTGTTTATTTGATCTGGGACTATTTTTGATATTTTTTCTCGGAGTTCTTTGCAGTTAAGCAGTTTCTCAAAGTACTTTGTTAGGATCTCAGTTTTTTACTTTGGTTTTTGCGACTTTATGGAGCGCATTTGCAATCCGCTTCTTCTTTGTACACTAAGTGCTCATCTTCTGTTTCGTCTGTGTAACATGCTTTATAGGCTACTGCTTTATGACAGTCTACAGTCCATAAGAAGTGTTGATGTCTCCTCCTCTGCAGTATGTACACTGTTCCAGATATCCCACCAGGTTAGTGTTTCGAAAATTAGCTTAATTTTGATTTAACTTTTCAGGGTCTATTCTTAGAACTTTATTCTGAGGCAGTTTTTTTTTTCTTCACCCCACATAAGGAAGAGACCTGAGTCATGGTTGGTTCCTTTCCTCACTTTTACATTCATAATTTCCCTAATATTCAGTTTCAATATTGTATGGCAGAATTTACCAAAATCTTCTCACGGAAAGCATAATCCCCCCTCCCCGAGATGCGATTTGAACTAAGTAGACATAAGTTCGAGATCAGAGACATCACACTCATCAAGATGTCTTCTGCCATTTTTAGTTGTACTACTATGGGCAGGATAGATGCCAATGAAATTTTTGAAACTGGTCTTCCTTTCCAACTGCACATCAGAATCCCCCAATTAGAACTACTTCATTTACAATATTGCTGACCCAAGATACCAACTGTGTGCTAGCCATTATCAAATGCTTTGTGCTGTGCAGAATCCGTTGTTTTCTTTCCTTATTTTTAAGAAAGTGAAGAGACAAATCCTGATCCATCACTGACTTCAATTATAACTCATACTACACCAGAAGGGATCTGCAGTTCTAAGACCATCTCAGTTTGCAGAAATGCAGAACACAGGTGTAGGCTGCTGCCTTGCAAGAGGAAGATGTTATTGGGGATTTTCTTCTTCTGCAGTCGAGGCCATTCCGTGGTGTCCTTTTAGTCTCAGTTGATCTGTGGGTGCTTGTCTGACTAGACCTTCTTTGCATCCCTCCCTGTATGACTGTGGTTTGATGAGTTTGGAAAAAAAAAAAAGCAAGAACAAATGTTTGTTTCGTAAACAATCCACCTCACTTCTCGACACAGTCTCCTTGGTCAAGTGATCCTCTCATTTATTCAGCCTATAAGAAAAATATGTTCTGTCAATCTGACAATCTCTGCAAAATACTCGTTGACTGCAACTATCACTTCCTCATTTGATGAAAATTTTTTTCCAGCAAGCCAATGTTTCAAGGTACAGAACAGGAAGAAGTCACCTGGGACTACCGTATTTACTCAAATCAAAGCCGCACTTTTTTTCCAGTTGTTGTAATCCAAAGAACTGTTTGTGGCTTAGAATCAAGTGCAAAGTAAGCAGGAGTTCTGAAAAATGTTGGTAGGTGCCGCCACAACTAACTTCTGCCATCGAGTATATGTAGCGCTGCAAAGGCATGCTTTGCAGGCACGAAGATAAACACTGGCGCCAAAACCTCTGCGTCAGTAAATAAATTTAAAAAAAGGTAGAAGACAAGCTTTTTTCTCCGCCCCAAGTTTCGACCACTGCATTTTCAAACATTATCCAACGAAGTAAATAGAAATTCCATATTGTTCATCTTTGAATGTAGCAGCCTTTCAAATATTCATAGCAACAAAAATAAATTTCTTTACACAAAAACACCAACAATGCACAAGGCTTTAGGATTGTTGCACGAGTTGATACACTGGGGCTCATTTAGATTTCAAGTAGCGGCACCTATTGCTTGCGGAATTTTGTGAAGTGCTTGTTGGTGTTAATGAACCATAATGAAGCACTTCCATTACAGTGCCAAATTCAAGAGGGGAACAAAGTTCTAATCTTTCTGCAAGTCTTCATTGCGGGATTGATGAGAGCAACGTCATGCGATGGCGACTGCAGAGAGACAGATCACTTGAATGTTCAAGTAGCAGGAAAGCGTTTAGTGGGCCAAAGTGTGGCCGATATCATGCACTAGAAGTGATTTTAAATGAATTTGTTAAGGAAAAGCGTCAGACATTCCCACCTGTGATCGCTGAAATTTTAAAAATTAAGGCACATGAAATTGCTACAGAGCAAAAAATCTAAAATTTTAAGGCTAGTTGCAGCTGCATTGATCCGTTTATGAAGTGCTGGGGTTTTTCACTTCGGAGGCGAACTTCAGTTCCACAGAAGCTGCCATAAATTATAAAGAAATACTTGCGGAATTTCAGTGCTTCATAATTAGCCGGCGCACAGAAAAGCAATACCTTCTTGATCAGATAGGAAATGCTGACCAAACTCCCGTGTATTCTGACATGCCGTCAACTTATACGGTTGACGCCAAAGGAAAGAAAGACAGAAGTGTTATAACATCAGGGGGTGTAAAACAGCGGATGTCCGTCATGCTTGCTTGCACAGCAGATGGACACAAGTTACTCCCATTCATAGTTTCCAAGTGAAAGACTTTACCAAAATTGGAAGTGTTTCCAAAACTGTAATCGCATGAGCAAACGAAACTGGGCGGTTTAAAGAGGACATGGTGCTGGAACGGATTAAGCATGTGTGGAATTGTCATCCTGGCGCAATGCTTGGTTTACGCAGTCTGTTGGTATTAGATGCATACACACGTCATACAACACCTACAGTAAAACAAACATTAGAGGAAAGCAAAACGAACTTGGCAGTAATTCCAGATGGGATGGCGTCAATTCTGCAACCACTTGACGTCCGATTGAATAAACCATTTAAGGACAAGCTTAAACGCATGTACGCACACAGGCTTTCGAAAAGCGAAAGACAACTGAAACCAACAGGACGTGTAAAACGCACAAGTTTGTCGCAAGTGTGCCAATGGATTTATGATGCATGGAAGTGTGTTCCAAATCAGACTGTGCAACAAGCATTTAAAAAATGTTCGATATCCAATGCACTAGATGGTATGGAGGACGATGCTCTGTACGAAGAAATGAGCAACAAAGAATCGAGAGATAGTGATTCAGAATCATGACTGATATTTTAAACATTTCGTATGAGATGTATTACAAACCCAACAAAATTTTGTTTTAAATTTCAGCGTTTAATTTCTAACTTATTTTTATTCTTATTTTATAAGTGTTGCTACTCTGCACTGCACAGGATGGAAAAGCGTGGAGAGCTGCATCAAACCAGTCTACGGACTGAAGACGACAACAACATACTCTGCATTTGAAGTAATCACTAAAAATCTACCACGAAAGTCCGAGTGGCAAGACTGTTTGGGATGTATGTCAATATGACCAACTCTATGTTCTGAATTTTTTCCTACCTGTGACAAAAGATGGTTGCTAACAGGAACTTTTATGAATCGTGAAATCACATGCAGTATTCTCTTCACCATAAGAATAATACGAATGTAAACATTATGCCATGTATCCTTTCGTGTTTGCTGCTATCTCATTTAAATCCTGTCTGCCTAATAAACTAAGAAACTAGAGTGAGACAACAGCAAACGCGGAAGAATATACATACCATGCCATGTTTATATTCATACTATTCTCATGCTGAATAGTGATACAGAAAGAAATGAAGCACAGCAACTGACTAGATTTTTAAATCTAAGATGACTCTTAATTTCTGTGCAGAATGTAATGTACTAAAGAGGTGTCTGCAATGATTTTCAAACGGAGAAAAATTTTCGCTAAACTCTCTTTCAGAACATCTTCTGTCATACACAGTCTATTATTTGGTTCTTGTTGATCATGATCAAAGAAAGCAGCAGTGTAAGTAAGAACAAATAGCAGTCTCTTGCCATTGTTTTGCTAATGAGACAATTCCTCTCTTTTTTTATTGTAAGTGGCGGTAGCATGCACAAAAGCAAGCCATGCCGCGAGCAGCGACAGGTCGTAAACACTCATCATCAGAAAGCGACAAACAATGCATGACAGTACAATAATGCATTTTCAGCTTAGAAAGACGTAAACACCAAAAACAAAGAGAACGGCACTTATCAGATCAAAGCAAAATGAGCAATAGATTCAAACCAGACGAAGCACGTGGAAAAGGAAGGGTACCCGTATAAATACAGACGGAGCGCCTGACGCATAGCAATGGCTACTTGGTAAGGCTTAACTGCTAAGCTTACGACTTGAACCAAACTACTGAAGCTGCATCTTCATCCATTCGACCTAAATTGTGTCTCATGTTACAGTGGACCAATTTTGTTTCAATTTGGAGGTGTGGCCTACAACTTTTCTCTTCCCTTAAATTTTGAGTCTCAAATTGCAGGTGCGGCTATGATTCGGGAACATTTTTTTTTCTCTTGATTTCGAGTCTCATTTTTCAGGTGCGGCTTAGATTCGAGTGTGGCGTACATTCGAGTAAATACGGTAAGTCTGGTGAACAGGGTGGATGTAGAACCAATTCACAGCCCAATTCATGCACTTCCTCCACTGTCATCACTGATGTATGGGGATGGTACATTATCCCGGCAGAGGAGCACTTTTTTGCGTGCCAATCTTGTTCTTTTTTTCAATTAACACGTTTCAAACAATCCAACAACTAAGCATGATATGGTCCAGTTACGGTTTTGTCTTTTTCCAAGTGATCTATGAGGATTATTCCTTGGGAATCCCAAAACACTGTGGCCCTCATCTTAGCAATTGCCAAGATGGTCTTTGCCTTCTTCGGTGCACTTTTACCAGCCTTCGCCTGGCTGCCATTTTGCCTCTGATTTGTAACGATGGACCCAAGTTTCATCAACAGTCAAAAATTGGCACAAAAAGTCTTGTGGACTGATTTAAATATCGCCAGACATAAGTGTTGAAATGTTGTACTCGATGCGCTTTTGGTTGACTGTGAGCAATCACAGCACCCACTCACAAACAGCTTCTTCATAATCAATTCTCTGTGCAAGATATTTTGCACTCACTCAGGTGAGATGCCCACAGCCTCAGCAATCTCACAAATTTCTATGAATTTCTATTTGGTGGTTTGCATTACCATATTGTGGATTTTGTCAGTGATTTCCTTTGTGGTACTGTCAACTGGAGAGCTGGAGCACATTTCGTTGTGTGTGTCTGTCCGACCATGTTTAAATTCATTAATCCAAAAGTAAATGGTCTTCAATAATAGTGCAAAGTCCATATGAACGTCATCTAATTCTATTTTGATTTTTGCAACAATCCAACCCTTCAAATGAAAATGTTTAATAACAGCACAAAACTTGGTATTGCCTATTTTCAATCTCAGTCGACACACTGACCATTAAAGACAGCTCTCAACAATGAACTCACTCCACATTATTGAAATTCTTTATACGATTCTTGGAATAATCAAGCTTACCAACCATGAAGGCACAACAAAAATGTTCCATACTTTCATGAAAATTTACCGGACTTATGAAATCAATCGCATATGTACAGAAACGTTCCTAGTCAGCCACCAAGACATATTGTGTCGGGGTTGAAGACCTCCATCCCAGTGTCTTTAAAAGTGTTCAGTTAGCCCTTACTTAGTTCAGAGCTAAACCTCCATGAGCCAATTATGAAGTTTAAAGAAAGTATAAAGTACATTTGGATCAGACATAGAACAAAATGATTACCTATTCATTCTCTGAATTCCTGTTTATGCAGAACCTAAATTCTTGTCACAACAGTCACGATTTGGAACAGAGCATTTCCATGAAAATCCAGTTTTAATTAAAACATCTAACATACTGCTAATGTTTCAACTTCCTTAAATACTTTTTTTTTACTAGAGCTTTCTAATATATGGGACAAGATAGTAGTTTTCCAAATAACCATTTCATTAAAAAAAGAAGACAAGAAAAACTTTTATTGACATTTAAATGGAAATGATAAAGAAAACATAAATGCTCACTACAGTATTTAGTAAAACAGAAGGCTCAGTGGAATAGCAGTAAATACAACCATAAAAAGCTTGCTGCTAGAAACGAAGCACAATTAACGCACAAATGAGTCTTGCACAAGACCTCTGAGATTGAAAACATCATCTTTTGGTAACTCTGTTAGTAACAAATAAGGAGATGGCTGTGGTATCATAGTTCAATACCACCCCCACCGTCACCTGACTGCTGGTAATAGAAACATACATTTCCAACAGACACCAATAGCACTCACACGTCGACCGGCGGATCCAATGAGGTGCACCCACTGAGCCATGCCTTCAGTAGCTCAGACTACAACTGCCCTCTGCCACTGCAATGTAGGGTGGCCGGCACCAGCTACATGGTCCAGTCTCAGTCACAGTCTTCATTCTTAGTCAGCCTTTGATAGTTTGCACATGTGTTAGGAGCAGGAATCTGACACCGCACAATGCTCTTTAGTTTCCCTCTCAGAACAGCTGGACTTTACTGCTATTTGTTCTCTTGTTAAGTTTCTTCTCAATGATTGGGGAAAGCTACAAGCTAAGCAAAACTTCTGGTTACTGTATTTATGTGTTCACTAATTACTTCTACTCCCGGCCAGCTTCTCTACAACAACAGCTGCTGCTGCTGTAACACTCTATAGCCCACCTTTCTTTACCAATGTGAACACACCAGCATTAGATATTAGTCCCAAGAGCACCTGATAGCCTCCCAAAACCTGCTAAAGTATCCATACTTTGGGTAATATCAGTAAATTGAATAGCAACAGCAATCTGTAATACTGAATGTAGAGAACATTGCCTAAAATCCCAATAATGTAGACAATAAGATTTTTTATGATTCTGCTAATATAATGTACAAAATTAATATGTTGTGCCATTACAACTCAGAAGTTCACATTATGCAGTGACAAATTACAGCCAGCCACAAAAGCCACATTTAATGGCGAAACACTAACATCATATGTTTTCAATTTCTTAGATAATTATCCATCAAAAGTTAATCATATCCATGTTACTAAAGAAGAAGGTGCCACTGTTTATGAACCAATGGCTGAGAATAGTTAAATCTGACGAAAGTGTCAAGTTTCTGGAAGATGATTTCCATCAACACTTCTGAACCATCTTATTAATCACTGGAATATATCTTCAATATCAGTGATGACCAAGTCAAATGAGCCATCCCAGCATTAATTTACATTTATGTAAGGAAATGTATAAACCTTCAATCAGGACAGCAAGATGGTACTTTGAATGCTGACCCCCTACCCCACACGAAAGAGTAAAGCTATTTCATTAAATTATTTAGGCCTACCTAAAGCCTAATTCAAAGCTTCACTCGGGCAGTACATCTGTCAATCTTTCTCACTTCCACTAAGGCACCTTGCTTGGACACTGAGAATCTGACACAGTTTCATTTACAAGGGTCATTAAAAAATAAAAGAGTCAAAGACTGCAAACTGAAAACTGTTGAAGGGAATATAATGCCATTGCCACTGCTGTCTTTATAAAGAGTGCTGAGGCCCCAAACTCACCTCTATCAGTGATGTGGGCATGACATGTAACGGAAGAGTGAGCATGTGAGCATTGACCATCTACCACACTTAGCTGGCTGAAAACGGAGAAATGGAAGCTACAAAAGAAGAGCAAAGGGGTGTAGTGCATTTCCTTTCAGCAGCAGGAGTGCAGGTAATGGAAGTTCATCACAGAATGGCATAAGTGTACAATGAGTACTCCATGTCCGTTACGAGGCCCAAGGTGGGGGCACAAGCGATACGAGGAAGGACAGATGTCACTGGCCGATAATGCATGAATTGGAATGCTACATCTCTTTATCCAGCAGGTGGTTGCCCTCATTACGAGAACTAGCAAGCTATGATGACAGCCTCTGCCCCATAGTCAGATTGAGCACTGGAATTGCAATGGACATCCATACATTTGCGTCATTCTTCAATGACTTTCTGTTCCCTGGTTCTTCCACTATAAGGAAATGCATCACCCTCATTTGCTCTTCTTTTGAAGCCCTATTTCCCTGTTTCCAGCACTATTAAGTGCAGTGGACGGTCAACGTGTGCAAGTACTCACTCTGCCATCTCATTGGCATGCACCCATGTCCCTCTAGGGCAGGTATGGAGACTCAGCACTGTTATAGAGAGCACATCTTGTTCTGTGTAGGCAATGGCATTTTGATACCATTAGAGGTTTTTCTTTTACAGTCTTTGGCTCATTTCTTTTTGAATGATCCTACCTCAACTGTAAGATTTTCAGTGTCCAATGTAGGAGTTGTCTGTTGTCTACATTGGCAGAAACTGATTGATAGTGTGTGGGGAAAGGTGGAGGAGAGGAGGAGAGAGGAGGGGAGGGAAAGGTGGAGGGGGGAAGGGGAGGGCGGAAAGGGTCAGAGAGAGAGAGAGAGAGAGAGAGAGAGAGAGAGAGAGAGGGAGAGGGGGGGGGGGGGGGGGAGAGAGAGAGAGAGAGAGAGAGAGAGAGAGATGATATTTACAATTGGCTTCTTAGTTAATGCAAGTATGTACCCCTAACTGCAGCATGTTTTACTCCATTGGATGCACAAAGTTACTTACTGTGTACACAGTCTTAGTGGAAAATTATGTACGTACATGGAAAGGAAAGAGGAAAAAGCAAGCTTTATCCTACTCTTTGACTGCCATGGCAAGAGGTACAATGCAGAGTGTCACAGGATGACAGATACTACATGGCCCAAGAAGTCCTCTAATCCTAGATTTGCTACAGCTGCACCCATCAGCAGTGACACCTCCATAGCGTCTGATCTTTATCGTGGAAGCACTAGGCTGGGTGCAAACTTGCAGTGGGTGTGTTTGCCAGATGTATGTGGTCACTGCAAATTGTAATACATTACTCACTACAAAATTTGGTTGCAAGCTCATCACCTTCTGGCTGCTTGGCCCCAAACTGGTGTCCCCGTCATCCACTGTTTATGTGCCTGAGGCTCAACAACTGTAGTACAAACATTATCTTTTCCCTGCCTAACCACAATTACTGACATGTGCTGACCTGACATCAAGGTTATTATGAGTCCCACTGGGCACAGACCCTCAAAAAGGGCAGTCACCACAAGTTACCACACAGCCTCTTTGAGAAGGTCAGCAAAGTTGATTTTTGCACAGACCATGATTAGTCAGGTATAAGCCAGAGGTGGCAACAGATTATAGGAAGATTACAGAGGTCGAACCACTTCAGTCAGCTGCTGGGAATCCCATTCCCACCAGAAGAACACACCCCTAAGTCCCTGTCCCCTCCACCAATCGCCACTGAGCCATCGGCACAGATGCCCAATTCTCCTACCCCTTCAGCACCTCCCCTACAATGCCACTCACAGTTTAACCTCTGATGAAAATGTTCCGTTCGGCCGGTTGAAGAGGGCAGTGATCTAATATCCTGTTATTCCATCAATATGGAGAGACACTAAGCAAGTGGCAGCAGCTGTGTAGCAGATAGTTCCTTTTTTCATGACCATGACTCCAGAGGAGGCAGTAAACATGTCACATTGGTATGCATGTCAGTTAGTCCACTGCATGACATACACACTCAGTCCAACAGCTGGGCAGTAGTTATGTTATTACTGAAGCTTCTGCACACTGGTGTTAACATACAACAGTTAAGTTACTTATTGGACCACAGAATTGAACTGGAACACTGTGTGTGTGTGTTTTTAAAATGATTTTTGACTCACTCATTAGTTCTGATTTGAGCTCCCATTACTTCTACCCCTACACTTACACCTACAAACACACTACACAAGCCACTGTATGTTGCATGGTGGAGGGTAACCTGTATCGGTATTAATAATTTCTGTTAGCAAATAGAGTGGGGAAAACAACTGTCTACATGCGTCCATATTAACCCTAATCTTATCTTCGTGGTCCTTATGTGAAATTTATGCTGGCAACAATAGAATCATTCTATGATCAACCTCAAATTCCAGTTCTCTAAATTTTCTCAATAGTGCTTGTCGAAAAGAATATCGCCTTCCCTCCGGTGTTCAAACCTACCGGTAAGCAGCCCACCTCTGAACTGCTTCAATGTCATTCTTTAATGCAACCTGGTGTGGACCCCAAGACAAGAACTCAAACAGTCGACAAAGTGTCACACTAATGTCTTATATGTGGTCTCCTTTACAGATGAACCACACTTTCCCAAAATTTTCCCAATAAACCTAAGTCAACCATTTGCCTTCCCTACTACAATCCTTACACGCTCATTCCATTTCATATTGCTTTGCCTATATATTTAACTGATGTGACTGTGTCAAGCAGCACACTAATAATTCTGTACACACAAACATTATGGATTCATTTTTCCTACTAATCTGCATTAACGTAAATTTTTCTACATTTAGAGCTAGCTTCCATTCATCACAACCAATTTGAATTTTTAACTAAGTCATCTTGTATCCTCCTACAGTCACACTTAATGACAACATCTTCCCTTACATCACGGCATCATCAGTAAACAGCCGCAGAATGCTGCTTGCTCCATTCGCCCTATCATTTATGTATATAGAAAATAACAGTGGTCCTATCACACTCCCTTGGGGCACTCCTGATGATACCCTCATGTCTGATGAACACTCACTGTTCAGGAAAAATACTGGGCTCTGTTACTAAAGAAGTCTTCAAGCTTCTCACACAGCTGGGAACCTAATCCGTATGTTTGCACATTTGTTAACAGTGGCAGTGAGGCATTTTTCAAATGCCTGACTGAAATCTAGGAATGTGAAATCACCTACTGCCCTTCATCCATGGTTCACAGGCTATCATGCAAAAAAAAAGGGCAAAAAGGTGAAGCCGAGTTTGACACGAGCGACACTTTTTAAAGCTGTCCTGTTCTGTGGGCAAAAGCTTTTCCCTCTCAAGGAAATTTATTCTATTTGAACTGAGAATACGTTCAAGTATTCTGCAGCAAATCAATGTTAAAGATACTGGTCTGTAATTTATAGGTCTGTTCTATTACCCCTCATACATACAGGAGTCACCTATGCTCTTTTCCAGTCACTTGGGACTTTACACTGGGTGGGAGATTTGCAATAAATCCAAGTTAAGTATGGGGTCCATGCTGTAAAGAACTCTTTGTGAAACCAAACCAGGATTGCATCCGGATGTGGTGATTTATTTGCTTTCAGTTGTTCCTCTACACAAGTGATGCACATTCGAATCAAAATTTGATGAGAAAAAAATGTGGTGCATTACATATTGAATGTCCCTCATAATTCTCTTACCTTTCAGGAAAGAGTCAGGTAGAGCCTGAGTGTAGTCTTAGGAGGTTAAACAGTTTACTGATGAAAGCTGTTTTCTTCTCAAATGTAGATCCTAGTCCACCGTATTTTCAAACTAATATAATGTGTTACAACAGAGTTAACATTCACATAAAATGAAAATAAAAATATTAAACCCTTTTTCTACTACATACATTTAGCACATATAATAATCATTCTTTCAAATCTCTATCACTGCATCAACTGTCTCATACACCATAAAGGGCAATGAATATCCTATTACAGTACAAGTAAATTAATGAATCACAGTTTGCTTGCAGAATCATTACAAAGAAATTGCACACAAATAATATACTTACAGGGGGTGGTTTTATGTCTCCAGCATTATGGAAAGACTCCTTAAAATCAGGTTGTGGACTTGAGTCAACTTCTTCTTTGATTGGTGGAGGTGATGATGCAATATCCACAACTTCATCTACTTCTGATGATATGGGGTGGAGTTTAGGTAGAGGAGCTGGCGCACTGCTCGTTTTGTAACTACACTGTGGGGGCATCTGCATTTTTCACAAAAGATGAAAAATAATTAGCAATCAAGTTTTAGATACACAGTAACGGCCAATTATAAAATGGAATTTATTATTTAAAATTATATTTCCAGTTTGTACTTGAAGATCAGGTGGCATATCAACCTGAAAACAATACCTTACTTTAGAGGCATATGAGTTGACTGAACAAAGTTTAACTACGAAATTATACCACACACAGTAACTTATGGCTTCTGCCTGCGTCACATTATTACATATGGCAAATGCCTTTATCTCCCTAATATAGTAGCAAGGTACAGAAAAGCTTTAAACATCACAGGCACGGAAAAGTTTCAGACAGATAGGTGCTTGAAAAATTTCTTAAATTCTAAATGTACCACATTGTTTTTCACACCCAAATGGGGAAAAGGCCTTAAAAGTTAGGAAACTTTAAGAATAGTTACACACATAAAGCTGCAGGATTCCCCCCCCCCCCTCCTTTCTCCTCCTTTTTTCCATTTCCATATTTTTATTTTGTTACAAATTCCATTAGCTTTAAAGAACATGTCTTGGTGAATCCTGAATGCACCCACGAGTATTCTGAACTCTTTATTATGAATGACAGCAAAATAACTCAAATTGGACAATCATGCATCTTCATTCTGGCACAGAAGGCTGAAAAAGAAAACTGAAATCAAAAGGCAATTAACTTGCAACTAACTGGGGTATTGCAGCTTTTGACTTTCTTTGAGGTTCCATACTTGGACACATTCCTTTTCTAATACATGGTGGTCAGAAAGAGTCTGAGAAGCTTGTAAGGATGTTGCAGGGGAGGTTGTGCTGTGAAATAATTTGTTGAGAAAAAAAATTGAATACATTGCACCATTTCAGAGTTATTCAGAACCGAAGTTGACCAATAAGGTAGCCACGCACAAAAGTTCAAACAGCCTGCCAGACGATGTTTCGACAGACGCGTTCTTTGTTTGGTTTCCTTAAACTGAACAAACATTGCTTTCACCTACCTAGCTTAAATTGATCGCTTCCTAAAAAGGCACACTTTAACCGGTAATTAACATTTCAATAATTGGTTAACTCATGGACCCAGAGCTGTCAGTGCATTACCATATTTTAGCATGTAAAGTGCTTGAATTTACACACACATTGAGCCAATTGGCTAGCTTCAAAGCTACATAAATTGGAAATGGCGCACATATCAATTTTTTTTTTTTTTTTAAGTTATTTCTCAGCACAACCTGTCCAGCAACACCCTTACAAGCTTTTCAGACTGTTCTGATCACCCTGTACAGTATATAACAACAACTTATTACTGAGTGTACCATATTACTCCAACGCTGTTTTAAGTGGCTGTGACGAAAGTACTGTTATTATACAGCACAGGGATTGAATAACAAATCAGCTACTGTATTGGTGAGAATGGTTCTTGGTTCACAGATAACCCAAGGTAATACATTTAGTTGCACATGAATAGGTCTCTTAAGTGGGAAATTTACTCTTTTACAATAGTGACATGATAAAGAAAGTAGAACACATCAAATTTATGGATTACGAAGCTCTCAAAGAAGAGGGACATTCATGACCTGGTGCAGAAGTTGAACAACAACAATCTTTGCAATATTTTCATGCCAATTCACAAGTTCAAAATTGGATACATTTTTATTCCGTAACTTAACAGTTCATACATCGATACTGCACTGCAGCTAGTCTCATGAGACCCACAGCTGATAACACACGCTGATACGAGATTAATGACATCCACTCAGTAAACCCCTGAAAACCTCTGTATGAAGAAAGCATGAACTACATGGCAGAGGGTAGTACATCCCTCTGTACAGTTATTTGGGTTTTTCCCAGTACATCCATGTATTGAGCACAGGAAGAATGACTATTTGAATGCCTCTGTGCATGCAGTACTTATTCTAATCTTAACCTCATGATCCCTAGATGAGCAACATGTAGAGGGTTTTAATATATTCCTAGAGCCCTCATTTAAAGCTGGTTTTTAAAACTTTGGTAATATAGTTTATCGGGATAGTTTATGTCTATCTTCAAGAGTCTTACAGTTCAGTTCCTCCAGTATCTCTGCGACACTCCCAAGGATCAAACAAACCTGTGACCTTCGATACGGCCTCCAGAAAAACTTATTATTCCAACAGCTCAATAAACCTGTGGCCATTCATTTTGCCCTTCTCTGTATATGTTCAACATCACCTGTTAGCCCTATTTGGTAAAAGTCCCACACAATTCAACAATATTCTAGAATTGGTCGCACTAGTGATTTGTAAGCAATCTCCTTTGTAGACTGATTGTGCTTCCCCAGTATTCTACCAATAAACCGAACTCTAACACCTACTTTACCCACAACTGATCCTATGTGATCATTCCATTTCATATCCCTATAAAATTTTAGACATAGTTATTTGCATTAGTTAGCTGATTCCAACAGTGAGTCCCTGATGTCATAGTGACAGGAGACATCATTTCTTCATTTTGTGAAGTGCACAATTTTATATTTCCGAACATTTGAAGCAAGTTGTCAATCTTTTGTACCATTTTGAAATCTTATCAAGATCTGAATGTTTATGCAGCTCCACTCAGACTGTGCTTCATTAAAAATAACTGCATTGTCTTCAAAAAATCTGAAACTACTATTAACATGCTCACAGAGGTCATTAATATACAACATGAACAGCAAGGATCCCATCACATTTCCATGTAGTACACCTGAAGTTGCTTCTACATATGACAATGACTCTCCATCTGAGATAATATACTGTGTCCTCCCTACCAAAAAGTCCACAGTCCAGTCACAAATTTCACATATGATCGTGCTTTCCACAATAAGCGTAAGTGTGGCACTGAATCAAATGATTTTTAGCCCAGTAAGGGGTACTTTTTGCTTACGAAAAATGAGGTAGAAGATTTTATTTTCTTTTTTGTGCATATAGTTGAGAGTATGTTAACATTTTTACCAACTTGGCTAAAAGTCATCTCCAACGCCTATAACTCAAAAAATGGCTACTCCAAATGAAAAATGTCAAGTTGTCAATGTTGTTGTTGTTGTTGTAGAGCATGAAATTTCATGTCACAAAATATCTAGTTTTCAGATTCAGGCACTATTAAAGCGTTCACACACTTGAAAGCCAAAGTAATTCCATTTTGTCTTTTTTTAAGTTAAAGTTACTCAATGAAATAACATTTAACGTGGGAAGATGGCTCTCTAATGAGCACATATGTGTATTCTATGTATATCTTTTTATTTTTCTTCATTCACATGTATTTTTATACATTTTTATCAATGCCTTAATTGGTATGAGTGGGCTGCTAAAATGAAAACCATGTACATACTAATGACCAATATGTATTTACTATGAGTAATAAAAAAATTGTACAAACGAACAAATAAAAGGGCATGGCGATACAAAGAAAAAAAGTTATGTAGCAGTGATTCACATTTTATCAATTTCAATTTCATCGACATCGTTTGGAAGACTGCAGCACGTAACGGTCCTGCAAACCAATCTTCATAATCCATTGCAGCATGTTCGCCAACTTCCCCATCCTGGAACATATCTTTGATCTCTTCCTCATCCTTCTCAAGCTCAATTTCTGGGGTGTTCTCGCAAGATAAGCCATAACAGTGTTTGCGCGTCAACGAGCACTTCAGTCCACATTTGCAACATCCACATCCTGCTGCGCATCCTGCTTTGCATGTGCAGGAAACCACCTTCACCGACATGTGTGGTGCCGCATTTTTAGTCATACCCACAGGAAACAAACCTGCTAAGTTTTTCTTCCAACCCAGCTGGCATGGATCAATTTTCTTCCCAGTTAAGATTGCACCTGGCAGAAACCTTTCAAGTCTTAAACATTTTCTCGTGGCAGACTTTACACTACGCTCATACGAAGTCGCACATTTGGGACTCCCATACAGTGATAACATCAGCTGTTCTTCTGCCTGGGCTATTACATATTGAGAGACTGAGGGTTTATCAAGTTCAGCAGCTTGCACTGAGGTGTGGCTGTTGCTCTGTAAGGTTTAGTAATATCCCTTTTCCTTGGCCAAAAAAAAAGAGGATGTGGTACCACATCCTGTACGGCACGACTGAAAAGGGCAAATGCAGTATCAAAACTGAAGGAATTACTGGAGTGCCGCAATCTTGCTCATTTCTCTTTTCCCGGTTTATGGAAGTACAATTTGTTGTTTCCTCGACCCATTAGGAGAACAAGCATGTCAATGTCCTCGCTCACATTGTCAGACTCAGCAACTTGGGAAACAGCTGTTTCCACAATTAATGAATCCCCATCTTCTTCTGCCTTAGCACTTTTAATACTTCCATCCTCAAATTTTCACATGAGCATCAATATCAGGTAGTTCTTGTTGCTCTCATTTGCGAGAAATTTCTTCTGTGTGACTGCAGCATTTTTATTTTCATCAAAAATGATATCTGATGAAGAACCTGGTATTGATAAACGGTGTGATCTTTCAGAGCACTCTGTTCCCCTTTGTTAAGCATCACTTTGGTAGCCATAGAATATAACTTATTTTGGATCCATTGTGCTTTCTCAAAGAGGTTTCATATTCCATCCAGATGGTTCCAAACTTTTCTTTGATGTGTCATACAACCTTATGGAGAAGGTGACCACTATCCACCACACAGCTTTTTATTTTGGGTACTTAATTCTGCTGGAGAGGTGTGAAAGCACTTCTGTGAATAGCGCTGTGGGAAAGTTCAAATGAGAAACAGAATTTCAAGTCTGTATCAAACTGGTTGATAACACACAGTCTGTGAAGCAATGTCAATGGGTTTGTGGTAGGAATCCTCTTCTTCCCTATCTTGAGAGCCGTAGTGCAGGATGCAAGTGTTAGAACCTTGGAATCATGTTTAAATAAGACATTTTTAAAGTTCTCTCCTTTAATTGTGCTGATGCCTTTAATTCCGTCTACTAATGCTTCATGACAATCTACAATTCATCGCCAATAACATCACTGCTTACAAACATAAGGATTAAATTTTGAAAAATGCCAGTCTTTCAACTTCCAATCATTCAGTTTGTCACTGTCTGCTATATTTCGATCTCTACATGAAGCTCGTAAACCCACATCCTGCTCGCTTGTTCCTGATGATACACCACAGAATTCTTCAGTTTTCTGACAAATATCATGTAAGGATGCCATCCTGAAGCCCACTTTGTGAGCAAAGAATCTGAAAACCACGTCTGTGAGTCAAGCCACCTAGTGTTTTCATTGTCTTCATGAAAGTTAGCTCTGTTTTGATATCAGACCATAAGCCACTTTAAAATTTATCACTTTGCCTAGTGGTGAAGTAGCCTTCAGCTGTAAATGTGTTGAATTCAGCAGCACCCTTTCAATCTTCCCATGTGAGCATCTCTTGTAAGTAAAGGTGCAGGGCCTTTTGTTTGTTTATATTTTCAAAGATAGTCTAATCAGTTTTGAGTTATTGAACTACTTCTGACAAGTACCGTGCACTTCAACTTCCCATCTTCGATCATACAAGAATGAATTTGATTTTAATAAACACTGCTTCTGTTGTGGTGAGAAAAATAATGCTAATTGGGAGAAACTTAGCAGACTTCCCTATAAAAAGTGAAACAAATTAAATTTGAGTTTAGAGATACTGAACTAGAAAGACTACATGCTGCTAGCGTACTGAGATGCCAGCTGCACTTAATCCTTATAAATCAGATACTATTGCTGCGTTTGAACCCCAATACGCTAAACAGTGCCTGAAACAGAAAAACGAAATTTCAAGCTCTACACCTTTGATAACTTTCAATTTTTAACTTAGAGCACCTGCGTTTTAGCTAAGAGCATTTGACCAAATGTTTTAGCCAAGTCAGAAAAAAATTATGGATTTTTGCTAACTGATTCCAACCCAATGGCTGCACCGACTGACATTTAAGTAGTGATTCAACACAAAATTTAACACTCTTTCATTTTGGTAATGGTAACGTTTTCAGTAGGATGCATGATTTCCAAGTTAAAGATGACAATCTGAAAAGAGTGCCAATTCCCCCCCCTCCCCACACACAAATTTGTCATGAGGCTTTAATGTATTCTACATACCCTCAACTATATACACAAGATTAAAAAATAAAATCTTCTACCGCACTTTCTGCAAGCAAAGGGCCTTTTTTGTGACTCATTACTGGACTATTTCTGAAATCAAGAAACACTGATACCTGACTGCCTTGATCCAAAGGTTTTGGTTATTGCCAAGTGAGGAAAGTGTAAGTTGGGTTTCACATAATCAATGTTTTCGGAATCAATACAACTATACATACAGCAACATAAGAAATAGGAAACAATGTTCTTAACAGTGTCACCAATTCATTTTCTGTAAATAGTCTCACTCAAAGAAAAAAGAAACAACACATTCAGTTCTGCACAGCTAGAAGTACTAAACCAATAAGTGTAACACATGGCAAGGAAATAATAAACAGTGCGAGAACTTCAAAATTTTCAAGTGTTCATACTCATGAGAATTTAAACTGGGGAAAGACCAGTTTGGAACATCAACAATTATGAAAAATACAGAATGCTACTCACCATAAATGTAACACACTGTGTTGCAGACAGGTACATTGAAAAGACTATACAAATTGAGCTTTCATCCAAAGCCTTCTTCAGAATAGGCATTGAACGAAAGCAGCGTAGGGAACAGAGAGGGATAGCAGGGTACCAGTAGTGAGAGGGAAGACCTTTCTGTCTGGTGGAGCATACAGGACTAGAAGGCAGCCGGACAAGGCCAGGCACAACTATTCAGAGAGGCTATGGTAGACGGGAGGATCCAGATGGGCCACAATGTGAAACAGCCATTGAAATCAAGCATGCCATTGGGTGGTCTACTTTGCTCTTGGCCACAGTTTGACAGTGGCCGTCCTGGTGGATAGCTGGTCGGTAGTTGTAGCAACATAAAAAGCTTTACAATAATGATTGCAGCAGAGCTAGTAAACGACATGGCTGCTTTCAAAGGTGTCCCAGCCTCTGATGAGGTAGAAAAAGACTGTGACAGGACTGGAAGAGGTAATGCTGGGCGAGTTGAATGGGCAGGTCTTGCACCTGGGTCTTCCACGTGGATACGATCCCTGTGGCAAGGGGTGGTGATTGGGAGTGTCATAGGGATGGACTAGGATATTGTGGAGATTGGAACACAACTTTAGGAGGAGTGGAAAGGATCCCGAGTAGGATGCCAATGCCAAGGCATTAAACAAAGGTATGAAAATTTATGGACCACAGTCTTCAGTATCTTACAAGTAATGAACTCTTCAGTAATGGACAGTAAAATGTTGCCGCAGCATTTTGATAAGTTTAGCCAAGTTTGAAGTGCTGTATGCGAGTGAATAACTGTGGTAAAGCTGTGAAACTTGGCAAGATGGTTTAATAGTTTGCACTGTGCATATTCTGTAAGAATTACGTCATTCAATTCTCTAGCTATAGTACAAGCGGCACTCAAAGCAGTCAGTAAATTTTTAGGGACAAAATAAAATTACTGCCAAGTTTAAGTATCGTGATCCCTTCACACTGTTGGCTTAGCAAGCTCCCCTTTGCTGACCGTGTCTAGAAGCTTGCTTCCATCTGAGCAAGTTTTGTTACTTTTGTCTTTATCGCTTAGTTTTTGTGATACAGGGGGCTAAAGCTGAAAAAAAAATGCAAAAGTACATTAATTTAAGAACTTGTATCTCAAAAGGGATGCTTCATTCTTCACTTATTAACCATTTAAAAGAGCACTGTTTCCTCCACAAAATATTTTCTATGACACTACGAAGGACTTGTCCAAATGGGACAGAAATAAGCAGATGCGATGTACACCTAGACATAAAAATGATGACAATTTCAGAAAAACTGGATAACTTAATCAAGAGAAAGAGCTTTACAAAGTGAGCAAGTCAATAAAGCATTTGTTCACATCTGGTCCTTATGCAAGTAGTTATGTGGTTCGACACCGATTGACAGAATTGTTGGATGTCCTCCAGAGGGATATCATGCCAAATCCTGTCCAACTGTGTATTATTTCATCAAAATCCTGAGCTAGTTGAAGAGCTCTGCTCATAATGCTCAAAACATTCTCAGCTAAGGAGAAATCCCACGACCTCACTGGCCAAGGCAGGGTTTCGAAAGCACAAGGACTAGCAGCAGAAACTCTCGCCATGTGTGGGCAGGCATTAGCTTGCTGAAATGGAAGTCCAGGATGGCTTGTCATTAAGGGCAACTAAACGGTGTAGAATATCATCAACATAACACTGTGCTGTACATGTGTCACAGACAAGAATCAAAGGGTCTTGCTGTGAAAAGAAATGGCACCTTGTTGTCACGGCATATGGCTGGCAACAGTCAAGATTGGTACCCTGCCACTGTCTGGGGCGTCTCCAGACATATTTTCAGCCTGAAATCTCATTGACTGCGGTAGAACTGGTGTGTCTCACTTAACCCTGATGAACAGCGAAGACGTTTCTGGAGATGCTCCTAACTACAATAGGATATCAAGCTGACTGTTGCCCATAGTACAGACCAACAACCAAGGATGATAGTCTTGTATGCTATTTCTTTTGACAGGACCCCTTTTGACTGTCATCTGTGGCACCCTCACAGCACAGCAATACGTCAAAAATATTCTACACCCCACTGTGTTGCCATTCATAGCAAACCATCTTGGGGTTACATTTCAGCAATATAATGCCAGCCTGAATGTGTCGAGTGTTTCTACTGCTTGCCAAACACTACCTAGGCCAACAAGGTTGCTTGATCAATGTTTGGAGAAATGTGGGCAGGGCCCTCCAACAAGTTCAGGATTTTGAGATCTAACATGACAACTGGACAGAATTAGGCATGATATCCTTCAGCAAGGCATCGAACAACTCTACCAATCATTGTCAAGCTGTATAACTGCTTGCATAAGGGTCAGAGATTGATCACTGCATTACTGACTTGCTCAATCTGTGAAGGTATTTCTCTTGGATAAAGCATCCAATTTTCTGAAATCGTAATCATTTGTTTGCCTGTACATGTATATCACTTATTTTGTCTTAGAATGTAAATAAAACAAGTTGTTCTTCTGTAAAGTTTCAATAGTGTTGTTGTTGTTGTTTTTCGTCTAAGGACTAGTTTGATGCAGCTGTCCACGATTGTCTATCCTGTCCAGGCTGTCTCATCTCTGCAGTTTTCAAAACAACAAATTAATTCTGTTAGTCAAGTTGTATCATAATTTTCTTTTCTCTCTGATTTGATTCAGGAACTCTTAATTACTATTCTAATCTACTTACTGAACTGAAGTGTCCTGGGAGATTAGAACTGTGTGCCGGACAAAGACTTGAACCCAAAACCTTTAGCTTTTGTGCGCTATTGCTCTACTGATTGAGCTGTCCAGGTGCGAGTCACAGCCCTCCCATACTCTTCCACCTACCTCTTCTGAACTTCACTTTTGTTAACTCGAGCCCCTTATATCTCAAAAACTATAAACCCAAAAGTGATAAAAATTTTATGTTTTATAAACAATTTACCGGCTGGCAAAGTTACTAAAGCACAGCCTATTAAGCAAACTACATGAAAAGATCAAGATATTTAAACCATGTGAGAAATTTTGTCATCACAAAATTTGTCCATTAATTAGTGATGCTTGGAGCAAAAACAGAGACTCAAATGACATAAGGGTCATTCCATGCCAAACTGAGCCTGAGGCTTATTTTTTGAAAAAATGCCAAATTTAACAATGTTATAGTTTTTCGAATCCACAAAAGTTGAATTTTACTGTCCTGAAAAAATTATAAAAATTACATAATTAGCTGAGGAAATATAGTTAAACAAAGTTGGAGATTCAACAGATGAGGATGGAAAACAAAAGGTTTGCTTTTTGTGTTGGCAGCTGTTTAAATTTGGGTTGCAGCAATTGTTGATGTTTTAATTGTTTAATTTCAAGAGCAGAATCTTATCTTTCTGACAAACTTCAGTTTTTAAAGAAAGGTAAGTTATTAAGTATGCAGCTAATTCACAAAAGTTACTATGTATTTAGTGTCCCACCCGTGACAAAAAACATGAAAAAGTTTACCTTCTAACTCAGCAATTATAGTAATTCTATATATTTTAGGTTAGAATTAAGAAAAACAAATAAAAACATCCAATGAACCATAAGGGAGCTTCTAAGTTGTAAATGATCATCTATAAATGTTAAAAGAAATTGTGTCCCACCCGTGACAGATTTTTGGATGTTACTCAAATCTATACCATTTAACACTTCTTGTTATTGTTAAGTTAAATTGGTTGATATAACAAGTGCTTTGATGGTTTACACTAAATAAAAACTTACTGTTTATTCAGAAAATGGGGAAAACAACATCAGCAGAGCGTATGAGAAAACTTCGAGAAAAACTGAAGAAAGATACCAGCAAGTACAATGTCCATAAAGAAAAAGAAAGAGAGCGGGATAAAAGAAGAAGGGAAAATATGAAGATGAAGGTATCCTCCAGTGAAAAATCTTTATTGGAATATCGAAAGAAGGAAGCTGAAAGAAAAAGGAAGTACAGACTTAAACTAAAATCCGTATTAATTGAAGATCAGTCTGAGACCTGTATTTCCCAGTTAGGATCATATAAATGTCCTCAGTCCCTTGGCAAAGCTGTTTGGGTAAAGAAGGTGCTTCCTTCAAGCCCCTCAAAAAAATCAGCAGTAATAAAAAAGCTTGTAAGTGAAAGCTTACCTAAAAAGGTAGTAAACCAGATTTTCCCAGTAGTGAAGAAGACATCTCATAAACTTACAGGTGATAATCTGCTCAAAATACAAAATTTTTTCACAAATGATGGAATCAGCAGGCAGACACCTGGCATAAAGGATGTAAAATCTATTGTAGACCATGAAACTGGGTAAAGAGTTAGCTTGCAGAAACGTCAGATGAATATGACAGTTAAGGAAGCATTTTTTCTTTTTAAGCAAGGCAATCCAGATATTGATATCAAGATTTCAAAATTCTACGAGTTGCGGCCTAAAAATGTTGTTCTAACGTCTCAAATGCCTCACAATGTATGTGTGTGCAGATATCATGCTAACTTCAACTTCATCATTGAAGCCATTCACAAAGAAATAGCTATTTTCCCTGCTACTCACACTCACCTTATGAATCTTGTTTGCTGTGATGTAGAAAGTGAAATATGCATGACAAGGCAATGCAAGAAATGCATCATGAATTTACACACATTAATAGATGGAAAGTTTGATTTGTGTGACATAATAACTTGGAGAAAATGGACCGAACATGAGTGTCACCCTAAACAGACTACTACCAGTGGAACACATTGTGAAGCTCTCTCTGAACTTCAGTCTCAACTAAAAACATTCAAAGAGCACTTCTTTGTCAAAAGGATGCAAACTGGAGCTTTCTAGACTGTGAAAGCATCAGTTAGTGATGACGAAGTGATATTGCAAATAGATTTTGCAGAAAACTATGTTGCACTAGCACAAGATGAGATACAAAGTGCCCACTGGAGTCATACACAGATTACAGTGGTCACTATTTGCGTTTGGATGAAAAAAGGGCTACAGTCATTTGCAATTGTGAGTGATGAACTGTGCCACAACAAGTACTCCGTTTATGCATGTTTGAAGAGTATAATAAGTAAGCTGAAACAAGAGCTTCCCAATTTGACCTCGATACGAATTTTTTCTGATCGTTGCGCAGGTCAATTTAAGAACAAATTCACCATTTCTAACCTCTGCTACATGATGCAAGACTTTGGAGTGTCTGGAGAATGGTTTTTCTTTGCAACATCACATGGGAAAGGTGCAGTGAATGGCATTGGAGCTGTAACAAAAAGGGCTGTTTGGAATAAAGTTAAGCAAAGAAAAGTCATCAACAGCAATGCACAGGAATTTTTAAGACTGTGCCAAATCATCTGTTTCTGGAATAAACTTTCTTCTTCTGACAAAAGATCATACTGATGAAAACAGAGACCTTCTGGATGGACGCTGGAAAGCTGTTAAAAAAAATAAAAGATATTCGCAGCAAGCATTACTTCAACGGTTACAATACCTGTAACCTAGAAAGAGGAGGTTTTTCCACTTTCACCCAACATATAGTCAATAATCTACACAGATTCTGAGATGAGTGATGAGGAATCATATCCTGATGTCCTGTTGACATCCAATTCCCAAGAAGTTACAGGTTCAGAACCAGCTGTGGAACAAATCATGCCAGGAACATTTATTTTAGTTGAGTTCCAAACTGCAAGAAAGAAATCCACTACATACAGATATGCTGCAATTGCACAGAGAAGTGTAGAAGACAATGGGGAAATACAGATTATGTGTATGCGATCTGTTGGGGACTCAGCAAAGGTATTTAAAGCTGACGAGGAGGATGTATCCTACATAGAGTTTAAACAAGTTCTTGCTATTCTCCCGAATCCAAATGTCAAACATGTTAGGGACACCTTATATTATGAGTTTCCTGTCAATTTAGACATTTTCGAAAGTGGGTGAGAGGCCAAGTGTATTTTTTCAAAGTGGTACATTCTTCAAGTGAAATAATTTAAGTACTCAGAACTGTAAACTAATACTATACCAAAATTTATATTATTTATAAGCAACAAAAATGTTCTACAAAGTTATTAAAACTTAAAGTGTCCTCCAAGTATATGTTACCTACTGATTCATAGTAGTTTATTCAATCAGTTTAAATAAAAAAAAAGATTGTACTTCACATGAGTCCCACCCGTGACAATTCCTTGTCCCACCCGTGACAGTCTTTGATTGCAATTATTGCAAGTAAGTATTACTAATCTAATATTTATTGATATTATGTCATGTAGAGAATTATTTTATTAATGTGAATTCAATATTTTCAAAAGAAAACAAGTGCATAAATCACAGAATTCTTCTAAAATGTTGGTGGTTATTCAATGCTACGTCTATTTGCTGTCCCACCCGTGACAAAGGTTTAAAGATGAATAACAGCTCAATTTGTAAACTTCTGACATTCAGATTTAAAGGGAAGGTAAAACAATTATTTGTAAGGCAACCAGTCAATTTTTACTTTATTTCTATTTTTACTTCATGTTATATCAGCATCTGACTGTTGAAAAACGTAGTGCAACTGTCCCACCCGTGACAATGGAATCCCCCATAAGCCTTACAGAATATGCACAATGACAACTGTTAAAATCACTTGCCAAGTTACACAGTTTTGCCACAATCATCCACTGAAATTTTTGTAATGTTGCCACGACTTTTTTCTTGTTTGATATAAGAGACTATTATTTATAATGTATCACATAGCCTGGGCCAAAGATCTGTATAACTACATTTAATCTTTTAACAATTCAGCACACAAAATCTGAATGAAATTTGAGGTGATCAAGTGGAGAACATGTCCAAAACCAGACCACTTGCAATGGGCTGGCCCAATCAAACTACAAAAATACATTATCAATTTATGTAGTAAAAATTTCAATTTACAATTTCTGTGTTTCATAATCCAAGAATTCTTTTACTGGTTAATACCGACATTGTATGAGAAGTTTATTTTTAAAGGAAATTTTATTTCACTTCAATTTTAAATGGCCATGTAGGTTATGTAATGAATAGAAATATGTAATTAACCCATACCACTAGGTTATTCAATAAATGGTTTTACTGAATTCCCCCATACAACTACGTCTACTTTGGCCCACGATGCCATCAATGTGGCAGACATAAACCAATTTCTCAATTTCTTTCTTTCTTTCTTTTTTTTTTTTTTTTGGGGGGGGGGGGGGTGGAAGGGTGGCGGCGAATGTATGTGTAAAATATGTCATAACAAGAACTGCAATTTTCTCATGACATTACATTCATTGTCTTTATCAACTCCCATCCAGATTAATACCTTCCCACCTAACAAAGACCACAGACTTCAATACAAATTAGTCTACTACACAACTTACAGTTCAAGTTATGACACAGAAGGAAAATAAATGTTATGTCAGTGTCCTGTTCTCTCTCTCTCTCTCTCTCTCTCTCTCTCTGCACTTATGATGTCACAGTCCACATGATAAAATCCTATGTCCAATATTGGAGGTTCAATTAAATTAAATTGTTTAACTGTAAAAGTATGTGTGAAACACTTTTCTGATATCGTGCTATTCAACACTGAGACGTATCCTTCTTTGCAAACAGGATAGAGCTTCAGGTCAACCTATCAATACCAGATGTCAGTTTCTTCCAATGATTGTGTGATGCTGTACACGTGCAAGGAGGAAGAGAATGCGTCACTGACGACACTTATTTTTTTGGAATTTAGTCTTTGGTAATAGATTGATCTGTACTGTAGCCAGAAGTATGCTATAGTTTGAAAGCTGACAATTTAGTTGTAGCTGGGAAAACCAAAGACTGTGAAAATGAAATCTTAGCTGTGGCGACATTGATCTGCAATGTATCCCAAGGCTCATGTTACGCTGAAAGGTGACAATGTGGTTATGAGGTGGTGAAGTGATATCAAAGCTTTAATGCAATCTGCTATATTTCAAGTACTTAAGTTCCACTAACTGACTTATATCATGTAGGCAACTTTTAGGACTCATTAATGTATTTGTCAAAGTGGCAGTGGGTATTCTTTGTTTATTATTATCTTATCCAATTGAAAAGTAACAACATGCAGAGAAGTGTCTACTGCTGATGCCATGTACATTACTCAAGTCTCACTCACACTTCCCACTGTAGGCCCACCTGCCATGTTAACAGTTCTGCTTATTAAAAGCAATTTTAACATTATTTTTACATTTGACAATATGCCACCAAAAGCTCAGATGTTAAACAGATTACTTCCCCTCAAATGGTAAATTTACCTCCAAAAGAAATGTGTTATCTCCATAAAAGGAACAAAAGGGGAAAGAAGACTAGAGTTCTAGCAAAACCAGATAAAATAACAAACTACTATCATTAAACAAAGCTCTAACATGTCACACTTATAACTAATATTGTAAACAAAACATATTTGTAACTATAAATCCAAGACTAATTATTATTAAATAAATTAAGTTACTCACCTGTGTATCTCCCAGGAACCGTTCATTATTGTTCCCGGTCATGGGAACTTCACAACTTCCAGAAGTCTTTCTTTTCCTTTTCTCTGGTGGTGGACTACCGGCACTACTTCGTTCTTCGATCGTTGTTCTTGCTGGAGAGACGGCGGGAGTGGGACTTGTCCTGTCTTCGGGTTTCTTTACAGCACCTTGCGTCAAACCGCTAATTTCCAAAGCTTCGGCAGTTTTTAAAAACATCGGTAACAAACTCTGACTAACGTTCACTTCTCCCTTATACATGAACTGCAATAAGGCCCTCATTTCTGTGTAATGGACATCCCTCAGAAATATTATTGGATGAGGATGAGTATTCTGTAGGAAAATTCTTTCAAAGTAAGGGCTGCAGGCTGATAGGATTGTCTGATGCGCTTTAAACGTTTCACCTTCACAGGCCAGGGTAACATCAACAAGAGCCTGTCTATGTAGCAAATTGCTCAATACGTCTGTAAGATTAGTTGGATGATTGTTCCATCGCAGGCAGAATTGTTGATCCATGATTTCTAACAAAAGCTGGTTGGAATCTGGAAATAAGCATTGACTGTCAGTGTATCATCATACTTTTGTTCCAAGTGCCTACATAGTGAACGGAATTGGAATTTAGAAAGTTACTATCAATCATGAAAATGCTACGCTTATGGGGTTAATAGCTCGTAGCATAATGTGAAACCGCCATTAAAGAGTTCCAAGAAATCTTAATAATCAAAACATCACATTGTACGACGACTAGTCAAAGTCAATCGAAAATTTAAGTCTTTTTCTGAGTACTATTAGCTTATGAGTACTTGACAAGTGTTTCCTTAGCTTTCTTCGTATTTACAAACAATTACTTACCTCCTGCAAACTTTTTGCAATAACATCACCACTCTTCCTGAAGGTCACTGCCCTCTATATTCTGGGCACACTGCCGCACGTCGAGAAGTCAAATAATTCATTTTCGATTATATGGGCAATTAAGTTATTACAGAAACAGTAAACGAGAAAGCTTACTTCATTTCTTTCCTCCGTATAAGACGCTGAAGAAAACAGAATTCAAGTCTCTTTCTGTAGCAACACAGTTCCCGTTGATATGATCCACAATACTGTCATTCAATTTTCGTTTCAACATGTTTGTAAAAATTCAAATTGACAAAACCATAACACAACAAAAAGTCTGAGCAATTATTTTATCTCAAAATTGGGTTGTGTATATATAAAAAAATATAATTATCTTTAAAATGAAGTTTATACGGCACTTAAAGGAAGCAGAAAAACGAGTTGATCCAACCTCAGGAGTAGAGCGTAATATCCTTAAAAGTAGGTCACTTTTCTAGCATCACACTTCCATTAATTTCTTTTATTTTCTAGTGATTCGGTAAAGAAAATATCCTCAACCATTTTGCTGACATTAACGTGACGTCGTACGGTACACATAAAATCAAGTGCTTGTTCGTTATGGCACACCTGTGAAGGTGTTTATTGTACACCAGTGTGGAACCATTTAGCTTATAGATACTAAGCGGCATTTCTTGACAATATTTTCACATTGTGATGATACAATAACACGAAAAATGTGCAGTCTTGTTGACACTGAGAAAATTGCGGATTTTGTCCATTTTGCAGTGCAAATTTGGTTTCAATTTCATTTTAACATTCATTTCAAATATAATCTTATGTTCTTATAATTTATTTTGTAGTGTTTTCTTCAGTTATTAATCTTTCAATGTCTCCAGTTATTTTGATCTGTTCTAAATAAACAGTAAAGTAATTTACATTAATGAATACCAGTATATCTTTTTCATATTTGGGACTATGTTGGTGCTCGTTTCATTTCATTTCATATAGATCACAGACATAATGCAAGCGAAAGATAAAATTTTATCGCCTCCTCATCACTCTATCGTTGCACTCTTCGAAGTATGTGGATAATAACTGACATGAAGATTTTCTCTTTCTGCAACTTTTATCTGCCGAGTGCGTATGTTGCTGTTGTGGTCTTCAGTCTGAAGACAGGCTTAATGCAGCTCTTCACGCTACTTTCTCCAGTGTAAGCCTTTTCATTCCTGAATAACTACTGGAACTCATATCTTTTTGAACCTGTTTGCTGTACTCGTCTCTTTATCTCTCATTACAATGTTTACCTCCTGCATTTCGCTCCAGCATTTAATTGACGATTCCTTGATGTCTCAGAACACATACAATCAATTAAAGCCTTCTTTTTTGTCAAGTTATATCAAAAAAATTTTCTCCCCAATTCGGTTCAGTACGTCCTTATTAATTACACGATTTATCCATCTAATCTTCAGCATTCTTCTGCAGTGACACATTTCAAAACCCTCTATTTTCTTTTTATCTGAACTGCTTATAATTCATGGTTCACTTCTGTACATGACTACACTCCACACTAATGTCTTCAGATAAGAATTCATAATATTTAAATTTATATTCAATGTTAACAAATTTCTCTTCTTCTGAAATGCTTTTCTTACCATTGCCATTCTACATTTTATATCCTCTCTGCCTGAGCCATCGTTAGTTATTTTACTGCCCAAATAGCAAAATGCATCTACTACTTTTACTTTTTCACTTCCTAATATAATTCCTGTAGCATCCCCTAGTTTAATTCGACTATATTTCATTATCTTAGTTTTGCTTTTGCTAATGTTTATCAGATATCCTCCTTACAAGAAACAATCAATTCTTTTCAATGCTATTTCCAACTCCTTTGCTGTCTCTGGCAGAATAACAATGACATCGGTAAACCACAAAGTTTTTATTTCATCTCCCTGAATTTTAATGTCCTTTCCAAATTTATCCTTGCTTTCCTTCACAGGCTGCTCAATGTACAGGATAAACTACATTGACGATAAGCTACAATTCTTGGCTCACTTCCATCTTAACCACTGCTTTCCTCTCATGCCCTCCAACTCTTATAATTGCAGTCTGATTTGTTTAAAAGTTGTACTTTAACTCTCACTCCCTGTAGTTTACTCCTGCTACCTCCATAATTTTATAGGGTTTTTCCAGTCACCACAGGCAAAAGCTTTCCCCAAATCTACAGAAGCTATAAACATAAGTTTGCCTTTCCTTAATTTATCTTCTAAGAGAAGTTCTAGCGTCAGTATTGCCGTGTGTGTTCCTAGATTTCTCTGAAATCCAAACTGATCTCCCCCAAGGTTGGCTTCTACCATTTTTTTCATTCTTCTGTAAATAATTCATGTCAATATTTTGTAACCATGACTTGTTAAACTGATAGTTCCGTAATATTCACATCTATCAGCACCTGATTTCTCTGGAATTGGGATTATTATATTCTCCCTGAAGTCTGAGGTTATTTTGCCAATCTCATACATCCCGCGCACGAGTTGGAATGGTTTTGCCATGGCTGGCTGTCCCAGAGATATAAGTAATTCTGACAGAATGCCATCCATTCCAGAGGCCTTGTTTCAACTTCGGTCTTTCAGTATCCTGTCAAATTCTTATCACAGTATCATATATCCTATCTCATCTTCATCTCCTTCCTCTTTGCTTTTTTCGAATTTATTTCTCTCATATAGCCACACTCTATATTCCTTCCATCTTCAGCTTTCCCTTCTTCGTTTAGTACTAGTTTTCCATCTAAGTTCTTTATATTCATACAGCTGCTTCTCTTTTCGCCAAAGGCTCTTCACTTTCCCTGTAGGTGGTGTCTATCTTTCCTCTAGTTGCACATGTGTCTATAGATTTACATTCGTTCTCTAGCCACTACTGCTTACCCTTTTCGCACTTTCTGTCAGTCTCATTCTTTAGACATTCATATTCCCTTTCACCTGCTTATTTGTTACATTTTTGTATCTTCTCTTTTTGTCACTTAAATTCAATATATCCTGCACTATCCAAGGATTTATGATAGGCCATGTCCTTTTTCCACATTTGATGTACTGCTGTCTTTGCTCAAAGTGACTGGTTTATTTTCTGCTGTATTCCTTTCCTGTGTTTCAATCAATTGTTGCCCAATACTCCCTTTGACACTCTCAACAGCATTTGCTTTATTATTATTTTTTTTTCATTTTATCCAGGTACCATTTCCTTAATTTCCTATTTTTTTTTGCAAAGTCTTCATTCTTAATTTACAGCATTTAAATTTTGTAACAAAACTTCGCATCTGCCCCTCAAAATGTCTTACAGTTTAATATCTGGTTCCAAAATCTCTATCTTTCCATTATATAATCAATCTGAATCCTTCCAGTTTCTCCAGGTCATTTCCATGTATGCTACTTTCTTTCATGATTCTTAAACCAAGTGTTGGCGATGACTAAATTATACTCCATGCTAAATTCTACCATGCGACTTCATTCCCCCAGGTCTCTACTCACCTACAATTTTTCTTTCTTTTCCTTTTTCCTACTATCGAATTCCAGTTCCCCATCAAAATTAAATTTTCGTCTCCCTTAACTATCTGAAAAATTCTTTTTATCTTATCATACAGTTCTTCAATCTCTTCGCCATCTGTGGCAGTAGTTGTCATTTAATTTGTTCTAACTTTATGCAGGTACAGTTGCTAAATTTTCATTAACACGCAATTTCCGCTTCAGTTGTTTAGTCTAAATTAGATGTTTCATTATTTGAGAATTCTGATAAAATTCTCTTGAGTTTTCATCAGTGTTGACTGGTTTAAAATCCATGAGCTTTCAGCCGAGTACCCCTCAGCTATTGTCAAGTGGTGACTGTCCTTTGGATGCTACTACTGTCCTTTTGTAGCAGAGCTCGCTCCAGCGCCATATAAGGTCATATTTTCGTTGTGCACTCACTGCGCCTACTTCATCCTTCCGATGGACAAGTTCCAAGCTGTGCCTAGCGGTAGGCGGCCGTCTTTATTGACAGTGTTGACACAAATTTTTATGTTGATTGCCGGCCGGAGTGGCCGAGCGATTCTAGGCGCTATGGTCGCAGGTTCGAATCCTGCCTCGGGCACGGATGTGTGTGATGTCCTTAGGCTAGTTAGGTTTAAGTAGTTCTAAGCTCTAGGGGACTGATGACCTCAGAAGTTAAGTCTCATAGTGCTCAGAGCCATTTTTATCTTGATTGCTTCTTTTATTATACTATCATAGGAACTGTTAGTCAGTGTAATAACAGATGTCTTCCTGAGTTTAGTGTGGTGTCTTTTCCAGAGCATGCTCTGCTACCACTGATTTCTCAGGGTACCAGAGGAAAAAACCTCTCTTGTATTCTACACAGCATTGTTCAATAATACGCACAGTCTATCCGACGTAAAACTGTCCTCACCCACATGATACTTTACACACTCTTGGCGTTCTGAGGCCTACATTGTGTTTCACAGGCCTCATGAGTTGCCGAATTTTTGCTGGAACCTTGAAGACTGAATGAATTTTATGCCTCTTTAACAGCCAGATCATCTTTCCCACTACTGAGACACAAAACAACAAAAGCACAAGTTTCTTCAGTCCTTCTCAGGGTCCTTCTGCTTATGAGTTTTCGGAAAGATGGCTTGCGAAATCTAATGTTTGTTGCAGCCTTTCCTCTTGAATACTTTACATAAGTGGCTCAGTTCCTTCGACAAGTTTTCAGTATCTGAGATGGCTTTTGCTCGATGACTATGGTCCTCAGGACAGAATGTTTGTGTGATGGATGGTGATAGATGTTAGTGTGTAGATATACGTTGATGTGGGTGGGTCCCTGGTTTATAACTACTGTGGCTGAGTTACTCATTTTCTTTACAGAGTTCGTGGACATCAAGGAATGGCAAGTCACCATGTGTCTGTACTTCTATCGTATCATGGATACTGTTGATGTGGTCCAAAAATTCTCCCAGTTTTTCACGTCCATGAGGAGCAGCTAGGCTTCGCAGGAGCCATGACCATGGCAATGTCGTTAAAGTACTGCATAAACAGGTTGGCTGCAACTGAAGCTAATAGGCTGCCCATCATGTTGCTGTCCATCTGGTTAAAATATTCTCCATCATACAAAAAATATGATGACATTAGTTGTGCTCAAATAAATCCACAACAGAACCGTCAAATAACTGAGAGATCAGATCTATAGACTTTTTGATTGGACTAATGAAACCACATCAGAGGTGACCATAATATCTCCTTCTCCAAGACACAAGCATTTAATTTGATTGATGAGGTTGGTCATCATGCAAAATTAATTCCCTTCTTAAGAGCCTACATGGCACCCACAAGCTGATGTGAGACCTGGTCATCAGAAGTTTGAACTGGACCTCGGGCACACAACGAAAATATTATCTTATAAGGCGCTGGAGCGAGTACTGGTGACATTGCAGAAGGCAGTGTGGCTATATACAGATGGCAGCAGCAACCAAAAGATTGTTGCCACTTGATAATGGCTGAGAAGTACTTGGCTGAGAGCTCATGGATTTTAAGCTGTTTGAAATGGCTGGAAGCTTGAGAGAAAAAATATTTATTTAAGAAGATTTTGTGAACAGCTTATGAAAATTTATACTTATTCATCATTCTCTCCTTTTTTTTATTAACACCTTTTCACTGTAGTAACTAACTTCTTACTTCAGGCAAAGTGGATACAGAAAAACCTTACGATCATAGAGTCACATTTAACATATTGTAATAAGATTTAACGTGGTTGGAAAAGTTTGTCGCTCAAAGACTTGAATAAGTCACAATTTCCTTTCCATGTAATATCATCTGGAGTGACAACAATTGTAACTTAGTTTTTCAGACAATTGTACATCAGTGGAGGATTTCTGTTAAAAATGTAGCTATGTTATTTCATGTGATTACTACGTTTCAAATCTTCTTTAGATGATTATAAGTTACTGTAACATTTCTGTAATACAGTTTCATAAACTGCATTTTCGTCACTACAGCAATAAAATCAAAGTCCAACAGCACTGTTTCAAGATTTTAAGACTTTTTGGTATTTGTAGTAGACAACTATGAATCAAGAAGTTTTATGTAACATAGCAGTATGACGATTATCTGGGTAGCCTATACTACTAGGTGATAAAGTCAGTCAAAAAATGATCCTCTAGATGAAATTGTTCTTACATGAAATATTGAAAATATTTTAGCAGTTGCAATGATCATTTAAATTTGTCATTAGGATTTTGTTTATTAGCTGACTTGAAATACACCCTCATTTTTTTCATTTTTTTCTATTTATAACTGCCAGATGGAGTAGAGAAGTAACAAGCTGAACACTGTAATATCCAAACCGTTCTAACTTTAATCACTTATTTGAGACAGAACTGAGCACAGAATCTTGCAAAGTTTTCAGCCTTTTTGAATAGTTTTATGGTTATTAATACCACATTACCTAAAACTGGATATAAAGTAATTTTGCGAGATTGTTGTTTTGTCCAAGTTAAACTGCCTATCTTATATAACTTTCCCTCTGAATCAGAGTGTATATAGTCAATAAATTTTCCCATCAGAATTTTACTCTGAAGTGCTAAAGAAACTGGTACATCTGCCTAATATCGTGTAGGGGTCTGCGAGCATGCAGATGTGCCTCAACAGGACTTGGCATGGACTCGACTATTGTCTGAAGTAGTGCAGGAGGGAACTGACACCATGAATCCTGCAGGGCTTTCCATAAATCCGTAAGAGAACGAGGGGATGGAGATCTCTTCTGAATAGCACATTGCAAGACATCCCAGATATGCTCAATAATGTTTATGTCTGGGGAGGTAGATGGCCAGCAGAAGTGTTTAAACTCAGAAGAGTGTTCCTGGAGCAACCCTGTAGCAATTATGGATGAGTGGGGTGTCGCATTGTCCTGCTGGAACTGCCCAAGTCCGTCGGAATGCACACTGGACGTGAATGGATACAGGCGATCAGACAGGATCTTACATATGTGTCATCTGCTGGAGTCGGTTCTAGACATATCAAGGGGCCTACATTACTTCAACTGCTCACACCCCAAACCATCTCAGAGCCTCTACCAGCTTGAACAGTCTCCTGACATCCAGGATCCATGGATTCAGGAGGCTGTCTCCATACCCATACACATCCATCCCCTCAATGCATTTTGAAATGATACTCGTCCAACCAGGCAATATGTTTCCAGTCATCAACAGTCCAATGTCTGTGTTGACAGGTCCAGGAGAGGTGTAGAGCTTTGTGTCATTCAGTCATCACGGGTAAACGAGAGGGCCTTCGACTCCAAAAGCCCATATTGATCATGTTTCACTGAATGGTTAGTATGCTGACATTTGTTGATGCTCCAGTATTGAAAACTGCAGCAATTTGCGCAAGAGTTGCACTGCTGTCACATTGAACGATTCTGTTCAGTCATCGTTAGTCCCGTTCTTGCAGAACCTTTTCTGGCCGCAACAATATCGGAGATTTGATGTTTTACCAGATCCCTGATGTTCACAATAAACTCATGAAATCATCGTACAGGAAATCCCCGCTTCATCACTACCTCAGAGATGCTGTGTCCCATCGCTCGTGCTCCATCTATAACACCATGTTCAAATTCATTTAAAACTTGATAACCTGCCATTGTAGCAGCAGTAAACGATCTGACAACTGTGCCAGAAACTTGTTATCTTATAGAGGCGTTGTCGACCACAGGGTCGTATTCTGTGTTTTTACATATCTCTATATCTGAATATGCATGCCTATATCAGTTTCTTTGGCGCTTCAGTGTATGTTCATATCACTGGCACTGCAATAACATAAAATAATATGTCTCATTTGTTTGAGTAATTTGATTTTAAAAATTATGATCTAAATTCAGAGAAATAATTCTAAAGAATCTCATAAATATTTACAAACTCAAGTACATATTCAAAAAAAAAAATACTGGCTTAGGAACTTTCCATTGATGTTAAGCCACCAGCGCTGATAATTTGATCGTAACAATTTCGTACTAATATACAGGGTGAGTCACTAACTATTTCCACCAAGAATAACTCTGAAAGTATGATAGGAGCCGAAAAGTTTGTGGGACAATAGTTGCATGGGACAATGGGGGCCATAATATGATGTTAGTTTTTTTTGGTAGGTGGGATCGCTTGAGAGATATGAAGGTCAACTTCATACGTTTAAAATGGGATGCTATAGTTTGGTACTCATTTTCTGATAGTGGCTATCGAGACAAATCCAGTGATGTGTAACAGTAAGGTCTTTGAAGGTCAATGAAGGTCAAAAAGGTGGCATGAACGTCCATTTACAGAGGGTGTTACAAGTGATGACCATTGGTATCAAAGCAGTGCTGCAATCTTCTTATCATGGATTGAGTGCTATTCCGTTTATCGGCACTTATCGAAGCACATGCTCTTACAATTCTCTCTCGCATATCTTCAGCTGCAGTTGGAACAACTTTATAAACAATGTCTTTTACGAATCCCCACAAGAAAAATCCAGAGGTGTCAAGTCTGCCGAATGAGCCGGCTATGACACATCTCCTCTGCATCCAGTCCAACGATTTGGGAAATGTCTCTGCAACTCATTTCTAGCCATCATCGAAAAATGTGCCAGACACCCATCCTGTTGATACCACATTCTGTTCCTTGTTCCCAAAGGTATTTCTTCCAATAACAGATCTAATGTTTCTTGTAGGAATGTCATGTACTTCCTTCTATTAAGACTTCCATCAATGAAATATGGGCCTATAATTCTGTCCTCCAGAATCCCACGCCATACATTCACCGACCACAGTTTTTGGTGTGCAACTTGGAGCAGCCAGCATGTATTCTCAGTTGCCCAATAATGCATGTTATGCAAATTAATATTACCATGGTTCATGAATGTAGCCTCATCAGTAAATAAAATCAAATTAATAAATGTGTCATCCCTTTGAATCTGAAGTGGAGTCCATCGTCAGAATTCAATGTAGTGCATACAGTTTTTACCAGTTAATTCTTGGTGGAGACTGACACGGTGAAAATGGTATTTATGGCGATGAAGAACATGAAAAATACTACTCTGGCTCATACCACATTCTCTTGCGATCTGATGCAAACTAACACAAGGATCTGGAACCACAGTGGTAAGACTACCAACTTCGGTTTCCTAGTTAGTAGCTTTCCTTTGCTGGATATGTCTCTGGTGCCTTAAAGATTCAGTTTTTCTCAATTTATCAGACACATATTTAAATGTACGATGTGTAGGATGAGTATGTTGAGGATATCTCTCAGCATATAAGTCTCTAGCTCTCACTGAGTTTCGTTGGCATTCTCTGTAAATGAGAAGGATATCGACTTGTTCTTCAAAGGAATACATCATTCACATTCGCTTGATTCGATGATACTAGTCCCACTGTTCCTATTAGCATTGATTGCGAAACTGTTGAATGGTGTTTGCATGTCAATGGTACGTTAGATGGATACGCTGTATTCAGCGAATATTTACTATTAGCATGATATATGAGAGAGAATTGTCAGAACATGTGCTTTGATAAGTGCTGAAGAGATAAGGAATACTATCAATCTATGATCAGAAGATTGCAGCACTGCATTGATACCACTGGTCATCACTTCTAACACCTTCTGTGAATGGACGTTCATACCACCTTTTTGACCTTCAGAGTCCTTACTGTTACACATCACTGGATTTGTCTCACTAGCCACTATCAGAAAATGAGTACCAAACTACAGCATCCCATTTTTTAAAAAAATGACCTTCATACCTCTGAAGCGATCCAACTTAGCAACAAAAAAACAATTTCATATTACAGCTCCCATTGTCCCATGTAACTTTTTTCCCACAAACTTTTCGGCTCCTGTCATACTTTCGGAGTTATTCTTGGTGGAAATAGCGAGTCACTCACCCTGTGTAGATACTGAGAAAATGGAGTTGTTCAGAAAAAATCATTATAGTAAATCGTTTTTAAAGCTTTAAATTTCTGTGACTTCTAGTCAGCCTATATTATATGGACACTGTTGATCACAAAAGTTTCCTTAGTAATCTGGAACACTGCAAAATGTGTAATATTCTGTAACAAGTGAAGTATTCCAGCCTTGCTAACTGACAATAGTTATTTTCAATTATACCCACTTATCAGAACTGCTATGAAACCACTAAAGTTATATCTAGTGAAGGCACATTTATGGGACCCTTTTTTGCTCACATAAGTCAGTGGTATATGTTTAAATTAGATGCACATCAGTATATCTTATTTGCTCATGACACAACAATTCTATAAAATGATGAGAGCAGTGTGTCAGTGCAGCAATCTGTAAACTGTGTCACAAATTAAATTAGAAATTAGAAAATAAATAACAGTGACTTACAACACGCTCTTTTATTCAAATTGATGCAATAATCCATATGAACTTGTTTTGTCCAATAGAGATGTACAAGTGTAAGCAGCATAGAAACTAAATTCTCAGGTTAATAGCTACACAAAAGCCTGAAATTGGTTGTGGATATTGAAGGTGTTAATAGTAAGCTAAACAGAGGGCACTATGGAATAAGGGCTCTGAACTCCTTCCTCAGCTTTAATATAGATATGAGAGTAGGGCCTAATATGCTTACACCTATTTCTCCTAAATTATGGAACAGTATTCTGAGGAAACTCCCCAACATCACTCATTGCTTTTAGAATAGGATAGTGAATGGGATGTAAACTAGGGGACTCACCAACAGCCTTGTCTTGTTATATACACCCATTCCCATCAGTTCACCTGAAGTTAAACAACGCCAGGTGTGGCCAGTACTTGAATGGTCAACTGCTTGGGGATGTCACACACTGTTGCAAATTTTTCCTTTGTCTTACCACCAGAGGGGAAAACTGATGGTGGCAAAAAGTTCTTGATAACCATATGTTACACCAGTGTTTGGGATTAAATTACAAACCTTTAAGCAGTATCTCATAAAGTGAGGCCATATGACACAGTTTACGGTAATCCATCCATCAGACGGGGACATTAAGTTCAGCAGGCCTATTGGTGATATTCGAGAGGAGTATGCTATGTGCCAGCACTAAGTTGCACACTCTCCCTTCTGAGTGAGATGGCGCAGTGGCTAGCACATTGGACTCACGTTCAGGAGGATGATGGTTCAAACCTACATCCGGCCATCCTGAGTCAGGTTTTCCTTGATTTCCCTAAATCGCTCCAGGCAAATGCCAGGATGGTTCTTTTGAAAAGGGCATGACTGACTTCCTTCCCTGTCCTTCCCTAATCCGATGAGACCAATGGCCTCACTGTCTGGTATCCTCCCCCAAACAACCCAACCCCAACCCTCTCTCCCTTCTCTCCTCATCCTACAATATGCAAACATGATACCACAAACACACACACACACACACACACACACACACACACACACTCACTCACTCACTCACTCACTCTCTACAGTCATCTACACATATCAATTACACTTACCACACAAATTTCACACTTAGCAATAGAGAAGTGTTAGTGTGGATGAACGACACAAAAAAACTCTCCAGTTAGGTGGCTAAGCCTGCCCCTCAGGTCTCCCAGCCAATCGAACCATACAATATTACTTCTTTTAACTAGAGTGCTCATTAAACTAATTTTAACAGTATCTAATGCATATCCCTTTCTATATACAGGGTGATTATGTGATGCTTTTACCAATTTCAGGGACAGTGGAGAAGGCCAAATGTATCAGTCTGAGGTATGGGACCTTGATCTGGAAACGACTGAGTCGAAAGTTATAAGCGAAAACTATTTTTGAAACTTCTAACAGTGGCGTACATGTACTGGTACTATTGTTGCTAAGATTGTAGGGCAGCAACTTTTAAAGGCTGTAATAACGACCAAAACAAGAAAAAGTATCTAGTAAACATGGACTATAAAATTCGTACCTTAGGAGCTATGAGCACTTTTTCATCTTCAGTACTATATTGCGAAACATCTCTCTTCTATTCTGCTTTACGAACCCTTACAACACAAGAGATGTGAACAAGTAATGCACTCAGGAATCGTTTTGGTGGTCCAGGTGTTATGGTGAGGGGAGACATGTTTTTGCATGGACATAATGACACTTTGAACGTGGTACATTCACCAGTTAACGTTATTGTGACATCAAACTCTTTCCTCATTTCTTCCTTTTCAGGGGTGCATTTGGTCCTGACTTCATTTTTAAGAACGACAATGTGTGACCGCATCGAAATGTGAAGATGGAGAAGCTCCTGGAGCAAAATGATATTTTGTGAATAGATTGGGCTGCCCATTCCCCCAGCTTCAATCACATCGAGCACATGTGGGATGCGTTGAGGAGATATATTCCAGCATATAGACGTGCAGCAATGACCATTCAGCAGTTGTCAACCACACTGGTGGAGGAACAGAACTTTTTGTCAACCTTGTGGGCAGCATGGAAGCCTGTTGCAGAATGGTCACTGCTGTCCATGATTATCAAGCACCCTATTAAGCACAATGTCACACCTTTTTTAATGTCCAGGGAACCATCATAAATAACAATGACTTCCGCATAATTACTGTCTTTGAATAAAAGTGTCATTTATATTTGGCTCTTTGCGCATTTCTTTCAGTTGCCTTCTACTATATTGTAGTAATTCTTTCTCTGTGTAGTTCATGTTTCATCAAGCTTCTTTATTTGGCAGTGATACATAATGCAAAAGTTACACTCATCCCTAGGTTTTGCACACAAGTGTTTATATATATGCTTGTTGTTCAAAGGCAAGCTGCATCATAAAAGGCCGGCCACGGTGGTCTCGCGGTTCTAGGCGCACAGTCCGGAACCGTGAGACTGCTACGGTCGCAGGTTCAAATCCTGCCTCGGGCATGGATGTGTGTGATGTCCTTAGGTTAGTTAGGTTTACGTAGTTCTAAGTTCTAGGGGACTGATGACCACAGCAGTTGAGTCCCATAGTGCTCAGAGCCATTTGAACCATTTTTTTGCATCATTAAGAGTATGGAGACAAGGCATACCAAATTAAATCATAATCGTCCTGCATAAAAACGACTGGAGTTAGGAAATTAATGTAAATGATTTGCTTCTCCAGTACGGCTCTGAAGCTACTGAATGAAAGTAAATAAAGAGATGAATTTTATTTCAACTATTTTAATGAATGTTTCATTCATTATTTTCAGTAATAGATGCTTGGTTGATAAACACAGACCACAAGCTGAAAAACTGAATGATCAATAGTAGTGGTTGAAGGTCCCTTTTATATACTGGAATAAAATACATATGTATGTCGTTAGATGGCAGATTTTGCCAAAAGAAAAAACATTAGCTTAGTGCCAGAGCAAAAGTGTAATGATAAAAATTAGCAATTCTTATTACATCAAATACACATGGCTCCTTATTGTACCATCATCAAGACATAGAGCAGTATAAAATAACTGAGTGCTTCTGACAACTAAACACTGAAACCATCAACACTACAATGAATTCCAGTTATATTAGTGTACATATGAAGATTGGTGAGTCCTCATCTACTGTCACTCCTCATCAAAGAGGGTATGTTGGAGATTTGGGCAGTGACAACAGTAATTGTTGATACAAAATAAATGATAAAATGAGGAAATCTAGAGAACTGGATATGAAAAGAATCACTTAATTTGGGTTGTGATATCAAAGACCTTCAGATCAGCAAGTGTGAAAGCAAAGTAAATTGGATGTATGTATTGTTACAATTGACAATTCCAGTCTACCACTCCCACACACAAGAAATGTTTTATTTAGTTTGTCACAGCTATACTCAATATCTGAATTCAGTTGCCTTTAACTACAATAGTTCAGAAGCCAAGAATGAATCTTAGAAAGACAAATTGGGGATTTTATAGAAAAGAAATTACGGTCGCTTCCTAGGGGTACATCAGAAACATATATCCGTTGAGGATACAGAAAGGCATATGGTTCCTGTTGGAACCACAAGACAGGGAATATATGCACAGATTATCAACAAACAATGGACAGCAAGAAATGACTGGAAATCTAGACTTCACCCAGCAACTGAATTCTTAGTCTCTTTTGCAACAACTGGGATCAGCAACATTAATATGAAGGTAAGCATCTAAAGTTACTCCCTCTGATGCAGCCCACCATTTCAAAATCTGTACAGAAAGGAAGTCCTTTAAAAACAGCAATAAGTCAGACCTAGGAGATACTAAGAAGAAGCTAATGGAGGATAAAATTTTTGTTGTGCCTTTACTGAAGACAAGATTAATACAGCAATTAAAAGGCTCAAACTGAGGAAGATGGCAGGAAATGATGGAATTAATTCAGACTCTATTAAATATACAAGCCTTCAAGCTAGAAAGTGACTCTTGCAATTCTACTATTATGGTCTCAGCACTGGAAGAATTCCACAACAATTTAAAATATGCCAAAACCAGCTACTCTGGCTAGGGATATCTAACAATGACCACAGAAATTATTGATTCATCGCATTATGCAGTAATGTTACCAGCAGAATATCCATCGACTGGAAAAAAATCGCAGCACCACAAAAGAGTTGTGCAACATACACGAAAGTTGGTAGGCGTATATCTACATCTGAAAGATGATATCTACTCAGACTTCGCTACAGTCGCGTAAGAGTGGCGCTGGTAGTGCCAATATGAAGATGCAAATCAGGTTTGCTTTAAGTACGCAATCTAACGGCCGTGAGTGCTATTTATCATTGAAATTGGACGTAGTGAGCTGATGTTACACAAGAATGTCTTTAAGGCAACAAAGACGCCATTATCAACACCTCACTGAGTTTGAACAATGTCGTGTAACAGGGATTACGAGAATCTGGACGTTCCTTCTGCAGTATTGCAGAAATACTTAGCAGAAATGTAGCCACTGTAAACGATTTCTAACAGCGGTGGTCACGAAAATGTATGGTCACGAGAAAACTCGGCTCCAGACGGCCATATGGCACTCCAGGGGTGGAAGATGACTGTGTTCAGTGTACAGCAATCTTAGCAGCAGTTGACACCACTGTGACACTACAAACTGTTACAAATGGTTTACTTCAAGAACGCCTCGAAGCCAGAATTGTGCATTCCACTGACCCCAAACCATTGCCATTTGCAACTTCAGTGGTGTAAAGCGAGAGCTCATTGGAGGGTAGAGTGGATATCTACTGTTTTTTCTGATGAAAACTGGTTCCACCTCAGTGCCCTTGATGGCCATGTGTTTGTTAGGAGGCCAGTCGAGTGCTTGCAACCAACCCGTCTGCATGCCAGACACAATGGGCCTGCATCAGGAGCTATGGTCTGGGGTGTGACTTCGTACGACAGCAGAACACTGTCGTGGTTACCCCACACACACTGACAGCAAAATTGTACGTCAGTCTGGTGATTCGACTTGTTGTGCTGCCATTTACGAACAGCATTCCAGGGGATGTTTTCCAGCAGGATAGCGAACGCACGCATATCGCTGTGGTAGCCCAACATACTCTGCAGAGGGTTGACATGTTGCCTTGGCCTGCTCAGTAACTAGATCAGCTCCAACTGAGCACATATCGGACATCAGCAGATGAAGACTCCAGCGTCATCCACAAACAGTGTTAACCATCCCTGTTCTGACCGACCAAGTGCGACAGTCATGGAACTCCAACACACAAACTGACATCCAGCACCTGTACAACACAATGCATGCACGTTTTCATGTTTGCATGCAACATTCCAGCTAGTTCACTGGTTATTAATGTATCAGTAACTCACATTTGCAGTGGTTTATCTTGCACTTACATTAACCTGTGATCTTGCATTTAAATGTGTTACCTAGACAAATATATTTCCGAAACTTCATTACTCTGCATTAATTATTTTTTGGTGGTACGATTTTTTCTATCAGTGTGTATTGGTGCAGGCAGCATAATATTCCCAGATGATGGCGGATTCAGATCAAAATGAAGTAGTTGTGATCAGGTATTACTATAACTTCCTTTATTGAAATGATGTTCCAGAGAGGCTTGAAAGTATCAATAACTTTTGTTGATTTAACTGCAGCGTATCATACAGAATTTGTAAACAAACCACTACATAAGCTGAAATGAACTATGTATTGTGATAAGATCATTAAGCTACTAGAGGTGATGCTTAAAAATTGCCCAGTCACTGCAATAATATATTCAAGCAAATAGTATAAGATGAAAAATCGAATGCCTCAAGATTCAATGTTAGTTCCCCTTTAATTTAACTTACATACAAGTTTCATGCAGCAACAGCATCTCAATAATTTTGCATTACAGGTGATATAACTCTGGCAACATAAAGGACAGTTTTTTCAGAGACAAAAGAAATCCTCTCAGAGACTCTACACACACACTAAGGAGATATTGAAAATGGAGGAGATTCTGCATCAGTCCCAGTAAAACAGAGGTGCATGTGCATTCCAGTTAAATTAGAAGCTTGAGTGACATAAAATTAAAATCAGTTTCTGTAGATCACAGTTAAACCACAATGTGCATCCTAAATTTCTTGGCACCATACTGTACTGTTCTTTAGCACTCAGGAAACATCTTGAAATCACAGGACAAAAAAATTGTAACTCTAAATAACATTATCAGAAAGTTGACAGCCACAAGCTGTGGAGTACAAGCAGACACTTTACATAAAGCAGCATTCTGTCGGCGAATAATGCATCTGTGCATGAGCTAGAGGCAGTCATGTCTGCGAAACTGATGTCAAGCTAGATGACACTATGAGAACTGTACTGATATGCTGAAAACAACACAAGTTCTTTCGCTTCTTGTTTAGAGTAGTACCTTCAGATATGTGACAATCAAAGGCAGAGGACTGAGAATGTAGTAAGATACGCAATTGATCAATTTCTAAAAACCCTTCAAGCAACAAAATACTTCCTCATTGTCCATGTAGCACACGTAAATCTGGAAGACCTGGAACCTCAAAAATTTCCACCAACTTACTATTTTCAGTATAGAAGAACTCGGGAGAACTATCTGGGCACTGGTTTTTGGGGAAGACCTGGCAAATAAAACTGGGCCAGCTGTACTGTTGACAGACATAGAGCTCCCAAGAAAAATTTGGAGTTGACTCAGCCTCATCAGAACCAGACATCAAGAGACTAAACACCCCTCATAAGTGGGAAGACTGAACTCACTCCTAAATGTGGTTGTGGCACAATAGGGAAAGTGGGCAAAGCAACAGATCACATTGTTCACCAATAATCAAATACGGGATTTCAAGGAAACTGAAACGACATCACAAATGTTGTTACTTTGTTAAGTTTTTCAGATACAGAGATCTGAAGGGACTGAGAAACTAATAAAATCTCTAATGTTTACTTGCTATTATTGAAGACGTCAACTGTTAACATGGTAACAAAAAATAAATGAGAAACAGAGTTACTGCATGTAAAATGTGTTAAGTGATGTGTTTTATCCATATTAGTTAACAGTTCCACTACAAATGGAGAGATAGAAGCTAATCTCTAATTTTGTAGTAGATTGTCGCTAATGGCAGCTATGACAGATTGTATGCATGCCAAAATCATGGCTACCAGGTGTAGTAAGGAATGCAGGGTTCATTCCAGAAAAATGCATTTCAGGGATTATCCAACAAATGTTGGATTGGAAGTTGACTGAGCCATCCACAAGCCCATTCTGTAGTCCTTTACTGGTTGTCCTAAACCAGAGATCAGAGTTCGACTAGTTTTGGACCCAAGACAGGTAAATAAGATTATAGTTCCTGTCGCACTCATCCAGAAAATATCGATGAGCTTATACAGAAGTTTCATGGGAAGAAATTCTTTTCAACTTGTGATCTTAGTACTTCTTACTGGAAGATAATGCTAAGTCCTGAATCGAGGAAGTACACAACATTTGTTTATGAAGGGAGATGGATCAATTGGTTACATTGTGTATCAAAAACCCCACACATATTGATTTATATCAGCAGGCCAGCAGCTGCCACCACCCTGAGCAGAAGAATGGGGTTTTTAAGACATTGGTCCATAGAGCACATATCCTGTCAGACCAAGAGAGTCTACCAATGGAAATACAGCATCTTAAAAAAAATGAGTAGACTACGAAACAAATTGAGATCGCATTCAAACCAGTCATTTCACCACAGGTTCCAGAAGAAGAGCAAGATGAAGCAAGGAAAGTGGCGTATCTGCCCTATGCTGGTTCTATTTCTGCCAGAATCAGTAGGATCCTCCATAAACACATCAAGTGTGTTTTCTGTCCATCCAGCATGATCAGGGGACTGGTGGGAAATGTTAAAGATGACCTGGGGTAACAGAAACCAAGCATTTACAATATACCTTGTCAATGTGGTATGTCCTACATTGGCCAGACGACAAGAACAGTGGATATCAGGTGCAAGGAACATCAAAGGCACATCCAGTTAAGACAGGTGACGAAATTAACCATTGGTGAACACTGTCTAGAACTAGATCATTCCATGAATTACGATGAAACCAAGATTCTAGCACAGACACCCAGATTCTGGGACAGTGTCACAAGGGAATCGATAGAGATAAAAGTAACTGACAATCTCATGAACTGCGATGTGAGGTACCAGCTAAGCAGAGCCTGCGATCCTGCTCTGGAATTGTTAAAGGAGCAATGGGGACAGCTGCAGCGCTCCATGAATGGAAGAACTGAAGGCGTGGATATAGCAAGCTATCCCCAGACAGAGTGCCAGGCTCTCCGGACCGAAGATGGAACGTCGGGGAGCGTGTCCGACGGGCGCAGACCACGGAGGGAACACACAGAAGTGCAGCGGACTGGAAATGGTACTGCGAGGCTCCAGAAGATCGTAGTGAGCGGGAGAGGAATGCAGGGAGAATGCCTAGCAACCCAGACAGAACTCCAAACACACTAGGCCGAAGATACAACACCTAGGAGCGGATCTGGTGGGCGCGGACCACAGTGGGAACGCCCAGAACCGCAGCGGACGGAAAACGGAAAGGCACCGCTCCAACAGGTCGCAGCGAGCGGGCGCGGACTGCAGAGGGAATGCCTGCAACCGCCGGTGGAGGGGGAAGGCCACAGACGTAATTACTGGAACAGATCCGCTCGAGGAGCAGTCTCAGGTCTCACCTGATGAAGGTTATGAGCAACATTACCAAAGTATCGTGCAAGATCGACACTGAACACTTGACAACCCAAGATGTCATTAGATCGCCGGGAAAGCCTGAAGAGTTACAGTGATGTTGTGTTAGGCAGACTATTGTTACTAGGCAAAGACAGTGATCCATCCTGCTCAGTCGCTAGTACACATGTGACTGTTTGCACAAATCTTCTCTGAAGATTTCTAGCGTCTTTTTGAATGTAACTGTGGATATTCTGCACAACGAATCTGGTGCTGCGAAGATATCTTGGTGTACTTTGTTTTCACTGTGCTATGACTGTTTTTTTTTGTTTCTTTGTTGGTTGCTGGACATTCTTGCGTGCAAGTACAAACACGAACCGAAGTGGACTGTTAGTACATAAGAGCGAGTTGGCTACACTTGAACGCTAACCCGTTTTATTTCAGATAGGCGCTGTAGTTAGCTGTTATGTCCGTGCTCATTCTTTTCTACCTTGTTGTATGTTGCCAGAACTTCTGTCTTGGTGCTTTGAGGGCTTAGCAGTTCCATCCCAGCCTCCAGTCCACAGCTTCGCATCTAACCACCTGACCAGCCATCACCATCGACCACCATTTCATCCCGATGTCTTGCAGCTTCTCACCATCCTGCTGTACCGTCGACATCGTACCATTATCACCGCATCGTCGATATAATACACATAACATGATTGTCTATTAAATGAATCTTGTATTGTGTGAATAATTCCGTTTTCAAGGATTATAAACAGTTCTACAAACATTTAAACCATGTTCTGTGTTTTTTGTTCCATACAAACTCAGTAACGTATTTTTTTAATATTCATGCTGTAAAACAATATGTTTGATTCAAAGTTCCGATGTTTTTGTTAAATATGATAACTACAACTGGTTTGGCGAGGCCCACTGGGGATCTCGGATTTTCTCCGCCAACAGCGACCGCATGAGCGGGCGTCATATGTATTGTAAAATCCATTCCCGAGAAGGTTACCATGAGTATTCATGCAAGCCGGTGATGAGAGTTGCCAAAAAAAGTATACACAATGATTTAATTAATAACCATAATATTCATGAACAAACAAGAAACTTAGGGTACGATTATTTATCTGTTAGAATATATTGTGTAGTCGCATGAACGTTATTTTGTGACCAGGAAACGCCATGTAATATCCGTACGTAATGTAATGTTATTGTAATATTCCGGCTGCGAGTACCAACGATGATGCGCTGCCGTAATTGAGATGACAACGCTCTTTGCTATGAAAAAAAGAGCATCTATGCATTTGGTAAGTGATAGAGATAAGGAATGCCGATTGGACCTTGTGTTTTTTGACGTCAGATAAATTTGCATATAGAAGAAAGTAGAAGTGCAGAGGAATACAACGTTCCATTGCAATTATCAAGAATAAAAAGAAATCTCTTGTAAAAAAGAAGGAAAATATCGTTTACGAACTGCTATTCGATGTTGGATCCCCGGACCTTGATAAAACGATTTATGTGTTCAGCAATCCAGTGCAGATTGATGTCTCCGCAAATTAATAATACTAGGCGAATCTGCTACTATCACGCTCCGAACGACGCGCAATATTTCGCTGTCAGCTTGTGTGTCAGAGACGTTCTCTAAGCGACCAGTTTGTTGGTCAGAAGATACCATACTGCCCCTGTTGTTCAACCCTCTCATTCTGAAAGTGTTTCCAGAAAATCTTACTGCGACTATGAGTAATTTATCTGTCACGAGATACGGAGTCTTCATCGCGAGTTGTAGCAGTTTTATCCGACTTTGCCTGGCGTTCTCTGAGAACAGGAGAAACGGAAACCTCCGACCGCCAACTCGTCCTGTACCTAAAGCGTTCTCTCCTTACAGGAGCCTCGAAAAAAGCATATTCATCTATAGTCAATTTTTTTCACAGATTTTTATATTAGACAGGTAAAGAAAATTGAAATATATGCATCTAGGCATAAGATCAAAAGAGAGTTTAAATGCAGTACCTGTCTTATCTGTGTCAAAGTCAAAGGTCAAGTTAATTAACCTTTCTTTAGACATGGCAGTTAATTATAATTTGTTTCGTGCTGAAAGTAGACCCCAAGCAGGTATAGGACAGGGAATTCAAGTGTCCTGTCTCCACACAGCAGGCGTGCTGAGAACGGCATGCACTCCACAAAATCTGTATAGTGCAAGACACCAGGAGGAAACCATTTTAGGGAGACAAAAATCGATAAAGTCAGGTGAAGCACTGAGAAATTGAGGCCATGGGAATGGAATGGCCGTTGTCCATAGCCACAACTTGAATGAATGTTTCTTTAAATCCAAGTAACTGAAAGCCTGATTAAATCACAATACATATTTTGGTAGACGGCGCACTTCCCTGCATATATCCATGAACAAGCCTTTCGGTTGACTGGGGTTGAGAACCTGACGTGTTGTATAAATGAATTTCTGCCTCCCTTCCCACACCACAGCACTGTTGGTTAACCACAATAAAATCCGTGAGAGTAGAAATTTGTTAAACTTCCTTATAACAACTCAAGAGGTCTGCTACAGTTAGCCAGCGAGATGTCTATGCTGGGAGATCAAGCTAAGTTTTAACGAAGAAGCCTGCTCGTTGCTACCATCGTGCACTTAGGCGATTCTGTTGGTGTTCATACTTACTTTTCTGGTGTTCTTTCCTTAAATTACGAAACATTTTTCCAGTCATTGATTGTGATATAGTTGCATGATATGCGTCATGTTCCACCTGCCTGTGCCAAGGCTATATTTCATAATTACAACATTTTGTTTATTTATTAAATGTTTACATATTTCATTCAGTGGGTAATTCATTGTTCTTGTGCTAATAAAGCAAAACCAAACTGTTATAGTAACCGCTAGTTTCCTTTTGTTGTTAGATGAACCCTTAATATATCCATGAGAGGCGAAGAGCCTATACTTTCATGCTTAATTGAGCTATGCCTAGCAATTTCCCGTCAGTAAGATGTTATCCATTGTGTGACATTGTTCCTACTGAATTTGCATGATCTTATGTGTAGCTTCCCTTCCCTATAAGACACCGGGATCAAACTTCTATCATTCTTAGGGGCATGCTGAACAACTCAACCGACTCTTCACATAGGAGTTTGTTGACCCTCAGCCAGTTTTTCGAAGAATGATTTACATTGTCAAATGTTTGATCGACGACTGTTACTATTTGAATCACTTCTTGTCCATTGCATTTTTAACCAGAAAAGTATGGACAAACATTATGATAATCAAAGAAGCTCGAGAATTTAAAATAATCATATCCTGAAACTTCCTGGCAGATTAAAACTGTGTGCCGGACCGAGACTCGAACCCGGGACCTTTGCCTTTCGCGGGCAAGTGCTGTATGAACGAAGTTTGGAAGATAGGAGACGAGATACTGGCAGAAGTACAGCTGTGAGGACGGGGCGTGAGTCGTGCTTGGGTAGCTCAGTTGGTAGAGCACTTGCCCGCAAAAGGCAAAGGTCCCGAGTTCGAGTCTCGGTCCGGCACACAGTTTTAATCTGCCAGGAAGTTTCATATCAGCGCACACTCCGCTGCAGAGTGAATATCTCATTCTAATCATATCCTACTTGCGCTGAACTAATTTGTATTTTCCTTACAGCAAAGGTTGGTGAATAGAGTTCATCACTGTGCTCAGCTTAGATGCTGCAGTCTTGTGGCAAATATTTTAGTATTTTTGTATTTTTGGCAGTATTTCATTGTGTTTTGTGGCATGCCTAGGTTATGAATCTGGCTATTAAGGGGAAAAATTCATACTGCATAGATGTTTGATTATGCCAAGGTTAACTCATGCTCGTGCGCATAGTATAGAGAAGATGTGTACAATTGATAGGGAAAAGTGAGTTCATCTGTAACTGGAAAGTGTGAACTCAATGTGAAGCTCGAAGAAGGAGTTCACAGTGTGCTGAGTTTAGATATTAAACTCTAATTCTCCTCCGTCGATGTTAGAGAAAGTCGAGAGAGTAATTTGGAATGATCGGTAGTGACAGTTGGTGAATTAAATATCTTGCATATTAACAGAGAAAAATCCGAGGCTGAGTTTTTAGGTGAGGAGAACGTGATAGTGGGCAACTGGAAACTCCGTGGCCGCTGGATGCAAGGACGTGACACAGACTTTTACTGATCGCATGCCAGCTCCTTGTCCATCGTCACCTTTTGATCTCCAGGGTTTCTTAATTGAAATGGCGTTGGAAAACAAGCATCAGTATGAGAAGAACGACCAGCGTTGCAAAAGGACAGAAGAACAACTAAAAAAGCGGAAGAACATTCCAAAAATTCGGATGAGCGACATGGAAAGGAGGAAGAGGTCCAGAGAATTTCAGAAGAGCTTCATATACAGTCCAAACAGCAGAAAAAAAGCAGAAAAGTTTATCAAAAGGTCGGATGAGAGTTACAAACAGAAGGAAGCATTCTTCAAAAGATGGAAGAGAGCTTCACGGCACTCATGCTCATTAACGAACAGCAAGAGGAGATGAATGATGCACGATTCAAAAAGCCTGACGAACAATTCAAGAAGCATACTCAAACATTTGAGGAGATTATAACAACAGTTAAAGGGTCATATGCAAGGTGTGACGAAAATATTGTAGCATTAGATAAAAAGATAGGGGAAGAAACTAAGAAACCCGAAGACAAGACGAAACTATTAACTGGGGAACAAATCAGCATTTGCGAAAATAAATTATGCACGGTACCTCAAGAAAGCAAGGGCACAATCGATGGATTTCGCAAGGATATTGACGTCATTAAAGAGTGTAAAGACAAAGTGAAGACAACGTATCGCAAGTATGAAAACAGATGGATCAGTTATTGTTACGTAGTGTTGTGAGTTCCGATAAGACCGTTCCTCTAGACTTGAAAGATCAAGAGGAGGCAGGGCTGTAATTCAAATTTGAAGATATAGGGGCAGACATCAGCTGTCACAACCGTGAAGCACTGGTACAATTGTTTAAGAGGAGATAACAGTTTGCATTAAAAAATTACAGTCGAACCGTTACAGGGTGGACTTCTTAGGTCATAGTTTCCTGGTCATAAAATTAATTTCATTTGTGTGCAGCTTTGGGAAGAAGCAACTGGAAAAATGCAAATAATCACGGCAAAGGGCAGAAGTTACGAGGAATTTAAACAGGTCTTTCTGCACGAATTTCGGGTGCAAACTAGGCTTGTCAAACTAGGCTTGTCAAACTAGGCATTTTGGTGATGGGGGCTTGTGCAGAATCGCAATTTCGTAGTACAACGCAGTATTTTATAGAATTGGTCAAAAGAAAGCAGCACATGGATGCATCATTTGAGCAGGAAGAGCTAATATGGACCTGCCAAACAAAATTATGTAACACAATTCAGAGTGATAGCACGTTAGAAGGTCATAGAATGAATGACACAAGAACATTTTTGCATTTACCTGACGAGTTTGGTTATGATCATGAAGTCGATGTCAGAGGAGCAATGCACTTTGTGCAAATGCACTATGGGCCACCACAATGTGGACCACCTAACACGAAATGGAGGACGAGGCATCAGCCCCACAAAAATCGAAACAGATGGAATAACAACAATACTCATGGCTGATTGGTGCCTCCGGATAGGGTAAATGAGAGACGAAATAACGGAGGACGAGATGATCAGAGACGAGAGGATGCAAAACTGTAGGCATACGTGACCCCGATCCATGAAGGAATCCACGATAAAATGGCAGTGAGAGAAATTGTGGAGAAGATTGACTAGCGGCCGACTTCACCGTTAGATGGAATTCAACATCCACAAACCTTATTTGTCAATTATGAAGACTCAAAAGAAGAAACTTTCAGAAGGTGTCGCTCAGTTTGACAACAGGACGGAAGACTTATGTACCCAGTGATCGGTGTGATGTTATGAGATGTAACATTATAATGTATTTTGGATTCAGGCAGCCAAATCTCGGTACTTGATAAGGCTGTGTATGTTATGTTTGATAAGAAGTAGCAGATGTTCAGGAAGCAAGGGATGAGAGTACGAGGTGCAATACCCAGAAAGCTCGCGGAAGTAAAGGAGTAGTCGGAGCCGACTTTGTTTATCAGTCACACATGCTTAGTGCCAGTTTTATGATTACGTGGAACCTGACTGTGATGGTGATTCTTGATCTTCACTTTCTCAAGCGCTACAGAGTGGTGCTGCCCTTGAAACAGAGGTATGTACCAATGTGTTTATATGGGGAATAATTTAAATTAACTTTTAAGGACAGTGAGGGCGGTTCATGAAGCGAGGTGTTAGTCATCGTTTTGGGTAGTGAAGTACATTCCACGAAATAACATAACAGTAATGGAAGTAGGCGAAGAGGAATTAGGAATAGAAGGAGGAGAGACTCAGCTACCTATGTCTGCAAATGTTCCGAGGACACAGGCAACGTCTGAAGTGTTCGCGCGGAAGATAATGAGTCAGGGTACAAAGAATATTATACGAACAATAATGAATAGGAAGACCTTTGTTCTGGCGATTCCGCGGATGAAAAAAATCGGTTATTAATACTCAGCATAGGCTGGGAAAACTTTTGATATATTTCTCCAGGCAGAAGACTGGATAAATGCGACGTTAGAATTACAGGAGGAAGATGATGATTCCAATGGAGATAAATTTTAATTTGTGAACTGCAAACGAAGAATAAAACAACGAAAGAAAAGTAGTGTTCCAGATACGGGAAGTCCGGCAATTCTGTTGATAGAAACAGAGCAGAAGGCAATAGAGAAACTGAACAGCGTTCAAATAATGGTTCTAATGACTCTAAGCACTACGGGACTTAACATCTGAGGTCATCAGCCTCCTAGACTTAGAACTACTTAAACCTAATTAATCTAAGGACAACACACACATCCATGCCCGAGGCAGGATTCGAACCTGCGACCGTAGCAGCAGCGCGGTTCCGGACTGAAGCGCCTAGAACCGCTCGGCTACAGAGGCCGACTGAACAACGTTGATGAGGACGACCCAGGACATGTTATTCGACGTCAAAGATGAACATTGTCAATAGTTACTGGAAATGCGAAAGAAATATGTGCAGCAGTTAGTCGACAGCATTGTAATGAATAATAAAAACCGCCGTAAAAACTGTGAAGTGCAATGAGATGAAATAAGTTTACCGAAGACAATGAAATTATACTGAAGACCAGAAAGAAACCACAAAAGTAAAAGTTTATCTATAGAAAAATCAGTTGTGGCACGTATGAAAGATCTCACCTGAGAAGACATTGACCGGTTTGGTTGAACTGTGTTCGTTATTGTCAGACAAGATCTGTATGGAAGAACATTTTTGGAAAATCCAACCGAAAAATCGTTTTCAATTGGTGAGAGATCTGGAGAATGTGCTGGCCAGGGTAGCAGTCGAACATTTTCTGTATCCAGAAAGGCCCGTACAAGACCTGCAACATGCGGTCGTGCATTATCCTGCTGAAATGTAGGGTTTGGCAGGGATAGAATGAAGGGTAGGGCCACGGGTCGTAACACATCTCAAATGTAACGTCCACTGTTCAAAGTGCCGTCAATGCGAACAAGAGGTGACCGAGACGTGAAACCAATGGCACCCCATACCATCACGCCTGGTGATATGCAAGTATGGCGATGATGAATACTTGCTTCCAATGTTCATTCACCGCGATGTCGCTAAACACGGATGCGACCATCATGATGCTGTAAACAGAACCTGGATTCATCTGACAAAATGACGTTTTGCCATTCGTGCACCCAGGTTCGTCGTTGAGTACACCATCGCAGGCGCTCCTGTCTGTGATGCAGCATCAAGGGTAACCGCAGCCATGGTCTCCGAGCTGATAGTCCATGCTGCTGCAAACGTCGTCGAACTGTTCGTGCAGATGGTTGTTGTCTTGCAAACGTCCCCATCTGTTGACTCAGGGATCGAGACGTGGCTGCACGATCCGTTACAGCCATGCAGATAATATACCTGTCATCTCGACTGCTAGTGATATGAGGCGGCTGGAATCCAGTGCGGTGTTCCATATTACCCTCCTGAACCCACCGATTCCATATTCTGCTAACAGTCATTGGATTTCGACCAACGCGAGCAGCAATGTCGCGATACAATAAACCGCAATCGCGATAGGCTACAATCCGAACTTTAACAAAGTCGGAAACGTGATGGTAGACATTTCTCCTCCTTACACGAGGCATCACAACAACGTTTCACTAGGCAACGCCGGTCAACGGCTGGTTGTATATGAGAAATCGTTCGGAAACTTTCCTCATGTCAGCACGTTGTAGGTGTCGCCACCGACGCCAACCTTGTGTGAATGCTCTGAAAAGTTAATCATTTGCATATCACAGCATCTTCTTCCTGTCGGCTAAATTTCGCGTCTGTAACACGTCATCTTCGTGGTGTAGCAATTTTAATGGCCAGTAGTGTATATAATATATGAATAAATATGTAATATATAAATGGAAAGCGTTGTAACTGAAAATCTCGATAAGTTCTTGATCGATTTACAACAAATTTTACACGACATTCTAACAAACATTCGGGCGTATATATGCTATATATTTTTGTAATATATATAATATATACATACATAATATATATACTATATAAAGGAGAAGCAGCGTAATTACCACAAACCTCGAAAAGTTCGTGATGGATTTACTTCCAGTTTTTGTATGATACTCTAATGAACATTCGGATGGACACAGGCTATGTATTTTTGTAATATATTACATACATAAATATATATATGTAGTATATAAAGTGGGTTACCAGAAATCTCGAGAAGATCTTGGCAGATTTGCTTCAAATTTTTACACAGTACTCTACTGCACATTTATATGGAAATGACATAGAGAGGGGTGAGGAGGAGATGGACACAGAGATGGGAAAGGAGATTATGCACACAGAGATGGAGGAAGGAGATGTATGGAGAGAGAGAGGGGGGGGATAAGAAGATGGGCAGAGAGAGGGAGGCAAGGAGTTTAGGATTTATATTCATTTCCTGTACATTTTTATAATTTGTGAAGCATTGCTGGATTTGCTAGTAAGTCATAAATTTTGTTACAGAGTGAAGAAAATTCTACACAATAACGTTGATGGGACTGAGAACCTCAGTAGTCGCAAATAGAAAGGTCTTTGACATATATTGCACCTCAAGAAGTTCACTGAATAAGCTCTGTTGGAGGACAAACAACCAATCTCATACCCATGGGCGAATATACATGGAAGAAGATAAGAGGATGATATGGAGGGGTTTTGTTATGAATTGCATGTGAACGACTTCTGAGTAAGATTTGAATCATCGAGACTGCAATGAATGGTGACAGTGATAAATTTTTTATTGTGTTTAAGCACACCATTATGGCGAGGCATTGAGCGGTTAAGTAGAGAGAATACATTACTTACACGCCATGTACATGATGTACAGGTATACGCGTCCAATCAACTGGAACTGCAGGATTTGCTTGATTTTGTGTATGCTGCTCACTGGGGATGAGACTGTCACCTGGAAGATGTCCATTACTGTGATGTTAAATATCTTATAGTAAGACAAATACTACTCACGAATGTAACGATTTGGTGAAGAATATTCTGAACTGAAAACGGAGGTAATGTGTGGTAACAGTTGTAATGCTGTTCGAAGTAGCCGTGCGGTTAAAGGCGCTGCAGTCTGGAACCGCAAGACCGCTACGGTCGCAGGTTCGAATCCTGCCTCGGGCATGGATGTTTGTGATGTCCTTAGGTTAGTTAGGTTTAACTAGTTCTAAGTTCTAGGGGACTAATGACCTCAGCAGTTGAGTCCCATAGTGCTCAGAGCCATTTGAACCATTTTTTTGAACAGTTGTAATGAATGCCATGGTAGAGTGTTTGGTGCTTTCTTGTGTTATCAGCTATATGTTATGATTGTATGTCTTACATGTGTTTCAGAACAGTCATCCAGTATGTGGAATGACCAGTTGTTTTCATGATTTAAGTGTTGTAAAGAGAAGGAAGCATCCAAGAGAGTGAGGAAAACGCTTTATGATACTCAAGGTGTATGTCAGTGCGTGCTGCAGCACAGTAGTTAGCTGTAGGCTGCGCCAATAATTAAAGCAAGTAGCATGCTCAACTAAGTAGCGAGGATTCCATTTAGCATCTGAGGATACCTAAAAAAAACTATAACCTGAATTGTATGTGAGGTACACTGATGAGCCAGAACGTAATGACTGGCTGGCCGGAGTGACCGAGCGGTTCTAGGCGCTTCAGTCTGGAACCGCGCTACCGCTACGGTTGCAGGTTCGATTCCTGCCTCGGGCATGGATGTGTGTGCTGTCCTTAGGTTAGTTAGGTTTAAGTGGTTCTAAGTTCTAGGGGACTGATGACCTCAGATGTTAAGTCCCACAGTGCTCAGAGCCGTAATGACTGCCTACCTAATAGCCGGTGTGTCCACCTGTTGCGGCGATTCGTCATGGGATGAAAGTAATGAGGCCTTGGTCGGTCGCAGAAGGGAGTTGGCAGCACATCTGTGCACACAAGTCACCTATCTCCTGTAAATTCAGGGGAGGGGGTGATGAGCTCTGACACTGTGTTCAATCACACCCCAGATGTGTTCGATCGGCTTCAGATATGGCGAACTGAGGTCCGAGCACATAAATTGAAAATCGCTGCTGTGTGCCTCGAACCACTCTATCACACTCCTGGCCTTGTAACATGTCGCATTTCTTGCTGAAAAGAGCCACTGCGGTCGGGAAACATGATCGTTATGAAAGGGTGTACATAGTCTGGAACGAGTGTACGATACTCCTTGGCCATCATGGTATCTTCCAGGAGCTTCACTGGACCCATAGAAGCCCACACGAATGTTCCAAAGAGCATGATGGAACCGCCGCTAGCTTGTCTCCATCCTGCAGTGCAGGTGTAACGAGCTGTTTTCCAGGAAGACGACGGATTCGCGCCCTCTCATCGGCATGATGAAGAACGTATCAGGATTCATCAGACCATACAACACTTCGTCACTGCGAATATGTCCAGCGCCAATGGCCACGTTCCCATTACAGTCGTAGTTGTCGATGTCGTGGTGTTAACATTGACACATACGTGAGTCGTCAAGCTGCAGAGGCTCATCATTAGGAGTGCGCTGTGTGTTCAGACACACTGTTCACTCTGTTTTCAGACAAACATTAAAGTCTGATGTTAGTTCGGCCACGGTTCTCCGCCTGTCCAGCCTATGATATCGAACATCTGCAATGAGATGTGGCTGCCCAACCCCACGAAGTCTAGATGCTGTTTCTTTATATCTCATATTTCCAGAAAACTGTGCCTGAGGGCAATACAATCGACTCAAGCAGTATAATCCACAAAAGATGGCGTGGTATACATCTAACCACATAGGTACCTGTGTGGGAAAGTGATGCAACCTTGACACAGTGGTGAGACAAGGAAACAGTTCCTGCAGAGTGACTCCTGTCAAAGAAGCACTGCCTTTTCCACCCAAGATGGGCCTGTTTTCGAGTACGGCTTACCTGCCAGCGCGAGCCCACTGCATCTCCACGCCAGCACAGTGCAGCTACTCTACTGATAACCGACATTAGAGATTATGCTATGCTGACTGGCGTAAGAAAACTGTGCCATTAGTCAACGAACTGATCATGTAGCAATGCAGCGGAGGACATCCAATCTGAGTCTACTGCATTAATTATCACGGAGGCTGTAAGTCGACCTGAGTTATTAGCAAACCTGTGTGGGAAGATTGCACAAGGAACTGTCTCTGAACTTGTTATTGTGTTGCGAACATGGTCGTGCTGCGCAGTAAACATTCTCATCTGACAATTGCTGCCGGCCGAAGTGGCCGAGTGGTTCTAGGCCCTTCAGTCTGGAACCGCGCGACCGCTACGGTCGCAGGTTCGATTCCTGCCTCGGGCATGGATGTGTGTGATGTCCTTAGGTTAGTTAGGTTTAAGTAGTTCTAAGTTCTAGGCGACTGATGACCTCAGCTGTCCCATAGTGCTCAGAGCCATTTGAACCATTTGACAATTGCTACGAACTCTTACCTGGTTATCCACTTGAACCTTGAGTCCTAAGATTCGGTTGAATTCATTGTTCAGGTAGCAGATGACCATATTTCTTCGTTGCTTGTGTATGAGAATGAGTATTATTGTGATACTCTCCACAACATCAAATAATTTGTGAGTAAAGGAAACAAACTTTTGCCGTTGTTCACTAACTATCTGAAGACTGATCAGATATTAGAGTAGGAAACTCGTGAATTTCATTGTGATAGACACTGTACATAATGTGAGAAGGAACCAAATGTTGCCAGGAACAGGCTATGGACTTGAACTTTTATGCTAGGAGCCCATTAACTAGAGCTGATGTGTCTCATGGGTTACTTGGACGAGTAACTAACTTCATCTTACGACCTGTATCAGGCTCCCATGAGGAGAACCACAAAACTACATGGTAGGGAAATTTGTAAAGTTGGCCTAGAGAAGAGAGTTCTAGGGTACAAAGAAACACAGCAGAGGAAAGGAAATACAGTACTAACCTGATTATAGCAGATGTTGAAAGTGATTCTTTTGGCACTTTTGGGCACTGGTTAGCAAGTTGCTCAAACTGGATAGAAGCTGGTGTGCTGGAATTGCCACATTCTCATCCAAAATGTGCTGCTGCTGTTCTTGAAGACTATGAGGGTTGTTGCAAAACACCTTACATTTGAGGGCTTCCGACACAAAATAACCACACATTGACAGATCAGGTGACCTGGTTGGCCAGATAGGGCCACGACCAAACTGACCCCTGCTAACAACTCTGTCAGGTGTCAAGCTTGCGTAAATGTGCTACAAGGTTCAGCTGGTTGTATGGGCAGTTACTCTATCCTGTAGAAAGCAACTGCATGTCTCTTCCTCCTCCACTAATGCTATTATAAAGGGTTTCAAAATGTTGGGTAAAAATGTTTGATAAAAGAAGATGGGACCAATAATGCAGCGTGCAGATACTGCACATCAGACGCCAACCCTTCCATCAAAAATGGCTCTGAGCACTATGCGACTTAACTGCTGTGGTCATCAGTCCCCTAGAACTTAGAACTACTTAAACCTAACTAACCTAAGGACACCACACACATCCATGCCCGAGGCAGGATTCGAACCTGCGACCGTAGCGGTCGCGCGGTTCCAGGCTGTAGCGCCTAGAACCGCTCGGCCACTTTGGCCGGCCCCAACCTTCTATCATGCAGTGGTGTTTCACAGAGATTATGCAGATACTATGCTGCCCAGAACCTGTGATTTTGTGAATTGACATAACCACTCAGGTGAAACCAGGCTTTATTAGATATAAAGAATAGATCCATGTCCAAGCCATCCAATGTTATCTCAGTGAACAGCCACTCTCCAAACTGGAGGCGCTGATGAGCATCTGCTGGTTTTAATGCATGAACAACAGACACTCGGTAGGAATCCATGTGCAAGTCCAGGTGGAGTATTTGTCCACATAATCGATGTGATACGCTGGTCTCTTGCGACCGACGTCAGTTTGATTTGGTAGAACTCTGAAGCATTTTATGATGAACTGCATCCACATTTTCTTGTGTAAGGGCAAGTTTCGTAATGTGTTTTGACTTGTCCAAAACAGATACTGTCTGACACCATTTTCGGACCAAGCATTGCATAGCACTCTTTACTGGCACTTTGACACCACTAAAATTTCCCGCAGAAAACTGACCAAATCGTTTTCGTGACCTTGTTGTCATGCAACTTTCCACAACGAACACCTGCTGCTCCATTGAGAGTACCATCGTCCCCTTTGCACTTTTTCACTCACACTGACACACCTGCAATACGTCCTGAACTATTGTGGATCACGTGGCGGAAGTTCATGTGGAGTTCACTTTATAGGGTGTGGTTATATGCATACTTTCATATCTAGTTGTATCCACCCATCCAGGATACTTTTATTTACCCCACCCTGTATAAACAATTCTTTCAGTTTCGTGTCATTTTGTGCAGAATTTTCGTAACAATAATTTGTGTGATGAACGGTGTGTTTTCCTGAGAGCTGTGAAATGTATTTGTGTACATATGCTTGTTTTGTGCTTTTATTTTTAATCGTTCAGGGACAGTACCAAAGACTGGCATGGGGGCTTGGATAAGAATTACGAGTATTCACTAAAGTGATAATTTTGATGCAAATTGTGTTTATTTGTAACCTAATGTTATCTAATTGATTAAATACGGCACTTTCACTGTAATCCTGATGCATACCGTCAGTGATGTCCAATTTGTGCATATCTGTAATCTTTTGATTTTTATTGTCAAAATATGCTGTAATTTTGCTACAAATTTGTTTGATTCTGTCAGAGCTCGATCTCACAATCACGAACCTTATTTGCCAATATGTATCTCAATCTGTTGATACAGTGACTCAAGTGTTTGTATGTGGGAGTTTGTTTACTACTTTAATAGTCACGATATTTTATTTGCATTTACACATTTTGAATTTGTCATGATTACCTGTTTCGAGAATTTACTAATTTATACTTCCACATAATTATACAACAAAACAAGTGTGGTACAATTTGCTTTTATTATACACTCCTGGAAATGGAAAAAAGAACACATTGACACCGGTGTGTCAGACCCACCATACTTGCTCCGGACACTGCGAGAGGGCTGTACAAGCAATGATCACACGCACGGCACAGCGGACACACCAGGAACCGCGGTGTTGGCCGTCGAATGGCGCTAGCTGCGCAGCATTTGTGCACCGCCGCCGTCAGTGTCAGCCAGTTTGCCGTGGCATACGGAGCTCCATCGCAGTCTTTAACACTGGTAGCATGCCGCGACAGCGTGGACGTGAACCGTATGTGCAGTTGACGGACTTTGAGCGAGGGCGTATAGTGGGCATGCGGGAGGCCGGGTGGACGTACCGCCGAATTGCTCAACACGTGGGGCGTGAGGTCTCCACAGTACATCGATGTTGTCGCCAGTGGTCGGCGGAAGGTGCACGTGCCCGTCGACCTGGGACCGGACCGCAGCGACGCACGGATGCACGCCAAGACCGTAGGATCCTACGCAGTGCCATAGGGGACCGCACCGCCACTTCCCAGCAAATTAGGGACACTGTTGCTCCTGGGGTATCGGCGAGGACCATTCGCAACCGTCTCCATGAAGCTGGGCTACGGTCCCGCACACCGTTAGGCCGTCTTCCGCTCACGCCCCAACATCGTGCAGCCCGTCTCCAGTGGTGTCGCGACAGGCGTGAATGGAGGGACGAATGGAGACGTGTCGTCTTCAGCGATGAGAGTCGCTTCTGCCTTGGTGCCAATGATGGTCGTATGCGTGTTTGGCGCCGTGCAGGTGAGCGCCACAATCAGGACTGCATACGACCGAGGCACACAGGGCCAACACCCGGCATCATGGTGTGGGGAGCAATCTCCTACACTGGCCGTACACCACTGGTGATCGTCGAGGGGACACTGAATAGTGCACGGTACATCCAAACCGTCATCGAACCCATCGTTCTACCATTCCTAGACCGGCAAGGGAACTTGCTGTTCCAACAGGACAATGCACGTCCGCATGTATCCCGTGCCACCCAACGTGCTCTAGAAGGTGTAAGTCAACTACCCTGGCCAGCAAGATCTCCGGATCTGTCCCCCATTGAGCATGTTTGGGACTGGATGAAGCGTCGTCTCACGCGGTCTGCACGTCCAGCACGAACGCTGGTCCAACTGAGGCGCCAGGTGGAAATGGCATGGCAAGCCGTTCCACAGGACTACATCCAGCATCTCTACAATCGTCTCCATGGGAGAATAGCAGCCTGCATTGCTGCGAAAGGTGGATATACACTGTACTAGTGCCGACATTGTGCATGCTCTGTTGCCTGTGTCTATGTGCCTGTGGTTCTGTCAGTGTGATCATGTGATGTATCTGACCCCAGGAATGTGTCAATAAAGTTTCCCCTTCCTGGGACAATGAATTCACGGTGTTCTTATTTCAATTTCCAGGAGTGTATTTTGGTTGTCATGTACATCTTGTTATTCAGTGAGATAAACCACATGGTAGGATGTGATTATAATGAAGCGAATGATTTAGTATTGTGAGATAGTAGGTATGGATGTAGTAACAAATGGTAAATTGATTTCGAGTATGTATGGATTTTGGACACGAGTCTTTCATGTGTTTGTGAACTTATAAGGCACTGCCTTCTTTCATGAACATTGTAAAAGTAATTGATATACATGTGTGGTTTTGAATTAGCGGGTATTTCTCATTTTCATTACATGTATTCCAAATAAATATACTCTTGCATCAGTGTATACAAGCGATGTGAGAAGGCTTTTGAGTAAGTGTGTTTGTATATTTTCATGTTATCTCGTTGGCACCATGCTAACCTTTTCCACCCATGGCATGAAACTCATCAGTTCGTTGATCATGCAGAAGAAAGTACCCACAGCTCAACAAAAATGTCTTTGATGAACTTGTGATAGCACAATGTCGTTGGAATCCTTTTTGTAAATGATGGGGAGGCGATGTTATGTTTCTGTTTATGCCCAAACTGTCACAACAGCAGTTTTATAGTGCAATATGGACACCGCAATTGTCACTATAGTTGATTCTTCAACGCTGCATCATAACTGCAGATAATATTCACTACTGCTAATGACTGCATATCTAATTACTTCTTCTTCTCCTTTTCTTTTATTGCAGCGAGGGGGACCTGTACGTTTCTGCAGCCTGAGAGCATTCATAGCTGGCTCGTGACATGCAAGAACATGTTTGACACTGAACACAGCCCCCCAACTGGTACAGGACAGGGAATTCACTGTGTCCCGTATACGCACAGCAGGCACTGGGGGGAGCCAGTATTCTGTAAAAACTTTGTGTGAAACACTATGAGTTGTCCCTTTTAGAGAGATAAATATCTCAAAAGCAAGGTGTGGCACTCAGAACTTGAAGCTATGGAAATAGACGTCATCCGTAACCACGCCTCAAAGGAATGTCCATTTAAATCTAGTAACAGAGACAATGATTGGTTCACAATAATTATTTCGGTAAAAGACACACTTTCCTGCACGTGTGCATGTGCAAGCCTTTTTGCTGAACAGGGCCAGAAACCTGTCAGGTGATGGGAAAGATCTTCTGTCTTCCTAACTGCACCACAGCACTATGTGTTAACCACAATAAAATTTGTGTGATTAGGAAATTGTTAAACTTCTTTATAAAAGCTCTCAAGGTCTGCTGCAGTTAGGCTGCGGGATTCCTGTACTGGAAGATCGAGTTAAGGTTCTGAGAGTGAACACAAAGGAGAATTGCTGCCAGCATGTCAAACACAGGAGACTGGCTTGAGGGGCGCCATCGAGAACAGAGAACACACTCTACTGCAAGCAGCTGCATAGAGAGGTGTCTCCATCTTAGAGCCAAGAACAGTGGTCGAGCTGGACTCAGAATTTCCAGCCACTACTGACGACCATCTTCCACACTCGCACTGTTTAGGAATGTCAAGCACGGGCTGTCAGTGTAATTACGCAGCCAAGTGAGAAGTATAGCTAGTTAATTTACATCAGGGTTCATCTGTGCAGTTTTAATATTTGCAGTCAGTTGTTACCATGATGCAATATGGCTATTCTACGAGAATTTGTTCTTGTTATTCCAGTGTTCTTTTCTTAAATCACTTAACATTTTCACAGTAGTTGGCTGTATCCACATTATGGCTTCACGAAACGCTTTCATGTTCCACCCTCCAGTGTCATGGCTGTAATTCGTAATAACAAAGTTTTATTCATCTATTAAATATTTACATCCTTAATTCAGTGGGCAAATCACTGTTTCAATGTCTTTTACTGATAAACCAAATTGTCAAAGTGACTGCTAGTTTCTCTTTGTAGTTAGATGTGCCCCTTCATTAATATATCCACACGAGGTGTGGTACCCACACTTTCGCACTTAATTGGGCCACCCCTAGTAGTTTTCCCTCCATAAGACATTATGTGACATTGTATCTAATGAGTATTTAGAAGTACAGGTAGCACATCAGATGAGAGACCTTAGGTATTGGTTGTTTCTCCAATGGGGTTCTGCTTTCGAGGCACCTCCTAGTGCATCCACCGTGGTGGATGCAAACTCACATCCGGGTGAGTGGCGGATGGTAACACTTTTACGTCGATTGTGGAGACTGACCACCTGGCCTTGCCCATTCACCCTGAGAAGGGACAGGTGACCGCTCGTTCAGCAGTGTCGGAGCAGGCACACGGGGGAAGGGGTTTCCTAGCTATCAGATGCTCCAACATTAGGCGCTTTTGGAGCCCCTTAGGCAAATAGCGTTCAGAGCTGGAAAGAAAGCCAATGTGCATTCGGTATTCTGCCAGAGGCCTTATGTGAGAGTGCAGGGTGCAGGCGTCTGCAAGTTGTGGCTAACTTTGGCATCAAAGACGCCTGTGGCATGGGTTCTGAGGCCATCCTCAGTTCATACAGGTTGCTGGCGAAGGTGTAGAAGAATGCTGGCCACACGCACGAGTTGCAAGCAGAAATTGCAATTTGCAATATTATTCCCAGAGTTAATCAGGGTCCTTTGGTTGGGAGTCGAGTGGAGGTTCTCAGTCAAGGGCTTCAACGACTCTGTGATGGTCCTGGCTGCAAATTTGTAGACCTCCTTTATCATATGGGGATTTGTAGGACTCCTTTTGATAGGTCAGGAGTGCACTACAAAAGGAAACAGCTACTCAGGTAGCACACGAGGTTTTTTAAAGCCACTTGGTTGTTTGAACTGCTCTGATGAACACTTGCCAGTCAATACGCAGCAAGGGAAGTGAAACGGCGTCCAGAGTAAATACACTTCGACTGCCAAAATTTTATCAGTAAGCTGTCGGAGTGTTCGTAATAAAATCTACAGATTCATATAGACAGACAGTCATGTGAAATACTTTTCAACACGTTTTCTCAAAACTGCCTTGAGCAGCTAGCTCGGCATCCCAAACGCAGTGGTAATCTCACTTAGACAATGAACTGATATCACTTAGTACCAATAAAATGGACGTAGAGGAATTATGGGCAAAGTTTAAAAAGCTTGTAAATAGTGGTCTGGAGAGTTATGTGCCTAGTAAGAGGATATGGGATGTAAAAGACCCACCATGGTTTAATAACGAAATTCAGAAGATGCTGAAGAAGCAGAGTCTGTTGCAGTCTCAGTTCAAAAGAGAACGCACAAATGACGATAAGCAAAGGTTAGTAGAGTTTGGTGCATCTTGAGAAGATCTGTGCGTGAAGCATACAACAACTACCACCGTCAAACCTTAGCAAAAGATCTGGCAAAGAACCCGAGAAAATTCCGGTCCTATATAAAATCTCTAAGCTGGTCTAAGGCTTCCATTCAGTCCTTTCTTGACCAGTCTGATGTTTCCGTTGAAGAAAGCGAAACGAAAGCCGAAGTTTTAAATTTTACGGTCAAGAAATCCTTCAAACTGGAGAATCGTACAAACATACTGTCTTTTGACCATCGGACAGATACAGTAACAAGTATCCCTTGCGTACAGAAACCTCTGAAAGAGTTGAAAGAAAATAAATCACTATGTCCTGATGAAATCCCCATTCTGTTTTACAAGGAGTAGTCTACGGCTTTATCCCCTTACCTAGCTTGCTTTTATCGTGACTCTCTCACCCAGCACAAAGTCCCAAGCGACTGGAAGGAAACATAGGTGACTCCAATATATAAGAAGGGAACCTGGTTTGATGAATGTCAGTCAGCTCTAAATGAAGAAAAATATAAGTTAATGCGGATGAGTAGGAAGAACAAACCCATAATGTTCGGTTACAGCATTACTAGTGTCCTACTTGACTCAATCAACTCATTTAAATATCTCAGCATAGAGTTGCAAAGTTATATGAAATGGAACAAACATGTGAGAACTGTGTTACGGGAGACGAATAGGTTGACTTCTATTTATTGGCAGAATTTTAGGAAAGAATGGTTCACCTGTAAAGGGGAACACACGTAGGAAGCCAGTGTGACATATTCTTGAGTACTGCTCAGGTGTTTGGGATCCATGCCGGGTTGGATTGAAGGAAGACATCGAAGTAGTCCAGAGATTTGTTACCACTAGTTTCAAACAACACGTAACTGTTATTGATGTGCTTCGGCAACTGAAATGGGAATCCCTGGAGGTAAGGGGACGTTCTTTTCAAGAAACACTATTAAGAAAATTTAGAGGTATGGTATTCGAAGCATATGCATATATATGTATACACACAAACATTATATATATATATATATATATATATATATATATATATATATATATATATATATTAGTTGTGTAGCTGAAACAAAATGCGAAGATAATGTGGATTTTCACTCTGCACACTAATGACAAATTCATCGTAATTTTTGGACTGTGAAATCTGAAGGACAATTTCCAGGTGTGGAAAATATTTGTTTATGAACCTTCATTTTACAGAAGTTTCCATGTTTGAATAACTGATTGTTCTTTCAGTAAGATTTTTCAATAGAGCAATCATTTGGTTGTTTCTGCAACCAGGGCCTACTATGATTGCTGAAACGATTGTTGAGATGTTACACAATTTTTTGTGCCTTAAAACTTTTACTTCTGTAATCGATTCAATCTCCAGTGTACGCACTGAAATTGAGTAGCCTTCTAGCAAACTCTCTTACATATTATAGACTAGCTGTCACCAGTGGCTGCACTTGCATATCAGTAAAATGAAATGAAATGTGTGTGGCTTTATTGGCTGAGAGACCCCATTCTGGAAGTTCAAGTGCTTGGTGCAAGTCTTTTTATTTGACGCCACTTTTGATACTTGTCTGTCAATGATGGTAAAATTATGATGAGCACAACACACACACACACACACACACACACACACACACACACACACACACACACACACACACACACACACACACACAGGAATCTAACTCAGAAGTCCATCAATGATGGTCGGAAAAGATAACCACAAGACTGCCAACGGAGGACACATGTTAGCAAGCATCTTAATGGTTATAAGCAATACTTGACACTCAGCAACTAAATTGCAATGAGTTTATGACTGATATTAGTATTGAAGTACAGATTAAACATATAGAGTATTGTGTAAGCATTGCATTAATTATATTGAACCCTATTATACGGATCATACCAAACAATAAAAGCTTTCCCATAAATATAATGAAGTTCGAAAGTCAAAGAGTATACAGCGTTTTCGGAATCAAATCAACGAATCTGTTGTAATACATACTTTTTAAAGTAGTCTGTGTTCTTCCTCAGCATTAAAGCTATCTCCATATCAAATTTCATCAAAATCGGTTCAGCGGTTTAGTTGTGAAAGTGTAACAGACAGAGTTACTTTTGTGTTTATACTGTTAGTATGGATGATATGTCACCTTCTTCTTGTAATGTATTTATACTAATACAGTAACTTTAAGTATATGTCATGGATGAAAACATTCTTTAACACTGCTGTTTTCTCTGGAACTTTGTAAGTTACTCTTTCCAGCATTTTGCTAGTGTAAGTAGAGTAAACCAGTTGTAGCAGTTGCCAACATTTATTTTTTTTCACTGCTCTCATTACTTCAGAAATTTTATGTCTTGGACCAAGTACTTTAAAAGCTGTGCACTCTTTATTACAGTACTATTTACGGATAGGAGCAATTCATTAAAGTCAGTACAATGATAAGTGTTTTGAACTGTTGGATAGAAATCAATAGATATTTCTACAACTTTTAGAGAGAAGCCTTATGACAAATTGTATAATTCATTTGAAACATATATTATTAAAAACTAAAATTCCATTTAAAGACAAATAATACACTGGTGATTCCATAAAATATTTTGGTACTACAACTGTCTTTTTGGATCACACACAATTTGGTGGTCCTCTTTCTCTCATAGAAACTAATGATTTCAATGTTCATAATATAGATTATTTGAACCTACTTCCAGTAGGGTCTGCCCTGCAGAGGTTCTAAAAAACACGACAGAATACAAGAATTTCTCATTTTGGTATGTATTACATATGGGATATGGTACTTTTAAACTTTTCTGCAATCACTGTATGAAGTTTACTTAAAATGATGAGAAGGTGCCACATGTTATGTATTTCTTTGAGCTGAGTTCCACAAGTCTTTGTACACCCTTCGCAATTAATCACTGAATGCTGTGGAAAATTGAAACAGTGCTGTTGACATCATCCTTTGACACCATGTCAATAGATAAATGAGCCTACTGTTTATATAGACTTATTAAGAAAGTAAATATTTAAAGCTATGTTGTTTCTTTTTCTCATTTCATGCAACATTTTACTTATTTATCCTCTTCTTGTTAAGTCTTTTTACACTGTGATATTACAATGAACTTCTAACAAGTAAGGTCAACAACAAATAGTTTCGTTTTTAGTATATTTCCTGATGTAATGACAACGAAAATCACATAGATATTATGATTTTGTAAGAAATTTAAAAACTCTAAGACATCTAGTTTATGTTTATAGCCACTTATCAACTGGAGTTTCTTATCTTCTCTGATTAAAAAATATTAACTTTGGCAGTTTCCAGTAATACGATATTGATGTTATGATTCCTAAGCCAATGAACTTCAGTTAAAAACTTTAGCTAAAATCTTATACTGTATGCTATAATCTTTCTAAATTTCTCTTAATTAAATTCATTTCTTTGACAAAATATTGTTTGTAGATATACTGTCTTAAATTGCTGAAATACTATGAGAAAAAATAATTTTGTTTCATTCTCGATATTTAGGCGAAATTTAGTATTGGAGTTGTAAGTATTTAATATCCATTTTGACTTAAATGAAGTTCTTGTTGTCATGCACCATACTGTCACTCAGTTGTTATATCTGCTTTTTCTTCTACAGATTAAAATATTTAAATAACTGTTTCACTAACATATATACTGATATATACAGTATTATTGTTTGATTACAGATGCAGCTTCCCTCTCAACTGATAACACTTTCCACGCAGTAAAATCCTCATTTTGCACTTTTGAGTTGTAATTCAGTCTTAAGATCTAATGTTTTTCTCTTTAACATTTCATTTTAAAAGATTCTTCACTGAATGGGTCACATTTGAGTATCTGCCATTATATATGGTATTAATGAACAGTATTATGAGTCTTCTCCTTACAGTTTATGTTAACTGACGTTGACACCTTAACTTCAGCTTATTTTATTACAAATGAAGTTTCTTTGTGAACAGACTGGTAAATGCTTTTCATGCATAAATATTTAATTTGGTTCTTTTCTACCAGAATTTCATTTTTATGTCTGAAGTTTCAAGTTAAAAAAAAGAGGATGGAAGTTTTCCTTTCTGTTTTTGTTTCCAAAAATTTTCTCACTGGTTTTGTTTTGTTTTGGTATCTCAAGTCTGTATAAAATTCATTATTTCTGCCAGGACACTTTGTTGTTGTTGTTGTGGTCTTCAGTCCTGAGACTGGTTTGATGCAGCTCTCCATGCTACTCTATCCTGTGCAAGCTTCTTCATCTCCCAGTACCTACTGCAACCTATATCCTTCTGAATCTGCTTAGTGTATTGATCTCTTGGTCTCCCTCTACGATTTGTACCCTCCACGCTGCCCTCCAATGCTAAATTTGTGATCCCTTGATGCCTCAAAACATGTCCTACCAACCGATCCCTTCTTCTAGTCAAGTTGTGCCACAAACTCCTCTTCTCCCAAATCCTATTCAATACCTCCTCATTAGTTACGTGATCTACCCACCTTATCTTCAGCATTCTTCTGTAGCACCACATTTCGAAAGCTTCTATTCTCTTCTTGTCCAAACTGGTTATCGTCCATGTTTCACTTCCATACTTTCAGAAACGACTTCCTGACACTTAAATCTATACTCGATGTTAACAAATTTCTCTTCTTCAGAAACGATTTCCTTGCCATTGCCAGTCTACATTTTATATCCTCTCTACTTCGACCATCATCAGTTATTTTACTCCATAAATAGCAAAACTCCTTTACTATTTTAAGTGTCTCATTTCCTAATCTAATCCCCTCAGCATCACCCGATTTAATTTGACTACATTCCATTATCCTCCTTTTGCTTTTGTTGATGTTCATCTTATATCCTCCTTTCAAGACACTGTCCATTCCGTTCAACTGCTCTTCCAAGTCCTTTGCTGTCTCTGACAGAATTACAATGTCATCGGCAAACCTCAAAGTTTTTACTTCTTCTCCATGAATTTTAATACCTACTCCGAATTTTTCTTTTGTTTCCTTTACTGTTTGCTCAATATACAGATTGAATAACATCGGGGAGAGGCTACAACCCTGTCTCACTCCTTTCCCAACCACTGCTTCCCTTTCATGTCCCTCGACTCTTATAACTGCCATCTGGTTTCTGTACAAATTGTAAATAGCCTTTCGCTCCCTGTATTTTACCCCTGCCACCTTCAGAATTTGAAAGAGAGTATTCCAGTTAACGTTGTCAAAAGCTTTCTCTAAGTCTACAAATGCTAGAAACGTAGGTTTGCCTTTTCTTAATCTTTCTTCTAAGATAAGTCGTAAGGTTAGTATTGCCTCACGTGTTCCAACATTTCTACGGAATCCAAACTGATCTTCCCCGAGGTCTGCTTCTACCAGTTTTTCCATTCGTCTGTACAGAATTCGCGTTAGTATTTTGCAGCTGTGACTTATTAAACTGATAGTTCGATAATTTTCACATCTGTCAACACCTGCTTTCTTTGGTATTGGAATTATTATATTCTTCTTGAAGTCTGTGGGTATTTCGCCTGTCTCATACATCTTGCTCACCAGATGGTAGAGTTTTGTCAGGACTAGCTCTCCCAAGGCTGTCAGTAGTTCTAACGGAACGTTGACTACTCCCGGGGCTTTGTTTCGACTCAGGTCTTTCAGTGCTCTGTCAAACTCTTCACGCAGTATCTTATCTCCCATTTCGTCTTCATCTACATCCTCTTCCATTTCCATAATATTGTCCTCAAGTACATCGCCCTTGTATAAACCCTCTATATACTCCTTCCACCTTTCTGCCTTCCCTTCTTTGCTTAGAACTGGGTTGCCATCTGAGCTCTTGATATTCATACAAGTGGTTCTCTTCTCTCCAAAGGTCTCTTTAATTTTCCTGTAGGCAGTATCTATCTTACTCCTAGTGAGACAAGCCTCTACATCCTTACATTTGTCCTCTAGCCATCCCTGCCTAGCCATTTTGCACTTTCTGTCGATCTCATTTTTAAGACGTTTGTATTCCCTTTTGCCTGCTTCATTTACTGCATTTTTATATTTTCTCCTTTCATCAATTAAATTCAATATTTCTTCTGTTACCCAAGGATTTCTATTAGCCCTCGTCTTTTTACCTACTTGATCCTCTGCTGCCTTCACTACTTCATCCCTTAGAGCTACCCATTCTTCTTCTACTGTATTTCTTTCCCCCATTCTTGTCAATTGTTCCCTTATGCTCTCCCTGAAACTCTCTACAACCTCTGGTTCTTTCAGTTTATCCAGGTCCCATCTCCTTAAATTCCCACCTTTTTGCAGTTTCTTCAGTTTCAATCTGCAGTTCATAACCAATAGATTGTGGTCAGAATCCACATCTGCCCCTGGAAATGTCTTACAATTTAAAACCTGGTTCCTAAATCTCTGTCTTACCATTATATAATCTATCTGATACCTATCAGTATCTCCAGGATTCTTCCAGGTATACAACCTTCTTTTATGATTCTTGAACCGAGTGTTAGCTATGATTAAGTTATGCTCTGTGCAAAATTCTACAAGGCGGCTTCCTCTTTCATTTCTTCCCCCCAATCCATATTCACCTACTATGTTTCCTTCTCTCCCTTTTCCTACTGACGAATTCCAGTCACCCATGACTATTAAATTTTCGTCTCCCTTCACTACCTGAATAATTTCTTTTATCTCGTCATACATTTCATCAATTTCTTCATCATCTACAGAGCTAGTTGGCATATAAACTTGTACTACTGTAGTAGGCATGGGCTTTGTCTCTATCTTGGCCACAATAATGTGTTCACTATGCTGTTTGTAGTAGCTAACCCGCACTCCTATTTTTTTATTCATTATTAAACCTACTCCTGCATTACCCCTATTTGATTTTGTATTTATAACCCTGTAATCACCTGACCAAAAGTCTTGTTCCTCCTGCCACCTAACTTCACTAATTCCCACTTTTTCCTTTCTGTTTTTGTTTCCAAAAATTTTCTCACTGGTTTTGTTTTGTTTTGGTATCTTAACTCTGTATAAAATTCATTATTTCTGCCAGGACACTTTATCATTCTATTTTTCAGTAGCACACATTCATTCCCAAAAATGAATCAATAATGTCACACATCATGTGTAAATCTTTTTTATACATCAATCTAATTTCTGTTTTTATTATCTGTGGATACTGGTGTATATTTCTTAGCATTGTTAACAACTTCCCATTTTTGGATTTTGTTTTAAAATTTTTTAAGTCCTTTACTTATTCTTCATGTTTTATAAGCATTAATTGATTTTGTAGGAAGATAATTCTAAGTTGACTGTTCATTTTGTTGTCTCATTGCAGTCATGTTGCCTCCCTCCTGTAATGAAATATATTTATTTTTGTTTTTGGTATATTGTGTCCATTCTTCACTGCTTCAGTTTCTCTGTTCCCGCTTCACATTGTTTTCTGAAATCTAAAGCCATACGTTGAGGTGAGTTCAAAAATTCGTAAGAGCACAGTAAAAACAAAACTATGTTCATTTATCACATAGGAGCAGTTCAATAGCTGCTTGACAAGTTATATTGCCATTCCAACCCTGCATGAACATCTGAATGTTCAAATGCTCAACAGAATTATGTAAAACTGAGTAAATTATATTTCAGGTGAATGCAAAGGACCAAAAGAAGGGCATGTTATGCAACTCTTAATTTTGTTTGTTATTTTATTTTGATAAATGAACATGTCTTTGTTCTATACAGGAAGCTTAATTACTAAGAGTTTAAATACGTGAAATAGCAAAACTGTGCAACTCTACTGGAAAAACACACACATTACTTCGCATTAGTCATTATTTTTTAGATTCAGTTACATCCATAAACGTTAATATAATTTTATATTAATAATAGAGTAGAAAATCATTCTAAACTGTCTCTGAATTGGGTACTTAGAATAATCAGGACAGTGAAACTGAGTAACAAGAATGCTAAACAAACATTCCACATTTATGTACTTGAGTATTTGAGAAGAAATCTTCATTCATTTTTACAAAATATTCCAGAAAAATTGATCTGGTTTTCTTCCAAATTTAGAACACATCTGAAAATACTAAAAGCCAAATAGATAAGGACGTTGCTAAAATGTAATGAATTAGATATAAATATTATTAAACAAGCTTCATAATAAAACAATGTACCTCTATTGAAAACTGAGCACATAACAGTGAAGTAAAAATGTGTGGCTGTAAAATAGAGAATAGATCTTCTCACCATGTCAAAGACTGTATTCTTATTGAAATAATACAGCTGTTTTCAACAGTGTTATAATAATATACTAGAGTATTGTATGGAAATGAATGTCTGTACAAAGTTGTTCTTGTGAAAAACTTCTTATACTAAAAATACATATACATAAAACACATAATGCATGTAAAACGTGTTCATACTTAGCAGCACATCATGTTACTAAAGCTGTAATAGAAACCTATGGAAAATTATATAATAAGTCATATGAGAAGGGACAAATACATGTTAAGAGTGTGGAAAGAGATCTTCTCTGTTTGGAGGAATTTTTCCATTTATAGGATCATGCTACATTTAGTAAAATACTGACAACTGAACACTTAAATGAATTACCATATTCTAAATAATACATGGTGCAACACCAAAACGACTTTCACCTAATGTCTTAGAAAAACGCTAACAAGCAGTCAGTCATTAGGTGATGAACAGGTTTAGCAATATCTATATTTTATGGTTAGAGACATGCCAGATGCTATAAATGATCATGTACTACGATAAGAGAAACCTTATGTATGTCATGTAACTGAGCAGCAACAGTTGTGATACAGAAATAAGAAAGATACCTAGTCCCAAATATTAAATCAAAAAACGGAAAAAATGTTATGTAGAAAAGTAAGGAAATTCTTTCTGCCCTCGTTGCTTTGAGAACTCAAATGGGAATTTCTGGAGGGAAGTTCTTTTCCCAAAACACTGTTGAGAAAATCTAGACCACCTGGATTTGCAGCTGACGTAGAGCATCTCTAATGCTGGTAATGTACATTTTGTTTAAGGACCACGAAGGTTGGATATGAGATACAGAGTTGTATACACAGTCGTTTTTCCCTCGTTCTATTTGTGGGTGAATAGGAAACGAAATGTTTATTAGTGGCACAAGGTACCTTCCGCCATGTACCATACAGTGGCTTGTGGAGTATGTATGCAGATGTAGATGTAGATACTCATTGTCGGACGATTCCAAAAGCTGGTGGGTGATCAAAATGGTAGTAAACGACAAATACTTCAATTTATACCTAGATACAGAAACATTAAAAGAACGTTATTCGAAGGCAGAGACTTTAAGGAAATGGTCACAATTAACATTTCCTGATGTATGACTGTAAACCAGTACTGTAAACACAAGACTTTGGGTCCATATGAGCAGTTGTCCGAAACTGCCAAGTGTGTAAACTCTACGAAAAACGGATTCTAGGAGTGCCAATGACTACTGTTAATTGTGTCTGACATACAATTAAGTGTTAAAGCAGTGGCAGTACACCAAAAGTGGAGTTGCAACTGCCAGTAGTAGTCTGAGGATTATCTTCAGGCTGCTTCAAACTTCCAGTTCGAAAGATAAATATAGCTGATATTTCGATCTATGTTTTGCCTTTGTTTATTGCTTATAGTTAGTTTTGTATCTGTATAGGATTCTTCAGAGAAAGTAATTCTCAACTTATTTGTTTTCAGAATTCTCTCTCTTTGTAATTAACACAGATTCTATCATGATCTTTTTTTACAGTACATTAAAACAACTATAACACTGTGGTATTCATGTGAAGAAAATATGAACTGTTTTGAAGAAGTTACATCTGTTACAAGAAGGAAAAAAAAACCATTGATCATTTTCTGACATTTATATGTAGACTAATCCTGAAATATTTACCAACAGTACATATAAGAAAGGTTTACTGCCTATAAGGTAGCGTTTAGTAAGATAAATTATATTCTCATCCTTTTTTACTTAATATATATCTTCTGCTTGGTTAATTGCAAAAATCTGCCTTTATTAACTGTTATGTGGCAGTCATTTCTAGATAATATCACAATTTTGCTTGGTATCACTGTCTACGAGTACATGTGGGTTGTTATAAAATGAATAAGTGTTAACTCAAGCATTACTTGTTGCAGGTTCTAAATGCATCTCTTGTGCAGATTAGTGTAGCACCATGCACATCTCTATGGAAACATGCCCATTTGTGTCTCAGAGATCAAGCTAACAACAATTTTCTTTTTTTGATGTAGGTGCAAAGTATACCTTGTGTTCACTTTTCCATTACGTCGACCTCTTTGGCTGCACAAATACTGTGTAAATTGAGTATAAATAAGTTCTGTGACATAATACTAATAAAAAATTAGAAATTCATCAAATTAATAGCAACAAATGTTAACTTGTGAATGGTCTCCCTTCAGTCATTTCTATTTAATGAAGATGTATACTAAGTGTGAGGGTTGTGATGGCGAAGATAAATTCAGTTGGGAAGTAGGACTCAAATACCCATGAAAAAATCTCCAGTAAGGCACATGTCGTTTCTCTCGGAAGCTCATGCACTGTGATCGTCTCTCTGTCTTAAATTATTTTTAAACTTTGGTCAGAAATAGCAGAAAAGGTAAATGTTTAGCCTAGAAGCCAAGTACGAAGTTTGGCTCGAACACATATCTAGAAGGTGGTTACACTTCACTCCATTTATCGCCCTTTGACCAGCTTGGCTGTTGAGTCATTAGATTTTTTCGGAATTTCATAGAAATTGATGTGAATTGCAAATTGCAGCAAAATTTAGAAATAAAATTAAAAATTAGGATCACTAAGCAACATCAAATGTTTCAATTTGAATAACGTTTATTTTAGCAAATAGAATTAAATTCATATGCAAATAATGGCGGCCTCATAACAAAAGAAACAAAATTAAAAAAAAACTGTTTTGACATGAACAATTTGCCAGTAAGGTTTGTATATGCAAGCAGTAAAACCAGCAGTACATGAGATATAAATATAGTGAAGTTCTATACAAAGCAACTGTCATACGTGGGCACTTAATTTCAAAGTCCAAAAGAGTCATAAATTCACGCAAAATTGGGAATTAAAGCTATACAGGGCGTTACACAAAGGTACGGCCAAACTTTCAGGAAACATTCCTCACACACAAATAAAGAAAAGATGTTATGTGGACATGTGTCCGGAAACGCTTAATTTCCATGTTAGAGCTCATTTTAGTTTCGTCAGTATGTAATGTACTTCCTCGATTCACCGCCTGTTGGCCCAATTGAAGGAAGGTAATGTTGACTTCGGTGCTTGTGTTGACATGCAACTCATTGTTCTACAGTACTAGCATCAAGCACATCAGTACGTAGCATCAACAGGTTAGTGTTCATCACGAACGTGGTTTTGCAGCCAGTGCAATGTTTACAAATGCGGAGTTGGCAGATGTCCATTTGATGTATAGATTAGCACGGGGCAATAGCCGTGGTGCGGTACGTTTGTATCGAGACAGATTTCCAGAACGAAGTTGTCCCGACAGGAAGACGTTCGAAGCAACTGATCGGCGTCTTAGGGAGCACAGAACATTCCAGCCTATGACTCGCAGCTGGGGAAGACCTAGAACGACGAGGTCACCTGCAATGGACGAGGCAATTCTTCGTACAGTTGACGATAACCCTAATGTCAGTGTCAGAGAAGTTGCTGCTGTACAAGGTAACGTTGACCACGTCACTGTATGGAGAGTGTTACGGGTGAACCAGTTGTTTCCGTACCATGTACAGCGTGTGCAGGCACTATCAGCAACTGATTAGCCTCCACGGGTACACTTCTGCGAATGGTTCAGCCAACAATGTGTCAGTCCTCATTTCAGTGCAAATGTTCTCTTTACGGATGAGGCTTCATTCCAACGTGATCAAATTGTAAATTTTCACAACCACAATGACGAGAATCCGCACGCAATTCTGCAATCACGTCATCAACAGAGATTTTCTGTGAACGTTTGGGCAGGCATTGCTGATGATGTCTTGATTGGGCCCCATGTTCTTCCACCTACGCTCAATGGAGCACGTTATCATGATTTCATACGGGATACTCTACCTGTGCTGCTAGAACATGTGCCTTTACAAGTACGACACAACATGTGGTTCATGCACGATGGAGCTCCTGCACATTTCAGTGGAAGTGTTCGTACGCTTCTCAACAACAGATTCGGTGACCGATGGATTGGTAGAGGCGCACCAATTCCATGGCCTCCACGCTCTCCTGACCTCAACCCTCTTGACTTTCATTTATGGGGGCATTTGAAAGCTCTTGTCTACGCAGCCCCGGTAACAATTGTAGAGACTGTTCGTGCTCGTATTGTGGACGGCTGTGATACAATACGCCATTCTCCAGGGCTGCATCAGCGCATCAGGGATTCCATGCGACGGAGAGTGGATGCATGTATCCTCGCTAACGGAGGACATTTTGAACATTTCCTGTAACAAAGTGTTTGATGTCACGCTGGTACGTTCTGTTGCTGTGTGTTTCCATTCCATGATTAACGTGATTTGAAGAGAAGTAATAAAATGAGTTCTAACATGGAAAGTAAGCGTTTCCAGACACATGTCCACATAACATATTTTCTTTCTTTGTGTGTGAGGAATGCTTCCTGAAAGTTTGGCCGTACCTTTTTGCAACACCCTGTATAATTGATCCTGTAGTTATTGAAAAGTGGTAATGGAACAGACAAATAATAAGCATTTAGTTTCTCAATAGCTCTACTAGTTTCTGAGTTCGCTAGGATTGAGCATAAATGTGCTTCATTTTACTGCAGCACACTGTAAATCATAATAATTCAGTTTGATTCAGTCTAAAACTTATAGAAATTAAAAGTTCTTGCATTGCTGATGTCACACTACTTCCTTTGTTGCAACAAAAACTACTTTAATGACCACCATTAAAATTTTGCAATTAAGACATTAAACTTTACATGTATAAAGACAGTTCTCTTATCGGTGGCAATATGCCACCTACAGACTACAAAATCTATTAGGTTGCCTTGTTATTGACAAAATGTGTAATGAAATTTTTTTGCTACACTAGTTTATACAAAGAAACTTGTATCAAATCAACATAAAAATTAGGAGGCCATTATTCCGAATAGGCTTTCGACGAGCTTTAACCTAATGCCTTTAGAATCTACTATACATGCACCATACCCGTTAGCAAATCTCTTATTAATGGCTGATTTACAAAAAATTAATATTCCTATCAAATCACTGAATGTCGTAAAATCACTAAGGGGTGAAGTAGTGACGATGTTCCTATATTTTGCCACATGCCCGGCCATTTTGGTTTATTTGCAGTGCAAGTAATGTAAAAATTGAGTATAAAACAGGTCTCCACACAGGGCCTTGGACCCAAGAGCCTTGGACTAGCGATCTGAACTCTTTTCGTTGTGCTAACCGCTAAATGCAAACCGCCATAATATAAATGGCTCATGCCTCACCCGACCAGCGCCAAAACTACTACCTTTTTCCAAATGCTTGGCTATCTAGAGCTCCCACTCCTGCCACTTTAACTTCTGATGAAGCCCTGCATATACTATAAAATTGGACGAAATCGGTGATGACTAGTAGGGACAGTTCCATTGTCAGTTACTTGAAAACTGTGAAATTGGTCTTTCATGGTTCATTGTGAATTTCGGTATTGGTGTCTGCGTTTGAGCTACGGAGAGTGAGAGAAAATTCGATTCCAGTTCTGCCAGTTTTGCATTTTCTTGTTCGAAATATTCTGGAGGAAGTCGAGTGCCATTTTTCGATTATGTTGTTGTTTTGTGAGTGGGGAGGGGAGGGGGGTGTTCTGGCATCGCTGTGCTCATCTGACAACCACGTTATTTTATTCCAATTTTGTGTTTTCTCTATTTCTTTGTTTGATTTACTATAGAGAAATTGTTGAGCTTGATTTTTTGGTTGCTTTGTAATCATCTTGGTTTTATTAACAAAATCCCCGATTCCCGCAGTTGTGCCGTTAATTTAATTTATCAACTCATCGAAATATTTCGCATGTTTTTTGTTTGTTTTCGACCATAGTTGTCTAGCTTTTGGTCGCCATTATGAAGTATGTAATCGGCTCACCACCATGAATTATCTGTGGTTGGACAAAATAGGATATAGCTCGTGCAGATTATGCTCTTTAATCGAAACAAACTGAAAGCCAAAGAAACTGGTACACATGTTTGATATCGTGTAGGGCCCGCGCGAGCACGCAGAAGTGCCGCAGCACGACTTGGCATGGACTCTACTAGTATCTGAAGTAGTGCTGGAGGGAACACATCATGAATCCTGCAGGGCTGTCCATAAAACCGTAAGAGTACGAGGGGGTGGAGATCTCTTCTGAATAGCACGTTGCAAGGCATCCAGATATGCTCAATAATGTTCACGTCTGGGGTGCCCAGTGGAAGTGTTTAAATTCAGGAGAGTGTTCTTGCAGCCACTCTGTAGCAGTTCTGGACGTGTGGGGTGTCGCCTTGTCCTGCTGAAATTGCCCAAGTCAGTCGGAATGCACAATGGACACGAATGGCTGAAGGTGATCAGGCAGGATGCTTACGTATGTGTCACCTGTCAGAGTTGTTTCTAGACGTAGTTGGGGTCCCATATCACTCCAACGGCACATGTCCTACACCATTACAGAGCCTCCACCAGCTTGAACAGTACCCTGCTGACATGCAGGGTCTATAGGTTCATGACGTTGTCCTCATACTCGTACACGTCCATCCGCTCGATACAATTTGAAACGAGACTCGTCCAACTAGGCAACACGTCTCCAGTCATCAACAGCCCACTGTCGGTGTTGGCAGGCCCAGCCGAGGCGTAAAACTTTGTGACGTGCTGCAATCAAGGGTACATGAGCGACCCATATGGGTGATGTTTCGTTGAATGGTTTGCACGTTGACACTTGTTGATGGCCCAGCATTGAAATCTGCAGCAATTTGTGGAAGGGTTGCACTTCTGTCACGTTGAACGATTCTATTCAGTCGCCGTTGGTCCTGTTCTTGCAGGATTTTTTTCCGGCCGCAGCGATGTTGGAGATTTGATGTTGTATGGGATTCCTGATATTCATGGCATACTCGCGAAATAGTCATATGGGAAAATCCCCACTTTATCACTGCCTCAGAGATGCTGTGTCCCATCGTTCGTTCACCGACTATAACGCCACGTTGAAATGCACTTAAATGTTGATAACCTGCCATTGTAGAAGTAGTAACCTATCTAACTACTGCGGTAGACACTTGTCTTATACAGGATGGAGGAAAATTGTGTCACGAAATTTTAACCCTGGATACTTCAGTCAGTAGGGTCCAAAATTACTAGTGGTGTGTAAGTCGACAAAGCACCATTTTTAAACTACGGGAACTTGGCACCCCGCACTCCGATTTGCCGTGGGATTGCCCTGTTGCCGTTCATCGGTTGACGGGCAGGGCTATGGGCATTGGTTCACACATAGAAATGTCCCTCGCCCCGTCATTGCCCCGACGTGATAAGCACACATGTTGAATAGGCCTTGCCTCCACCTCACGTCAGAGGCATTGGCACTTAAGCTTCGCTTCGGAACACATACACGTCACCTGCGATTTCGTCATACAGTAAGTATGGCGGCATAGCATTCGTTTGAAGAACAACGAGATATGGTCTTTGTTTATGGAGTAGCTCGATGGTTGTGTAAGGAACGGTACCAGATAGACGCCACCCACACCCGCAAACGTTTGCATCAATTCACGGGCGACTTGGCGAAACAGGCGCGTTACCGGGATATCGTGGTCATACTTGGAAGACATCGAACACGACGGGATGCTGCATTTGAAGAGATTCTTCTGCAGCTCTACGAAAAATACTCAAGTGGTTGGACACGTCATGGGGGTGACTCATCGGTTAGTCTGGGTGGTTTTGAGGGATGACGGCCAGCATCCATTTAGTTTCCGCCCTGTCCAAGATCTAAATCCTGTGGCGGACTATGAACACAGGTTGAGGTTTTGCCGATGGCTTCTGCGACGTGTTGCACAAGATCCCGACTTCACCGCCATTGTGTTGTTTACCGACAAGTGCACCTTCCATCGGGATGGCCTTTACAGCACGCGAAACGTTCATTACTGGGCAAGGATAAATCCTCACGTCAGGTACGTCCACGGACACCGGGAACGATTTTCGCTCAACATTTGGGCAAGCATTGTGGGTGACCATCTGATTGGGCCAGTCCGTCTACCTCCTCCACTTACCGGTGCAAATTACCTTCACATTTTGCAAGAAACTCTACCTGGCCTGCTGGAAGATGTTGCCCTGGACATACGGCTAAGCATATGGTTGCAGCATTATAGGGCGCCCGGGCATAACAGTCGTGCTGTGCGCGGATATTTAAATGAACTCTTCGACGACCGGGTAATTGGCAGAGGTGCTCGTAGAACATGGTCGCCGCGATCACCAGACGTCAAGCCACCGGACTTTTCCTATGGGGAATCTTCAAGGTTCTAGTTCACCCACCCGGACGCGAACCACCTAGAAACGAAGAGAAATTAATGGATCGCATTCAAAATTCCGCCAATCACGTCAAGGCAATGCCAGGAATCTTTGAAAGAGTTCGGCAAAACACCGTTCGACGATACCAAGCTTGGGTCGCGTCAGAGGGTCGCCAGTTCGAGGACCTTGTTTAAGTAAACAATGTCCTAGCTACAAAAAAGGCCCTTTTCAGAGCCGACGTAATTTGTAGAAGACTTTCTGTACGCGAGCTAACAGCCGTTGACGGGTTCATTCCCGGTACATCTTATCATGAAACAATGGGTGTGTATGGCCCCGGCGGATTCGCCCCCAGAGTGGAAATCTGGGGCGCTACCACCGAGCGTGCGGGTCGTCTTGGATACATCGCGATCTCCGGTAGGCAAAGCATTCGCGGTCATGCGCTGTCCAGAGCATCCGGCAACAGGACAATCCCGAGGCCAATCGAAGCGTGTGGCTCCAAGATTCCGTAGTTTAAACCTTGTGCGTTGTCGACTTATACAACATCAGTAATTTTAATTCCACTGGCATCAGTTATCCAGGGTTAAAATTTTGTGACACCATTTTTCTCCACCCTGTACAGGCGTTGCGGACCGCAGGGCCGTCTTCTGCCTGTGTACATATGTCTGTATTTGAATATGCATGCCTATAGCAGTTTCTTTGGCGTTTCTGTGCATATTGGTCCAAGCAAATGGGTAAAATCGGACTTCGCTTTATTCCCATAAATTTTGATGTAACAAATACAAGTGTGTTGGAATGCCAAGTGTGTAGGTTTATGAAAAGTACATTGACATCTCTTGTAATAAATAAAAAATATTCTGAAGTGAATACAATCTTCTCGGTTTTCAAGGCACGTCAATTTGAATAAAATTCTCGAGCCTTCGACGACTATCACCGCCATCGTCGTCAGGAGTAAAAACTACTGACTGCCGCGGCTGGCACGATTTTCCGCGTATGTAGCAATGAATATGACCGCTGGTACCAATCATACAGAACAGAAACGATGCGTATGCGTAGGGTGAGATGGGTTGTACATACCAGCTCCGGACCGCCGCAGGACCGCGTGACGTCAGGTGGCGTGGGAGGGGGGGAGGGCGGCGCACAGTGGGCCAGAATCTTGAAAACGTGGCCAAAAAGGAAAAAAAAAGTTTAAAGATGGGAATTTTGGACTATCAGGTTGGCAGCAGTAATGCTGGGACAACTAAATGCCGCTGTGCGGACGACCAGATGTTCATTTGTTCGGTAATATCTCAGGTCAGATGCGGCAGTTCATTGTTAGCGTGCGCGCAGCTGGCCAGGCTACAAAAACAGTCGTGTTGTTGAATGAAGTTATTTATGTTTTGTGCAAGTGAAACCAATACTTTCAATATGGAATGTATTCCAGGAGGTATGTACTAGTGAAAAAACACTTATATCACTATTAAATCATCAATTATGCACGTTTACATTTCAATTAACGTACTACAGGAAATGAATGACAAAATCGTAAAATGCGCTTAAAAAATAGAGATAAGTTACGAATTCCACGACATTCCGCTTTCTTTTGCGCTGTGTACGCAAGTATATATTATTACCTTTGTAAATTAAGCTTCAAATCCTGCGACTAGTTGCGACCCTGGCTATGAGCCACGTTTTAAGCGACACTTGCAAAATGTCATTGTTCAGACATCTTCAAAAATGACAGTAGAATCAATTAATTATTAGTTTTATTTGTACAATTTAAATTACAATCGACACGTAGAAACATTGTAAAGAATAAAATAATTAGAAAACTGACGAAAAGTGTAACACAGATTTTTTTTTAAATTTCAGTTTCATCTGATCCAGCGTATTCCAGAATCGGATTTTCGAGGAAAGATATTTTTCTAATAACAAAAGAGTATTTGTCAAATGATTTGGAAGGGGTCATAGAACATTTGGAAAGGTCGTTGACAGAAAAAAAGTGGACATACAATTAAAATTCCCTATGATATGAGGCCTACCATTTCGATTTTGTTAACAAAGTTAAGAAGCAAGTATAAGGAAGCAACTCGACGACAAGGATATTTTTTCAAGAAGAACGACACCTGGTTAAGTAGAATAGTATATATTCCGATTGATTCGAAACCTGCAAGTGTGACTAAATCAACAGGCCGACCAGCCACAAAATTTGAAACATTATCTGATAGGTCTAAAAGAAGGAGAACTGAGGTGATTCGTACGAAGTTCAGTCCTGTCGAATTATCGTTCGCCGCGCAAATGAGTCTTCGATCTTTGGGGCACCCAGATGCTGCGAAGATTGTGAAAGACGGCACACTCTGAAGTCCATCCAAGGTGAAAAAATAAAAGGCAGGCTTGCGATTTTCAACATCATCGCCATCCTCATATGATGCAAATGAAGGTCTAGCACTCCTTTTCGACTTGAAATTGTGAAAAGAATCTTACCAGCATTTGAGAAATGGGGCTAAAGGAAAAGGCTTAAACACACTATATCCACCATATTCAGCTGCTTTGGTAGCAAAAAAAGCTTGCTGCCCACCAGGTGTAACCCTCACTTTTACCGAATCAAAAGCTGAGGTACGGTTGCAAGTTTTATTAGACCACACTGTTCAACGTGTTCTACTGCTGAAACGAGACGATATTTTACATATGAGTGATTCGGAAATGTCTAATATGGCCCTTATTTGTAAGTGGGGCTTTGACGGAACCTCCGGGCAAAGCATGTATAAAATGAAGTTTTCAGATTCGAGTATTTCAGATGCAACTTTATTTTTCACTTCGCTTGTTCCTCTGAAACTTGCAGGTGTAAATGAATAAACTAAAGAAGAAAAGATCTTATGGATTAATCCGAAGCTGTCTTCAACCCTCTTTTGCAGACCACTGAGGTTAGAATTTACAAAGGAAACAGAGCAAACGTCTTTAAATGAGAAAGCGTATTACGACAAACAGATCGAACAGCTCCAGTCATTCGAAACCGTTATTCATGGGAAAGACATTTCCATTAAATACAATTTAAGCATGACTATGGTAGATGGTAAAGTGTGCAATGCTATCACCAACACGAAATCTGCGCAACGGTGCTATCTCTGCAAGGCTACGTCTGCCCAATTTAATAACATTGACGCTGTTTTGAAAAAACAAGTTACCGCCGATTATCTGCAGTACGGACTATCAACTCTTCACGCCTGGATTCAATGTTTTGAATGTTGTATTCATTTGGCATACCAAACAAAAAAGTGGCACGTAAAGCAGAAGATAAAGAGGAAAAAGCAATACTGAAAGCCAACATTCAAAAAGCTTTCAAAGAGCAGCTTGGAATTGTAATTGACATGCCGAAACAAGGGTTTGGCAGTACGAATGACGGAAACACCGCTTGACGTTTTTTTGAAAACACTCCAACATCAGCGCTGATAACTGGAGTTTCCGAAGAACTAATCCACCGTTTCCATATAATTTTGCAGACGATTTCGAGCGGACGTCAGATCGAGCTTACGCCTTAGCAACTGCCAGGCACTACGTGAAAGAATACCCCTGGTACAACATGCCAACAGCAGTCCATAGATTGTTGATTCACGGTCCAGACATTATTTCTTCGGCCATTTTACGCATCGGTCAACTATCGGAGGATGCTCAGGAATCAACCAATAAGTTGATAAAGCAATATCGCCTGAGCTTTTCTCGAAGGTTTTCAAGAGTTAAGACTATGGAAGACGTGTTCAGGAGATTGTTGGCAACGACAGACCCCTACGTTTCTTCCTTACGCAAATCTTCGCCGAAGAAACTGAAGAGTTTGTCGCCAGAAGCCGTTGCCCTCTTAGTTCCTGTGGCGGAAGAGTATGAAGATTCAGATGCAGATAATGAGGAAACAGTGTTTGAGGATGATGACGATTCAGTTGAAACAGAAGATTAAAAAGAATAAGAAAATGAAAACTTGTAAATTAAGTTATAAAAAATTTAGAAAATAAATAATTGTAATTAAAATGAAATAATTTTTTGTAATATTTTACACCATCTTGTAACATATATTTGGCCCTTTCTTCAAGTTTTCCACTTTTTTGGTTTATTTTTTAAGCATTAGCTACCCCTAAATACTGACTTTTATATGAATAAAAATATATAAATATAAATAAATAAAAAGACATAGATTTTGACCGCCATCTTGGATCCACCATTTTTAAATTTTTTGAACTCTGTGATCATCAGTAACCTCGATAATTCCCTAAAAATTACTTTTATACGTAAAAAATGATAGTAGTGTACATAGAGCCTGCCATATTGGGTCCGCCATTTTGTTTTTTTCACTTTTTGATATCATATTCTTAATGAGAAACTCCGTAAACCCTTACATACTAAGTTTGGTACAAATTGAACAACTACTTATATTTTGACCAGCTTTTTGGGATTCTGACCCACTGTGCGGCGCCACGTTTGAAACTGCTGATCCCGCCTTCCTACCAGCGTTAAGCATCCGTCTTTGCTTCCTTTAGACATCCAGAAGCAGAAAATCGTATCAGCCTTGGCAGTTAGTAGCTTCACTCCTGACGACGACGGTGGAGATAGCCATCGAAAGCTCGAGAATTTGATTGGAATTGACGTGGCTTGAAAACGGAGAAGATTTTATTGAGACATTCTGCCGCGAAAGACTCCGATGACACATTGTGAAGTGAATAACTGCCGTGGTTATACCATGAGGTGTACCGGGAAGGGAAGAAAAACAGCCCATTATTCTATAGTAAGATGAATCTCCCACTGTCACCTGTCAAATTTGAGGGTTCTGCACAAAGGCCTAGCGTGAGTCAGTGAAGCATCTATACTGAGGGCAACGAAAGACACTGCAAAAACTTGTCAATATACTAATATTGTTGCTGCATTAGACGGTCTCTGGCAGAAGGCAGGCTATACATCTCTCAATGGAGATGTCACAGTTACCTCTGTAAACATGAGTAATGTGCTGGACTATTAATATCTGACAAAACACTGCCAATGTTGTGTGAATAAAGTAAATGAACACAAATGTGGTGAAAACTTTCAGGGATGCTGTGGTGGTGTGGAAGCCAAGGGGTCAGTCGGAATTTTTGATAGGCCAGTTGCTGGACGTGGTGTGCAATACACTCAGTACCTTTGTAGTGGGGACTCTAAAGTCTTCAGTAGTGATGTGACTGCTACAACACACGGTGAACCGAAATTTAGCAAACCGAATGCATAGGAAATTTGCAGAAGAGAATGGGGGCAAGACTTAGGAAACTCTGCAAGGACTAGACATAAAATAAACTCTCTGGTAGGAAAGGCAGACTAACCAAATCAAAAACAGTAAACTTCACAGAATATTGTGGTCTGTCCATTAGGAGAAACAGTGAAAATGCCATTGAGACGAGAGAACCTATATGGGCAACTCTATGTCACAGAATATCCACTGACGTGCACCCACAGCATGGCCTCTACCCATAAGGGAATACTCCATGCTGCAAGTACGATAAGTATGAAGCAAAGGTACGAAAACATACACATGCACACCCGGTGAAAGAAACTGTTGTGGTAGAAGTACATCCAGTGTATAGAGGTATTTCAGACTCTAAACTCCTGGAAGAATGTTCACATGGCAAAACGTAGAACGCAAATGAAAGTTTCAATAGCTGCATTTGGGAGTACTTGCTAAAAACTATTTCTGTTGGCATATCAGCATTACGGGCTAAAACTGTTGTTGGGACTGTATATCCATACTCTTGTGAAAGTGAACCAGCTTGGTTTCGTCTACAGAAAAATGCTGTAGTGGGACAAGTCGCTTACTAGGCCGCAACCAGGCTCATGTCTAGGATAACAGTGTAATACAACCATCTGCATACGAGACTTCAAGCAGATGCACGGTTTGTGTACTCGTCCTAACGAACGACCTGCTGCTTATTAGTGATGTTTAGCCTCCTCCAATGAGAAACGTCTCCTGCTGCGTACAGCTGATGGACAGCATCAATCCCAAGAAGAACGACAGAAATCGCACATTCTGAAACTATTGCTGGGGGTCACAAAGAAGTGGGTGAGCATTTTAATCTTTGAAACATTTGGTGTGTTCCCGTAGGATAATTGAAGGGGTCGGCGGAAGAAAGAGCTAACTCTTAATTTATTAACGATTACACTGATCACTTGATCGGTTGTGTTTCCGAACGTACTACAGGACGGAAAGTAATAGTTTCCCATGTATCGCTACAAAAAACAATCTACTACACAGATGGCTTTGTCTTGGCCTAGTTGTGTTGTCTTTGAATATACAAAAACGTGTAACATGCAGTATCCTTAAATCACCACTTGCGGCTTAGCACACTTTCTTCAAACGACCCCTTCATTTCATCCATATGGGAGCTGTCCTTGACCGAAAGTACACCATCGCCCATCACCTTCTGCGTTAGTCAATGGAGATACTTTGAGAAAGGTCGCATCCTTCAGAGAGACACACTTTGCCATTGGACAATAAGTGTCTAAAAATGTCTGGAAGGACAGACTCAGAATTTCAAAAATACTCTCAGGATCTGATGCCGACTGAATGTGGTTCAAATGGGTTCAAATGGCTCTGAGCACTATGCGACTTAACTTCTGAGGTCATCAGTCGCCTAGAACTTAGAACTAATTAAACCTAACTAACCTAAGGACATCACACACATCCATGACCGAGGCAGGATTCGAACCTGTGACCTTAGCGGTCACTCGGCTCCAGACTGTAGCGCCTAGAACAGCACGGTCACTCCGGCTGGCGACTGAATGTGGTAAATGTGGAAAAAAAAAGTAGTGTTGTAGATTGATAATCGGGCGGGCTGCTGGGCGAATGTTCGCAACCCGTCATGATTTACAATGTTTTGTTCGGTTTGAATATTTAAATCATTTAAATACGAAATTTATCAAGTATGTGTTAATTAACTCATAGTTAACCATCATTTTTCAAGAAAAATGCACGTTTTCTAGATTCTAATTAAATACCACCCACAGAATTCTGGTTTTCATTGTAAACAGTCATTCTTAGTTATCGATATATTATAATAATTGTTAAAGATTTTGAAGCTAAGAAAATGTTCACAATTAAATTTTTTGGAGAAAAATCGAATACTCTTTGTTTGAATATGTCCATTTTTTGTAGGACAGATGTCTCATACGAGCCAGTGATAAGCGTCGTAGAAACACGGAAAACAATTTTTAAGGCGTGGAGCACACTGTCACTGTATAAATGATGCATTTTTACAGTTGTCACCTTAACACTGCAATCTGAACCCAATAAAATTGATCTGGAGCCAAGTTAAGGGATTTGTCGCGAGAAATAACAAGACATTTAAGCTGCCAAACTTACTGGAACTAATGCACGAAGCTTTGTGAAACGTCATTGCCAAATAACGGTGAAATGCAGAACAGCACACCATAAAAGAGGAGGAGGAGATGTGGACTTTTTGGTGGCTTGGGATTCTGTTGCTGATCGCCTCGTTATCAACGTAGCAGTACTGAAATGCACCGCACTCCTCGGAGTCCGATATGGAAGAAGTTCAGAGATTACCAGACGACTGATTGTAATACCTTCAGTGGCTTCAGTATTTAGCCACATGGTGAAATCCCAGCAGTGCGCTCTTACGCCGCACATAACTCATGCACAAAAATTACCCTTGATAAAGTCAGGAATTTTCATCACTTTTGTTTTTAATTATAGTACTACGTTAGCTAAAAACAAGAGCATGTTATGTTTTCCATCAACTCATCTAAGAAGCGTATCGCCTCAGTTTTACAAGTATTTCCTTCTGTTAAAAATTAAATGGCATTCAAGGCTATACTGTTCACTACTCGTCTCCTTTTACGTACAGGGTTATTACAAATGATTGAAGCGATTTCACAGCTCTACAATAACTTTATTATTTGAGATATTTTCACAATGCTTTGCACACACATACAAAAACTCAAAAAGTTTTTTTTAGGCATTCACAAATGTCCCACACTCGGCGCAGCATGTCCCCATCAATGAGTTCGAAAGCATCGTTGATGCGAGCTCGCAGTTCTGGCACGTTTCTTAGTAGAGGAGGTTTAAACACTGAATCTTTCACATAACCCCACAGAAAGAAATAGCATGGGGTTAAGTCGGGAGAGCGTGGAGGCCATGACATGAATTGCTGATCATGATCTCCACCACGACCGATCCATCGGTTTTCCATCGGGTGTCAGGGCTTGTAGCAATTGTAAACGGTAAGGCTTCTGCTTTAGCCTTTTCCGTAAGATTTTCCAAACCGTCGGCTGTGGTACGTTTAGCTCCCTGCTTGCTTTATTCGTCTACTTCCGCGGGCTACGCGTGAAACTTGCCCGCACGCGTTCAACCGTTTCTTCGCTCACTGCAGGCCGACCCGTTGATTTGCCCTTACAGAGGCATCCAGAAGCTTTAAACTGCGCATACCATCGCCGAATGGAGTTAGCAGTTGGTGGATCTTTGTTGAACTTCGTCCTGAAGTGTCGTTGCACTGTTATGACTGACTGATGTGAGTGCATTTCAAGCACGACATACGCTTTCTCGGCTCCTGTCGCCATTTTGTCTCACTGCGTTCTCGAGCACTCTGGCGGCAGAAACCTGAAGTGCGGCTTCAGCCGAACAAAACTTTATGAGTTTTTCTACGTATCTGTAGTGTGTCGTGACCATATGTCCATGAATGGAGCTACAGTGAATTTATGAAATCGCTTCAATTATTTGTAATAGCCCTGTATTTACTACAGCTGTTCTATGCGCCGGTAAAGCTGTTGTCCCGTATTACCGCAGAGTTCAAAAATGGCTCTGAGCACTATGGGACTCAACTGCTGTGGTCATCAGTCCCTTAGAACTTAGAACTACTTAAACCTAACTAACCTAAGGACATCACACACATCCATGCCCGAGGCAGGATTCGAACCTGCGACCGCAGCAGTCGCACGGTTCCGGACTGCGCGCCTAGAACCGCGAGACCACCGCGGCCGGCTTACCGCAGAGTCGATGTACGCTTAACACACAGCATAAAACGTATCCTCATTATCGTACTTGACTGTACTACGGACAGCTTGGCTTCTGCTCCAAATCAACCGAAATCCAATGAGATTGTAGTAAACGCGGAAGAATACATAGTGTAATGTTTACATGAGGTTTATTCTTACGATGAACGGAGTATAGTTGAGTCCGTGTCACGTCGAGTCGTTGCACTGCACCGGATAGGAGGTCCGACACGATCCAAGTGGTCTACGGATTTTGCAAAATCGATGGGTTTTACGGAAGAAAACTTCAGAAAATGGTAAAGTTCGCTTAAAGGCTCGACTTGTGGCCAAAGGACATGTAAAAGAGAAGCAACTGACTATGACGAAACGTTCAGCCCTGCCATGTGTTGTGATGCAATTCAAACTCTGTTGAAAGCGGCTGCTGCAGAGAAATTGAAGCTCGACTAATTTGATGTCAAAATAGCTTTTCTAAATGTTGTACTCGAAGAAGATGTATACATGGAACAACCTTAAGGTTTTGAAGATGGTACTTGGCGTGTTTGTTTGCTGAAGAAAAGTCTATATGGTCTCAAACGTTTCCTATACTTCCTGATCAAGGCTCGGTTTAAAACAGTGATGCTGATCTGTGTCTCTTCTTCCATCAGAGCAACTAGAACTGTCTATATGTTGCAACCTCTGTTGATGATGGTTTAGTTGTAGGCAGCAACAGAGCAGATATTGAAGACTTCATGAAAATGTTTAAGCTGGAATTTCATACACCTAGAGGGTCTCCCTACAATTTTTTGGCTATGAAGATACAACAAAATGAAGATGGGTCAATAGCAGTGAACCAAGGAGACTACACAAAGGAAATTCTGAAAAGATTTGGAATGGCTGAGTCTAATGGAGTTTCTACTCCAACTGGACGTGAAGGAAATAGTGTCAAAGAGAAGATCACAGCCAAAGTTCCATATCGAGAGGCAGTGGGTTGTCTGATGTATTTGACTACAATCTCACGTCCGTACATTGCTTTTTCTGTGAACAAAACATCTATAACGATGGAAGATTCTACAGTTCAAGACTGAAATCAAATAAAACGAATTTTTAGATACTTGAAGAATACAGTGGAGTATAGAATTAAGTACAACAACAAAGAGAGGTTGAAAGTCTACAGTGATGCTGATTATGCAGGTGACAAGGACACGAGACGTTCAATGACAGGTGTCATCTTAACTATCAAATGGTTCAAATGGCTCTGAGCACTATGGGACTTAACATCTATGGTCATCAGTCCCCTAGAACTTAGAACTACTTAAACCTAACTAACCTAAGGACATCACACAACACCCAGTCTTAACTATGAGTCATGGGGCTGTATCATGGGTCAGTCGGTTACAAAAGACAGTGCCAACATCTACTATGAAAGCAGAAATAATATCAGCCAGTAAAGGAGCAAAGGAGCTAATCTGGTTAAAAAGGCTGTTGTATGAATTGATTGGAGCTTCCAAACGAGCGAAATCTCCTACACTGTATGTTGACTATGCAAGTACAGTAAAGCTGGCCAAAAATCCAACATACAATCGAAAATCGACGCACATAGAAGTCTGTCACTTCTATGTCACGGAAAGATTCTTGAATGGAGATCCTGAATTAGAACACATTGACATGACCAACCAGTTAGCTGATCTACTAACCAAGCCACGGGAAAGAGTTTGACTCGAGATGCTGTGTGAAAGAATTGGAATGCAGAATATTAAAGTCATGTGATATTCAGTACTCATCTTTTATTTTTCTTTGGAGGAAGTGTCAATATTAAAAGAAAAATGAAATGTAGTGTAATATCTGTGTGACGCGAGTTTTTCATATCTTTTTTATATGTGTACAATTGAATCTTTGGACGGTAGAACGGAGGGTGCTCGTCTTTGTCACAAAACTGAACCTGTGTGTGTGTGTGTGTGTGTGTGTGTGTGTGTGTGTGTGTGTGTGTGTGTGTGTAAAACAGTCACAAAACAGAAGCCGGCCGAGGTGGCCGAGTGGTTCTAGGCGCTACAGTCTGGAGCCGCGCGACCGCTACGGTCGCAGGTTCGAATCCTGCGTTGGGCATGGATGTGTGTGATGTCCTTAGGTTAGTTATGTTTAAGTAGTTCTGAGTTCTAGGGGACTGATGACCTCAGCAGTTAAGTCCCATAGTGCTCAGAGCCATTTGAACCACAAAACTGAAACCTGTAAGTGTGTGTGTGTGTGTGTGTGTGTGTGTGTGTGTGTGTGTGTGTGTGTGTAACGGTTATCTGTGAGGAACCACGTTTTTGTAAATCTTCGTAGTCTGTTTTAAATAAATAATCTAACAAATTCTACAGTTCACCTCTAAATCAATCTTGTTATGAACCACATACCGTATGAGGACGTAAAACGCGTGTAACTACCCCTATGCCTCTGGAGGCTCTGTTTCAAGATGTTTCAGTATCGGCTTAACGCAATATTTTGGCAGCATTCTTCTTTAGAGGAAATAGGACCTACTTTTTTGTCACATAAGATAAAAAAAAGTTTAAGAGAAGCCTAAAGGATTTATTGGTGGCCAACTCCTTCTACTCCATTAATGAATTTCTCAGTAGAACCAACTGATTTGTGTGTGTGTGTAAGTACAATATAACTTCTGCACCAGTTCAGTGCAGTAATGTGTTCATTGTAAATAAGTATTTAGTAGTTGTATTACACGTTTATTACCTTATAAATAAATGAAAAAACTTTTTTATTTTAAATTCAGTGCATTAGTATTTGTAAAATGATTGTTTCATATAGCGTTGGTAAGTTAGCTTATTTGTTTGAGTTGTAAATATTTGTCATATATTGTTGTTTTGCTGACATGTTCTACATCCTGGAGGACCTCCTCACTACGGATTAATTGGAATGAAAGTAAATCTAATCTAATCGTAAGGAGATATCTCATGACTTGTCATGTTGTGGAATCTGTGGCCCTGCGCAAAATTCCATCTTTTTGAAAACGTATGGCCCACATTTTGTACCGAGTGGTTAGACACTGGACTCGCATTCGGGAGGACGACGGTTCAATCCCGCGTCCGGCCATCCTGATTTAGGTTTTCCGTGATTTTCCTAAATCGCTCCAGGCAAATGCCGGGAGGGTTCCTTTCAAAGGGCACGGCTGACTTCCTTCCCCGTCCTTCCCTAATCCGGTGAGACCGATGATCTCGCGTCTGGTCTCCTTCCCCAAACAACCCAACCCAACCCCACATTTTGTGGGGTGTAAGATGGTTCAAATGGCTCTGAGCACTATGGGACTTAACTTCTGAGGTCATCAGTCCCCTAGAACTTAGAACTACTTAAACCTAACTAACCTAAGGACATCACACACATCCATGCCCAACGCAGGATTCGAACCTGCGATCGAAGCGGTCGCGCGGTTCCAGAATGTAGCAGCGCCAGAACCGCTCGGCCACTCTGGCCGGCGGGGGAGGGAGGGAGGGTGTAAGAAACATTTTTTCTGCTGACTACCTATCAAAGAGTGGAAAATTAACTAGCAGATGTACCTAGACAGGGCCTTGGATTACGGAAGCAAAATTCATCTTTAACCACGGTAGTGAAAGACACTTTTACAGCAGGAAAAATTAGATATTTGAAGTACAATTTGCTGGAATATCCACATTATTCATCAGATTAAGGACCCTATTAGTTTAATCTGTTCGCACATATAAAGAAGTTGTGTGTCCAAAAATCTTTTCGGGACTAATGAAGAAAGAGACCTCAGAGTTTTCTTCTTGCCGATACCACTCGTCTGCTTTGACTCATGATGTGATCATAACGGTCGACCTAAACCACTAATCGAAATGCAGTCAACACTGCATAACAAAAATTGCAGTTATTCTTACAATATCACATTCACTGGAATAGACAGCTCGCACCCAAACAGTTAACTTTAATCGTAGCCTAGATCTAAGGGTACTCTACATATCAGTATGTCACCGTAACCTACTTGCCAAAAAATAACTTAGAAGAAAAATAAATATGGTCAGTGCCTGTTCTGTCTCTGTTAGTGTCATAACATGATTACATGGCATGACACTTCTGATAACCCACATCGGTAGGTTCAGCCCCAGGCAGATTCAGACTGGAAACTCGTTGGAGAACGTGCAATAACCTGAAAGAGGACTACGTCGAGAAGCTGTCTGGTAAGGAACTCAATATTTCACTCTCGATCTGAGGAAATTTCACTTGAAACTTCCTCAGGGATTAAAACTGTGTGACGGACCAGGGTCCAGACGTGAACCCTTCGCCATTCGCGAGCAAATGCTCTAACGACTGAGCTAGCCAGGCATGTCATCTCCTACCACGCAAACTTGACAGCAGTTCTCTCGCATAGCCAGCTGGCGTAGCACTGCTGGAAGGGCTGTGAGGGAGAGTCGTGAATCGTTTCTGGGTAGCTCAGTCGTTGGAGCATTTGCCAGCGAATGGCAAAGCGTCCGGGTCCCGGTTCGGCACGCAGTTTTAATCTACCAGGAAGATTCAAATGACCGTACACTGCGCTGTTATATGAAAGTTGATCTGAAAACGTTTCAACTGCCTCTACCAGAAGGCGTTTAGCACCAGGGCCGTGCCAAGATTATTAGGAACCCCTGGAAGTTTTGTCAGAGCTGTGGTCCCTACCGCAGCTCTCGTAGAACTACCTTTATGAAGTTGTTTCTAAACAAACCTAGGAAAATTTTATAGCTATGCAAGTAGGTTTAAAGAAAATTAAATACTATTGAATAGTATTACTGAAACTAACTATATTGACGACAAATATTCCATACAACAAATTAAATGTTTCATACAGTTTATTAATTAAATGTTCAATACAGTCTACAAATTATAAATCGTACAACATTTCTAAAAAACGAAACTAAAACAAAATTTATATTAATGTTTATTGGAGCTGCAGTACATTAGTTTTAGTATGAAGTATAATAATGAACAGATTTATTTACCACTCATAAATTATGAATAACGCATCAATTATTAATTAATTAGAAGCAAGGAAAAAGAGGTATAATTAAGAGATGAGAAAATATTCATTTTCAGGAAGTGTATTTTTATTTTATGTCCCATTTACACGCTTTGCACGAAGCAAACATCGTTGATTACTTCATTGTTGTAAAGTTTAGCTGTTGTGTCGCATTCTGTTTACTGTCTGGAACGACAGGGTCAGTTGAAGAATGGGATACAGCCCGTCGACTTTAACCAATGACGTCATAGCTTATTCATTGATATTAATGTCTTTATTTTCGAGCTGCAGGTAATAAATCGGTTAACCTCCGTGTGAGGCGTCATCATTGTAAACTGAAATAAATGAAAGGGCTAGACATTTTGTATCATTTTTGTCACTTGTACTTATTTAAATCATTTGTTCTTTACAATCCATTCCGTGCTTATTTTCGTTATTAGTGAGTATGAGATATCTTGGAAGAATTTCTTTTCATTCTGGACAATTTTTACGTTGGTTGGTCGGTTTGTTTAAAAGAGGGGGGGGGGGGGGACCAAACTGCGAGGTCATCGGTCCCTTGTTCCCGGTAAAATAATTGCACAAGGCAAAGAAGAAACGAAAGGAGACGTACAGCATAATAACAGGAGAAAGGAAGAGTCAGAAGAACAACAGAAGGAAGCCGAGCGCGGTGGCCGTGCGGTTCTAGGTGCTCCAGTCCGGAGCCGCGCTGCTGCTACGGTCGGAGGTTCGAATCCTGCCTCGGGCATGGATGTGTGTGAAGTCCTTAGGTTAGTTAGGTTTAAGTAGTTCTAAGTTCTAGGGGACTGATGACCACAGCAGTTGAGTCCCATAGCGCTCAGAGCCATTTGAACCATTTTGAACAACAGGAGGACAACCAAAACTACTATGGACAAAACAGGATAAGAAAACCACAGAGAGAAGCAAGAAACAGGTAGAAGGGGTAAAAAGAAGAGAGCAGATGACCGTGGCTGGCCGACCACGAGAATAAAAAGGAAAAGCCAACCACTCTGCGACAGATTAAAACATCCACCCTAAAAGCATGAGAGTGGAGAACACAAAGGGACAAAAGACATGCGCTAAAACTTATATAGAATGATAAAACCCATAGCCATGTATAAAACGTAAAACTAAATTAGCCGATGAGGCGTTGTCAGCTAAAATTAATGGCAACGTGTCCGGTAACTGAAGAGTCCATCGCAGGACACCCAAAGAAGGACAGATCACCAAGATATGGGCCACTATAAGCCGGGCGCCGCACCGACACTGAGGTGGGTCACCACGGCGGATGAGGTAGGCGTGTGTCACCCAGGCGTGGCCAATGCGGAGCCGGCAGAGAGCCACAGAGTCCCTGCGAGAGGCCCGCATGGAGGACTACGATACATTCGTAGTCTCCTTAAAGGCACGCAGTTTGTTGTGCTTGCTGAGGTTATGCCATTTCGTTCCCAAAGCCATTAGACCCTGCGGCATAGTACTGAACGCAGGTCAGTTGCAGAGAAGCCCATCTCCATAAGCGGTTTCCGAGTAGCCTGTTTGACCAGCCTCTCGGCAAGTTCGTTGCCTGGGATTCTTTTGAAGGGACCTGGGGTCGGACAAACACCACTGAACGATAGGACCGTTTCATGGCGTAAATGGACTCCTGGATGGTCGCTACCAAAGGATGACGAGGGTAGCACTGGATGATAGCTTATAGGCTGCTCAAGGCGTCAGTACACAGAAGAAACGACGCCCCAGGGCATGAACAGATGTGCTCAAGAGCACGAGATACAGCCACCAGCTCGGCAGTGAAAACACGGCAGTCATTGGGCAAGGAATGCTGTTCAATATGTCCTCCATGGACATACGCGAAACCGACTTGAGCATCAGCCATCGAGCTCAGTACAAGTCAAGAATAGAGAGGAAGTGGCAGCGGACAGCTGTGGGGTTAACTGCGTCCTTAGAGCCATGTGAAAGGTCCAGGCGAAGCCGAGCCGGTGTGGCCTTGTGGTTCTAGGCGCTTCAGTTTGGAACCGCGTGACCACTACGGTCGCAGGCTCGAATCCTGCCTCGGGCATGGATGTCCGTAGGTTAGTTAGGTTTAACTAGTTCTAAGTTCTAGGGGACTGGTGACCACAGAAGTTAAGGTCCATAATGCTCAGAGCCAAGCGAAACCGCGGCCTAGGTGTACACCATGGAGGTGCACGTGAATGGGCCTCACGTATAGGTGGTAAAGGCAAGGACTCCAGTTTGGGAAGAAGGGATCGGACACGAACTGCAATTGGAAACCCTGACTTGGGCCACCGATGCGGAAGAAGAAAAGCCGTGGGTGGGAAAAGGAGAGGTGATTTTGATGCGCAGGAGAACTACGAACGTGTGCAACGTAACTGACCAGCAGTTGTACACGCCTAAACTGCAATGGAGGGACTCCGGCCTCCACAAGGACGCTGGTCACTGGACTCGTCCTAAAAACTCCCATCGCTAGGCGAACGTCACAGTGGTGCACTGGGTCGAGTAAAATCAACGCTGAGGGCGCCGCCGAACCATAAACCCGACTCCCATAGTCAAGGCGGGATTGAACAAGGGCTCTGTAGAGCTGGAGCAGCGTAGAGCGATCTGCACCCCAGTTGGTGTTGCTCAGGCAGGGGAGGGCATTGAGGAGCTGCCAGCACTTCCGCTTACGCTGACGAAGGTGAGGAAGCCAAGTCAATCAGTCATCGAAAACCAGTTCTAAGAATCGATATGTCTTCACTACAGTGAGTGGATCATCATTAAGGTGAAGTGCGGGTCCCGGATGAAAGGTACGACGCCGACAGTAGTGCATAACACACGACTTTGCGGCCGAAAACTGGAAACCGTGGGCTAGACCCCATGAATGCACCTTGTGGATGGCTCCCTGTAGGCACCGCTCAGCAATACCAGTAGTGGTGGAGCAGTACAAAATGCAGAAGTCGTTTGCATACAGAGAAGGTGAGACGGACGGCCCTACAGCTTCTGCTAGACCATTAATGGCCACTAAAAATAGAGAGACACTCAATACAGAGCACTGCAGGACCCCATTCTCCTGGATATGGGGGGGGGGGGGGGGGGGGAACTATGGGAGTCACCAACTTGGACACGGAAAGTACAAAGCTACAGGAAATTATGGATAAAAATTGGGAGTGGGTCTCGGAGACCCCACTCGTATAATGTGGCAAGGATATGATGTCGCCACGTGGTGTCATATGCTTTTTCATAAATCAAAAGAGATGGCAACTAGTTCTTGGCTTCTGGAAAAGGCTGTTCCGGTGGCAGACTCCAGGGACACAAGATCATCAGTGGTAGAGCGACCCTGGTGGAAGCTGCTCTGACATGGAGCCAGTAGGCCCCGTGACTCCAGGACCCACCCAACTGCCGACGCACCGTACCTTCCACCGGCTTACAAGGAGGCTGATGGGCCGATAGCTATCCACATCCAGCGGGTTTTTACCGGGTTTGATCACCAGAATGATAGTGCTCTCCCACCATTGCGATGGAAAGACGCCACGCACCAGGTCCGGTTGAAGATGATGAGGAGATGTCGCTTGTAGTCAGATGAGAGATGTTTAATCATCTGACTGTGGATCCGATCTAGCCCTGGAGCTGAGTCGGGGCAATGTGTAAGGGCAATGAGGAGCTCCCACTCTGTAAATGGGGCGTTATAGGATTCACTGTGGCGTGTAGTGGACGAGAGGACTTTCCCTTCCAGCCGCCGTTTGAGTGTGCGAAAGGCTGGGGTGTAATTCTCTGACACAGAGGCTCGAGCATAGTGCTCAGCAAAGTGCTCGGCAGTCGCGTTTGCGTCGGTAGATAACACGCCGTTTACGTTAACACTGGGAACACCTGTTGGCGTCTGGTACCCCAAAACACGTTTGATCTTTGCCCAGACTTGGGAAGGTGACGTATTGCAATCAATGGTCGAGACATATCTCTCCCAATACTCCTGCTTCCGTCGTCTGATAAGTTGGCGAATACGAGGACAGAGCTGTTTAAAGGATATGAGGTGCTGCAGAGAAGGGTGCCATTTATGCCACTGTACAGCTCGCCGACGCTCCTTAATTGCTTCAGCGACTTCCAGCGACTACCAAGGGACTGCTTTTTGCCGGGAGCACACCAAAGAGCGTGGGATCGTGTTTTCTGCCACAGAAACAATTGTTGTAGTCACCTGCTCAATCATCACATCGATGTTACCGGATGGGGGAGTTTCAACGGTTACATCAGAGGTGAATGTTTCCCAGTCCGCCTTTGTTTAAAGTCCATCTGGGCAGGCGTCCGTGGGCCTGACGCCCGGGCGGTGACAGGAAGATGGGGAAGTGGTCACTACCACACAGGTAGTCATGTGGTCTCCAGTGGGTAGATGGGAGACGTCCTGGGCTGCAAATTACTAACTCAATGGCCGAGTAATTACCATTAGCCACAATGAAATGTGTGGCGGCCCCATTATTTAAGAGGCAGAAGTCGAACTGAGACAGTAAAGTTTCGACATCTCTGCCTCAGCCAGTAAGCATGTGCCACCCCACAAGAGGTTATGGGCGTTAAAATCTCCCAAAAGTTGGAAAGGTTTTCGGAGTTGGTCAATCAGTGCAGTTAATACATTCAGGGCTACTGCAACATCTGGAGGAAGATATACATTGCAGACAGTTATTTCTTACGTGCCGGCCGAAGTGGCCGTGCGGTTAAAGGCGCTGCAGTCTGGAACCGCAAGACCGCTATGGTCGCAGGTTCGAATCCTGCCTCGGGCATGGATGTTTGTGATGTCCTTAGGTTAGTTAGGTTTAACTAGTTCTAAGTTCTAGGGGACTAATGACCTCAGCAGTTGAGTCCCATAGTGCTCAGAGCCATTTCTTACGTCGTCATTATTCTGGCAGCCACAGCTTCAAGAGGTGTTTGAAGGGGCACAGGTTTTTTCTCTACAGACTGAGTTTAGGACACGCTAACTCCAACTGACACTCGATTATGGTCGCTACCGTTCCTTTAGTATCCCTTATAGCCACGGAGGGCAGGGGTCCATATTGCTGGGAACCAGGTTTCCTTGAGGGCAATGCAGAAAGCAGGTGTAAAGTTTAAGAGTTGCTGTAGCTCAGCCAGGTGGTGGAAGAAACCGCCGCAATTCCACTGGAGGACGACATCGTGAGACTGGGAAAGCATGTAACATTCAGTCAGGCGGTTTACGCCTCAGGGTCACCTGCTGCCATCGACTTTTTGCCTGAACAGTCTATATGCATTGTGTCTGGGAGTCTGCCGAGATCTAGGTCCCCAGCGTACACCGGAATCTCCACCTCATCCGCAGATGCAGGAGTTCGTAGGTAGCGGTGGTGTGGGTGCCACCGCAATTTCCTGATTCGTTCTCTGGGACTGAGGATGAGTGTGAAACCCTACAACCAGCTGCTTTTGGGGTCTTCAGACCCTGGCAGAAGCCCACTAGCAGAAACCTGGGAAGGGAGTGATCCAAGGGACCCCTTCCTAGCGAGAGGAGATCCCCGATGGTTGGCGGAGGGGGGGGGGTTGCTCCTGAAGTAGGTGGTTTTCGGAGTTGGTCATCAAGGGGCAAGTGTAGCCTACTGGTTCTGAGAGGCGACAAAATGCGAGGAACTGGTGGGGTGACAACTGATCTCATAGCGGCCGCATAAGAGGAGGTCATAGCCACAGGATGTAGGTGCTCAAATTTCCTCTTAGCCTCAGTGTAGGTCAGTCGGTCCAGGGTTTTATATTCCACGATTTTCCTCTCTTTCTGCAAAATCCTGCAGTCTGACAAGCAAAGATGAATGATGCTCTCCACAGTTGACACAGATGGGAGGCGGGGCGCATGGAATACTGGAATGTGATGGACGTCAACAATCTCGACATGTGACGCTGGAAACACAGTAGGAAGACAAATGGCCGAACTTCCAGCACTTAAAGCACCGCATCAGGGGAAGGATATATGGCTTGACGTCACAGCAGTAGACCATCACCTTGACCTTCTTGGGCAAAGTGTCACCCTCAAAGGCCAAGATGAAGTAACCGGTGGCAACCTGATTATCCCTCGGACGCTGATGGTCACGCCGGACGAAATGAACACCTTGCCGCTCTACACTGGAGCGCAGCTCGTCGTCAGACTGCAAAAGAAGGTCCCTGTGGAATATAATACCCCGGGCCATATTTAAGCTCTTATGGGGCGTGATGGTAACAGAAACATCCCCCAACTCGTCACAAGTGAGTAATGCCGGTGAATGGGCAGAGGATGCTGTTTTTATCAAGACTGACCCAGAGTGCAGTTTGGACAAGCCCTCCACGTCGCCAAAATTGGCCTCCAAATTCTCCACAAAAAACTGCGGCTTCATGGACATGGATTCTTGTACATAAGAGGCACCGGGGCATGTGACAAATGTCGTAAATATTATGCCCAAAGTGACGTCATATCAACGTGGATGTCTTCATTATAACAGATAGAAACATTGCGCAAAAACACAGAAAAATTAACAACGTCGCAGAACAAACCCTTCGTATTACGAATATTGTAATGAAAGAAATAGTTTTTAGAACGAAAAAGAAATGGAATAGGCCCTGTTGTAAAAAACACAATCTACCGCTACAATGGACGCCAGAATGTAAAATATGAAAGTGGAAAGAAATGATTCTGGTAAAAATAGAAACTATTCGTACTATAGATGAACTATTGTATACTAAATCGAATCATAAACGAGACCTGTAACTACCGGTGTCTGTCGAATACGCCACAAACTACCAAAGTAAGAAATTCAGATTAATCTTCTCAAAATATGGCTCGTGTAACTGAGAAAAAAAAAAAAACATGCTACTAAACGTTAGAGTCAAACCTATAATACCAAAAAGCAAACAAGAAATACACTTACAGACTCAACTTCTTTTTCTAAGTCTACTACTGTTGATAATGGTCCCCATTACATTGCTTCGCGAATACCCGTAGCTCATATTACACTCGAAAACAACAAAATATTTCTAATACTTTTTCGTAAACCGAGTCATATTCGGAAATACGTAACATAAGCACCACAACGAACAAACTTATAACGTGAAATCGTTAGTATGTCCTCAGACAATGAGAATACTCATTCGTAGATAATATCAGTTGTAGTTTGCTACTAATATCTCGTAACTGAACCACATAGTCCAAATATTTGGCAAAATCGTAGATACAAGTAGCATACTGCGTATAGCATCATATATCACGACAGACGATTCAGATCAACCAGGCACCGTACATTCGTGTTGGCATTCGGTTCCTTCGACACCGCTACGAAATTTGTAGTATACATCTAACACAGGTCTCTTGATACACTACAGGTGAATCGATTAACACATGTAGTTTTCTTGGTTTTAACGAGAAAACTGTTGAACTATAGCCTAACCTAGACCTCAGGCTTCGGCGCAGATCAGTCTGCCGCCACAGAAAGCGTTCCCGTTGTCAGATTCGTAGCCAACTCACAACCAGACTGTTGCATTCCAACCTAACCTAGGCCTCGGGCTACACTACACATCAGTCTCTCACCACAAAAAACTTTTCCGCTGTCACAATGTTTGGCTTTTCCAACTCACAACCAAACTGTTCCATTCCAACGTAACCTAGACCTCGGGCTACGTCACCGATCAGTCTGTCAACACATAAATTTTTTCCGCTGTCACATTCGTTGGTTTCGCCAACTCACAATTAAACTGTTGCTTTTCAACCTAGCATAGACCTCGAGCTACACTACAGATCGGCGTGTCACCACAGGAATCGTTTCCGCAGTCCGAGTCGTTGGCTTTGCCAACTCACTTCCAAATCATCACATTCCATCCTAATCAAGACCTTCGCTAAATCAATCCATTATCGTGAATTTAAGTTCTTATACTGACTCAAGAGGTAAATTCGAAACTTCTTCAAAAATTCAAAAAGTTACATCTCTCTTTTCACTCCACCTCCTGCTCGACATGAACTCAACTACTGTCTACAAGTTCGCTAATACCAACGTCACGCAACTGCCAATATCAGCACACAATGCAAGAAACGCCACACAGCAAGTCACTGTTAGACAAAAGTAGTTTAGAAGTGAAAATTACGGTAATTGGATACGCAACAGTTCTTATCAACAACACATTGGTGTGCCCAATAGATTGACGTCCGAGAAATCAAGGTTATCTATGAATTATTAAAAAAAAACCTAGTAGTTCAAAACCGAAGATGAAACAGATTTAATAAGACAAAAGTTATTGCAAAAAATCAAAATAAAAATAAACGAAAAATGCACCTCCATTCCAAAACAGAAACTTAACTCTCTCTTTTTGGCACATACATCCTCCCCAGGCCTTCCAAAAAACTTCAAACCAGCACCGATTCTGTGGAACATTCTTCCTCCAAATATTCTCATCTAAATGACCCTGTAGTACTGAAATTTTCCTTTTCCTACGCCCAATAATAGTTTTTATTGCCCACCAATACCGTTCAATTGTGTTTGTACATGTACCTGTTTTTTTGTCCCTAAATTCACCGAAATGATTCACAACCAAATGCATGTACCCAGTTTCGTCTAATTCATTATAACTACCCCATCCGTCTAACATTATTATTGACCCATCTGCTATACAACTTTTTACTAACTAAAACGTAGTACAAGCTGTCCTATCTTTAATTACCTTAAAAACCATTTCTGGAGAAGAGTGATTCCCTGAAACAAGCGCCACCCACATCCATGGCCCAGCAACATCGTGGCCTCACACACCTTCCTTTTTTTTCAAATTGCGATTCGTCAATTTCTATAATAACCGTAGCTCACCAATTCTGCCCCTTCTCATGAAAAAAATTCGAACAAACTTCCCGGCAAAACGAATACCAGCCTATAACAGTGTTATGCCCTATTTCTGTCTCATGAACAGCAATTCAAACAGGAAATCTTAATCAAACAAAAAAAGGAAGTAATAAAATACTTTTCATGGGAATCCTTGATTTCTCAAACCATGTCCCTCTATGAATAGACCGCCACACACGATCTTTTCTCAGCGCTACGTATACCAGTACAAATCGCTTGTGCGTTTCTTCGAACCCTTGCAGAATGTCATCTCGTTGCAACAAACAATACACAATAAAATTGTACTGCCTGGAAAAACTGATAACATTCATTGGTTCCCACTATTCATCGCCAATTTCACAGTAGTGAAAAGAACGTGAGGAATATGTTGTTCCCCATTCCCATTATTTTCCACATCTTCAAAATCAGGAACAGGACTTGGCCTTGGCCCCGCACCTGCCTCCGTATTCCGTGACGCTAATAATACCTAAAAAGCAATTTCAAATCCCGCGCAAAGATTAACAAATTACTTTCTGTAAAAGCCAACGAGATTATTGTCGACAGAAAGTAAGGCTACACAGAAATTCAATTCAAAATACGCACCAAAACGTGACGTCACAGCAGCCATTACGTCACAGGTCAAAGCCGACGACCAGTATCGAACATTCCTCGAGACCAGGTTGTGCGTACATAAATGTCGTATGAGCGAGCGTACGGTTCTAGACTGCTGCTCTTTTTGTAGGGAAACCTATGGGAAATATATTAAGTGTAGGGAGCCTTTCTGGGCCGAGTGTCATTGTCGAAACAGATGAGTCCGCTTTTGGCAAAACCAAGTACAAAAGGGGGAACCTGCGGTGGGATAAGGGGTTTGGGGGCTTGCAATTTGAGGCCAAGGTGTGGTATAGTATTTGATGTGGTTCGTAATAGAATGAAGAAAGTGTTGATGCAGTTAACTGAGGATCATGTGGCCGAGAATTTTCTTCAGTTTGGTATTTGGGGAATAGGGGTTGTCAGCATATTGTCGTGAATTGTAACGCTGAATTCAGAAGTTCAGCTACTGGGGCTTGTACCAATAGTATAAAGGGTCATTGGACAATCATAAAATCTGTTGTAGGGAGGGGGAAACGTCGCATTTCGACACTAGAGAGCCATTTACATGAATTCTATTCGAGGCTGGTGTACCCAATACGTACTGCCCATTTAACTGTTTTCTTAAACGTGTTGGGCAAATGTATCCTCCAAAATTTGTTAGCTAATTTCATGTTGGGAGGGGGGGGGGTAAATGATAATTAAGGAAAAGGGTGGGCTAGGTCGGGATGGTTAAGGTATTGATTTGGAGTTTTTGGGGTTGGTGAATCATTCTTCATTTTCTTGTGTTATGTAATGTTTTTTATGTGGTTATCTTTTTCATTATTTTAGTTCATTTTGTTGCTGTGAATTTCTGAGTTTACACGCTATGTGATGAAGAGTATCCGAACACCTCCAAAAACATACGTTTTTCATATTAGGTGCATTGTGCTGCCACCTACTGCCAGGTACTCCATATCAACAACCTCAGTAGTCATTAGACACCGTGAGAGAGCAGAATGGGGGGCTCCGTGGAACTCATGGATTTCGAATGTGATCAGGTGATTGGGTGTCACTTGTGTCATGTGTCTGTACGCGAGATTTCCACACTCCTAAATATCCCTAGGTCCACTGTTTCCGACGTGATAGTGAAGTGGAAACGTGAAGGGACACGTACAGCACAAAAGCGTACAGGCCGACCTCGTCTGTTGGCTGACGGAGATTGCAGACAGTTGAAGAGGGTCGAAATGTGTAACAGGCAGACATCTATCCAGATCATCACACAGGAATTCCAAACTGCATCCGGATCCACTGCAAGTACTATGACAGTTAGGCGGGAGGTGAGAAAACTTGGATTTCATGGTCTAGCGGCTGCTCATAAGCCACACATCACGCCGGTAAATGCCAAACGACACCTCGCTTGGTGTAAGGAGCGTAAACATTGGATGATTGAACACTGGGAAAACGTTGTGTGGAGTGATGGATTACGGTGCACAATGTGGCGATCCGATGGCAGGGTGTCGGTATGGTGAATGCCCGGTGAACGTCATCTGTCAGCGTGTGTAGTGCCAACAGTAAAATTCGGAGGCGGTGGTGTTATGGCGTGTTCGTGGTTTTTCAAGGAGGGGGCTTGCACACCTTTTTGTTTTGCGTGGCACTATCACAGCACAGACCTACATTGATGTTTTAAGCTCCTTATTGCTTCCCACTCGTGAAGAGCAATTCGGGGATGGCGACTGAATCTTTCAACACGATCGAGTACCTGTTGAACGTATGCCTGCCAGAGTCGAAGCTGTCATCAAGGCTAAAGCCTAGTTTACACGACGACATTGGGTTGCGCCACTCGTTGCGTGGAATGAGTTGCTCGCAAGTGGTTTCATACATGACTGTAGACACGGCGGCACCAGTATACACTTCAGTTTCGTCGTTTTGTGGGTCCCTGAGTCGTGTCTGAAATGAAAGTTTTGGCAGTTGCACGTCACATGAGTTGTGATGGAGTTAAAGCTTGTTGCGAGGAATCGCTGCATAAGAAAAAAATAAGAAACGTGTTTCGATTCGTAACTGGAAGAAGAAAAGACATCAGCTCGGTTGCTCAGCATCCTTGCTGAAATAATTTATAACGGAAGATCCAAGAAGTTCTTTTAATAATCTTAGAATGAAACCAGAACTGCTCAATTTTCTTCTAAATAGAGTTAATTATTCGGTAAGGAATACAGGTACTATAATGCATGAAGCACTATCGCTAGAACTGACATTACATATCATATTACGTGCATTACAGTCGAGAAAACTAGGCATGCTGTAAGATACGGTTTTAGTTGGTGATGACGCTATCTCATTAACACCAATTTTTATTAACAGTAATAATTATTAAAATTAGGAACAATACTTATTGCGGACGGTGTGGCCGAGCGGTTCTAGGCGCTTCAGTCTGGAACCGCGCGACCGCTACGGTCGCAGGTTCGAATCCTGCCTCGGGCATGGATGTGTGTGATGTCCTTAGGTTAGTTAGGTTTAAGTAGTTCTAAGTTCTAGGGGACTGATGACCTCAGATGTTAAGTCCCATAGTGCTCAGAGCCACTTGAACCATTTTTTGAACTATAATTACTCTAAGCAGGCAGCATTAAGAAGATATATATGTGAATGGGAAGCACTGCAGTGACGTTTTAAATAGATGAATATTGAACAAAGAATGCAGCTTCTTGAATTGGTATAGCCTTCCCTCCTGTCAACAATATTCCTTAACAAAGAGTTGGCCAGCTTGGCCGTCTTATAGACGAGAGCATTGCCACAGCTAGAATTACACTTGGCTGTAGTTTTCTTAATTCAGTTGTATAAGTGCTGCTAACTCAATAAATTTTGCCCTGTACCTCAGATATTGTGAAAGCATCTATTTTATGATCGCACATGACGGTCTCAGCGGCGGCAATATGTTGCTTATTTTTGTAATTGGCATCACTGAAATCCTACAAACACCTATGCAAAGCACAGATATCTAAAAAGCGAACATTATTCTCCGTTCCCCACTTCATATTTCAGTTTGGCTGCACTCTACGAACACACATAACCTCAAAACTCATGCAACTAGTGTCGCCAAAGTTGGAACACGCCGAAAGTGATTAGTTTCACCAACGAGTTGCGCAAACGCACGGCGCGCATGCGCAGTAGCCGGTAGCAGTTGCCTGCAACCTAGTGTCGTCGTGTAAACTAAGCTTTAGGGTGCGCCAACAGCATATTGAATTCCAGCATTACCGATGGATGACGCCACGAACTTGTAAGTCATTTTCAGCCAAGTGTCCGGATACTTTTGTTCACATAGCGTATATTTGTATGTATGTGTGTTTATTGTGATGTGTTTCTTGTGTATTTGTATGTGGGTATGTGATTTTTGCTAGCGTCTCTCTAGGCCAGCTTTGGTTTTTTCCGGAGGAGTTTGTGTATGCTAAGTTTAGTGTCTTATTTTTATGTTGTATTGAATATCTCTTTTAATGGATTTCTTTGTCGTATTATATTGTTCTCAGTTGTGTTTGGGTTCGTCAACTGCAGTACGAAATACAAATTTTACAGTTGTTGCTTTTCTTTCGCCTTCGCTACCTCTGGTATCCTATTCTTCAGTTGATTTATGTAGGTCAACTGACGTATGGGATACAAATTTTTCGTATGTCCCTTTTTTTCGACTTTGCTAGCACTAATTGACTTATATGGCTCAATTGGAGGACAGGATACTATCTTCGTAGTTAAACTGAGGTACAGGATGCCAGTATTACGTACGTTGGTTTTTCCCTCTTCGCTAGTAGTAGTATCCTATTCTACAGCTGACCTATGTAGGTCAACTGCTGAAGTACGGGATACAAATTTTACTGTCGTCGTTTTTGTCGCCGTTCCTAGTAGGCTCTACTGCTATGATAATTTTCAGTCGATACTATTAATTTCGTTATTGTTGTCAAGTTTAGCTGTTGTGTCGCATTCTGTCGACTGTTTGGAACGACACGTCCATGGGAACACTACTGACAGCGAAACCGACTGTTCAGTGAGGTTTAATTATCTGTTATTGGGGTTAATTATCTGGGAGTACGCATTAGGAGTGATTTAAAATGGAATGATCATATAAAGTTGATCGTCGGTAAAGTAGATGCCAGACTGAGATTCATTGGAAGAATCCTAAGGAAATGCAATCTGAAAACAAAGGAAGTAAGGTTACAGTACGCTTGTTCGCCCACTGCTTGAGTACTGCTCGGCAGTACCAGATAGGGTTGATAGAAGAGATAGAGAAGATCCAACGGAGAGCAGCGCGCTTCGTTACAGGATCATTTAGTAATCGCGAAAGCGTTACGGAGATGATAGATAAACTCCAGTGGAAGACTCTGCAGGAGAGACGCTCAGTAGCTCGGTACGGGCTTTTGTTGAAGTTTCGAGAACATACCTTCACCGTGGAGTCAAGCAGTATATTGCTCCCTCCTACGTATATCTCGCGAAGAGACCATGAGGACAAAATCAGAGAGATTAGAGCCCACACAGAGGCATACCGAAAATCCTTCTTTCCACGAACAATACGAGACTGGAATAGAAGGGAGAACCGATAGAGGTACTCAAGGTACACTCCGCCACACACCGTCAGGTGGCTTGCGGAGTATGGATGTAGATGTAGATGCACCATTTATCTTTTAACATTTACCACAATGGTTAGCAAAGAAACTTACGACTTTCGGTGCTTGAGCGCTTACCACCGTTTCATCACGCTAGAATTGCAACGAAATATCTAATATACTACATACGTAACACCTACCGCTTGCGGCCTTACGACACCAGATGCTTGAGCAGTGCAACCGATTACCAGTGGCGGAATCAGCCGCAGAAGGTTTACACAGAGGATCGTACCAACAGACACTTGAGAGCATCAAAAGTACTGGCTGTCGCGTCGCGTCTTGCCTTAGTCCTCAGAGGGTATATATCGTCAAAAATAAGAAGAATTCGGTCAAATAGCGTATTTGATTCACCACACCCGTGGTGACCTTGGAGATTCGCTCTGAGCACTATGGGACTTAACTTCTGACGTCATCAGTCCCCTAGAACTTAGAACTACTTAAACCTAACTAATCGAAGGACATCACACACATCCATGCTCGAGGCAGGATTCGAACCTGCCACCGTAACGGTCTACATCTACAGCTACATCCATACTCCGCAAGCCACTCTATCGGTTCTCCCTTCTATTCCAGTCTCGTATTGTTCGTGGAAAGAAAGATTGTCGGTATGCCTCTGTGTGGGCTCTAATCTCTCTGATTTTATCCTCATGGTCTCTTCGCGAGATATACGTAGGAGGGAGCAATATACTGCTTGACTCCTCGGTGAAGGTATGTTCTCGAAACTTCAACAAAAGCCCGTACCGAGCTACTGAGCGTCTCTCCTGCAAAGTCTTCCACTGGAGTTTATCTATCGTCTCCGTAACGCTTTCGCGATTACTAAATGATCCTGTAACGAAGCGCGCTGCTCTCCGCTGGATCTTCTCTATCTCCTCTATCAACCCTATCTGGTACGGATCCCTCACTGCTGAGCAGTATTCAAGCAGTGGGCGAACAAGCGTACTTGAACCTACTTCCTTTGTTTTCAGATTGCATTTCCTTAGGATTCTTCCAATGAATCTCAGTCTGGCATCTGCTTTACCAACGATCCACTTTATATGATCATTCCATTTTAAATCACTCCTAATGCGTACTCCCAGATAATTTATGGAATTAACTGCTTCCAGTTGCTGACCTGCTATTTTGTAGCTAGATGGTAAGGGATCTATCTTTCTATGTATTCGCAGCACATTACACTTGTCTACATTGAGATTCAATTGCCATTCCCTGCACCATGCGTAAATTCGTTGCAGATCCTCCTGCATTTCCGTACAATTTTCTATTGTTACAACCTCTCGATATACCACAGCATCATCCGCAAAAAGCTTCAGTGAACTTCGGATGTTATCTCGTCGCGCGGTTCCAGACTGTAGCGCCTAGAATCGCTCGGCCACTCTGGCCGACGACCTTTGAGATCCTGCAGTATCATAGTGAAGTACATATACGTCTACGTTTTATACTCCGCAAGCCACCTGGCGGTCTGTGATGGAGGATACTTTCTCAGCCTTTCCCATTCCATTCACCAATGGCGCATGGAAACATTACTGTCGGTAAAGGTCCGTAAGACACCTAATGTCCTTAATTTTGTCGTTGTGATCATTTCGCAAGAAATATTTTGGAGGATGTAAAATGCTATTCAACTCTTATGGGAACGTAAGATCTCTAGGCCTCTCTGTGATCAGCAACGCCTCTCTTGTAGCGCCTGGAACTGGTGTTTGGCATCTTTATAACGCTCTCCCGCCCAGGAAACTGTGCTGTGGAGAAACTCGCCGTTCTTCATTGGATTTCCTCTGTTTCTTCTGTTAATAATACTTGTTATGGATAGCATCAAGAACTCCACTGATGAACATGATCGAGCTGCAAAAACGATGTCAGAGACAGACTTCTGTTTGGTACTATAGTTGAGTCGCTGGTAATCGGCTGCACAGCTGCACTGGGATAGGCGCAGCAGCTTCGCACACCTACTGCAACCAATCATGTTACAGGAATTTGTAAATGTCTCTACAGTAACGCCTCATTGTTGTCGGAGCTCCATAGGCGGCTACTGTTCCCACCGGCAGCCGTTTGAACTTTGTAGTTTAAATCTGGCAACAGCACTGCCAACTGTCAGGAATTAACTTATGCCTAACTACTAACAACCTACTAGATGAATACCAATCAGGTTTCCGTAAACATCGAAGCACAACATCTGCACTGATAAAGGTGACAAATGACCTGAAACTTGCCATGGACAGACAAGAAGCGACTATCATTTGCTTCTTAGATTTCAGCAAAGCATTTGATACTGTCGACTTCGACATCTTACTAGCCAAATTTAGTGGTCTAAATTTTTCATCAAGTGCAGTGCAATGGTTTCGCTCATACATGACGTCTCGTCAGCAACGCGTTCTATCTGGGAATATAAAATCACAATGGCGGCAGTTAGTGTCAGGCGTTCCCCAAGGCTCAGTATTAGGTCCTATACTCTTCTCTCTGTATGTCAATGATGTGTCATCGGTTCTGACCTATTGCAAATATCATATGTATGCTGATGACCTTCAGTTGTATCTAAGTGCGAAACCAAGCTATCTTAAGAAAGCTATTGAAAATTTCATTACTGTCCTCCATGCACTATCAAAATGGGCACAGGACATAGGACTAAAACTAAACCCATCTAAAACCCAAGCGGTACTGGTTGGTCACTCTAAGCTCATTAGCCCAAAACATTGGGAATCCGTACCATCTCTTATCCTAAATGGAACAAGTATTAACTTCTCTCTCTCTCAGCAAAGAGTCTGGGAGTAATAGTAGATGAAAATTTAAATTGGGCACAGCACGTAACTGCAGTGTGCAAAAAAGCATCAGCATCCCTGCATGTCCTACAAAAATATAAAAAAACTCTTCCCTTTCGAACTGAAAAAGAAATTAGACAAGCGCTTATACTCCCAATCATTGACTACAGCGATATTACCCTACAAGGCCTCTCTCAGGAAAACTCGCGACGTCTGAAACTGGTCATGAATGCCTGCATCCGATATATCTGTGACGTTCGACTTTTTGATCACATTTCACCAGCATATGCAAAATTGTCCTGGCTGCGTGCAGACAAACGCAGAGATTTCCATACACTCTGTCTCATCTACTGCCTTATAAATGTACACTGTCCCTCATATCTCTCCTCGTTCTTAACGCTTATGTCGGAACAACATGACAGAAACACACGTTACCATCATAAAAAAATCCTCTCTGTTCTGTGGGGCGGCGAGTAAGAATTGGTAAATACGATTGCTGTACAAATGTTTGTTTGTTGAATCAGTTTTTGGCTATTAGAATATTGTTAATGCTGTCTTTCGCCGTTCTCAACACTGGCTCTCTATTTACGTGTTAGCCCCCAGAAAGCGATTTAACAAAACGTGAAGCTTGTAAACAGAGTTCCTAGTGCCCACTTTATCTGAGAAATCTATCATAGCTGCAGCTTGTAGCTCTGAGGAATCAGGAGATTGTCCGGAATTTATAATCAAACACGATTTTTCAAAATAGTTGAGTATATTCTCAAATTCACATATGAAAAACACCAATATCCCTACAACCTAACTAACAGAGCAGTTCAGAGTCTAATGCGCTGATGCAACTATAAAGGTCCGAATTAAATGTTAAAAAGAATGCTCGCCATAATTTGATGAGAGTATTTCATCAAACGCCACGCTAAATAATTGGTAGAATGTCTGTCCCGCGACGGCACGTGAAAATACGACAATACGCAAACTGAAGCTAGAAAATGAAAATCACTTGAAATGATTTCATGGTTACGCGCATCTCGAGTAACTGAATACGGCACCCGAGGCTGTTTGTAGCAGTGCTACTGACGCGACGCGACTGCCGACACAGATGGCGTGTCATTCAGCGTCTGGAGAGAACTGGGGCCTTGCTTCCTCGCGCAGCGCTCTTTTATATAAAGCCGCGGTGCGGACGGCTGAGGGAACGCCTGATCAAATCGGCTGTCCCGACTAGCCGCTGGGCTAGTAACGCACCACTTCAAGTTACATAATAAATTATAGCTTCTCTTGCTGATGGCCGATGAAGCTCTTAATTTAACTGTGCATTCAGCACGCAGGTAAGTATTGATGATAAAATTTTGACGTGGCTAAGTTAAGTATTGTGGGCGAGAGAATTAATTTAATTGCACTGCACGCAGCAGATGAGCTCTGAACTGTCCCTTTTGAGATCCGCTATTGCTAGAATTTTATAGGTATTCAAAAGAAACTTCACACATCTTCATAGTCATAGCGGACCTCCAACCTATTTAAATCTAAACATCCTAGCCTTAATTACTAGTCAACTTAATCTATCTTGCTTCCTTCAGTTTTGAGACGAAAACCACAAAATCATGAATCTCCACTAAAATCTTAATCTGTGAAATCCAAAGTACTGTTTTTATTAAATCAATATGAAAGATGAATCTAAATATAAATTTTGAAGTCTCTAGCTCTTTTCTGTTGCGCCAATTATTTTTGCAGAAAAACGTCCAAATTTCGGAAATGACTTAAGTTATCGAACTGATATTTAACACACATTAATTTAGTATTATTTCTGACATGATAGAACAGTTTTAGGTAATTTGCTTGATTTTTAAGGTATTGCGCAACATTTATGACGTCAGAGCTAGTTACAGGACTGGCTGGCACACAATGGAAAGACTGATATGCATTTACTACAGCGTGAGTAGGCTGCTTCCCTACAGTTCCACTGCATCGCTCAGTCACATTCTCCAAGTCCTTTACAGTAGCGGGAACCCGACTGTGGAATAACCTTCCTCGTTATGTTAGAGAACTTAAAAACATGTCCGGCTTCAGAAAACAGTTAATGTCGTATCTACTTAAGCAACAGTAATGCCTTCCCCTGTACATGAATGCACTTCACCTAATTACTTCCCTCTTTCCCCCTCCTTAAATCTCACTTCCCGAAAACTCGCTATACTAGTAAACATTTTACACACCAAGCTATTAATGTACATCTGCACAAATCTTCATTACTATAGCCAATTTTTCTCATGTTTATCATTATTATTAGATTTTTTTTACTGTTATTGTTATTGCTTTTATCATAATCTGTATGTATAGCACCTATTGTAAAAACGCTGCCCGCATTTACTGTATTAGGTCTTAGTCATTAGTCTTTATTCATATTGTCACTAGAGTAATCTAATTTTCTTATTTAAACTATTGTCATGATGTAACTGATGTGTGAAATGCTGCATGTGTGGAACACTGGTCCGATGTAAGAGAGGGTCTGATGGCCTTAATCTGATCAGTCTAAATAAATAAATTAATTAATAAATAAAATATAATCGTTTCTTTGTGTTGTTGCTTCGACACTGCAGAAATATTGATTGATTGATTGATTGATTGATTTTTATTGTTGTAGAGACCTCAGTGATCATCTGAGGAATTTCAAAAGTCAATATTACACAGTATAAATGTTACACAAATAATTATAAAAACAAGAAAAATATTACACAATATAAATATTACACAAATAATTATGGTACCTTCACACAAATACAAAACAGAGAAACTTCTGGTACAAATTGATATAGCATAGTAAATTTAGCCAATTACAGACTTACTCATATATACAAGCATATAAAAACTGATCACAAAGTGTAGTCATACCATATTCTTTGCCTCCATTAAAAATTCATCAGTTTCATAAATGCTGAGCTCAAGAAGAAAGTCTTTTACTTTTTTTTTGAGTTGTTGAATTGGAAGATCCCTGATATGTTGGGGTATGGCATTAAAAAATATTATGGACTTGTATAAGAAGCACTTTTGTGTTTTTTTATAGTTACATCGGAAAGAAACTAGGTCCTGCTTGTTTCTTGTGTTATAATTATGTCGCATGTCATACTGTTGATAACTCGGATAGTTTTCCTTAATATGCATTACACACTGTAGTATAAATATTGACGGCAGGGTCATAATCTGACTACAGCATGCGTTAACGTTCGCGAATCGAGAGAAGCATCTTCAAGCATTTTCTCGTAGATAGAGGATAGGAACACGAGGATTAAAAGATGTACCTCACCCGGTAAATTCTTAAACTGTCTCTCTTTCTCGTATGGTTTTCGGTCGGATTTTGCACCTTGTCTGTGCCTGCTCGGCGAATCTCGCCACCCGCAAGGTAATGCCTCGGATAAATGGTTCAAATGGCTCTGAGCACTATGGGACTTAACTGCTGAGGTCATCAGTCCCCTAGAACTTAGAACTACTTAAACCTAACTAACCTAAGGACATCACACACATCCATGCCCGAGGCAGGATTCGAGCCTGCGACCGTAGCGGTCGCGCGGTTCCACACTGTCGCGCCTAGAACCGCTTGGCCACTCCGGCCGGCAATGCCGCGGATAACACGCAGACGAATCACAGCTCGTCTAATTGCTGTGAGTACTGCAAATGGCAAATTCTCTGGACGCGGTCGCAATAGTGCGTCTGTGTAGCGTGGTGGTGACGTCGACTAGTGACAAGTCACTTGGTCACAAAATTAAACTGGAGCTAAAAATACTGGTTGCTGTGACATGCAGGACGAGCAAGGCGGGCAGCCGGGCGGCCAGGGGCGCTGGCGCTGCCTGCAGGCGGAGCTGCGCGCGCAGCTCTGCCCCGCGGCCTCTCCCGCCGCCCTCCGCCCTTAACCTGGTTCCGCAGCCACGCGCAGACCAGACCGCCCTTCACCCCACTGGCGCCGCCGCCCCCGCGAAGCCCAGTCTGCGCGGCACGTGTCACACAGTGACGCCGCCGGAGCTTTCCCAAGGTCGGCGCTGCGCCACACCCAGATTTGTTTACACTGCCCTCTGCACAGAATACCAAAAAATTTTCAAGAAAACCCCACGTCACACAGTCTAATATATACTGTCACGACATTCTCTGCTGCGGAAGTTGTTACCGTTTGACAACTGTCGGGACACCAGTGCTCCAAACGGTGAGAAAGCACAATCATGTGCGTCGTAAGGATAATATTCGTTTCTCGTCTCTTTTGTGCGTGATTTACGAAATACGTATTTTATATTTTTCCTCCAATTGTTTGTCTTCTAATATCAGAAGACAGGAATGATTACGAAATAAATGTAAAAAATTTCGAATCACACTGATTCAGTGACGTAAGCTGTAACTTACTCATGAAGAAGTACAGTACTGCCCATTGAAATTGCTACACCACGAAGACGAATACCTGATCAATGTTTGTTTGTTTGCAAGGAATTTGTTTGTTTGCAAGGAAAGTTCCTGCAGTCCCACTACACAATGAAATACTTGGGCCACTGTGATGTAGCACGTTGCTATAGCAGCCTAAAAATGATGCAAATCAACTCCATTTTGCACCTACAAACGACAAACAAAATTAATTAAGTAACATTATTTTGTTGACGTGATAATTAAGGTTCTATTATTACCCATTGAAAAGTCCCAAGAGCTGATTATACTGTGTCGACCCACGTGCGTAAATGGATGATTCTTCACTACAAGAACTATTGAACTAATTGAAAATTGCTACTTGTCTTGATTTTACAAGTGGCACTTAACATGCGACGCCAGGAATGGACAGTGCGCAGTGACTCTCTCTTTACCGACTTTTTTCTGTTTAGTCTGAGGCTATTTCATTACAGGACGAGGGATACCGGCTTGAAAATTAACAGTCGTCTCCCGTTCGAAACGGCCTCTGTATTGCTTGATATTCACTGACATGACACAAGTCATGGGATAGCGATATGCACAAATACACTACTGCCCATTAAAATTGCTACACCACGAAGATGACGTGCTACGGACGCGAAATTTAACCGACAGGAAGAAGATGATGTGATATGCAAATGATTAGCTTTCCAGAGCATTCACACAAGGTTGGCGCCGGTGGCGACACCTACAACGTGCTGACAGGAGGAAAGTTTCCAACCGATTTCTCATACACAAACAGCAGTTGACCGGCGCTGCCTGGTGAAACGTTGTTGTGATGCCTCCTGTAAGGAGGTGAAATGCGTACCATCACGTTTCCGACTTTCATAAAGGTCGGATTGCAGCCAATCGCGATTGTGGTTTATCGTATCGCGACATTGCTACTCGCGTTGGTCGAGATCCAATGACTGTTAGCAGAATATGGAATCGGTGGGTTCAGGAGGGTAATACGGAACGCCGTGCTGGATCCCAACGGCCTCGTATCACTAGCAGTCGAAATGACAGGCATCTTATCCGCATGGCTGTAACGGATCGTGCAACCACGTCTCGATCACTGAGTCAGCAGATGAGAACGTTTGCAAGACAACAACCATCTGCACGAACAGTTCGACGACATTTGCAGCAGCATGGACTATCAGCTCGCAGACCAGGGCTTCGGTTAACCTTGACGCTGCGTCACAGACAGGAGCGCCTGCGATCGTGTACTCAACGACGAACCTGGGTGCACAATGGCAAAACGTAATTTTTTCGGATGAATCCAGGTTCTGTTTACAGCATCATGATGGTCGCATCCGTGTTTGGCGACATCGCGGTCAGCGCACATTGTAAGCGTGTATTCGTCATCGCCATACTGGCGCATCACCCGGCATGATGGTATGGGGTGCCAATGGTTACACGTCTCGGTCACCTCGTGTTCGCATTGATGGCACTTTGAATAGTGGACGTCACATTTCAGATGTGTTACGACCCGTGGGTCTACCCTTCATCTGATCCCTGTGAAACCCTACATTTCAGCAGGATAATGCACGACCGCATGTTGCAGGTCTTGTACGGGCCTTTCTCGATACAGGAAATGTTCGACTGCTGCCCTGTCCAGCACATTCTCCAGATCTCTCATCAATTGAAAACGTCTGGTCAATGGTGGCCGAGCAACTGGCTCGTCTCAATGCGCCAGTCACTACTCTTGATGAACTATGGTATCGTGTTGAAGATGCATGGGCAGCTGTATCTGTACACGCCATCCAAGCTCTGTTTGACTCAATGCCCAGGCGTATCAAGGCCGTTATTACGGCCAGAGGGTGTTGTTCTGGGTACTGATTTCTCATGATATATGCACCCAAATTGAGTGAAAATGCAATCACATGTCAGTTCTAGTATAATATATTTGTCCAATGAATACCCGTTTATCATCTACATTTCTTCTTGGTGTAGCAATTTTAATGGCCAGTGGTGTATTTACGAATGTTTGTATAATGGCAGCTTATTCTGATGAAAGCATGAGAATATAACACACATTTTAGGCAGGAGAAGCATATACTTCAGTTTTTATCTGTTCTTATTATGACAGACACTTTGTTTGCCACGTAAAGAAATTGTATGGAGTCTAATGATTCACCCATTGTTTCACTTCACTCAATTTTGTAATATACAAATAGTTTTTTAAACGTAACTGCGTTTTCTTCAAAAGAGAATGTATTGAAGATTCTTGCCATTTGTGGCTTAGATGCAGCAACAGTTGTGGAATTGGTTTCTTCTGTGTTGGGAAGCAGTTTTATTGCTTTTGACGTTTTATCATCACGTCTGTTGGTTTTGCCTTCAGCTACATGTGTGATGGCTTATTTAGAACGCTAGATAATGTAGGTATTACATTCCAAACTTGTTTTCTACGTGACAAATTCACTGATTTGACTAAAAATGTAGCTAACAAAGCTTCACGTTGTTGGCAAGATATACAACGTCTTTTTGCGAAAGATGAGATCTTCTGATGTTTACTAGTAATTTTTTGTTATTAAAGAAAAATGACATTCTTCAGTAAATATCTATACTTTCAAGAGAAACGTAATGAAATTGTACTGTAATGTTCCGCTTCATGCTACCCAGGTTGCTTAGGAAACTAAAGAATTACAAATTTGGCGTCATTTTTGAGTTATTGCCTATTTTTATGGCACTACTCACACTCCCTACTATATTCTAGAGCTCCGCCCGAACAGGCCGTGAAGGCCCAATGGTACCGACCGGCCGTCGTGTCATCCTCATCCCACAGGCGTCCCTGGATAAGTTTAAGGAGGGGCATGTGTTCAGCACACCGCTCTCCCGGTCCTATGTCAGTTTACGAGACGGGAGCCGCTACTTCCAAATCAAGTAGCTCCTCAGTGTGCCTCACAACGGCAGAGTGCACCCCGCTTCCCAAAGGCGCTCGGCAGAACGGATGGTCACCCATCGAAGTGCTAGCCCAGCCCGACAGCGCTTAACTTCGGTGATCTGATGGGAACCGGTGTTACCACTACGGCAAGGCCGTTGGATTCCCTATTATATTATGTCACAAATTAGTGTAAACGATTGTATTAGCACTCATCTGCTTCCGTACTCAGAAGTGTCGCTTGCTGGCGGCTTGGCGCGCTGCTGTCGCTGTGAGTAACAAAAAAGAGCCGCATTGTCGTGACTGTTATGTTAAATTGTGCCTACGTTCTGAACTGTCCATTATAATTATCCGGGCTGTTATGCCGTGGTCAGTTGATGAATTCTGTGTCAATTCCCAACGTTTCATCCCCATCTGCGGGGGACATCTTCAAGGGGGTCTGTAGCTCGATGGAAGATGCAACACACCCACTGGCTCGCTCCTGACTGCCGCTAAATTCCGTGTCCGTGCGCTCCCGCGCCGAGGAATGACGTCACGTGTTCTGAAAACGTCAGTGCAATTGGCCGCTGTCCGCTGCCGTCGATCGCTGACTGAAATTATTAGGATGTTTGGCCATTTCGATTGCCTCTCTGTAGAGCCTTTCGTAATATCCGCTTGTGGCCGCTAGTACATGCGTCTCCTCAAAATGAATATGGTGGTTACCTGGTTGGAAAGCATGCTCCGCAACAGGCTCTATATAACGAATAGCTGAACACCAATAATATCGACAACCATGTTAAACTTCAACTGCTCCCAGATATGCTAAGAGCAGCGGGCATCGACATCGCCTTACTACGAGAACTGAGGGCAGCAACTTGGTCCGCGTCTTATGGATACGACACGTACGCTGCCTCGGCGGATATGGAACACACAGGCGCAGCCATCCTCCTCCGAGAAGGGATTGCACTTTCCGATGTCGTACACCTCCCAACGGCAAGAGGAGTAGCCATAACAGTTGAGGGAATCAGAATCATAAATCTCTACGTCCCGTCGGGTACAGATAAACAAAGGGATCGCTTCCAGTTCTACGCAGAAGAGATCACGCCTTTATTTCTCGGCAGACACGATTAGCTCATCGTGGGTGGAGATTGCAACGGTGTTATTGAGCGTACAGACCAATACCCATATTTCACCACAAGTCCGGAACTTCGCTTCCTCGTCCGTCGCCTTCGTCGTGTTGACAATTGGATTGTGGTAGCCGGCCGGTGTGGCCGTGCGGTTCTAGGCGCTTCAGTTTGGAACCGCGTGACCGCTACGGTCACAGGTTCGAATCCTGCCTCGGGCATGGATGTGTGTGATGTCCTTAGGTTAGTTAGGTTTAAGTAGTTCTAAGTTATAGGGAACTGATGACCTCAGATGTTGAGTCCCATAGTGCTCAGAGCCATTGGAACCATTGGATTGTGGTATACGGTGACCACACAGGGCATACACACATCACGAGCCACTCTGCCAACCGGCTCGATAGAATATATATCCATGACGGTCTAAAATCTGTTCTTTTTTATGCGGGACGTTGACCGCCTGCCTTTTCGTACCATGACATCTAAATCTGTGCCATCGACCTACGTAGACAATCTACATGGCGCAGTGCAGGACCTTGGAAACTCAACGTCACGCTATGCAGGACCCTGAATGTCGACAGCAGGTCACAGACACGTGGTATGCTCGTGTTAAATGGATCATGCCTTACGAGACCACACTGCAATGGTGGTTAGTGTGAGCCAAACCGGCCATCCAGTGCACCTTGACACACTATGGCAGAGCCAAAGCGAGGTGGAATCACCATACAACAAATTTCTACTATAGCGCTATACGCGAGCACATGGATCACATCCCGTCCTCAGACCGTCTAAAAGAAGCTCAGCGCATAAAGGCAGAAATTTTAACCTTGACCAGGTGCGACTGGAAAGAGCCGTTATACGAGCACGCAGCCGAGACAGGATTAACGGCGAACAATCTTCCACGCATCATATCGTTCAAAATGTTCACCAATGCCGACAGGTCTTAATGTCAACTTTACACCAAGCTGAAGGACGACAGCTAGCCGGCCGCGGTGGTCTAGCGGTTCTGGCGCTGCAGTCCGGAACCGCGGGACTGCTGCGGTCGCAGGTTCGAATCCTGCCTCGGGCATGGGTGTGTGTGATGTCCTTAGGTTAGTTAGGTTTAAGTAGTTCTAAGTTCTAGGGGACTTATGACCTAAGATGTTGAGTCCCATAGTGCTCAGAGCCATTTGAACCAAGGACGACAGCTGACTCGCAAGTTCTCATTGCCGATGCCTTAACGCGCTATAGACGCCTCTATCAAGAAGAACTGGCTGGTACATTGGCTATTGCTGAGGGTCCCCAGGAGATCGAATGCACACTAAACGCCGCGACATCAACCTCCCTTCCTGTGGAAATGGCCACCCACGATGCCCTTGGCGCTGTGGCCAAAGGATCACTGAATCGGTCTTCCGGCCCGGAAGAACCTTCCAAGATTTGATGTTGCCACGATGGAGAGTCATGTACTGGGGACTTTTCTCCGGCGCGGCACTCCCACCACCAAACTTCATGGAAGGCTCAATCATACCAGTCCCGAAACCTGCAGGAGGAACACGATTCGATAGTTATCGGCCGGTCACGTTTCTCAATTCCGATTTCAAGATTTTCGCACGCGTTCTAGCTGTGCAACTCAAACATGTTTCACGTGAAATTGCTTCCATACGGAACCAACACGGATCGAAAGCCCAGTACAATAGGATTGCTCACTGTTAACAGTATTTTATGCCATTACGGGACCATGTGTTTCGCTGCCGAGCCTACCTGGACGAATTGGCCCGCGTCGTAAGTTCAGCGGGCGACGTACAAGTTACGATGCAATGGATTACCCGTTACAATGCAGGGAGCGCAACGAATGTCGGAAAATCATGCGCCATGAAGATCCACCGTGGCCTTCCCACAGACAGCGCAGCCCCTCATTCAACTGATGGATTATCTCGGATTGGTGTACACTCTAGACATTCGACGCATCTCTACGATCAATTTTCGGGCACCACCGCAACGCACCCGGGCAAACATACAGAATCACCTACTAAGCCTGCTGAATATGAGCCAGAGAGTCACCTTCGTCAATACTCATGTAGCCTGGCTACCCCACCTCGCACAGATTCTGCCCGTCACTGCTACAATGGCGGTTTTCGGGAATGTTATATGTTCCGGACACATCTCCAAAGTCCAGTATGATGCCCTCACCTTACCGAAGCGGGATGGTGGCACCGATCTGGTTAACGGCCAGGACCAATACTATGCTCTGGTTATGGAACACCCAAAATACTAGTTTCACTGGAATGCTGACCACCGAGTTCGCACTTGTTTCCAGACGCCCGCCGACGTCTTTGACACACATTCCACCTCCGAAGTCGCACACCGGCTGCTTCTTTTTATACATATGCACCGAGCTCCCCAGGACCAGGAAGACGACCACCCGAGATATTTACCGCCTTCTCCGACCGTTCCCACCCCGAAACCTGTCGAAGCACGTCACCCCCAGGTTTCATTGCCTACAGTTTGGAAAACCATCCATCAACCATACCACACTGCTGACAGCAGCGCGACATGATGCCTTCTCGTCAACGGAAAATATACTAAAAGACAGAAACCGCACCGCATCGCGCTGGCGGACTCACCCCAATACCTCAACTGCAATGTCGAAGATATAGACTTACACCGTTTTGAGTGTGGGCAGTAGCAGCAGTGTGGACTCTCGTGCAGGAGGTCGTGGCTTTCTACCTCCGAGTACCCCTACATCACGTCTCTCCTACCATGCTGATATATCCCGACACGACCTTCTTTCCATCATCTAAGTTGTATTGTTATCAGCTATCTCTTCCCGGACGACATAATCGATCCGGCGTACTTCCGGACGTGTCTACAATCACAGCACCACACCCTTCGCCGACATCGAAACTATTGGGCCACTTTCGCGAACTATTCGCAGAGTATTTTCGCCAACCCACCTCGGAGCTGGAATCTCGACGAAACGTGCCAACCAAGACTGGACGATCTCACGTTCCCCTTCCAACGACAGAATAGTTGTTCTGACGGCGGGACTATGTGGCGCATCGTGCAGCAAGTCTTCCTAATTTCTTTCACTTCCCTTTCTCTCCATCTTCTAAATTTTTTTCCTTACAGATGTTTATTCACGGATAGCTCTGTATCTGCAGCCTATTTGTTTTTATTTCTCAAGCACTCTGCTTAAAAAAAGAAAGTATACTTATTTACGTTTTCAAAAATATTGTTTATTTTATGAAGAACGTCGTCTTTTATTTACGAACAATAGAGATTTTTATTTTTAAAAAAGAAGTAAGGCGTTCGTTCGCGATAAGCGGACAATCCAGATTCGAGTCCATTTGGAGGAACGGCAAAAGGCCATTTTGTTGTTGTGAAGGACATATCCTTTTTAATCCACCATTCATGAGTTTTCTACGTGAGACGATCAAACGTTCTGAGAATCAATTTCAATTGTATATAGAATCATCATCTTCATGATGGTGTTTTAGTCTGTTTCGTTGAAATGGAAATCCAAGATATAATTAAACATAAATTTTATTTTGTTACAGATGCTGAGACATTCGACCTTAATCATCATTATATGCTGGACTACTTCACAGCAATGGGCGTCCAATCCTGTCGAAGGTAACAGAAGACTGTTTCATTTTGTGAAACAGTCACGGTCCTGGGGTGACCGGTGTAGTGTACACCTCACTCTTGTCATGGCCCCAAATAAAACAGTTCAACGGGAGTTAATCGGGCGACTGAGGTGCTCACTCATCACATCTCGCACGATCTCACCAACATTTCCACAGCCGACGTTCGCAGGGCTGAGTCATTTCTGAACACCATACCCAGAGGTTGGTGTAGAAAGGAATCGGTAACCTCTCCATCAGATCCGTAAAGTGCAGAATACAATAACCTATGGTAAGTTGCACAAGTCAAGTATAGTAGTGGAAGTCGGGGTCCCAAAATATTATCAACGATGATAGTCGATATGTTCACGGAAAGTTTGTTGCATGAAATCTGACAGCAATCGCATGTGGGTTGTCATAGTCCCAGGTGCGTCTGTTAAAATAAAATTGACTAGATATAACGAGTGTGTGTGTGTGTGTGTGTGTGTGTGTGTGTGTGTAAGACAGTATTATCAGCATTTTGTACGTAACCATGTCCTGAGCTCAAACAACTCATATCCATGCTGAATATTAAAGCTCACGTCCTATGTTCGACTGTTTTAAGCCTGTCCATTTTTATACTCAACAATGTTCTCACTTTGTTCATAAAGAGATGACTGTAAATAATTTGGGGTCAGGATGAGAAAAGGACGAAATAAAAGAATGGGTGAACTTGAACCTTGGTACCGAGACAAGTGAGGATGTTTGGAACACTCAGTACATTATAAACTACAACATTAATTTCATACATCGTCTGGAAACGACCTTGACTGCTAAAATAGATACAATGTTTATTTTTTTTTAATTTTTCGACAAAATTTCAACCATCCTTACAGATGATCGGCCGTAATTCACATCCAATCTTTATAATTGTGATTGTGCCAGAGATTAAAAAGAAAGCCAAGGTGGCTGCCTTCTGCGACGAGAGTTCTGGAAAACTGGTACAAAGCTGCGACAAATGTCTAAGTCGAAACGGTGACTAGGTACGCAAGTAGCTGGAAGGTGTAGCTGACTATCGCAAAGAAAATATTTCTGATTTTTGCTGTGGTTTCCATTTCGCAACCGATTGAAATTTACTTTCAGCACAACCCTCGTACACTGCATTTCACTATGCTTAAATCAGTATACATAAATGGTAATTCTATTTACTAGCTGTGAAAAATACCTAGGGTTTGCACTATCAAATCGAATGAAATCGAAAAATCAGTAATGGGAACAGGCGATTGGAAGATACAGATATTTTGGAAGGATTCTAGGAGCATTTGTCGAGGAAACTGCATAAAACGGTTCTTGTGTGACTTATTTAAAATTATTCTGCAGTGTTTGGGGCCCTTATCAAGTTTTCCTGATATCACGTGGTGGAAGAATTCATGAACGCAACAGCAGGACTGTACGGGCAGTTACAGCCCATACCCATGTGTATCGGAAAAAATGAAACTTTTGTAAGACAAGTGTCGTTGTTTGCATGAAATACGGACTTGTGGAAAACATATTGAAACACGTGGTTAAACAGCAGGACAGGACGGGTAGTTGGAACTGTGGAAAGGGGCCAAAAATGAGCGGCTGGAAAAAAAAAAAAAAAAAAAGATTGAAATGAGGCTGAAGGCCCAAACAAGGCATAACTTGAGAAGTAAGGAACTTTCAATTTTAAAACGGCTGAAGGTCCATTATTTAAAACCCAACTAAAAGCATACAAAATGAAACCATCAGCTATAAGCCATTAAAATACACAGTCAAACATCAATAAGAAAAGGCAGCACAGCCAGCGGCGCTCAGAAGCTTCCGGGGGTCGATCTGCACTTGAAATATTAACGTTCTCTTGGGGCAGACAGGTAGTCGGCCCAACTATATTCGATCCGCCGGGAACCCAACCAAAAGACAGTCAACGGACCCACCGGCAAGACGACTTGCTTTCCACCCGACCAGCACACAAGGAACTCCAAAGCCAAAACGTAAAAGGCGTAGCCGCCCACCAACCAAGTATGCATAAGCTGTCAAAACTACACACACCAGTTGGACAGCGATAACACGGTGGGGAACGGACACTGCCTGAATTTTACGTCAGCGGCCAGGGCAAGTAACCGGAACGCTAACAGCCACAAGGCAGAAAATTCCGCTGGTGCACTTGGACTTAAAAAAAAAAAAAAAAAAAAAAAAAAAAAAAAAAAAAAAAAAACTGTTGCTCACGGGAATAGCCCCAACAGCCAGCCATGAAAACCAACGGCGCAACACTGGCTTCGGTAATTAAATCACCACTGAACCTTGATGTCCTGGCTCGGTGAGCCGCGAACCTCGTAGCAATCGGAACAGCTCCCACACACTCCGCACTGCGAGCCCCGGCCAAACTACGCCCCGCCGAGAATTCCTCACTGCTCCACGTCAGCCGACCGACTCCTCAACTCCAATACGCCTATAACATTTAAAGTAACTTGTCAATTAAAATGACATAAACTACACACAGCTTCACGAACACTTGCACGAAGAACCAGACAATGCTAACGGCAGTGACTGTACAATAACAGGGACGAATCACGAGTCGGCATACACAGCCAACCCTTTAGCATTCGCCGGTCAAATACACGTCGTCCGGGAAGTCGACCGACCGACGACCAACCAAAGTTTCCGCCACTCCAATCACGTGTGTCGGCAACCGTCGGGAGAGTCATAGCGGTCCGGACCTCACTGCTGCCGCGGCCCGACTGAACTTGTGCCGCGTGCCAACTCAAAACACTGCCAGGTCCGAGCTAACTGCTGGCACGTTACAACCGACTGCACAACACGCGACGACCGGGAAGTAATATCAGTCCAGCAAAGATAATACGGCAGGACCTATATCGATCATCACTGCTGCTGCCGCTCTCGGTCACTCAAGGCAGCAACTCTGTGACACCAGTAAATGAAAATTAACATAACTAGGCGGCAGTACGGTAAAAACACAAGATGTAAAATAAGAAATGGCACGAAAACGAGCCATGCACGGCTCACATATATTCAAGCTAGACTGTGCTACATTTCTACTGCATCCGTTAAACATCGCCAAAAGTAATCACGAGGATAACGCAGGCTAGGCCGTGGCGTGTACGCTGGCACATAAACAAAATGTGTTCTCTCGCTGTGTACGTGGCGGGACGGGCAGTGGCTGACGCTCGTACGAAGCAACCTCCGTTGCATGTGTCTGTTGATGGGGCACAACACAAAGCGGGAAAACCAATTCTTGAAATACCGAAGTTCAGCAAATAAACTGATTCCTTATATAGGTCCCTTCCTTTGTTAAGAGAGTCACCTTATGTTAGCGCTCATATTTTAGTCGAGGCCATGCCATACGTAGGTACCCAACCCCCCATCTCACCCCCACCCCCACCCCCACCCCCACCCCCCCGGAAAAAAATAGTACACTTGCCAAGATTGTAGAATTTTAGAACATGTTTTTTGCTCGCGTATCATGTCGTTTCTGGAAACCCAGAATCTACTCTGTAGGAATCAACATGGATTCCGGAAACAGCGATCGTGTGAGACCCAACTCGCATTTGTTCATGAGACCCAGAAAATATTAGATACAGGTTCCCAGGTAGATGCCATTTTCCTTGACTTCCGGAAGGCATTCGATACTGTTCCGCACTGTCGCCTAATAAAGTAAGAGCCTACAGAATATCAGACCAGCTGTGTGGCTGGGTTGAAGAGTTTTTAGCAAACAGAACACAGCATATTGTTCTCAGATGGAGAGACGTCTACAGACGTTAAAGTAACCTCTGGCGTGCCACAGGGGAGTGTTATGGGACCATTGCTTTTCACAATATATATAAATGACCTAGTAGATAGTGTCGGAAGTTCCATGCGGCTTTTCGCGGATGATGCTGTAGTATACAGAGAAGTTGCAGCATTAGAAAATTGCAGCGAAATGCAGGAAGATCTGCAGCGGATAGGCACTTGGTGCAGGGAGTGGCAACTGACCCTTAACATAGACAAATGTAATGTATTGCGAATACATAGAAGGAAGGATCCTTTATTGTATGATTATATGATAGCGGAACAAACACTGGTAGCAGTTACTTCTGTAAAATATCTGGGAGTATGCGTGCGGAACGGTTTGAAGTGGAATGATCATATAAAATTAATTGTTGGTAAGGCGGGTACCAGGTTGAGATTCATTGGGATAGTGCTTAGAAAATGTAATCCATCAACAAAGGAGGTGGCTTACAAAACATTCGTGCGACCTATACTTGAGTATTGCTCATCAGTGTGGGATCCGTACCAGGTCGTGTTGACAGAGGAGATAGAGAAGATCCAAAGAAGAGCGGCGCGTTTCGTCAGAGGGTTATTTGGTAAGCGTGATAGCGTTGCGGAGATGTTTAGCAAACTCAAGTGGCAGACTCTGCAAGAGAGGCGCTCTGCATCGCGGTGTAGCTAGCTGTCCAGGTTTCGAGAGGGTGCGTTTCTGGATGAGGTATCGAATATATTGCTTCCCCCTACTTATACCTCCCGAGGAGATCACGAATGTAAAATTAGAGAGATTCGAGCGCGCACGGAGGCTTTCCGGCAGTCGTTCTTCCCTCGAACCATACGCGACTGGAACAGGAAAGGGAGGTAATGACAGTGGCACGTAAAGTGCCCTCCGCCACACACCGTTGGGTGGCTTGCGGAGTATAAATGTAGATGTAGATGATGTAGATTTTGATTCGATGCGGAATATGCCTGGGGATAGCAGATGTATTGATAATGGTTTTACCGTCGTCCGCCAGCAGATAGCGTAGTGACATAGCTACCAGAGCGCCAACTGAATCTGTTCTTTAATAGAGAATGCTCAAAGCAAGAAGACTCAGTGTGATGCAAACGTGTGAAGGAAGCAGGCAACCGTGTGATGAAAATAGACTTGTGCTTCTACAGGTGACTGAGCGCGTTTGAAAGGCGTCAAATTGTGGCATTCCTAGTGGCGGGCGGGTGGTCCTTTCGGAGAATTGCCACACCAGTTGGACGTGCTGCGTTAGTTGTGCAACGTTACTGGTATCAGTTGTCACGTGAACATTCTCACACCCGTAGACGAGGTTACGGACGTGATCGCAGCTCAGACGCCCGCCAGGATCGTCGTACCGTAAGGGCAGATATGGCAGATAGTACAGCTACCACAGCACAGATAAGAGTGCTTGTAAGCTCAGAGGAGTCAACACGAATTGTGAGACTACGGGCACGCTCACCTCTAGCCCTTCTTCCACTCACGCCGCAGCGTCGACGCGAACAGCTCGACTGGTACAGTCAGAGGATCACTTTGGAAGATGGAATGGGCGCTGTGGTCTTCAGCGATGAAGGCAGATTCTGCCTGCAAGCAAGTGATGGTCGTTTGTCTGTACGACATAGACCCTGTGAGAGCTGTCTCTTTGAGTGCATTCGTCTAAGACACATTGTCCCCAGCCCAGACCGTATGGCCTGGGGTGTGCTATACCATAACACTCGTTCACCTTTGGTGTTTCTGGAATGGATGCTAACTAGCACCGGTAATAGTAGAATGGTGTTATGTCTGTTCTTTTGCCGTTCTTAGAACAGGAAGTTGAAGCGCTGTTCCAACAGGATAACGCGCGACCACACACTGCCCGTGAAACTCAACGTGCTCTGCAAGGCGTGCAGCAACTTCCGTGCCTAGCACAGTCTCCGGATTCGTCTCCAATCGAGCACTTGTGGGATAGCCGGCCGGTGTGGCCGTACGGTTCTAGTCGCTTCAGTCTGGAACCGCGTGACCGCTACGGTCGCAGGTTCGAATCCTGCCTCGGGTATTGATGTGTGTGATGTACTTGGGTTAGATAGGTTTAAGTAGTTCTAAGTTCTAGGGGACTAATGACCACGGAGGTGAAGTCCCATAGTGCTCAGAGCCATTTGAACCATTTTGAACTTGTGGGATATGATAGGAAGAGAAGTGACTCTTACGGCTCGTCAACCAACAACTCTTACGGAACTACGTGAAAAAGTGGAACAGGCGCGGAATAACGTTTGCCACGGCAGTATGCTCCATCTGACGACCGACTGGATGCCAGAGTCAGCGCCTGCATTGCCGCCTGTGGATGCGAGATCAGAAACATATGAGTGTTTCATAAGGGCCGATAACTGGTACCTCAGAACCGCTTGTGCTATTGATTTGTAAATGCAATCATTTCATGTACTCCTTATGCACTGTTGCAACAATAAATCTTGAGTGAATTGGAAACCTCTGAAGGGTACACTAATTTTTTTTTCTGCAGAATACATTCAGGAAAACCAACTGGACTGTTTCAGACCTCTGTCTTAGCATACCTTCGGAAGCACTTGCAGTTCTGAAAAAGTATCATTGAATTACTGACAACTCTTTTGCAGGAAGCTTGAGATGTTTGTCTTATGGAACGGTTTTAAGGAAACTTTGCTTTTACAGCGACGGACTATTCTACAGAAAGATGAGAAGAGAGCGTATCATCGCAGCTGTGATGAGCGAAGGAATTTTGTTCCCTTTTCTGTAAACTCGTGTTGCGTTATCTCATTACCGACGAATTAATGAGAAGCTTAGAATGGAGTGGAGGGGAAGACCTTTGGAGAGATTGCCTTTCGCGACAAACATCCGGGAGCCAAAGAGCATAAGATGCTTAGTTACAGCAAATAATTAACATGACTGTAAGAAACTTTAGAAACGGTTTACGCCTGTTGGACTTAAATTGCTTTTTTATACTACTGAGTCCTAAACAGCTTTGTTATTTACTGAGACTGGAGTATATGTTTTCGTATACATCGAAAGGGAGCGCTTGGCGGCTACTCTGTTGCTTGCGCTTTTTTAAGCATGCTTAAGACACTGCTAACGAAATAATCTGTTTTTCAAACAGTTTATATTTCCGTTTCTAGCTATGAAGTGATACATATAAAAAAAGTGAATTTTACACCAGAAAGCTCCGAGATATAAAAACAGGTTGTTTGGAATCTATGTGCGTGTACTGATGCTACTTCTTGTAGGTTTACTAATTTTTCACTCTGAAGAACCGGTATCGAAATCATTGTTAGAGAAAATATTTCAAAATTTGACTCCTAGTGAAAGAAATTACAAGAAGCGCTACGTAATAATCGCACTGTCTGGTCAAAAGTATCTGGACGCCGTATGTAATGCGGAATCGACCACTAGTAGATATCACGAGAGACAGTCCCGCCAGAGTAAAGGAGACGAGGAGTATTGTGTTGTTAGTAGAAAGGCAGTAAGAGTAGAATGGTTCTCTCTGGAGAGCTCAGTAACTTTTAACGAGTAATCACCCGACTAATCAATGCGTTGGCGCAGTGGTTAGTACACTGCAGTCCCATTCGGAAGGACGACGGTACAAACCCTCGTCCTGCCATAGAGGTATAGGTTTTCCGTGGCGTCCCTAAAACGCTCCAGACAAATAACGGGGAGGTTCCTTTGCAAATGAAACGGCAGATTTCTGTCCCATCCTTTCATAATCCGAGTTTGACTCAGAAGATAGAGTTCCTGAATAGTTCAAAGAAAACTTGAGTTTCATTTCAAATGGGTACCCCACTCATACAATTGTAGTCGGTGACTACTTCAATCTACCTTCGATATGGTGGAAAAATTATACGTTTAAAGCCAGCGGCAGGCATAAAACATCATCCGAAATTGTACTGTATGTTTCCTCAGAAAATTATTTCGAACGATTAGTTCATAAGCCCACTCGAGCGTAAATGGTTGCGAAAGTATACTTGACCTCTTGGCATCAAATAATCCTGGACAACTAATGAGTATCGTGACGAATACAGGGATTAGTGACCACAAGGCTGTTGCTACTAGGCTGAATACCATAACACTTACAACCATCAAAAAGAAACGCAAGGTACATCTGTAGTACACTGAAGGAAGACACCTGTCCTTCATGTGATTACAGTGTTCCAAAATTCCTTCCTTTCAAATTCGTTTTCAGCCAAAAATATGGTGGGGACGAAATTTTCTTACAGGCTTTTTTGTGCTGTTAGTACGCAAGGAATCGAGTCGCGCCATCCATCTGTACGAATTTAGATATACCTTGTTATAAACCAGTGATAATAGAGTTTATCCGACTGTACTATGCGACACGGTTTTCACTGCTGGTATCAGTTCAGAAATGTATAATTCTGTATTTCGAGTTATTTATTTTCCTGTTTAGTAGGCCGCTACGCGTTTGATCTCAGCGAGTTTTCAAGCGACCGTTAACAAATGACTTTATTACGCTTATAACTTAGGTTTATTAATGCCTTCTGAATGTGAGACTCTCCCACTGCTGGTGGTCATGTCGTTGTCATGTGTGAGGGAAATTAATTTCCAAGAGTCTCTTCTGCACAATGTCATGTTGGGGCCATTGATTCTCCGTTAAGCCATACACTAATTTACGCACTTCAGTGAAGAACATTGTTTACGACACAGGACAATTCATTCCACCTGATACTCAGGAACCACATTGAAGTCTAACAATAACAAAATTGCGTGAAATGTATTATGTATTAATGGGAAGAAATGAGTATGTCAGTACTACATTAGTGACTGAATGACGTGGGCGAATTCCAGTAGCTTTGACCAGAAAACTCCGGTGTACCTATTCACCAATGTGCAGTAAAGGCACTTGGAAAAGAAATTGTCTCACTTGGACACAACAACCAGTACAATACGTAGTGACGTAGTAAATACAACCATGAAGTACACATAAAACTTAAGCATTTTTTTTTTTGACTTATGTCGGGTTATGAAACTGTACCTGGATCACAGCTAATAGAAAGGTAGATTCGAGATTCGTACTAGAATCTGTTAATCAGTACGCAAAAACATACTATCAGGTAATTACTAACATGATGAGACCAATTATATTCAAGTTATACGTTCCTGTATCTCTATCACCTATCATTTAACACCTCCGTCTCTATATCACCGACTCCATTCCCGAGTTTGAATAATTTCACATTTTCTTCCTTTTTGTCACATAGTCTGAGTGCTGCATCTAAATCAAGAAAATCTATTTTACAGCAGCGCTAAAAATTCTTACTCTGTCAAGTGGTGAAGTGTTATTGTCTTCCATTTGAATCCATTTTGATACATGCATATGAAATGTCAAAAGGAAAATATATAATGGACAGAGGATTGGTGCCTTTCAGTCTAGTCAATACTACGCTATGATCCAGCCGGGAAGGAAGGTTAGAGTTTCGCGTCGACTGCGAAGTCATTAGAGACGCAGCACAAGATCGGATTACGAAAGGATGGGGAAGGACATCAGCCGTGCTCTTTTCAAAGGTACCATCCGAGCATTTGTCACGGAAAACATGATCAGGAGAGCAGGACGCGCATTTGGGTCGTCGTCCTCCAGAATGCGAGTCCAGTGCGCTGACCAGTGTATCACCTCCCTCGGTACGTAATAAGGAGCTCCCCCTGGTTTCGAAGACTTCTGGCGAGCAGAAAGCTGGTAACTACCTCAGTACGAATTCGTGCAAACTATAGTTCAATATGTTCACACTTGCAGCGGATAGGCATGAATTTAACCATTACTGCCACTGTCAGAAGAAAGAAGAAGAAGATGTAAACCACTAGCTGTTTTCCTGCAGAGTCTCGAAACACAAGAAAATCGTTTACTGCAAAAACTTGTGAAACTGAAAGTTCCATTTCCAACAAGTGCTTCTGCTTTATTCCGTCATAAAGATCCTCAAATATCTTGTACATAAAACTCTTTTTTGTTTTATACGAGATCGTTACGTGTGTATACGAAATTTTGTGTTGCATCTGTAGTTGTATAATTACTTTACTCTCCAGGTTGTGCTTCTCAATCTCTCTTGAGTTCTCTATTTTCTTTTCTGTCTACAGTCGAGATGCCAAGAAGAGTATTGAACCTAAGTGTGAAATTGTAAAATAAGTTAAAATTATAGTTAAAACTAGTTGTAATGCGAATCCCTGTACGTACGATTTTATATATGTACCAAGCTATTGGCATCGTGGTTCAACAAATACAAACAAACAAATAAAAAACAAAACACTTCTCGGTGTTAATAGATTGTAAATCGAGGAATAAATTGATAACAAGCACTCATGTCCGGGAGCAAAATACATAGGATTGGAGATACGCTGATCAACGCTTCCCGAACAGCACTTGCCGGTGTTCATGTCCCACTATATCTTTTACATAAATATTGGCCTAATAACCCAGAGTGACATGACTGCAAGCCCCGCTCGAACTTGAGAATGCACGAATTGAATCTCCTGAAATAATGCCCAGTACAGCAATGCAACAGTTTCGTGTGCTTCGCTGTGTGGCATTTGAGATCCATAACCCTTTAATTTCGCGATTCCCTCTTTAATTCTGTTTCATCAGTTATCGTTACGTCTTTACAAAAATTTTAGTGAGTTTACTTGTAAGCTAAATTTAGTTACTTAATTTACGTGTCCGGGTCACCGACTACACTGCAACTACACCTTCAAATAATCAGTCACATGGCTGACTGTCTTTTACTATAGGGTCTGCCATTGTGCAAGTTTTACCTGTTTTTGGGCGCATCATTATATTTTGACGATTTTTTTTTTATTGCACCACACTGTCAGGAATCGCTGCCTTTATGTCCCCATTTTCTCAGGCTGGTATTCTCCCGTGTGACGCCAGTTCTTTAGCGGTTATACACCCTCCATTTCGTGAATGGTCGATGATCACCACCAGTCAGCTGTTCTCTAGTCTTTATTAGCGTCTGATTGACACAATCTTGCCACAAATTTTCTCGTCTATTTTAGGCGGCTCGTCTATAGGACCGGCCGTTCCCATAAAACTTCGCTGGCACTTAAGTCGTCTGTGGTTTATTTGCTAGCAGTAGAATTGGTGCCTGTGATCGTCAGACTGTTTCCTCATTTCGGACTCAGCTAGAACTTGCTTTCTGATTGTGGATGGAGCTATGCCGACAATGGAGTAAATTTCTTGAACTGTCGTTGGTTTTAGTGGGCCACACACTACATTAAGTTGCCCGTAGTGGAGAGGCTGCCTGTATTAACGCTTTCTACATCAAAAGATCGGCAAGTAGTTCGTTGTTGGATGTCACAGTAACGAATGACCCAGTGTTGATAACGTCACAAATTCAAAATCATCGTGTTTTTAACTATCTGACGAGGTTTGCAGATGTAAATTTCCTTTTCACTGTCATTTGGTGGTATTAAGCATGAATGTGTGTTCCGACTACAACCGTCTGAATGTCCGTTACGTGATGAGTGCGAAGAAGAAGAAGAAGAAGAAGAAGAACACGAAGCATCTACTAATTTCATACACCAGTACACAACACACAACAAAAATATTTTATAAGAACATTGGTTAATGCAGACATTCCCCTTGCAACATCGGCTGCAATGTTCCTATCAACCCAAAAAGGTGGAGCTGCACTAAACATCATGTTCAAGTACTTAAATGTATGTGATGGAATTGTCCAGAGGTACTACGTACATAATATTTAGATATTTTGTGTGCTAACTATGTGCCTTTTTATTTATGATACAATAATTTTTTGCATAGCTTTGCGTTTCTTTCGTTGGTGTCATATTTGAAAGATTTATTCATGTCTTTATTTATTTATTTATTTATTTACTTATTTGCAAATGTCAGTCAAAGAAACGCACACTAGAACAATACTTGAGAATGATATTAAGTAGACATGATGGATAGCTGCATAGCGATGACCAAATAAACACAAAGGTAAAAATCCTGAGTATCAACTTGGCATGTACGAGGCGTGGCTAGAAAAAAACCGGACTAGTACTGGTGAAACAATAAAACGAATGCAATAAGGCTGAAAGTCGCGTGGCCTGTCACGTGACTCTAGCTCCACCTACTGCTCGAGTTTCATCTGCCTCCTGCACTCAGTCTGCCCGTGGCGTCTGTTTTAAGTAGTTGACGTTTTGTCTGTGCGTCGTAAAATGTTGAGTGTACAGAAAGAACAGCGTGTTAACATCAAATTTTGTTTCAAACTAGGAAAATCTGCAAGTGAAACGTTTGTAATGTTACAACAAGTGTACGGCGATGATTGTTTATCGCGAACACAAGTGTTTGAGTGGTTTAAACGATTTAAAGATGGCCGCGAAGACACCAGTGATGACACTCGCACTGGCAGACCATTGTCAGCAAAAACTGATGCAAACATTGAAAAAATCGGTAAACTTGTTCGACAAGATCGCCGTTTAACAATCAGAGCAATGTCTGAGTTAACAGGAGTTGACAAGGAAAGTGTTAGGCAGATTCTTCATGAAAGTTTCAACATGAACAAAGTGTGTTCAAAAATGGTTCCAAAGTGTCTCACAATTGAACAGAAGGAACGCCGAAGAATGATTTGTTCTGACATCCTGGAAAACATTGAAAGTGATCCCACCTTCTTACAAAATGTTATTACTTGCGATGAATCGTGGTTTTTTACTTACGATCCCGAAACTAAACGCCAATCGATGCATTGGAAAACTCCTGGTTCTCCACGACAAAAAAAAGCACGAATGTCAAAATCGAAATTCAAGGCAATGATGATTGTTTTTTTTTGACATCAAAGGGATTGTGCACATTGATTGGGTACCAGAGGGACAAACAGTGAATCAGCATTACTACATTAGCGTCCTGGCTACCCTACGTGAACGAGTACGGAGAAAACGGAACGATTTGTGGAGAAAAAAGTCATGGATCCTTCACCAAGACAATGCCCCAGCTCACAGTGCGTTGTCAGTGAAGACGTTTTTGGCAAAACACAACATTCCCATCTTAGATCATCCACCCTACTCACCTGATTTGGCCCCCTGTGACTTTTTTCTTTTCCCTAAAGTCAAGTCAGCTTTGAAAGGAACTAGATTTGAGACTGTTGAAGCAGTAAAAGAAAAAGCAACGGAAGTAATGTATGGACTTACCGAAAATGATCTGCAGCATTGCTATGAACAGTGGAAAATTCGTATGGAGCGGTGTAGAGACCGAGGAGGAGAGTACATTGAAGGAGATAACATGAAATTGTAAATAATTGTAAATAAATGTTTTTTCCAGCATCAGTCCGGTTTTTTTCTAGCCGCACCTCGTATATCGTGTGGAGCACAGTATATAGAAATAACACTGGAGAAGTCCTTGCAGTCGTTGGAGTGGACAGAAAGGAGAATTTTGAAACCAGCAGACAGTTAAAAGAAAGAAAATGGACAGATACAAAACTACCATATAAATTATTTTTGATACACCAAAGAATGCCTCAAAGAACGAAAAGATAACATACCTTGAAATTATTCAAGAGCCCTTTCACGTCTCCGTTCGATCTCCTAGTGGTATGTATATGACAGACATAGATAGATAGATAGATAGATAGAGAGAGAGAGAGAGAGAGAGAGAAACTGTCTTCACTGAGAGCTCTTTTTCATTCGCGTTTTTGTTTGTGTTTGTTTGCGAATTATTGGTTTTGAAAAATGTCATATTACCGCTTTGAGCTGCTGGTAAAATTATTTATTTACAAAATGGTTCAAATGGCTCTGAGCACTATGGGACTTAACATCTGTGGTCATCAATCCCCTCGAACTTAGAACTACTTAAACCTAACTAACCTAAGGACATCACACACATCCATGCCCGAGGCAGGATTCGAACCTGCGACCTTAGCGGTCGCCCGGTTCCATACTGAAGCGCCTAGAACCACTCGGCCACATCGGACGGCCTATTTATTTACACAATGACTGACTATCATCAGGTTCATAAAAGTATTCACAGCTTCATTTTAGCAAAATATAAAATTATTTTCGTCAAAATGAATTACTCACCGTTATCATATCGTAATATAAATAAAATTATCAGTTTATAAACACCGTGTTAGGTAGTGTACTCATTCATGTTGTAACTGTACTCGGGATTAATGCTGTCGTAGACTGACAATGTAATTTATATTACGACATGATAATAGCGTCTAAGTCATGGTTTTAGCTTCTGACGGTAATGATTTTATGCTTCGACTAGCTGGAAGCTGTGAATAATCTTATGAACTTGATGTCGGTCAGTCGACCGAAACTGGTAGTGTAAGCAAAGTATTTTACCAGTAGCCTCAGGTGGTGATATTATATTTTTTCAAATATACACTAGATATGGGGCACCATCTGCTGACAATAAAATTATTGCTTTGCCGTGAAAATTTTCTTCCCTTCAATTACTGTATTTGCTGTAAAAGAGTCTTTATTACAGCTTGCCTGGTTTTAATGTGCTGGTCCACCCTCTACCTACCCTCTTTTCCCACACACGCACTACTCCGAGACGTACTTTAGCCCTGCAACGTACTTCTCCGCTGCTATTTCCACGTACTCTGCTTTACTAGTCTGCACGCGTCGTTGTTGGCCTGTAATTCCCTTCGCTCCCCGTCGAACGGTACGGAATAATTACGGCAGAGCCCGCGCCGCAGCTGTCTGTTTCCCACGCGACGCGACGCGTCGCGACGCCGGTCTGCAGAGCGCGCCCGACCTTGCCTACGGCTGTGGCGGCGCTGCAGGTCAGCGCCTCGGCTTAAAGCGGCGCGAGCCGTCTGCCGCAACACGCAGCGGTCGCTCCACGTCTCAGCACAGCACTGCCATTCACAAGCAGCAGCGCAAACAGAACTGCTTACCTCATTTTAACTGTATTACTTACCATTCCTGATAACAAACTGTCTTATACTTTTATTGCACCGTTAAAATGCACTGGTAAGCAAAACTTAAGATTCAAATGGCTCTGAGCACTATGGGACTTAACTTCTGAGGTCATCAGTCCCCTAGAACTTAGAACTACTTAAACCTAACTAACCTAAGGACATCACACACATCCATGCCCGAGGCAGGATTCGAACCTGCGACCGCAGCGGTTGCGCGGTTCCAGACTGTAGCGCCTAGAACCGCTAGGCCACTCCGGTCGGCAAAACTTAAGAACGAAAGTAATTTTCGCTTGATGTGCCACTACGGATGACCCTGGAGCAATACACAGAAAGAACTGCTACAGTTTAGTACACGAGGTAACTGAAAGAAATATGCAATGAGTCTAACAGAAATGACACTTCCATTCAAAGAAAAAAATTACACTAAAGTCACCGCCTTTTATGATTGTCACCTGTACATCACAAAAGACGGGACATGGTTCTTAACAGGGTGTGTGATCACCATGGAAGGCCATCCATGCTGCGCAACGTGCTCCCTTATTGGCCACAAGGCTGACAAGGAGTTCTTGTTATAAAGCGTTCCATTCCTCCACCAGTCTGGTGCCGGCCTCTGTGGCCGAGCGGTTCTAGGCGCTTCAGTCCGGAACCGCGAGACTGCTACGGTCGGAGGTTCGAATCCTGCCTCGGGCATGGATGTGTGTGATGTCCTTAGGTTAGTTATGTTTAAGTAGTTCTAAGTCTAGGGGACTGATGACCTCAGATGTTAAGTCCCATAGTGCTCAGAGCCATTTGAACCAGTGTGGTTGACAAATGCTGGATGGTCGTTGCTACACGTAGACGTGGTGCAGTATCTCTCCCCAACGCATCACAAACGTGCTCGACGGGATTTGAGTCGTGAGAACGGGAAGGCCAGTTCATCTGCAGAATATTCTTTCGCTCCAAGAGCTCTTTCACCTGCACAGTTCAATGCCGTCGCGCGTTATGATCTACAAAAGTGAAGTCAGGACCGAATGCAACCCTGAAAAGACTCCCATCTGGGCAGTATCTCAGTAACTTTGAACGCCAAACGTACTGTGCTCAAAGATTTGGAGGTCATTACGCCCATGCAACTTTATTCTTACCCACGCCATCACACCTGCACCACCAAAACGATTGTGTTCGACAGGGCTAAACGCACCCTCATAGCCGAGAGGTGGGTGGTGCAGGTGTGATTGTGTGTGGGGGCATAGTGTTCCATGGGCGAATTCTTTTATTGTGATGCTGTACCCCTTCCCTATATGTGTCTTTTCAGGGGTGCATTTGGCCCTGACTTAATTTTTGTGGATGACAATGCGCGACCCTATGCAACAGCGGAGGTGGAGAGTTGTCCGAACGAGAGGATACCCGGCGAAGGGACAGGCGTGTCCCTCTGGCACCGCCCCGACCTAAAATCCACTGAGCACTTGTAGGATGCGTTGGGGAGACACATGGCAGCGTGTCCATGTGTACCAAGTACGATGCGGTGACTTGGCAATGCGAGTTTCAGGAATGTGTGTTATCGCATGTCCCTTTTAAAATAAGTGAACTGTCACAGTGCGAAGCAACAAGTAACAGTATGTAAGCTAACAGTTAGGATTACTAAAGTAGAATACTCAATTTAACTGCCCAACTAATATGATAGCTCCAATTAAATAGTTAAGACTATGGTCTACGCTATAATTTGTAGTCTACAGAGCGGTAGAACGAAATTTACATCTTAGCTGTCTTGTAAAGAGGTCGAGACTCACAGCTTGTTGTCATCAAACTCTACCAGCTAAACCCCTTTTATTAATATACGTTTGCCCGCATCTCGTGGTCGTGCGGTAGCGTTCTCGCTTCCCACGCCCGGGTTCCCGGGTTCGATTCCCGGCGGGGTCACGGATTTTCTCTGCCTCGTGATGGCTGGGTGTTGTGTGCTGTCCTTAGGTTAGTTAGGTTTAAGTAGTTCTAAGTTCTAGGGGACTTATGACCACAGCAGTTGAGTCCCATAGTGCTCAGAGCCATTTGAACCATTTAATATACGTTTACTTTCAGTAATGATGTCCAGTTTAGGCCTATATGACCATCTTCTCTTCTCTAATCGTCAAGATGTGACACATTATAGTAGGAGCGACACTGCTTGATTATAACCACTGTACAGTGTACATGCTTTATACAGTGATGACCCACAGCATTATGACTACCTGCTTAATAGCTTGTTTGTCCGTCTTTCGAACGAAATACATCACTAATTCTGCGTATCAGGAATCCGACAGTTTGTTGGTAGGCTTGTGGAGGTATGGGGCATTAAATGTCTAATCACAGATCATGCTGTTCGCGTAAATAACGGACCACTGATTTGCGTACACGGTGATAGCGTAACAAATTATTACGAGTTATTATTTTGCATTGAAAGCTTGGCTTGCAATGGAGCTAGCAAGAAAGTAGATTTTGGTTCTCTCGCTGGCACAGCTGACGCTGGTTACTGGTCTGAGCGACCGTCACTTGACTAACACTGCGTGCAAAACGTTACACATACTCGCTATGAAATCTGAACAAGTACCGTTAAATATTAATCGATCTTTTTCATAGTTAGTATACCAAATTCTATGCGTAACGCAACCATACTGTTAAAATCTCAAATCAATAACTTCAGTAGTTACGGAGGTATAATCTTTTACCTAAACACATAATAACCGAGCTGTCATTGTGAAACTGAGTTAGGGGCTGTAATGTAATCATCTATCGTATCAATTGAAACCACAACCAAGAAGACAGGTTAATATAATCTAATTTTCTGGAATTTTATTTAGTTTCATTACCACAGATTTCTGACGTAATTAAAATTTCTTTGGAAAATTATTATTTTATCGTGTTTTGGTTGTGTGAGTGTTTTGGAGCGATTGAGAGAGTGAGTGGCGGACATACGCAAAGTGAGAATGCGATATTTTATTAGAACTATGTAAATGTACGCGTGAAAAATTTGTTGTGCAATAGGGGAATTTGTGATGTATGTCCGAGTGAGCTTGATTTTGTAAAAGGCAGCCAGAAGGGGTATTGAGTATTAAATCTATTAGTAATTTATTTCGTGGAAAGGAATCGTATTTTTTTTTCATTAAATGTTATTTGGTTTAGGAATTACGATATTTCCAATCTAAATTAGTTGTGGTAGACTGGCTGACATTAGAAATGCTAAGAGTATAGAAGTGCTCGAGATGATGTGATAGTCCGCTTAACATACTAGCCAATATGAATTTAGCATTTCCCGCCCGTTTGAGAAGGTCTTTGTGTCTCAGATCTATGAGTGGAGAGAGAGTCGATCGGCAGCCGTGTTTTGGTAACACCTATGTAAAACCGCGCTGATCACATTTATAACAAAATGAAGAAAATCGCGAGTTTGATCGGTTCTCATGTCGTTGGCAAAAACCAACTATAGCATTGAGTATTTTGTGAAAAATTGAGCTTTGTGAGTGGTTTATTTTACGAGATATTCGCATGTGAACATTTCTTGTCGTCCATAAAATCCGAGTGGTGTGTTTCGTGCAGATTACGAGACATGATGGTGAGAACGTCTTTACAGGAATCTTACTGAACGCCTGAATGTGTTAACTTGCAAGTATTCGTGGGTCAGTGACTGTTTAGGACGTTCAAAATATCGGGTCGAATTAAATATCTTCTGGCTGCTCTCGGGGATGAATTGTAACAGACAGTAACATTGCATAACTGATGTCTGGATATTAAATATGGACTTCACAGCCATCTTATGAGTTTGAAAGACAATAAACAAACTTAAAGGAAATTTTAGACTTTTTTAAAAAGGAGTCATGCAAGAAACCCGAACGCTCGATAGCTTAGCTAACTTTCAGCTACTGACAGTGAACTGGAGCTGCGTGGTGGGCATTTAACCGAATTTTCGTCAATGCTGCTTTTGTCGGCTAAACCAGTATCTACCATCGAAGAGTGAAGGGTCAGACAAACTGAAAACTATCCAGGTAGGTGGACTGATTGCTTAACGGGTAGAGAGAGACCAACCCGCCCCGCCGCAGGTACCATATGATTTACATCAGGCGCATCGGGTAGCCGAGACGGCGTTCATTGCAATGCTCCTCAAACCTCTGTTCTGGCTCCGAGACACGGACAGTTATACTGCTGAAAGAAGACATCGCCGTCGGGGAAGACATCACGCATGGAGGGATGCAGCTGGTTCACACCTGTCAGCGTATTTTCGATTACTACCACTGGTCCCCTGCAAGCACAGGGGAAGGTCTCTTATAGCATAATACTGCTTCCACCAGCCTGAGTCCTGGAGCGCTGCACGTTTCGAGCCGCCGTTCACCTCGATGACGGCGTTTGTGGAGATGACCATCGACCTAATGAGGTAAAAACGTTATTCACCGGAAGAGCCGACACGTTTCCATTGATCGACGGTCGAATGCCGACGGTGCCGTGCCCACTGCAATCGTAACTGACGACGTCGTTGGGTCAACATGTGAGCACTAGGGGTGTCTGCTGTGGGGGTCCACGTACGATGAACGGCGTGCTCTGAAACACTTGCGCGTGCACCAGCACTGTGCTTTTTCGGCAGAGATGCCACAGATCACCATCAATACTACTTTAAAGCACAGGCAAGCCTCCGAACCCGCCGCGCGAGATAGCCGAGCGGTCTCAGGCGCTGCAGTCATGGACTGTGCGGCTAATCCCGGCGGAGGTTCGAGTCCTCCCTCGGGCATGGGTGTGTGTGTTTGTCCTTGGGATAGTTTAGGTTAAGTAGTGTGTAAGCTTAGGGACTGATGACCTTAGCAGTTAAGTCCCATAAGATTTCACACACATTTGAACATTAGAACCTCCGAAACCCACATTCTGTGGAGATGGTTCAAAATGGTTCAAATGGCTCTGAGCACTATGGGACTTAACATCTGTGGTCATCAGTCCCCTAGAACTTAGAACTACTTAAACCTAACTAACCTAAGGACACCACACACATCCATGCCCGAGGCAGGATTCGAACCTGCGACCGTAGCGGTCACGCGGTTCCAGACTGAAGCGCCTAGAACCGCTCGGCCACACCGGCCGGCTTCTGTGGAGAGTTCTGGCGTCCAACCATTTAGCGCATAGTGGTAGTTTCACTGTCCTACCTCTTTCCGCAGATGCTCAAGACAGTAGTACATGAACATTCGAGACACGCGTTCGCAGGCTCCGCGTAATACACTACAGGCCATTATAATTGCTACACCACGAAGATGACGTGCTACAGACGCGAAATTTAGCCGACAGGAAGAAGATGCTGTGATATGCAAACGATTAGCTTTTCAGAGCATTCTCATAAGGTTGGCGCCGGTGGCGACACCTACAATGTGCTGACATGAGGAAAGTTTCCAATCATACACAAACAGCAGTTGACCGGTTTTGCCTGGTGAAACGTTGTTGTGATGCCTCGTGTAAGGAGGAGAAATGCGTACCATCACGTTTCCGACTTTCATAAAGGTCGGATTGTAGCCTATCGCGATTGCGGTTTGTCGTATCGCGACATTCCTGCTCCCATTAGTCGCGATCCAATGACTGTTAGCAGAATATGGAATCGATCGGTTCAGGAGGGTAATACGGAACGCCGTGCTGGATCCCAACGGCCTCGTATCACTAGCAGTCGAGATTACAGGCATCTTATCCGCATGGCTGTAACGGATCGTGCAGCCACGTCTCGATCCCTCAGTCAGCAGATGGGGACGTTTGCAAGACAAAAACCATCTGCACGAACAGTTCGACGACGTTTTCAGCAGCATGGACTATCAGCTCGGAGACCAGAGCCTCGGTTACCCTTGACGCTGCATCACAGACAGGTGCGCCTGCGATGGTGTACTCAACGACGAACCTGGGTGCACGAATGGCAAAACGTCATTTTTTCGGATGAATCCAGGTTCTGTTTACAGCATCATGGTGGTCGTAACCCTGTTTGGCGACATCGCGGTGAACGCACATTGTAAGCGTGTATTCGTCATCGCCGTACTGGCGTGATGGTATGGGGTACCATTGGTTACACATCTCGGTCACCTCTTGTTCGCATTGACGGCACTTTGAACAGTGGACGTTGCATTTCAGATGTGTTACGACCCGTGGCTCTACCCTTCATTCGATCCCTGCGAAACCCTACATTTCAGCAGGATAATGCACGAGCGCATGTTGCAGGTCCTGTACGGGCCTTTCTGGATACAGAAAATGTTCGACTGCTGCCCTGGCCAGCGCATTCTCCAGATCTCTCACCAACTGAAAACGTCTGGTCAATGGTGGCTGAGCAACTGGCTTGTCACAATACGCCAGTCACTACTCTTGATGAACTGTGGTATCGTGTTGAAGATGCATGGGCAGCTGTACCTGTACACGCCATCCAAGTCTGTTTGACTCAATGCCCAGGCGTATCAAGGCCGTTATTACGGCCAGAGGTGGTTGTGGGTACTGATTTCTCAGGATCTATGCACCCAAATTGCGTGAAAATGTAATCACATGTCAGTTCTAATATAATATATTTGTCCAATGAATACCCGTTAATCATCTGTATTTCTTCTTGGTGTAGCAACTTTAATGGCCAGTAGTGTAATAGTCTACCATTTGTCAAAGTCTCTTATCTGAAAGGATTTCTCCATTTGCAGCCCATATCCTCACGAGGGTGATCCTCATCCGTGTCTGCTCCGCTTACATACTTTTGTTACCTTGTCACGTGGCCGCAGCGCCACCAGATGGCATCCAACGTCGCAGTGGGCAGAGGTCATAACGTTTTGGCTGATCAGTGTAACTTGGCACTATCTGCAGTGAATGTTGGACGCGAAGGTATCGGCGGAATTTTGCCGGTGGTAAACTTTGTTAGCAAACGGTACTGCCCCAGTAGCACCGCAAAGTAGAAAGTTGTAATTTGAAGTACCAGATTTTCGTTTGGCTACGTGAAATCCCTTAAACGATCGCTATCTCCGTGGGTCTTATCTGCCATCTTAGGGACATTGGTACGCATTTGTTTTTTAAATACTGCCTGCTGTCCGAGAGTTATGTTTAGGGCGTCAGTGATCCCCCAGATTCGCTCCCATCACCCTGCATAAACTTCCAGCTTACATTGCTTATGCAGAAAGCTATAATCAACGGTTGATAACTATCTCTCAACAATACCTATTGTACGAGCAATCTACCTTCAATTTGCAAGTCTGATTTCATTGTTAAAATCGCACTTAAATATTCAGAACTAGACCATCTAATTTCGGTACCTCCATACAAAACAGCTACTCAATTCAATTTCATGCATGTAAAAAGTATTCATCACATCAAGCTTTACAACCTAAAATAAAAAGTAAATAGACATTAAATACTCATCGACAGATATCTCAGAAAGGAAGGCTTTCACTTAACACACATACCACGGTACAACAACAGAGGCCACAGCACCAACGACAGTCACGAAAATAATATAGAGCAGGAGCAGTCAAGAATTTGACAGTAGTGCCATCCTGCTCACTAGTCAGCCAGACTGCGTATATCCCCCTACCGCCAAGGCACGCTGTCTGATCGTGAGGAGGAGAAAGAAGGGGAAACTGCGAACGCTCCGCATTTAAGTGGCAATGCACCCGCAGTGCATATGACTTGATTTTATATCTCACATTTCTCAACAACATTGACCATACACAAAACAAATTTTGAGTATTATGTAATTACTTTTTGCATACTGAAGACGTAATGTAATTTTATCTGGTACAAACTATCGCCCCCCATGAACCATGGACCTTGCCGTTGGTGGGGAGGCTTGCGTGCTTCGACGGTACAGATAGCCGTACCGTAGGTACAACCACAACGGAGGGGTATCTGTTGAGAGGCCAGACAAACGTGTGGTTCCTGAAGAGGGGCAGCGGCCTTTTCAGTAGTTGCAGGGGCAACAGTCTGGATGATTGACTGATCTGGCCTTGCAACGTTAACCAAAATGGCCTTGCTGTTCTGGTACTGCGAACGGCTGAAAGCAAGGGGAAACTACAGCCGTAATTTTTCCCGAGGGCATGCAGCTTTACTGTATGATTAAATGATGATGGCGTCCTCTTGGGTAAAATATTCCGGAGGTAAAATAGTCCCCCATTCGGATCTCCGGGCGGGGACTACTCAGGAGGACGTCGTTATCAGGAGAAAGAAAACTGGCGTTCTACGGATCGGAGCGTGGAATGTCAGATCCCTTAATCGAGCATGTAGGTTAGAAAATTTAAAAAGGGAAATGGATAGGTTAAAGTTAGATATAGTGGGAATTAGTGAAGTTCAGTGGCAGGAGGAACAAGACCTCTGGTCAGGTGAATACAGGGTTATAAATACAAAATCAAATAGGGGTAATGCTGGAGTAGGTTTAATAATGAATAAAAAAAAAATAGGAGTACGGGTAAGCTACTACAAACAGCATAGTGAACGGATTATTGTGGCCAAGATAGACACGAAGCCCACGCCGACTACAGTAGTACAAGTTTATATGCCAACTAGCTCTGCAGATGATGAAGAAATTGATGAAATGTATGATGAGATAAAAGAAATTATTCAGGTAGTGAAGGGAGACGAAAATTTAATAGTCATGGGTGAATGGAATTCGAGAGTAGGAAAAGGGAGAGAAGGGAACGTAGTAGGTGAATATGGATTAGGGGTACGAAATGAAAGAGGAAGCCGTCTGGTAGAATTTTACACAGAGCATAACTTAATCATAGCTAACACTCGGTTCAAGAATCATAAAAGAAGTTTGTATACATGGAAGAACCCTGGAGATACTGAAAGGTATCAGATAGATTATATAATGGTAAGACAGCGATCTAGGAACCAGGTTTTAAATTGCAAGACATTTCCAGGGGCAGATGTGGACTCTGACCACAATCTATTGGTTATGAACTGTAGATTAAATTTGAAGAAACTGCAAAAAGGTGGGAATTTAAGGAGATGGGACCTGGATAAACTAAAAGAACCAGAGGTTGTAGAGAGTTTCAGGGAGAGCATAAGGGAACAATTGACAGGAATGGGGGAAAGAAACACAGTAGAAGAAGAATGGGTAGCTTTGAGGGATGAAATAGTAAATGCAGCAGAGGATCAAATGGGTAAAAAGATGAGGGCTAGTAGAAACCCTTGGGTAACAGAAGAAATATTGAATTTAATTGATGAACGGAGAAAATATAAAAATGCAGTAAATGAAGCGGGGAAAAAGGAATACAAACGTCTCAAAAAGGATATCAACAGGAAGTGCAAAATGGCTAAGCATGGATGGCTAGAGGACATTTGTAAGGATGTAGAGGCTTATCTCACTAGGGGTAAGATAGATACTGCCTACAGGAAAATTAGAGAGACCTTTGGAGAGAAGAGGACCACTTGTATGAATATCAAGAGCTCAGATGGAAACCCAGTTCAAAGCAAAGAAGGGAAAGCAGGAAGGTGGAAGGAGTATATAGAGGGTCTATACAGGGGCAATGTTCTTGAGGAGAATATTATGGAATTGGAAGAGGATGCAGATGAAGATGAAATGGGAGATATGATACTGCGTGAAGAGTTTGACAGAGCACTGAAAGACCTGAGTCGAAACAAGGCCCTCGGAGTGGACGGCATTCCACTACAACTACTGACAGCCTTGGGAGAGCCAGTCCTGACAAAACTCTACCATCTGGTGAGCAAGATGTATGAGACAGGCGAAATACCCTCAGACTTCAAGAAGAATATAATAATTCCAATCCCAAAGAAAGCAGGTGTTGACAGATGTGAAAATTACCGAACTATCAGTTTAATAAGTCACAGCTGCAAAATACTAACGCGAATTCTTTACAGACGAATGGAAAAACTTATAGAAGCCGACCTCGGGGTAGATCAGTTAGGATTCCGTAGAAATGTTGGAACACGTGATGCAATACTACCACTAAGACGCATCTTAGAAGAAAGATTAAGGAAAGGCAAACCTACGTTTCTAGCATTTGTAGACTTAGAGAAAGCTTTTGACAATGTTGATTGGAATACTCTCTTTCTAATTATGAAGGTGGCAGGGGTAAAGTACAGGGAGCGAAAGGATATTTACAATTTGTACAGAAACCAGATGGCAGTTATAAGAGTCAAGAGGCATGAAAGGGAAGCAGTGGTTGGGAAGGGAGTGAGACAGGGTTGTAGCCTATCCCCGATGTTATTCAATCTGTATATTGAACAAGCAATAAAGGAAACAAAATAAAATTTCGGAGTAGGTATTAAAATCCATGGAGAAGAAATAAAAACTTCGAGGTTCGCCGATGACATTGTAATTCTGTCAGAGACAGCAAAGGACTTGGAAGAGCAGTTGAACGGAATGGACAGTGTCTTGAAAGGAGGATATAAGATGAACATCAACAAAAGGAAAACGAGGATAATGGAATGTAGTCGAATTAAGTCGGGTGATGCTGAGGGAATTAGATTAGGAAATGAGACACTTAAAGTACTAAAGGAGTTTTGCTATTTGGGGAGCAAAATAACTGATGATGGTCGAAGTAGAGAGGATGTAAAATGTAGACTGGCAATGGCAAGGAAAGCATTTCTGAAGAAGAGAATTTTGTTAACATCGAGTATAGAAGTAAGTGTCAAGAAGCCTTTTCTGAAAGTATTTGTGTGGAGTGTAGCCATGTATGGAAGTGAAACGTGGACGATAAATAGTTTAGACAAGAAGACAATAGAAGCTTTCGAAATGTGGTGCTACAGAAGAATGTTGAAGATTGGATGGGTAGATCACATAACTAATGAGGAAGTATTGAATAGAATTGGGGAGAAGAGTAGCTTGTGGCACAACTTGACTAGAAGAAGGGATCGGTTGGTAGGACATGTTCTGAGACATCGAGGGATCACCAATTTAGTATTGGAGGGCAGCGTGGAGGGTAAACATCGTAGATGGAGACCAAGAGATGAATACACTAAGCACATTCAGAAGGATGTAGGCTGCAGTAGGTACTGGGAGATGAAGAAGCTTGCACAGGATAGAGTAGCATGGAGAGCTGCATCAAACCAGTCTCAGGACTGAAGACCACAACAACAACAACAACAACAACAACAAACTAGCGACACACGGACTGATGCAAACAATTTCACTGATTTTAGCACTCAGCTTCCCACGTAATCACGACGTATTTAGTTTCATAGTCGTAAAAAAAATCTTTCACACACATATATTGATCGAAACATTGTATCGGTTATGCAACCTCACTGTGAAGATGTGGAGACTTTACTTGAAGAAGATAATGAAAATGACATGGGTAGTTTTAACTCAAAACGATTTGTCTTTAAAATGGGACTTAGGTTGCAGATCAGTCAGTTACGTCTGCATGTGGACGCTTTCAACTGAAGCGGCAAATGGTCTCGAGAACTGTTCGAAAACAGATACGACAGTGGGAGTGTCGTCAAGACGTTTAGAAAAGTATGCTTATAATTCTTTCAAGTCCGCAATAAATTCTTCAAAGTAGGGGATTTTCTTTACAATCAATGAACTTAGGGAGCTGGACTGTCTTTGTCAGAATTTGTCCTTTATCCAATGCTATTTTCTTTTGGAATGCATCCTCATCACATAAGAAATTTTTGTGCAAACAGCCACTGGACCTTTAAATGCGAGGTCTGCAATTCATTCTGAATGTCCTAATTTTCGTTCCTGCACGCATTCGTTAATAATTTCTACGACACAATAAATCTAAAAGTCGTTCCAGGCATGATACTTGACTTTCCCAACGTGCTTTGCAGCAATGTGTGTACTGTGTACCCGCTATTCGCCTAAAGGGCTCGGCAACTCCTCAGACACTGAAGCACAACGGGTTTGCTGTATGTACTAAGTGTTGCCTCCCTGGACTGCGTCGATCACAACAAGGACGACAGACGTCAGGACAAACGCCAACGGAGGTCATCCGTAATAGCGAACTATTTCCTCCGCCGTGTCACATGTACGGAACTGGATCGGCAAGAATTTCTTCGCGTCCGGCTGTGTAGGGCAACCTAAGCCGACACGTCGGGAGCTCTGGGTCAATTAATGCGCCGAAGCCACCACAGCGCTTTTCATCCAGTTCCCTCGAAAGCTGTTGCAAGTGACAGTAGAACACTGCGTGCGACATCAGAAATCTTGCATATTTAGGAGAAAGTGCTCTTGATGTTCAGAACAATGACTCATCTGTCGATCATAGGAGTTTCTTGCTTTCTTATTGTCAAGTGAGTCTTCAAATTCTTTTTGTGTGTTTTTATAAGATCGTTCTATAGCAAATTTGTAGTTAGTACCCATCGATTATGCGACTGCATGATAGATACTAAGTCTTCTGTCATTCCCATTCACTTGTAAAGGCTTGTGTGGAAACAGCCACTGATCGTTTAAACGGCCTTCATATCACGAACAAGTAATGACGTTTAAATTGGGCTGACCCCACGATTCTGCCGAATTGAAGAGAGTTGACCGAAGGAAAAATGCCACATCGCAGTAATAAATTAAATGTAGTGCTGTAGCGGGTACTTCCGAGAGGTACCGAGTAAAGCCGAGACAGTCCGGGCCTCCACCCGCACGCCGCACGCCGTACGCCGCAAGCGCGAGGGTTCTGATACAGGTAAAAGCTGGTACAACATCACACTTACACGTGTACCTTCGCTATACGAAGTTCACACTCAAGGGAAACAGTAAATAGATACGACTCTCTAACGAAATGTTGTGTTCCTAGCCTCAGCCTCACACTGTCGGTCTACAATGAGGTGACAGTCATAGGACAGCGATATGCACCTCTACAGATGGCCGTAGTATCGCGTACACATGGTATAAACGGACAGTGATTTGGCGAAACTGTCATTTGTACTCAGTTCATTCATATGAAAAGGTTTCCGATGTGATTATTGGCCCACGACCGGTGTTACCAGAGTTTGGATGAGGAATGGTACTTGGACCTAAACGCATGGGACATGCCATTTTTGAATTCGTTAGAAAATTCAATATTTCGAGATCCACAGTGTCAAGAGTGTGCTGAGTTAGGCTCTGCCTCTCACCAGGGACAACGAAGTGGCCGCTAGCCTTCGCTTAACGATCAAGAGCAGATGCGTATGCGTCGAGTTGTCAGTGCTGACTGACAAGAAACACTGAGTGAAATAACGGCAGAAATCAATGCGGGACGAACGGCGAACGTATTCATTAGGGCAGTACGGCGAAGTTTGGCGTTAATGGGCTATGGCAGCAGATGCCCGACTGGAGTGCCTTTCCTAGCAGCACAACATCCCCTACAGCGCCTCTCGTGGGCTCGTGACCATGTTGATTGGACCATAGACGACTGGAAAACGGTGGCCTGGCCAGATGAGTGCCAGTTACAATAGGTAAGAGCTAATGGTAGGATTCGAGTGTGGAGTAGACCCGGCAAGCCGTGGACCCAAGTTGTTAACAAGGCACTTTGGAAGTTTGTGGTGGCTCCGTAATGGTGTGGGGGCTGTTTATATGGAATGGACTGAGCCCTTTGGTCCAATTGAAGCGACCATTGGCTGGAAATGGTTATTTTAGGCTGCTCCGTGACCATTTTCAGCCATTCACACACTTAATGTCCCCACACAAAGAAGGTATATTTAGAGATACAATGTGCTATGTCACCGAGCCACAATTGTTCGCGACTGGTTTGAAGAACATTTTGGAGAATTCGAGCGACTGATTTGGCCACCCACATCGCTCGCCGTGAATACCGTTGAACATTTATGTGACGTAATCGGGATGTCACTTCGTGCACAAAATCCCGCCAACTGTCGCTATCGTCACCGGGTATAGAGGCAGCATGGCTCACTACTTCCGCAGAGGACTTCCAACGATTCGTTGAGTCCATGCCACGTCGAGGTGCTACACTACACCGGGCAAAAGAGCTCCGACACGATATTGGGAGGAATCTCATTACTTTTGTCAACTCAGTGTATATTACTAAATGGCTAACCCGAATTACGGCAACTTTCTCCAGTTGCAGGCTGTCTATCCAATGGCTTATAAGGACAACAAAAATTCGATTTTCAGTGTTTCGAATAATTATTCACCGAATTTAAAAATATACAGTGGTGTCATAATCTACTCATTACGAGTCGTAATCTTATGTTAGAGGCTTAACTCAGTAAGACAAGTACAAGTATTACAGTGAGAAACTGTGTACCTTGAGGCAGCGTAATCCACCGCGTGCGAATTTCCAGACTATATTCATCCATTATTTAAGAGTGAGAGCACACATTTTAAACGCAATTTCAAACCTTGACGAAACTTTTTGTTGCCTACACTCTCCACAAAATGCTAGGAAAACTTTTATAGTTTACTACATGATCGCTGTTCGTGCAATAAAATTGTCGTATCAGACATGACGTTTTAAATTATTCTTTACCGTAAATTCTACTCTGTTGCATTTTGCAGAAAGTATCCACATGAACCACTAAATGTACCTGCAAAGTAACATTATTGCACGACATGTTTCAGGAGATACGACGTCATAAACAATGAGATGCGTAAAAAACTAGCTTTTCCTTAAAACTGAGCGCAAATTACCAACAGTATACTCTTCCAGTTTTTTCTTATTTTTTCTTTCTTTCTTTTTTAAAAAAAGGGGAGTATTTAGCGAATTTCAACAGACTTTAGACATAACTCCAAACCTTGTCTAAACTTCTTTGCTCTTACATGCTTAAAGGCCAAATATTTACCGCATTAACGTACTTGTAAAGCAATCAGAAATCTGATACTGTTTTATGCATCGGAGTTTAGTTCTTTAAAGAACTGAGGTTTTACTGTATTAAAGAAATTGCTGCACTGAGTCTGTGGTTTACTGCGATCTTCGGTAGTGGAGTGGTCAACTTATCCTGCAACTATGTAACAAAGGAATTCGCCCAACAGCCGTGAAAATTGAGAAGTTGTTTTACTTTCGCCACCATTTTCGGCAATTCGATATGCCATCATCAGGCCTCCATGTGCACCTCCCAAAAATTATCGATATTGGCATACTGGGGCACGACATCTAGATATCCAGAATCAAATGGCCCCATTATGCCAATATCGATAACTTCTGAGAGGTGCACATGGGGCTTGAAGATAGTACATTGAACTGACGGAACTGGTGCCGAAAATAAATCAACTTCTCACTTTTCACTGCTGTTTGGCGAATTTCTTTGTTAAATATTTGACCACCCGCCATCCAACTTCCACAATGGATCAACAGATAACCAGTATCTTTCTCGCTTCTCAGGTGCTAAGTTTGTTCTTCTGCACAAATGCGTCGCCAAAAGTAAGTGAGAGGCTACAAAGTGTAATTCGTACTTGCAGCGCGTTTAGATATTTTTACATTTTTCTTGCTAGTACGATATCTCTACTTCTGGCAGTTGGTGGGATATATTAACCGAACCTCCGCGCTTTTGGCGCCAAGCGGGGTACGAAAAACCGATTACGAGAACATGGTGGCGGAGTAGGAATCAGAGATCGAAATTTCCCAGTAAATGGCAGCTCTGGGGTATGTAGCATCAACTTTTAGGGCAATGTCGTGCCTTTGGTGTATGAAGCACGAATTAAAACAACAATATGGCGGAACCGTGGTTAGGTATGTAAAATTGTCACATTTTTATGAAGTCTGTACTAGATAGCATTGGACTCACGGTAATGATACCTTTTGCACCCCTGGTGCTGGGGTCGAACGACGCTAGACTTGCAGAGCATTCCTTCACCTGGAAGTGCAATGCACAACTATGCTTTCCATCACTGCTCTCATAATGTGTCGCTCTTTTCACCACCTGTACTTGCGATGGTTTGATGGTCACAGCTCATCTTGTCACTTTATATTGCCGTGTGTCACTCCGAAATGCAAACTGGCATGGATGCGCTGCAAACTATTTCGAGGAAACATAAATGTCCTGTGGCTATACGATATGAAGTGCAATTGACTGACGCTGAAATGTTTTTACTGGTGGATAAGCTGCCTGGGATATTTCAGCATCTCCGTGTAAATGAGTATTATCTCATGGGCTGGATATAACGCAACATTTTACTGGGTTGACAAAATGATGTGCGATTCCTTAACACCGCACCACAACTCCTGTATGCAAGAACTACAAAGAAAACAGCAATATGATTGTGAAATACGGTAAGACGGTTGGAATAGACTGTTTAAGGTGGATGAGCTCCAGCTGTAGTACAAAGACATGTAACAAATTTGTATGCCAAATGACAAGCCCAGAAGTGAACAGAGATATTTGTAACAAACTTATCGATTTCATGAAACGCCCCGACATGCATCTACAAGAAACTTTTATATCTTTCTTGGCCAAAGAGTATGGTATTACTAGACAAGAAGCTATGATTTATAACTACGGAATAGATGGTGTGTTTGTGTCTGTGGAAGAGAGGCAAAGTGTATTGAACACTAATGAAAATACTCTGTACCAGTCACCTGTATGTGGTGTAAACTGCCAGATAGCTTGAAGACCATTTGATGTATGTGTTTAACAGTACTTTAAAATTTTTATACGGAGGCACTAAAAATAGACGAGAGTTTACTGGTGTACAAGTAAACCTTACAGACGATCAAGACCGAGGAAATATTATCAGCTATGTTTTTCTAGCTATAGTTTTAATTATTTACCAGTAAACTACCCGCCTAATATAGTGTAGGGCCCCTGCGAGCAGAAAGAAGTGTCCCAACACAACGTGGCATGGTCTCGATTAATGTCTGAAGTAGTGCTGTAGCGAGCGACACCATGAATCATGCAGGGCTCTCCACAAATCCGTAAGGTACCTTTCGAACAGCGCGTTGCAAGGCATCCCAGATATGCTCAATAATGTTCATATCTGGGGAGTCTGGTGGGCAGCGGAAGTGTTAAGAGTGTTCCTGGAGTCACTCCGTAGCAATACTGGACGTGTACGGAGTCGCGTTGTCCTGCTGGAATTTCCCAAGTCCGTCGGAATGCACAGTGGAGATGAATAGATGCAGGTGACCAGACAGGATGCTTACGTAAGTGTCATGTGTCAGAGTCGAACGTAGACATATCAGGGGTACCGTACCACTCCAAATGTACACGCCTAACAACATTACAGAGCCTCTACCAGCTTGAACAGCCCCCTGCTGACATGCAGGGTCCATGGATTCATGAGGTAGTCTCCACAAAAGTGCACGTCCATGCACTCAATACCTTTTGGAACGAGATTCGTCCGGCCAGGCAATATCTTTCCAGTCATCAACAGCCCACTGTAGGTGTTGACGGGCCCAGGCGAGCCGTAAAGCTTTGCGTCGTACAGTCATCAAGGATACACGAGTGGGCCTTCAGCTCCGAAAGCCCATATCGATGACATTTCGGTGAATGGTTCGCACGCTGAGACTTGTTGGTGGCCCAGCATTGAAATCTGCAGCAATTTTCGGAAGGGTTGCGCTTCCGTCACGTTGAACGATTCTCTTAAGTCATCGTTGGTCCCTTTCTTGGAGGATCTTTTTCCGGCAGCAGCGATTTCAGTGATTTGATATTTTACCGGATTCCTGATATTCACAGTACACTCGCCGGCCGCGGTGGCCGTGCGGTTCTGGCGCTGCAGTCCGGAACCGCGGGACTGCTACGGTCGCAGGTTCGAATCCTGCCTCGGGCATGGGTGTGTGTGATGTCCTTAGGTTAGTTAGGTTTAAGTAGTTCTAAGTTCTAGGGGACTTATGACCTAAGATGTTGAGTCCCATAGTGCTCAGAGCCATTTGAACCATTTTTGAACAGTACACTCGTGAAATGGTCGTACGGGAAAATCCCCACTTCATCGTTACCTCGGATATGCAGTGTCCCATCGCTCGTGCGCCGACTACAAGACACGTTCGAACTCAATTAAATCTTGGTAACCTTCCATTGTAGTAGCAGTAACCGATCTAACAACTGCGCCTGCACTTGTTCTTTTATATAGGCGTTTCCGACTGCAGCGCCGTGTTCTGACTGTTTACATATCTCTGTATTTGAACACGCATGCTAAAACGAGTTTCTTTGGCGCTTCATTGTATTATATGTGTTATATTAAAGCCGGAGAAACGTATTTTTCTCAGTCTAGGTAACTTTTCTCTACGATAGCACAAAACATAGGCCTTGTCGAATTATAGTATTGGGTCCCATAAATAATATTATTCTGCAGGGCTTAAGAAGAAGAACAAATTGATCAGACTTAAACAGTTCCGTATTAAAGAAATGAATCCTTTAAGTGTAGTTAATGTATTATGCGTACTCAAAATAAAAGTGGAAAAGGAAGAGGTCAAAATCAGAAAACACAAAGCAGGAATATGAGCGTCACATTTAAAAGAACAAGCCATTGCACATATGCAAGCAAGGCTTAAAAATTACCTCAAACACAGTATATGGAAAAATCTGGTTATAACTAAGGAATATAAGATCAGCATTTACTATAAATATCTATGGAGGGTGACCACATGTTGGAGTTCTCAGTGGATTCGAGGATGTTTGCTATACAAGAGGATATACGAAAAATCTGTTTATATACCTATGTCCCCCCTTCGATCTGCTCAAAAATGATAATTACGTTATATATAAATGTGAGGGCTCCAGACTGTGTCTCTAGCAACAGAAAACCTTGACAGAGTTTATAACTGCTAGAATAATTACATTTAATAACTATTCGTCTGGTAAAATGACGAAATTCTATCGGAAATTCCGCTAGCATACGGGGAAGACTTGGCCTCTTACCCCCAAGAAGATATGGCATGGCTCAACCGTATACAGGAAATAAAAGTCAAAATTAATATGCCCGAAAGCTTTTAGCTAAAAAATGCAAGAAGGAATAGAGGTACATAGTAGATAGTGCACAGGAAAAGAAACTAGACATATGATATAATTTCAGAACATAGCCTCTTTGCTTTCGTCTAATTATTGGCTACAGGAAGCTGAGCGGCGCGCTGGCTCGTATCGATGCCTGATGAGAGCTGTGAAGGACCGCGCTGCTGTACTACGGCGCCACGGTCTTCATCGCAGACGGGTAGGAAAAGTGGGGATTTTGAACACGGCACAGGGGAGAGAAAGAGGGTCTTTCTCATGAGGCAGTGGGCCAGAGCTCTTGTTTGCTGCGACGGGTGTGGACGGGTGCAGAGGTGCCACACATTGCAGTGGGCGGGTTGTTTACTGAGGTGTGGTGACCGTGAGGAACGGAACGGTGTTGACGAGCAGGGCCGCCCGGCAGCGTGCTACGTCGCTTACATTCGAGATTTCTGCGAGGGGAGGTTCGGAACTGACTGCAGGTTGCTGCGACATATTCACTGTCGATTTACGGTCATCTCACCTGCGCAGCAGGATTGTGTTGAACCTGGTGAGGCTTCATTTGTTAATCTGAGTCAGCGCGTTTCGTTCTGTGAGGAATTCGTTTTTATTGTACTGCCCCTGACAGCGCTTTGGCGATATTATAAGTATTTCTGTTAAAGATTGTTTTAACTGGCTTTTCTTGTGGTTAAACGAGTCTGTATCCTGGAGAGTTTCTCGAAGTATATTAACGGAAAGTACGACGGTACAAGGCACACGGTCATCTGCTCCACTGCACTGCCAAGCACAGCTTAACTAGTAATCGGACAGCCTTGTAGGTAGGAAAACCACAGCTATGAATATTCATCTTGCGTATTAACAATACGCTTCAGCCGTATTTGGTTCTTTATTATTCGATCATTACCACTTTCATGGACTAAAAGCCACATCTTCAGGTGAACATACAATTAAACATTAGAGCGGGAAAGTTCCGAGCTACAGCTGAAGAGGTTTAATAATATCCAAGAAAACTAGCAATAATTCTAGTTGGCACATATTTCATGTTTTAATGACCATTGAATGGTTGTATTTCTTACGTGTTCAAGTGTATGGCGTGTGTGCAATTTTCCTTTCTGTATGTTGTAGTCGAGTGGCCCATTGGTGCTGGTGATATTCGTTGCTTGTAAGGCACACAAGACCTATATGGACCCGAAATTATTTGGTATGTTCATTGGGTGTCTTTGCAATGGAGTAGCTGATTAGGAACTGTTACTTCTTTTGAAACCTGTCATTCAGTTTTGCTTGTAACCAAGTATTTAAAGCTGCAACTCAGATGTGTTATTTTATGATTTTATCAGTTTAAAAGTGATTTGATAGTTTTAATTGCTTAGTTCAACTGTTACCGGACTATGAGATTAATAAGTTACGGCTGCAAAATACTAACGCGAATTCTTTACAGGCGAATGGAATAACTGGTAGAACTCGACCTCGGGGAAGATCAGTTTGGATTCCGTAGAAATGTTGGAACACGTGAGGCAATACTGATCCTACGACTTATCTTAGAAGATAGATTAAGGAAACGAAAACCTATGTTTCTAGTATTGTAGACTTAGAGAAAGCTTTTGACAATGTTGATTGGAATACTCTCTTTCAAATTCTGAAGGTGGCAGGGGTAAAATACAGGGAGCGAAAGGTTATTTACAATTCGTACAGGAACCAGATGGCAGTTATAAGAGTCGAGGGGCATGAAAGGGAAGCAGTGGTTGGGAAGGGAGTGAGACAGGGTTGTAGCCTATCCCCGATGTTATTCAATCTGTATATTGAGCAAGCAGTAAAGGAAACAAAAGACAAATTCGGAGTAGGAACAAAAATCATGGAGAAGAAATAAAATCTTTGAGGTTCACCGATGACATTGTAATTCTATCAGAGACAGCAAAGGACCCGGAAGAGCAGCTGAACGGAATGGGCAGTGTCTTGAAAGGATGCTATAAGATGAACATCAACAAAAGCAAAACGAGGATAATGGAATGTAGTCAAATTAAGCCGGGTGATGCTGAAGGAATTAGATTACGAAATGAGACAAAGTAGTAGATGAGTTTTGCTATTTGGGGAGCAAAATAACTGACGATGGTCTAAGTAGAGAGGATGTAAAATGTAGACTGGCAATGGCAGGGAAAGCGTTTCTGAAGAAGAGAAATTTGTTAACATCGAGTATAGATTTAAGTGTCAGGAAGTCATTTCTGAAAGTATTTGTATGGAGTGTAGCCATGTATGGAAGTGAAACGTGGACGATAAATAGTTTGGACAAGAATAGTGTAGAAGCTTTCGAAATGTGGTGCTACAGAAGAATGCTGAAGATTAGATGGGTAGATCACATAACTAATGAGGAAGTATTGAATAGAATTAGGGAGAAGAGAAATTTGTGGCACAACTTGACTAAAAGAAGGGATCGGTTGGTAGGACATGCTATGAGGCATCAAGGGATCACCAATTTAGTACTGGAGGGCAGCGTGGAGGGTAAAAAGCATTTGATGATTTGCATGTAGTTTTAAATTATAAGCTAAAAATTAAGCTGGAGGTTACTAAAATGAGCCCGCATCTCGTGGTCGTGCGGTAGCGTTCTCGCTTCCCACGCCCGGGTTCCCGGGTTCGATTCCCGGCGGGGTCAGGTATTTTCTCTGCCTCGTGATGGCTGGGTGTTGTGTGCTGTTCTTAGGTTAGTTAGGTTTAAGTAGTTCTAAGTTCTAGGGGACTGATGACCATAGATGTTCAGTCCCATAGTGCTCAGAGCCATTTGACCCATTTGTTACTAAAATGAGTACATCACAGAAACATTAATAAAGAGTGTACTCATCATTTTTTCTGTTTTCCTTCTTTATTTATTGCTTTAAATTCGTGGAGGTATGTTCCGTCTATGCAACTAACTAAAGGCAGTTTTGTTTATTGCCACAAGCGTTTCGCTTCTTTCATGTGGAAAGTCCACTGAAGATGCTTCCCAAATAAAAGAAACGAAACGTGTATGGCAATAAACAAAATTGCCTTCAATTAGTTGCATAGACGGAGCATATCTCCACGAAAGAGTGTACTATATATGTGTGGTATCTGTTCTATAATACATGTCCGAAATATCAGACACCACTAGTCTCTTGGTATAGCGGTTGTAAATATCAATATTTCGAGGGAGGTGCCAACTCAGTCACAATTGGGCACTGAAATAATTCAATGGCGAAAGATGAAAATTTGTTCTGTGCTGGGACTCAAACCAGGATTTCCCGTTTTACGTAAGCAGTCGCCTTAACTGCTTTGACTACCCGAGCACACTTTCTGCCTGACCCAAATCTGTAGGCTTGTCTGCTATGATATCCTCAGTGCAGAAGCACAATAGGGTCAGAACCTCTTGTGGCAACACAGGCACCGTTGCGAGTTAATGAGAGAACTGGAGAGGGACGTTACTTTATGGTGTGTAGTAAGTTGAGAATTTTAGTCAGACAGAAAGGACGCTCCGATAGCCAAAGTAGTTAAAGCGACTGCTCACTAAGGTGGAGAATCCAGGTTAGAGTCCCGGCCTGGCACAAATTTTCAACTTTTGGCACTAAATTGTCTCAGTGCTCAGTTGCAGTGACATCTTAGCTCCCTCAATTTAAAAAAAAATTCGTGTGTAAATTGCACAAGTTGATAAAAGATTTTTTTTACAAGAGTATTTGTCTCTTTATTTGTTACCCTGCCAGAAATTCCAAAAACTCCTATTTCTGATAATCTACACTTATTTAGTCTCCCTTGGCACTATCCAAACTATTCGATCGATACACAAAACAAAGTACGTCCGCACAGCCAGGGAAGAAATGTTAGTCCTTTAATAACTGTAGTTCATTCTTCGTACCCCCGCCCCCCCTCGGTGTCAAAAACACTTAAGTTCGATCTATGTACCTCACTACCTGCCAGGATTAGGGGTATCAGGTCTGGAAAGAAAAATAGGCTAACCTCACTGCAGGTATGAGTTACCCTTGCAGCTTCTCACTTACCTCCCGCAATTGTAACGTTGCACATATATAGGCAAGCGATTAGGCCACCTGGAAGTAGTATGTGGAGATGTGACAGTGTTACACGGCAGAATGCTGGCGGTCTGAGGGCTCAGGGCGCGCTGCTGGAAGTCCAGCTAGGTGACCGGTACGGACGAGTCCAGCGACAAAGCAGAGCAGCGACCCGGAAATGGGTAGACCCAAAAGCTGGGGATTTGGACGGCTGTTGCTCGCATGCCTTTTGTGCGGGAGACGTTCCGAAAATGGCGGAGTGTCAGACAAACTAACAGCTCCTTCAAAATCTATAATAATTTACAGTCAACTATTAAAGCAAATCTGAATCCATTTGCGAGCTCAGAAAAATGAAGCGCACAGTGACAACAATATTTTCAGTATCTTTTAAAGTACAGAAGTTAATATTTCACAACGTGCCTCTGAATTTACAACTTTGAATTGCTTCATGCGATGTCAACAAGCAATATTAAAGATGATAACACTGCACGATAGCTATAATCAAAGAAAGCCATTCATCTGTATCTGTTTTATTTATTCACTTATGACGTCTTTTATATCTTATTTATTATGCAGATGTTTGTCAGAACATTGTATTCTCCACAATTACACAGCATATGAATGCAGTATGAATACCTCATATCTTAACAAACTTCAGTAGTTATTTAAAGAACAGTTTACTATTTTGCATGTAACTTTATTTGAATGATGATTGTAAGTGTTATTAAGAAATCGTGGTAATTTACGAAGGGGTCAGTTGCACGTGTTAGTTGACACCACTATTCGAAAGATTGCTAAAAGACACTTCTGCCAAGCGGACCTAAATAATTGTTTAAACAATGTTTATGGCAATATATTGTCACTTAACATGAGTGCATTTTCGCAAGAATAGTAGCTTATTTATGTATGAAGAAACCTTCATTCGTAACTATTGTGAATGATCTGAGTGTGACCATACATTTATAACAATTCTTTATTTAAATATTGTTTAATATATTACTTAGTCTGGGAAGTGGTCAGGTTGAGTCAAATCACGTCTGTAGAACGAAAGTGCGATGTACTATATTTTCCTTGGGGACAGTCTTCAGCCAAAAGAAGACAATAGCGGAAAATTTCAGGAGTCAAACAGATGCTGCAGTTGGGTGTTCATTCTGGTAGAAGGTAGATTTACCTGCGCTACTGGCAGGGTGCGATTTGTGCTTCTACCAGTGGGCGGATGTCTTAGGGGGTTAGTAGAATTGTATATGTTACTAGCTTGGACCGTGGTGTTACGCATGGTTAAACAGCTATTTATAAATAGATGTTAATGCTGAAACTCACTATTGACACGTATGCATTATCAGAAAAGCCATCCCTTGTTATATCTTTAAAAGTACATTATAGGTAAAGCTTATTTACAAAATCATCTACATGCGGGTACAGATATACGAGGGGAATTCAAAACGTAGAAGCACATTTGTGAACAGTTGTACTTATTCTGATGATAGAAAACTGGAACATATTAATAGTGTTAATAGTAAGACTTACTAAAAACTTTCAGTTTTCGGCTCCACAAATTTACATTATATGTAAAGTTTTACTCCAGTGCGTGGGAAATAAACATCCCAGGTTGGGATGCATAAACTAAAACCAGAGGAGGGGATGGTCTGATGCAGAGGGGGGGGGGAATCCCCCCCCATCCCCCCCTGCAAATCGCACACTGGCTACTGGGCGATGTTTGATCGACTGGGTGACAGATTCTGCGCCGTGAACAGCTGTTATGAGACTGGCTGCTGAGGGACTAACTTTTAAGACTTTGCGTTTGTGCTTGAAGGAGGCAGATCTGGCTCTAACAAGTAGTAGTGTTTGATCGTGTGGGTGACTGATTCTGCGCAGTGAACGGCTGGTACAATACTCTAACTTGTGAAGGAACTTCACATTTCGAGAGGTCTGAACGTCCGCTTGCATTACGGAACTGAGGATAAAGCGACTGTGAGTCCCTACTCGTTCATCTCGTGTGCATTAATTTGCAAATCACGCTGAAGTTTGAGCTGCTTTGAGCTGGTGAATATTTTGTGTCTTGTGATTACGAAATGGACTTGGTTTTCGAGTATCATTGGTGACTATTTAGTTTGGGGATTTTGCTAGCATTCTCGTAACGCTCTCAACGTAACTTTACTGCGTTTGATAATGGTATTTTGTATCTGTTTAACTGAATATCATAGAACCATATTCCGCTTACTTGAGATATCCTTTCATGAATAAACATTATCCAACATACTTTTCTGTAGTCTACATCAATTATAGACGTTTGAATAGAACCCTTGTTACTACATCATTCATTTAACTTTTATTTTGTATTTCTGTGTAGTCTATAAATTCGCAGTGGGCTAATGCACAGACTGCTTGACTGCAGGATCGCACCACTGGTTATTAGCTGCGGAGAATGAAAAGTGACGTGCCCGCATCTCGTGGTCGTGCGGTAGCGTTCTCGCTTCCCACGCCCGGGTTCCCGGGTTCGATTCCCGGCGGGGTCAGGGATTTTCTCTGCCTCGTGATGGCTGGGTTTTGTGTGCTGTCCTTAGGTTAGTTAGGTTTAAGTAGTTCTAAGTTCTAGGGGACTTATGACCACAGCAGTTGAGTCCCATAGTGCTCAGAGCCATTTGAACCATTTGAAAAGTGACGTGCTCGGTTCGACCCTATGACTACATCGAGAGATTCATTTCAAAGAGTACCGTGGATAGCCCAAGTACCTAAAGTACGAATAGCCTCAGGTAAAGGTGTAACTGGTTTGCTCATGTGACATGCTGTTTGTAAGAGCACACACAGCAGTAACTGTTAGGTACTTTCACACAATGGATTTGTGGAGAACAGACGTATCACAGGAGAAGCGAGAGGGTCGTAGGTTTAGGTTGACCACATCACTATCTAAGATCACGAAATCGAAAATACGCGATGTACAATCCAGACAAGGCGGCTTTTTCTGAGTTGTTGTGTAAACTAATAGAGAAAACAACTCTGACAAGTATCATTTCACACCAGATGCGGAGGTGGCATGAGCTTGCAGCTGCCAGTGCCGCCGCAGGGTCAGTATGAATTTTGTATAACTCATTTAGTCCACCACCTGCCAAAGTGTAAGGAACGCCAGAGCAAAGTTGTGTACACAGAAATAAGTCTGCAAATAAGGCCATGATCACCACATTCCTTGATTACAAAGGCACAGTGTAGTGAAAATCTTCCAAGAAGCATTAGTCACTGCAACACATTATAGAAAGGAACTGAGCCAACTGATGAAATATCTTAATCCAAAAAGAAGGAATCAACTTGTTAGGCAGTGGAAGTTTCATTAAGGTAATGCCTGCCTTCCTGATGCCCAAACTGTGATATAGTTTTTGACCAGAAAAGGCATATTATACAGGGTGTTACAAAAAGGTACGGCCAAACTTTCAGGAGACATTCCTCACACACAAAGAAAGAAAATATGTTATGTGGACATGTGTCGGGAAACGCTTACTTTCCATGTTAGAGCTCATTTTATTACTTCTCTTCAAATCACATTAATCATGGAATGGAAACACACAACAACAGAACGTACCAGCGTGACTTCAAACACTTTGTTACAGGAAATGTTCAAAATGTCCTCCGTTAGCGAGGATACATGCATCCACCATCCGTCGCATGGAATCCCTGATGCGCGGATGCAGCCCTGGAGAATGGCGTATTGTATCACAGCCGTCCACAATACGAGCACGAACAGTCTCTACAATTGTTACCGGGGCTGCGTAGACAAGAGCTTTCAAATGCCCCCATAAATGAAAGTCAAGAGGGTTGAGGTCAGGAGAGCGTGGAGGCCATGGAATTGGTCCGCCTCTACCAATCCATCGGTCACCGAATCTGTTGTTGAGAAGCGTACGAACACTTCCACTGAAATGTGCAGGAGCTCCATCGTGCATGAACCACATGTTGTGTCGTACTTGTAAAGGCACAGGTAGAATATCCCGTATGAAACGTGCTCCATTGAGCGTAGGTGGAAGAACATGGGGCCCAATCAAGACATCACCAACAATGCCTGCCCAAACGTTCACAGAAAATCTGTGTTGATGACGTGATTGCACAATTGCGTGCGGATTCTCGTCAGCCCACACATGCTGATTGTGAAAATTTACAATTTGAATACGTTGGAATGAAGCCTCATCCGTAAAGAGAACATTTGCACTGAAATGAGGATCGACACATTGTTGGCTGAACCATTCGCAGAAGTGTACCCGTGGAGGCTAATCAGCTGCTGATAGTGCCTGCACACGCTGTACATGGTACGGAAACAACTTGTTCTCCCGTAGCACTCTCCATACAGAGACGTGGTCAACGTTACCTTGTACAGCAGCAACTTCTCTGACGCTGACATTAGGGTTATCGTCAACTGCACGAAGAATTGCCTCGTCCATTGCAGGTGTCCTCGTCGTTCTAGGTCTTCCCCAATCGCGAGTCACAGGCTGGAATGTTCCGTGCTCCCTAAGACGCCGATCAATTGCTTCGAACGTCTTCCTGTCGGGACACCTTCGTTCTGGAAATCTGTCTCGATACAAACGTACCGCGCCACGGCTATTGCCCCGTGCTAATCCATACATCAAATGGGCATCTGCCAACTCCGCATTTGTAAACATTGCACTGACTGCAAAACCATGTTCGTGATGAACACTAACCTGTTTATGCTACGTACTGATGTGCTTGATGCTAGTACTGTAGAACAATGAGTCGCATGTCAACACAAGCACCGAAGTCAACATTACCTTCCTTCAATTGGGCCAATTGGCGGTGAATCGAGGAAGTACAGTACATACTGACGAAACTAAAATGAGCTCTAACATGGAAATTAAGCGTTTCCGGACACATGTCCACATAACATCTTTTCTTTATTTGTGTGTGAGGAATGTTTCCTGAAAGTTTGGCCGTACCTTTTTGTAACACCCTGTATACAGTATCCAATCCACAGTTCATACTGTTTCTCGTTTCCTCCCACTGCCAAAAACGTCGTTTGGATGATGAAAACCTTGCAATGAAAGATTTAGAGACGATTTTGGAGACTAGGAAGGAGCTTTACCACGTGTTCCAGGAGAGGCAACGGAGATGAGACAAGCGTTTCACCGCCAGTGCCTGTTGTGCAGAGTTTTGGCGTCATCTGTGCTTCTCTGGTGGGGGTTCGTATTATGTGCTCGTGACTCCTTTCTAACCACACACAGCTTTTGACAAACCACATCCTAATATCTTCAGTAATCCTGCCCTTTTTTTGGATGTCGATGTTTATTCTTAGAGAATTTGGCTGGGGATAACTTTCTACACTTTCAGTACCACAGTAATCAGTGGGTAGTGCGAAATACAGGTTCGTGTGCTACTGTGCGCGTCTGGCGTTCTCTTGGAAGGCATTTTGCAACCAGACGGGCTCCTTCGCGACAATATGAAGATAAAGGTTAATTAAGTTGTATTTCACTATTATGTTGAAAATTTTCGTATTAGGCCCGTCTGTGTGCTGCCGATTTTAATATTAAAAGACAGTCCTAGCTTTCACAGTGCTCTTTAGTGGCTCAAAAACGACACGTTTCACCCGGCTAGGGCATCATTAGGTTATCTGAAAGTACAATGAAAAATGGACTTAATAAATAACCGGGCATGGTCCTGTCCTGAGATAATACACTAAAAATCGAAATCCAAAATCGCATTTACGTAAGACGTAAAGGATAGGAAAGCACGTAAAAATATAATGATTACTGCTAAAAAACCATTCTTCAGATACGCCTAAAATACCCGGTAAACGAACTTGAAGAACACCAGAGCAGATGGTATAAAAACCATCAAAAACAATCTTGCAGCGAATACTTAAAAAGTGTAACCTTTGGTTTACTTCTTATGATTAGGTCATCAGTCATAACAGCGTAGGGCAAGACCACGCTCATAAAATGTAAATATGACCCCAGAACAAACTCTCGGTAGCCGATCCGCGCTTACAAAATGTACACACAGCATTGATAGAATCAGAAGCGGCTGATGGCGCTAGTAGAGATAACGGGCGCTAAGAGGCCAAATCCAGGTACAAAACCATCGATGAAAAATCATTGTGTTAGAGAGAAAAAATTCTCATAGGCGAGCTACAAACACGTTAAATGGAAAATAAATTGTATAAATATCATTACAGAAACCGGTCCAATAACAGAGGGATGAGCCTGAAGTATGCGAAGTAGTACAATTAAAGAGGAACAAGCAGGGAGAAGAAATGTGGCAGAGCTGCGCAATACAGTAAACAGTGTCGGGAGCTGACAAACAATAAGAAGATAAAGAATTGTACAGCGTCCAAACAGAAACTTCCCAATGCACCGAGGCACGAGTTAGAAGGTACATAAGCGGAAACGCCTGTTAGCAAAAAAATTAAAATTTTTTAATGCAGAATGGCTGATACTAAAAGGGGGCCATTATCTGTCAAGAGTGTATAGCTCAAAACAGAATTAGTTTATAATTCTAAAACTAGCACATTTTTCTGCTGTCATGGACAAGAACCTTCAGTATAAAACAAGACAAAACTTCAAACCCCAAATATTCCATATCACTAAACTAGATTTTTTTAAAAAATTCGAATGTCTCCAAATCTATGTGTTAGATGACTCGACAAGCTGACCAAATCGAGACCCAACATGAACTCCTCTCAAGCGCTGTCAAGTACTGATAATGCGGCAGCTTCTTGTCCTCAGCAGCGATCACTCAACATGTGACTCTGTTCATGCCTCTTATACAGGGGCCGGCCGCGGTGGTCTAGCGGTTCTAGGCGCTCAGTCCGGACCCGCGCGACTGCTACGGTCGCAGGTTCGAATCCTGCCGCGGGCATGGATGTGTGTGATGTCCTTAGGTTAGTTAGGTTTAAGTAGTTCTAAGTTCTAGGGGACTGATGACCACAGATGTTAAGTCCCATAGTGCTCAGAGCCATTTGAACGATATTTTTTCTTATACAGGGTATTCGGAAATATCCGTTACAGACTTTTTGTAGTGGGTATTGAGAACATAATATTTTGAATATGAACACAAGTCCGGAAACATACCGTTTCCGTGCTACAGCTACTTGAAAACATGTTTACTAGGTAGGTTTGCAACTGGTAGTCGAGGGGGGGGGGGTGCTTACGTCAGATTGGCTGATGTCATTTGACGTTGGTCCTAACTTTGTCACCTGGTTCGAGCCTCGTTCACGTGACTGCTAGTGTTAGAGGTGGTATGGAGTGTTGGAGGTGACGTGGATGTAGTTGCTGGTCTTCCACAGCATACCAGACGGGGCTTGGAGCATCATCCATTGCACGTGCAATTTCTCGTCTGGCCGTTAACGGGTTCTCTTCAACGTGATACAGTACGACCTCTTCCAATTCGGGTGTGTGGCATCTCCTTGGAGCATCACAGTCACGCCTGCTGATGTTGAAGGTACACCTTTCTCGAAGTCTTTGCGTAATTGTGCGATGGAGATGGACGTTGCGTATAACAATCTCAGTAACGACGATGACCAGGTCTTTCATTACCGTCAGCTTCGCCATACAGAAGGATCAAGTCGGTGTATTCTGTAAATGTGTACTAAATCATGTTGCTCTAGCACTCAAAGACATTTGAATGAGGCTCGAACGACACCATAGAGCTAGGACAGACTACAAATGACATTAGACCCCCACCATGACTATCCTCTAGCATACCTACGTAGCAAACATGTTTTCAAACAGCTGTAGCGCGGAAGCGGTACGTTCCCGGACATCGGTTCCTGTTTAAAACATTATGTACTCACTCCCCTCAACAATTCCTAGGTGTCTGTAACGGAAATTTCCGAACACCCTGTATTCTCCACCAAGCCTGGTGGCAATGCTAAACACGAAGGACACTAATGCACTCTGTTGGTTATTCTACCTGTCAAGAGAGAAGTGCACCTCTAATCATTGACATACCAGCCGATGCTATGTGTCTATACGAATTTATATTGACATTCGACCATATCTTATAGGTGTCTCACTTTTTTTTGGCAGGCAGTGTAATAAATTTTCTCAGTGACTAGGCCCTATATTTCATTTTTGACATCACTAGCTACTGTTACCCTATTAGTAATTAGTTACAGTTATTTTAACCACCTGCGAAAAAGTGAATCACTGGCGCTCTTTCATCCAGCAGATGCTTCTGAATGGAATACCTTTCTTCGTACTTTTTTGCTCATTACGTAAGTTGCAGGTTTGGCACACTAGTTCCCATTTTAAGTAACAACTGCTCAACCCTTGGCTGCTCCAAGGCCTCAGTTGATCCAGTGGCAATTTTCGATCACCTTGAGTAACGCTAATGTAAGTGTATTTGATGCCATCACTCTAAATCTAGCATAATAACTTTTTGCTTACGTAAACTACTTAAAATATGTAATTTGTGTTTTGTTTAGAATTTGTTACAAATTTAAGCCAGAGTAATAACGTGTGTGGTGAAATATGGTTTACCTGCACCACTAAGAAGAATGGGTCAATAACTTTGAAGAGGAACATAACATTTGCTCTCTACAATCTCAGACTCAGTTACCGTAATTATTTCAGAAGGAACGCTGCTGCTATTTATAGTGCGCTTGGAGGTCTTGCTCGTTACAAGGTAGCAATAGAGTGGGAGACCAGTGTTAAAATCCCCCACGATCTTTCGCACCCTACTTTTTTCTCAGTTGAATGTTGCAGCCTGGTTGTGAATGGCGGAAGTACATTCGCAGACATCATTAGCGTGCTGCCAGCGATAGTACATCACTGCTGAAATTCTTTTATTTATTTTTGGTGGAGGATGTAGTTCTATTTTTCCACAAAAGTGCAGGGTAATACTTACACCTGTGAAGGACGTTGTTTCGTAAATAACTAATACTGGAATGCGAACCTACGGTACTTTTGAATTACATTAGCTCAATTTAAGCAGGGAGATCAACAATAAATTGTTTTCAGTCCCTGAAGTGTTTACGTACATTGATTACTTTCATTTACATTATGAATAGCATCGTTATTTAAGGTTCTGTCAGCTTCGTCTTGGTGAGTGGACAGACCTGACAACACTTAGATAAAGAAGCGAAGGATAAAAATGAAGTTTTAGGTAGCAAAAAGAACATCTGTTAGAACTAAAAAAAGTCGTGTTTCTAAGCATAAAAAGTACAGTCAACGAAACGAAGTGATCGATACCTGACACGAGTATCGAACTACGGCTGTCTGAGCATGCCAGGCTAAAATCCTCGTACTTACTTTCTTGTCTTACTACAACATGGTGCCCATGAAATGGCGCTAGGAGGCAAAATAAAATGTCTTCCGATAATGCACTCACATGAGTCTGTTACTTCGGATATTATTTATTTCTGGAGTAGGACAAAATGAAATGTTTCAAAACTAGCGTAAAAATGCCACTAGATCTACTGTATCGTTTGAAAACTCGAGTTTAGATAGGACGTTGACAGGCTGATCAGAATACTGATTCCACTTTAACGCATTTATTCTTTACTCATACGCTCCGTTGCTGCCGGCCGGGGTGGCAGAGCGGTTCTAGGCGCTACAGTCTGGAACCGCGCGACCGCTACGGTCGCAGGTTCGAATCCTGCCTCGGGCATGGATGTGTGTGATGTCCTTAGATTAGTTAGGTTTAAGTAGTTCTTAAGTTCTAGGGGCCTGATGACCTCAGAAGTTAAGTCCCATAGTGCTCACAGCCATTTGAACCACTCCGTTGCTCTACAAAACAGCACAAGACATGCTACAGAAATCGTTAAATTAGGGACTACGCATCGAAACCTTTAAGCACGGAAAGCGCACCAGCGGACTATTTTCTCAACAAATACACCGGGAGAAACTGAAAAATAGCATTTACAAACTTGCCAGTTTTTAGTCTGACCTAACTTCATTCTGTCAATGGCAGTCTGTTCGGTAAATAAAGCTTCGAAGCCGTTCGACGAGTCACTGCTTCTCACTCTCCCAATAACTTTGTCGTTCCACTCTCTAATACGAGATAATCTGCTATGTGCAGATGACGTAAACAGACTGCAACGATGCTGATTTATAATCTCGCCGAACAAATTATTAGTAATTCCCTTAACAAAGCACACAGGTCGGTTTGTGGCGCTGCAGGTGACGCAGAACTGCCACCAGCCGCGTCGTGTGAGCCTCCACCTCCACCGCTGATTCAAGTCACGGCAGTGGAATGGTGTGCGTGTACCAGCAGGTTGTATGGTATCAGCCCAGCAAGATGGGTCGATGTGGAGACGTGGCAGAATGGCAGAAACGTCCTTTCGTGATTGTGGTCACATATCGTGAATGAAGTTTCCCCGTTTGTTGGTGTACCAACGCGGATGAGGTGTGCGCGGCTCGTGTTCATGCCGTTTCTTGCTTGACAGCTTCTCTTTACGGAGCTGTCGCCTTGTTTCTTATTCGATTTACTGGCGTCACTAAGTTGCTGGCTTGCCTGACCGTGAGTGGCAGCAGCAGCAGCGCGTATCGATAGGAGCACTGTCGTATTATCTTTGGAGCGAGCGCCAGTATTTCCGGGTCGCCGTGTGTCGGGAGTTCAGTCGGGACGGAGCGCCAGTGAGGTCCGGACAGCCAGTACTCGCCGACCGCTGGCGACACACATGCTCTGTCCGATGGAAGGAGACTGGACCGGGAACGACCGTTGGTTGGTCGTTCGGTCGGTCGTCTCATCGGGCGATGTGTATTTGGTCTTTTGACCGTTTCTGGGCCTCGTCAGTTGGTCATCTTGCTGAACGTGGGTCGGTTCCTTCCTTGTGCAGAGGTGTCGGGTGGCCAATGGGCAAGTGTTACCTCTGCATGGTTGGGTCTGAGCCAGTGTGCCCGGGTCGGCGTGTTTCCAAGTTCCGAAAGGACATGGAGTTGTGTCGGGATCGAACTACAGTGAGCTTCGGACAGCCAAGACTCTCTCGACCATTGCTGACACATATGACTTGAATGTGGACGACCTTGGTTGGTCGTTCGGTCGGTCGTCTCATCGCAAGACGGATATTTGGCTGCCGACCGCTTCGGGTTCTCTGTGTGTGTCGACTTGTCATTCGTCCTTGTTGTTCCACAGTGATTGCTTTTACGTTTGTTCTTGTGGAAGTGTTTTCGTGGAACTGTGTCTAGCTTGTGTAATTTCGACTGAGCAGTTATCTTAATGCTGTCTGCGTACTGGAGTAGGCAATCGGTCGGTTGGGACAGAGCAGCGAGGAAGTCTCCGCGGAGAGGTCATTAGCGTAGTGTTGAGCAGTGTGTTTTTCCTCGCCGTGTTGATGCTGTCCGTACTGCGTGTAGTTTGACAGCCTTGGTGTTTTTTTTTTTTTTTTTTTTTTTTTGAGTGGTTATTGTGCCAATTGTCAAGACGTAGTGCTGCTGGTATCTTCGTCCTCGCTGATATTTTCGGTTGTCGTGCCGTTGGTCGGGTGAAAGGGAATGGATTAGGTTGTTGGTTGGTTCTTCAGCTGTCCCTAGGTCGTTTTGCCATCCGATTATTTAGTATTACGCTTGGCTGCCTCTCTCACATAATATTAGAGTTTCCTCCCCAGGCCGACCCTTGGAACACTCCCGAGCACCACTGTTCTGTTGTTTTGGATTGAGATTTTCTTTTAGTCTCAAGTACTGGGCGAGGCCTGCAGCCGTGTATTAATTTAGTTTGTTTTAATGTTCAGTATGTGGCCTTCAGCCGAACTTTATGTGAAATATTTTAAGATAAGGCCTGCAGCCGTCTTAAATTAAAATTTGAAAGGTCATTTGGTCACAATCTTTTAAAATTTTCTTACTGAAATTCTTGTCATCCAGGCCCTAAGCCTTCAGTTCTTCTATTTTGTAACTAAGGCCTTCAGCCGTGTGTATTCCTTAAGGCAATTTTAATATCCTGTGTTCTGGCCTTCAGCCGTATTGTTTCTGAATACTTTTAAGGGAATGTGTGATTAAGTGTTTTAGCAAAATAAAGTTTGTACGTCTGTGCAACTAACAGCAACTGATTTGGGCCCCTTTGGGCCCCTTTCCACTGTCCTGCGAAACCAGCTTTCAGCTGACTATCCAACGTGGGCACAAGGAATGGCGTATAGCTCGCAGGCATGTAACACATCGTGCGAACCGTGGTCTTAAAAGCACCCTAAACGACAGGGAATGGAGACGGTTGTTATGCTTCTTCAATGACAGTCTGTTTCAAACCAGTAAAAGTCGCTCCTGTCAGTCAACGTGGCTCAACAAGTTTGCGAGCTTAAACTGCGAAGGAAGCGGCAGGTGGGGGACATTTGGAGTCAGGTACCCCGCCAAAATCTATTACTCACGGCGACTCCTTTTATGGTCAACAAGCAGTATTTTCTTTTAAACTAGAAAGTAATTTTTTGGTACAAAGTTGTTTTGTTTAGCTCTTTTTACAAAGACTCTGAAAATCACATGCCTCATGTTGTGAAGAAGGCGCATACAGGCGTGTAATTAGATGATTTAGAGCCTATCGAAATTAACTTTGAACCATGCAAAAGTTTCTACTTGGGATATATGACATAATTAACATGAGTAGGAACACAATTACTGGACCTATAAGAGGTCGAAATAAGGCTCCATATCTTGTATTTCTGTTGTAAAACATCTGCATCTCTTGTATGTTTGGCCGGCCCCTGTGGCCGAGCGGTTCTAGGTGCTTCAGTCCGGAACAGTGCTGCTACTAAGGTCGCAGGTTCGAATCCTGCTTAGAGCGTGGATGTGTGCGATGCCCTTAGGTTAGTTAGGTTTAAGTAGTTCTAAGTCTAGGGGACCGATGACCTCAGATGTTTAAGTCCCATAGTGCTTAGAGCCATTTGAACCATTTTGTATGTTTAAAAATAGTGTTTGACCACTGCACATAATCGAAACTCGACACAGTGAAGCAAATATCCTAGAAATGTGACTGGTTATGCAGAGTAGCCCAGAAGTGCTGCTACAAATTTCAACGGTTGTAGAGGGTGTCTTGAGGAAAAAGGGAACATTGGAAGCCCTGTCCAGAAACGTCATCAAACGATGCTACAGAGAGTCTAAGTTAGAGGAGCTGGCACCAAAGGTGACTTTCTACGTTGACGGAGCAAAGGCGGAACGTCTCGCATTGTTGTTTGGTAGTCAGTGATCGCGACAGACTCCCACGATCGCCAGTGGAGAAGATTGCTATGTGTCCTATGAATGCGCTGCTCTGTTGCCTCAGTGGATGACAGTTCTTGACACTTTCCATTTGCAGTTTGTTTCACTCCTGTAACCCTTAAAAATCTCCAATGATTTTCGGTGTACAGGAGAAAAATAAAATGCATATGGAAATCTGTGTTCGAAACCATCATCGACAGAGGCAGCAGAGCATCACACTCGTAGCGTACAAGGCCTTTCCACACAGCTGCCGGCCCCATCTTTTCCACTGTTCGGGCAATCAGTCGTGATCACTGAATAACAAAAAGCATTGCGTGACAGCCCATCTACTCTCTATCAGTGTACAAAGTCACGTTTGCTGTCGCCTATAACCTCGACGCTGTGTAACGTCGTTGGATGACATCTCCAGACACAGGTTCGTCAAGACACTATCTGCAACACCCCGAAGTTCGTCGCAACATTTCTGAGACATGTTGTATAAGGGGCAGTCAAATGAAATCCAGACAGGTGGAGTCCACAGCTTTCTTCAGATATTCCGTATCCACTGAGATCCCGTATCGACGATTAGATCGACCCCATAAGAGTTCCAGTTTGCGTGGATGCTGACTGCTGCGTCTCACTCGCTTTTCTAAATAGTCCCAGACATTTTATACTGTTTAAGTTCGGGTGATTTACCGTGCCAGTCGACGTGCAAGAAATTGCTTAAACGTTCATCAGTCTGGGGACTTACACTTGCAGCTCTGCGAACACAGCATATACGAAAAGGGGAATGTCCACAGCATAGTCATCATGAAGATGTGGAAGAAATGGCATCACTTGGTCACTAAGAATGCTGAAAAGTACGTCCTGCTTCATTTTCACAGAAACCTGAATACCCAAGTCGTGGTTGTTGTTGTGGTCTTCAGTCCTGAGACTGGTTTGATGCAGCTCTCCATGCTACTCTCTCCTGTGCAAGCTTCTTCATCTCCCAGTACCTACTGCAGCCTACATCCTTCTGAATCTGCTTAGTGTATTCATCCTTTGGTCTCCCCCTACGATTTTTACCCTCCACGCTGCCCTTCTTCTGGTCAAGTTGTGCCACAAACTCCTCTTCTCCCCAATCCTATTCAGTACCTCCCCATTAGTTATGTGATCTACCCATCTAATCTTCAGCATTCTTCTGTAGCACCACATTTCGAAAGCTTCTATTCTCTTCTTGTCCAAACTATTTACCGTCCATGTTTCACTTCCATACATGGCTACACTCCATACAAATACTTTCAGAAATGACTTCCTGACACTTAAATCTATACTCGATGTTAACAAATTTTTCTTCTTCAGAAACGCTTTCCTTGCCATTGCCAGTCTACATTTTATATCCTCTCTACTTCGACTATCATCAGTTATTTTGCTCCTCAAATAGCAAAACTCCTTTACTACTTTAAGTGTCTCATTTCCTAATCTAATACCCTCAACATCACCCGACTTAATTCGACTACATTCCATTATCCTCGTTTTGCTTTTGTTGATGTTCATCTTATATCCTCCTTTCAAGACACCATCCATTCCGTTCAACTGCTCTTCCAAGTCCTTTGCTGTCTCTGACAGAATTACAATGTCATCGTCAAACCTCAAAGTTTTTATTTCTTCTCCATGGATTTTAATACCTACTCCGAATTTTTCTTTTGTTTCCTTTACTGCTTGCTCAATATACAGATTGAATAACATCGGGGAGAGGCTACAACCCTGTCTTACTCCCTTCCCAACCACCGCTTCCCTTTCATGTCCCACGACTCTTATAACTGCCATCTGGTTTCTGTACAAATTGTAAATAGCCTTTCGCTCCCTGTATTTTACCCCTGCCACCTTTAGAATTTGAAAGAGAGTATTCCAGTTTACATTGTCAAAAGCTTTCTCTAAGTCTACAAATGCTAGAAACGTAGGTTTGCCTTTCCATAATCTTTCTTCTAAGATAAGTCGTAAGGTCAGTATTGCCTCACGTGTTCCAGTATTTCTACGGAATCCAAACTGATCTTCCCCGAGGTCGGCTTCTACTAGTTTTTCCATTCGTCTGTAAAGAATTCGCGTTAGTATTTTGCAGCCGTGGCTTATTAAACTGATAGTTCGGTAATTTTCACATCTGTCAACACCTGATTCCTTTGGGATTGGAATTATTATATTCTTCTTGAAGTCTGAGGGTATTTCGCCTGTTTCATACATCTTGCTCACCAGATGGTAGAGTTTTGTCAGGACTGGCTCTCCCAAGGCCGCCAGTAGTTCTAATGGAATGTTGTCTACTCCGTGGGCCTTGTTTCTTTTCAGGTCTTTCAGTGCTCTGTCAAAGTCTTCACGCAGTATCGTATCTCCCATTTCATCTTCATCTACATCCTCTTCCATTTCCATAATATTGTCCTCAAGTTCATCGCCCTTGTATAGACCCTATATATACTCCTTCCACCTTGCCGCTTTCCCTTATTTGCTTAGAACTGGGTTTCCATCTGAGCTCTTGATATTCATACAAGTGCTTCTCTTCTCTCCAAAGGTCTCTTTAATCTTCCTGTAGTCAGTATCTATCTTACCCCTAGTAAGATAAGCCTCTACATCCTTACATTTGTCCACTAGCCATCCCTGCTTAGCCATTTTGCACTTCCTGTCGATCTCATTTTTGAGACGTTTGTATTCCTTTTTGCCTGCTTCATTTACTGCACTTTTATATTTTCTCCTTTCATCAATTAAATTCAATATTTCTTCTGTTACCCAAGGATTTCTACTAGCCCTCGTCTTTTTACCTATTTGATCCTCTACTGCCTTCACTACTTCATCCCTCAAAGCTACCCATTCTTCTTCTACTGTATTTCTTTCCCCCATTCCTGTCAATTGTTCCCTTATGCTCTCCCTGAAACTCTGTACAACCTCTGGTTTAGTCTGTTTATCCAGGTCCCATCTCCTTAAATTCCCACCTTTTTGCAGTTTCTTCAGTTTTAATCTGGATTGTGGTCAGAGTCCACATACAACCTTCTTTCATGATTCTTAAACCAAGTGTTAGCTATGATTAAGTTGTGCTCTGTGCAAAATTCTACCAGGCGGCTTCCTCGTGGTACGAAAGAAAAACCCAAAACCAGAGAACCACCTCCAGCCTGCGCTACAGCCTCCACCACTGCGGGTGAAACGTCTCACCAGATTGTCGGTGAATTCGTCTTCCTCCATCCTTTGCAAAAAGGAAAAAAGAAAAAAAAAAAACGCGACTGGTCGGAGCACACTTCACGCCTCCAGTGCAGTGCTGTTCAGTTTCTGTTGTTCGGACCAGTGAAGACGTGCAGTTTCACGCGCCGCTGTGGACAATGGCCTTTTGCGACATACCGAATTCCAAGCGTCCGCGCAGTTCCCGGGACAATGTTCACTCGGAAACTGGTTGAGATGGAGCTGCCTTTTGTGGTATTAGCAATTCCTGTACAATATTATACTGATTGTCATTAAAAAGGCGTGACGCTTTTCTCTGTTCGCGAAGTTCATCTTTGCCATGCTAGATGGCACTGAAGAATGAAAGTTCCTCGGACCACATGCCACGTATTTCTTGTTTGTTGCAGACTGTGTGATTGACGCAGCAAAATTCGGGTATAAGCCGAGATGGTATTTATGTACGGCCAAGCAGATGGAAACATTCGAGCAGCAGCACACCTATATCGAAATAAATATCCTGACTGACACCAATCACATTACACTACATTTCATACCCTTTTTGGACGTCTTTCTGAAAGGAACCAAGATGACACAAAAGCCCAAAAAGGTCTTGAAGTGTTGTGTGAGATGGTTGATATCTGTGAGGCCGGATTCCTGTTTTTGGCATAGCTGTGCTGCCTTATAACCTTTTCCATATGCTTGGTTCAAATGGTTCAAATGGCTCTAAGCACTATGGGACTTAACATCTGAGGTCATCAGTCCCCTAGACTTAGAACTACTTGAACCTAACTAACCTAAGGACATCACACACATCCATGCCCGAGGCAGGATTCGAACCTGCGACCGTAGCGGTCGCGCGGTTCCAGACTGTAGCGCCTAGAACCGCTCGGCCAAACTGGCCGGCCATATGCTTGGTTATACACAAATACCATCTCTGCTTGTTCCCGATGTGAATACCGCACCATTCTGCTCCTTACAGTACGCTGCGTCAATCACACAGCCTACAAGATACACGGAACATGTGATACATGGTCAGATGAACTCTCATTCGTCATCGGCGTTTACTGTGGCAACGATACACTTTGAGACACACGCTCGTGGCACCTTTTTCCTCTATTTCCAGTCAGGAGTTCGTCCGTGCAGTTTTTTGGTTTTATTAATGTTCACCCTGTGTATACAGGCTGATTCAGCTGCCCCTACTCTGGATTTTATGGAACCCACAACGCCTTCAAATACCACACACAAGATTTTCATATTCTCTAATCGCAACATGCAAGTTGTTAGTCCTTCAGAAAAGAATGAACGAGAACATTTTGTGAGAAATTTAATGTAGTTAAATTTCGTACTGTGATGCGTTTTTACTAGAGGTTGTTTTGTTTGTGCGTAGCGAGTGAGATAGGAATACCTTGCGAGTGGTATCTGAAAGCCCTGTTGGCTGCATAAAAGCCAGTTGTGGTGGCAGCTGAAACAATCTGTAAGTGTGTGGTGACTCGTTTTTCGGACACTTATTTCATTTTATCATGAATATTTATGTATGTAATTTCTTGTTTTGTTTCACTACTCTAATATTGTTTCAGGATCATAAAATGATTACATTAATGAATAGATTAGGAAATGAGATACTAAAAGTAGTAAAGAAGTTTTGCTATTTGGGGAGCAAAATAACTGATGATGGTCGAAGTAGAGAGGACATAAAATGTAGGCTGGTAATGGCAAGGAAAGCGTTTCTGAAGAAGAAAAATTTGTTAACATCGAGTATAGATTTAAATGTCAGGAAGTAGTTTCTGAAAGTATTTGCATGGAGTGTAGCCATGTATGGAAGTGAAACATGGACGATAAATAGTTTGGACAAGAACAGAATAGAAGCTTTCGAAATGTGGTGCTACAGAAGAATGCTGAAGAATAGAAGGGTAGATCACATAACTAATGAGGAAGTACTGAATAGAATTGGCGAGGAGTTTGTGGCACAACTTGACTAGAAGAAGGGATCGGTTGGTAGGACATATTCTGAGGCATCAAGGGATCACCAATTTAGTATTGGAGGTCAGCGTGGAGGGTAAACAACGTAGAGGGAGACCAAGAGATGAATACACTAAGCAGATTCAGAAGGATGTAGGCTGCAGTAGGTACTGGGAGATGAAGAAGCTTGCACAGGATAGAGTAGCATGGAGAGCTGCATCAAACCAGTCTCAGGACTGAAGACCACAACAACAACAACAATCAAATAATAGTTAATGACATTAAAATAACAACAAAGTATCTTAAAAGATGTTAATGTACCTCAAATTACGAATAATAAGCAAGGAATAGGGAAGATCCCAGCCACAGTGCAAGAAACGATTATCGTCCATCGCCTTTCGGTCGGAAAAACCACGGTAAGCCCGAATCAGTTTGGCTGGATCACAGGAATGATCATGAGTCCGCATTCCATAAGGAAGTCACCTTTAATCCAAATCACCTTTAAACATAGTTGTTAAGTGGCTAAACATAACAGATGGCCAAGGGAAAAAGACTTCCATCAGGGCTTAGAATGTAAGATTTGTTTCTGAGCACACTCAGGTCTTATGAGAGGCTGTTGTAAGTACACTACTGGCCATTAAAATTGCTACACCAAGAAGAAATGCAGATGATAAACGGGTATTCATTGGACAAATATTATGCTACAACTGACATGTGATTATATTTTTACGCAATTTGGGTGCATAGATCCTGAGAAATCAGTACCCAGAACAACCACCTCTGGCCGTAATAACGGCCTTGATACGCCTGGGCATTGAGTCAAACAGAGCTTGGATGGCGTGTACAGGTACAGCTGCCCATGCATCTTCAACACGATACCACAGCTCATCATGAGTAGTGACTGGCGTATTGCGACGAGCCAGTTGCTCGGCCACCATTGACCAGACGTTTTCCATTGGTGTGAGATCTGGAGAATGTGCTGGCCAGGGCAGCAGTCGAAAATTTTCTGTATCCAGAAAGGCCCGTACAGGACCTTCAACATGCGGTCGTGCGTTATCCTGCTGAAATGTAGGGTTTCGCAGGGATCGAATGAAGGGTAGAGCCACGGGTCGTAACACATCTGAAATGTAACATCCACTGTTCAACGTGCCGTCAATGCGAACAAGAGGTGGCCGAAACGTGTAACCAGTGGCACCCCATACCATCACGACGGGTGATACGCCAGTATGGCAATGACGAATACAAGCTTCCAATGGGCGTTCACCGCGATGTCGCCAAACACGGATGCGACCATCATGATGCTGTAAACAGAACCTGGATTCATCCGAAAAAATGACTTTTTGCCATTCGTGCACCCAGGTTCGTCGTTGAGTGCACCATCGGAGGCGCTCCCTGTTGACTCAGGGATTGAGACGTGGCTGCACGATCCCTTACAGCCATGCGGATAAGATGCCTGTCATCTCGACTGCTAGTGATACGAGGCCGTTTGGATTGAGCACGGCGTTCCGTATTACCCTCCTGAACTCACGGAATCCATATTCTGCTAACAGTCATTGGGTCTCGACCAACGGGAGCAGCAATGTCGCGATATGATAAACCGCATTCGCGATAGGCTACAATCCGACCTTTATGAAAGTCGGAAACTTGATGGTACGCATTTCTCCTCCTTACACGAGGCATCACAACAACGTTTCACCAGGAAACGCCGGTCAACTGCTGTTTGTGTATGAGAAATCGGTTGGAAACTTTCCTCATGTAGCACGTTGTAGGTGTGGCCACCGGCGCCAACCTTGTGTGAATGCTCTGGAAAGCTAATCATTTGCATATCACAGCATCTTCTTCCTGTCGGTTAAATTTCGCGTCTGTAGCACGTTATCTTCGTGGTGTAGCAATTTTAATGGTCAGTAGTGTATTTAGGCGTACAGAGCTTCATTTTGTTGCTGTGTCTTGTGAATGCATGTACGTGTTCCTTTGAAAGAAATGTTGACGTAAAGAATGAATTAAATAATGATACTTGTTTTTCTTAAATTGGTCTTAGAAAAGGACCAATATGAAGTCTCTGATGAGATATTCAGATTTCCTCTCGCAAAAACAATGAGTGAAGTACCCCCAGAAGAGTGGTTACCTGTTTAGAGGGTAATTTTAAAAGCAGATTGTGTTTTGGACACTGAAACCCGAGCTAAGAGTTTCTGCTGAACAATAGGCCTCCTCGGTGCTTTGGCATGTTCAGCTAAACGACGGCAAGCCGCTTATAGCGGTTCCACGAGACAAGGGCGAGCACGAAAATTAACTTTAAACGGGTCCAGTTTGTAAACTCGGCACCGTCATTTGCAAACACATGCAGAGCAGGGGCAACGAATGGATGAACTGAAAAGGGCCGCCATTTTACAGAGGCGGCGTACTTAGCGATGAAACAAGACAACTCGGCTTGCCAGCTGTTAGCTTCCCGTCGCCGACGGCAGAACCTCCGCGCTGCGAGCGAAGCTCAGTCTAGCGAAAATTTGCGCCAACCAGAAGGGCGGCGGCGGCAAGCGTCTACCCCGGGACAAAGAAGGCGGCGGGCGACGACCCTACGGCTGCTGTCCGCTGCCCTCTGCCCGCTGACCGCCGAGCTCTGGGGAAATTTTTCTGTCTGCGCGCTCGAGTCCCTCCCTCCCTCCGCCAACCCTCCCTCCCTCCACCCCCCCTCCCCTTCCACCGTGGCAGCTCGTTGGCGTCTCTGTATCTCCCCGTACCACTGCGTTAACGATTTTTCTTAGATGCTGTTACTTGCAAAAACCGGACAGTGAAATAAATGGAAGACTTATGACAACATCCATCTTCTGCCTATTTCAGTTGCGTTATTACTACGCCAATGTACATTTCAAAGACAGAGGTTCATCGCCAGGTCTTTTATTTCTATGTAGGAGACATTCATTGCGATATCAGCGCACCAGAAACATCTATCATAGAACGTTGCTGCTCTATTTTAAATATGAGATCGCAGTGAAGTAAGTCCCACGTAGTTTTTATTGTTACTAGCTCAGTAACCGCCATTGTCCAGGTGTGTATTTATACCAATCGTTTATTAGTCCAGCTTCTATTTCCCCCTCTCTCATTCCATCTCCAGCTTCCCTCCCCCTCTCTGCCCACCTCCTCCTCCACTCCCCCTGTACATCTCTCTGTTCATCTGCTACTACTACCCTCTCTCAGTCCATCTCATAGTGCTCTCTCTCTCTCTCTCTCTCCATCTTCTCCTGTTACCGCAAGGCGTTCGACACAGTTCCCCACAGTCGTCAAATGAACAAAGTAGGAGCATATGGACTATCAGACCAATTGTGTGATTGGATTGAAGAGTTCCTAGATAACAGAAGGCAGCTTGTCATACTCAATGGAGAGAAGTCTTCCGAAGTAAGAGTGATATCAGGTGTGCCGCATGGGAGTATCGTAGGACCGTTGCTATTCGCATTATATATAAATGACCTTGTGGATGACATCGGAAGTTCACTGAGGCTTTTTGCGGATGATGCTGTGGTATATCGAGAGGTTGTAACAATGGAAAATTGTACTGAAATGCAGGAGAATCTGCAACGAATTGACGCATGGTGCAGGGAATGGCAATTGAATCTCAATGTAGACAAGTGTAATGTGCTGCGAATACATAGAAAGAAAGATCCATTATCATTTAGCTACGAAATAACAGGTCAGCAACTGGAAGCAGTTAATTCCATAAATTATCTGGGAGTAGGCATTGGGAGTGATTTAAAATGGAATAGTCATATAAAGTTGAACGTCGGTAAAGCAGATGCCAGACAGTTTCATTGGAAGAATCCTAAGGGAATGCAATCCGAAAACAAAGAAAGTAGGTTACAGTACACTTGTTCGCACACTGCTTGAATATTGCTCAGCAGTGTGGGATCCGCACCAGATAGGGTTGATAGAAGAGATAGAGAAGATCCAACGGAGAGCAGCGCGCTTCGTTACAGGATTATTTGGTAATCGCGAAAGCGTTACAGAGATGATAGATAAACTCCAGCGGAAGACTTTGCAGGAGAGACGCTCAGTAACTCGGTACGGGCTTTTGTTGAAGTTTCGAGAACATACCTTCACCGAGGAGTCAAGCAGTATATTGCTCCCTCCCACGTATATCTCTCGAAGAGACCATGAGGATAAAATCAGAAAGATTACAGCCCACACAGAGGCATACCGACAATCTTTCTGTCCACGAACAATACGAGTCTGGAATAGAAGGGAGAACCGATAGAGGTACTGAAAGTACCCTCCGCCACACACCGCCAGGTGGCTTGCGGAGTATGGATGTGGATGTAGATGTACCACTTTCTGTCCATATCCTCTTCTTCCCTATCCCTATACATCTCTTCCTCTGTCCATTTCCTCCTCTGCCGTTTATGTCTACCTCCTGTACCCTCTTCCTCTGTCCTTCTCCTCTTGTTTCCTTTTTCTGTCCATCTCCTCCTTCCCCCCTCTCTGTCCTCCTACCCCCTTCTCTCTTCATATTATCACCCCCTCCCCGCAATAGGTGGTTTCTGGTTCTTCCCCCCCACAGTGTTTCTTTCCATCTAGTAAGTAATATGTGTACCAAGTTTGGTTGAAATCGTTTCAGGGGTTTAGCAGTAGCTGCCTATCCGCACCTTCGCACATATGTTTGACATATTTCAGCCATATTTGTACATATATTTCACGTTATTTCTAGCGAATTTCATCCTGCAGTTTCGTTTCACGCAGTTCAATGTTTAAGACGTCATATCCCCTGAACTGCGTGTCGTATAATCATACATTTTTGCAGATACATTCAGTATTACATGTAAACATAGCTTTAGTAGTACAGAAGTAATAAATTAAAATGTCATGCCTAATGCGGCACCTTCACTGCATGGACGTCGGAAAATTAGCAAGTGACAAACTTTTTTTCTTTCATTTTGTAATGGGTGTCGCCAAGAAGAAGTCGCATAAGGGTTTGAAATTTCGTGTAAAATTTGTTGCAAGTCACTAAGTAGTCTCAGTCTCAAATACTGGGTAAATATAGTTTGGCTACTGGCGAGTCGTGAGTTATGCTCCTTTATCACCACCAACCCCCCTCCAACCCTTTGAGAGTGAGGTGGTTCGGTTCTTACTCTCTCAGTAGTCCTTTAAGAGACAGTAAGTGATATGTGTACCAAGTTTGGTTGAAATTGATCCAGTGATTTAGCAGGAGATGTGGAACATACTTACATAATACATACATCCACCTTTATGAAATGTATGGATCTCAACATACACCATTATCAAAGATGGCAAATATTGTATATGCTACTGTAAGAGTGTGAATAGCACGTGAAGTGTCAACACAGTTAGCTGTTGTGTCATATACAAAGGACAGCAGCAAAATTCACTAGTAGGCGTTTCTGGAGTGTTGCCTTCGTAATGAAGGTCCTTACGTAAGAAGAGAAGCCCTAATGATGAAGCTGTGATTTCGAAATTTAGAGTGGTGTAGTAATAACGCTACTGAAATAGACAGTACTTCTGTTTCACAATCAAGTTTTCATCCTTTAAAATTGAAATTATGAGGAGCTGTACGAAAATAATGCAACAGTGGTCATAACGTCTTCCTCAATTGAAACAAGTGGTTTAAACTGCCCACTTATATCTGGAGCGACTCTTTTTCTCAAGGTGAACCAGACCTCTACCGAAAAAAATTTCATAGTTGGCACGGCACCCTTTTTTTTAAAAAAAATTTTGGTATGAGGGACTCCTGATATCCAGTAACTCGTTACAAAGTAACTGCATTTCATTTCATTTACTATCCATATTTATCTTCCTATGTGTACTGCACCGAAAATATCTCCAAAACAGTGTCAATGTCTTCGGTGTGTGCTGCGTGTCTCCTTTGGAAGACAAAAATCTTCCACTCCCAGACGGTACTTGGTTTTGGCAACAATAATGCCCTCAAGTTTGCATTCAGTATTGCCCGGTTCTGTCTAGGGTTTTGTTTGCCGCCAGTGTTAGTTATGCGTTAAAAGCGGTACACGGCGGTACTGTAGATGGGTTCACTGCTGCAGAGTTGGTAGATGTGCACCTCGTGTATGGGTTCACTGAGTCCAATGGAAGAGCAGCAGAACGCCGCTTTGCTCAGCTGTTCCCACAGAGACGGCTCGTACTCGTATACCACAATGCTTCAGCATCTGTAGATTATTACACTGTTCTATAATTAATCTTGGTTTAATCCGTCATATACGTCGTTTTCCGAAAGCCTGCATTTCGATCAGCTCCTGAAACGCATCATGCTACGCATGAAACTACGTAACTGATGCAGTATTATATTATTTAAATCTTTATTATGTGTTATACTCTGGTTATTGCATATAACTGGCTCTTCCACTGTTATGAAGGTATTTCCACAGAAACAAAAGTAGCTGTGGTATCAAAGCGAACAAATCATATCTCTGTGACGAGCACCTGAAACCACGGATCCCTGACACCAAAATTTTCAGAACATATCACTGAACAGCTTCCGAAATTTTGCCCTTGTAGTTCGGGATCAGCTTGTGTATACAAGTTGCAAGTCAGTACAGTCTCCATGAAAAATGATACATTGGCGTCTTCCTTAAAGCCAGCTCCTGAATCCCTATCAGCAAAGTCAAGTGCACCTGGTAATACGCAGTTCTTCATGCTCATTTAATCTCGTCTGCGTCATCAAGCAATTGCTACTGAAAACTTTCCTTCATTGCTCCACATAGGGAAAAGTATAAAAGCGTTAGATTTGTGGAGTTGATGGGACCGACTCCAGAAAATACAGAACAAGGTATTACGCATCATAAGCAATGCTCCCCGATACACGCGGACAGCGGACCTTCACCGAGAATACCGACTGGAGACTCTCCAGGAGGTATTCAAAAAACTCGCCACACGACTCTACAAGAAATCAAGTCACTCGAACAATCCTCACATCCTACACCTGGGCAACTGCGATCACAACCATAGATGGAAACATAAGCACCCAAAGACACTCCTTAGGGACTAACCATCTGTGTTAATTTCGTAACTACGCAAACGACACAATGAGGCGAGCCCCTGCACATCAGCCACTGACTAGCTTGCTAGCTGAGCCTCTGCCATGAATACTGGCAATCGTAGGGAAGCCGCACACGACACACAAACAAACTCCCAACACATATCACACTGCCAGTTCCTTTGCGGACCATCGAACTGACAAACCTAAAACGACATGGCTATGTTACAGGAGCAGCAGCAACAGCAGCAGCAGCTCACCTCCTCGACAGGACTGATCATTCCATGACAATCTGGCATTGCTTCTATGGTACTGATGCATGATACCCAACCGCTAACATAACCTTACCTTGCACGATCTGTCGCAGATAGCAAGAAACCGCTACTGTCCTTACTACACAACCTGACAGTGTCGCAGAGGTCTTTTCCCCTGGCACTTGCCTTGGCACTTTTTCCCTCTGCCCTTTAAACCACTCTTCTTTCAAGCTTGATTCTGTCGAGCTTTTTCGACCACTTCTATTACCCAGATGCGCCCGTGTTAATGGGTAACCCTACCCAGACGTACGGATAACACCGCAGTTCCTCGCTCCTGCGATTTCCTCGATTCTAAATACCAACAATGCAGAGGTGACAGTAGACCTTTTGAGTTGGTCACCATGATTGTGCGAGCGTGGAGGGGCTCACACCTATAAAAATGAGTAGATGGGGAGATGCGTACCAGTACTTGATTTTATGTCTAATTGGTATGTTGTCGTGCATTGTTATAGAGAATACACTGATGGAACAAAAATTGCAACACAAAAAAGTAGAGTAAAATTTCGAAAACGCATTTGTCTAGGCGCCTAATTGAAGTGACTTCATTGCAAAATCACAGGTTACATAAGCGTGAGATAAGTCATTGCAAATATGAAATGCTGGTACATTAGTAAGAATAGAAACGTTCACACATTGTGTTGTATAGGTGTCGGATGTCAGTTTGTGGGATGGATTTCCGAGCCTGTTTGATGTTGGTTGTGGATGACGCTGGAGTTGTCGTCCGATAATGTCTCACATGTGCGCAGTTGCAGTCAGATTTGGAGATCGAGTAGGCGGAGGCAACATATCGACACTCATGGGTTACAACAGCGATATGTGGGAGAGCGTTATCCAGCTGGAAAACACCCTTGGAATACTGTTCATGAACGGCAGCACAACAGGTCAGATAACTAGATTGATTACAGATTTGGAAACGGGATGCGTGGGACAACCAGGAAAGTGCTGCTGTCATACGAAATCGCACCCCGGACCATAGCTCCAGGTGTAGGATCAGTATGTCTTGCACACAGACCGGTTGGTTGCAGGCTGTCAACTAACCATCTTCCAACCAACATATAGCCATGACTGGCACCGAGGCAGAACCAGCTTTCATCAGGAAACGCAACAGACGTCCACCCTGCCCTCCAATGAGCGCTCGCTTGACGCAACTGAAGTCGAAAATAGCAGTGGTTTGGGGTCAGTGGAATGTACGCTATAGGATGTCTGGCTCGGAGCTGTCCTTGAAGTAACAAATCTGTAACAGTTCGTTGATCTCTATGGTTCCCACTCCTGTTCAGACTGCTGCAGCATCTGCAGCACGATGCGCCAGAACCATACGCCGAAGACTATCGTCTTCTCTCCCGGTAGTGCCACGTGGCCGTCCGGAGCCCGGTCTCCTTGCGATTGTACATTCTCGTTACCGCCGCTGCTAGCAGCAGTCATGTACATGGTTACATTCCTGCCAGATTATTCTGAAATATCGGAGGAGGTACATCGAGCTTCTCGTAGCCCTATTACACGACCTCGTTCAAAGTCGATGAGGTGTTGATAATGGCGTCTTTGTAACTTTAAAGACATTCTGGACTAACACCATCTCACCACGTCCAATCTCAAAGGTAACTAATGCTCAAGACAGTTACGGTGTGTATTTAAAGCAAACCTGATTTGCATACTCAGAGGCGCTACTGTACAACCTCTGGTTTAGTCAGTTTATCCAGGTCCCATCTCCTTAATTTCCTACCTTTTTGTAGTTTCTTCAGTTTTAATCTACAGTTCATAACCAATAGATTGTGGTCAGAGTTCACATCTACCCTGGAAATGTCTTACAATTTAAAACCTGGTTCCTAAATCTCTGTCTTACCATTATATAATCTATCTGAAACCTGTCAGTATTTCCAGGCTTCTTCCATGTATACAACCTTCTTTTATGATTCTTGAAACAAGTATTAGCTATGATTAACTTATGCTCTGTGCAAAATTCTACCAGACGGCTTCCTCTTTCATTTCTTACCCCTAATCCATATTCACCTACTATGTTCCCTTCTCTCCCTTTTCCTGCTCTCGAATTCCAGTCACCCATGACTATTAAATTTCCATCTCCCTTCACTACCTGAATAATTTCTTTTATCTCATCATACATTTCATCAATTTCTCCATCATCTGCAGAGCTAGTTGGCACATAAACTTGTACTACTGTAGTAGGCATGGGCTTCGTGTCTATCTTGGCCACAATAATGCGTTCACTATGCTGTTTGTAGTAGCTTACCCGCACTCCTATTTTTTTTATTCATTATTAAACCTACTCCTTCATTACCCCTACTAGATTTTGTATTTATAGCCCTGTATTCACCTGACCAAAAGTCTTGATCCTCCAACCACCGAACTTCGCTTCTAGCATTTGTGGACTTAGAGAAAGCTTTTGACAATGTTGACTGGAATACTCTCTTTCAAATTATGAAGATGGCAGGGGTCAAATACAGGGAGCGAAAGGCTGTTTACAATTTGTACAGAAACCAGATGGCAGTTATAAGAGTCGAGGGACATGAAACGGAAGCAGTGGTTGGGAAGGGAGTGAGATAGGGTTGTAGCCTATCCCCGATGTTATTCAATCCGTATATTTAGCAAGCAGTAAAGAAAACAAAAGAAAAATTCGGAGTAGGTATTAAAATCCATGGAGAAAAAATAAAAGTTTAAGGTTCGCCGATGACATTGTAATTCTGTCAGAGACAGCAAAGGAGCTGGAAGAGTAGTTGAACGGAATGGACAGTGTCTTGAAAGGAGGATATAAGATGAACATCAACAAAAGCAAAACGAGGATAATGGAATGTAGTCGAATTAACTCGTGCGATGCTGAGGGAATTAGATTAGGAAATGAGACACTTAAAGTAGTAGATGAGTTTTGCTATTTGGGGAGCAAAATAACTGATGATGGTCGAAGTAGAGAGGATATAAAATGTAGACTGGCAATGGCAAGGAAAGCTTTTCTAAAGAAGATAAATTTGTTAACATCGAGTATACATTTAAGTTTCAGGAAGACGCTTCTGAAAGTATTGGTATGGAGTGTAGCTATGTATAGAAGTGAAACATGGACGATAAATAGTTTGGACAAGAAGAGAATAGAAGCTTTCGAAATGTGGTGCTACAGAAGAATGCTGAAGAATAGATGGGTAGATCACATAACTAACGAGGAGGTATTGAATAGATTTGGGGAGAAGAGGAGTTTGTGGCACAACTTGACATCCAGGAATCACCAATTTAGTATTGGAGGGCAGCGTGGAGGGTAAAAATCATAGATAGAGACCAAGAGGTGAATACACTAAGCAGATTCAGAAGGATGTAGGTTGCAGTATGTACTGGGAGATGAAGCAGCTTGCACGATCTGTCGCAGATAGCAAGAAACCGCTACTGCATGGAGAGCTGCATCAAACCAGTCTCTGGACTGAAGACCACAACAATAACAACAGTGGCGCTACTAGCGTCACTGTTGCGGGACTGGCGCGAAAGCTGAGTAAACATCGTCTTTCAGATGTAGAAAGACGTCTACCAAATTTCATTTATGTCGTACAACTCCTTCTTCTTGTTGCGCTTTCTTTTTCGCCGGGGTATGTATCTGTTAACAATTGTTGTACGGTGTTTTCCACCTTATAGCTTCTCCAAGGTTCTCTTGAGTCTCAAAGTACCGCACGCAGTTCGTGGTACAGCCGCCTTCCAGAAAATGAAAGAAGTGACGCCCTTTCCGCCCTCACTGACTCAGACTTTTCATTATGTTCGCTGATTCTGAAACTTCTCAGGTATTGTTGTAAAAGTGTAACGCCCATATTTGGAATGACCCTTCTTTCCTGGGACATAAAGGAACGGGAACTATTAAGTCCCTGTAGCGAAACAGGAGAAAAATGTCTTTATTGACTTTGAAAGATTCGAGCAGATAGGGCTGGGTTCAAATTTTTTCTCTCCACTTCCCAATACCCAATGCTTTGTATTATCTTCTGAATGGCATTTTGACCATAGTTCAGTTGTACAGTAAGATCGCGGATTTTAACACGACTGTCGATGAGAATGAAATGGTTCAGCCACCGCCAATTTGTGTCAGTGGTCGCAGTTATTTATCTTCCACTACACGGTCCGTCTTCCATGTTAATTTTCCGCTCTGTAAATTTTTTCATCGGCAATTCCTCTTATCTGAAGCGTCATCTACCTTCTGTGGCCCTCGGACACCTTGCAGCATTCTTTTGCCAAAAAATAAATTACTTCTGTTTGATACTCCAGCATGAAACGATAGAAAAAGGTCTGAAGTTCCCGTTTAAAGAAAGAGTCACTTTTTCCCCGCCGGCCACTGTGGCCGACCGGTTCTAGGCGCTTCAATCCGGAACCGCGCTGCTGCTACGGTCGCAGGTTCGAATCCTGCCTCGGACATGAATGTGTGTGATGTCCTTGGGTTAGTTAGGTTTAAGTAGTTCTAAGTCTAGGGGACTGATGACCTCAGATGTTAAGTCCCATAGTGCTTAGAGCCAGTTTTGAGCCGGCCGCGGTGGTCTAGCGGTTCTAGGCAATGAGACATAATTGATGTCCAAGCTATGAGACATAATTGATGTCCAAACTGGCCCCACACATGTTCTCTCAAGAATTGATCTGGTATCTTTCTGGCAACAGGAATATCCTAAAACATGGATACAGTTCATACAGTCACAAGCCATGTGTGGAGACGATTGTCCCACTGAAAGAATACGGTAGCACGAAACTTAACACAAGATGAAGCAGGATGTCTGTGATGTACCACTGTTCGACAAAGTTGCTTTGGTCACTATCAGCCCTGCGTGACCGCTACGGTCGCAGGTTCGAATCCTGCCTAGGGCATGGCTGTGTGTGATGTCCTTAGGTTAGTTAAGTTCTACGGTACTGATGACCACAGATGTTGAGTCCCATAGTGCTCAGAGCCATTTGAACCATTTTTTTGCAGTTTTGACTATCTCGTCACTTAGATGATGCTCTGAGCTCAAACATAATGAGTGGTTTCGAACAGAATGACCTTCTCCGTGCTGACTAGAGAGGATTCCAAAAACATCGGTTATATGAAAGCCAACTCGCTCTTTTTTTCACATCGCACCCTTAAATGTGGCTGGGGGATTAGATATATAATTAAATTATGTTACTTGCTTTACTACTCCTACACCTGAAGAAAATAATCAATCCAAGTAAGTTAATATGAAGTTAATTAATATGCAAGCTACTTTGAATTAAATTATTTCTTGACAGGGAAGGTTCTCATTAAAGTTCACTTGAGTTAAAATCGTTCATTATTATGTATTTAGAGAAAATGCAGATTCCTTTCACTGTCTGGAATGCTCTTAATTAGATCGTCCCTGTATGTCACTGAAAATTCAATAGTCCCTGCCGGGAATAGGAAGACAGTAATTAATGGTTCTCGACGATCTCTTTGTGTAGGAGCAGTTGCAGATCTCCGCCGATTACATGTAAATTGCTGGTAATATTTAGCAATTTGCGTAGAATCTTCGGAAACTGATCCAGTGTAATCCAGCTATCATTTAATTCAACGATGCGTAGACGGGCAACAGATTCCTTCAGTCATCGGTAAAAAACACCTTCAAATGTATCCTAAGACCGTGATGCAGATTCGTCAGCAAATATCACGAACCAAATGTTCGAAGGTCCTACAGAAGCCTTGCACATGTGTTCAACTCTTGGAAATGCACCACTTAGAGAATTAAACTTGTTTAAATACCTCTTCAGCAACTTATTAATCCCCGAGGTGAATTTCAGTTTTTTCTCTTCAGTACCTTTAACACATTCATCACCAAAGCGATGGAATAACGTAGAAGCCAACACCGCGGTCAGAATGAAGCAAATTTCTGCTATTTCTTTGGTACATGATAGTGCGTAAGGAAATTACTAAACCTAGCCTATAATAATAAATTCATATATTCACGTAAAATTAAACACATGAAAGTTATTTCTGTGCTGGTATATAACATAAATGAACAAAACCACCAAAAGGCAATATTTTTAAACAGTACGCACATGAAATGAGATATATTCGTAGTTTTACTTCTTTTGTGCGTGTAGTTATACACTGCGTAAACTTTGGACCCGATTTCGAAAATAAATTCGGAACTGCATATCTTACAAGGTGCTATCTCGCAAGTACTGTCTCGCTTTTCAAACAAGCAGGCGAGTGAGTAAAATGAGGAAGCCACAATCGCTTTCGACTGGCGTTCGTCTGCAATCGGTCAGGTGACGTCCCACGCTCTTTAATTTTGAGATGACTCATTGTATTTCGTTTTTCCGTATTCTAACTTGCGTTTTTGGCAGCTCGCTGTTTCAGGGCAACGGCGCAGTGATGATTTATGATGAACACGTCACTCTAGGAACGTTAAGCTATAATTAAATGTCAGTTAAGGACACGTCAACTGTAAAAGTCCTTAGGAGAACCTAAGATAAACTATAATAATTTTCGAAATGTAACTGATCGCTGTGCTCACGCGGTTAGAGACATGCAAGAGGGGAGTCGAAGGAAATATGTTCGCGTCTTTTTATATATATACATTTAATCTTTGCTTTTGTAACACACTCTGGGACTATCTTATTCATGAAACAAAATTATGTTGTGCAACGTTCGATGTTATCCATGTAAGAGCGTGCTCTATCAGGAATGATTTTCTTCGATTTCGTGATTTGCGGTTTAAAAAACTGAAGATTACGCTGCTGCGAGTGAAACAACCAGCAATGACACATATTCTTTCTGGTCACAAATATTTGGCAGTTTTTTAGAATATTTCGCGACTTCAAAGGCTGTGAGCAGCGATGACATGTACCTTCTTGCAAGTAACTAATACTAGGGTATTTATTTCCGAATATGTTGCGATTTTCGAGAGTGTGAATAGGAAGGAACCTAAGAGCGCGGCTTGAATTACTGCAAATAAAACTAGCAGCAGTCGTATTTGTAGTCTCGTCTCGTTTATCACAGTTAGTTAGCTGCGATCGGATCTTTAAAAACACTTACGTAAATTTGGCGGTCAAGACAAAGATCGCACAACACAGCAAACAGCTGAGCCACGTGATCGATTTCCGAACGTCAGCTGCACGTGACAGCCCTTCCTCATTTTAGTTACTCGTACACGATGACTTCCGTAAAGTATGGCGGATAACAGTACAGTGTGACACCGCAGAGAGAGCTGAACAAGGGGTCACAGCCTCTTTATGTACACTCTATCTCTTTGTTCGTCACAATAGCAAAGTAGATAAAATTGCCTTTAATGGTGGGAAACAATGAGTTGCAATTCTGTTCAAGATTTGTACACAGCTATTCTCGACCGCATACAGTAACAGTGTGTGTCAGCTATGTCTGCTTTTTGTTTTAGATTTAGCTCTTCAAGGAGCAACTACATTCGAAAGAGTAAACGCATCTCTCTCTCGCAAGTGGAATGTGGTACATAGTACTATTTCATCATTTATCATTAACACGACACTAAGTACGCTCAACTCCTCACATATAATCCGTGCGGCAGATGTGAAAACCATATTATTCGCTGCAGCAGCTATGATTATTAACAAAATGACGATAATACTGGGTTAGAAACAAAATTTATAATTAGTCTGTGAATTTCTTGGTAGGGAGGCCGCTGCACGTTATCTTGGATGAACAGTCATCGACGAAGTTGATGGCACGAAGCGTGGCTTCACGTCTTAAACAAGTCATGAATACGGTACTTTGCCCCACTCAATCATGTGGCGTTTCGACTCGAACCATCTTCACCGCCGCTTCTATATACCGTGATGCGGTCTTACTCACCGCCGACGCTCGAACCCCGGCTGCAATTCTGTCCCTAGATTTCGCCGGTGCCTTTGACAGGGTCTCCCACCATTACCTGCTGGCCATTATGTCGCGGATGGGTTTTGGGAAGCGCTTCATAAGAATCATCCGGCACTTCTTGGATGGAGCAAATTCCACAATCGTTGTGAACGGCTGCCGATCACGACCGATTCCCATCAGACGATCAGTTCGACAAGGGTGTCCCCTGTCAATGTATTTGTTCGCTTTAGCGCTGGACCCCATGCTGCGTGACATCGGACGGATGGTCGATGGTGTCGCTCTCCCAGGCGTCACCTTCCGCAGTGCTGCATACGCGGATGATGTCGGTGTGTTCGTTGCAAACGCCAGGGACATCGATTCCGTTCGCCGAGTTCTCAACGTTTATGAACGAGCATCCGGTGCCATGTTAAATTCCAACAAAACGGTGCTGCTCCCGCTAGGACCACGATCATTGACCATCGAACGCCCATGGTACCGAGTTGTGGGGGAACAACGTATCTTGGGCCTTGAGGTGACTGCCTGCCCGCAGCGTATGTTAACACTCACTTGGAGGCGGCTTCTCACGCGCATCAGAGGACTTTGCGTGAGCCACGCTGATCGACGCCTCGACCTCCATCAACGAATCCAACTGATTAATACCTACATCCTCTCACGGGCATGGTATGTAGCACAAATCCTTACGCTACCGAAACAAATCGGCAGAGCCATCTCACGAGCAGTATACTGGCTCTTGTGGCGGCATACACTGTTCAAAGTTGATGCGCAGACTTGTACACTGCCAAAAGTCGATGGTGGCCTTGGACTCATCGACTTTACCCGCAAATGTGCGGCCCTCCTGATTCACCGTATCGCCACTTTGCGCGAAACTGACCCAGGTGGGACAACAGCGGTTCTTTTCGACCGTTATCGTCCACGATCGGCGCGTGCACCAGTATATTTGACGCATATTCCGTTCCGGATGACGACAGTCAAGGACTATTACCTCAATCAAAGTTACGTCTTAACAGTGGCCACTGACAAGGCGCGCACGTCGAAGCGCCTTTACCAGGCACTTCGAGGCCAGCCCACACCACATAAATTAGAGGACAGACGACCGTCGGTCATCTGGCACCAAGCTTGGGCTAATGTCAACAACCCAGCCCTTCCCACGGAAGTTTCGGCGCTATGGTATCGTGTCGTCAACAATTTAATACCCACTAATCATCGACTGGCGGCCATCCGCCTACGGCCATCGGCTGCTTGCGGCCGATGTGGTGACGTAGACACCAGAGAGCATCGTCTCTTATGCCCTCACGTCCAAGAAGTGTGGAACCTTGCACGTGTGCTATTAGCGCTGATCGGTGGGACGACACCAGACAATGTGTCGATCGACTGGTTCCTTACCCCTGATATTCAGTCCAACCCCCGAACACGACGTAACGCAATGGTGTGGCTCTTGGGCCACACCATTTTCACGATCTATAACCTTTCCCTCACCGATGCTGTCTCTTTCATGGACTAACTGTGGAGCCAGCATCGCCTGGCGGAATCTGACCGGAAATATACCACTACCTTTGCCAGATTTCTGAAAGTTGCAATGGTTCATGGGTATCAAAAGGTGTTCCGGGTTGACTAAGGCACCTCGTCCTGGAATTGCCTGAGTTTATTCCTGGAGCTTTGTCACTCGGCCTTCAAACTACCCTGGACTTGCCTATACCCCAGATTTGACATTGGCCTTCTGGGCATCACTAGAGTAGACTATTCTATGTTACTAATGATATGACAATTGATAACATGGGAATTGTGTGAACTTTGTATGGGAAATTATTGGGAAATCAGAAGCCACGTAAATAATCTTAGAGGATTATTACTTAGTTAATTCTATGGGCGATGAGATTATCTCGCCAGTTTAGTTTTCTATTGTGTGTGATCTGTTCATTTTTTTTCATTTTCAGTCCTTTTTACGCTTTGGTTAGTTCTAAAAAAAAAAAAATAAAGATGAGGTTTATCCGAGGTGCAATTATTGCTAGTTGAAAACTTTTACCAATACCCCGCCTAGTGGACGTGAAATACCGTCCGCTACGGCAATTTTTGCGAACTCCTCCGGGAGTCATAATTAAATTCAAAACAGACAAGTATTAGGAATATCCTAACAGACCATTTCTACTCCCATCATCAATAACTTAGACCCAGCTTAGTGGCTTTGCGTTCCTCTTATACATAAGTAACGGAACTGTAAAAATTTTCGTGGCAGTTGCAGACAATTACCTCGTGTTGCGAGTTATAGGTCGATACACATATTACAAAGTAATTTTCCCTGTCTTCTGATTGATTCTAACAGCCGTAGAGCAATTTCCAATGGGGTTCCAGGCTGTCACAAGTGCAGATGGGCGTCACACTGAGCAACTTTTGTATCCTTGTACAAATCGTACCGTCTCATGTGGAAATTGAAAGTTTTTTTCAAAGGTTTATTCGTTGTTTCTTCTTCGCATGTCCTTACAAAAGTTTCATTGTCCTACGGTCACTCCTTTTTCATTGGGATTTTTCTTGGATGCCATTCCCAGCGATTTGTATTCTATCCGAATAAACAGCGATATTTTATGAGACGAAAAGCCCCTTTTCAAAGCACCCTATCTAAATAAGAAAAATAACCAAAACTTCTTATGACTAAAAACGTACTATGGGTTCCATACAAACTTCATTACATATAAAGACAGTTTTTCTATGCCGGGAATCGAGAATCTCCACCATTTTTGCCGGTTTTCGGAACTGATACTGGCAAGATATCGGTCCCAGGGATTCCAAGATTTTCAAGAATGTTATGGTTTTATTGCGTGATGTAATTACAGATTCACTATATTCGGATTTTTTTCCTTTACTTGCACTATGAAACCTTGCTTCTTGCCAAACTTCCTTATTGTAGGTCAACGTGGAGTACTCTATAGGTTTTGACGAGCGAGTTTGTGAGTATCAAAATATGTGACGTAAATGACCATATATTTTTGTTGCATTGACTGAGAAGCTTTAATCTTTTACCCACCATGGAACCGTAAGATAACAAATGACCAAAAACTTTTTTTTTATTGGATGTATTTATAAAATTACAGTTTTCGATTTATTCCCTTTAGCTGTACTGCGAAACTTTGTTTCTTGCAAACAAGAAGTATCCCATTGGTTTTGATGAGTAAGTTTGAGAGTCTCAAAATATGTGTCATACATGGCCGTATCTTTTGACTGCATTGATATACAAGCTTTAACTTTTTATCCTGGCAGGGGACTGTAGGTCTTAGTATGTGACCTACACCTCAACTTCATAAATCTACCCGTTCCCGAGAAGTACAGTTTTTAACAGTTGGACAGACAGCAAAGTGAACCTGTATGGGTTCCGTTTTTACCGATTGTGGCGCGGAACCCTAAAAATATCTAGTGCAAAGAAGCACGGGTCATCCAAAACAACACCGAACTTGCATGTACCTTTTCTGCAATAACTTCGTGGAAAGAAAATCTACCGAGCATTATGTGGAAACAGACAACGAAATGTAACACTAATAGCGTATTCCCTGGAAGTGAGTAGTATCACGGACTGTGTTTCGAATAAATAAGATTACGACTTGGCACACCTCGTAGGTGAGTGCCCTGCCTAGGAGTCTACTGTCAGTATTGTTGAAAACAGATGAAACCATCGAATTGGCACTGCGTAAGCGACATACGATTATGAGAATGCCGCGCGGGATTAGCCGAGCGGTCTTGGGCGCTGCAGTCGTGGACTGTGCGGCTAGTCCCGGCGGAGGTTCGAGTCCTCTCATGGGTGTATGTGTTTGTCCTTAGGATAATTTAGGTTAAGTAGTGTAAAAAAAAAAAAAAGAAAAGAAAAGAAAAAAAAAGGTTGTCGTGTCCCAGGAAAATACATTGGTACCCCTGATATTTTTTAATGTCGTGGCAGAGGATATTAATAGTAGCCTCGCATTTCGAAGATAGTGTAGGCATTTACACTCAAATAACCAAAGCTGAAAAAAACTGCTCAAGTGTTCATTTGGAACTCTATAAGATCTGAGAAAGTTGATACTAATGGCAACGCAGAACAGTAATAACCTATCACTTTAAACTCAGTGAGGCACTATATGAATCAGTCAACTCATGCATATACTTGCGTGCAACTCGTAGGGATCTGAAATGGAATAGTGACTTAGGCTCAGTCGTATGTAAAGTAGGTGACATTCTTCGGTTCATTAGTGGGATAGCAGGAAACTTCTGTCAGTCTACAGGTTGAGTCTTCCAAAGAAGAAAATAACAACCAGCGTCTATTGATAATGCTGTTTATTTACACAAATTGCGCCGTTAAACTTTTGATCCGACAGATTCATTTTCAGACGCTGTTCACTTCTAGACGCATGTTTGTTGTTATACACATTACTTTTGCACTCTTTATTCCGCCTTATGGTGAAAGATCTTTAATTAAAGAGCGCGCCGCTTAGCACAGTTTATACATTGACGCTGTAATTTATATTAGGATGTGGTACCAGCGACGAATTCACAGTTTTATTACGTGACGTCAGTGCTTTTATATTCGTCTGATATGATACTGTAAATACTTTTAAGGACATGACGATGGTCAGTCGACTGAAACTGGTTGTTTAAAACACGATAATAAAGATTTTATCGGCAGCTCAAGACGATAATCATGACATTTTTCAAATATCTATGAGCTGTGGGGCACCACCTCCTGAAAACCTCCGTCAGACTGCTAATCAACCAATGGATCGATAAATAATGCTTCCACGCCACTCTAATCATGTTATATAATCTACGCGGGTCACCCTGAAAGTAATTCGCCACATTTATTCTCCTACAGTTATTTATTTAACACAATTAAAGGTCCTTATTTTTCAGCGTAATCTCCTTCCTTTTCAATGACCTGCCTCCAGCGAGACGCAGGGACCTGTATGCCCTGTCGGCCACCTCTTCTCCTTCTGGCCATGAAGCCATTTCTTCACTGTGGGAATTACCTCTTCACTACACTCAAAATATCGTCCACGAATGACAGTCTTTTAATGGCCAGAATTAGTGGAAGTCCGAGGGAGCTAGGGCAGAGCTGTAGGGTGGATAAGGTAACACTTCCAAACCTTTTTCGTGTTGTGTTCAGAAGTTCTCAAATGGTGCGAGGCCGAGCATTGTCTTGTTGAATCAAAACATCCTCTGCGTCGTTATGTTCAGCAACAAAATCGTAATGCGTCTATCTTCGGCAACGAGAGCAACAGCATGCTGCAGCCTGTCAGGCGTGACAGGCGTGGATGGTCTCCCCGAACACTGCATTACATTACATTACATTTATCGTTCTCCATGGATCCCTTGGAGAGGAGTCTCTGGGACGTGGAAAGGGTCAAAGGCTTTTTTGTTTTATGTTTTTACTCAGATAAATGGATATTGTACAGTTCTAATGCAGACAGAGCTATGAGCTATAATACTTGTGAAGATATTAATCGATGGAGTAGGAGTTGGCCAACAGGAAGTTCTTTAATTCAGTCTGAATCCGATCTTTATCACTTACATGCTCTGATACGTTATTGACTATATGAGTACCGATGTATTTGACTCATTTTTGTACTAAGCTTTTATAGCCCTTACACAGGTTGTTTTTGGTTCTGGTATTATAATCATGTTTTGCACTATTTTGTGTAAAAGGAGACATGTTGAAAAAGACAAAGGACATCATTGAGTACATGTACTGAGAAGTAGTAGTAGTTAGAATACCAAGATTCTTAAAGAGGTCTCTGCATGATGATCTAGGACTGACACCAGATATAATTCTAATTACTCGTTTGTGAATATTGAAAATGTTCTCTTTGTGAGAGGAGTTTCCCCAAAAGATGATTCCATAACTCATTAATAAATGGAAGTAGGCCGAATAAACTAACTTCTTCATTTTTAAGTCACCTGTTTCTGCTATCATGCGTACTGTAAATGTAGCTGAACTGAGGCGTTTCATTAAGTCTAGAGCGTGAGTTTTCCAATTTAGGTTGTGGCCAATTTGTAGCCCTAAAAATTTGACACTGTCTACAGCTTTAATTTCATTGTTTGAATACATTATACCTATAGGGTCAGGTATTCTTTGTGAGGTACTAAACTGTATGTACTGGGTTTTGTCAAAATTCAGTGACAATCCATTTGCTGTGAACCACCCACTGATACATACAAATATTTCACTAGCTGATTGCTCAGTGAGATCACGGGTACTGTTTTTTATACCAATACTTGTATCATCTGGAAATGAGACAACATTTGCATTTTGTGACACTGCATATCGAAGGCCATTAATATATAATAGGAACAACAAGCGACCTAAAATAGAGCCCTGGGGCACCCCTTGTCTGATGGTTTCATATTTTGAATGACTATTGTTATGTGGTAAGCCTGATACAGATACACACTGTTTTCTATTAAAAAGATAGGATAAGAACCATGAGCCTGCTACTCCTGTTATCCCACAATATTTTAACTTTAGTATAAGGATATCATGCTTAACACAACCAAAAGCTTTAGCCAGATCACAGAATATTCCAAGTGGTAATAACTTTTGATTCTAATATATCATCTGTAAAAGTGAAAATAGCTTGATCAGTTGACAATCCTTTCCGAAATCCAAACTGATAGCGAATGAGAATATTTTTCTGTACTAAGTGTGTATAAAGTCTGTTGTACATAACCCTTTCAAACACTTTTGAAAATATTGCCAATAATGAAATGGGATGGAAGTTTTCCACTGATGATTTGTCTCCTTTTTTGTGTAATGGTTTGACAATTGCATATTTAAGCCTATCTGGAAAAGTACCACTGTGGAGGGATTCATTACGTAAATAACTCAGTATGTCACAATGTTCTGAGGAGCAACATTTAATTGTGGTAGTGCTGATTTCATCATAACCACTGGACATTTGTTTTTAAGAGAGCTAATAATATTAGAAATCTCTCTTGGTGACGTAGGATATAGTTGAATTTTGTCAAACTTCTGCGGAAATGCATTTTTTAAGTATTTTAAGCTGTCTTCTGAGGAAAAATGCAAACTTAAGTTACCTGCTACTGAAAGGAAAAAGTCGTTGCAAGTGTCTGAAATTTTTGAGGTATCTCTAATCAACTCATTATTTACATTTAATATAATTTCCTCATTTGCCTGATTAGTTTTTCCTGTTTCACTTTTTACTATGTTCCATTTAGTTTTTATCTTGTCATTAGAGGCATTTATTTTTTCTTGAAAATGTAACCTGTTGAAGCACCTTCTCATAATGGCCTTATCCTCTTTGCCCAGCGACTAACAATACTTCTGTCGACAGCAGATGCTTCATACACTGCAAACACAAGTTTGTGAATGTTCGCAACTGTTTCTTTCTCCACAATGAGATATGCATTCACGACACCCGCCTGTAACGTACATCATTTACTTACGCCATTTTGGAACATTGTTGCAGCTACACCATCTCTTGGAGGAAACGGAAAACTTGTGCGGGCACTCCGGAAACTTCAAATAATGCACACCTAAAGTACCACATCCTTACCATTTTTCTTGCTGAGAAAAAAAAAGTGATGCATTACTTTCTGGGCAACCCTCGTATCTTCTGTCACCAGTGGCTATCCTGTTCTTAGTTTGCGTTTAACAGCTGCGGAAAAATGATGAAAACAGATTTCAGAGCCATTGATCTGTATTTCGTAGTTTCGAGCAGCCAAGCTCTAGTTACATCAAATGAGCACACAACATTCAACCTATTCCTACTTCCAAGCTAATTTCCGGCTGAGGCTATCGTAACTGCTAGTGACTGCATGCTAAAGGCTGCGAAGTGAGTTAAAGAGTATCCATCGGCCACACCATTTGAACTTGTGACACTAGAATAATTCATTGCAGCGTATACAGGGTTAATCATAAGTACCCCCGAGGTGTGAGCGTACAAGCTGTGGCGGGAGGTTAGAGCGGCAGTTTCCCGCTGCAGAGCACGTGGCTGGCGGTTACTACGGGGCCGTGGCGAGCCATCATGTGTGTTTAGTTTTAGAATATTCATAATTTTTGTCGAACATTTTTTTTGAGTTAGGCAGTCGTTTCGAGGGTCTTCGCCCGTCTTTGAGGACAGTTGAGTTTGAGCGAGGCTAAGAGCCGGACGTGTCGCCCGTCTGGGGGTAGTCACGTTCGGAGACAAGTATGTATGTAGCAACGTTCGAAAACGATCAAGTTGAGAGCAATATAGTGGTTCAGGACAGCAGGCAACAGCGTATTTTGTGAAGTGTGAACAGACTGTCGAGTACCGTGATCGCGACTTATGAATTTTATAGCGAAGTGTTGTAGCATCAGTTATTAACAGCCGCCCTTATGTAGGAGGCCATCAGACTGCATTTTAAGTGTTTAGTGAATATACTGGACAAAAAGAAACTACTTGTTCAAATAATAAATCAACGTGAGTGACTCAATATTTTAAATTCCACTGCAATACCTGCCTGCATTGTTTTGTTATATTTTATTTCACCTTAAAAACTGAGTTAAAGACAGGTGTGGGCTGGCGGCCTATGACGAAAAACGCAGCCAAACATTGAGACCAGCCACATCTCTGGGCCACTCATTTAAGCTGAGCGTAACAAATATGTACATATATTTTCGTGCCATAGCACGTCGGGGCTCGAGTTAAACTATTCAAAATTCAATATGCCTAGTACAGACGTAGAGGATTCAGAAGACAACCGCACGAAAACTACAAGACTCAAAAAATAGACGTGCATCAGTGAGTATAACATCTCTTCAAGCTCACATTACAGCGGCTCAGTATTGGCACCGCTTGTGACACTGCGAACGTCAGTAAGTGTGTGCTGATCACTGAAGGCGCTGACACGTATTGCCTGGGAAGGCGTGGCAGGAGCCTGCTTTGTCAATCTGTTCATTGGGTTGCCTGTCTGCAGTCGACAACAAATCCAACGCGACAGTACGTAGTGGGTGTTTTCTCTACACTTGTTGTGACAGCCCTGACCCCTAGTGCAACTACACCTCGGTGCGTACTAAGAATCGAAATAGAGAGGTGATCTATCCACTGATTATGTAGGGGACCCAAATTTCGTCATCTTAGTAGTTTAGGGAGTGTATCAGTCCTGAAAGATTATGGAAAAGGACACAAATACATGTACGTATTCCTCAATTTATTTTCCACTTGTAGGCAAATTACAATTAAATCGTTAAAACATAGTAAAGCCAGTATTTGACATAAACGTTCACACTACAGAAACATAAATATAAAATAAGTGTTCGTACAACATCTGCCATATATGAATTTGTATGGCTGTGTAGACGAAGAGCAGGTTTAGTGACAACAAACCACGTGCAACGAATCTATTTTTCTCCTACTGCGTTTTCCCATATGAAAAAAGAAAAATAATTTTTATAAATCGTAAATAAAATCAATTTTTAATAGCAGACCTAAATTTCGTTCCCGGGACGAAAATTGGAATCGCAAGGGGGACGAAACCAGGAACATCTCCAGATTTATTATAGTGCCCGCTACAGATAAATAGGACAAACTCGTGACTATAGTGCACAAGTGCTAGAAATTACAACATACAACTGAAATAAAGTCCAGTATTTGAACACAAATAAGTGCTCACATTAAGAAAAGCAGGCTATTAATCTGACTGCTGCACTAAACCATATGAGCGTAAAAGATGAATTCCCTGGTACACGCGAGTTAAACGCGCTGTGCACAACGCACACACTCAACAAAATAATGAACTGAAGCCATGTACGAGCTCGCAGCTAAACATTTGTTACCAACTACCGAAACCAGAAATTCGTAGGGTGACGAAATTATTCGAGCAGGACGACATTAAGGTCCCTTACCTTATGTATAATTTTTCTGTATGTATTTTAGTTTCAACGCAGTCGTCCTGTGAATTCCCGGAGGTGCTTACGAACAACGCTGCACTTCGCTAAAAAAACCATACCAGACGCTCTTGTTTGACACTATATGTATGAACGCAAAATAAAGTTTCTAGTGGTACTAACATAATCGTTTATTTTAGTACCATTTCACACTATTACAGACAAGGAATTGTGATGCATGCTCACCGTAAGACAAGTTAACAATTCACAGACGATAACGTGGCACTGCTCTTCCATAGAAATTTGTCTTATTTCTTATTCTCCCTAGCAGACGGCTTTCCCTTGATTGTTCAGTCTGTCATATCAACCCACTCTAGTGGTTATGTTCTTCAAATAAAATCACTTAAAAATGCACATCAGAAAGGCCATTTTAAAATAAAAATTAGAGACAATATTGAACGTGGTGCGACTGGTGGGCGCAACATTAGATACCTTTGTCGGGTTGTGTAGCGCGGTGCTCTTAGAGCAAAGGTCAACGAGCTGCCAGTGGATAAACTCACATAGTGGATAACATTACCCGTGGAGCGAACGCGAGTAATAAGCACTAGGAACAGACAGAACAAAGAGGTGGCGTTAGTTCAAGTCACAAGCCACAGACATATTTGAAATTTAATACAGACGCATGACACTCTGTACCAAGTTTGCGGTGATGAGAATCAACTGTTTCACGCGTTTAACTACGTGCTCGGTTTCTATGTGCTCTTTACTTTATCTGTAAACAAGCTTTATTTTTTGCTGTAGAAAATTTGTTTCGTAGCTCTAGAAAATTAATGAACTCTGCTGAAGTAAATGGTACTCCCACAGCAGGCCTTGAGAAACTGACAGCGGTGATAGCAACATAGCAATTTTTTTCTTCTACAGATTAATCTGCTCAATCTGTAACCAAAAATTACACAATAATGAGCTGTTACTTTAGTTATTAAGATTCCCATCACTCGTTACTTTACACTACTACAGACAAGGAATCGTGATGCATGCTCACCGTAAGACAAGTTATTAGTTCATCTACGATAACGGTGTACTGCTCTTGCAAGAAATTACTGCCTTATTTCTTATTTTCCCCAGCAGATTTCTTTCCCTCCCACATTCATGATATGGGATATTTGAATGCCTCGTCATTGAGCACAGTAATGGCGGAGCATTTACGAAGCTGACTAAATCCTATTACTCATTTGGACTTGCTGCTCGATTTTTCTTCAATGAAATCTGCGAAATTTGAACATATATTAAGTGAAAACAAATCTACAAAAATTCGGCAAAGGAATACTTTCTGTTTCTCTTTGTCATTAGCTTGATTTTACAATATGCGCTTATGTAGGACTATTTGTGTGTTATCCATGTGAGAGTAGCTTGTCATCTATGTGTGCGTCTCAATAATTCATGAGAAAAAAGGAAAACGTTCTGCCGAAGCAAAATGTAAGTAGTAGCAAATACATTGACGGAAAAAAATCGCAACGCCAAAAAGTAGTTGTGCGACACAAATCAAAGTTGTTAGGCGTATTTCTACATCTGGAAGATGATATCCGTTCGAATTTGGCGCCAGTCGCGTAAGAGTGACGCTAGTAGCGCCACTATGAGGATGCAAATCAGGTTTGCTTTACATGCACGCTGTAACGGTCGTAAGCGTTAGTTACCTCTGAGACTGGACGTGATGAGTTGATGTTAGTTCAGAGAGCCTTTAAAGTTGCAAAGATGCCGTTATTAATACCTCATCGACTTTGAACGAGGTCATGTAATAGGGCTACGAGAAGCTCGATGTACCTCTTTGGTTAGCCTTCCCAGCAACATTTTCGATGTGTCTCTTCCAATTTAAGTTATTCGTAATTGTAATACCTAGGTATTTGGTTGAATTTACAGCTTTTAGATTAGACTGATTTATCGTGTAACTGAAGTTTAACGAGTTCCTTTTACCGCTCATGTGGATGACCTCACACTTTTCGTTTTTTAGGGTCAATTGCCAATTTTCGCACCATTCAGATATCTTTTCTAAATAGTTTTGCAATTCTTTTTTGATCTTCTGATGACCTTATTAGCCGATAACCTACAGCGTCATCTGCAAACAACCGAAGACGGCTGCTCGGATTGTCTCCCAAATCGTTTATATAGATAAGGAACGGCAAAGGGCCTGTAACACTACCTTGGGGAATGCCAGAAATCACTTCTGTTTTACTCTATGACTTTCCGTCAATTACCTCGAACTGTGACCTCTGACAGGAAATCACACATCCAGTCACATAACAGAGATGATATTCCATGAGCACGCAATTTCACTACAAGCCGCTTGTGTGGTACAGTGTCAAAAGCCTTCCGGAAATCCAGAAATACAGAATAGAGCTGAAATCCCTTGTCAATAGCACTTCTTGTGAATAAACAGCAAGTTGTGTTTCACAGGAACTATGTTTTCCAAACCCTTGTTGACTGTGTGTCAATAGACAGTTTTCTTCGAGGTAATTCATAATGTTTGAACACAATATATGTTCCAAAATCCTGCTGCATATCGACGTTAACGATATGGGCCTGTAATTTAGTGGATTACTCCTACTAACTTTCTTGAATACTGGTGTGACCTGTGCAACTTTCCAGTCCTTGGGTACGGATCTTTCGTCGAGCGAACGGTTGTATATGGTTGTTAAGTATGGAGCTAATGCATCAGCATACTCCGAAAGGAATTTAATTGGTATACAGTCTGGACCAGAAGACTTAAGTTTCTTCACTACTCCGAGGATATTTACTTCTACGTTACCCATGTTGGCAGCTGTTCTCGATTCGAATTCTGGAATATTTACTTCGTCTTCCTTTGTGAAGGCATTCCGGAAAACCGTGTTTAGTAACTGCTTTGGCAGCACTGTCTTCGATATTATCTCCACTGCTATCGCGCATAGAAGGCATTGATTGTTTTTTGTCGCTAGTATACTTCACATACGACCAGAATCTCTTTGGATTTTCTGCCAGGTTTCGAGACAACGTTTCGTTGTGGAAACTGTTATAAGCATCTCGGATTGAAGTCCACGCTAAATTTCGAGCTTCTGTAAAAGATCACCAAACTTGGGGATTTTGCGTCTGTTTAAATTTGCATGTTTGTTTCGTTGCTTCTGAAACAGTGTTCTAACCCGTTTTGTGTACCAAGGAGGATCAGCTCCGTCGTTTGTTAATTTATTTGGTATAAATCTCTCAATTGCTGCCGATACTATTTCTATGAATTCAAGCCACATCTGGTCTACACTTACATTATTAATTTGGAAGGAGTGGAGATTGTCTCTCAGGAAGGCGTCAAGTGAATTTTTATCTGCTTTTCTGGATAGCTGTATTTTTCGCTTATTTTTAGAGTATTTGGGGATTACAATATTCAGTCTCACTACGACAACCCTGTGTTCACTAATCCCTGTATCGGATTTGCTACTCGTTATTAACTCAGGATTATTTGTTGTTAAGAGGGCAAGTGTGTTTTCACAACCGTTTACTATTCGTGTATGCTCATGAACTAACTGCTCGAAATAATTTTCAGAGAATGCGTTTAGCACAATTTCGGATGATATTTTATGCGTACCTCCGGAATTAAACATGTATTTTCGCCAACATATCGAGGGTAAATTAAAGTCACCACCAACTGTTATCGTATAAGCCAGGTATGTGTTTGAAATCAAACTCAAGTTTTCTTTGAACCTTTCAGCAGCTGTATCATCTGAATTGGGAGGTCGGTAAAAGAATCCTATTATTATTTTATTCCGGTTGCTAACAATGACCTCTGCCCATACTAACTCACAGGAAGTATCTACTTCAATTTCGCGACACGTTAAACTACTTCTAACAGCAAAAAACACGCCACCGCCAACCGTGTTTAGCCTGTTGTTGTTGTGGTCTTCAGTCCAGAGACTGGTTTGATGCAGCTCTCCATGCTACTTTATCCTGCGCAAGCTTCTTCATCTCCCACTAAATACTGCAACCTACATCCTTCTGAATCTGCTTAGTGTATTCATCTCTTGGTCTCCCTCTGCGATTTTTATTCTCAACGCTGCCGTCCAATACTAAATTGGTAATCCCTTGATGCCTCAGAACATGTCCTACCAACAGATCCCTTCTTCTAGTCAAGTTGTGACATAAATTTCTCTTCTCCCCAATTATATTCAATACCTCCTCATTAGTTATGTGATCTACCCATCTAATCTTTAGCATTCTTCTGTAACACCACATTCCGAAAGCTTGTATTCTCCTCTTGTCCAAACTATTTATCGTCCATGTTTCACTTCCATACATGACTACACTCCATACAAATACTTTCAGAAACGACTTCCTGACACTTAAATCTATACTCGATGTTAACAAATCTCTCTTCTTCAGAAACGCTTTCCTTGCCATTGCCAGTCTACATTTTACATCCTCTCTACTTCGACTATCATCAGTTATTTTGCTCCCCAAATAGCAAAACTCATTTACTACTTTAAGCGTCTCATTTCCTAATCTAATTCCCTCAGCATCACCCTACTTAATTCGACTATTTTCCATTATCCTCGTTTTGCTTTTGATGATGTTCATCTTATATCCTCCTTTCAAGACACTGTCCATTCCGTTCAACTGCTCTTCTAGGTCCTTTGCTGTCTCTGACAGAATTACAATGTCGTCGGCGAACCTCAAAGTTTTTATTTCTTCTCCTTGGATTTTAATTCCTACTCCTAATTTTTCTATTGTTTCCTTTACTGCCTGCTAAATATACACATTGAATAACATCGGGATAGGCTACAGCCCTGCCTCACTCCCTTCCCAACCACTGCTTCCCTTTCATGCCCCTCGACTCTTGTAACTGCTATCTGGTTTCTCTACAAATTGTAAATAGCCTTTCACCCCCTGTATTTTACCCCTGGCACCTTCAGAATTTGAAAGAGAGTATTCCAGTCAACATTGTCAAAACTTTCTCGTGCTTGGGTAGCTCAGTTGGTGGAGCACTTGCCCGCGAAAGGCAAAGGTCCCGAGTTCGAGTCTCGGTCCGGCACACAGATTTAATCTGCCAGGAAGTTTCATATCACCGCACACTCCGCTGCAGAGTGAAAATCTCATTCTAGAGCACCGTCTTGTCTGGGTATTGTTGATGGTGGAGACAGGACGGAGAAAATGAAAAGTCCGGTGTCCGTACAGAGTTAGAGAGGAAAAGGCGAGGCAGAGATTAGCAGTAATATCTAAGGGACGCTTCGCAATCAACAAAGTCGCACCCCTCCACTCCGTAAAAGATTGTAGAGAAATCTACGATTTAACATGGAGTACATGAGGAAAATGTGCACCTAAGGTTCTCCTCCAGTTACTAGCTAAATTATAGGAACTGTAGTTCTTCCACAAGCAGATTCGAATCTGCTATCTTGGACTATGTGGTCGCACGCTGAGTAAAGAACTCATACACTGCACACGAACATAGCAGCTACGCTCTCTGTAGGAACATGCTGCAGATCTGTCACAGTCTGTGACTGAGACTGGCTTTGTTGGGTCAGTATTTTATCACTTGTACATCTGAAGTAACAGTAGCTAGATTACAGACATGGGTTAATTGATGAAAATACACAAAATCAGTAAAAACTACGAAATTTATAAATAGCTATCGTATCACATGATCCTAATTCACCCGTAGAGCGAAAACTGTTAAACAAATGGTAATCAGAATTTAAAAGACTGTAATAAAAATTCTAAAAACGTTTCACTTATTTCAAACTATGTAGAAGTTTTTACACATAAGTATGTCTCTCAGAAGGAAACAATTCGACGACATAAAATTGTGACGACCGGTGCTAATGTACATTCAGCTGTCACGGTGGAAACACTTCCGGCTTCTTTTCTTAGACAGCGATCGTTCGTCTTGCTTTTCCTGGCGTCCTAATTAGCGTTTCTGGATGTTGTGCTGCGTAATATGAATCAAGTGCTTGGCTACTGTTTCACGAGAGTTGGATTCCATTCACGAGTTCTACTAATTAGAAACCGTAAACTTTCCCAGCACGAGCGACACAAATGTAGAACCAGAGGCTCGGCAGAGGGTTCAGAGCCATCACGCTTTTTTGCCAAGCTGTCCTGGAGAACACACTCCGTACTACACGTGAGGGAGTGGCTTGGGAGGATAACTTTGCAACGTTGTTGACAGGGAACTGCTACCAGTAACAGCTTTTTTATATGTTTACAAATGGTTCAAATGTCTCTAAGCACTATGGAACTTAACATCTGAGGTCATCAGTCCCCTAGACTTAGAACTACTTGAACCTAACTAACCTAAGGGCATCACACACATCCATGCCCGAGGCAGGATTCGAACCTGCGACCGTAGCCGCAGACCGGTTCCAGACTGAAGCGCCTAGAACCGGTCGACCACAGCGGCCGGCTATATGTTTACAGAGAAATCTGTTAGGCTATGACTTTTACCTACCTTCTTGTAGAGCGTATAAGTTCCACGTTGAAATGGAGCAATTCTCTCTTAGGGCTAATTCACATCTGTTGCAGAAATTATTAATTGGGACTGACATGGTCTACAGAGTCCTGCTGCTGACATGACACTAACCAACAGAGTGAGGCTACACGTCGGAATTCGATTTTACAGTCTCAATTTGCTGTTGTCATTGCTAATACGAAGAGGATCATTATCAAACTTTGTGCGGACACATTTCAGAGCTATGAGTTGGAACAGCTATTTGTCACAGTACGGGGTAATCAGCATACATTTTCACTATTTTAACTTCTGTGATAAAGTGGAACACTTACAGCGGTCCTTGCGATGTTATTTACTGTATGACTACCAGTTTCGATGCTCCAGTGCACCATCTTCAAATCTTAACTGACGCTGAGGAGATTCATTCCAATCGTACACACGATTCCATCAGTGGCCAACATCTATGAACTGGTTTTAGCATATTGCCTGTAACAACGATGCTGTGTCTCCAGCCATCAACCACAAATTGACTACCACCTGACAGGCAGTCTGAGAAAAACAGTTCATAGATGTTGGCCGCTGACAGAAACGTGTGTACTGTCTGAATTAACCCGTCCATTGTCAGTTAATCATTTCTCTAAATCACCACAGATATCGCCACGTGAGTACGTACTGTGAAGTACTCATTCAGTCATAGCAATTTTACAACACATTTTGTGTCATTTAAAGGTTATTCATACACTGAAGAGCCAAAGAAACTGGTACGTCTGCTAATATCGTGTAGCGCCCCCGTGAGCACCCAGAAGAGCCACAACACTATGTGGCATGGTCTCGACTAATATCTGAAGTAGTACTGGAGGGAACTGACACCATGAATCTTGTAGGGTTGCCCATAAATCCGTTAAGAGTACGATAGGGTGGAGATCTCTACCGAACAGCACGTTGCAAGACATCCCAGATATGCTCAATAATGTTCATGTCTGGGGAGTTTAGAGGCCAGATGAAGGTTTTAAACTCAGAAGAGTGTTCCTGCATCCACTCTGTAGCAATTCTGCACTTGTGAGGTGTCGCATTGTTCTACTGGAATTGCCCAAGTCCGTCGGAATGCAAAATGGACATGAATAGATGCTTACGAGACTCGTCCGACCAGGGAACATGTTTCCAGTCAGCAACAGTCCAATGTTGGTGTTGACAGGCCCACGCGCGGCGTAAGGCTTTGTGTCGTGCATTCATCAAGGATACACGAGTAGGCCTTCGGCTCCGAAAGCCCATATCTTTTTTGATGATGTTTCGTTGAATGGTTCGCACGCTGACACTTGTTGATGGCCAAGCACTGAAATCTGCAGGAATTTGCGGAAGGGTTGCTCTTCTGTCAAGATGAGTGATTCTCTTGAGTCATAGTTGGTCCCGTTCTCGCAGGATCTTTTTCCGGCTTCAGCGATATCGGAGATTTGATGGTTCAAATGGCTGTAAGCACTATTGGACTCAACATCTGAGGTCATCAGTTCCCTAGACTTAGAACTACTTAAACCTGATCAACCTAACGACATCAAACACATCCATGCCCGAGGCAGGATTCGAACCAGCGACCGTAGCAGCAGCGCGGTTCTGGACTAAAGTGCCTAGAACCGCTCGGCCCTCGGCCACAGTGGACGGCATTTGATGTTTTATCGGATTCCTTATATCCGTGGTACACTATTGAAATGGTCGTACAGGAATACCCCACTTCATCGCTACCTTGGAGATGCTGTGTCCCACCGCTCGTGAGCTGACTATAACACCACGTTCAAACTCACTTAAATCTTGATAACCTGCCACTGTAGCAGCAGTATCCGATCTAAGAACTGCGCCATTCACTTGTTGTCGGTAACCGACTGCAGCGTCGTATTTTGCCTGTTTATATATCTCTGTATTTGAATATGGATGCCTATAGCAGTTTCTTTGGCGCGTCAGTGTAAATAAAAAGGCAAATGTGTGTGGCAAAAATGCCTCCTGGAAGGTGCACAAATGTACGTAGCACAATCAGTTTTTATTGTCACACCGATGTCATATTTAACCATGACTAAATTTTTTATTGATTTTATCTGCAGTGGATGTGAGGCCGTGGTTGTAAAAATAAATGTTAAAATGTCAGCTCAAACACATATTTACAGTGTAAAAAACACTGCAATTTATGTTTTTCGAAGGCCAAACCTTCATCTTCAGAATTACTGCACAAGCAGTCTCTACGAGCGACTAATGTAAAACATAAACAAGAGCAATAAAAATAATAAAATAACGTGGTTACTTCCCTAGGAATCGTGTCTTCTAATTAACATCCACATCTCCGTGAGCAGATAAAATAGACTATATAGAATGGCATATGTTTCCTTTGGGTATTGGCAGCATCGCACTCATGTCCTATGCGTACAACAGACCGTGTATCTTCCCGAAAGCCACATAGAAACACAATCTTAAAGAGATGGGGCTGCAAGGAAAGTAACCATGCTATTTTACTACTTTTATTGCTCTTAATTATGTTTTATATCGGTCGCTCTTAGAGGTACCTCGTATAGTAATTCTGAAGATAAAGGACTGACCTTCAAAACGAGTAATTCTAGCGCCTTTTACGTTGTAAATATGTGACTGAGCCGCTATTTTAAGGGATAGTTATTTTTTATTTTTGTTGCGGTTCCAGACTTCAGTAATATACAACATTTACGAGTATACAGTATTGGAAAACATTTTATTTAAAATGATACTGAAATCAAAATGAATCAAGTTTGCATAAGTTACCCTCGTCAATAGGACTTTCAGCGTCGCTTCGCCAGGAAATATTAATTACCTCGAGTTTCAGAACATTACAGGTTTGTTCACTGATGTCCACTGTTGGTACTGATCATACGTCAAACTGTGACTCTGGCAACAACGAGGCGTGAATGTGGAAACGAGTAGGTAGTCTTTTGTGGATCTAATGGAACCGTCCATAGCTGAAGTATGCATCAATATGTCCAAAAAGCAAGTATCGAGCGGAATCTCTCTATGAAAAGTGCCTGGTGAGCGTTCATAGAAAATATGTCAAATTCTCTCCATAAGACAGGATCGGTAGTCGGTTCCACTAATGTCCAGCCCAATCCGTTCTGAGCAGCTTCTGTGTATAACGGTGATAATCCGAAAATATCCTACAAAAAGATTTCAACAGACAGCACTTTTTTTGAGTCAGTGAATTCTCCTAGGGCAGTTCACGACATGCGGCGTGAGGATCATAATCTTTTACAAACACCGCTTGTCAAAACGTTTCAGTAGCCTACGTGAAGCACGGCCAGCTGACGATTCGTCACGGGCAATTACTTGTCACTCACTGCATTTAGTACCCCCCTCCCTTCCCCCACCCTTCTATCGCGACAAGTACCGTCACACTCCTGAGTCACAGCCTGACAGGTAAAACCCGAGGTCTTTTATAATGCATCCCTCACCCTCACTTTCCTATGACAAGATCAATAAGAAACAATTTACTCTCTGCCTTGCTCTTCTGGGCGTCCCGCAATGTAGTAACATGCGAAATTATTCATCTTTGTGATGTATTATGAAGTAACCTTTTTAAGCGTCTCAGACTTCCCCAACCGTCAGGTATTTTCCCGCATCATTAAGCAGTAAATAAATTCATGGAAGTCTTGATAAGAGGCAGCACACTTTATACACCAGTGCTGTCAGCGTGAGCAAATTATGACCAATGAGAGCGCCCGCATAGCAATACCAATACACTATATATTGCAGTAAGCAGGGACAATACAGTACAAGGTTTCTGTAAGAGCGTATAAATCTGTCAGGAAGTACACAGATGAGCCCAAGTATTATGAACACCTGCTTAAGAGAGAGTTGGTTCTCCTCGCAAAGCAACACACTAGCGTTTCTGCGTCGCATGAATTCGACAGGTCCTTTGTAGGTTTCCGGAGGTATGTGGCTCCAGATATCGGAGCACAGGTCACGCAGTTCCCACGAACTACGGGCCTGTGGTTTCGCACGTGAAGCTGGAGCCCGATAGAGTCCCAGGTGTGTTCCATTAGTGTCAGGCAGATTTTGTGGCCGAGACATCGACGTCAGTTCAGTGTCATGCTCTTAAAACCACTTCGTCATAATTCCGGCCATGTGACAAGGTCAAGTACCTGCTGGAATGGCATAGCCCCCAGGGAGAACATCAAGTGCGAAAGGATGCAGAAACGTTCACATATCCGTGCCGTTATGGCGCCTTCGATTACTGCCACAAGTTCCATGGAAGTCCCAGCGAGTGTCCCCATAGCATAATAATTCCCCATAAGCCGGCGTCTGCACCCTGGATGACGCCATGTCAATAGATGATCATAGACCTGGGGTAACAAAAATTGTGATTAACAACACCTTGCAACACGTTTCCTTCGATGCACGATCCAATTTCGATGATCCCGCGTCCTCTGCGATCGTAAAAATCGTTCCACCGTCCCTTCGCTATTTTGAATGGATGCTCACGATAGTAGCACGCGAACAGTCGACCAGCATCGCCGTTTCCGACATGCTCGTTTCGTGCGCTGGACCACAAGAATATTCCCTGTCTTAAAGAAGTTTATGTCAATGGATTTCCACATTTGCGGCCTGTATCGTCGCTGGATTGGTGCCCCATCTGTCACCGCTCCTCTTATACAGGGTGGTCCATTGATAGTGACCGGGCCAAATATCTCACGAAATAAGCGTCAAACGAAAAAAACTACAAAGAACGAAACTCGTCTAGCTTGAAGGGGAAACCCAATGGCGCTATGGTTGGCCCGCTAGATGTGGTTGCCATAGGTCAAACGGATATCAACTGCGTTATTTTTAAATAGGAACCCCCATTTTTATTACATATTCGTGTAGTTCGTAAATAAATATAAATGTTTTAGTTGGACCACATTTTTCGCTTTGTGATAGATGGCGCTGTAATAGTCACAAACGTATAAGTACGTGGTATCACGTAACATTCCGCCAGTGCGGACGGCATTTGCTTCGTGATACATTACCCGTGTTAAAATGGACCGTTTACCAATTGCGGAAAAGGTCGATATCGTGTTGGTGTATGGCTATTGTGATCAAAATGACCAACGGGCGTGTGCTATGTATGCTGCTCGGTATCCTGGACGACATCATCCAAGTGTCTGGACCGTTCGCCGGATAGTTTCGTTCTTTGTAGTGTTTTCGTTTGACGCTTACTTCGTGATATATTTGGCCCGGTCACGATCAATGGCGTCTATACGAGGTGCGTACAGTAAGTAACACAACACATTATTTTTAAAAACAGGTTGGTTTTATTCAGGATTTCAAGACACTGTATCATTCCCCACTCTTTTGGATACAAAACACCATTTTTCAATGTAATCTTCGTTCAATACAGCGGGATTATGCCACCTTAGTGGGAGGGCCTGTATGACTGCATGGTACCACTCTACTGGTTGACGTCGGAGCCAACGTCTTGCTGCATCAGTAAGCTCTCTGTCATACAAGTACTGCTTCCCGCGGAGTGCATCCTTCATTAAGCCAAACAGACGAAAGGCGGAGGATGCGCTATCCGGGATGCAGGGTGGACGAGTAAGAGGAATCCAGTGAAGTTTTGTGAGCTGCTCTCTGGTGCACAGACTTGAGTGAGGCATTGCGTTATCGTGGAGAAGGAGAAATTAATTTGCATTTTTGTGCCGACGAGCAGACCGAAGTCGTTTCTCCAATCTCCTAAGGGTATTACAGAGCACTTCCGAGTTGACCATTGTACCACGAGGGAGGGTATCAAACAGAATAACCATCAGAGTCCCGGAAGACCGTCGCCATAACTTTACTGGCTGAGGATGCGGTTTTGCTTTCTTTGCAGGAGAAGCGTGCACCATTGAGTACCCCAACTAATAGACGAATGTGTCAGCACTGCCAACAGAGACGTCCAGTTGAGCAGCGAGGTGTTTGATTGTGATCCGCCGATCTCCTCGAATGAGAGTGTCCACACATTACAACATGCCACGTCTCCGTAGACATTCCCCAAGAACCTATGAATATGTGGGGTACTGCGGTCTTCCTCCAAGAAAAAACTTAATGGCAGCTCTCTGCTTGGAACACACTTCCGTTGTAGACGCCATTTTGCAGGCTACGTATAGTGTCTGTCGCTACGTATCGGAACTTCATGAAACTATAACGGCTGAAGCGGGAATATTCCACGATGTCTCACAACGGATTCCACAGTTTTTCGACAGAAATTGTCCGAGTAGCACAACTTATTGAACGGCCCTTGTGCTTTCCTTTCTGCGACACATGCCCCCAGCAGCACCAAGCAGCCTTCTATCTTACAGTGGACAGTGGTCATAAGGCGCAGCCTACTGGCTCTGTTCGGCCATTCATCCTCCGGCAACGGCGTCATTCGGATGTGGTGTGGAGGGGCACGGGCTCAGTACATAGCTCTTCCGGACTTTAAGTTCCCAGAACTTGGAGCCGCTGCTGCCCGTACAAGTAGCTCCGCAAATAGCATCACGAGGCTGAGTGCATCCCGTTCCAATTTCCTCACCGAGGAAAAGTTCTTGAAGCTAGCGGGAATTGAAACCGGTTGTCCGTATAGCAGTCTGACTTGCTGAGCACATACCTGCGGAGTCGGACAATGTTTCTGCTCCTCATGAGGAGAAGGCCTCCGACACGGGCAACCGATTCGGCTCACATTTAGCAGGTCGCTTCTATACAACCTAAATTGAGTCTCTCAGATATTGTAGTATAACAGCCCCACGTTTTGGAGAAATCCACCACTAAACATAAGGCGCAACCGACAGGATCGATAGATAAGTGAAAATTGAGCATTCATCATATATAGAGTCTGTAAACACATTTTCCTACCAATCGAGGAAAGAAACTTCTACGACTACCGCTTATGTAACCATAAGGTAAACGCCATTCAACGGAAGCGCCACTGGCGTAGCGACCAAGGTATCTGACCGCAGAGCAGATAACAGGTATTCGGTTGGTTGATTCGGGGGGAGGAGACCAAACTGCGAGGTCATCGGTCTCATCGGATTAGGGAAGGATGGGGAAGGGAGTCGGCCGTGCCCTTTCAAAGGAACCATCCCGGCATTTGCCTGGAGCGATTTAGGGAAATCACGGAAAAGCTAAATCAGGGTGGCCGGACGCGGGACTGAACCGTCGTCCTCCCGAATGCGAGTCCAGTGTGCTAACCACTGCGCCACCTCGCTCGGTAACAGGTATTCGATTTCCCTATGCATTCTGATAGTATTTCTCGCATTCGTATTTTTTCAGTTTCGAAATTGACAAAAACTGGAAGGTTAATAAGGTTAATAAATCAATAAGGAATAACGACAAGGTAGGCAAATAAATTTCTCAGACGAATTTGATTGGTAAAGAATTAAAACTTTAATCCTGGTCACTTTACAATAGCTCTCTGTTACACGTAATCAATTTCCTTCGTACATCTAGATGGGTGATACTGTCATATAAACATTTGAAGCGAATATGCTCCCGGCACCAAGAAAACCTAATGAATACAACATTTCGAGACTACATCGTTCCTTCCTAATATTCGGCGGAAAACAGACTTCGTTTACATTTAAAAAATTTTCTTTTTCGGGAATTAATTTTGATACATACTGGGCGCGGTTGTGCAATTCTCCCTGGATCTCCAGAAGTGGATTATCAATTTAAAGCCTCGGAATAAAGTTTTTAACTTTGCGATAAAAACAAGCATCACATGACTGGCACACAGGTGTGCAGTTTGGGGGTATTACATCCGCCGTGCAAGTCAGATGACTCGTCAGTTACGAGTATAAACCTTTTTATAATACGTGACGGTATTAGTTTGTCTGCCCCAGGAATCCAGTCCCATTTTTCTCAAGATATGTTTTGTAAACGAAATTTTTCATTTGCTTGGAATTGGAACAATTGACGTAAACACTTTTAACGAGTCTGTTAAACGATCGGCATTTACTATACCCGGTAAATCAAATTAATAACTAATTTTTATAAGCACTTAAAAACTTCATGCAATGATTTTCCAGACGCTGTTATTGAATATTGCGCCGTGTACGAAAGCATTATTTGACATTCAGTACCAACCGCGACAAGAGTTCGTTTCTCCTCCTTATATGAAAACATGCGTCGAATACTCGTCTTTGCAGCAATCTTCCTCGGAATTGTTTTCATACAATAAGGCTTAAAATTTTAATTCTTTAATAACCTAAGTCGTCTGAGAATAAACATGCGTCGAATACTCGTCTTTGCAGCAATCTTCCTCGGAATTGTTTTCATACAATAAGGCTTAAAATTTTAATTCTTTAATAACCTAAGTCGTCTGAGAATTTTGTTTGCCTGCCTTCGCATTATTCATTATTGATATACTTAACTTTTCAATACTCCTGTTCCTACCAGTTTCGATGCGGAAAACATACAAATAAAAAACTGCAAAATCCGTCTGAGGACATAACACATGTTCTCTGCTTCCTCGGCAGTGCTCTTCGTCCTTATGCCAGCGGGGCTTTTATTGAACAGCGTTTCAGTTATGTGTGCAAAAGTTTCTTTCCTTGATTTCTAGGAAAATATACATTTGAAGACCTCATATGCGGTGATGAAAAAAGCTCATTTTTCAATTATCCGTCTGTCCCGTCAATTTTTGAGTATATTGCACGTCATGAGCTTTAGGGTTGGTTTTCTCAGAAACGGGAGGATGTTGAGCTTCAGTGTGTTCGAGATTTTCATTTTAGGTTGTACACAAGCGACCTGCCAAATATGATCCGAATCAGTTGGCAGTGTCTATGGCTCTCCCATTGTCAGGCTAAATATTCATTTCGCCACGACACCGTATCATACTTAGATTGTTCCGGGTAGTTATAATTAATGTGTCCGCCCCTATAGCTGAATGGTCAGCGCGACGGACTGCCGTCCTAAGGAACCCGGGTTCGATTCCCGGCTGGGTCTGGGGTTTTCTCCGTTCAGGGCCTGGGTGTTGTGTTGTCTTCATCATCATTTCATCACCATCCGGCACGCGGGTCGCCCAATGTGGCGTCGAATGTAATAAGACCTGCACCAAGGCGGCCGGACCTGCCCCGTAAGGGGCCTCCCGGCCAATGACGACAAACGCTCGATTCCATAATTGAAGTGCAGCCTACTCACAGAGGTCCTGAGTAGGCTGTCATCATCGTACGGCAGCGAAAATTGATAGATATTGTAATACGTTTATGTAGAACCGATTTACCCTCCAAGAAAATACTTTTATGGCCACAGGTGCAAATCTGGCGCTGTACAGCATCTCGTCGACGTCTCTGGTGCTCATATTGAACAAACTGTGTAAGAGATGGTTAATGCACTACTGGCCATTAAAATTGCTACACCAAGAGGAAATGCAGATGATAAACGGGTATTCATTGGACAAATATGTTATACTAGAACTGACATGTGATTACATTTTCACGCAGTTTGGGTGCATAGATCCTGAGAAATCAGTACCCAGAACAAGCCCCTCCGGCCGTAATAACGGCCTTAATACGCCTGGGCATTGAGTCAAACAGAGCTTGGATGGCGTGTACAGGTAGAGCTGCCCATGCAGTTTCAACACGATACCACAGTTCATCAAGAGTAGTGACTGGCGTATTGTGACGAGCTACTTACTCGACCACCATTGACCAGACGCTATCAATTGATGAGAGATCTGGAGAATGTGCTGGCCAAGGCAGAAGTCGAACATTTTCTGTATCCAGAAACGCCCGTACAGGACCTGCAACATGCGCTCGTGCATTATCCTGCTGAAATGTAGGGTTTCGCAGGGATCGAATGAAGGGTAGAGCCACGGGTCGTAACACATCTGAAATGTAACGTCCACTGTTCAACGTGCCGTCAATGCGAACAAGAGGTGACCGAAACGTGTAACCAGTGGCACCCCATACCATCACGACGGGTGATACGCCAGTATGGCGATGACGAATACACGCTTCCAATGTGCGTTCACCGCGATGTCGCCAAACACGGATGCGACCATCTTGATGCTGTAAACGGAACCTAGATTCATTCGAAAAAATCACCTTTTGCCATTCGTGCACCCAGGTTCGTCGTTGAGTACACCATCGCAGGCGCTCCTGTCTGTGATGCAGCGTCAAGGGGAACCGCAGCCATGGTCTCCGAGCTGATGGTCCATGCTGCTGCTAACGTCGTCGAACTGTTCGTGCAGATGGTTGTTGTCTTGCAAGCGTCCCCATCTGTTGACTCAGGGATCGTGACGTGGCTGCACGATCCGTTACAGCCATGCGGACAAGATGCCTGTCATCTCGACTGCTAGTGATACGCCGTTGGATAAGCAGCTGCAGCAGCAAGTCGTATACTCCTAGCTCACTCATTTGTTACATAGTTTAATTCTTAATTTCTTTGCTTGTTTTTGGTACTTGCATTGTTTAATTCATAAATTTCGGGCGTATTATAGTATTTGAGAGTTGTAGCATCGCGTTTTAGTACCTGAATAGTGTAAAATCGCGTAGTCTCCTTCCGCCGCCGAGCAGTGTGTCAGTAGTGCGCAAGTAGCAGCATTACTGCATTTACTAGGCAATCTTGTATTTTAATAACCGTTAAAATTTTGTCGATTTGTTTGCGCTCTCTGTAGATTAGTTCAGACGTTCTTTGCACAACAGTTTTTAGCATGGATAGGGACTGCAACTGCTGTGTTCGGATGCAGGCTGAGTTGGCATCCCTTCGCTCCCAGCTTCAGGCAGTGTTGGCTTCGGTCACACAGCTTGAGGCTGTTGGCAATGGGCATCACTGTGGGGGTCTGGATGGGGGTTTGTCGGGGACGGCCAGCTCGTCCAACGCATCCCCCGATCGGACTACGACTGTGGTTGCCCGGGATACTGCCCGCATTGAGGCTGATCCCTCACCTGTGGTAGAGTGGGAGGTCGTCTCAAGGTGTGGCAGGGGGCGAAAGACATTCCGGAGGGGTGAACGGAAGGCCTCTCCAGTTTGTCTGACGAACCGGTTTCAGGCTCTGTCTCAGGCTGATACTGACCTTCGGTCTGACATGGCTGCCTGTCCTGTTCCAGAGGTTGCCCCTCAGTCTGCAAGATCCGGGCGGTCGCAGAGGGTGGGCTTACTGGTAGTTGGGAGCTCCAATGTCAGGCGCGTAATGGGGCCCCTTAGGGAAATGGCAGCAAGAGAGGGGAAGAAAACCAATGTGCACTCCGTGTGCATACCGGGGGGAGTCATTCCAGATGTGGAAAGGGTCCTTCCGGATGCCATGAAGGGTACAGGGTGCACCCATCTGCAGGTGGTCGCACATGTCGGCACCAATGATGTGTGTCGCTATGGATCGGAGGAAATCCTCTCTGGCTTCCGGCGGCTATCTGATTTGGTGAAGACTGCCAGTCTCGCTAGCGGGATGAAAGCAGAGCTCACCATCTGCAGCATCGTCGAGAGGACTGACTGCGGACCTTTGGTACAGAGCCGAGTGGAGGGTCTGAATCAGAGGCTGAGACGGTTCTGCGACCATGTGGGCTGCAGATTCCTCGACTTGCGCCATAGGGTGGTGGGGTTTCGGGTTCCGCTGGATAGGTCAGGAGTCCACTACAGGCAACAAGCGGCTACACGGGTAGCAGGGGTTGTGTGGCGTGGGCTGGGCGGTTTTTTAGGTTAGATGGCCTTGGGCAAGTACAGAAAGGACAACAGCCTCAACGGGTGCGGGGCAAAGTCAGGACCAAGCAGCAATCGGTATTGTAATTGTCAACTGTCGAAGCTGCGTTGGTAAAGTACCGGAACTTCAACTGCTGATAGAAAGCACCGAAGCTGAAATCGTTATAGGTACAGAAAGCTGGCTGAAGCCAGAGATAAATTCTGCCGAAATTTTTACAAAGGTACAGACGGTGTTTAGAAAGGATAGATTGCATGCAACCGATGGTGGAGTGTTCGTCGCTGTTTGTAGTAGTTTATCCTGTAGTGAAGTAGAAGTGGATAGTTCCTGTGAATTATTATGGGTGGAGGTTACACTCAACAACCGAGCTAGGTTAATAATTGGCTCCTTTTACCGACCTCCCGACTCAGCAGCATTAGTGGCAGAACAACTGAGAGAAAATTTGGAATACATTTCACATAAATGTTCTCAGCATATTATAGTCTTAGGTGGAGATTTCAATTTACCAGATATAGACTGGGACACTCAGATGTTTAGGACGGGTTGTAGGGACAGAGCATCGAGTGACATTATACTGAGTGCACTATCCGAAAATTACCTCGAGCAATTAAACAGAGAACCGACTCGTGGAGATAACATCTTGGACCTACTGATAACAAACAGACGCGAACTTTTCGACTCTGTATGTGCAGAACAGGGAATCAGTGATCATAAGGCCGTTGCAGCATCCCTGAATATGGAAGTTAATAGGAATATAAAAAAAGGAAGGAAGGTTTATCTGTTTAGCAAGAGTAATAGAAGGCAGATTTCAGACTACCTAACAGATCAAAACGAAAATTTCTGTTCCGACACTGACAATGTTGAGTGTTTATGGAAAAAGTTGAAGGCAATCGTAAAATGCGTTTTAGACAGGTACGTGCCGAGTAAAACTGTGAGGGACGGGAAAAACCCACCGTGGTACAACAACAAAGTTAGGAAACTACTGCGAAAGCAAAGAGAGCTTCACTCCAAGTTTAAACGCAGCCAAAACCTCTCAGACAAACAGAAGCTAAACGATGTCAAAGTTAGCGTAAGGAGGGCTATGCGTGAAGCGTTCGGTGAATTCGAAAGTAAAATTCTATGTACCGACTTGACAGAAAATCCTAGGAAGTTCTGGTCTTACGTTAAATCAGTAAGTGGCTCGAAACAGCATATCCAGACACTCCGGGATGATGATGGCATTGAAACAGAGGATGACACGCGTAAAGCTGAAATACTAAACACCTTTTTCCAAAGCTGTTTCACAGAGGAAGACCGCACTGCAGTTCCTTCTCTAAATCCTCGCACAAACGAAAAAATGGCTGACATCGAAATAAGTGTCCAAGGAATAGAAACGCAACTGGGATCACTCAACAGAGGAAAGTCCACTGGACCTGACGGGATACCAATTCGATTCTACACAGAGTACGCGAAAGAACTTGCCCCCCTTCTAACAGCCGTGTACCGCAAGTCTCTAGAGGAACGGAAGGTTCCAAATGATTGGGAAAGAGCACAGGTAGTCCCAGTCTTCAAGAAGGATCGTCGAGCAGATGCGCAAAACTATAGACCTATATCTCTGACGTCGATCTGTTGTAGAATTTTAGAACATGTTTTTTGCTCGAGTATCATGTCGTTTTTGGAAACCCAGAATCTACTATGTAGGAATCAACATGGATTCCGGAAACAGCCATCGTGTGAGACCCACCTCGCTTTATTTGTTCATGAGACCCAGAAAATATTAGATACAGGCTCCCAGGTAGATGCTATTTTCTTGGCTTCCGGAAGGCGTTCGATACAGTTCCGCACTGTCGCCTGATAAACAAAGTAAGAGCCTACGGAATATCAGACCAGCTGTGTGGCTGGGTTGAAGAGTTTTTAGCAAACAGAACACAGCATGTTGTTATCAATGGAGAGACGTCTACAGACGTTAAAGTAACCTCTGGCGTGCCACAGGGGAGTGTTATGGGACCATTGCTTTTCACAATATATATAAATGACCTAGTAGATAGTGTCGGAAGTTCCATGCGGCTTTTCGCGGATGATGCTGTAGTGTACAGAGAAGTTGCAGCATTAGAAAATTGTAGCGAAATGCAGGAAGATCTGCAGCGGATAGGCACTTGGTGCAGGGAGTGGCAACTGTCCCTTAACATAGACAAATGTAATGTATTGCGAATACATAGAAAGAAGGATCCTTTATTGTATGATTATATGATAGCGGAACAAACACTGGTAGCAGTTACTTCTGTAAAATATATGGGAGTACGCGTGCAGAACGATTTGAAGTGGAATGATCATATAAAATTAATTGTTGGTAAGGCGGGTACCAGGTTGAGATTCATTGGGAGAGTGCTTAGAAAATGTAGTCCATCAACAAAGGAGGTGGCTTGTTCGACCTATACTTGAGTATTGCTCATCAGTGTGGGATCCGTACCAGATCGGGTTGACGGAGGAGGTAGAGAAGATCCAAAGAAGAGCGGCGCGTTTCGTCACAGGGTTTTTTGGTAACCGTGATAGCGTTACGGAGATATTTAATAAACTCAAGTGGCAGACTCTGCAAGAGAGGCGCTCTGCATTGGGGTGTAGCTTGCGCGCCAGGTTTCGAGAGGGTGCGTTTCTGGATGAGGTATCGAATATATTGCTTCCCCCTACTTATACCTCCCGAGGAGATCACGAATGTAAAATTAGAGAGATTAGAGCGCGCACGGAGGCTTTCAGACAGTCGTTCTTCCCGCGAACCATACGCGACTGGAATAGGAAAAGGAGGTAATGACAGTGGCACGTAGGGTGCCCTCCGCCACACACCGTTGGGTGGCTTGCGGAGTATAAATGTAGATGTAGATGTAGGCCGTAGGGACCCAGCACGGCGTTCCGTATTACCCTCCTGAACTCACCGATTCCATATTCTGGTAACAGTCATTGGATCTCGACCAAAGCGAGCAGCAGTGTCGCGATACGATAAACCGCAATCTCGATTGGCTAGAATCCGACCTTTATCAAAGTCGGAAACGTGATGGTACGCATTTCTCCTCCTTACACGAGGCATCACAACAATGTTTCACCAGGCAACGCCGGTCAACTGCTGTTCGTGTATGAGAAATCGGTTGGAAACTTCCCTCATGTCAGCACGTTGTAGGTGTCGCCACCGGCGCCAACCTTGTGTGAAAGCTCCTCGATTGGTCGAAAGAGCATTGTACCAGAGCAGTATTTGTTAAGCCGAGTATGTAATACAATCCTATGAAAGACAAGTAGAATTGGTGCTCCACTGGATGTATGCCTCCATTGCTGGCTAAAGTGCCTCATCGTTGCTATTTTTCCTGTGACATTGAAAACTGTAATAAACTGACATATCCATTGGTTTGGCGAGGACGATGATGACTGATCCCCAAGAGCACGTGATATCACAGGGCAGCTAGCGGGACACAGCTTGTGGATTTCGCGGCGGGCGTGCGCCTGCTGCAATAGCAGAGGCAGCCCGCAGCACACTCCAACCGCCGTGCTTTGCTTAACGCGGGTGTACCAGTTAGATTCTACTCGACATGACACCGGTGATGTTTGCCTTCAAATGAGGCGCCTGCCGCGCCTTTTGCGTAAGCTGCCACTAAGAAAGCCACTCCTGTAATCCAGATACTGTATTTTTTCCAATGCAACACCATGTACGGACAAACGAAACTGCTGTTTTATGCTAAACATGATTATACTTTGGAACACACCCATCAAAAATGGTATTTTCTGAGTATTTAGACAAGTAAAAGAACATTAATTTGACCTCGGGAAGCCTTTAGTAATGAGAAAAGTAGTTGACCATTATGAAGACGGGAATTTATAAATGTACTGAACTCTTTCAGACATTCGTACAAAAAGTAAAAATAAATGAAAAATAAAATAAAAAATTAGAAAGACAGCAGAAAATCTGTTTTTCGAAGTCCGTTGCAGCAACCGAGAATTACCGGTAGATAAAGACTGCAAAATTTCAGTCGTTTGTTTTGGAAATCTTATTAACATTGCTGTTCTTGTTCATGTCTACAATCCAACAACTGTTTTGATACAGGTCTCCACGCTAGTCTACCCTACATTTACATCTACAACTTCATCTAAATCTTTATCTAAATCTATATTCTGCAAACCACTGCGATATGCATGGCAGAGCGTATTTTCCATTATATCAGGCATGAGGAGTTCTTCTAGTTGTATTTGGGTATGGAGAATCAGAGTAATAACTGCTTAAATGACTGTGCAACAACCTTAGCATTCCATTCAATGTGGTTTGTCCTGGTGGACTTTCTGGCATTCGTTGGCAGCTCCAGAGACTTGTTTGAGATTGACAGGCGATGCTAAATATTATGTACTGTAAAAAATTAAGGGATGGCAGAACGTTGGGGGACCTACGCGATGGTCTACAGAATGGCTAAAGAAAAAGATTTTAATTGTAGATGGTGTATGGGACAGCTGAATATGATATACCCGAGGCAAGAGAAATTGCTAGCAAGTTTCATAGAATTAAGAAGCTCAGTGCTAAAACTTATGAGCTAACGCACAATGATAGTACCAATAAAGTCACAGTACATGTTTCAGAGCAGAGGGTATCGGATGTCTTCCTACAGTGGTCACTAGGCGAAGTGTCGCAGAAAGTAAGAACAGAGTTCCCAAAGATCCTTTGTGATATTATAGCAATACCAACGGTTTTAGCGGAAGTTGAGGCGTTTACCCGACCGAGGGACAGGAAGGAAATTTTCAATACAAAAACCACTTGCTATCGGTGTTCATGACCGGGCCGTATATGGCGGGAAAGTAAGTAACCGTAATGCAGGAAATGTGGGTGCATAGGGCACTCGAAACGGGAGTGTCGTCAAGAATCCATAGAGGGCGAAATAGGTGTGTGTTAACTGGTAAACAGAACCTGGGCTCCGTGACCACTGCGAGGCGCTCCCCGTAAAAGTGAGCACGATTGAACTGTGTATGACAATAGTGGCTTAAGCAGCTTATTAGGGAAAGGGAAACATAAGTTTATACTGGACACGAAATCACAGGTGTCACTAGAGAGAATGAACATCGTGGAGGCTACGAAGCTGGACCCACCTCATTGCATGTTGACTGGGGTACGCGGCAATAATGTACATATGCTGCGGTCAGCGGTTTTGAATGTTTGGGCGGGAAAAGAGGAACTTCTAGGCTTGGGCGTAAGCCCTGCCACGAGCAGGTGTGTTACTGTGCCTGGACTTTCTGCCTAAGCGTCACGCCAAAATTGAGCTCTGTTGACGCTCTATGTAGCTCAGTGGGACATCCTATTTAGGACAAACTACCAGAGGTACCGGAATGCCGTAAGGTTTACACCATGGCCAAGGCGAACCGCTTAAACTGCGAGTACGGCCACCGAAAGCCGATAAGCGAGATAACACTGTCTCAAGGAACAGGTAGCCAATTTTTCTGTGAATATTTTAAGTCTAATGGAGTCACTAGAGAAATTGAGGATCTCGACAAGGAGTTTTGTTCGTGCAATGGAGGGAGATAAGCGCACCAGAAGTAGACGAAAATCGGGTGGTGTGCCTCGGGAACTATGGACGTGTACTTATCAAAAAAAAAAAAACTACTCGTGGCAAATGTAGAAGTTTTATGGGAAGAAGATTGGACAGATGAGATTTGGGCCCTAAGTTGAAACAAGCCACCAGTTTAGTGGGAGCAGGCAGAAAGGACATGGAAGAATTGCTGGTAGAATACAAAGTCCCGTGAAACGTGACAAGTTTTATGAGGACAGACTTTGAAATCGCACGTCACTTCAACATTCCCACCTGAGCCATTTTCATTTATTGGCGACTCCAGTAACACAGCGTAGAATCCCTACTGGGAATGAATTACTTGTGTTTTGGATACCTTAGCAGGTAGCCTCACCTCCAACGTATGATAGAGGAGTTTATCAAGAAGCAGTTATGAGATGGGGAGGCTGAAGAAAGTACTAGCCCGTCGATTGAATTGGTGGTGATTATATCAAAAAGAGAGTTTGCGGAACGGTGGCCTGTTGCTTCTTTTATGATTTCAGGTACCTGAATAAGTGGAGAATTACAGGCGCATACCTTACCCTCATCATACAGGATACGGAATGGAAATCTCCACTAAAAATAGCGTACATCATTCACAGGAGCTGATGGTTGCGTGCTCTTGTACTTATATTCTGGATGGTACGTTGAACATGGCAAGGGCCTCTAGTGGCCTCCACTCTTTATGTTTTTGAAGGTAACTGCGTTGTTCGTAACACTTTTACTATCCTGAAGATCCAATTATTATTCTTTCAGCACTTTTCATCAGGTGTAAACCAGCATCTCTCTCGCAGAAGCGGTACATCTACGCTGTCTGTGACGCGGAACCTGTCACTAGGACTATCTCATCGCCAAATGCTTCACGTACTCCTCAGACAGTTTATGCGGCACGGCTATTTGCCCGAATTTAGCTCTGTAGAAATTTTCAGAGCTGCCGAGGACGAAAATCACAGTAATCAGATCAGGCAGCGAATTGTGCTGAACAATACCTTCGATCCAGAAACTAATACGTTCCGTGATGCACGTTTTATTCACTGCTACTCACAGCTGTGGTAGTTATGTAGCTTCCAGAAGTCTGAGGCCCGGCCGAACGCCTGCACGCTGAGCTATTGCAGTAATACGTGACTCGTTTTATGAGGGCAGGCTTTGAAATCGCACGTCATTGCAACATTCCCACCTGAGCCATTTTCATCCCATACATTTTAGCATCTCTGAGAAGACCACTTTTCACATACACACACAGAGTATCATGTCCTTCGGTATGACATCCGAAAAAAAAATACCTTAAATGAGTAACAGCACAAATACTCCTAAAAGTATTTGTAAGATAATGATTGGTGGTAGTTAACTTATAGAATACTTCAACAAAATACGGACCGGTGTTCAACATGATGAACAAAAATATGTTAAAATGTAACTCAATTGAAAATAAAAATGTAAGCTTTCGTAGCGGTTGTCGATTAACTTAAAAATCGTTTAGGTTGCGTACAGCGTATTTCTTTCCAGAATCTCTGGATTCGCCTTTTGTTGAGGCCTCCTTCTGGAAACTAGGAAACTGGTTGGAAACAGTGGCGCGGTTTTATCGCCATAAATCGACGTTCACCTCTGTATCTACTCTGCAAACCACTGTGAAGTGCATGGCAGAGGGTACGCTCCATTGTACCATTTTTTAGGGCGTTTCACCGTCCCATTCACGTATGGAGTGTGGGAAGAATGATTGCTCAAATGTCTCTGTGCGTGCTGTAACCCCTCTCTTCGCCATCCTTATGGGAACGATGTATAAGGATTTCTAATATATACCTAGATTGAACACTTAAAATTGGTTCTAAAAACTTTCTAAGTAGGTTTTCACGGGATAGTTTGCGTCTACCTGCAAGAATCTGCCAGTTCAGTTCTTTCAGCACCTTCATGACACACTCCCATGCGTCAAAAAAACCTGTGAACATGGTTTCTACCCTTCTTTACATCCGTTTAATTTTTCCTGTTAGTCCTATTTCATAACGATCCCAGGTACTTGAGCAATATTTTCGGATGTGTCACGTGAAAGCTTGAGACGTGCAGATTGACTGTTTTTCCTATGATTCTACTAGTAAACCGCATTCTGACAACTGCTTCACCTACGACTGAGCCTATGTGGTCGTGCCATTTCATATTCTTACAAATTGTTACACCCAGATGTTTATGAATTCACCAATTCTAGTTATGAATCACTGATATTATAGTCATAGGATACTACGGTTTTTCCTTTGGTGAAGTGCACAGTTTTACGTTTATGAACATTTGAGGCACGTATACAGTCATTGCGACACTTTGAATTCTTATCAATATCTGACTGAATATTTTTGCATCTTCTTCCTGTCAGTAATTATACACTGACAAAAAAAATAGAAAATAAAAAAAATCGCACCCCCCCCCAAAAAAAAATTAATGTAGAGCAACGCAATTTAGGGAATACATTTGTCTAGGTAACATATTTAAGTGATTAAAACTGCAGGATCACGAGTAATGTAAGACTGAAATACGCCACAGCAAATGTGAAGTACCGCTACATTAATAACCAGTGAAGCCACCAGAATGTTGAATGCAAGCATGCAAACATGCATCCATTATGTTGTACAGATGCTGGATGTCAGTTTTTGGGATGGAGTTCCATGCCAGTTGCACTTAGTCTGTCAATACAAGCCGGCCGGTGTGGCCGAGCGGTTCTAGGCGCTTCAGTCTGGAACCGCGCGACCGCTACGGTCGCAGGTTCGAATCCTGCCTCGGGCATGGATGTGAGTGATGTCCTTAGGTTAGTTAGGTTTAAGTAGTTATAAGTTCTAGGGGACTGATGACCTCAGATGTGAAGTCCCATAGTGCTCAGAGCCATTTGAACCATTTTCTGTCAATACAGGTACAGTCAACGCTGTTTGCGGATGATGCTGGGGTTGTCGTCCGATGATGTCCCATTTGTCCTCGACTGGAGACAGGTTTGGTAAACTAGCACGCCGAGCCAACATGTCGACACTCTTTAGAGCATGGTGGGTTACAACAGCGGTATGTGGGCGAGCGTTATCCCTGTCGGAAAACGTACTTGGAATGCTGTTCGTGAATGGCAGCACAAAAGCTCGAATCACCAGACTGATGTACAAGTTTGCAGTCAGGCTGTGTGGGATAACCACGATAGTGCTCCTGCTATCATACGAAATCACACCCCAGACCACAACTCCAGGTGTAGGTCCAATGTGTCTAGCATGCATACTGGTTGCAGGCCCTCAACTGGCCTCCGTTTGAACAATACACGGCCATCACTGGCACAGAGGCAGAACCAGCTTCCATCAGAAAACAAAACAGACACCCTGCCCTTCAACGACGTCTTGCTTGACACCGACGAAGTCGCAAATGGCGGTGATTTGGAATGCACACTAGAGAGCGTCTGGCTCGGAGCTGTCCTTGAAGTAAACAATTTGTAACAGTTCGTTGTGTCTCTATAGTGCTAACTTCTGCTCAGATTGCTGTTGCAGATGCAGTACCATGCGACAGAGCTGTATGCGGAACACGATGGTCTTCCCTCACGGTAGTGCCAAGTGGCCGTCCGGAGCCCATTCTTCTTGTGACCGTACGTTCTCCACCACTGCTATCAGCAGCCATATACAGTGGCTATATTCCTGCTAAGTCTTTCGGAAATATCGGAGAAGGAACCTCCACCTTCTCGCAGCACTATTACACGACCTTGTTCAAACTCAGTGAGGTGTTGATAATGGCGTCTTTCTTGCCTCAAAGACATTCTGGACTACAGCTTCTCATCCTCTGCCCGCAGCTCGTGGTCGTGCGGTAGCGTTCTCGCTTCCCACGTCCGGGTTCCCGGGTTCGATTCCCGGCGGGGTCAGGGATTTTCTCTGCCTCGTGATGGCTGGGTGTTGTGTGATGTCCTTAGGTTAGTTAGGTTTAAGTAGTTCTACGTTCTAGGGGACTGATGACCATAGATGTTAAGTCCCATAGTGCTCAGAGCCATTTGAACCATTTTTGAACTTCTCATCACGTCCAATCTGAAAGGTAACTAACTCTCACGACCATTACAGCGAGTGTTTACAGCAAATCTGATTTGCATCATCATAGTGGTTAGAAATCTGAACAGGTATCATCTTTCAGATGTAGAAAGACACCTAACAACTTTATGTCGTACAACTCCTCCTTGTTGTTGCGATTTATGCTCCGTCAGTGCAGAAACTGCACCATCTGCGCAAAGTCTAAGATCACCATTAATATTGTCTGTAACGTCATTAATATACAGCAAGAGCCCCTACACACTTCCCTGATGCACACTCTAAGTTACTTCTAGATCTGGCGGTGACACTCCATCCAAGATAACTTGCTGCGTGCTCCTTACTAACAGATCCTCAATTCAGTTAAAAATTTTGTTCGATACCGCTTAGTACTGTACTTTTGATAACGAGCTTAGATCTGGCACTGACAGAAATGTTTCTCTGAAACAGAGAAATAGTGCATGTATCTGACCGCCTTGATCCATGGCTTTAAGTAATTTGAGAAAAGTACGTGTTAACTTGCATATGATCGATATTTTCGGAATGCATGCTAAATGGCTTAAGGTGGTCATTCTGTTGGAGACAGGTAAATCTCATCATAGCGACGTTCCGTGGAATCACGGCGCAAATCAGGAATCATTTTATATGTGAAATATGGGGCTAGGTACTCGTTTACTTACATAATATTAAAATAGCAGAGTTTATTAGTCTTTTTACCAAAAATAGTAATTATCATCTTTCTAAAACGCATTTTAGCGCAAAGTTTGTTGTTGTTGTGTTGCAGTCTTGTGTGTGAAAACTGGTGTGGTGCAGCTCTCCACGCTACTGAATCCTGTACAGGCCCCCTCGTCTCCGAATACCTACTGCAACCTACACCCTTCCGAATCTGCTTACTGTACTCATCTCTTGGTCTCCCTCTGCGATTTTACCACTCCCTCTCCACCGCTCCACACACATACGCAGTTTCCTCTAGTATTAAATTGGTGACCCTTTGCTCTCTCAGAATGTGTCCCGGCAACCGTGCCCTTCTTTCAATCAAGTTGTGACACAAATTTCCTTTTTTCGTAATGCTATTAAGTACCTCATTATTTATGTGGTCCATACATCTAATCTTCAGCATCATTCTGTAGCACCACATTTCAAACGCCGCTACACTTAAAATGTAACACTGAAACACACAGTAATAAACCAAAATCATTTTCATTCAGTCCGTGTGCATTCTAATTAACCTCTGGATCATCTACATGGGAAAAACCTGATGGTAATATAGTCAGTCCAGTTTCCGTTACGGATTTCCTTGTATGCAAATCCTTTGTAGCTCAAGTGTTTTTGGTAGGTGCTTGACATTCTTTTGAAGTGTTACACTGTTTTGGAGAGAAATGTTTAGTTGTCGACAGTGTGGTCTTCCTTGCCAGTTGACTATACAACTTTTTTGTACCATTTAGCAGAATGTGCAACTTCTATTTTCACCATTGCACTCCATACTTCTTTGTCAGTGCAGTGCCTGTCATTACGAAGGCCTGTTAGTTGGCAGGTTTGTAACAGGGTCAACTTCCTCGACTTCTGTTTCTTCTTTATTATTGTTCCCGCTTCAAACTATGAAATTTTCTAATAATTTTTGTAAACATAAATGGAAGAACAGCTATGTAAATTAAATATTAAAAAATTAAAACAGTCTTCATCGCCATAAAAATATTTACTGAAATGATGACCGGCTTCAGTTCTTTTAAGACCAGCTTCAGGCCAACTTCAGACTTGTCAGGTATCAAACTAAAACAGACAGACGTAAGAATAATTAAATGAAAATATACCCAATGGTGGCACGTCAAGATTGTGAATGGAGCAGATATCGTATGTTGAGAAACGAACGTCAACTACTGGATAGCATGGTGAGCTAAGGGTTAACTAGGAGAGGCTCCGCCCATTGCCTTCCCCATGACGTCAACAGAAACCAGTAGGGCGCACAGTAAGTAAAGACGTTTCAAAAGTAATGTACATAAAAGTAGTAGCATAAAATTGTAAAAAAGAATAAAATCTGAGCTAAATAACATCATAAAATAATTGCTCGAAGGAGCTGTTAACAGAAGAAAAGTTAGAGACAGTAAACCAATAGCAATTCTAAGAACGAGGACTGCCCTCTATGTGCACTTCGTGAACTCGGCGTCGATGCGTAGAGCGTAAACACAGAAAAGATAAACTAAGCACACGCCTTTGCTTGCCACGGATACGGTGTGAAGAGTGTCGATATGAACCGGCTGAAGCGACCCCATCAGGGACATAATCAGCCACCGGCCATTGCTACATGTTGACACAGAATAGCAGATACGAAGATCCAGTAGTGTCTCTGTCATACGCCACTAGTAATCATGGCAATGAGTACATCATGATGAATCACCAGCAAAATAAATATAACTATAGACGGCGTTGGGGACCTTGGAAAAATGAAGGTTGAAGAATGTTGCCTAATAGTGTTGGTCACAAAATAATAGACCTAAAACTTAGTAAACACAAATGAAAGAGGATACGATTGGACGTGAATGTATGCACATAATCACAACCGGTGACGCACACACCACGTGTACGCCCGCCACGTGATCCACACTGGTTCAGAGCGTAGCGCCGGCTGTGTCAGTGTGAGTGGAGCAGTGCAAAAGTGGACGATGGTACTCAGACTGGAGTAGCGGATTTCGTTGTGGAAAGTTACGTAACAAAGTCGTGGAAACGGTGTGGTTAGTTGTTTGCTGAGAAGTTTTATGCCGTCCCAGTGCCGGCAAAGAGTGTCATGCAACGCTTAGCCCGACAATGTCATCAGACAGGATTTGTTTTGAACAAGTAAAAAAAAATCCGTTAAGTGCCCGCACACTGGAAAATGCAGCTGCTGTTTACCAGAAAGTGCTTCAGAGTCCTACCAAATCAATCCGACGCCTGTCGAAAGAGACCGGCTTATCACGTCGATCATGCGGGCAGTTACTCCACCAGGACCTGCCGTCTTGTCGCGGCACTAGACGGCCCCCCAGGCCATCCAGTCTGTCGGTGTGCGATTACTTTGTGTGGGGAAACCTCAAGTCTAAGGTTAATCGCAGCAACTGTCATAGTCTTCAAGATTTGGAACAGAACATTTCGGATGACACTGCAGCAATTCCAGCAGTTCAGCTTCGATCCGCCTTCAACAACTTGCTGACCAGGGCCCAGAAGTGCCAAGAGACGATTGGTGGTCTCTTCCAACATCTGCTATAGTAAGGTTAGTAATGTACTTCCTTTCCTCTGCTGTGTTTCTTCATACCCTGGAACTCTGTTCTTTGGGCCACTTCTGTTTACCTCACCCTGTATATGGTTCAAATGGCTCTGAGCACTATGGGACTTAACATCTGAGGTCATCAGTCCCCTGGAACTTAGAACCACTTAAACCTAACTAACCTAAGGACATCACACACATCCATGCCCGAGGCAGTATTCGAACCAGCGACCGTAGCGGTCGGTCGGTTCCAGACTGAAGCACCTAGAACCGCTCGGCCACTCCGGCCGGCCATCCTGTATAAAAACAACAATTATGGTTGTAATAGTAATACTGCTTAACGAAACCATTGGATGAAATAGGTAATTAAAGGTGTATGACAAAATAAGTACAAGATGATAAAAATGTTAACTGAGATAAGCGACGTATTCTCTTTAAAATCCTTAAGAAAGTTGTCAGTCGTTAAAGAAACAAACGAACAGGTAAATTCTATAAGTCATCAAAGAGATCAAAAAACTATTTTTCGCTAGACATAACTGTTCATTCCATAAGGATGACGGCTTATTTTTGTGATTTGCACAAATTTCTATCACTTCTAAAGTATTTAACAAGAGTCCTTTGGGGGCAATATAGAGAATTTGTAAATTATTGTGAATGGACCCATCGGTAGTGCCTGATGTGTCCTCTCTAACCGAATGGGGAAATTACAGCCCATCTGTCCGACATATTGTTTACCACAGTCAAGACAAAGAATTTTATAGAAGTCAGCATTTAAATATTTACTATTGCCTTTAGCAACAGTGTGTTTGAGCCTGTTCTGTAAGAGATTCCCGGCAGATAAAGCTAAGGTCAGTTCAGTGCTTTTAAATAATTTATTTTATTGGAAATACGCTTTAGTAAATTTTCGGTTGAAAGTTTCGAAATGATCATGTGACTGTTGTAACTTGTTGAATAAAAAATGGACTTCATTAATATTATAGCCGTTGGCTTTAGCAACTTGTTTAAGAATTGTCGACTTTTTGAATTTTGTGAGGCAAAGGCGTAATTTTAATATTGTATGGACCACTGATATGAAAAACAATTATATTTAAAAGGATGGCGAGAAGTAGCATTAAAGATGAAATCTGTCGCAGTTGGCTTTCTATAAATGACAAAGCAATTTTTGCCGTTCACGATCTCCACCTGCCACCATTTGTTCACTACGTGATCAAAAGTATCCGGACACACTCCAAAACATACGTTTTTCATATTAGGTGCACTGTGCTGCCACCTACTACCAGGTACTCCATATCAGCGACCTCAGTAGTCATTAGACATTGTGGGACAGCAGACTGAGGTTCTCCGCGGAACACAGACTTCGAACGTGGTCAGGTGATTCTGTGTCTCTTGTGTCATACGTCTCTATGAGATATTTCCACACTCCTAAACATCCCTAGGTCCACTGTTTCCAATGTGATAGTGAAGTGGAAACGTGAAGCGACATCTACAGCACAAAGCGTACAGGACGACCTCGTCTGTCGACTGACAGAGACCGCCGACAGTTCAAGAGGGCCGTAACGTGTAATGGGCAGACATCTATCCAGACCATCACACAGGATTTCCAAATTGCTTCAGGGTCCACTGCAAGTACTGTGACAGTTAGGCGGGAGGTGAGAAAACTTGGATTTCATGGTCGAGCGGCTGCTCAGAAGCCACACATCACGCCGGTAAACGCTAAACGACGCTTCGTTTGGTGTAAGGAGCGTAAACATTGGACGACTGCACAGTGGAAAAACATTGTGTTGAGTGACGAATCACGGTACACAATGTGGCGATCCTATGGCAGGGTGTGGGTATGGCGAATGCCCGGTGAACGTCATCTGCCAGCGTGTATAGTGCCAACAGTAAAATTCGGAGGAGGTGATGTTATGGTGTGATCGTGTTTTTCATGGATGGTTTGCACCCCTTTGTTTGCGTGACACTATCACAGCGCAGGCTTACATTGATGTTTTAAGCACGTTCTTGGTTTCCACTGTTGAAGAGCAATTCTGATATGGCGATTGCATCTTTCAAACCGATCGATACATGGCATGTGGAGGAGTGGTTACACGACAATAACATCCCTGTAATGGACTAGCCTGCATAGAGTCCTGACCTGACTCCTACAGAACACTTTTGGGATGTTCTGAAACCCCGACTTCGTACCAAGCCTCGCCGATCGACATCGATACCTCTCCTCAGTGCAGCACTCTGTGAAGAATTGGCTGCCATTCACCAAGAAACCTTCTTCCAGCACCTGATTTAACGTATGCCTGCGATAGTGGAAGCTGTCATGAAGGCTAAGAGTGGGCCAACACCAAATTGAATTCCAGCATTACTGATGGAGGGCGCCACGAACTTTTAAGTCATTTTCAGCCAGGTGTCCGGATACTTTTGATAACATAATGTATATCCTCTTTTAATTATTCTTACGTTTATATGTTTCAGTTTGTTAGATGTTACTCAAAGTCTGTAAATGTACTTATATTCCAGAGATCGGCCGGAAGATGGTCTTAAATTGACAAAAACGATCATTATTTTAACAAATTTTTGTATGCGATCCAGACTCTCTTCATTTTCAAAAAATATGGTTAACATAAATATAACTGATAAGAAGCCTCTGCTGAAGGTATTTGGCTGTAGCGTGGTCTTGTACGAAAGAGAAACATGGACGATAAACAGTTCAGGCAAGAAGGGAACAGAAGCTTCTGAAATGTGATGGTACAGTAGAGGTGGAGATGTGATGAGTAGGTTGAGAAACTAATCAGGGGAAATCTAGCTAGGGAAAGAAGAAATTTATGGGACAACTCCACGAAAAGAAGGGATCGATTGATAGAACATATCTTAAGGCAACAAGGACTCGTCAGTTAGCTAATCAACGGATATGTGTTGGAGTGGGGAAGGTGGGGGCGGGATGTAAAAATTGTACAGAGAGAGAGAGGGAGAGAGAGAGAGAGAGAGAGAGAGAGAGAGAGAGGGGGGGGGAGGGGCTGAGACCAAGGATGAATACAATAAACAGGTTGAAATGGACGTATGTTGCAGTAGTTATTCGTAGATGAAGACGCTTGCACGGGCTTGATCAGCTTGGAGAACTGTTTCAAACTTGTCTTCGGACTGAAGACCACAACAACAAAAACACTACTAAATAATTTACAAGAAAATGTTTCCCCAGAATGTCAAGTTTAGGGTGTTTTAGTGGGGAGGGGGGGGGGGGAAGCTAAATATTTAAGCAGTGGTTGTAAGGATAATTTTAAACTGAAATGCCCATTCAAATATGGCGAAGTTTTCTGTTACTGTGGAGATGCAGCTGCTCGAAGATGATGGACACGTCCACAAGAGCAGAGCCTGAGGCATCCAGACGGTGGAGTGTAATTCTACAGCGATTACGTTTTCGTTGATAATTCCTCACCGCTGATAAATTCATCGATAGAGTTCACTTCATGAGCGGCTGTTTTAAAAATCCCGTAGTTCACATTAGAGAAGTGAGAAATATGCACTGTGTGGATGATTTGTCAGTGTTGCTTCTCAGTAAATACATGTTGCGCTGGGATAAACAATCGTTAAATTAGATGTGTTGTCTTACCGAAACATCCTACAGGGCTCACGGGTGGAGAAATGCTGCTAAACGAGATGCAATTGACCGAGAAACTGTACATTCTTTAATCCAGATACCATCTACATTAAATATTGCTTTGCCTGATCACTAAAATCACCACGCCTTAGTATATTTTTGTCTTATCGATCGTTAGAAAGAGAAGTCAAAAAATAAAAACGAAACATAAGATAAGGAACAGTAGCATACTGAATGGTGCAATCCTCATAAAAGTACACCAGCAAATCCCCAGTACAAATACACGAAATATTACAAAGGATAAAAAAAGTAAAATTAAACGCATGGTGTGAAATGGTTCAAATGGCTCTGAGCACTATGGGACTTAACATCTATTGTCATCAGTCCCCTAGAACTTAGAACTACTTAAACCTAACTAACCTAAGAACATCACACAACACCCAGTCATCACGAGGCAGAGAGTATCCCTGACCCCGCCCGCATGGTGTTGTAACAACAACTGTACATATAATAATTTTTTCTTCTGATTTTCGATAAATTAGTGTAAGCAATGTTTTGATTTCATTTCTTTTTCTTTTTGTGTCATTATGTTAAAGAAACTGTAAGCAACTTTCGATGTGAATATTAATATTTATGTCAAATTTCAAGCAATGCTATAACAGAATTGAAGTGTAATCCATGTTGAATCTATTGTAACATGTTTAAAATTGTAAGTGTGCGCCTGGTCCATACGTAGGCAATGTATTAGGATATGTGGAATGTAAAACTTTTGGTGAATACCCTGTCTGTAGGGGAGCGGTAAAAGGTGGATGGCAGGCGAGCGCGGGAAAATGCACACGGGCGCGGCACGGCATAACGGGCTCAGCAATATAGTCGGAGTTGGGCATCGGTCTGAGAAACACGCTCTGGATCGAGGAGGCTCTCCTGGAAAACGTGATTTCATTGAGCCTCGGATGTGCCATTTCCGACGACTATACAGCATGGCTATATTCTATAGGCACTAAATTGAAAAGGATTGCGACGCTAAGAAGAAGCAAAGTGCCGATACACCAAGAGCCATAGCTGTGATTGTATGTGTGCTGTGCGCCTCGCCATCTCGCCGCCCGCCAACCGCCGCATCGACACGAACAGGTTGAATCTTTAGAATTGTATTCGTGTAGACCAGTGTTAATTTTGTTCCTGACTGTTCAATAACAACTTAACTTTTACCAGAATTGTCCTATCAATTAATTATCCTCATCACTAACCTAGACAGGGTCCTTTCCACATGTTGTGCAATCCGAGTGTCCCGAAATGAAGATTTAAAGTTTATGTTAATAAGAATTACCTGCAGACCTATCTATGCTAGAATGAATTTTAAGGAGCTTTATTGTTAATGAAAATATAAGCAAAGAATAAAGGTCTGACAAAGTTGGAAGATAATTTTGGAATTGGTTTAGTAATGAAGCTTAATTAATTTGAGACAAAAATAATGGTAGTTAAATGAGGAAGTAATAAGACAAAAAGAGTAGTAACTCATATATTGTAATTCTTGAGTGCTTAATGCTTCCAATAGTTAATAGTTTCAACACAGTGATCATAACAGTTTCAGGGTCCCCCCTCCACTCTTTTCTTTTCTATTCATTTAAATTCTGATGTGTACTGAACTGATTTGAATAGCAAAGTTAAAGTCAATATAAAACCTAAATTTATCAGTGTTTTACCCTTATTAAAATTGACATTGTTTGTGTGTTTCAAAAGTGCTATTTCTAGGGTAACCTATGCCCGATTTCAGTCGGATCAATAGACAAAACGCAGTTTGTAGTAATCATTGTAGTGTAATGTTGTGTATTTATAGCTTGTCCAAATTAGTACAGAAAGGGAAAATACTAGTTCAATAGATTTTTCTGGTTCTAAAATTTACCATATAATGCAGTATTACTACGTGTTGTTATGCTTGTACGTACATCCACTTGTACAAGGAAAAAACTCACTTAATGCCTAATTAGGCTGGCGACCGTATTATTAACAATTGGTAGCATCTGCTGTGTATGTTCCTTGCCCGTCCTTACGTGTAGTTGCACTTCAGACTTGCTTGACGTATTATTGTTGTTACTGAGTGGGTGTAAGTCTGATTTTGCCTCCATTCAGGTACACGTGGTCAACATATTTACTAAAATCCTTTCTTATAAGGTGAAGCCCGTCAACTTACCATAGTACAGGCTTTAAAGAGTTAACGTACGCCCGAGCGTAGACGTTAAAAGTGGCTTCCCGGTGACAGGACATCCAGTTGTTGTCGGTCACAAATTAAAGTGAATACCGAACAGTGGATGTTCAGTGGCTCGAACTGCAATAATAGTTAGTAAAGTAAATAGCAGTGAACGTCAAGTACGATAGTGTGGTGTAATTTGCGTTCAGTATGGACAAGAATGTAGAAACAGTAGATGTGCCGAGCGTAATGGAAAATGCGGCTGGCAGTAGCAGGAGTTTACGCGGCCAGATAACAGATGGCGTTAGCGGAAGACAATTGGCGTACATACAATATCATGAACACGTTAACGAACAGATTGAAATGTCGAGATCGTCTCGAACACAGCAAGGGATAAAACAGGAAGTAGAGGGTGACTTTGTAGATGATAGTGGGTATGTGAATGGATCCACTGACATAATTGATCCTCAACAGATAAAGAAAGAATCGAAAGAAAATTTTGAAGTAGGATCGGAACACACCGATTCCGTAGAACAAGACAGTGTGAAAATTTTAAGCATGAACGATTTATTTGAACAATTAACCAAACAAATTTCAGGGCAGAATAATCAGCTTAAGACACACGTTGCCGAGCAGCTCAAAAAACAAAGTAATCAGCTCAAAACACAGAACGAGCAGCTTAAAACACAAATTGGTCAAATTAAAGCACAGGTCGAAGATCAAGGAATTAAAAATAGTAAACAAATGGAACAGGTAGAACAAAAAGTGGGTAATTTAAGTTCTGTGGTAAATACTATGAAATTTGAAATTGACACCATTAACAAAAATATGGGTACTATACAGAGGGAAATTGGTAACATTAACAGTAGGTTCGATGTTGAAATTCTCAACATCCAAGAGAAAGTAGAACCTCTGGTTGAAACAAAAGTAGACGAAAAAGTTTTCGGTCTTAAAACTGAAATCGTAAACGAATGTCAACACGGAATCTCACAATTGAAAAAGGCAGTTTCAGACACTGAAAGAGATTTAGTGAGAAAGTTACCGGATGTGTACAAAAATGTGAACAAAATACTTCGAAAATTCAAGGCAAAATTTTCGATCTTGAGAGTAAAATTAAAGATAGGCCTGGTGTTGTCTGTAGTGGCACACCACTTACGAAGCTGTTAGAAAGTGAGGAACGCTTCGATCCCGCCAAGAAACATAACGGATGGCATCCGTTAGATTTCATCAAAAATTGCGAGAGAATATTTCCTGAACACTTATCTGATCAGGAAAAGATAAACGTAGTAATTAGCGCCTTAGCAGGTGACGCTAAGCGCTGGGGAATTAATTTGAATACCGAACGAATGACGTTCGAAGAATTTAAGCAAAGGTTTACGGAAGAATATTGGTCCGAACAAAAACAGGATCGTTTGTGGCGCGAGTTTATCATGGCCAAACTTCATGATAACAGGGGCAGAAATTCTTTGAAGGATTTCTGCGAATATTGGTACCGAAAATTGACACATTTAAGAGGTAGAAGATCAGGTTCAGAAATTATCTGGGAGCTATATAAAAAGCTTCCAGAAGATTCAAAGAGATACGTGGGAAGCAATCATCGCAGCTTCCAAGCATTTCTAGAAAGGGTCGAAGACGAAGACCATTGGCGCGAAAGTCGTGCCAATTATCTAAATTTTGGTAACCGAAATAACCGTAATAATGACGAGAGAAATGACGGCGAAGGGTTTCGCGTCAATATGATACAGAGAGGTAGAGGTAGAGGAAGAGGAAGTTATCCAGGTCGCGGTAGAGGATACACTGCGCAAAATAATAACGACGCGGGAAACTGATTTCCGCGAACGTTGCGGGCCAAACGGAAGCGGACAATATATACCGGCCCCGATTTAAGAAAAGTTACTGAACTGACAGTAATGTTATGAGACAGGTTAGAGACAGGCGTGGAACGACGCAACGTGTTGTTGCGAAACAAGCGTCAGGTGCGAGCGCGAATGACTCATCTTTGCCGCGCAGAGCAATACTTGTTAACAGGCGAGTGGAGCATCAGAGGGCAACGGCCCAGCCTAGCAGAACAGCTGTTCAGAGAGAAGCCGCTAGCAATGCGGCAGCATTAGATATGAACGTTGCCGTAAGAGCTGGTGAATACATTATGAGTGGTAATTCCGTGGCGAAGGAAATAATATATGAAACTGTGGATACACAGAGAGGTGCGGATAGCAGTGTTTGCAATGAAGTAAAAGGCGAGAATGGATTAGTTGAAGTAAGTAATTGGCGTGTGCAGATTGACGATCTGTACAAGGGCCTAAAGCAATGTGAGTGGGAGGATTTTAAGAAGGAGTATGAGGCAAAGAAATTAGTTAGTGGAAAAGGAGATAGTAGGGACGTCGATAAGGTGACGTGGCCCGAGTTTAAAGAGGAGAGAGTAAATAGCGCCGCGCAAAGTACGCGTGCTGCCGATAGGACGAAGGTGAAAAATAGGAAGGAATTAGAGGACGAAATCCTTAGCATTGACGAGGAAGTAACTTCTGTTAATGGTCCGCCAACAGTACAAGCTGCTACCGAAAGGCACCATGGGGAAGGGACAGGTGATTACCTAAAAGTAATTGAAGTCCACGAGGATTACATGAAATATGAATTAACAGTAGATGTGAGTAAAGCTGATGATGAGGCCGTTTTGCCAAAAGAGGATACTGAGTTAAAATCAAAGCCTGACCAAAATACAAAGGAAGAACTTAGTGCCTGTCTCAGAAAAGCTTTTATGTTAGAACCTGAAAGCGATACAGAATGGTCGGATTCTGACGATAGTTCAGAAGACGAATATTTCGGTACTAGCGAAAATAATGGGGATACAGTTAATTGCGATATTGTATCTATTGATGATGAAGTTTCAAAACAAAATCCAGATGTTGAGACTGAACAAAGAAAGAAAGAGCCACCGGACGACTCAGTGTTTATTTTGCAACGAGTTCAAGTAAGTAAAGACTTTGAACTCCAGAAACCGAAAAAGCCGCCAGATATAATTGGTTCACAGGTCAGGAACGTATCTTGGGACGATGTCACAGTCGACCAAGGTGCGTTGCGGAAAAAGCAGGAAGGGGCAAATTTATATCGGATTTTGAGAATGTCATGAACACCTTACATCATGAAACTACTGGATTCCCACCGGAAGAAATTTTGTTAGGCGGCAGGAGTAAAAGTTTAATTGAGGAAAAACTAGAGTTTCCGCCTTGTACAAGCTTGGGGTTGAGTCAAAAGAAAGAATTAGTCAGAAAAAGGGCAAAGCAAAAAGATGAATCTAGGTCTAAAAGACACGATAAAAATCTGAATGTTTCAAAATTTAAAATTGGGGATCATGTTCTTTTAAAAACCCACGAAAAGTCTAGTTAACTGAACCATGAAATTTCCAAATTTAAATATATTTATAATGGGCCGTATATAATACAGAACATTCCACATGATAATCCTTACTACCTAATCTACCCAAAATCCAAAAAACCTTTAGGTGTAAGAAATGTTGTAGACCTGAAACTGTATGTTCCTAGGAGTGAGTGACATAAGTACACTCAGAAAGCAATTTGCAGTAAATGTGCTGTATCCTATGCTGAAACTATTTTATTTCAAATTTAACAAATCTTTGTAAATGTATATATACCATTGACAGTGTGCTAATGTAGTTATGTGAGTTTCAGATTACCAAATGCACTATAAATGTAAGAATGTATGGAGAAAAGGACTGAAAAGGAAAGGGTAAATGCCGAAAACCAAAGTGGACAGTATATGAGTCATAATATAAAGGACTGCCAAACACCAATGAGGGCAGATAAATAGTCAATGGAAAATTGTAAGTGTGATACAGGAGATGTGACAATATGAGGTGAAAAGGACTGCCCAAATCTGAATAATAGGCAGCAAATATGTGTAGTAAATTTTCTGAATATTATTGTGTGTTTTTTTTTAGTAAGTAAGGAAATGGACTGCCATTCAACGCAAGCAGCAATAAATTGTCTTATAGTGTATATAGATATTTGCATTTGCTTTGTAGTTAAATGTTTGTGTTCCAGATTTTGAAATTATTTCTTTGAGAAATTTAGTAAAAATGAGTAATTTGCTATTTAAGTAATGTTGTGATAGGAGGGTGGACTGTGCCAAAGGCACTTAAGTAAATGATAAGTAAATGTTCTTGATATGTTAAAAAGTGTAGACCTATATAATGTGAGTGAAAGGAAGCTTGTGGTATAAAATTTTTTTTTGGATGGGAAATTCACATAAAGATTCAGAACCACTGTATAAGTGTAAAATTTATTGTTCCCATCAAATTTATACTTAATAAAATTTACTGGAAACAGGGGCATGTGTGACAACAACTGTACATATAATAATTTTTTCTTCTGATTTTCGATAAATTAGTGTAAGCAATGTTTTGATTTCATTTCTTTTTCTTTTTGTGTCATTATGTTAAAGAAACTGTAAGCAACTTTCGATGTGAATATTAATATTTATGTCAAATTTCAAGCAATGCTATAACAGAATTGAAGTGTAATCCATGTTGAATCTATTGTAACATGTTTAAAATTGTAAGTGTGCGCCTGGTCCATACGTAGGCAATGTATTAGGATATGTGGAATGTAAAACCTTTGGTGAATACCCTGTCTGTAGGGGAGCGGTAAAAGGTGGATGGCAGGCGAGCGCGGGAAAATGCACACGGGCGCGGCACGGCATAACGGGCTCAGCAATATAGTCGGAGTTGGGCATCGGTCTGAGAAACACGCTCTGGATCGAGGAGGCTCTCCTGGAAAACGTGATTTCATTGAGCCTCGGATGTGCCGTTTCCGACGACTATACAGCATGGCTATATTCTATAGGCACTAAATTGAAAAGGATTGCGACGCTAAGAAGAAGCAAAGTGCCGATACACCAAGAGCCATAGCTGTGATTGTATGTGTGCTGTGCGCCTCGCCATCTCACCGCCCGCCAACCGCCGCATCGACACGAACAGGTTGAATCTTTAGAACTGTATTCGTGTGGACCAGTGTTAATTTTGTTCCTGACTGTTCAATAACAACTTAACTTTTACCAGAATTGTCCTATCAATTAATTATCCTCATCACTAGCCTAGACAGGGTCCTTTCCACATGTTGTGCAATCCGAGTGTCCCGAAATGAAGATTTAAAGTTTATGTTAATAAGAATTACCTGCAGACCTATCTATGCTAGAATGAATTTTAAGGAGCTTTATTGTTAATGAAAATATAAGCAAAGAATAAAGGTCTGACAAAGTTGGAAGATAATTTTGGAATTGGTTTAGTAATGAAGCTTAATTAATTTGAGACAAAAATAATGGTAGTTAAATGAGGAAGTAATAAGACAAAAAGAGTAGTAACTCATATATTGTAATTCTTGAGTGCTTAATGCTTCCAATAGTTAATAGTTTCAACACAGTGATCATAACAGTTTCAGGGTCCCCCCTCCACTCTTTTCTTTTCTATTCATTTAAATTCTGATGTGTACTGAACTGATTTGAATAGCAAAGTTAAAGTCAATATAAAACCTAAATTTATCAGTGTTTTACCCTTATTAAAATTGACATTGTTTGTGTGTTTCAAAAGTGCTATTTCTAGGGTAACCTATGCCCGATTTCAGTCGGATCAATAGACAAAACGCAGTTTGTAGTAATCATTGTAGTGTAATGTTGTGTATTTATAGCTTGTCCAAATTAGTACAGAAAGGGAAAATACTAGTTCAATAGATTTTTCTGGTTCTAAAATTTACCATATAATGCAGTATTACTACGTGTTGTTATGCTTGTACGTACATCCACTTGTACAAGGAAAAAACTCACTTAATGCCTAATTAGGCTGGCGACCGTATTATTAACAATTGGTAGCATCTGCTGTGTATGTTCCTTGCCCGTCCTTACGTGTAGTTGCACTTCAGACTTGCTTGACGTATTATTGTTGTTACTGAGTGGGTGTAAATCTGATTTTGCCTCCATTCAGGTACACGCAGTCAACATATTTACTAAAATCCTTTCTTATAAGGTGAAGCCCGTCAACTTACCATAGTACAGGCTTTAAAGAGTTAACGTACGCCCGAGCGTAGACGTTACAGTGTGATTTCTTTTTAAACTTCATATAGACGTTGTGAGTTATTGGCATGTTTTTACATAAATGTAATGCAACAAAATTTTATTTAGGTGCTCTTGAAAATTCCATGGAGATTTTTTACCCAATTCAGACGAAGCACCTAAAACTAGACATGGGTTTGCTTGTGCTTTTCAGAAGTTTCTATTCTTCTTCAAATACAATGTATGAATCATGTTTATGATTTATCAATCGTCACTACGAAATTGTTTGGCAATGAAATTTAGTTATTAAATCGTGTCAAAGTTGAAGCGAGAACGTTGTAAGTATGAATCAACATCAAGTCGCTGTTTTCTCTCTGTTCTGTCGTCATGTTAAATTATCTACTTAGGGTGTTTCACTTCAAGTTATCACTTCGAAGAAATCTTCAAGGTCAAGATCAGTTCTTAAGAAAATCGCATTCAGTAACTGTGAAAATCATTGTATTTCGCACTCCTTAGCCATCCATCCCAAGTTTCTGTTCGTGGATACAATCAATGGTCGATATGAAATCGTTTACGGTGAATCACAACTCGTAATTGGAGAAATTTTTGATATTTTCTGAAATTCGTTTTGCACTGCCATGTGTTGCGTGTTTACTGTAGGAGAGTTAGACTTCCAGGACCCGCGCGCGGCAGCAGTTTTCTCCGCTTGCAATCAGCGTCCTCCCCTCGCAGTTTGTTCCCCCCTAATGTCGCACACGTGGCCAGCACAACTGAGCCCGCACCGGTGCGCGATTTCTCTCACTCGCAGGCCTTGTTGGATGCGGCGCTACAGGTTCTCTGTAAAAGACTTACGGAGCTGCCGCAGAAACCTAAAACTGTCAGCGAGAGCCCGACAAAGTAAGAGAAGTTGTTGTATTGTCGAGAGGCATGCTTAATCGAAAATAGTGAATTATTGAAGGAAGCTCAGTAGCTAGTTAACTAGACAAACGTAGACAACAGTGAGGAATAAGAATAAGGGATTGCAAACATAGAAGCATTTCTAGTAACTACAGCGAACTCTGAAGATTAACAGTATGTACGGCATGTAGCACAGAAGAGAAGTAATCAGTCTCTTGAGAAACTAGTTTAAGCAACTGACGAACTCAGTGGGAAAACAATGTCGCAAAACTGTGGACGAACTTGCTCAGAAAAGTAACTTCAAAACCGAACTACCAGAGGGGAAGATAGAATTACAGGATTCAGATAGTGAAAGAAGAATAGCATTCCATTTGCCAATTAGCTACAGAAGTGTATAAAAATGATGAAGCTCTTAACGAGAGCCTAAAAGTGCGATGTCTTTAAAGTTCGTCTTGGTTAGAATTTCAGGTTTCCGTATCGTGTCGCGATGGTCCCGAGCGTTCTTCCCGAGGTGTGTGGTTGAATTCCTCTTCTCTTAACTGTCTAATGCAGGTCGAATTGTCCTTTCTGCTAACTAGGAAGCTTCAGATGGATACTAACACAAAAAAAATGGCTCTGAGCACTATGGGACTCAACTGCTGTGGTTATCAGTCCCCTAGAACTTAGAACTACTTAAACCTAACTAACCTAAGGACATCACACACATCCATGCCCGAGGCAGGATTCGAACCTGCGACCGTAGCAGTCGCACGGTTCCGGACTGCGCGCCTAGAACCGCGAGACCACCGCGGTCGGCGATACTAACACAATTAACATGTAAAGAGCATAAATAAAATTGCTCTTTCTTGAGCATCACCTTCTCATCATGCGAGGAAAATAATAAGTAAACAAATAAATAAACGATAAATCTTCTTCTGAGACGTTTCCAGTTATTATACATGTCAGATACATATCGCACTACTGAGTATAAGCACTTCCACTGTAATATCGAACTTTTACTATCATAATGTGGTATATTTTGAAATGAACCTCAGCCTGGTGGCAACGTACAAATAAGAAAGTTTTGGAACATTTTTCTATATTTCGGATGTTTCTTCACATGGTAACGTTGTTCCTCAATATAAAGAATAGGTTGACAGGTTTTCGCATTACGATGTAGTAAAAGCAGTGTCCGAGGAGCCAGACACTGTTTTTCGCCATTGCAAACAAATGACAATATGACATGTTCAGCATTAATCGCTTGCCCTATCGTTCTGTTGATACTCGCCAGCTTTTTTCTCGTCCAGTTTCAGATCTTCATCCTCTCACTACAAACAAAAGTATGCGCCAGGGTGTCGAAAAATTGGCAATGGTTGCAGTAGGGATGAGAGCGTAGGTGAGTGATCATCCCATTAACAATGTCATACCATGCTGAAGTATATTTGGCGTGCGGATGGTGTTGGTGATGTAAGTCCAGATCTGTTTCCAGTTTTTATCAAGATCTTTCTTTTCAGTTTGATTCCGCTGCTGTTGTTTTATCATTCTAAGATAAACTGAAGAAACTGCGAAGTGTTGAGATGGCTAGGGCAGATAGGTGATTTCCATATAGTACTCGCGGACGTGTCTCAAGGAGGCATTGACGTGTCCTACGCTGATTGGTGACCCAACGTCGTCAGGTTGTAATGTGACGAATAAGCTCTTGAACACTCCAGTCTGATTGCTGCGGGTTATTTTTAATTTTCCATTGAGGTAGCGAGGCACTGCGTCCAAACATCATTCGTACCTAAGCCGCCAGCCTGTCAAGCAAATGTTATTGTTTGAACAGAGATCCTGAATATATTTCCTCTCCACACATACCAATATAGTGCAACAAGGATACTTTGAGCAATAACACGGGATATCGGTAATAAGGCAGCAATGTGATAGACTGTATTGCACACACATGTGTATGTTTGTGCCCGGGAACGAAGATGGGTCCAAGAACCTAACCAGTCTTTGTTCATTGGTTAAAAAATTATGTTAACTCTGACATTTGTTATTTCTTCTCTAAAAAACTCGCTTTTCGCACGTCTTCCATTGGACCGAGTTGGGCCATACACACTGAAGTGTCAAAGAAACTGGTACACCTGCCTAATATTATGTAGTGCCCCCCGTGAGCACGCAGAAGTGCAGCAACACGATGTGTCATGGACTCGACTAATGTCTGAAGTAGTGATGGAGAGAACTGTCACCATGAATCATGCAGGGCTGTCCATAAATCCGTAAAAGTATGAGGGGGTGGAGATCTCTTCTGAACTGCACGTTGCAAGACACCCCAGATATACTCAATAATGTTCATGTCCGGGAAGTCTGGTGACCAGCGGAAGTGTTTAAACTCGGAAGATTGTTTCTGGAGCCACTCAGTAGCAATTCTGGACCTGTGGGGTGTGGCATTGTCCTTCTGGATTTGTCCAAGTCCGTCGGAATGCGCAGTGGACATGAATGGAATTAGGTGATCAGATAGGATGATTACGTATGTGTCACCTGTCAGAGTCGTATCTAGACGTATATCAGTGGTCTCATATCACTGCAACTGCACACGCCCACACCAAAACAGAGCCTCCACCAGCTTGAACAGTCCCCTGGCGACATACAGGGTCCATTTATTCATGTGGTTGTCTCCATAACCGAACACGTCCATCCGCTCGATACAATTTGAAACGTCCAGGCAACATGTTTCCAGTCATCAACAGTCCAATGTCGGTGTTGAGTGGCCCAAGTGAGGCGTAAAGCTTTGTGCTGTGGAGTCATCACGGGTACGTGAGTGGCCTTCGACACCGAAGGCCCATATCGATGACGTTACGGTGATTAATTCGCACGCTGACGCTTGTTGATGGCCCGGCAATGAAATCTGCAGCAATTTGCGGAAGGTTTGCACTTTTGTCACGCTGAGCTATTCTCTTCAATCGTCGTTGGTTCCGTTCTTGCAGGAAGTTTTTCCGGCTGCAGCGATGTCGGAAATTTGATGTTTTACCGGATTCCTAATATCCACAGTACACACGTAGAATGGTCGTACGGGAAAATCCCCACTTCATCGCTACCTCGGAGATGCTATGCCCCAACGCTCGTGCGCGGACTATAAAACCACGTTCAAATTCACTTAAATCTTGATAACCTGCCATTGTAGCAGCAGTAACCGATCTAGCAACAGACACTTTGTCTTATATAGGCGTTGCCGACCGCAGCGCCGTATTCTGCCTGTTTACATATATCTGTATTTGAATGCGCATGCCTATACCAGTTGGCGCTTCAGTGTGGCTAAAAGCAAATCATGCAACTTCGCCGTAATTTCTCATCCAGTGTCAAGTATAGTTTCAACTTCAGGTTGTATGCCCACTTTATATATTGTGGCCGTCCCACATTCGTACCCTAGCTTCACAATGGATTCATACCCGTTGATAATTGCTGTTGTATTTAAAACCACTTCCTGAAGCATGACTATATCAACGTGCCTATGACCGCGTATGGCATTCCGGTCTCCTCTTCAAGCTCCAAACCTTCGTCCTTCCCATTAACTACGTCCGTCTGATCGGATCCTTTCTCTCCCGCCGTCCTTCCTATGTCACCATCCATAACGCAGATTCCTACACCTTTTTCCCCTCTGCCGGTGTGCCCCAAGGCTCCGTCCTCTCCCCCCTTCTGTACCTTTTGTACACGGCGGACATGCCGCCGCCGCCAGCCCCCGTCCACCTTCTCCAGTTTGCCGATGACACCGCCTTCCTTGCCCTTGCCCCCACCCTGCAGCGCTCCCAACACCTTCTCCAATCCCATCTTGACCGGTTCACCACTTGGTGCAACCAGTGGTTGCTCAAGGTCAATCCCTCCAAAACCCAGGCCATCATTGTAGGCAAAACCACCCCTTCCTTCCGCCTCCTTGATTTCTACATCACCATCTATGGCCGTCCTATCGCCCTCACTCCCACCCTTAAGTACCTTGGCGTCACCCTCGACCGTCGCCTCTCCTGGACTCCCCACCTCCGGACAATCCAAGCCAAGGCACGCTCCCGACTCAGCCTCCTCAAGCTCCTCTCCGGCCGTACGTGGGGTCTGGACCCCTCCACCATCCTCCACACCTATAAATCCCTCATCCGCCCTATCCTTTGTTATGCCCATCCGGCTTGGATCTCCGCCCCCCCTCCCTTTTATAAATCCCTCCAAATCCTTGAACGCCATGCTCTCCGCCTCGCCTATCGCATCCGTCTCCCCTCCCCCACGCGGATCCTGTATGATCTCATCCCCTTCCCCCACCTCCTCCTTTTCCTTGAAAGGATACGGATCCTGTACACCTCCCGTAAACTTGATCCTCCTCACCCGCTCGTCTCCCCGATCCTCTCCCACCACCGCCCGCTGCCGCGCCTGTATTCCCACTTCCCGCCCGGTCTCCATCTGTCCACCCTCCTTACCCTCTCCCAAGGTGGCTTCCGCCAGCTCCCTCTCCCTGATGATGTCCTCGTCCCCTCCATCTACCCCTCCTATCAACTTTGACCCTGCCCTGCCCCCCACTTCCCGTGTCCTTTCCTTTCGGCACCCTCCCTCCCTTCTCTTCTCTTCCCTTCTTTTTCCATCTCCCCGTCCCCTCCCTTCCCCTCTTCCCCCGGGCTTCCTCTCCCCCTTCCTCCCTCCCCCCTATCTCCCCTGCCCGTGGCATCTCTGCTCTCCCCTCTCGCTCTCCCACTCCCCTTCCTCCTCCTCCTCTCTTGGCAGGTCCCCGGACTTGCACACGCATAGTGAACATTTGCGTGCCGGAGATCGTCGCCTTCTGTGTCTCGTGTGTGTGACGTCGTATAGTGTTTTTGGTGTCCGCCGTCCCACTACTACGTTCACTTGTGCCGTCGGATTCATCAGTGTTTTGTGCGCCGTGCCAACGTGTTTTCAGTGTTGTTATCGTCACATGTGAACGACTCCGTGTTTTTTGTGTCTCTGTGACCTCTCTCTTTTGCCCGTCATTTTGTTCATTGTCATTCACCATTTTTTATACTCTAGTAAAACGCTATGGCTGAAGAGCGGCGTAGTGTGCCGCTGCCAGCCTACCTGATTTGTACAGGTTTTAAAATAACAATAAAGTAAAAAAAAAAAAAAAAAACATGACTACATCGATGTCTGCAGTGTACAAGTAATGGTTCAAATATCTCTGAGCATTATGGGGCTTAACTTCTGAGGTCATCAGTCCCCTAGAACTCAGAACTACTTAAATCTAACTAACCTAAGGACATCCTACACATCCATACCCGAGGCAGGATTCGAACATGCAACCGTAGGGGTTGCACAGTTCCAGACTGTAGCGCCTAGAACCGCACGGTCACTCCGGCCGGCGTACAAGTAATCCCGTACACTTTTGCACTTTATGTCACATCCAATGCTGTTATGTTGATTGTTGCTATCTTGTACGTTTGCGTCGTCTTAGAGGATTCTACTACTGATCAACGTCCCCCGACCACGAAGTGTTTATCTCTGACACATTTACATAGCTTCCTCTGAACGGCTGTCGACATTCATGGAGATTTGTTGCTCTTGTGGTTGACATTGACTTTTCTCCTTTCTTCTAGTGTCAACCTCTTACGGAGCGTTTTTCTTAAGGATGTTCTTCGTGCGTGCCAGTCTCCTTCTGAGCTTTTGGGACTCTTCTGCGCTCTGCTTCCGAACTGCTCGTTTATTTTTTGAGGCGTCTCTCTTGGATTGGCTTTGCCGCCAGGTATTCAATCACAATGCGACGAGGTACTGCCGCTCCTCTCGCGAATTTTCTCCTTGCTGGGAGCCGAAACTAACAACACAGACGTTACTTTCGTTTTGACGGGAACCATACTTCCGACTGAACCTGGGTGTGGAGCCGGTCAGCATGAATCTCTTCTCGGGGTTGCATCTGTTTATTAGCCGTCCTGTCAGGCGGATTTTCCTGCCCCTGGTCGTCGTGATCCACCGTCTCTTCCTGTTTACCGGTTTCCTCAGCGGAGGTTTCCGACTGTTGAGTGGTGTTGTTGACATGGTGGCCAAGTTCCGGAGCGGCCGCTGTTGCAACTCGACAACGGCGGGTCTGCTAGCACCTGAGCATACGTCACCCTGTCGGCCGCGTCGCTGCCTTCCGTACAGGGGAGGATGCGAGGATCTTGGTTGGTTGGTTTGTGGGATTAAAGGGACCAGACTGCAACGGTCATCGGTCCCTTGTTCCAAAACTTAAAAACTACCGCACAGAGTAAATAAAACGGATAATAGAGACAACAGACAACACAGGACAAGAAAAACTCAGACAAAGAACAGACATAAGAAATTAAAATCACACGGAGCGTGGCGGTGGTTGGCCGACCATAGAATAAAAAAGGAAAAGCCAACCACCGAGAACACATTAAAAACTCAGTTTAAAACCGTAGGCCAAAGGCCAGAATCAACACAAAACAATAAAATAAAACATAAACACTCAAATTAAATGATAAAAACCCCCTGCCCGAATAAAACTTAAAAATAAGCCAGTCATAGCAGGGTCATCAGTTAAAAGGGCAGGGAGCGTATCAGGCAGCGCAAATGTCTGCCTGATCACAGCTAAAAGAGGGCAGGCCAACAAAATGTGGGCCACTGTCAAAGCCGCCCCGCAGCGACAAACAGGAGGGTCCTCCCGACGCAGTAAGTAACTGTGTGTCAGCCAAGACTGGCCAATGCGGAGCCGACAAAGGACGACTGAGTCCCTGCGGTTGGCTCGCATGGATGACCGCCACACAGTCGTCGTCTCCTTAATGGCACGGAGTTTATTGGGCGTGATCCGATCGCGCCATTCAGCGTCCCAAAGCGCAAAAACTTTTCGGCGGAGGACTGCTCGCAAATCAGTCTCTGGGAGGCCAATGTCCATAGATGGTTTACTGATGGCCTCTTTCACCAAGCGGTCAACATATTCATTGCCCGTGATACCGACATGACCGGGGGTCCACACAAAGACCACAGAGCGGCCGCAACGGGCAAGGGTATGCAGGGACTCCTGGATAGCCATCACCAGACGAGAACGAAAGATGGCGACCAGCTCAGCAGTGTAAACGCTGCAGCCAGCCGGCAATGAATGGTTGTTCGGAATGGTCCCCTAGAGCAAGCGCATAACCGGCACGACCAGCAACCATTGAGCCGTCAGTGTACGCAATGCCAGAGCCCTGATACATTGCAAGGAGGGAAAGAAAGCGGTGGCAGAAGGCCTCCGGAGGGACTGAGTCCTTCGGGCCCTGTGCCAATTCCAGCTGAAGGCGTGGGCGAGGCCCACACCATGGGGGTGTACGCAGAGGTGCCCTGAAAGGAGGCGGAAGAAGTAAGGCCCCAAGCCCGGAGAGAAGCTCTCGGACGCGGACCGCGATCGTACTGCCAGCCCTGGGTCGACGTTCTGGAAGGTGGACATGCGACTCTGGGAATAGTGACCGATAGTTAGGATGCTCGGGCAAGCTGAAAACATGGGCAGCATAAGCGGCCAACAAACGTTGGCGCCGTAACCGCAGTGGAGGGACACCTGCCTCCACTAGTATGCTGTCCACAAGGCTGGTACGGAAAGCACCAGTGGCAAGGCGTATCCCGCTGTGGAGGATTGGGTCCAGCACCTGCAACGCAGATGGGGATGCTGAGCCATAAGACAGGCTCCCATAATCCAGACTGGACTGGATTAACGCCTGGTAGAGCCGTAACAGGGTAGATCGGTCGGCGCCCCAGCGGGTGTGGCTCAAGCATCTCAGAGCATTTAGATGCCGCCAACACGCCTGTTTAAGCTGCCGAATATGAGGCAGCCAAGTCAGTCGGGCATCAAAAACTACACCCAAAAACCTGTGGGTCTCCACCACAGCAAGGAGTTCGTCGGCAAGATAAAGCCGCGGCTCAGGATGGACCGTTCGGCGCCGGCAGAAATGCATAACGCGGGTCTTGGCAGCCGAAAACTGAAAACCATGCGCTACAGCCAAAGACTGCGCCTTGCGGATAGCGCCCTGTAGCTGATGTCCAACAGCTGCAATGCCAGTAGAGCTGTAGTAAAGGCAGAAGTCGTCAGCATACAGGGAAGCGGAGACAGAATTTCCCACCGCTGCAGCGAGCCCGTTTATTGCGATTAAAAACAGGCAGACACTGAGGACAGATCCCTGTGGTACCCCTTCTCCTGGACTCGGGAGGAACTATGAGAGGCCGCGACTTGCACGCGGAAGGTACGATACGACAGAAAGTTTCGGATAAAGAGCGTCAGAGGGCCCCGAAGACCCCATCCATGAAGCGTAGAAAGTATGTGATGACGCCATGTCGTATCGTACGCCTTCCGCATGTCGAAAAAGACAGCGACCAGGTGCTGACGGCGGGCAAAGGCAGTACCGATGGCCGACTCCAGACTCACCAGATTGTCGGTGGCGGAGCGGCCTTACGGAATCCACCCTGAGACGGAGCCAGAAGGCCCCGAGACTCCAGTACCCAATTCAAGCGCCGGCTCACCATCCGTTCGAGAAGCTTGCAAAGAACGTTGGTGAGGCTAATGGGGCGGTAGCTGTCCACCTCCAAAGGCCTCTTGCCTGGTTTCAAAACGGGGATGACAATGCTTTCCCGCCATTGCGACGGAAACTCACCCTCGACCCAAATGCGGTTGTAAAGGTCGAGGAGGCGTCGCTTGCAGTCCACTGAAAGGTGTTTCAGCATCTGACAGTGGATGCGATCTGGCCCAGGAGCGGTATCAGGGCAAGCGGCAAGGGCGCTGTGAAATTCCCACTCACTGAATGGAGCATTGTAGGATTCAGAACGGTGGGTGCGAAAAGAAAGGCTCCGACGTTCCATCCGCTCTTTAATGGAGCGGAAGGCCAGTGGGTAATTGGAAGAAGCGGAACTAAGAGCAAAATGCTCTGCCAAGCTGTTGGCAATTTCGTCGGAGTCTGTACAAACTGCTCCATTCAGTGAGAGCGCAGGGACGCTGACAGGGGTCCGATAGCCATAGAGGCGTCGGATTTTGGCCCAGACCTGCGATGGAGAGACATGGAGGCCAATGGTGGACACATACCGCTCCCAGCACTCCTGCTTGCTTTGGCGGGCCCGCGCACGCAGCCGTTTGAAGGTGATAAAGTGTTCAATGCAGGGATGTCGCTTGTGACGCTGTAGCGCCCGCCGGCGATCTTTAATCGCCTCAGCGATCTCAGGCGACCACCAAGGCACAGTCCGCCGCCGAGGGGACCCAGAAGAACTGGGAATGGCAGATTCTGCGGCAGTAACGACGCTGGTGGTGACTAAGTGAACCACCGCATCAATGTCGTCACTAGAGAGAGGCTCAACAGCGGCAATGGAGGAGAACAAATCCCAGTCAGCCTTATTCATAGCCCATCTGCTGGGGCGCCCAGAAGAGTGACGCCGTGGCAGTGACAGAAAGATTGGAAAATGGTCACTACCACACAGGTCGTCATGCACACTCCATTGGACAGACGGTAAGAGGCTAGGGCTACAGATCGATAGGTCAATGGCAGAGTATGTGCCATGCGCCACACTGAAGTGTGTGGAGGCACCATCATTTAAAATCGAGAGATCGAGCTGCGCCAATAAATGCTCAACGGTGGCGCCTCGACCTGTTGCCACTGACCCACCCCACAGAGGGTTATGAGCGTTAAAGTCGCCCAGTAACAAGAAAGGTGGCGGTAATTGGGCTATCAGCGCAGCCAGGACAAGCTGCGCGACATCACCATCTGGTGGAAGGTAAAGACTGCAGACAGTAATAGCCTGTGGCGTCCACACCCGAACAGCGCAGCCTCTAAAGCTGTATGTAGAGGGACAGACTTGCTGTGAAGAGAGTTAAGGACATATATGCAGACGCCACCAGACACCCTTTCATAAGCTGCCCGGTTCTTATAATAACCCCGTTAGCCACGGAGGGCGGGGATTCGCATTGCTGGAAACCAAGTTTCCTGAAGAGCAATGCAGAAGAAAGGGTGAAGGCTGATAAGTTGGCGGACCTCAGCTAGATGGTGGAAGAAACCGCTGCAGTTCCACTGGAGGATGGTATTGTCCATGTCTGAGAAAGACGTGACGGGACTGGGAAGACAGATTACGCCGCTGGGTCACCTGCTGCCTCCGAATGAGCACCTGTGCTAGTGCTTTCCATGGCGTCTGAGGGACCGGCGAGATCGAGGTCCTCAGCGGACGCCAGAAGCTCCACCTCGTCCTCAGACGCAGTGCTTGTAGGAAGCGGTGGGATGGGTGCCACCGCAATGTCGTTAGCCTTGGGGACTTTTTTCTTCTTCTGTTTCTCTCGCTGTGCCTTCGGTGGTTCAGGCTTGGAGGGCTTCACTGGGTCAGTCTCAGGGACGGACGACGACCGTGAGGCCCTACGACCAGGGACTGGTGGTTGTTTCAGCCACTTGCGGGTGTGTGCTTTTCTACTGGTCGGAACTTGCGAAGGTAGGTCCCCAAGGGACCCCTTCCTGGCGAGAGTAGCCGAAGAAGTCTTTCTCTTCTCCGGCTGGGGAGGGGGAACTGATGTCCCCGATGGTTGGGGGGGTGTTGCTCCTGAAGAAGATGGAGCAGGAGCAACAGGGAGTGAAGTGCCCCCCACAACCAAGGGGGCCGGTGGATTCTGACAGATCTTAGAGCCAACGATAAGTGACGATGGGAGAACCGTTGTTGCAGCAGCGGCGTACGTCGACGTCATTGCCACAGGATGGAGCCGCTCATACTTCCGTTTAGCCTCGGTGTAGGTCAGGCGATCCAGGGTCTTATATTCCATTATCTTTCGTTCCTTCTGGAATATCCTTCAGTCCAGCGAGCAGGGGGAATGGTGTTCTCCGCAGTTAACACAGATGGGAGGCGGAGCACATGGAGTACTGGGATGCGAAGGACGTCCACAATCTCGACATGTGATGCCGGAAGTACAGCGAGATGACATGTTCCCGAACTTCCAGCATTTAAAACACCGCATCGGAGGAGGGATATATGGCTTCACATCACAGAGGTAAACCATCACCTTGACTTTTCGGGTAAAACATCACCTTCGAAGGCCAAGATGAAGGCACCGGTGGCTACCTGATTATCCCTTGGACCCCGATGGACGCGCCAGACGAAGTGAACACCTCGTCGTTCTAGATTGGCGCGTAGTTCATTGTCGGACTGCAGAAGAAGATCCCTGTGGAATATAATATCCTGGTCCATGTTTAAACTCTTATGGGGAGTGATGGTGACGGAAACATCCCCCAACCTGTCGCAAGTGAGCAACCTCTGTGACTGGGCAGAGGATGCTATTTTGATGAGAACTGACCCAGAGCGCATTTTGGACAAGCCCTCCACCTCCCCAAACTTGTTCTCTAAATGCTCCACAAAAAACTGGGGCTTGGTCGACATAAATGATTCCCCATCTACTCGCGTACACACGAGATACCGGGGTGAATAATCTCCACTACCTTCTTTGGACAAACGTTACTCCCATGGAGTGGCCAGGGAGGGAAATGATCTCTGATCAAATTTCTTTCCATTGAGGTTAGACCTCGATCGCTTAGAGACTGCTGGTGGAGGCCCACCAGCGAGAGATGATGTACCATGCTTCATTGCGGGTCATCCGCCCTGATACCACCCACTCCGACCAGGGGCTCTCCCAACGGGCGCCACCCAGCCGCAGCAAAGACCACCTGGCAGGATGGCCTTTGCCGGGAGTCCCAATGCCCCAAAGGGATATGCATCTACTCCTCGGCATACGTGGGGAGGTAGCAGCTCAGGCATCAGCAGAGCGATCCCTGTGTAATCAGGGGGCTACCACCAAGAGGGTACATGGCGACCCCACCACAACGGACTGGCTACCGTGCTGGATATCGGGTGTCGAAATTTCCATGTACATCACGAGGGCAAAGATGGAAGTGCACAATGGTGGGAAGGGATGCTATCCGGAACACACTGCAGCGGATGTGGCCGGAAGCTCGATGTAAGTCCAACTCCATGAAAATATCAGGTGTGCCTGATCTTAGGGCAAGATGGATTTAAGATGCACCACGTAAGGTGTCCTTCCCCAAATGGTACGCACTAACGGAAAAATTTGGAAATAGAGTGGTCAAACCCCTCAGGGGACCATCACATTAAAGGCCGAAACAGTTGAGACTCCTTTTAGTCGCCTCTTACGACAGGCAGGAATACCGCGGGCCTATTCTTACCCCCGAACCCGCAGGGGGGTCCAAGGATCTCTGAGTTGTGGTTTAATGTGTGGGCACTGGGGTTTCACAAGCTCGGTGGCCCCACAGGTAACACACGTTCTAGATTGACCTTCATAAACTACTAGTGTCTTCAATCCGCGCGCCACTATAAAGGGCAGTATATGCCTATTCGTATCAATGTGGACATTCCTCGCGCCGTTGTCAACACTGAAGTGTCGTGATGCCCGCCACTTTTCACAATGTATATCTATTAGCGACCCGAACGATTCAAGAGTATGTTTGATTGATCGAACTCCTTTTCGAATGGTAAATTAAATATGCGAACTGTCACACCCTAACCCAGCATAATTAATGCCGACATTCAGTACTTCCCCTTCCGAGGAACCTTTTGTTTTCATCATGACTCTGTGACACACTTCATCGACTGTTAGACAAATATACAAAGAATTCCCTAAGAAATCTTACTGTAAACCTTGAAAGGTCTCTGTTGGATTCCTTTCATGTTTAATTTCTTAAATCTGTTGTCATTTACAGCATAAATTCCTCTTCTAAATTTACTGTGGCGTTTCTGACTATCTGGGAGGAGACTGAGTAGTGGAACGTGTTACTTTTACACATAAACAAGAACGATCTGTCACACTACTACACTTTAAAACACAGTTTATATGTAATTCATGTCACACAGGCTCATACGGAACCTACATCCGCTTTCTTTTATATACTGTATATGATAAGATACTGTCATCCCCCTTCCCTTCTGTGTGAGAGGATGAATGAGCAAACGTATTTCTAGTTGCATGCTTGAGGGTAGCAGAGAAGGCTGTCTGCTAGAGAACAGTAGAACCAACGTCGGAACAGGTAGCTACGCTTTCTAAAAGCAAAGAGGTTTCTATCCTTAGTATGGTCCTGTCCGTCCGTTGTCATGTTGGTATAGGAAGCTGCCCCTCTGGCCACTTCCGTTTGTATTTGTGAGCCACCCTCAGGAAGCACGCTGGGTAGGACGCAGGTCAGTTGGTCCGTGGCGAGCGTCTGAAGTGGTAAGATCTCCGGCTAAGCGCGTGTCTGCTAAGTCCGTAGGACAATGGATTTCTTAAGTTCAGCCTAACTGAAAATTTAATCACCTTTATTTCAGGTTTAGCTCTAAAATATCTAATGTTATCTTAAATTGCAGCGCAGTGCAATTCTCGTGTGATGTTCAGATTATTTTCCGGTAGTTGCTTTGTCAATACTTTGTGAGTAAAGTGGAACCACGTGTTGATCAGTAACTCTAACTAAGATCAATCTTAAATGCGAATGCTTGTGTGATTATAACGTCTCGTCTTGACAATATTTTCAATATAGCAACTTTTCTTTATGTTCAACCCACGTGGCGTGTACTTTGCGAGACCAGTACCACGTGCTTATATAACTGTTTGACCTGTCAGGTTAACAGTAAGACGTTAATAACCAGTTCGAGGTTTTTCTTTTGGAAATTGCTTTTGATCTAATTTATTTTAATTATCAAAATTATTGTGGAGTTATACGCTTTGTGTAAAGCAAGTTGACCACGTGAAGCATATGGTGTAATCATCAAAGTAGCCCTCAGCTATTCTTTTTGGGAAGATTTCACAGAGAGTTAGTATGAATTTAGTATACCAGTGTGTGGTAATTACATGACGGACAGGATTGTGCTACGAACGTAATTTCTTTGGGTGAAAATTTGAATCTGTTTGTAGTGGTTAACTTTCTCTTGCATGCGTTTCAACGTTCTTTGTGTGTTGTTTTATGAATGCAGTGTTGTATGCAGTCTCCCAATCTTGGCTCCATATTTGATGTGTTCCGTAAGATTGCAATCTCACATTTTCACAATCGTAAATAAGGCGCCAGTTTAGTTAGGAATCATGTGTAATATGCTGAAATTTCAATGATCAATCTTAAAATAAATTTCCAAATATAAACTGATTTCTTTCTTTTTATTTAAATTCTCTTTTATATATATATATATATATATATATATATATATATATATATATTTATTACCGGTTGTTGTATGACTATTAAAAGATTATAATTAATGTTAGTCTGTTTGGGAATTTAGTAAACCTAGACTAGATACTTGGAGAAACAGTTCCTCAATAATGCAAGGTTAACTTCCCCAGACAGCTCACAGCGTTTAACCCGTTTTTATTGGCTAGCAGTACCGCTTAACATAGCAAAATAAAGGTACAAACTTACAACCTTTAACTTCGCCTTCTTGTAAACTTAAATCACTGAAAAGCGACTCGTCAGTATCAGGCACGTTAGGTCGTTCACAGCCAATTGGAAAGACAACTTTTAGGTTGTAGTACATTATACACTTGTAGAACTGCATTCACTGATTCCAAATGCTCTAGATAATAGCGAACGCGCGCAGCGGGAGCTGCCACACGAGCACAGCACACACGTCCGACGGCTGTGGCGGTTCGGCCGCGACTGCCCTGCCGCCACAGCAGCCAGTGCAACGGTACGGACTACCCTAGCACGCCTCCCGTCAAACCCGAGTTCTCAACTTATCTACGCACCACTATCGTAGTGAACCCTTGCCCATTTTTCTTCATTACTCACCGCATTTCTCTGATTCCAGCAGGAGTTCGAGTCTGTTGTTCATCTGCAGTGAAGAGATCATTGGCCGTCTCGCCTTAATTGTACATATACGCGGGAATCGGTGAAATACCGCCAGTAATAAGGATAATGGGCAAGCGGCACTACATTAGTAATGTGTGGATAAGTTGAGAATTTGGGTCTAACGAGAGGCTTTCTAGGATAGGCCGGGCAGTTGCCATGACCTCTGTGACCGGATGACTTAATGGTCAGATCATCTGCCTAGTAAGCAGTAGAGCCGCTTCGAATCCCAGTCCGGCACAAATATTCAACTTTCTCCATTTATTCCAATCAATGCCCACTTGCAGTCAATGTCTGTAATTCCTTCGCGTATCAATAAGAATTTAACACGGCCCATGAGAGAAGCTCGTCCTGCATTTTCGAAAGAGGAACAAAGATTCTAGGGAGTTCTACTCCCATCTTTTCTGTGCTATGGTGGGTTCTAAGGAGCAAGTGTGGCTGGTCTGATATACATTGAGAAAGAGACTGATTGATGATTACTGTATCTGAAAACCTATAATGAAAATTGCTTCCTGCAATTCTACGTGCGGATATCTTTGGTCACGTTGTACGTCTATTTTCAATGTTTATGCTTCACTTTTTCGCCGATATCTGTGCAATGAAAACAGAACATACTTACCTATTGTTAGAGGAATTCCGCCGTGGACCATAAATGAACAGAGTCTCACAGTATATCGGTATCTTATAGCGTTGTATATTTTTATGATAATGCTCATTTGTAATTTTGTTTATATAACAATTACCTTCAGGTGCTACCGATTCAGCAGGCCCACGTAAAATATAAAGTGAATCTAGGAAACCTTGCTGATGGAGCTTATGCTACAAGAAACGTACCTGAAATAAGAACCTATAGACATAAAATACAAGTAGTCAATCAACGTTTATTCATAAAATATAGCAACGGAAAAATGCTTCTGTTGAAGCACAAGAATGGTGAATATGTTCCTCTTTAAAAGACTCGGATAGAAAAGAGGGGAACCAGCTGCCTCAGTTCTCATTCCGCCTTCTTTACCAGAAGTTTTGGCGTGCGAACATATTCGCGCTCTTGTAACACAATATGTTATACACAGAAGTGCCAACGAAACTGATATAGGCTTGCGTATTCAGATACATGTAAACAAGCAGAATACGGCGCAGCGGTCGGCAACGCCTACTAAGACAAGAAGAGGCTGTCCGCCCTCGGTAGCTGAGTGATCAGCGCGACAGAATGTCAGTCCTAAGGGCCCGGGTTCGATTCCCGGCTGGGTCGGAGATTTTCCTCCGCTCAAGTATTGGGTGTTGTGTTGTCCTTATCGTTATCATTTCATCCCCATCGATGCGCAAGTTGCCGAAGTGGCGTCTAATCGAAAGACTTGCACCCGGCGAACGGTCTAACCGACGGGAGGCCCTATTCACACGGCATTTACATTTACATTTTACAACAAGAGTCTGGCACAGTTGTTAGATCGGTTACTGCAGCTACGATGGTAGGGTATCAAGATTTAAGTGAGTTGGAACGAGCGATGCGACACAGCATCTCCGAGGCAGCGATGAATTGGGATTTTCCCGTACGACCATTTCACGACTGTACCGTGAATATCAGGAATCCCGTAAAACATCAAATGTCTGTCATCGCTGCGGCCGGAAAAAGACCCTGCAAGAAAGGGACCAACGACTACTGAAGAGAACGGTTCAACGTGAGAGAAGTGCAACCCCTCCACAAATTGATGCAGATTTCATTGCTGAGCCATCAAGTGTCAGCGTGCGAACATTCAAAGAAACGTCATCGATATGGGCTTTCAGAGCAGAAGGCCCACGAGTGTACCCTTGATGACTGCACGACACAAAGCTTTACCCCTCGCCTGGGCCCGTCAACACCGACATTGTACTGTTGATGACTGGAAACATGTTGCCTGGTCGGACGAGTCTAGTTTCAAATTGTATCGAGCGGATGCACGTGTACGTGTAAGGAGACAGCCTCATGAATCCAAGGACCCTACATGTCAGCAGCAGACTTCAAGCTGACGGAGGCTCTGTAATGGTGTGGGACGTGTGCAGTTGGCGTGATATGGGACCCGTGATACGTCTAGAGACGACTCTCACAGGTGACACGTACGTTAGCATTCTGTCTGATCACCTGCATCCATTCATGTCTGTTCTGCATTCCGACGGATTTGGGAAATTTCAGCAGGAATATGCGACACCCTACACATCCAGAATGCTACAGAATGGCTCCAGGTACACTCTTCTGAGTTTAGACACTTCCGCTGGCCACAAAACTCCCCAGACATGAACACTATTGAGAATATCAGGGAAGCCTTGCAATGTGCTGTTCAGAAGAGATCTCCACCCCCTTGTACTCTTACAGATTGATGGACAGTCGTGCAGGACTGTATTCCAGCACTACTTCAGACATTAGTCGAGTCCATGCCTCGTCATGTTGCGACGCTTCTGCGTGCTCGCGGGGATCCTAGACGATATTAGGAAGGTGTACCACTTTCTTTGGCTCTTCAGCGTAAATGCTTTCACCCAGTTTCGCTTCATGTTCAGCATCTTTCTGTAACTGTCACCATCTAAATACGCCTTTCTCCTTCCACCTCCTTTTTCTTCCATTGATTTGCAGTGTACTCTACTGCCACTGTCTTATCTCTCAAGTATAGTGCCTCCTTCTGTGTTTATTTCCTACTGCGACTGTCTCTACCATACCCCAGCAGATCAAAAATTCTGGGGGGGGGGGGGGTTCAGGTCATTTTATCCCCTTTACCCACGTGTTTAAAAATTCGGTCCGAAATGTGCCCTCTCTTATGCCTACGTGTTAAAGTACACCGATCTAGGGGGGTCTAGACTCCACTAACTTATGTATAGTTTTCATTCATCTGCATATTTCATTTCCACTGTCTCTCACTCTTTTGCTCCCATTGCTTCTATTTAATCATTTTTCTCTTTTACTACCACTGTCTCTCACTGACCATCAACAACTCCTCTCTCTTTGCCTCCCAATGTTATTGGCTTCATCTCTCTCTCTGTTTCACTGCCATTTTCTGCCAGCACCACTGTATCATCTCTCTTTCTTTCCCGTAGGCACTGACTCCTCTGTCGTACACCGTCGCTGTTTCTCTGTTACTCTGTTTCAGTATCAAAAAGCGCAGGTCCAAATTTTTGGTGGGGAAGGCAGAATGAGGATTGAGACAGCTGGTTGCTCACATTTCTGTCAGAGTTTTTTAAAGAGGAATATACGTGCCTTTTTATATTCCGACAGGAGCGTTTTTCCACTTTTCCTTGGTACAGTAGAGTGTGCTGATTATATAAAACGTTTTCTATAGGCCAGTAAAGTTTTATGAGATTATTTATCTGCTTCGACACATTCATATACTTCAACACAAAAAACAACAAATAAGCACGGATAATATAAGATTAACACATTTTTTCTGAATATTTTGCTCATTGATCGCAATTAATCGAAAACACTCGGCTTATGATTTGTATCTTAAAAGAGTAAAAATGTTATCAGAAATATTTTACTGAATCAGCACTCATTTCAATTTTTAATAAGTTTTGGGGATCGTTTTACTTTGTTTTCAGTCATGCCAGATCCTTTTTAGCCCTTTTTTGTCACTTCAATACCACTTTGGACACAACTGTACGGGCATGAAGTGTTCATTACACAGAGACAGCGCGTCATAAAGTTTTTATTGGCAAAAAATGCTGACTAACAATATAGGTTGGTGACCTCAGAACTCTTGCAATGACCCTACAACCCTTACCATATATTCACTACGTGAATAAATATTGCATTTATGCCTCAGAACGGATTTCATGTACGTATTTTACTACCATAAGTACGGTAATTTTGAACCTCTGCTTATTGATAACGGATAATTATACCGAAAAATGTTACACAGTTCATCTAGACAATCATCTTAATTTCGATGATTTGCCTTGAATAAAAGTTATAGAAGTGGCCCGCACCACAATTGGTACTTTTCGTAACCCAAAATCATGGTTTTACGGGATTTCACAGTAACCTCCCATGAAAAAATGGTGCTTTTTGAAGCAACCTAAGTTCAACCCTATTCCACACCTAATGCAAAGAAACCAATCGGTTTGCACAATTTGCCTGGGCTGGAGGAAGTTTGTAACGTTTTAGCCTTGACTGTGCTGTAGGTTAGCTGCAGTGTGCCATTTCTTCCGATATGTATATACAGGGTGTTTCAGAATTCATGTTAAAACCTTCTAGAAGTTGAAGAGGGAATTTAGTACATCAAGTTTCACACAGGATCCCGTGTCCGGAAACATCATCAAACGACGCTACAGGGCGTCAAAGTCATAGGCGCCGTCTCCTGAAAATGTGTTTATATACAGAATGATTCAGTGATGATATTATAGTGTTTCTAGAATGTATCAGTTTGAGATAAGGGTCCCTATACCGGTAACGAACGAGTCGAAATTTATAAGCGAAAACACTTATGATACCTCTGACAGTGTATTGATACTGCTGTTACTGAAATTGTAAGGAAGACAACTTTCAGAGCTGGTAGTATGTACCAGAACAAGGAAAATATGTCCAGTAAACATGAGCCCTAGAATGCATACCTGTGGATCTATGAGCACTTGTTCATCTTCGCTATTGTGGACCACATCACTTCTATCGACACAAGTGCTCATAGCTCTTAAGATATGTATTCTAGAGCCTATGTTTACTGGAAATTTTTTCTTGTCTTGGTCTATGCTACCACCTGTGATAGTCGTCCACCCTACAATCTTAGCAATAACAGTACCAATACATGTACTTTCAGAGGTATCAGAAGGTTTTTCGCTTATAACTTCCGACTCGTTCGTTTCTGGCACAGTGACTCTTACCTCAATTTGATACATTTAACCGTCTCCATCATGTTAGAAATTTCATAACATCACTACGAAATCACCCTGTACCTACTAGACTTACAGGTGGCGTCGCCTGTAACAGCAACGCTCTGTAGCGCCGTTGGATGACGTTTCCGTTCCTATGTAAAACTTGACTTATTAAGTCCCCTCTACAACCTTTAAAATGCATTTTTGTTGCATTTTAAAGGTTGTAGAAAAATGCATTAACAGCTGTATACCAGTAACCTTGTAATACTGAGAAGTGTTTTGCCGTTGGATTCACAAGCATCCGACTCACCTTACATTTCAAGGCGGTGGGTTACTCTGTACTGTTAATGAAATAAATAAAAAAATAAACCTTTAAAATGTGTAACATGAACTGTGAAACACACTATACGTGGCCGATAGGCCACGGGTTGTCCAAAACAATTGAACCCTTATCTCTGATCAATTGAAGGATATGTTAATTCACTTAAAAGCCGTATCCAGACAGGCCTCTCTGCCTCGAAAACTACCGATCTTCCCGTTAAGCTGTATGAACAGGCCGCACCTTTCGAAATGAGAATAACTTTAAAAATATGCAAGGCTACCATTAACAAAGAAACAAATCTATACAACGACCTGAGTTGTGGGGCAACCTTAAATACAGTTAACTTGCATTAGGCATGCTATGCAATATTAATTCATTTTCTGTTATTCAGCAGCTATTTATGATTTTTGCAGACACACTTTCAACAAATATATTCTGTATTCTACAACAATCAGCAAAATTTTGTTTATTCCTGTTCCTGTTCATTATTAAGGAGTGCAGCTACATAATTTAAGCATCAATGATTTGATTCTAAATTTGCTCCTGCCAAATATAATGCAAGTGGTAAAACAACTCAAGTACAGCAATCCACTCTTGCAAAATCCGATACCCATCTGCCTCACAAAATAAAACGGGTATCGTATTATTCACTAAAAGAACATGGTAAACATCCCTCTCTTCCCCCAAGGACCACAGACGACTTTGCACATCCGAAGTCACCGCATACGAATGTTATCTAATCATCAAACTAATGTCCAACTTCCTCTACTAGTGCCGACTCTAAACTCCTAACACTTGGCTGCAACTAATTTGTTTCGTTTGTGAATGGGAGTCTCAAATCGTACATAGCAACCGAGTAAAATTAACACTTCTGCAGAGAGCCTGTAAAGTTATATTCCGAGTGAATGGCTTTCTCCGTGCAACTTAATCTGTGTTATAAGTCTATTAAAATTCGCCATAGCGTTTGGTTGAGATACAACAACCTGTCAAATAGTTCCTTTGCTATTTTATTTCTGTCACATACGTGCTAGTAAAGAGCGTTTCTCAATATACTCTGGTATAAAAAGACGAAGAGCAACTAGCACACGAAGTGACGAGTGTAAGGTACTGCGTATTCCTTCATCACTTATAATACTTAAAAAAAAAAAAAAAAAAAAAACAGAAGAAAGGTAAGCCTTCATCCGTCATATTAATTTACTAGTGTTAGAACTGCAGATCAAGGACAGATAATTAAATCTTTTTTAAGTATCCGTCGATTTGTCTTATGCCGATTCCGCTATCGGATGGTCACCTTTAGCGAAAGGAGATGCCCCTTCAAAGTATTTTGTTTGTCGATTTCATCTGCGAGACTTTTACGAGGAAGTCAGTATTCAAGAACACGTCCAATACCTTTCTTTGTTAGGTAAAAAGATCTTGCCTCAGTTAACAGCTGGAAGTATATCGAAAGGATGAGACTGATATTGTTTTCGCTCTTGTAAGGGTGCCACAGAAAGAAAATTTTCGAACTTCATACAAACGTCTTTTATTACAATAAAAAGAGATGGAAGTTCCTCGACATAATATACAATTAGCTACTGGAAGGCGTAGATTAATAAAGTTAAATAACTGCAATAGATTTAAAAAGGCTTTAAAAATTACTGCTATTCCCGCGAACATGCACTGTCAACAGTTAAAATGTTTCCCGGCATAATCATAGTTTTTATCAGGTTTCAACTCGTATGATGTTGCTAAGTGGAGCCGGCCAAACTGGCCGAGCGGTTCTAGACGCTACAGTCTGGAACCGCGCGACGGCTACGGTTGCAGGTTCGAATCCTGCCCCGGGCATGGATGTGTGTGATGTCCTTAGGTTAGTTAGGTTTAAGTAGTTCTAAGTTCTGGGGGACTGATGACCACAGCAGTTAAGTCCCATAGTGCTCAGAGCCATTTGTACCATTTTTTTGAAAGTGGAGACAATATTTCCTTAAATAATCTCTCTGGCCCCGTTACGTACTATAGAAATGCCATGAACTCCTTCTGGACAGCTAATTATCATCGATTATTGCATTCGTTCCCTGCGGGATTAGCGACTTTCATGCCTTGTGGCTGAAAAACGCCTTGTGCCTGAAAGCATGTCACTTTTTTTTATGTCAACTGGCACCTCAAATTCGACTACTTCCTTAATGATCGGGTACCAGCAAGTTGAGGTAGACAGTTTCACTATGGCACTACCATAACTGTCCGGCTCCATAGCTGAGTAGTCAGCCCAGCTGACTGCCAGGTTAAGGATACGGTTTCGATTCGCGGCACTGCCTAGTCCAGTCAACTGATATTCAAAACAGCTTTTTTATAACGAAACTGTGTTCGTTTTTCGCTCACTCGTTCTCTATGTTTTTCGGGGTGCCGAATCCGCATTGTAGGTGGTCGAAAAACACAAAAACCTCAACATTTTTGCAATTTTTTCAAGTTTTCGGTTACGTTTCGAAAACTGTGTTCTTCGAAGATGGCATCTTGGTTTAACTTTAAAGCAGACAAAATTTCCTATGAAAAGCACTAATTTGACAAAAATTAATTATTTGTGAAAGATAATGTCATTCAAGTAGTGGCCCTCTTTTTCGGCACACTCGTCGACCCTCTGCACAAAGTTTGTCATCACTCTCTCCAACTTGTTACAGGGTACAACACGAATCTCTCACTCAATGATATCCTTTAATTGAAGCACAGTACGAGGCGTACTGATGTAAACTTTGTTCTTGAGAAATCCCTACAAGAAAAAGTTACATGGAGTAAGATGTGGAGAGTGGAGTCCCAGTCAACATGTCTTCTGTTGGATATCACTTTTCCCAGAAACAGCTTTCTTACTTCAGACATACACACACAAAAAGTGTGAGCTATGGCGCCATCTTCCTGGAATCAAATATTTAGACGATTTACGCCACGGAGACGAAGTTCCGGGACGATAAATTCACGCAACACGACCAAATGACGCTCCGAGTTCACAGTGACAGCTCTCCCACTTTCTTCGAAGAAATAAGGCCCTATGACACCAGATTTCCCTAATTCAGCCCACTCTGTAACCTTGTCACAATGCAGTGGGCGTTCGTGCAGTTGTTCAGGATTATTCGTTAATTAACACTGTCGTTTAGACAAAAATGAGCCTCGTCTGATATTAAAATCACAATTCCAGGTTCTTTCTCCAACAACTCTCATTACTTCAGCAGCAAAATGTCTCATTACAAAATCTTAAGGGATCAACTTCTGAACGGTCATAGCTTTGTAGGAACGAAGATTTAAAAGGTGTTAAATGCATCGAACAGACTAATTTGATAACCCAGGAGACTGTACATGTCGTCTTGCAGATCAGTTGGGGCTCGGTTGAATTGTGTGACACACAACTTCAACATTTTCAGGCGACGTGACCGTCTTTACACTGCCTCTCAATTTTTCTTCAAAGCAGAACCTGTCTCACGGAAGTTCTTAAGCCATAGCGGAATGGCACTGTGAGTTGGAATTGCACCATTAAGTGGAACACTGAACTGGTGACGAAACTTCCTCTGAGTGGTGGTCATATATTCTGCACTTTTAAAGAACGTCTCTACGATGACCAAACGCGGGTTGCTGCGCAATCCACCTCTCAGTTGTAACTAAACTGCCGCTGTACGGAATAACAATGAGTCCAAGCACGCCTCTTTATTATGCTGACTCACCCGCTATTAGTCGAGTCAGAAACACTCACCCTGTATATCTGCCCCCCTTTGTTCTCCTTTCCGTCACAGTAATGAAGTTGACTCTCCCGGTAGAGGCATCGCATGGGTAAATTTTTATATATGCAGTATGAGAATAAGTTTCCAGCTAGCATCTATACAGTGGCTATGATCAGGGATGGGCCATCAGGTGCTCCGCGCGTACGATGACCTCCTTCATACGGCTGTGCAAAGGGAAATTTATCACGGTGAGGATACAACAGTTAGCCTGCGCACATACACTCTTTGAAAAGGTGACGCACGAACGCCATAGACAGCGGAATATCTTTAGGGGGCCTCTCTGTCACAATGCGCATACTCGTTATGTTCTTGGGAACTATCGAGTGCAGAGGCCCAGAAACAAACTCTGATGCGCCCTCTCCAGCACCGTTCCCCCACCAGCCAGAAAAAGGACCGTTTTTATCCTCTGGTATCTACAAAAGAACTGACCAGAGATAATTATGGGAATTGTTTAGTTAGGGCATGTCGCGACGAGCCTCCGCTGCAGGTTATCGGAAAGACTCGCAAAGGAGATGGCTTTGAAGAGCCGCTATGGGAAACGCAACTCGTCCGAGCTGAAGCTTATTTTTCATGTCAAAGTGTGGGCGTTCATTCTGGCACCATGGAGGCAGACACCCACGGCTAGTTTCAGAGTCCCTTTTGTTTCACCGACACAGATAGACGAAGGAATTTTAAGTCATTCTGAATACCAGAATCCTGTGACGACCTGACTTCATCCCGGCTGTTAAAGCAGATATCTCTCTCTCTCTCTCTCTCTCTCTCTCTCTCTCTCTCTCTCTTTCACTCTTGCAATTTTCCACTAAAATATTTTTCTCAAAACCTAGTAGAAAGGAGGCTTCGAAGTCCCGATCTCGAATCGCCATTGGCCGACCGCGAGTTAGCAGTTCTGATTGGTTAAAGCGCAGTTTGAGGGGCGTTTCCCTTCTGGAGGAGCAGAGAAACGTGCAGAGAGAAATTTTTAAGGGGCATCCGTTTATGAGTCTTTGATAAGAACAGTTCAGTTTTGTCACCGACAAGAACGCCCTGGCTGTGAGATTCTGATGGGCATAGATGTTTGCTGACTGGCACATACTCCGACGGAAGCGCACGTCACCTCCAAAGCGGGGTTTCTGATGAGAGCAGACCATGGCTTCAGATCCCCAAAAGCATCTTTTCGCTGGTGAATTTTAATTTAGCCCGTGACCGATAGATTAAGTAAATAGGACATAATAGGAGTTCCTGACAGAAATTCTCAGAGGCATCTTACAGGGAAGCGTGATTTTTTGCAGCGCCGCATTAATGTTTATCTTTCACTTTAACTTCCGACTGCAGCTATTGTAGTAGATCGTCGCATATGCATTTCGTGGCAAAGCTGACCATGCGGCGCCCAGTCCGAACAATCAACTCCTGGCATGGTTAAGTAATACTGACACATAGCATGAGCGGTAAAATTTTGTCTGCCTCAGTGCCTTGAGCAAGATTGTTTTGGATGACCATTTTCCTTACCTACTCGCCCAGTTCTCTGAGGCCCACTCGACGACGTATGTAATGTAAACTAGCAAAATCGGCTTCGTTTATAAATGATGTATTATTCTTCTTTTACTTAATGTGTAAATTACTTTTCTATGGTTAATACACTTATGTGTAGTCATTAAACTAAACAAAGCTGTGCAACACGGACTTATTCAGTCTTTTTGTAGTTTAGGTATTCTATGTCCTTTTTTCTTACTACAGTGCTAGAGCGCTGTCAATGTGTTCATTTGTGAGGGCTATCTTCTGCATTATTCATCGCGTATCTTTCATTTACATTGCGCATCTGATCTCAGAGGGTCGTATCGATCGCCTGTAAAGTCCACTCGGAATCAGGTGTCAAACCGGCTCCACAACCGGTTCCTTGCAGAATTTTCTTGTTCAGTAACGAAGTCGCGTCTGGCAGGAGAAGAGAGACCACCTTTCGCCTGACTGACGCAGCCTGCCGAGCGCAGTAATGTAAGCGTTCTCTGGCGTGGGCGTGCCGCCCCCGTATAGCAGCTGCTGACCTGCGAGAACTCCGTCCTTTACACAGCAGCTCCACAGGCAGCCCCCTGCTTTCTTCTTACTCTGGGCAGCCGCCAGCGCTCTGCAGCTTCCGATCTGAGCACCACCCTCGACTGTGGCCTTACGTAGGATTGTATTTATTAATAATAATATCTAACTTATTAATTACACTTGCCACACACATTTACATAACGTAACGATAGAAACATATTTGTTGGTCTTAAGTAAGAAATATAAAACATGATGTATTACTCAAAATCAGCTTACGTAAAGATAACTGAACAACTGTTTGAGGAAATATGTCCCAAAAGTACTTTAGCCTATCTTCACCAATGTTCTCTTTTACAGAGTTGAATAAAAAAGAAAATATATTTGGCCGTGAGTCTATCATGGAGCTAAGAGCTACTCCAAGAAATAAAACAATCCTTAGATTTTAAAACATTTTACAGAGCTCTTGGAAGGTTGTATTTATCATATTCTGTTATTATGTATCCAATATCCTCTTCAGTGTCACAGAATCGGAGTTTGGGGAAAAGTCTCTTTTCATTAGTGATCGTCTGACCTACTGTTAGTCTTTTAACAATAACAATTTCTGAGAGCTGAGAAATCAAGGGTAACGTGGCATCTTTTGCTGTATCGGCCAATGCCGTGCGTCTTTGATATAAGTAGAATTTGTATGTGAGACTGATAACAGTGAGGTACTGCACCTACCCTGCAACCACAAGCGTGGTAGGAAAGTAGGTGACGATAAGAAGAATGTATAGCAGCGTAGTCTTTCCTGACCAGAGTCGATTTCAGTCGAAGACGTCAGATCGTCTGAATAAACTACCAACGTTTCTGCTGCTATTGGAAGTAGCCTTACGCCTAATTATGGCTGCCTGCAGCAGCAGCCGAAACGTTGGTGGTTTTATCACATACGATGGGATCACACACGCAGAACAATATTATTGAAAATGAAGAATGTTGTCATCGACTACAGTATAAAGTTCCAATATCTATGGAAATTTGTGCTACATCTGTTACAGTTTTAATGACTAACGATACGTTAAAAAGAGCTTATGGCTCTTGTGCCATTTTATAATTACCTTAGCGTACCGCCTTTCGACTGTGTACTTTTCATCATCATGCATATTGTGAGCGCCTTACATTAATGCTTTGTAATTCCTTAAAGATATCCATGCACACAGTTCTAAGACATGTGATTAAAATTGCAGAGCAGCCACAAGTTCCATTCCTTCATTTTGACATGTTTCACTCGATCAACGCGAGCATCTTCAGAACTGTGGAACTACATTGTGTTACACCACCATACAATAAAACAAATTCACGGATCCAACTTACATCGTGATACATTAAGTAGCTGCGGGCGACATGTTACAAATATCGGGCTGCGTATAAACACCGCCGTGATACAGAAAGTAGACTACGGTGGTTGTGTAGACTTAACGCAATAAATGGGGAAGGTTTAAAATTTGTGCCGGCCTCCGATTCGAACCCAGGTCTCCTGCTTACTAGGCAGATGTGCTGACCACTGAGTCATTTTTTCTTCCCTGGACAGGAAAGGGAACTACAAAAAGTAAGATCTCCTTGCCACCGCCACTTGTGTCCTAAGAAAAAAAGAGCACCTCATCTGGTGTTGGCGCGTTCTGTGCCTATCCCAAAACAACAACCCTTTTAATAAAAGGGGGAAGGAAAGAAAGAAAGTATGGTGAGAGAACAAACAGGCGAGCGATGAAAATGAATGGAGTAGTGTGGGAGCTTTTTTTTACCGAAATTCCAGGAGTCTCTCACGCCTTCAAATGGTGGAAGGTTAAAACGTGCCTTGTCGAGATTTTTATGGAGATACCGTTTGTAGTTCGTTTAGAAAGTCATGTTGGCAAAATAAAAATCAGAATTCTATGGCTTGAACGTTCCAGCTGGAAGGCAGACAATGAAAGGTACTCCGTACAAAATTTGGAAAGAAATACCTGTATCCAGGGTTGCGAATCGTTTTCGTTGCAATGAATCACTTCCCGGAATAAAAGCGACTGAAAAGTTATCTGAACGGGTGTCTGTTGGGTAAGGAAAGCCAAGCTGCGCCAGATGCCAGACGATGGATCACATGAGAATCGGTGGGCGACTGTGTCCTCCATACCATAGTAAACACATAGGGGTGTGTCGAAGAGGCGGATACGGTGGAAACGAAACTGGTTGACGTGTTTCCTGTTGATGGTGATATACCAGGTGGATTGGACGTTGTCGTCGAGAAAGCCTGCATACACCGATTTCCATGCACGACGTCGTATCACCTGGGTAAACTTGTGTTCAGGGGAACTGGGGGACCAATCCATTTGCAATGTGTCGTGAACAGTCTTTTCCCGGAGTACTCCTGAGAGTGGCAAGGATGGAAGGTTGTATATAAATTCCAGAAAGTAATGGTGAAAGTGATAAAAGGGAGTTGGAATGTCTGATAAAATCACTGGGGCTGATATGGAGACTAGTTCATATTCATGTAAAGGTAGTTCGGTAAGGCTCGTCAGGCAACTGCGCTTGATTTTCAGTTGCGAGCTCACAAAAAGTAACTCTGTCTAGCTTCCGAAATAAGCCAACCCCACCACGCTCCCGTGGAGGGCAAGGGAGACATACTGACTTGTTAACTACATCTCGATACAGGCAAAGGATCGCATCGCCATTGCATACGACGGGTGAGGGTAATCGGGACTAGGAACATTTCGGCGTCCTGAGGGATACGAGAGGTGTGGTAGACATTCATGTTTTTTGCACACAGCGAGCCATCCTGATCGTCTGGAGGAGACGTTTGGTGTTTGTTGCCGCCGAACGACAAAGATCATTCGTGTCCAAGCAGTGTCCAAGCAGTGGCTACACTTAGAGGAATGACACATCTCTCAGGTAGGTCCTCTCCAATGAGCAGAATCTGTAGTTTGAAAACGTTAAGAGGAGGCCAATATGTCAGCACCCATGTCAGTGCCGCGTGGGCGTCATCTTTACTGGTTAGGTAGAGAACCAGATCGTTAGCACAGCCCGTACAACAGAAGCTGTGTCTATGCAATGACAGGCCTACCAGCCGTTGGCAAAGTCCGTGGAGTAGGGGTTCTAACGCCAAAGCGAACAGTATCGGACAGAGAGCTCGATCGCTAGAGGCGTAGTGAGGCGTCTGTTACAAAGTACCCTTGAAGTCGCAACACTCAAGAGGCGCATTACTACTGTTACTGTATGAGCCGGAAAACCCATGAACTGAAGGACTGTCATCGAAAAGGTGTGGTCAACATGGTCGAATGCTTGACTGAAGTAAAGCCATCCCAATTCACCAGGCAGATGTTGCGACCTGGCGAGTACGATCATATCCCCGGATGGCAAAGGGCTGTATCACTGTTTTTGTCATCAGCCATGGAAGTCTGATCGAGGAACGTGACATATAGTGCTGACTTTTTCAGTCGTGATGCCAAAAAAGGGGTGAAAATTTTTATGACGCTGTAGTGTCGAGGGAAGGCCGGTTATCACAGATCTGCGATCGCCCATGCGGTGTAGGGACTGGGATAATAACCCCATCAAGGAAGATGGCTGGGATCATCATTCTTGGCAACACCAGCTCGCAACAGATGGACGTCCAAGTAAGTACCAACAGATAGCTAAGACATCTGTAAAATTCGAGGGGAAGGCCGCCAGGTCGTTAGGACTTATTGTAGCTTGACAACGACACCAGCGTTCTGTGAAGAAGTTGTGCATCGACGGCATGTACTGAGGCATATGGTCATTGATGCAAGACCTAACAAAGGTTCCTTGCAAGTGTCATGGTATAATTGAAGTGATCTGCAGTGTAGCACAATGCACTATCACCTGAAGGATGGGAGAGAATGCCATTGAAGTGCAGACACATGGGATCATGTAATAAAAGTTCATGGTGCTTCTAAGCCAAGCCTTGATGTCTTTGCCTCATACCTGTGCAGAGCAGATTTCGCGAAGGATAGCCACCAGGATAGGGTGGATGTGTTGGTGGGGCGATGTCGACGACAGAGGGCTAGAGCATTCTCAACCATCTGTCAGCAGTCAGGGGCACTCAAGTAGACAATGTTTAATTTACACAGGTCATGATTGCGCCACACCCACTGACATGCAAGGCTGACATTGCAGATGTAGGTCTCCTAGACAGATAAAGACAGAGGCCAAATTTCGGTATGTCGAGTGTCACAACCAAGAGAGTGTGTGAGGTGGGTGATTGAACGAGTGTGATGTACAGTATGTGAAATCTGTATGCATGCCATGAACCTTCATCCATGTGTCGATAAGATGAAGTCAGTCTATGATGATAGAGAGGGCTGTGTGTGGGGGATGCCATGGGAGTTGATCAGTAGGGCCTTATGGAGTTGAAGTCCCCAGCAAAAACCAGTTCATCCAGGGGACCATCAAAAAGTGTTGTTATCTCATCAGTAAAGGAGATGTGTCGTTTGAACGTCAACTGGAGCCAGATGATGCATATACATTTAGGATGGAGATGCTGAACAGCGTGATGGCCATACCCCTTGCTTTAGAGAGGTACACCACATCTTCAGTGACAAGCACTGCATGGAAGAGGATGGCCACTCCACAAATGTTGTTAGAGGCATGGGGATGTGGGCCATGTAGCTGATGGGAGCATGGATATCAGCGACGATCACTTCTTGGAGGAGGGCAATGTCGACATCATCAGCAGTGTATACGGTGTCTCTGAACATAGTTAATTTATGTGTAGCCCAAATTGTGGCCAAATTCATCGTTGCAATGTGGTAGTGATGTGGACATACTCCCCCTAGTGGAATGGTGGGTCCTGCACAGACATCCAACTAGTGTGAAATGTTTGGTGCAGCCACTATGGTTGCAACCACTGGGTGGAAGCTGGGTCAGCTGCCACCACAGGGCATATGTGGGCCAGCATCCCAATCTGTTCCATCATCAACATTGTCAGCCCAGGAGATCAAAACCAGTTGTGGGCGACCGTCACACCTATCGAGGACTAGGATGATGAAATCGTGACATAGGGGGAACCTCCCTCTATCGGATCTGCCATTGTCAAGTGGGATCACAGGCGATGGAAGGGATGTTTCTTAGATGGGACATCATGGCACTCGAAGGCAGATCACTGTCTGGTATCTGGTCGACTACCCATGATGCCATATGAAGAAGTGTATCATCGGAGGGCATACAACTTCGCTTCTTCTGTTTATGGGGTGACCGCTGCTTTCAGAGGTGCTGTTACATGTCAGAATGTGGGCATTCATCATCTGATGATGTGCCCTTTTGGAGGAAAGCAGAAGTAGGCACTACACGTGGTGCAATATTCATCGTACAGGGCACACTGTCCATCAAGCTCTGGGAAATTGTTGGCCTTGTCCCCATCATAGGAGATGGTGCTGGCAGGGTCTCATCCACACTGTCGTTCCTTAGGGAGAATGCTGGTATCCTGAAGTGATGCATTTGGGTTGCACATGGTTGAGGTATAGGTGTCTGGTAAAGAAATGACCATCACATTGGGAGCTGTGTCACCGGTAGGGATCTGGAATCTGGAGCAAATGGCGACAGATACAGTCAGACCTAACATGCCACTCTTGTCCACATCCTGCACATGTCCATGACTGGCCATTATGCATGACGATGGCTCACATACCATCTATCAGCAGATAGGATGGTAAATTTTTGGACAGTTCATTCTTGATCTGTTGGACACAATAACATGTGGTATGTCATGAACAACTGCCACTTTTCCTTGATGTTGCCCACAATATTCCCACAGGGTTGGGAGGCTTCAGTGACCATCTTGGGGCACTTCGAAAAGGAACTCAAATACGTAAATTGTTTGTAGTCTACTGTCACCACCGAGCGAGGTGGCGCAGTGGTTAGACACTGGACTCGCATTCGGGAGGACGACGGTTCAATCCCGCGTCCGGCCATCCTGATTTAGGTTTTCCGTGATTTCCCTAAATCACTCCAGGCAAATGCCGGGATGGTTCCTCTGAAAGGGCACGGCCGACTTCCTTCCCAATCCTTCCCTAATCCGATGAGACCGATGACCACGCTGTCTGGTCTCCTTCCCCAAAAAAACCAAAAAATCTACTGTCACCTCCCCAATGTGCCCACCAGAAAGTTTGAAATTCAGACTGTGCGCATGCTGTCAAACTACATCAATACATGCTGCCTCCAAAATTATTTTAATGTAAATGAAGCTGCCAGAGACAGATAAGTGAATACCTATCAATTCTTTTGGGCCCAGTTGTAGAGCATAGTGAATGAACTGTCCGATTTCATAATCATATTGTCATGCATGTACAGCTTCGAATGCAACTTTAAGTGACGCTCAATGGTAAGCGTGCGCCATGGGGTACAACATAGATGGACACTGTACAACACAAATACCATGATGCGGAAGTCAACAGCTCCATTAACGGACTGCTGCCTGGTGTGCCGACCATATGCCGAAAGGCGACTATATGCCATTTGGACAGAGTGATCATCACATCTGCATGGACTAGCATAGCACGTCAGACTCAGATTCTCAACGCATCCACACACTATGAATGTAGTGCCCCTTGCCTGTTATCCTCATTACTAGCGGTATTTTCCTGATATCCTGTAAGAGTTCGAGCCTAGTGTGCATCTGCACTGAAGAGATCATTGGCTATCCTCACCTTAATCATGTATATGTCCAAAAGAACGCACACCACATTTATAATAAGTGATATGTCTTGCCGTTTGATCTTAGACTGTATCTGACAGGAGTTTACATTAAGTGTACTCCACTTTATGTATTATGGCCGTGCTATACACAATGTACACAACCAAATTACTTCACTTTATGTACAATAGTGGTGCTACACACCCCCAACTACGTAATGGAAGTTATCATGACGTAAGTTAGATCAGTGAGTTTATTTTATTTTGCGGTGGTGTAGTACATTGTATTTCCGAAGTTCTGAAGATGCTCACATTGATCAATTGGAACATGTCAAAATGGAGTAAAATATACGTGGGCTTGTGGCTGCTCTGCAATTTTAATTTCTAATGGTCGCTGTTCCCCTGCAGGTGATACCTGCACTCGCTAAATTTATATTTGAACTGTATATGAATCTGCAAATGATGTATGAGGCATTCAGCTCATATCTGATTGATGCGGTATTGAAATCTTTATATGGGCATCTAGTTCCTCGTGAAGTGCATGTCTGCGTCATTCCTGCAGTATCCTCCCCCCTTACTCCCCTACCTCCACCCCACACTTGTATGACCCCCTTTTGCTCTACTCATTTAATTGCCTGTATGTAGACAGTATGTTAAACTTCTTTCCTATCTCCACATGATGACTCGTTACCCACACAGTAAGTGCTTTGCATACCATTAATCATCTAAGGCCTGCTCTTCTTTAATTGATGTACGATTTTCACTGAATGGGCTGGTAGTCAGGGGAACACATTGTTAGTCAATCAACAGACTGTAATAACTTTTAGAAAGTGTATTTTGTGCAAACATTTTTTAAATGGAGCAATGCCTATTGACATTAACAAACTAAAAGTATGCAGAAACAAGCAGAATGTCAATGGTGTCAGTTGAATGATTCTAATGCGAGTCGTTTACAAGATATCGTGTTTTGAAAAGTTCCACGTCCACACCTGTACAATACCTGTAGTAGCACACACTACAGAGCAACACAAATGCCTACACTAATTATGTAGATTCTAACCAGTAACGAGACAACTGACCACCACAGGTTGTGTTCAAACTGACCACCAGCAGCAGCAAAATACACGCTTCCAGTGAGACATGTAACGACTGCTGCACATGTGTCAGCATTTCAGCGAAAGTATCGGAGCAGGCTGCAGTAATATGTCGATGCATATCATTGGGTGTAGTTGGTATGTTCTTGTAGATAGAGCCTTTTATCAGCTTTCCCCATAGAAAAAGTCTGCAGACGTCAAATCCGGGGAATGGGCCTGCCAAGGTACAGGTCCTCTGCGTCCAATCAAAACATTTGTGAAAACAGGCTGTAGTACTTCATGCACTATGGAATGGACAGCAATCTCGCTGGTACCAAACGTTCCTCTTAGTCTGGAGAGGAACGTCTACTAGCATTCGTGAAAGATGGTCTGTTAGGAGACTGTGATAATTATGCGAGTTCTGTGTCCCGTCTATGAAAAACGAGGCTATGAGCTGGTGGTTCACTATCCCACATCACAAGTTTACACTCCATGGACGCTTACGTTCCACCTGACGAAGCCAACGGGGATTGTCAACAGACCAATAGTGCATGTTTCGGCACTTTATCTGGGCATCATTGGTAAATGTGGCTTCATCGCTAAACAATGTACGTGATACATCTTGAGTATATTGTTTTAATGCCCATGTACAGAAGTCAACACAAGTCTCATGATCGCTTCCATGCAGCTCTTGATGGAGAGAGCTGTGTCAGGGATGAAACCTATGTCGATGGAGAGTGCATAGGAGACTAGGCTGACTCATGCCAGTTCCTCGAGCGATTTGCGGGAGCTAAAACGCGGATCAACTGCAACAACAGGAGGAGCATTAAATTCCCTCCTCCTCTCGTCACATGTTTCCTTCTGTAACGTTGTCTAGGTGTTACACTACCACTTTCACGTAAATGGTTGAAAATGTTGATAAGTAATTGCCGAGATGGTTGACAGCTATTGGGATATCTTGCCGTATATACTGTATCAGAACAAACTGCATTCTTCCTACACTCTCCATACACCATAATCGGTCAGCTTTTTCTATATTGGTAAATCCTGTCATTCACTCACCATCTACTTCCTGGACTGTCACACACTAACTGACTAGCAAGCTGCAGTGCACTCAAAGAAGACACAAGCACACTGCGAGTAAACGTAACACACATACATATACATATAGGGTGTCTCAAAGAACCACCGACAAACTTTAGGGCCATGTTCTTTACAGAAAAACGAGAAAAAAGTCTAGTAAATAAGGGCTATATAGCGCGAGGCGCATACCTTGAAAGATATGAGCACTTGTTCATCTTCGATACTGTGAAACATCTCTTCTACTGCAAGCTCTTTGCTTTTTATATTTTGGGAGGAAGTAATATGGATGAAAACAACAACAAAAAATCCAGTAAACATTGGCTCTAAAACGCATACCTTAAGAGTTTTGAGCACTTGTGCAGCAGAAGAGATGTATTTCACGCCAGTAAAGAAGAACAACTGCTTATAGCTTTTAAAACACGCGTTTTAGATCAAATATTTACCAGACTTTTTTCCTGTTTTGGTCGAAGTTTCCTCCTCCCAAAATGCGGAAAGCAAAAGCCTTGCAGCAGAAGAGATCTGTTACACAGTATCGAAGATGAACAAGTGATCATACCTCTTGTGGTATGCATTTTAGAGCCCATGCTTATCTGACATTTTTTACTTATTTACATGTAAGGAACCTGTTTCTGAAGTTGAGTGTGTGGGTGCAAACCACATAGCTCCAATTGATATTGGGGTGACATGGGAGGTGGACAGAGGGAGAGGGGGGGAGGATGTGGAGAGAGACAAGGAAGATGGAGGAGGCGGACAGAGACGGGAATTGGAGAAGGGAGAAGGAGGAGACAGACGGAGGGAGAAGGACAGAGGGAGAGGGCAAGGAGGAGGCGGAAAGAGATGCGGGAGTAGATGGGAAGGAGGATGTGGACAGAGAGAAGGAAAGGAGGGTATGGATAGAGAGGGAGGATGTGTGCGGATTATGTCAATACGTGTGACATCGCGTGTATGAGGGAAGGACAGTTAGTTACATGATAAAAATTATTAAACTATTTTATTACAATTACTGTATGTAATTATAAATAACAAAACAATACTTAATTATATAGTGAATTAATTACGTAATAATAATGGAAACTACAAAATATTAAAATACAAACATTTATATTGTGGTATTTCCCTGCCATGTACTGTCAAACCCCACCTTTCATTGAAAAGGGCGCAAAAAAATTATACTAAAAACACCGTTGTTTCGCTCATAAGAATACAGTTATCAGATAAAAATATGTAGCCAAGAGAAGAGGTTATTGTTGAAGCGTACAACAGAATATCGTGAAACAGGATAAACAAAAGCAGTACACTGCGTTGTATCGAAGTTGCAGTAGTTAAAAGGGTCACTTTTATCTGGGGTGATAGAAATATAAATATTTTTGGCAGTGTATTGCTTTTATTTGTTACTCATTTGCTGCTTACATTGATTTTAAATGCAAATTTAATTAATAACTGTAATTTTGAACATACGATTTAATATAGGACGTTGATATGAAACTTACGATACACATCTTAAGAGTTGCTATAGAAATGCTAAAAGCGAATCTGAGGTTAGCCTTATATCTATCACGCAACCAACCTCAGTGAAATGTTTCTGTCGCGAACACAACGAAATCTGAAGTGCTAGTCATGTTTAACTTAAAATCTCTTCATCGACGGTATCTGGATATCTCAGTTTCCATTATTTATAAATGACTTGTGTTAATGGTTGTGAATACCCACAGAAGTGGGTATTAACACTACGTCCGTGTACTGTGTTATCGGATCTGGTCGCAGGTGTACGATTCCCTAGATAAATTTGAAGTTCAGTTCATTTGTAGCAGTGACGTCTGTCAGATACACTTCACCGCTAGTTTTACCACCATTAGGTTAGTATTTCTTAGTACTCTTCGTATTATATTATATAATTTGACAGTCTATGTACTTTTAAATAACACAATAACGTCGTGTCACAATTTAGTGAATGTGTTCATTTGTTTTGACGTTTGAAAATGAACTAATAACGCATTGTTGAATCACTTCACACACATTAAGTTAGCCTCATTGACACATTTAAAGACGAAAGCGTTGTCTTCCGCGGCCATAGTCACGGTCAATAAAATTCTTCTGGGTATGCGACCGCCATGTGTCAACGTGTAAAACTTCCAAAGTTTCGGTCAATATTGCAAATGGCCTTCCTCAGAGTGTTTCTGTAAAGTTTTACATATTCAAAATGCGGACAGACACCTAGAAGATCTTTAACGAAATTTAAAGATGTTTCATGGCATGTGTAACTCTGTTATTTAGTTTACACATCAAGCTAAAAAATGATAAGGTAAGACTAACGCGTATTTCACTTCCAGATTGCCAGAATTACCCGAGGAGATAAAAGATATCATAAAACTTTTAGTGTTGCATCCCTTACAGTGCAAAGTTGCTACTGGAAAGAAGAATCAACAGAGGAGTTGCATCAAACTTTCCGCAGTATTCTCTGATGTCTTTGTCAGGAAAGCAACTGCCTGCCCAAAAGAACAGGAAACTTTGGAGCGATTATCTTTGGCATCGGAGATTACACTTGGACTAACCGTTAGAAGTTACGCCACCTCACTGCGGTGTAAAATACGGTGCCCGCTCTTCTGTAGTGTTTCAGTAGCAAGTGTCCACATGTTACTGAATACGAAGCCAGCAAAGTTTTTTAAACTTCTAAAAGCACATTCTAATGTCCGCGGCTTCTATGACCAATACTACGTAATTCTGAATATGAGCTACACTCCACTACTGCTCAAACTAGATATCCTTACCCGTAAAGCTATGACTAGGCACCCAGATTTGTCTTTACTGCTACACTCGTGGCGTTAGAGTTGGAAGCTACGCAACACTAGAAAATGCTTAAAAAAGATCCTCTTGCGTAATACACTGAAGCGCCAAAAAACTGGCATAGGCATGCCTATTCAAATACAGATATGTGTAAACGGACAGAATACGGCGATGCGGTCGGCAACCCTTTTATAAGACAAGAAGTCTCTGGCGCAGTTGTTAGATCGGTTACTGCTGCTACAATGGCAGATTTAAGTGAGTCTAAAAGTCGTTATAGTCGGCGCTCGAGCGATGGGACACACCATCTCCGAAGTAACTGTGAAGTGGGGATTTTCCCGTACGACCATTTCACGAGTGTAACGTGAATGTCAGGAATCCGGTAAAACATAAAATATCTGATATCGCTGCGGCCGGAAAAAGATCCTGCAAGAACGGGACCAACGACGACTGAAGAGAATCGTCCAGCGTGACAAGTGAAACCCTTCCGCAAATTGCTGCAGATTTCAATGCTGGGCCCTCAGCAAGTGTCAGCGTGCGAACCATTCAACGAAACGATAATCGATATGGGTTTTCGGAGCCGAAGGCCCACTCTTCTACCCTCGCCTTGGTCCGTCAATACCGACATTGGCATTTTGATGACTAGAAACATGTTGCGTGGTCGGACACGTCCCGTTTCAAGTTGTACCGAGCGGATTGACGTATACGGGTATGAAGACAATCTCATGAATCCATGGAATATGCATGTCAGCAGAGGACTGTTCAAGCTGGTAGAAGCTCTGTAATGGTGTGGGCGTGTGCAGTTGGAGTGATATGGGATCCCTGATATGTCTAGATATGACTGACAGGCGACACGTACGTAAGCATCCTGTCTGATCACCTGTATCCATTCATACCCATTGTACATTCTGACAGAATTTGGCAATTCCAGCAGGACAGTGCGACACCCGATCGTCCAGAATTGGTATAGAGTGGCTCCAGGAACACTGTTCTGAGTTTAAGCACTTCCGCTGGCCACCAAACTCCCCAGACATGAATATTATTGAGCATACTTGGAATGCCTTGCAACGTGCTGTTCAGAAGAGATCTCCACCCCCTCGTACTCTTTCGGATTTATGGACAGCCCTGTAGGATTAATGGTGTGAATTCTCTCCAGCACTACTTAAGATATTAGTCGACTCCATGCCACGTCGTCTTGCGGCATTCCTGCGTGCTCGCGGGGGCCCTACACGATGTCAGGCTGGTGTACCAGATTCTTTGGCTCTTCATTGTAGCTACCACATTCATGCTAAATACTATGCATGTTGGGCGATGTGAAAAGACAGGAATTTTGTTCCAAATTGAGAAGAAAGATTCGTTCAAAAATGGTTCAAATGGCTCTGAGCACTATGGGACTTAACTTCTGAGGTCATCAGTCCCATAGAACTTAGGACTACTTAACCTAAGGACATCACACACAACCATGACCGAGGCAGGATTCGAACCTGCGACCGTAGCAGTCGCGCGGTTCCAGACTGTAGCGCCTAGAACCGCTCGGCCACCCCGGCCGGCAGAAAGATTCGTCAAGAACATTTTAAACAATGAAAAAACTAAAACAAGGGTTCGTTTCTTGCTTGGTTACGATGAAGTGCGCCGAGGTAGTATTTTTGATGATAAAACGGTGAAGTAAAGTACAATGTAATTAGTTGTGAATGCAGTTAAGACTAGAAGTGGCGTGGATACGAGAAGAACATGCACACCGATAGACAATTGTCCGTCTCTCTCTAGGTGCGTGAGTCCCTCTTTATTTTCTTCGGTGTGGCAGCAGTGCTAAAATGATCATTCTATTGTATCTCATTCATAAACTGTATTTGTGCGCAGAGGTAGCGTGACAGAGCTGTAGACGGGCGGTAGATGACAGGAATGGACAACAGCTGCGGAGGTATGCACAGGCGAATGGAGGTGCAACTGTTGAACAGTTGACCGCTCAGGCGAACCAAGGGACTACCAACATTGTCTCCTCAGTGATCGTCCAGGAAAGTTCCTGCGTTTGGGCCTCCGTAGCAGGGGTCTAGTTCATGTACCGTTGCTGACTGCTGCTCGTCAGCGACGAAGACTAGAATTTTCAGGCCAGTACCACAACTGAATGTCCACTGAGTAGCAACAGGTCTCCTTCCCAGCTGAATCACAATTTTGCTCCGTCGGACAGATGGCCATTGGCGTGTACGGCGTGGAACGTCTGAGGAAAAATGCGGTCGACGCCCACCAACGCCCTTTTAATAGAAGCAGGGGAGATGCCCTTGAGCATTAGGCGCCAAATGTTATCGGACAAATTCTACATTCAAGGCATGGCCATTATGGACAGTTTCGTCTATCAAAGTAGAGACTACATTTATCGACTGTGGATTGCATCCCACAGAAGGAATTAAGTACCAGCCGTTTGTGCCAGCTTTGACACTTGGTCACCTGTCATACATTCTATACGGCGTTCAGCGCATCTACCTGTTTTTGAATATGATCTTCAAACGCTCTGCTCCCAGATCCCAGTCCATTATTTAAGTACGACCTGGCTGGACAGTACTAATGTCAACGTTGGCTTCAATCGTCTCGTTCAAGCACAATGGCCGGGTTTTCTCTGTGTATATACCGATGGCTCCAAAATTCCGCAAGAAGAGTGTACAGGATGCGCTTTTTTCTGCCCTCAGATCCAGATCCGCAAAACCTTCAAACTGCCTACGAGCACTTCTATTTTTACGGCGGAGACAGTGGCAGTTTTGGAAGCACCCAAGTTTGTCTCTAGCACTTCCTTCCCCAAGATATTGATAGTATCTGACTCTCAAAGCGTTCTTAAAAACATTCAGTGCAGTCGATGGAACAAAACAACCAACAGTTATATCTTGGATGTGATATCTGAATATATTCGCAGCACACGCACGGGCCGGACGATCCATTTGTTGTGGGTACCTTCCCACTCTGGTATCCTCTATAATGATGAAGTTGATGCATTAGCCAAACAAGCGGCAACCTTAGGCACCGTCCTGGATCTGCACCTTCCTTATACAGACTACTTATGTGAAGTCAAGGATCACGCAAGACAACAATGGCAGGAAATATGGAACGTTTCTCAACAGACAAAAGGCGGTTATTACGCAGTGCTACAACCTCGGATTCTTTCACAGCCGTGGTTCATGAGGACACATCTGGACCGATCCACGATTTCTACCATCATAAGACTCCGCTTCAATCATGCCTCTTTCCCACAACATCTACATCGGATCAACGTTTACAGTTCACCAGCTTGTGAGTGTGATCCTGAGTCGGAAGCTGATGTCAACCACATCTTATTTATATGCCCCAAATTTGACCGTGAACGGTTGGTCTTTCTGAAGACATTGCTGAGTATGGGCTACCATCTTCCTCAATCAGCTTCTTCTCTTTTCTGTACTAAAGACGTTCGTCTATGTAAAGTGATAGTTAACTTCATCAAGAGTACTGGTTACAATCTGTAGGTTTTAATGGTGTGCGTAAATTATAAATATGTCTTGCTGATGAAGATATTTCAGAATTGGTGTGAATTGTAAGCCAAGACACTTTTAATTATTTTCCAATTCAATTCAATTTTTAAAACATTATGTACAAAACTGTAACAGTTAAGCTTTTTATTCTTGTAAATGTGCATTTCTGTATTTGTTTATTCAATTATGTGTACATTGTCACTATGTGTTGCCGATGGCTAAATTGAGTACACACTCAAAGGCCAAATAAAAAAACAAACAAAAAAGTCCTGCAACAATCGTCGGAAGGATCCAGGCCGGAGGAGACAGCGTTGTGACCTGGGAAATGTTTTCATGGCATTCCCTGGGTGATCTCGTCATTCTGGAGGTGCAGTGGGTACGGTATGCTTCTGTCGTTAGGAACCATGACCACCCCTGCATGCAGTTTGTCTTTCCTCGGCGCGATGGCATTTACCAGCAGGACAGTGCAACATGTGACGCAGCTCGCAGCAGCACGGGCCCTCACGCGAGAAATCTAGCGCAGCTGGCCGCTGCACTGGAGTTGCCATGGCTCCACATACCTGTCCGCATCTTCCGGAATCTCATTGACTCTTTTTCTGCGGACCCCACTACAGTCCACTCCGCAAAAGGTAATTGTTGAGGCCTTTGACAGATGGTCACATTAATACGAATGGGTAGTTAATAAGGATTTCTTAATTTTGTAGAATTTCATGTCAGGGAATGTTGGTTCTTCTACTAACAATAAGTCAGTTGGATTATGTAACATCAGTGGTGGGATATAACATACCTTTTTAGAGCGCAAGAAACAGCAGAATTGGTGCAGACTATTCAGCAAAGAACAAAGAAGCCAATATATTCTTAATTATGCATACCGTTAGTGCTTACAAAGAAACTTTTAAATGGCAAACTGGAAGTGGCTAGAAAATTTCTTTCAGTTTCTGAAACAATTAAACACTCTAAACGTATCTGTTGAAAATGAGTATATGTGAGGACCTCGTGGCTAAATATATTTCACGTGGTCCGTTATTGCATTGCGTAGAGCTTGGTATCGCTGTTTCAAAATGGTCCGACCAGATCATTAATATGTCACGTAATTCCATGCAAGTCATGAGAACTGATGAGCACTAAGTTGCGAGTACCAGCGGGACAAAGTTGTGTCTGCCGATAGCGAAAAGTTGTCGGCTTCGCGTTAGAGTGGTCACATTTCACTTTCATCTCGTAAGAAAATCACCGCTCTAAATTTTAGTGTGGGTGATGGAACGCTAGAAACATTATTGTTGTCGTAGTTTAAAAAAAGACAGAATACGTTTCACAAGTTGCTATTAAACCAGATCAAAGTGGCTGCGTTTTCACGTGTACGAGGGTTGTAACTTAAATACTGGCAACTATTTATTCACACCTCGTACAAAATAGATACGTGTTTCAAAGTTTTACTGACCTTCAGAGTAGTCCCTAGCATTGTGTATAACCCGTTGTCAGCGATGTGGAAGTCGTAGGATACTTTTAGCAGTGCCAGTTGTGTTGACAGAGCGGCGCGGTCTATTGCCCGACGAATTTGTAGCAGTTCTGAAGCGAATGACGTGAAGTGTTTCCTTCAGTTTAGAAATCGAGTTGAACTTACGATGGCTTAAGTCAGGGGGGTGCAGTAGGTGGTATAGCACTTAGCAGCCCCATCAGTCGAACAAATCAGTAACAGCTTGCACTGTACGTGCTTGGGCATTGTCCTGCAAAATGATGGTCAGGTCCTGCCGAAAGTGTCATTACTTCTGTCTCTATGCTGTTCATTTTTGGAACACAACCTACCACCAGCTTAGAGACAGAAGTGATGACAATTTCTCCAGGACCTGACCATCATTTTGCAGGACAATGCTCAAGCACCTGCAGTGCAAACTGTTACTAATTTGTTTGACTGATGGGACTCCGAAGTACTATACCACGTACTGCACTCTCCTGACTTAAACCCCTGTGAGTTCAACTCGATTTCTAAACTGAAGGAAACACTTCACGGCATTCACTTCAGAACTGCTACAAATTCGTCGGGCAATAGACCGCGCCGCTCTAACTGTCAACACAACTGGCACTGCTAAGAGTATCCTACGACTTCCACATCGCTGACAACGGGTTATACACAATGCTAGGGACTACTCTGAAGGTCAGTAAAGCCTTGAAACACGTATCTATTTTGTACGAGGTGTGAATAAATAGTTGCCACTATTAAAAGTTACAAGCCACGTACGTTTTTTAAGAAGTGATTGGACATAAACAATACAGATATGAAGTATACTGTACTGAGCTACAATACAATGGCATACATTTGCTTCTGTAGCCTTTGATGCACAAGAAATATCTGCATTCAGTTTAAACACGAGGTTCAAACAAATATTGCACAACTCATGGAGTGAACAAATGAATGTTCTCATAGCCACAGCATTTGTGTAATAAACATTATAATCGCTCAACGCCAGTGCAGAAACAGAACTACATTTACAGAGAACAGGCGCCCAAGTGACTTAATAGTGACGAAGGAATGTTCTGTCAGAGACATTGCAAGTCTTACATGTCGTCGCAAGACGCGCTCGAACATATTATTTTTTCACAGTACTTTTTTTTTTATTTGGTTGGTTGTTTTATATTTCGAGTTTGTACTACTCAGATTACTATGATATGCTAGAAAAAAAACTGCGGTAGCACAGGGTAATTCCGTGATGATGTTACAAACTTTCAGAGATGATGGAGAAGGGTAAATGTATCGATTTGAGGTAAGGGACCTGGTCTGGAAACGACAGAGTCGAAAGTTGCAAGCGGAAATCATTCTGATACCTCTAACAGTGGAATGCACGTACCTGCAGTGTTACTGCTAAGACAATAGGATAGGCAACTTTCAGAGGAGGTAGTATACCCCAAAACAAGAAAAAATGTCTAGTTAACTTGGGCTATAAAATGCATATTTTAAGAGCTCTGGGCACTTGTTTACTAGAAGAGATGTGTGTCGCAGTAGCGAAGATCTCTTAAGGTATGCATTTTAGAGCCCATTTTTACTGGACTTTCTTTCCCTTGTTTTGTTCGATACTACCACTTCTGAGAGTTACTACCCTACAATCTTAGTAACAATAGTACCGGTACATGTATTCCATTCTCAGAGGTATCGGAATGATTTTCCCTTACATCTTCCGATTTGGTCGTTTCCGGACCAGGGACCTTACCTCAAATTGATACATTTACCCTTCTCTATCATCCCCTGAAAGTTTATAACATCACGGAATTACCCTGCATAGTAATAATGTGTATGCAGACACGACTAAGGCCAGGTTTATGTCTGATTTTACAATGGAGTAGAAAAGATATTTCGAAAGAATGAGTCGTCTGGTAACGCATATCGGATGAATTGTTGTTCTATGATTTTCATGTGATACAGTATCGTCATATGAATACACCACAAAGGAGATTCATGATTGAACAGGCGTTTAAGTAGCAAAAAGATCTTTGAATATCATCAAGCCAGGCGACGGGTACAGGATTGGAACTGATGACAACAAATGATGTTTCGATTATTTAAACAGAAACTTGTGGTCTCATAGAGACAGAACAGGATTGAGTGCTGTTCTGACTTCTTTGACAACATTTGTGTTCTAAGAACTCATGTTGTAGACTTGGGCCACAATGCAATTAAGCATATTATCTTCATGTCTAAAGTGCATTCTGTCCAACAGTTCTTACAGTAAACTATCGCCTATTTTCTGAGGCTGTAAAAGTTTGCGAAGAGAGTTTACGGTGTCGACAAGAAGAAAATGTTAAACTGCTCTATGATTTTAATGCCACTGCGTCGCGTCGATAACGGCCCAACGATACTAAAACATGAATACGTTTAAACAACAGGAAACACTCTTGGTATAGATAGCGTTAGCGATAATTGTATTTGGCTGTTTGATATGATTCGTTGCTTTATTGTTGTATGCAATGTGATACATGAAATAGGAAAAGGTGCATGTGGTGAAACTCAGATTACGAACTTCCAGCATGCTGGAGTAGCTTAGATAGGCAACTTCTGTCATGCAATAGAACGAAAAACCAGCCCAAATCGCAAATATTTCATTATTCATTCGATGACTAGTTTTGAGTCGAGACCCATTTTTAAATCAACATAATAAAATCGAAAATGGCCTTTCCGGTCTGTATGCATTGTGAATGTGCATTGCACAGTTTGTTGACATCTTCGGAAAGGCCATTTTCGACTTTATTATCTTGATTTGAAAATGGGTCTCGACTCAAAACTAGTCATCGAATGAAAAAATATTTACAACTTGGACTGGTTCTTCGTTCTGTTAAACTCAGATTAGTTGAACTCTGGATTAGTTTTCAAGGTCTATTATATATTTTCAAGGGAGAAAGGGCATACTTGTGTATGTGGTAAATTTTAAGGGATCCAAAAATATCAGAAAAATGAAAAAACGAAAAGTTGCAAGGCATTGTCAGTAGCGCGGTTTGGTTTCCACAGAATGGTGTGTCGATTTTCAAAATACTGCGACAAGTTCTTGGTAGGTTCTTCCATTGTTTTGTGGTGTATAAACTGTGTTTGCAAGGAAAAAAGCAAAGAAACTGCGTTTTGTTACAGATTACTATCTTTTATTTTGCAATAGGTGAATTTTGTGAATGAAAACACAACTTGTTAATTTTTCGCCATTAAGAATGGACTGATACTTTAAGAGTAACATTTTTCAGCAATGTGTTACGCTTCATTTGATTTAGAGCTTTGTGTAATGACTGAATACATTTTACATTTCAATCCAGTAATAGTTTTAAATATGAGAAATGTCTGTTCGAAGGGCGTTTAACAGCCCATCCTCGCCTTTTTTTTTTTTTTTCATTGGTATTTTTCGGGAAATAACCGCGACCTTGTGTCACCAACTGGCGGTTAAACATAGCTATTATAGAAGTATACTTCGACATTTAAAAACGTATCGGCAGCGCAGTGCCAGGGGCATGCCCACTGGGGCTAGCTCGGTGGGCAAGGCCAACAACATAGGTCTCTAGCACGTTGGCACACCTGTAACGCTGCAGGTAGTGTAGATTAGTTTAAGTATAGATAAAGTAGCATATACATAACACAAATAACAGCTGTAAAGAACTAGTCACAATTAACTATCAACCAAAAAACACGTAACAGAGAGTAATAGTAAATCAGATATGCCTGTAGCGGTGAAATAACAGAAGTACTAACATACCTATAGTATTAGTAAATTAAGCTGTATTAACTGTAATACTACTGTAAATTTAGAACCCCCTAATGTAGTTGGGTAGTGGGTTGATATGTATCATTGTAGTTATCTTTTGAATAAAGAATTTAATAAAAAGTGTCGTTCTGTTGGCAACAATTATGGAAACGTTGATTTATTGTAATATTGTCTAAGTTTTGTACCATGTAGTATTTTCATTCAGTTGCAGCTATCGTGACATTAATTGACGGGAAACATATCAACGTAAGAAGGAGTTACGTACTTTGATCATACATTATTTATGATACGAAGCAGTTATTGTAGCAGATACAGGTTGTAATTCCCGTTACAAATTTCTAGGACTTGTAGAGGGGAATGAGTCCAAGATATTTTGAATAGGAACTCTTGTCCACAAACGTACCGTTTCCGTTCTGTGACGATTTCCATTCAATTGTTTGTTCATCTACTTCTGCTCGAGAAATTGAATTAGGCGTGAGGCAGCACAGTTCGAAAGGAAACATAACGCGACATCCATTTATGACAGTTTATGCGAAGTTTTTACGAGACTCTTGTAGAATCAGAGGAAGATCTGCTAGCACGAGTTCTGTACACTGCACTAGAAACTGAAGAGACGCCGGGGGTGATAGAGAGCGTGTAATACAACGGGCTTGGCAGGTACAATGTCTGTAACACCGTCGGTGGTGGCACGCCGAGACGCTATTGTAATGTATCAGTACTGTTCTGTACGTGTAATATGCTTGTCTCTTTTTCGTTTTGGGGTAAAGCAAGCAAGCAATGTTTAAGTGTTAATACGAGCAAAAAATTTCCTTCGGGGGGGGGGGGGGGGGGGTAGGACGTCAAACGGGCCGACTTGGTGCAGGAGCAGGAGAGGCATCACAGGACATTTTAATTTCCAGTGTCTATACTTTTACAAATGAATTCATAAAACTTTGTCAGCATCACCAGGAAGGATTCAGGATTCACACTGATTGCAGTGGAAGTTCGAAAACATAGCAAAATAATTTTTTTTACGTACGACATTTCATCATTTTTTCACTTACTAATGGCTGCATTTGTTGCTATAGGTACACTTTTCTTCATAAGTTAGAGAGATACTTCGATGAATTTTGCACAGCATACATACCATACTCACAGCTGTATGAAACTCAAGAATTTATTTAATTTCTGAAAAAACGAATGAGCTGTTATATTTTAAACTTCATGTTTAGAAAGAAACACAAATTTTATACTTAATTACCTCAATTTTTACCACGGTTTTTAATAGATTTGCAAAATTCTAGAGTTTCAGGCACCTTTAAGTATGGTTTGTATGATTTTCACATGCAAAAAAATTTATTTTGTTATGTTTTCGAACTTCTACTGCTATGAGTGTGAATTCTGAATCCTTCCTGCTCATGCTGACAAAGTTTTACGAATTTATTTGTAAAAGTATAGACAGTGGAAATTGAAATGTCCTGTGGTGCCTCTCATGCTCCAAAGGTTTGACGTCCTTCCCCCCGTAAGTGATAAATGGATGTTTCGTTACGTTTCCTTTCGATATGTAAACTAATAACTATGCGTCACGCCTAATCCCGTCGCTCAAGCAGAAGTAGATGACAAACATCTCAATTGCAACCGTCGTAGAATGAAAACAGTATATTTTTCGGACACGGGTTCCTAGTCAAAATATTACGTACTCCCATTGCGAGTCCTAGAAGTTTGTAACGAGAATTCCCGAACACTGTGTGTATTCGAACTGCGTAACCTCCCGACGCGAGGGCCCGTGTGTTGACGAAAAACTATCTGCCATCAGTTAGCAGAAGCACACTGCGCGGCAGACAGTAATGGGAGCTACCGAGAAGACCTCTTTCCAGTGGAGGCAGTGCGGCTAGCGCGAGGCGGCGCGCCCTCCTACCTCTTTCCATGCACTGGGGGCGGCGGGCGCTCGCCGTCTGTCTGCAGAGGAGTCACCGTCGCGTCTGCGGGCGGCCGCGCCGCGCCGCACCTGATAACTCTGCCCGCCCTCCCCCGCACCCCTCACGGCGCGCCACCCCTCGCCGCGCCCCCGAACACGGCGCTAATCCAATTATTTTGCCAGCAGCACGTGCGCGTCTGTGGCGCTCCCGCGGGATGGCGTACCGGGCGACTGGTTGTCAGTGGCGTCGCCCGGCGGGGTGGTGGGGGGAGCGCTGACACGGCCGGGGGTGTGCGGGAGGGGCGGCGTCCGCGATTGATTGCAGCTCGCGTCGCCGCCGCTCCCTCCCCTGCCCCTGCCGCCGACGCGCGGGCAACAGGTCTCCCTGCCCCCCGAGCGGGCTGGCTTCGCTCGCCGGCTCAATTTGCTCCGAAATGAGTGCGGCTGCCGGACCGGCCCTCCGAGCGCCAGGTGTGGTTACCGGGAAATTTCCACTCGGCCGCCAAGTTAACACTGCGTCCCCACTACAGCCTAAGACCCTCAGCCGCACGTGTTATCGCCGCTCACTGTTGTTACGGTCTGAATATTGGGTTCACACGTGTTTGCACAACAGTGTGTCTTGGACGACACTGAGAGACATGCAGGAAGAGGGCCAATCAAGTTCTGGAACGTACGAACAGGGATGTGGAGCCATGCTGACTCCAGTGCCACGGCAGCTTCGGTAGGTTGCTGTTCTGTTGAGGGTACATGGCTCGAACAGCATGATCGCCTCGCTCCCAAAGATTCTGGAGTTTGGTGACCAGGGGAGTACAGTAAATCCATACTGGTTATCCACAAACCGTGCACGTACACTGCAAGCTGTGTGACACTTTGCATTGTCCTCCTGATAGGTGCTATTGAAAGAAAGATCCCTTATCATTTAGCTACAATATAGCAGGTCAGCAACTGGAAGCAGTTAATTCCATAAATTATCTGGGAGTAGGCATTAGGAGTGATTTAAAATGGAATGATCATATAAAGCTGATCGTTGGTAAAGCAGATGCCAGACAGATTCATTGGAAGAATCCTAAGGAAATGCAATCCGAAAACAAAGGAAGTAGGTTACAGTACACTTGTTCGCCCTGTGCTTGAATAGTGCTCACCGGTGTGGGATCCGTACCAGATAGGGTTGATAGAAGAGATAGAGAAGATCCAACGGAGAGCAGCGCGCTTCGTTACAGGATCATTTAGTAATCGCGAAAGCGTTACGGAGATGATAGATAAACTCCAGTGGAAGGCTTTGCAGGAGAGACGTTCAGTAGCTCGGTACGGGCTTTTGTTGAAGTTTCGAGAACATACCTTCACCGAAGAGTCAAGCAGCATATTGCTCCCTCCTACGTATATCTCGCGAAGAGGCCATGAGGATAAAATCAGAGAGATTAGAGCCCACACAGAGGCATACCAACAATCCTTCTTTCCAGAAACAATACGAGACTGGAATAGAGGTACTCAGGGTACACTCCGCCACACACCGTTAGGTGGCTTGTGGTAAAAAAAAACAGCGTGTAGAAGTGGGCATAGTTCCCCAAGGGTAGATGCATACTTGTGTTAATCCACTGTGCCTTCCAGAATGAAGACACCACCCACAGAATGTCACAAAATTCTCTGAACTACAATGCTCCGTCCTCCACCCTACAGCCTTCCCATGATCCAACGGACATCTGTCTGTTGTTGTGGTCTTCAGTCCTGAGACTGGTTTGATGCAGCTCCCCATGCTACTCTATCCTGTGTAAGCTTCTTGATCTCCCAGTACCTACTGCAACCTTCATCCTTCTGAATCTGCTTAGTGTATTCAGCTCTTGGTATCCCTCTACAATTTTTACCCTCCACACTGCCCTCAAATGCTAAATTTGTGATCCCTTGATGCCTCAGAACATGTCCTACCAACCGGTCCCTTCTTCTTGTCAACTTGTGCCACAAACTTCTCTTCTCCCCAATTCTATTCAATACCTCCTCATTAGTTATGTGATCTACCCATCTAATCTTCAGCATTCTTCTGTAGCACCACATTTCGAAAGCTTCTATGCTCTTCTTGTGCAAACTATTTATCGTCCATGTTTCACTTCCATACATGGCTACACTCCATACAAATACTTTCAGAAACGACTTCCTGACACTTAAATCTATACTCGATGTTAACAAATTTCTCTTCTTCAGAAACGCTTTCCTTGCCATTGCCAGTCTAAATTTTATATCCTCTCTACTTCGACCATCATCAGGTATTTTTCTCCCCAAATAGCAAAACTCCTTTACTACTTTAAGTGTCTCATTTCATAATCTAATTCCCGCAGCATCACCTGATTTAATTCGACTACATTCCATCTGTCTGATGAAACAGAAAACGAGATTCATCTGTAAAGGCCATCTGTCGCCACTCAGTGGCTGTCCAGTTGTGGTATTGGTATGCAAATTCCAGCCTTCATCATCGATGCGCAGCAGTCAGCATATGTACATAAACTAGACTCCTGCTCCGGACATTCTTAAGCAGCAACGTTTGCTGAATGGTTGTTAAGGAGACGCTGTTGGCATCTCCTTGGTTCATCCGGGAAGTCAGCTGCTCAACAGTTGCACATCTATTCGCCCATACACGTTTCCACAATCTTTGTTCACCCGTCATCAATGGCCTCTGGTGCACCCCAATTCCCTTGGCACTGATTTAAGATAGCGAAACTTTCCCAAGCACGATATACTTTAAAACACAAAGATAAAATCTTAGATATTTCGGATATCCTTCCACACTTGATCATGCCCTTTTAGATGTACCATAAGTCCCTCTGTTTTCGCTTTACAACAATGAATGCACTGTTTTCTGCATCCTCCCGACACATTTTATAAACTCTGCATTGCTAGTGCTGCCACCTCATGGTTACTGCACATTGATATCAAACGTAGGTAGTGTCACATTAATGTTACTGGACATGTATTTGACAAAACGGACCATAGAGCTGACAGGAGCAAATTAATTTTTATCAAATTGTATTACTGTAGGTGCCAGACTCTTCTCTACTCCATATTCAATTCCTAGCTGAATTTAGTGATAAACACACTGCTAGCCTCGGCACCTCGCACATTCTAGAAAGTGGGAGATGATGTGGCAGGTCATTTATCACCATTTTCTCTCGGGATGCATCAGTTGTGTGTTATAACCAGAGTTCGATTCATATACAATTCTGTGTGTGACTTAGATAGCTGTCTACCTGCCACTGTTAACAGCAAACCTCTCCATACTCAGGTCAGCAGAGGACTTCCAACGCATGTGTGATGAATCATGCGTACCAAACCAACGGAAAAGCTTTTTCGGCACTCTCCTCTAGATGATAAGGATGTATGTCAAGTACTCCATCACCCTGCCACATCTTGGACATAAATCGAGTCTTCAGTTTCATAACTGCAGTGATTGCAAGACAGTGACAGGGGTTTGTTGGGTACTACAATACCTGTGTATACATATGCTTGACAGATGTGTGTGGAAGAGTGTGTTCTGTTCGCAGAGTTAGAGCAGCACGGCGTGTAAATTCACATGACAAACACCGCTGCTAGGCATACGTCTCTTTCCTCGTGAGATATCGTTGTTTCATGCATTTTCCGTAGCTGAAGATCATTTTATAGGAGTGATGCATGGAACAATTTCCAAACTGTAATCAAATGTGAACAGTGGGCTCTATGTACCTCTGGAAAGCCATATAATGAGTGGATAACAAACAATTTATATTTCTTTTTCGCCTTTGATGTGGAAGGTATTAGTTTTATCATATTAATGTTTCGCACCATAGTAAGGGGATACGTGGGATTGAAAACTTGAAGGGTGAATGTATGTCATGTGTTGCAAATATATTTCCTACAGTGGAGTATTAAGAGCGTTTCATTCCACGTGAATAATATATCGAAAACCATACTGCTTTACTATTATAGCATGCTTAAATGCAGAACCGTGTAAGCTCTGGAGTGTGAGTTTACATTCTACGATAATTTCTCTCTTCCCAATACGTCCTTGGTATAAAATCTAAACACTACAATAATTCCACAAAATTGAGAGCACTAGAGATTTACGTAAAATGTCTCAAATACCTTCCATCTGGAGCTCCATTATGCATTAATTACACGTTTCTTCTTTTTCTCGATCGTCTGTTATTTTTTATTTATTTATTTTTTTTTTTTGGTCGTCAGTCTTCTGTTTGGTTTGATACGGCCCACCACGAATTCCTCTCCCGTGCTAACTTCTTCGTCTCAGACTAGCACTTGCAACCTACGGCCTCAATTATTTGCTGGATGTATTCCAATCTCTGTCTTCCTCTACAATTTCTGCCCTCTACAACTGCCTCTAGAACCATGGAAGTCATTCCCTGATGTCTTAAGAGATGTCCTATCATCCTGTCCCTTCTTCTTATCAGTGTTTTCCACATATTCCTTTCCTCTCCGATTCTGCGTAGAACCTCCTCATTCCTTACCTTATCAGTCCACATAATTTTCAACATTCGTCTGTAGCACCACATCTCAAATGCTTCGATTCTCTTCTGTTCCCGTTTTCCCACAGTCCATGTTTCATGTACTCCAGACTTAATTTCTCAGAAATTTCTTCCTCAAATTAAGGCCGGTATTTGATATTAGTAGACTTCTCTTGGCAAGAAATGCCTTTTTTGCCATAGCGAGTCTGCTTTTGATGTCCTCCTTGCTCCGTCAGTCATTGGTTATTTTACTGCCTAGGTAGCAGAATTCCTTAACTTTATTGACTTCGTGACCATCGATCTTGAGTTTAATTTCTCGCTGTTTTCATTTCTACTACTTCTCATTACCTTAGTCTTTCTTCGATTTACTCTCAACCCATACTCTGTACTCATCAGACTGTTCATTCCGTTCAGCAGATCATGTAATTCTTCTTCACTTTCACTCAGGATAGCAATGTCGTATCATTGATATCCTCTCACTTTGAATTTTAATTCCACTCCTGAACGTTTCTTTTATTTCCATCATTGCTACCTCAATGTACAGATTGAACAGTAGGGACGAAAGGCTACATCCTTGTCTTACACCCTATTTAATATGAGCAATTCGTTCTTTGTCGTCCACTCTTATTATTCACTCTTCGCTGTTGTACATATTGTATATGACCCGTCTCTCCCTATAGCTTACCCCTACTTTTTTCAGAATTTCGAGCATCTTGCACCATTTTACATCGTCGAACGCTTTTTCCAGGTCGACAAATCCTATGAACATGTCTTGATTTTTCTTTACTCTTGTTAACATTATTAGCCGCAACGTCAGAATTGCCTCTCTGGTGCCTTTGTTTTTCCTAAAGCCGAACTGATCGTCATCTAGCGCATATTTTTTTTCCAACTTCTGTGATGGCCCTTTTTAGAAATTTCCATTCCTCTTCAACTGTACTGCCTTCTGAGCTATTCCTTATTGCTGTATATACAGCCTTAGAGAACTTCAAGCGTATCTCTTCATCCCTTAGTACTTCTGTGTCCCACTTTTTTATGTATTGATTCTTCCTGACTGTCTTAAAGTTCAACCTATTCTTCATCACTATCATATTGTGATCTGAGTCTATATCTGCTCCTGGGTACACCTTGCAATGCGGTCTCTGATTTCGGAATCTCTGTCTGACCATGATTTAATCTAACTGAAATCTTCCTGTATCACCTGGCCTTTTCCAAGTATACTTCTTCCTCTTGTGATTCTTGAACAGGGTATTCGCTCTTACTAGCTGAAACTTGTTACAGAATTCAATTAGTCTTTCTCCTCTCTCATTCCTTGTCCCAAGCCCATATTTTCCTGTAATGTTTTCTCCTCCTCCTCCTCCTCCTCCTCCTACAACTGCATTCCAGTCCTCCATGACTATTAGATTTTCATCCCCCTTTACATACTGTATTACCCTTTAAATATCCTCATACACTTTATCTCTTCATCTACAGTTTTGCGACGTCGGCATGTGTACCAGATCTATCGTAGTCAGTGTTGGTTTGCTGTCGATTCTGAAAAGAACAACTCTGTCACTGAACTGTTCTTAGTAACATACTCTCTGCCATACCTTCCTATTCATAATAAATCCTACTCCTGTTACGCTATTCTCTGCTGCTGTTGATATTACCCTATACTCATCTGACCAGAAATCCTTGTTTTCTTTCCACTTCACTAACCCCTACTATATCTATCTGTTTTATCACCACAATACTCTCCAGTGTATCAGGCTCGTATCTACTATACACAAATAAGTTTAGTTAAACTCCTCAGTACACGAGCATGTAGAGATATTATATGTATTTGGACAGGTGATACGAGTAAGATTGGTATGGAACAGTCTTTGGAAAATGGCAGTTACAGTATTGGAACGAGAATATATCACCAATGTCGGTCAGTACAAGTTTGGAACACTTTTATACTCTTTGCGAAAGCAAAATGTCTAAGTATATTGATTACGTCCAATTCAGCTCTTTCTGTTCCTACACAAGATGTCGACTGTAGCCTCCTACTTTTATTTTATTTACACGGCTAATTCAATAAGACCAAATTGATGAGCGAATCTCGAAGGTAATGGAACGTGAGAGTACATGAAACTACAACGTAAAAATAAAAACAGATAAAATAAAATGTTTATGAACCCTAAAGAAGTCAAGCCGTAAGTTTAACTAAACGGAATCAACAATGTAACAGGAGAATCAGCTTAATGTTTCAAGGAACTCCTCAACAGAATAGAAAGAGTGACCCATGAGGGAACTCTTCAGTTTCGATTTTAAAGGGCATGGATTGCTGCTAAGATTTTTGAATTCTTGTGGCGTGGATGCAGCAGTATACTCCATACCTTTCTGCACAAGAGTTAAGGAGGTGTGATCCAAATGCAGATTTGATTTCTGCCGAATGTTAACTGAGTGAAAGCTGTTAATTCTTCGGAATAAGCTGCTATTGTTAATAAGAAACGATAGTAAAGAATATATAAATATTGAGAGGAAATGTCAAAATACTCAGACTATTGAACACAGGTCGACGAGAGGTTCACGAATTTAAACCACTTATTGGCCGAATTGCCTGTTCCTGAGAAAAACATATTCTTTTAGAATGGGAAGAGTTACGCCGAAATGTAATAACATACAAAATAAGCGAATGAAAATAAGTAGACTAATTTTCGTGTCAAACGATCACTTACTTCAGATATTGTTCGAATAGTAAAAATGGCAACATTAAGTCTTTTAACAAGATCCTGAACATGAGGTTTCCATGACAGTTTACTATCTATCTGAACACCTAGACATTTGAATTGTTCAGTTTCACTTATCATACGCCCATTCTGTGAAATTAAAACATCGGGTTTTGTTGAATTGTGTTTTAGAAACTGTAAAAACTAAGTTTTACTGTGATATAGCGTTAGTTTATTTTCTACAATCCATGAAATTATGTCATGAACTGCACTATTTGAAACCGAGCCAATGTTGCACACAACATCCTTTACTGCCAAGTTAGTGTCATCAGCAAACAGCAATATTTTTGAGTTATTCGTAATATTAGAGTGCATATCATTTATATAAATAACGAACAGGAGTGGCCCCAACACAGATCCCTGGGGCATCCCCTATTTAACCATACTCCACTCAGACCCCATAACACAGCCATTCTCAACACTGTGAATAATGACCTTTTGCTGCCTGTTGTTAAACTAAGAGTTGAACCAATTGTGAGCTACTCCCCGTATTTCATAATGATCCAACTTATGGAGCGATATTTTGTGACCAACACAATCAAACACCTTAGTTAAATAAAAAAATATGCCTAGCGTTCGGAACCTTTTGTTTAATCCATCCAGTACCTCACAGAGAAAGAGAGAATATAGCATTTTGAGTTGTTAAACGACTTCTAAAGCCGAACTTTACATTTTATAGCAAATTATATGATATAAAATGATCAATTATCCTTACATACACGGCCTTTTCAATAACTTTAACAAACACTAATACGGAGAAATAGGTCTAAAATTGTCTACATTATTCGTTTCTCGCTTTTTATAAAGTGGCTTTACTACTGAGTACTTTAACTGTTCAGGAAACAACCATTCTTAAAGGAAAAATTACAAATATGGCTAAGTGCAGGGCTAACATGTGCAGAACAATACCTTAATATTCTGCTTGGCACTCCATTACATCCATGAGAATCCTTAGTCTTCAGTGATTTAATTACTGACTCAATCTTCCCCTTGTCGGTATGACAGGAGTATTTCAGGCAATCGGAAAGGTATCTTCCAAGGAAGTTATATGATTCCCTGTAGAAACTAAGTTTCTATTTAATTCACCAGCAGTGCTCAGAAAATGATCGTTAAATACTGGACATATATCTGATTTATCAGTAACAGGAATATTTTTACTATGAAATGACTTCATATTGTCGACCTTGTGCTGCTAAGCAAACACTTCTTTCACAACTGACCATATGGTTTTAATTTTATCCTGTGAATTATCTATTCTACCGTAGTTGCGTACCACGTACTCTTTGCCTTCCTAATAACATTTTAAGCGCCTTACAATACTGTTTGTAATGGGTTACTGTAGCTAGATTGTGACTACTTCTAACATTTTAATATAATTCCTGCTTTGTTCTACATCATATCCTTATCTCACTAGTCAGCCACCCAAGCTTCCTTTTACTGCTAGTACCCAGTTTAGAACATTCTAGTGGAAAACAACTCTCAAAGTGCATAAGAAATGTGCTAAGGAAAGCACTATATTTGTCATTTGTTATCGGCATTATAAACATCCTGCCACTCTTGTTCCTTAAGGAGGTTTAAAAAAACTCTCTATTGCCATTGGATTAGCTTCCCTACATAGTTTGTAATTATATGTTACTTCGTTTGAGTACAAAACACTTAGTGCTAAAATTTGTGCATCATGGTCTGAAAGGCCATTAATCCTTTTACTAACAGAATGCCCACCCAGTAATGAAGAATGAATAAAAATATTTTATATGATTGTGCTGCTGTTCCCCTGCAGCCTTTTTGGAAAAAACAGTCTGCATCAGGTCATATGAGTTTAGGAGATCTAACATCCTTCCTCTTGCACAACCATATACAAAATTAATATTGAAGTCACCACATATAACTAATTTCTGGTACTCCCTATAAAGTGAACCAAGACCCCCTCTAGCTTGAGCAGAAATGTTCTTAAGTCAGAGTTAGGGGGCCTATAAACAACAACAATTAGAAGTTCGGTTTCACTAAATTCAGCTGCCCCTGCACAGTATTCAAATATCTGTTCAGTGCAGTGCCATGATACGTCTATGGACTCAGAGCACTGTTTTTTAGCCACTCCCTGACACCGCAAGGAACCCCGCGAAAAACAGCCAGCTAATCTGTATCCTAGTAAAGGAAACCTCTGAATTGTTAAATTATTTAAGTGGTGCTCCGTTATAACAATAATGTCAGAGTCAAAATCTATAAACAGTTCACTAACTTTACCTCCTACTTTTGATGAAATATGCTAATTACTTCTGTACTTGGCTACATGGCTTTGAAGGTGATTCCTTAGTTTGAGGGACTTCCTTTAAGCAGGTATACCTATTAGTTGACTTCAATCTAAAAAAGGTGCAGCTCTACCACCAACCACTACAGGAATTTTTCCATGAGTGATCCCACTACCACCCACTACACTGTCACCTATTAGCTTCGTCAGCCTCCCCTTCCCGTACATACTGAGGTACAGGCCATGCCTAGTGAAACCTGATGTCCTGATAACCTCACCTGGCCCCACAGCAATGTGACCCATGCCCTCTGCCATCAGTCTCTTCTCCAGCCCCATGTTAACACGCCTAACAGTCACATTAAGATGAGGCCAATCATGACGCTGAAACAGTTGCACGAAATGCACATTAGTGCCACCAGTTGGAGTAGCCTTCTTTACCAGGTCAGCATCTACATCATATTCCCTGTCCCTATCACAACCACCGCTGCTCCACCCACAATCACAACCTGATCCTTTTTCGTAAAATTCCTACATAGCTCCCCTATGCTGTTAATCACCTGAGCCAATCCTGCACTAGGCTTCACAATGCTGGTGACCTGGTAATCGCTCCCCAACACTTACTGGAACTGCTGGTCCACGTATCTACCATGCGAACCACCTAGCAGCAGAACCTTCTAATTTCTGTTAGACTTTGCAACTGACTTAGGCTTCCTAACTGCTGAAGGCTGCTGCATGTTTCCTACACCTACAAGAGGATGCTCTCCACTCACCTCTGACAGTTGATCAAAACTGTTGAATATATGCAATGTAAAACCGCCTGAATATCTCCTCCTCCTCCTATCTGCCTTCTTGCCAACTGCCAGTTCCAATTCCTCAGCACCCTTCACCCTCCTCAACTTACCTAGTTTCTCCTTTGCGAACTGTAACTGCACATGAAGGGCACAGATATTACGCTCCTGCTCCTCTATCGACTTACTTCTTCTACAGATTCTGCATTCACAGGAGAGGATCTCGCTAGAATGCCCACTGGCTTCCCCCCTGAATCAGCCCCCCCCCCCCCATGAAAATACAGGGTGTTTCAAAATGAATATATGAGTTTTGAGGCTTTGTAGCACATATTAAATTCACCTTACAATTATAGATAATACACCAAATGAAAGGGAAACACAAACAATTTTTCTTGCAATTATTCAGTGTGAACACCGATCACACATCGAGTCGATAAGCGAGTTGTTCAGAAACCGTGATCAGTGTGTCAGGAGTAACTGTTGCAATAACTCAGATAGATCATCTGATATCGGAGGCACATAGACATGATCGCGTCAGATCGTGTGTGAACGTGGAGGACACGCATAAAAAGCTGTGTCAACCGCTTTCCACCGGTCGGATACAACGTCGTTTAACCAGTCGCGTACTGAGTTATGCCAGTGAGGCGGCGCACCATCTTGCTCCCAAATAAAGATGTGTTGTTCAGCTACTTCCCATTGAGGCACGGGCCATAGCTGTAGCAAATCAAGATGAAAAACATAAGTTACTGTTGATTCACCGAAAAAGAAGGCCCACAAACTTTCCGCGGGGATATTTCTTGGGGCTAAGCGTGAAAGACTCTCACTCGTTCAACACGTTTTTCAGTAACTCTTCGTCATTCCGTACTCTTCCCATTGCGCACAGGTATACACACAAAACTGAGTTGCTCTTTCGTTTGGTGTATTATTTACAATTTTAAGTTGAACGTAATAAATGCTACAACGCCTTGAAACCGGTATTTTCATTTTGAAACACACTGTATTTTGAACAAATTCCATACCGTAACCCACTACTCATAAACATGCGACAAAGCCCACACTTCTCGCTCATGGTAAAATTTTACAATTACTGAAAAAAAGCGAAACTAAGCGTCTACGTTACATAAGTTCAGTTACACCAGTAGAACTATTTATAGAACTAACAACAGTGGTCCCGAAATTCTCTCTCTACTAAGAAAGTAACAACTTCTATTAATGATGCCAAATCACAAATAATAGCAATACCAATAAAACTTCATACAGTTTATTAGCTAAAACCAAAAATTCAAGCGGCTGCTGGAATACTCAACGAAGTTATAACAGTGAATGAAAATTTTACTGAAGTATTTCACTAGAAACAATAAGAAACGTCAGTTGTAACTTCAGCACAAATTTTACTAAACGACTTCAATGCACAGAAAACCGAAAAAACACCGTGAGAAAACTTTTGGAAAAGTTTATTAAACCTTTAAAACGCCACAAACAGCACGAGACACCGTTGAAAAATATTAAACTTAATAACTGTATAACAGTGCACAAACGACTTTGTCAGAACTTCAGAACCGCTACAACTGCAACGGCACGCCGCGAAATGTAAACACACTGATAATGTTTGGATGAACAATTGAAAACGACTAAATTTAATATTCGAATACAGTGCATAAACAATTTTGACAGTACTTAGCATTATAACTGGTACAGCTGGAACCGCACGCCACGAGATGTAAACACAATGCTGAGGCGTGAGACTTTAATGAACGACGTAAGCACACTCAGGAATAACAGACCACTCGAGTGAATAACACAGAAAGACTGAGATGAATGAATATCCACTAATAAGTTACTTTTACAGCAAATATTAACACAAATAAACTTTAAAATAAGCAACTGAAGACTAAAACTTTATAAAATATTGACGAGCAATTTCAACAGCAGTCCAGCACACGTGACGTCAAACCAAAGAGTCTGGTCAGTCCAAATTAAATTGGAGACGACTTTACTACGAGGTTTGGTTAAAGACAGAGGAAGAGTTACAAGACGCCTAGGGAGAGGCCATCTAGAGATTTTGTTTCAAATGGCTCTCAGCACTATGGGACTTAACTTCTGAGGTCATTAGTCGCCTAGAACTTATAACTAATTAAACCTAACTAACCTAAGGACATCGCACACATCCATGCCCGAGGCAGGATTCGAACCTGCGACAGTAGCATCTAGAGTTTTTCTCAGGTTTCTTAGCTGACAGGTTCCACGAAAGGGTAGATCGTTTTGAAATTGAGGGTAGATCTTTGAATCTCCGACTTTATTCTGCGAATGCGAGAATACTTTATCGCCTAATCCACATAGGGGGAGGAGTAAATTGTAGTAACATCTTAGCGAATTTAAAACTGGAACGTAGTTTTTGCTCCTCCTCTCTGCTGGTGGCTATTTCCTACACTAAAAAACAATATTAGTGTCATGTGGTGTGGACAGTGTAACACGGTTCGCAAAATTTCCACGTGTACATGACCCTCGCAAAAAAATAGAAGGGATGGTTTAGCAATGACACAGGAATTGAGAACCCTTCTACAACGTCGCTGGCTGATGGCATCACGGGATCGACGTGATGAGAGATTTTGTTGGCGTGACAAAACGTCGAGTGTAGTGGTTTGGGCCTCTAGTAATTGAGTAAAATTACGAAAATTGATGGAAAATACGCAAAATTGACGAAAATACGAAAAGAATATGTAGAGATGAAAATACTTACATGCCCGCTTGTGTGTATGAAAAGCCTTCAATTCCTCCACCGGTGGGATTGGCAACTGATGGTGCATACTAGCCATGCTCTATAGGTTTAAATCCTGCAGAATAGCCCCTTTTTCACATGCAGTTAAGCATTATAAGTCATAAAAATGAAAGACGCAGTATCCAAAGATCTTCGGATAGCTGCTTGGAAGCACTCCACAATGCCGCAAACTCTTCCAGTTTCCATTTGTCAATAAGAAGCACCGCCTCTGTCCTTTATTTCAACCATTCTGCGTGTAGTGAGAGCAGTTCAACTTACACCATGCGATATCCAGATTTCTGTGAGAGCCGATTGATCGAAATGAGTTAATGCCAATTCAGCACTTAACACTGATCTCAAAGTCACGGTAGAAAAAAAACGTACGGTGGTGTACAAGGTTGTGTTGCAGCGGAAAAACAATATATCAAACTGATTATGAAAGTAGAACATAAGAACCCTCGCTTGTGACTGATAGCCTGTCGGATATGGTCGTCCTACATTACGGGCCACAAAACTTTACACCGGTCTGTACAAGCAGCTTTGATCGCTGGGCACCTGCTCCAATTGATCAATATGTGTAGCCTATATTTAATTTGCTCGATGTCAACACGCAGACGGTATCTGGTTTTGATATATCGGGAGAGAGAGAAGAGGTAATATTTTATCGAGTTCTCTACCAGGTGCCATTAGCAAAGGTTTTACAGTTCATAGTTTTATTCCGCTGGATGTTACAAAGACAACGCAGAGAGAGAGAGAGAGAGTGAGAGAGAGAGAGAGAAACTGTGTTGTCAACGAAGACCCACACGCGATTACAGTATCGTATTTCTAATGCAGTAACCATAGGAATATGATAAAAGAGATCAGAACATGTAGTGGGTGATATTTATAGACCTTCGTCCATTATCGATGAATTATATGTGTTATGCTACTGAATTTCTTTGTGCAGTCCACGTATACTCTGAACGGTTGTGAATTTCCTCCTGTACGTTAGTTCTGCCAACGGCCTTGTCAAAGAGGGCGGAGGAGCGGATAGAGGTTCAGGGCACTCTCTTGTCCTAGGGGTGGGAAATTGGCCCCTAAAGGCGGAAGAATCAGCAATGATCAACGACATGAGGATGCAGAAGGCAATGGAAACCACTGCATTAAAGACACGTAACGTGTATCCACAGGACATGTGGCCTGTAATTGAAGAAGTGTCATGATGATCTCTCCATTGGCAAAAGATTCCGGAATAGTCCCCCATTCGGATCTGCGGGAGGGGACTGCCAAGGGGGAGGTTACCATGAGAAAAAGATTGAATAATCAACGAAAGGATAACGTTCTACGAGTCGGGGCGTGGAATGTCAGAAGCTTGAACGTGGTAGGGAAACTAGAAAATCTGAAAAGGGAAATGCAAAGGCTCAATCTAGATATAGTAGGGGTCAGTGAAGTGAAGTGGAAGGAAGACAAGGATTTCTGGACAGATGAGTATCGGGTAATATCAACAGCAGCAGAAAATGGTATAACAGGTGTAGGATTCGTTATGAATAGGAAGGTAGGGCAGGGGGTGTGTTACTGTGAACAGTTCAGTGACCGGGTTGTTCTAATCAGAATCGACAGCAGACCAACACCGACAACGATTGTTCAGGTATACATGCCGACGTCGCAAGCTGAAGATGAACATATAGAGAAAGTGTATGAGGATATTGAAAGGGTAATGCAGTATGTAAAGGGGGACAAAAATCTAATAGTCATGGGCGACTGGAATGCAGTTGTAGGGGAAGGAGTAGAAGAAAAGGTTACAGGAGAATATGGGCTTGGGACGAGGAATGAAAGAGGAGAAAGACTAATTGAGTTCTGTAACAAGTTTCAGCTAGTAATAGCGAATACCCTGTTCAAGAATCACAAGAGGAGGAGGTATACTTGGAAAAGGCCGGGAGATACGGGAAGATTTCAATTAGATTACATCATGGTCAGACAGAGATTCCGAAATCAGATACTGGATTGTAAGGCGTACCCAGGAGCAGATATAGACTCAGATCACAATATAGTAGTGATGAAGAGTAGGCTGAAGTTCAAGACATTAATCAGGAAGAATCAATACGCAAAGAAGTGGGATACGGAAGTACTAAGGAATGACGAGATACGTTTGAAGTTCTCTAACGCTATAGATACAGCAATAAGGAATAGCACAGTAGGCAGTACAGTTGAAGAGGAATGGACATCTCTAAAAAGGGCCATCACAGAAGTTGGGAAGGAAAACATAGGTACAAAGAAGGTAGCTGCGAAGAAACTATGGGTAACAGAAGAAATACTTCAGTTGATTGATGAAAGGAGGAAGTACAAACATGTTCCGGGAAAATCAGGAATACAGAAATACAAGTCGCTGAGGAATGAAATAAATAGGAAGTGCAGAGAAGCTAAGACGAAATGGCTGCAGGAAAAATGTGAAGACATCGAAAAAGATATGATTGTCGGAAGGACAGACTCAGCATACAGGAAAGTCAAAACAACCTTTGGTGACATTAAAAGCAACGGTGGTAACATTAAGAGTTCAACGGGAATTCCACTGTTACATGCAGAGGAGAGAGCAGATAGGTGGAAAGAATACATTGAAAGCCTCTATGAGGGTGAAAATTTGTCTGATGTGATAGAAGAAGCAACAGGAGTCGATTTAGAAGAGATAGGGGATCCAGTATTAGAATCGGAATTTAGAAGAGCTTTGGAGGACTTACGGTCAAATAAGGCACAAGGGATAGATAACATTCCATCAGAATTTCTAAAATCATTGGGGGAAGTGGCAACAAAACGACTATTCACGTTGGTCTGACTTTCGGAAAAGCATCATCCACACAATTCCGAAGAAGGCAAGAGCTGACAAGTGCGAGAATTATCGCACAATCAGCTTAACAGCTCATGCATCGAAGCTGCTTACAAGAATAATATACAGAAGAATGGAAAAGAAAATTGAGAATGTGCTAGGTGACGATCAGTTTGGCTTTAGGAAAAGTAAAGGGACGAGAGAGGCAATTCTGACGTTACGGCTAATAATGGAAGCAAGGCTAAAGAAAAATCAAGACACTTTCATAGGATTTGTCGACCTGGAAAAAGCGTTCGACAATATAAAATGGTGCAAGCTGTTCGAGATTCTGAAAAAAGTAGGGGTAAGCTACAGGGAGAGACGGGTCATATACAATATGTACAACAACCAAGAGGGAATAACAAGAGTGGACGATCAAGAACGAAGTGCTCGTATTAAGAAGGGTGTAAGACAAGGCTGTAGCCTTTCGCCCCTACTCTTCAATCTGTACATCGAGGAAGCAATGATGGAAATAAAAGAAAGGTTGAGGAGTGGAATTAAAATACAAGGTGAAAGGATATCAATGATACGTTTCGCTGATGACATTGCTATCCTGAGTGAAAGTGAAGAAGAATTAAATGATCTGCTGAACGGAATGAACAGTCTAATGAGTACACAGTATGGTTTGAGAGTAAATCGGAGAAAGACGAAGGTAATGAGAAGTAGTAAAAATGAGAACAGCGAGAAACTTAACATCAGGATTGATGGTCACGAAGTCAATAAAGTTAAGGAATTCTGCTACCTAGGCAGCAAAATAAGCAATGACGGACGGAGCAAGGAGGACATCAAAATCAGACTCGCTATGGCAAAAAAGGCATTTCTGGCCAAGGGAAGTCTACTAATATCAAATACCGGCCTTAATTTGAGGAAGAAATTTCTGAGGATGTACGTCTGGAGTACAGCATTGTATGGTAGTGAAACATGGGAAAACCGGAACAGAAGAGAATCGAAGCATTTGAGATGTGGTGCTATAGACGAATGTTGAAAATTATGTGGACTGATAAGGTAAGGAATGAGGAGGTTCTACGCAGAATCGGAGAGGAAAGGAATATGTGGAAAACACTGATAAGAAGAAGGGACAGGATGATAGGACATCTGCTAAGACATGAGGGAATGACTTCCATGGTACTAGAGGGAGCTGTAGAGGGCAAAAACTGTAGAGGAAGACAGAGATTGGATTACGTCAAGCAAATAATTGAGGACGTAGGTTGCAAGTGCTACTCTGAGATGAAGAGGTTAGCACAGGAAAGGAATTCGTGGCGGGCCGCATCAAACCAGTCAGTAGACTGATGACAAAAAAAAAAAAAAAGTTTGTGTGCTAGTGATAACCCTCTACCTAGTCAGTGACAAGTGAAGGACTAGACATCCTTCTAACTAATGGAACAGTGCTGTCTGAATGTGAAGGGATATCGAGAGAATGTATGACTTGGCGAGCGACATCTCTTACTCGTGGAAATCATATAGATTCAAATGCTGTATATCGAAGACTGGAAGATTCGTGAGAATGCGGCAGGTAAGCGATATTCTGACAAAGGGGTGTTGAGAGGTGAGCTCTATACCGTTTCTTCTAAGTGTTGTGGGCAAACACATTCATCTTTCAAAGTGACTGCAATGAGAAAATTAGGAGTTTATATGAAGATTTTTACCGAGAGATAATCAGCAGCATATGTTCCGCCTTTTGTTTTCTCGATAAATAAGATACAAGATTCTTCCAGAGTTTTGTATGTCTGCAAATGGATAGAGCGACATAACTGGTAGACTAAATTTACATGTATATTCTTACTTCGGAAAGCCATCATACGGTGTGTGAGGCAGGGTACGCTGTATCACTACTGGTCATTCCCTTTCCCGTTATACTTGCAAATAGAAAGAGTGAAAAAGATTGTCTATATGCGCCCTTACGAGGGCTAATTTCTGTTACCTCGTCTTTGCGGTCCTTCCGCGAAATGTATGTTGGCGACCGTAGAACCCTCCTGCGGTCAGCTTCAAATGTCGGTTGTCAATAGTGTTCCTCGAAAGGGACATCGTCTTCCCTCTAGAGACTCCCATTTGAGCTACCTGGTGAGTTTAATCCGAGTGCTGGAAAAGTTACTCGCCATAAAAAGTGACTCTCATGATCATTTTAATTAATTAGCCCTTTTTTGAGTCATTAGTCTTCTGACTGGTTTGATGCGGCCCACCATGAATTCCTCTTGCATCCCTCATCTTCAATTGTTTTCTGGATGTATGTATTCCATTCTCTGTCTTCCTCTACAGTTTTTGACCTCTACAACACCCTCTAGTACCATGGAAGTCATTCCCTGATGTCTTCACAGATGCTCTATCATCCTGGCCCTTCTCCTTATCAGTGTTTTCCATGTATTCCTTTCCTCTCCAATTCTGCGCAGAACCTCCTCATTCCTTACCTTATGAGTCCACCAAATTTTCAATATTCGTCTGTAGCACCACATCTGAAATTCTTCGTTTCTCTCCTGTTCCGTATTTCCCACAGTAATTGCCTATCAATTTGATGTCAGTGACGTGCCACCTGGTTATGGTAACACGAATATAAATGGAGTTGGAGCGGAAATGATGCGTTTTTTCGTTGTGGCGACATCTTTTAACGAAATTTTAATCCACCACCTACAAGGAAGAGAAGACCACCACAATAAAATCAGCTACGTTATCGAATTTATAAAATGATAGGTAGTATAAAACTGATACTTACAACTTCTCTGTGCTGTTACTTAAAGAGACTTCGTACGTGACGAAGCATTTGGTTACTTTAAGAGAGTTAGAAGGTGAGGATGCATCGTGTGACAGAGTTAGATCTTAGCACTCCATCATGAGCCAAAAATGAATTTAAATTCTAGTCTTGTGATGCAGGGCATAATAGATATTAAACGGATTTTAACAAACTTTTTTACATGATGCGTGAATACTTGGAAGAAATATAGCTTAAGCCACATTGTTACAGGATTTCCACAACAAGTAACATTGCTTTAGCAATGTGAAAAAGTGTGTATGCCCAGATTTCTTCTGTCTTCGAAAATAATTCATATAAAAGGGAGAAATCTACCTTTCGCGTGAGAGATTCGAGGTGTATTGTCAACAATATTCCTGTCTCAAATTGCGTAAAGTGAATTTTTTTAAATTGGGAAGTACCTATGTCGGGGTGGAATTGCAATTAGAGCTATTCGTCCAAGATGCAGCTACTTGTTTCACAGTCCATTGTGGCTGTGGTATTAGTGGGCGCGACTCTCGACCGGAGAGTTGTCGAGTACAAAGAAAAGATTCCATCTACCAGTTAGTCGGATCATTCCCGCAGCCGTGGGGACAAGTGCTGATGGCAGCCCTCGCAGCGCCCTGTGGATAGCTGAACAGTGAACTAGCCAGTAGGCTGGTAGAACGGTGGGAGAAGTGGACGTGTGTGTTGCGTGAGAACATTCAATATGGCGAATGTTTGCACTGGTCAATTATTCTCCCTCATGTAAATTGATCTGCTGATTGCTGGGCGGCCACGGTGATGCTTTGTCCAGCCCATGAGTATCTGGTACGACAGGCGTGCGAATACTGGGAGATTGGTGCTTAACTGTTGACATGCACGGCACAGCTGTTTCTCTGCAGTGCAGTGCGTGGTTGTGGGCCCAGTGGCAGACAGCGCACTCCTCGCGATAGCGAGTGTGTGTGACTGGTTGGATTTTTTTCACCAGATATGTTCAATGGAAATGTTGTGATGGAGGAGGCTACTTGTTATGTCAAACATTGGTTCATACGAAACCTTGGATATATTTATCACTACGATCAATTTGTTTCCGAAATTTAATTATTTGATATACAAAATGTTTGAGTGAGACTCTCAAACCATTAAGAAGAAAAATCATCGGAAGCTGGTACAGAGTGATCTATTTGACTCTTTTAAATTTACATACAATTAGGTAATTTGATGCCGGCCGAAGTGGCCGTGCGGTTAAAGGCGCTGCAGTCTGGAACCGCAAGACCGCTACGGTCGCAGGTTCGAATCCTGCCTCGGGCATGGATGTTTGTGATGTCCTTAGGTTAGTTAGGTTTAACTAGTTCTAAGTTCTAGGGGACTAATGACCTCAGCAGTTGAGTCCCATAGTGCTCAGAGCCATTTGAACCATTTAGGTAATTTGATAGGGTAATGCAGATATTTCCCCCTATTTTTGATATCGAAATTGTGTCAGCTTCCCTTTTGCCCCCAGCATTAGCCAATGGGAATATATTATTCTGAGGAGAGCTGAGAACCTCTGTCTGCGTGTTTGGAGACGTTGGCTCACACATACAGAAAGAAAGTAGCCTCTGAAGAGAGACAGGAATCGAGTCTGGAATTTTTATCAGCAGAATGTTGCCACTTGATGCTTTGTTTGGTATTGCGAGATCAAAGGGTGCCCACATCTGGTGCGTGGTCGGTGACATTTAGTATAATTATCTGTAATTAGGACATTGGGCGTTTTAGTATCTCCTTGGCAGTGCCCAGATGACAGACAAATGCGTAGGAGGCCCCAAACAGCGACTACTACATAGCACTTCATTCCAACCCTCGGTCCTTACAGTTATTACATCATGGGTAGTGGGGGTGGGGGGAGCGGTGCAGACGTGAGCTCTACACAAAAGGGGGAGCCCTTTCTCCAGCAAACTGATGAAATAAAGAATATGCATAAATATATTATTGAGATTGAATTGAATTTCGTGTCATGAGATTCTACCTCTCAGATAGAGAAAGAGTCCTTTTACCATCAATTTACAGGTGGAGGAGGGAAGGGGGCAATGAGGGATGCAGGATTTTCCAGAGGGGGAGTAGTTTAATCTACCGATTCCACTACTTACTCAATTAATTTGGCCATCCGGAGTGGCCAAGCGGTTCTAGGCGTTACAGTCTGGAACCGCGCGACCGCTACAGTCGCAGGTTCGAATCCTGCCTCGGGCATGGATATGTGTGATGTCCTTAGGTTAGTTAGGTTTAAGTAGTTCTAGGGGACTGATGACCTCAGAAGTTAAGTCCCATAGTGCTCAGAGCCATTTGAGCCATCAATTAATTTGACATCAAAAGTGTGCTTGTATCAGCGATGGGGAGGGGGAGAGTTCGTGATTTTCCAGATGGGTGGGGGAGGAGGAGACGCAGGAGGAGGAGTGGGAGGTTTCTCAGTAGGCTGGATTATCCCCAGGGGGTCATAAATCAATTAGCATAACAACTGGGTAAATGAAGGGCGAAGGGGATGGATGGGGATTTTCCCAGAAGGATGGATTATCCCCAGAGTGTCATAAAGCAGTTAGTATAACAATAGGTTAATGGGAGGGGGAAGGGGGTTTCTCAGAAGGACTGATTATTCCCAGGGAGTCATAAATCAATCGAGATGTCCCCTAAATGTATGCGTGCCCCTGATGTATGCAACCTCTACTAACGAATTGTACTCCTCCTTCCCATTAGCCTACTATTCACATGGCTACAGATACCTAAGTTCCAATTAAAAGCCATATACATTATTACTTCACACTGCAGCCATGGTGAGTGATTGCTGACAGCTACTGTCACTTGCTGTTAACGTCATTAAATTCTGTGAAGCTGCAGAAGAGAAAAGATGGACAATACTGACCAGAGAAGGTGGGGCAATGTGTATGTAAACTGTAAAAGCTGCTTAGGTTTACAGAAGAAAGGATATGATGATAAATGGCATGGAATTCGAGTAACTACCCCAAAGAAGAAGAAGAAGAAAACTGCACACAATACATATCCTACTTATGAAATGGATAAATGTGTTATTATGTATCTATTTCTACAATATTATCAACAACACAAAGCAATACTAATTTTGAAAAAAATCACTGCTTTTGTTACATAGTTTTGGACTTCTAGACTAGCATGGAAACACTGAGAACACTTTAAACTTTCTGGGAAGTAAAACGCGTGTGTGCCAGGCTGAGACTCAACCTGGGGTCGTTGTCTTTTGCAGACAGATGCTCCACCGACTGAAGTACCAAAGCATGATTCACGATCTGGTCTCACAGCTTGACATCCCACATTACCTCTCTCTTACTTTCCAAGCTGTGAGGGCAGGTCGTGACTCGGATACCTCAGCTGGTGGAGCACTTGCCTGCAAAAAACAAAGATCCCAGTTCCCTGTTTCTGTTTGGTACACGGTTTTAGTCTGCCATTGTGTTACAGATCAGAACACATTCCACTGTGGAGCGAAAATTGATTCTGTAAAATGGAAAAAATGCTCTGTCTCTGGGATTTGGCTCTAAAGGTGCAGAACAAACGAGTCACCATATGTGAACGAGGTTCACTGGTTCATAAAACTTGTACAAGAACAAGCAACATAAAAATTAGGCTCCCATTGCCTAATTCAGTCGAAACATAGATTCACAGACATTACACTGTGAATATATGTTGTTGCAGTGTTATGACGTCTGGTCCTGGCTGATAGTGATGGTTCAAATGGCTCTGAGCACTATGGGACTTAACATCTGTGGTCATCAGTCCCCTAGAACTTAGAACTTCTTAAACCTAACTAACCTAAGGACATCACACACAGCCATGCCCGAGGCAGGATTCGAACCTGCGACCGTAGCGGTCACGCAGGGCTGATAGTGACCAAAGCAACTTTGTCGAACAGTGGTACATCACAGACATCCTGCTTCCTCTTGTGTTAAGTTTCGTGCTACAGTATTCTTTCAGTGGGACAATCCTCTCCACACATGGCTTGTGACTGTATGAACTGTATCCATGTTTTAGGATATTCCTGTTGCCAGAAAGATACCAGATCTATTCTTGAGAGAACATGTGTGGGGCCAGTTTGGACATCAATTATGTCTCATAGCTTGGACATCAATTATGTCTCATTGCCAATATGCAGAATATCAAGAACCAGTAGTCATGGTTGTGGTCCAGCTTGCCTCAGGAGGGGAAACAACAACTTTATGATAGCCTTCCCAGCCCAATCAGTACTGCCAAGGCCTTTGTAAATTTCATTCCATTTTGTAATCACTGAAATAACATCACATACGCTCTCAATCTCTGAAGATTTTATTTCATGTTTTTATCTTCATTTTTTTTTTTTTTTCGAGTTAGGCATTCAAATAACTGATGTTCATATTATAATGCAGACTGATGTTTGACGTGGTTATGGAGAAAATGATTTGCATATCGTTAACTTATAATGATTTTCAAAACAATCTTTCATTATTATAACATAGCGATGTCATCTCTCGACTGATGGATTTTCCATCATTTTTCCCATTTTAATTTTCCGTTTTCTTCTGTTTTATTTATTAATTTTGTTTTTATTTTATTTTTTTATTTTTTTAATTCTAGGAGTGCCTTAGCCTCCGGGCGCTGGCGGTCGTCCTAGCCTCTGTACATCCCTATTATTGTTGCTGGATCGTTTCCTTAATTGTGCATCTATGACGACGGGTCCTACAAGGAGTATTAAGACAGGTAGGACGATATATTTGCTCAGCAAGGGTGATGGGATACAAATTTCAGAATATCTCAACAGTCAGCATAAAATATTCGGTGATGAGGAGGAAGACGTGGAAAACAAATGGAAAAAATTCAAAGGCATCGTTCAAAGTGCACTGGACAAGTATGTTTCGGTTAAGGTTTTAAGGGCTGGGAAAGATCCACCATGGTTTAATAGCCGTGTTAGAAAAGCGCTATGCAAACAAAGAGCACTTCATCTCCGATTCAAGAGACGTAAAAACCTAGCTGACAAACAAAAGCTGAACGAAGCGAAAATGAGCGTAAGCACAGCAGTGAGAGAAGCGTTCAATGATTTTGAAAGTAAGACGTTGTCAACCGACGGCAGTAAAAGCCCTAAGAGACTTTTGGTCGTATGTAAAATCAGTAAATGGGTCAAAATCAAAATCATCTATTCATTCCCTCAGCGACAGCACCGGCACCGAAACGGAAGATAACAGAGAGAAGGCCAAAATACTGAATTCGGTCTTCCGAAGTTGTTTCACCGCGGAAGATCCTAACACGGTCCTATCTTTCAATCGTCGTACGAACATTGAAATGGCAGATATTGGGATAACCGATCACGCAATTGAAAAGCAGCTGCAATTGCTTAGTAGTGGAAGGGCTAGAGGAGCAGATGAGATACCTATAAGATTCTATAAAGATTATGCAAAGAACTTGCTCCCCTTCTGGCAGTAATTTACCGTAGATCGCTTGAGCAACGAAAGGTACCTAACGACTGGAAAAAAGCGCAGGTCATTTCCGTTTTTAAGAAAGGTCGTAATACAGAGCCACACAATCATAGACCTATATCGTTGACGTCAGTCTATTGTAGAATTATGGAACATGTTTTATGCCCAATAATTATGATGTTTTTGGGAAATGAACATGTTCTCTAACAATCAACATGGATTCCGCAAACAGAGATCCTGTGAAACTCGGCTCGCTCTGTTCCTCTATGACATCCACAGCGCAGTGGACAACGGCGCTCAGATTGATGCCGTGTTCGTCGATTTCAGTAAGGCATTTGACACCGTCCCGCTTTGCCGTTTAATGTAAAAAATACGAGCTGACGGAGTATCGGAGCAGACCAGCGATTGGGTTCAAGACTTTTTTGCAAATAGAACTAAACACGTCGCTCTTAACCGAACTAAATCGACAGATGTGAATGTAATATCCGGAGTACCACAGGAAAGTATGATAGGACCGCTGCTGTTTACAATATGTACGAGGGTTGACTGAAAAGTAATGCCTCCACCTTCGTAACCTTCAACAGTTGGCAGCATTGCTATGCGGCAAGTACTGGTTTGTTCTGTAGCCTCTTTTCTACAGATCCAGTAGGCGGGAAGCCTTAGCATTGAACGGTTGTGTTGTTACAGTGTAAAGTATGGAACTCTGCGCAGACGGTCGGTCAATGCGAGTTAAGCAACGTGCAGTCATTGAATTCTTAACAGCAGAAGGTATCACCCCGAAAGAGATTCACCAGGGAATGAAAGCACTTTATGGTGATTGTGCTGATGTGAGCACTGTGCGTCGTTGGGCGAGTATGTTTATAGATGTTGAGGCAGGAACATCTGACCTGCGTGACAAAGAGTTGGAAGTACTGTGACAGCAACCACCGAGTTAAACAAGCAAAATGTTGACTGATTGATTCAGAGCGATACATCACAAAGTAGCGAACTTGGAAACGACGGCCAACAAGGGTCCTAAAGGAAAGGGAAATGTTTTCCTGCAGCATGACAATGCCAAACCACACACTTCACGTGCCACCACAGCAGAACTTCAGAGACTGAATCTCACCACCGTACGGCATCCTCCTTACAGTCCAGATTTAGCACCATCTACATCTACATCTACATCTACATCCATACTCCGCAAGCCACCTGACGGTGTGTGGCGGAGGGTACCCTGAGTACCTCTATCGGTTCTCCCTTCTATTCCAGTCTCGTATTGTTCGTGGAAAAAAGGATTGTCGGTATGCTTCTGTGTGGGCTCTAATCTCTCTGATTTTATCCTCATGGTCTCTTCGCGAGATATACGTAGGAGGGAGCAATATACTGCTTGACTCTTCGGTGAAGATATGTTCTCGAAACTTTAACAAAAGCCCGTACCGAGCTACTGAGCGTCTCGCCTGCAGAGTCTTCCACTGGAGTTTATCTATCATCTCCGTAACGCTTTCGCGATTACTAAATGATCCTGTAATGAAGCGCGCTGCTCTCCGTTGGATCTTCTCTATCTCTTCTATCAACCCTATCTGGTACGGATCCCACACTGCTGAGCAGTATTCAAGCAGTGGGCGAACAAGCGTACTGTAACCTATTTCCTTTGTTTTCGGATTGTATTTACTTAGGCTTCTTCCAATGAATCTCAGTCTGGCATCTGCTTTACCCACGATCAACTTTACATGATCATTCCATTTTAAATCACACCTAATGCGTACTCCCAGATAATTTATGGAATGAACTGCTTCCAATTGCTGACCTGCTATTTTGTAGCTAAATGATAAGGGATCTATCTTTCTATGTATTCGCAGCACATTACACTTGTCTACATTGAGATTCAATTGCCATTCCCTGCACCATGCGTCAATTAGCTGCAGATCCTCCTGCATTTCAGTACAATTTTCCATTGTTACAACCTCTCGATACACCACAGCATCATCTGCAAAAAGCCTCAGTGAACTTCCGATGTCATCCACAAGGTCATTTATGTATATTGTGAATAGCAACGGTCCTATGACACTCCCCTGCGGCAAACCTGAAATCACTCTTACTTCGGAAGACTTCTCTCCATTGAGAATGACATGCTGCGTTCTGTTATCTAGGAACTCTTCAAAACAATCACACAATTGGTCTGATAGTCCATATGCTCTTACTTTGTTAATTAAACGACTGTGGGGAACTGTATCGAACGCCTTGCGGAGGTCAAGAAACACGGCACCTACCTGTGAACCCGTGTCTATGGCCCTCTGAGTCTCGTGGACGAATAGCGCGGGGTGGGTTTCACACGACCGTCTTTTTCGAAACCCATGCTGATTCCTGCACAGTAGATTTCCAGTCTCCAGAAAAGTCATTATACTCGAACATAATACGTGTTCCAAAATTCTACAACTGATCGACGTTAGAGATATAGGTCTATAGTTCTGCACATCTGTTCGACGTCCCTTCTTGAAAACGGGGATGACCTGTGCCCTTTTCCAATCCTTTGGAACGCTACGCTCTTCTAGAGACCTACGGTACACAGCTGCAAGAAGGGGGGCAAGTTCCTTCGCGTACTCTGTGTAAAATCGAACTGGTATCCCATCAGGTCTAGCGGCCTTTCCTCTTTTGAGCGATTTTAATTGTTTCTCTATCCCTCTGTCGTCTATTTCGATATCTACCATTTTGTCATCTGTACGACAATCTAGAGAAGGGCCGGCCGAAGTGGCCGTGCGGTTAAAGGCGCTGCAGTCTGGAACCGCAAGACCGCTACGGTCGCAGGTTCGAATCCTGCCTCGGGCATGGATGTTTGTGATGTCCTTAGGTTAGTTAGGTTTAACTAGTTCTAAGTTCTAGGGGACTAATGACCTCAGCAGTTGAGTCCCATAGTGCTCAGAGCCATCTAGAGAAGGAACTACAGTGCAGTCTTCCTCTGTGAAACAGTTTTGGAAAAAGACATTTAGTATTTCGGCCTTTCGTCTGTCATCATCTGTTTCAGTACCATTTTGGTCACAGAGTGTCTGGACATTTTGTTTCGATCCACCTACTGCTTTGACATAAGACCAAAATTTCTTAGGATTTTCTGCCAAGTCAGTACATAGAACTTTACTTTCGAATTCATTGAACGCCTCTCGCATAGCCCTCCTCACACTACATTTTGCTTCGCGTAATTTTTGTTTGTCTGCAAGGCTTTGGCTATGTTTATGTTTGCTGTGAAGTTCCCTTTGCTTCCGCAGCAGTTTTCTAACTCGGTTGTTGTACCACGGTGGCTCTTTTCCATCTCTTACGGTCTTGCTTGGCACATACTCATCTAATGCATATTGTACGATAGTTTTGAACTTTGTCCACTGATCCTCAACACTATCTGTACTTGAGACAAAACTTTTGTGTTGAGCCGTCAGGTACTCTGTAATCTGCTTTTTGTCACTTTTGCTAAACAGAAAAAATCTTCCTACCTTTTTTAATATTTCTATTTACGGCTGAAATCAACGATGCCGTAACCGCTTTATGATCGCTGATTCCCTGTTCTGTGTTGTTTCAAATAGTTCGGGTCTGTTTGTCACCAGAAGGTCTAATATGATATCGCCACGAGTCGGTTCTCTGTTTAACTGCTCAAGGTAGTTTTCAGATAAAGCACTTAAAAAAATTTCACTGGATTCTTTGTCCCTGCCACCCATTATGAACGTTTGAGTCTCCCAGTCTATATCCGGCAAATTAAAATCTCCACCCAGAACTATAACATGGTGGGGAAATCTACTCAAAATATTTACCAAATTATCTTTCAGGTGCTCAGCCACAACAGCTGCTGAGCCAGGGGGCCTATAGAGACTTCCCATTACCATGTCTGAGCCTGCTTTAACCGTGACCTTCACCCGAATCATTTCACATTTCGGATCTCCGTAAATTTCCTTCGATACTATTGAACTTCTTATCGATATAAACACGCCTCCCCCTTCACTGTCCAGCCTGTCTCTGCGGTATACATTCCAATCTGAGTTTAGGATTTCATTACTGTTTACGTCTGGTTTCAGCCAACTTTCTGTCCCTAGTACTATATGAGCGTTGTGACAGTTTATTAATGAGAGCAGTTCTGGGACCTTTCTATAGATGCTCCTGCAGTTTACTATTAGCAAATTAATATTGTTATTCCCTGTTGCATTTTGCCTACTCCTACCTTGCCGCGTCTCAGGAGGCGTCTTGTCGGGCCTAGGGAGGGAATTCTTCCTATCTGTTCGCGATAATGAAAGACGATCTGCGGGGATATCATTACGATTCTGATGAAGACGTTGAGAGAACTGTGAGACTGTGGTTGCGGAAGCAGAGTGTCGACTTCTTCCGTGACGGCTTCGGAAAACTTCATCATTGGCAGAAATGTATCCAATTAGCTGGTGATTATATGGAAAAGTGAATATTGGTAATTAAAGATCACATTCTAAGGTTTATTTTTGCGTTTGATTTATTAAATATTCCCATCCAAACCCAATTAACGAAGATGGGGGCATTAATTTTCATTTAACCCTCGTATAAATGATCTAGTAGAAAGAGTCGGTTGCTCTTTAAGCCTATTCGCTAATGATGCAGTTGTCTATACCAAAGTAGCAACGCCAGAAGATAGTAAGAATTTGCAGAACGACCCGCAGAGAATTGATGAATGGTGCAGACTCTGGCAGTTGACCCTGAATGTAAATCTACATATTGCGCATATACAGGAAAAGAAATGTACTATTATACAGCTACACTATTGATGACAAACAGCTGGAGACAGCGTCTGTTGTAAAATTTCTGGGCATAACTATCCAGAGCGACCTTAAGAGGAGTGACCATATAAAACAGACAGTGGGAAAAGCAGACATCAGATTCATCGGAAGAATCTTAAGGAAATGTAACTCATCCAAGAAAGAAGTGGCTTATAAGGTGCTTGTTCTCCCGATTCTTGAGTGTTGTTCATCAATATGGGATCCCTGTCAGGTAGGACTGACAGAGGAGATAGAGAAATTCCAACGAAGAGCGGCGCGTTTCGTCGTGGGATCGTTTAGCTGGTGAGAGAGCGTTACGGAGATGTGAAAAAAACTCCACTGTCAGGAGTTACAAGAGAGGCGTTGTGCAGCACTGAGGGATTTACTATTGAAATTTCGGGACAGCACTTCAGGAAGAGTCGGACAACATATTACTACCCTCCCACGCCCCCCGCCCACACGCACCTACACCTCGCGAATTGGCCACGAGGAGAAAATTCGAGAAATTAAAACCAATACTGAGGCTTACCGACAATCATACTTCACACGTACTATTCGTGAGTGGAACAGGGTTGGAGGGATCAGACAATGGTAATACATGGTACATACTGCAATTAAGGAAAACGTGGAAGGGAGGAAACACAAATATATCTTTTCACACAACTTGCTTATTTAACAATATATAAACTGTGTTTTGCAGGTAGTCGAAGCAATTAAACATAAAATTTTCTTTAACAAAATGAATAAGCGTGCTGTACTGCAAAACATGACAATGACTACAAGACGGCCGGACTTGCAGCCCGACCGTTATCGGGTGAAACAGCGGTGTTTACTGCCGCGCTGGACACCGTCTGTCTTGTTAAACGCCGTTCTGCAACACATGAAACCTATATAAGCGCCACTGATGACAAGAGTGATTCAGTTACTCAAAACAAATGACTTAACTTTTCATCTGGAAGCTGTATGTAGATAACTTCGGGGTTAAGATGTGCACCTGTGCTTAAAGGTTAAACAGATTAGCAACAATAAGGCTTACTTCAAAGCAACCAACTTCTTAATTTCAGTTGGCAACCAAGGTGCGACTGGACCCCAACCCATACCTTCTGACAATTGAATAAAGCCCTGGTGACAGTGGACTGTTTATATTTTCAAGGTTAAACTGATTGTCAGTTATTAAGACCGCTCTGAAGGAACGTCTTAAAACATCACTTGTGAACGCTTATTACAGGAGAAATCACTCGAGGGAAGCACAAGATCTAACTAAAATACACCAGTAATGACCCAATCTTGCAAACACGGAAACGAACAGCTTAATACAACAGGTCGTTCAGATTTAAGTAATGACTGAGAAATGCATTTACAATCAAAGAATTGAACCGGTAAACAGTTAAATCTAGCCACAAGGTCCCTCTTGTTTAACGGCTACCTGTGCCTTAGTACAATTGTTCCGGCTGCATTTACAACCAAGAGCTGATTATGAAGAACATTAACGATCGGGTACAAACCTGAAAGTGAAGGCAATATAATAGGGGGACAAATTTGCAAACGACAACTAGAGTCTCAGTACAATACTACTGCCTATATTTACGACCAAAGAGCCAACTGAGTAAAACTCTGAGGGTCGGGTAGAAAAATAATAAGGAGTGCAGGTAGACAATGAAACAAATCACCACGAGGATTACAGAATGTTACTTCCCTTTATCAGCAAGCAATTCCATGGACCCACACCACAGTGCGTCACAGCGGTTACTGAGTGGTGCCAATGAAAGCCAGGTAGAAGAGGGCAGCCAGGCCATTAGCGGTTGTCCGACACGAATGTTGCCAACCAACCGACGGAATGTCGGCCTGCTACGTGTAGTCGACGTGGCTTCGGCCACTCGGACATCATGACCACCTCTTGTCGCGACGCTACCGCCAATCCCCAAACCTCGTGCATTCCTCCCGGGCCCGCGAATCCCGAATATACACTCCTGGAAATTGAAATAAGAACACCGTGAATTCATTGTCCCAGGAAGGGGAAACTTTATTGACACATTCCTGGGGTCAGATACATCACATGATCACACTGTCAGAACCACAGGCACATAGACACAGGCAACAGAGCATGCACAATGTCGGCACTAGTACAGTGTATATCCACCTTTCGCAGCAATGCAGGCTGCTATTCTCCCATGGAGACGATTGTAGAGATGCTGTATGTAGTCCTGTGGAACGGCTTGCCATGCCATTTCCACCTGGCGCCTCAGTTGGACCAGCGTTCGTGCTGGACGTGCAGACCGCGTGAGACGACGCTTCATCCAGTCCCAAACATGCTCAATGGGGGACAGATCCGGAGATCTTGCTGGCCAGGGTAGTTGACTTACACCTTCTAGAGCACGTTGGGTGGCACGGGATACATGCGGACGTGCATTGTCCTGTTGGAACAGCAAGTTCCCTTGCCGGTCTAGGAATGGTAGAACGATGGGTTCGATGACGGTTTGGATGTACCGTCCACTATTCAGTGTCCCCTCGACGATCACCAGTGGTGTACGGCCAGTGTAGGAGATCGCTCCCCACACCATGATGCCGGGTGTTGGCCCTGTGTGCCTCGGTCGTATGCAGTCCTGATTGTGGGGCTCACCTGCACGGCGCCAAACACGCATACGACCATCATTGGCACCAAGGCAGAAGCGACTCTCATCGCTGAAGACGACATGTCTCCATTCGTCCCTCCATTCACGCCTGTCGCGACACCACTGGAGGCGGGCTGCACGATGTTGGGGCGTGAGCGGAAGACGGCCTAACGGTGTGCGGGACCGTAGCCCAGCTTCATGGAGACGGTTGCGAATGGTCCTCGCCGATACCCCAGGAGCAACAGTGTCCCTAATTTGCTGGGAAGTGGCGGTGCGGTCCCCTACGGCACTGCGTAGGATCCTACGGTCTTGGCGTGCATCCGTGCGTCGCTGCGGTCCGGTCCCAGGTCGACGGGCACGTGCACCTTCCGCCGACCACTGGCGACAACATCGATGTACTGTGGAGACCTCACGCCCCACGTGTTGAGCAATTCGGCGGTACGTCCACCCGGCCTCCCGCATGCCCACTATACGCCCTCGCTCAAAGTCCGTCAACTGCACATACGGTTCACGTCCACGCTGTCGCGGCATGCTACCAGTGTTAAAGACTGCGATGGAGCTCCGTATGCCACGGCAAACTGGCTGACACTGACGGCGGCGGTGCACAAATGCTGCGCAGCTAGCGCCATTCGACGGCCAACACCGCGGTTCCTGGTGTGTCCGCTGTGCCGTGCGTGTGATCATTGCTTGTACAGCCCTCTCGCAGTGTCCGGAGCAAGTATGGTGGGTCTGACACACCGGTGTCAATGTGTTCTTTTTTCCATTTCCAGGAGTGTATATTGGCAAGCAAAGACCTTCTAAGGACGCAACCCACAGACCATCTCTTCCTCATAGATATTGGCAATGGGGCTGCAAGTGGGATAGTCGATACTGCACCTGAGCCAGTGGCGCCAGACAGAACAGTCTACTAATTCAATGGCTCCACAGTTCAACCTCCTCTGTCAAAGCAGAACAAGCCTCCCACAAGGCTAAGAATCCCTCACTCCGCTGGAATGTTTAGTCTGACTGAGATGAAGCCTTATGAGCTTCCCCCTTCCTGGGTCCTTCAGGAAAAGGTTGACGGGGCTTAAAATTTTGACAATCGAATATGGACCTAGGAAGAGTGGGGCAAGCTTCCCTAAGCGCTTATCCTGGGAAGTCTGCCGAGGAAAATTCCTGATTTAGACAAGATCCCCTATCTTTCCTTGAAAGGAGCGCTTGTTTGTATTATAGCGACAGACTTGACGATCGTGAGCCTTTCTATATTTGACTGAGCTTGCCCCATTTCTCCCTAAGAACCTCCGGAGTGATAGATGGAGGTAAAAGATTATTTATCTCCCATAAATTGGAGAGGGGGAAATTCTGGGGATATGCGAGCATTAGGCTAGCTGAGGTAGCCTGGGATGCTTCATACCACGAGGAGTTGAACGCTAAGTTTAACCAGAGCGACGTGGTACGCCACTTCTTTGGCGATTTATGGTGGTAAATAATCAATGCTGACTTCAAGTTGGGGTTAATTCTTTCGGCAAAGGAAGCCTGAGGATAATAAGGTGTGGTGGTAACATGGTTTATCCCATTGCCAAAACAGAATTGTACAAACGATCTTGCCAGAAAGCCAGGAACATTATCCATAACCAAAGCCCGCAGTGGCTTGAAACACCTAAATACTGGTAAGATGAGAGATGGTGATAAGAGCGGCCACACCCTGGCTAGGTATCAACCATACGAACCTGGAGAAGGTGTCGACCACTACGAGAATATACGAACTGCCTTACTTCGTCTGGCGAAGTGGGCCCACATAATCAACAAACAGTCTGTCCAAAGGATGCTCTTCCCGTTCCAACTGCAGCAATCTCCTCGCCAGGGAGTTACTTGGTTTTCCCTTTTTACAAACTCTGCATTCTTTGACTATACCTCTAAGTGTCGGCTAGGTCAGCTGCTCCGTGACCTCTAATGTTTTATAAAGGCCTAAATTCCCTCCTACTGGAGAGTCATGAAAGTACCAGAAGACCGCAATCACTAAGATTCGTGGGAGACAAATTCTAGCTTCCCCAGACCTATCCAGAATGTCGTTCTTCAGAAAATAGTCATTGGATTCCTGTCCATCTAGTATTTGCTTCCTGAGAGCCGCCAAAAATGGGTCTTGTTCTTGTTCAGTTTTCAAATTATTAAACAGTTGGGGTACCTCGGTAAGGATTGTACATACTAGGTGACTGTCAGGCGTTTCCTCATCAAGCTCGTGCTGTTGGAACATTCTGCTAAGATCCCTTAGCGTGCCCAACCTTTAAATGAAAATCCGAAATGAGGACCGCCCATATCGCGATACGCCGTTTCTTCCTATGACGAGCTAGGACCCAAGTAAGGGCCTGATTATCCGTATCTAGGTCAAATTCACGATGTTCGAGATAGAACCGAAATTTTTTCACAGCAAATAAGACAGCTAACGCTTCGCACTCATATACCAATTAATTGAGCTCAGGCCCCTCCAGACGTCGGGAAGAAAATGCTAACGGACGCCTGATATCTTGATCTTCCCGTAAAAGAACTGTCGCCACACCAGTATTGAAAGCACAGACCACAAATTTAATTCCTTCAAAACCTGCCTGCTGACTTTCAGCCCAAACGAATTTCTCATTATTTATGCATAACAAATGTAACGAAGCTGCAACTTGAGCAAAGTTTGGGACAAATCTACGAAAATAATTAGCCATCCCTACAAATGGGCAACATCGCTCTTATGTCGTAGCTGTGGAAAATTCCTTAACGCTTTAGTGCGTCCCTGATTAATGCTAATTCCATCCCCGGACACTAAGTGACCCAAAAATGACACTTGGCGCCTAGCCAAGGTTATCTTTGAGGGTTTCACAGTCAGCCCCGCATCCCTGAGCCTGGATAGTACCTTCTGGATGTGCTCTAAATGCTCTACAAAGGAGGCAGTAAATATGACCACATCGTCCAAATAACTGAAGACACAAACTTTAAATAACCTAAAATTTTACCCAATAAACGGGATAAAACTGCTGCACCGGTTGACAAACCAAACGGAACCCAATTGAACTCATGTAAATTCCAGTCCCTGGAGAAGGCGGTGAGATGCTGAGAATCCTCCGTTAAGGGTATCTGGTAATAAGCCTGATTAAGATCTAAGACCGTAAACCAAGATGCTCCAGAAAACCAGTGGCACCAATTCCAAGATCACCTTTTTATTGAGAAGCTTTTAATGAACCTCAGGTCGGAAATCCTGCCCCTAATCTTTTGATACTAGGAAAATGGGGGACGGTATTATGACTATTTTTTAACAGGCCCTCAATTTTGTGCCACAATATCTTTATCTTAGGTGGTGACAAGCGATATGGAGACTGGCGAACCGGCACGTTATCCATGACACGTATGACGTCTGTGACTCCCAACCTGACACAAAGCACGTCAGAAATTTCTCCCAAAAGTTCACTTAACTGTTTACCTTATTGACTAGGGAGGTGGTCTACCCCAAGCAGACACGTGTTACTACTGGTTTCACATCCCATCCCCACATGAGCACGTGAACTAAAGGCTGTTCGATCGTTGGAGGAAAATTCGAAATAAAAGGATCGGCTACCAAAATATAACATCACACCGGTCTTACGGATGAAATTATGCCCTAGAATTAAGTTAGGCACCAGTCCCTTAAGTAATAAAAATTTGACAGGCCATGAAAATTCACACACGGAAACATTTCCTCGCACTTCCCCGCACAGAGGTCTCTTGGCCATTGGCCACCCGACATCTCTCAATCGAGGGACATACTGGAGATGATCTACGTAAGTGTCCATATTCAATAAACCACTCGTAAATAAGGAGTGACACAGAACTGCCCGAATCTAGTAAAATCACAACAGTTCATGCCGTACAGCCACACAAACGAATAGTGAGGTACGCCTGGTGGCTGCCCGTGTACGACTACAACACCTCTGTCTCCCAGGATGCGACCCCGCCCCGCCTGGCGTCGTTTCTCAGCGCGAGGCGTCCTTGGAACTGGGCATCCTCGTACTAAATGGTCACGTGCGCCGCATCTAAAAGGAGCCCCTGATTTCATTGAACCGCCGCGCTCTATCTATCATGCTACCTTCTGGTAGGGAATTGGATAAGTCTTGATGTCCCCCCCATTAACTCATTTCACTGGTTGTCGGCAAATGACAATTTCATAACATATTTAACAAGCTTCTCTAACTCACGAAGACTGACCGGACGAGGAAAGAGTGAGATCCGAGACTTATCATCAGACCGAATAACTCCCAAGACATTAGCAACTAAATTCGCCTCGGGAACATCCATAAATAGTGCCGACACTGCCTCACGAACCCGCTCTACATATTCAAACAACGATTTGTGGGAGCCTCGCGCGCGCCAATAATGTCTACACTCTAGCTCTTTGCGCATACGGTCTGATAACTTACCCTCCACGACCGATTGCCTCTGTTGCCCGATCGCCTTACGCTGCTGTAAGGTTTCGGATAGCAGATTACTAAAGGGTAGAGTGTAATAAGTACTACGTGATGGGGGGATCCTTAATGTGCCAGCATGTGACTCAAACTTAACTAGCACACACAATACCTGTTGTAAATTTTCTAAGGTTTCAATTGACAATTTCCAAAAATTATTTAAGTGACACATCACCGGGTTATGGAGCGGGCAAAATATCCCCAAGACCGATCACTTAGACCTCGGCCGACGGATCCACATTCGGCTATTGGAGTGTCAGAAACACATTCTATATTATTTGTATCAGCCCCACTTTCTAATTCTAAAGCTGCAGTTTGGAATTGCAAATCAAACGAAAGATTATTTAACTGAATGACACGTGCTAACTGCTGAGGGCTCAGTTCTAGAAGATCCTTTACTCTATTGCCCAGGTGGACTATTTGTGCATGAATGTGCTTCACCTGACTCACGATTGGCTGATTATTTTGGAGAAAGCAGATATTTTCTCGTAACTGATTCAATGCTGCGATAATAGTCTGTAAATTTTGGCTCACCTCACCAACCGCGCTGACAGAAACGGAGATGATGTTCGCAGCCAGGCCTGTAGCCTGGCTGCCAGCTCCCCCACCGTACAGTGAACATTTTGTTGCCTAATGCTCAATTCATACTTGAGCTGATCCCGTTTTAGGTACGAATCACCGTGACACTGACGTGGTTCCATGGTGCGGCTGTGGACAACAGAATAATTAAACAATGTTCCAAAAGAATAAAGTACAAAATTTTAACTGAAGCAGGTTGCGTGAAATGAAGCTAGTGACAACCCCTCGCTAACGGGTCGAAACCCACGCTCTGCTACCAATGACACATGGCACTTACTGGAATTAAGAAAAACGTAGAAAAGACGACCCACCAATATAACTTTCTCTTCACACAACCTGTTTATTTAACAATATGTAAACTGTGTTTCATAAATAATCGAAGCATTTAACCATAAATTTTTCCTTAACAAAATGAACGAATTTGCAAAATTTTTTTGAACTTGAGGTTTAAGTTGAATAAGCTTTTAATCTTTGCAAAAAAATCTGAAGCGCTGTATTGCAAAACTGCAAACAATATGACAATGATTGCAAGACGGTCGGACCTGCAGCCCGACCGTTATCGGGTGAAACAGCGGCCTTTACTACCACACTGGACACAGCCTGTCTTATTAAGTACCCTTCTGCAACACATGAAAACTATTTAAGCACAATTGATGACAAGAGTGATTCAATTACTCAAAACAAATGACTTGACTTTTAATCTGGAAGCTGTACTTTGATAAGTTCGGGGTTAAGATGTGCACCTGCGCTTAAAGGTTACACAAATTAGCAACAATATGACAATGAAAAGGCTTACTTCAAAGTAACCAACCTCTTAATTTCAATCGGCAACCAAAGTGCGACTGGACCCCAAACCGTGCCTTTTGACAGTTGACTAAAGCCCTGGTGACAGTTGGATGTTAATATTTTCAAGGTTAAACTGATTGTCAGTTATTAAGACCGCTCTGAAGGAAGTCTTAAAACATCACTTGTGAACACTTATTACAGGAGAATTCACTCGACGGAACCACAAGATCCAACTAAAATACACTAGTAATGACCTGATCTTTCCAACATGGAAACGAACAGCTTAGTACAACAGGCTGTTCATAAGTAATGACTTAGAAATGCAATTACAATCAAAGAATTGAAGTGGTTAACAGATAAATCTAGCCACAAGGTCCCTCTTTTGTTTAACGGCTACTTGTGCCTTAGTAAAATTGTTCCGGCTTCATTTACAACCAAGAGCTGATTATTTAGAACATCAATGATCGGGTACAAACCTGCAAGTAATAGCAATACAATAGGGGGACAAATTTTCAAACGACAACTAGTGTCTCAGACAATACTACCGCCTATATTTACGACCAAAGAGCTGACCGAGTAAAACTTCGAGAGTTGGGTGGAAACCAGAAGATAATAAGGAGGGCAGGTAGACAATGAAACAAATCACCACGAGGATTACAGAATGTTACTCCCCTTTATCAGCAAGCAATTCCATGGATCCACAGCACGTCGCAGCGGTTACTGAGTGGTGCCGATGAAAGCCAGGTAGAAGAGGGCAGCCAGGGTCGGCCTGCCGCTTGTAGTCGACGTTGACCCTGCTGAAGTACTCTGCGCAGGCTCTTCTTGCACAGTTCGTGACTTCGGCTACTCGGACATCGTGACCACCTTTTGTCGCGACTCTACCGCCAATCCCCAAACCTCGTGCCTTCCTCCCGGGCACGTGAACCCCGTGTATATATTGGCAAGGAAAGACCTCCTGTGGACACAACCCACAGACCAACGCTTCCTCATAGATATTGGCAATGGGGCAGCAAGAGGGATAGTCGATACTGCACCTGAGCCAGTGGCGCCAGACAGAACAGTCTACTAATTCAATGGCGCCACGCCTCAAATGGTACCGAATGTATCCTCCATCACACACCATTAGGTGGCTTGCGGCGTATAATGTAGATGTAGATGAAGGAGTGAGCAGCCCTCTGCCTCCCTCTATGAGTCTCCCACATTCCTTGTGACTAAAAGCAAGAACGGGGAGTTCCACTCAGTGGTGCACTATAGTTTAGTAAACCAAATAGTTGTGTTGGAGCCGCGTGGAGTGGCCGCGCCGTTTAAGGCGCCATGTCACGGATTGCGTGTCTCCACCTGCCGGAGGTTCGAGTCCTTCCTCGGACTTTGGTGTGTGTTTTGTCCTTAGCATAAGTTACTTTAAGTAGTATGTAAGTATAGGGACCGATGACTTCAGCAGTCTCGTCCCTTTGGCATATTTTTCACTGTTCTTGATCTAAACCAAGTGTTTTATCAAATCCCGTTATCTTAAGATTATAAACATATCACTATATTTTGCTTGGTCTGGAATCTCTATGAATGTAATAGACTCCCTCTCGGCTTGTCCATAGGTGCTACTGTGCTATTTTGTCCTGTATTTTGAATTGTGTCTTGGGCGACCTCAAATTTAAGTGCGTCTACACTTATCTGGATGATGTAATGGCTTATAGCACCACTTTCGCTGAGCGTGTGACGCACCTAGAGGCAGTTTTAAAGAGGCAAATTTGACGGTCAATCCATCAAAGATTACTTTGGTTAATCAGCAATCTTCTTCCTAGGGCATTCAGTTTCTGGTGATGCAGTTTCGTTAGACCAGGATCGAAACGAGGATTTACGTAGTTGTCCTGCACCCAAGAATAAGAAGGCGGTGTCTAGCTTCATCGCCATGGCAAATTTCTTTTGTAAGTTCGTCCCTAAATTCGCTCAGTTAACTGGCCGCTTAATGATCTTCGCAAGTAGGGGGTGGTGTTTCTCTGGGACGAGACGCATCAGGCGCCCTCTGACGCTATTAAAGAAGCCTTGAGTAGTCCGTCGGTCGAGCTTCCGTTTGTTACACTGGGAGGACCGCCGCTGTTGGCTGCAGGTGGAGACGTGATCCCAACGTGTCTTGAAGCGAATTTTCTACCAGCATTTAGCGCACATGCTGGTGTGTGTGCGCTTGAGCTTACGATTTTCCCCTTGTGATTGACTTATGCTTTTGACTGGCGGTTTGTTCGCCAACAAATACACTACTGGCCATTAAAATTCCTACACCACGAAGATGACGTGCTACAGAAGCGAAATTTAACCGGCAGGAAGAAGATGCTGTGATATGCAAATGATTAGCTTTTCAGAGCATTCACACTAGGTTGGCGCCTGTGGCGACACCTACAACGTGCTGACATGAGGAAAGTTTCCAACCGATTTCTCGTACACAAACAGCAGTTGACCGGCGTTGCCTGGTGAAAAGTTGTTGTGATGCCTCGTGTAAGGAGGAGAAATGCGTACCGTCACGTTTCCGACTTCGGTAAAGGTCGGATTGTAGCCCATCGCGATTGCGGTTTACCGTATCGCGACATTGCTGCTCGCGTTGGTCGAGATCGAATGACTGTTAGCACAATATGGAATCGGTGGGCTCAGGAGGGCAATACGGAACGCCGTGCTGGATCCCAACGGCCTCGTATCACTAGCAGTCGAGATGACAGGCATCTTATCTGCATGGCTGTAACGGATCGTGCAGCCACGTCTCGATCCCTGAGTCAACAGATGGGGACGTTTGCAAGACAACAACCATCTGCACGAATAGTTGGACGACGTTTTCAGCAGCATGGACTATCAGCTCGGAGAGCATGGCTGCCGTTACCCTTGACGCTGCATCACAGACAGGAGCGCCTGCGATGGTGTACTCAACGACGAACCCGGGTGCACGAATGGCAAAAGGTGATTTTTTCGGATGAATCCAGGTTCTGTTTACAGCATCATGATGGTCGCATCCGTGTTAGGCGACATCGCGGTGAACGCACATTGTAAGCGTGTATTCGTCATCGCCATACTGACGTATCACCCGGCGTGATGGTATGGGGTACAATTGGTTACACGTCTCTGTCACCTCTTGTTCGCATTGACGGCACTATGAACAGTGGACGTTACATTTCAGATGTGTTACGACCCGTGGCTCTACCCTTCATTCGATCCCTGCAAAACCCTACATTTCAGCAGATAATGCACGACCGCATGTTGCAGGCCCTGTACGGGCCTTTCTGGATACAGAAAATGTTCGACTGCTGCCCTGGCCAGCACATTCACCAGATATCTCACCAATTGAAAACGTCTGGTCAATGGTGGCCAAGTAACTGGCTCGTCACAATACATGAGTCACTATTCTTGATGAACTGTGGTATCGTGTTGAAGCTGCATGGGCAGCTGTACCTGTACACGCCACCCAAGCTCTGTTTGACTCAATGCCCAGGAGTATCAAGGCCGTTATTACGGCCAGAGGTGGTTGTTCTGGGTACTGATTTCTCAGGATCTATGCACCCAAACTTCCTGAAAATGTAATCACATGTCAGTTCTGGTATAATATATTTGTCCAATGAATACCCGGTTATCATCTGCATTTCTTCCTGGTGTAGCAATTTTAATGGCCAGTAGTGTATGTAAGCATGCGAATGTGAGATCTTACTAGAGTCTGACAGATTCAGATTATTCAGAAACACTTGTTTCGTGGAAGGGTCCTTTAATTTCTCCTCGTAGCAGGAACAGCAATGTCGGATTGTGAGAGTGTGGCCTTATCTCTTACTTGTCCTCCAAATTTCGTGTTCTGGAGCTCTAGGACGAAGATGTTTGATAAAAGCTCCCTACCTTTGGTCTTTGTTCAGCAGTGTTCATAGAATTTTAATGAACCTGTGTTTTCTCTGGCGTTTTCTTTTATTATTGTTGTTGTAGATTATTCTGTGCTTCGTACTTTTAGTTTGTCTGCTTGGGTATCTTATTGTGGATTAAGTGAAGATGTGAGTGTGGTCTCGGCAAATAACAGCCCCAGCCATACACCACGTTTAGTGTGTTAAAGTGTCACGAGTGTGGCGGCTAACTTGCTTGTTTTGGTTTTATTGGAGCCCACAGCCGACCTGGCACGCTTTGAATGTGAAATAGTTGTGGGACCCGTCTACAGAACTGCGGTACGGCTCTGAAAATTACCTGTTTTAAAATAGAATCTGAATGTTCTATTTTCTTGTAGGTTATTATTCGGCCGGAGAACCGGGCTAACTTTAAAAACTCAAGCTCACGTTGAGTAAATTCTATTGGTTACTTGCTTAAAACTGTGCAGAGTGTAACTTCAAAATTAGAACTGTTGCTCTATTTGTAATTCAAGACTGGTGTGGACTGCGGCTTTAGAACTATTCCTTTGTTTTCTTAAGTGGCTCTTAGTAGGGCGTGGCTGCCTTGACTAAACGGCCACCATGTCGACTTAATCTAAAAATTAAAATTGTTGCTCTGTTTATAATTTAAGTGTGGCATGTACTGAGGAAATTCAGAAGTGTTCTCTTGTTTCGTTAACTCTTAGTAGAGCCGCTGCGCTTATTTAATCTACATATTAGAAATGATGCTCTACTTGTAATTCAAGTTGGCATGCCCTGAGATTTCAGGAAGTTTTACTTTTTTCTGATCTGTTTTGATTCAGTTAGTCGACACCTGGGTTGAATTTACGTTAAAACTTGTGCTGCTACTATGTTTAAAATGTAAATGCGTTATTGTCCTCGTATCTAAGGCATTATTTGTTTCAATTTGATCTTGCTGTAATTTGCTATTCAATCGACCGGCCCCTGTGCCGACCGCAACTTTAAAGCTTAGCCTTCCTCTGGAAATTTAATTACCGCTATGCCGTACCCTTTGAAATATTGCCATTTAAAAGCTATAGCCGACCTTTGATCAGGAGTTTGGTATTTATCTAAATGTTCCTTTACAAAAAATACTTGGTTAATAATTTATGACCTTGAAATTACATTGAATCCCCATTGTGGCTACTTTAGTTTTAAATATAAATCTATTTCTTGAGTAAATGTTTAGCGGTCCATGGTGCCGTATGTTCTTCAAAATTCTGTACGCTGCTTTTACTTTTTAAACTATTCTTGCATTTTCCTAAACAATTTCCCACCGAGTCGTATTTAAGCTCATCTAATTGAAATTTATTTGAGCACTTTGCCGCACTTTTCTAAGTGTTAATACTTAAAACCTGTAGCTGGCTTTGGTCAGAGATTTTGTATTTCTCTAACTGTTATTTTACCTAATTTTGTTTAATAAAGATGCCATGAGGTCGGAAGCTTCAGTGTTTAAAACGGTCCTGGTACTGATTGGTTTGAATCTGGAATTAGATAACTGGATGGCCTTAAGCCGACCCTTGTATGCTGTAGAGACTGTCTTATACCAAAAAACTTAGTAATGCTGCAGAGAGTCTGCGTCACTTTTTTGAATTCTTAATATCTGTCGTTAATAAAGAGCCCTTACTTTCTGAATTTCTCTTTGCTTTTTATCATTGTTAACTTCAAGTATATACGTTTGAAACGTCCCCTTTGAACAATTATACATGACTGTCCTTAAACTGATACACAATATTTTTAGCGCAACGCAATCTGACTTTCAATAATCCCTACAAAAGAATGGCCCTGACTAACATAACGTATACCTTTCACAAATCACTTACCTCACAAAAATCTTCGTTACTCGAACTACTGCTATACAGCGAGCGCCACTACTGCCAGCTAAATAAAAGATTCAAACTACGGAAGTCACTAACTACTGATTGGCATATTTAGCAAATGAAAGATTCTAATAGAGAACAAACAATGTATTTACCTTAATAGTGTTGAAAAATCATAATATACATAGCAGTTCATGACATCCAGTCTTACAAATTTCTAAACTCCGCCATTTCTCTCCCCACATCCACTACTGCTGGCGGCTCACCTCCAACCGCGCAACGCTACGCGCTGTTCGCATCCAGCTGCCCAACACTACAATGGCAGACAACAATGCAAACTAGCCACAGACTGCACACAGCACAGCCAGTGATTTTCATACAGAGCGCTACGTAACGTTGCCAATAAGAAAACATAAACAGCCTACTAGCACAGCCAGTGATTTTCATACAAAGCGCTACGTAACGTTGCCAATAAGAAAACATAAACAGCCTACTTACACGTTGTTTTAAAGTTAATAAAGTTTTGTACAATGGTGAACGATGTCTAACTGAATCCTGGTCATAAATTGTGTTTTATAGTTAGTAAAGATTTGTACAATGGTGAATGATGTCTAACTGAACCCTGGAACGACTCTTCCTCGATTTCCCTGGGTTGTTTTCCACAGTTAAGGTAGCAAGCCTCAATGTACTGTTCCATTTACAAAGCCACTCATCTATCATGCCAGCAGGCGAAATGCCATGTGACTCAGTTTTCATGTGACACAGAAGACATTGATCACAAGAAGTAATAATCAACGTTGCTTAGACTGATGCAAACAAGCCGGCCGCGGTGGTCTCGCGATTCTAGGCGCGCAGTCCGGAACCGTGCGACTGCTACGGTCGCAGGTTCGAATCCTGCCTCGGGCATGGATGTGTGTGCTGTCCTTAGGTTAGTTAGGTTTAAGTAGTTCTAAGTTCTAGGGGACTGATGACCACAGCAGTTGAGTCCCATAGTGCTCAGAGCCATTTTGATGCAAACAACATCACTGGTCTACGGCCTCCAGTGGCACACAACAGCATATGTGAGGCACTTGGATGTGGATTTACAATTATGAACTACTATGTACGCAGAATTTCAATTGCCTGCTCCTCATGACTTCAACAACGGCATACTTTCCCCTCTTATCTTCAGTCCTTGTTCGTTACCGTGTCTACACCCACACATTCAATCATGACTACATCTACATATGCTTTGTGTCCTTTGACATTCATCCCACCTATAATATCCCAATTCTCCATATCTCTCCCCAGAATCACGACTCTTTTTTTCTTCCCATCCGTTAATCCACTTCTCGCTCCACAGCCATGACATATTTCCAAATCACCCCTATCCAAGCCACCCAGCCTCTCACATTACACTCAACCCTATATTCCAGATCACCTAGATCACCTGCTCTAACTGTCCCGCGTGTGCCACAACCAGGACCGATTCCAGAACATTTCTCTACACAAGCGACTTTTAATTTGGTGCCTGCCCTCTCCCCCCCCCCCTCCTGCCCACCATATTCCACCTTTACCCTCATACACTGTCATCCGTGTTGTCAGTTTTCGCTACTGGTTGCGATACGTGCTGTATACAAATCTTGTGCTTAAGCGTCCCTGGTGCCCTTTCTCACCTTTGCGCCCCAAGAGACCGCTGCTAAATGTGGTACGTCCCGTATGGAAAGCTTACACATGTGGCAACTCGGCGCCCCTCTCAGCTTGGCGCCACACGAGGTGACTTGCGTCGCTTGGGTCTTAAACCGGCCCAGCCTATAGCTCGACAAAATCAATATCTTTCTAAATTTTATTCTCTCCCAGTGAATGTCCCTCATTCACAGTGCAGGTCAGTGCACAGCAGTGTTGCGTTTAGTTCTTCACTGCCTCAACGCCGTGAGTTTTGAAAAAGACATTTGTGACTACATGCAGTTGTAATATTATCCTTTGGCTGAAGAGCTAGATACAGTACCGCTGCCAACTCACTCTTTCCTACTACAAGCAAGACGTAACAAAGAGAAAAAAAGCATGGAAGCAGATAGCTTAGCTAATTCAAATGCCTCCCCTCGAAATGCCAGGTAAACTGCGCAACTGGCGGCGCGTGTCATAGGAGGGGACCAGTGCATTACGGAAGAGCCCCCGCACCGCTCACAAGTCACGAACCTGCGCACCGTTAGACGGCCATATGCTGTCAAACAGCAAGCACGTGTAAGCCCGGATGCAAACTGTTTTCTCAAGCTTCTGTCAGGCTCATAACGTCAAAGTTAACGGCAGTCCTCCGATTTATAGCACTTACAAGTACTAGGTGTGAAGTTTAAATTGTGCACGACGGCGGTAACATCAACGCGTTCTTGGGAATAAAAGACAGAGTAATCAGCTCTGTTGCTATGTATCGAAAGTTACACTTGAAAAATCTATTTATACAACAAATAACTCACAGTTTTGATGTTTTTAGTGTAACATATCAGTTCTGCAAACTGACCGTTGGTAACCATAGTTGACATTCACTCAAGAAAGGTATTGGCATAAAAATATTAATTTAGTCTCTTCAAAACTTTAGTAACTAATAGCACGAGTTTTCTAAATAAAAATACACACTAACTTATTCGAATATCTCCAGAAGGAAATGTAATGAATGGAACATATCATTAGCTAATTGAAAGAAAAGCGCAACAATATATATTTAAGCGAGATATTGGACCTATGGTAAGTGTTTACTGCAGAAATAATCACCTGATAAGTATTAAATTTGACATTAAAATAAAACATACGGTCAGTGGGAAAATCATGTTCAATGTCAGCAGATTCAAGGACGCAGAAACCATTCAATAGTTTGAGATCTTAACTTTTCCCGGCGAATTGAATGTTCAAATAAGTGCCGGGTGACGTCGTCGACCGCCACCGATATTTCGACTGGAGCACACCCTGCCATTCTCAAGGCACAACAATGCGCAAGGGGATTTAATACCTCCGATCACAGAGGAGAAACAAGGAAGATACCACACACAGAGCAAGTAACTGCAGACTCAACACACAACCAAAGATAGCCAACATCGCGCAGACACTCGCCATCAGTCCTAGAATCACCAGTGCAACTTAGATCACCCCGCGTCCCTTAGTAGTGGGGGAAAGCAAAAAAGCGTTACATCTCAAAGTAAATAACTATCATCTCTCCCACCAGTCGTGCTTTTTCTGTCCTCATCTGAATTTACCTCTTGCTCTCCCGTCAGCCAACCCAACTCTTTTACTAATGTTACTCTTACTTCCAAAGGGAGGTAGTAAAATTCGCTGGATTTTAAAATGTCTAATCATCCCAAGGCATACAACTGCTCATCCATCTCTCACACTTAGCCGTCTCCGTCTGTACCAGAGCGGCGCTCAGCCTCAGGTAGAGGCGGGGAAGACCACCTGTGGGTTTGAAACATGGCTCTGATAGGCCGTGTGGGATGCACGTTTTACGTCCCTTTTCCGTCCTACACTTTTCTCTCGCGTCCAAAACTGTTTCTCTCCACCAAGTGGTGGGGAGGAATTTTCGTTAGAAATTTGAACGTGCCAATAACTCGCTCCTTGTCGGCTACACGTTTTGCCGTCTCCCTCGCCCAAGCAACTCTTTCTAGCTCACGAGGTAACAATCTTCTCATGTTTGAGGGGAGAAATTTTCGCCAAAGTCCGCCGTTGTTCCCCCATAAGGATCGTCTTTGTCACGCTCGAAATAATTTATAGTTTTGGGATGGGAGGCCTTTCCTCTACGATATGAAAAACCAAACCGACGGTTCCACCCTTATTGTATTTTTGCGTTCTGTGTGCCTATGATGCGTAAAAGCTACCCGTACAATCAACTAACTAGTGTTCATATAGCAGGGAATCGACGTAATTTGTGGAAGCAAAACACTTGCATGTTCTGCCTTTCTTCGAGAAGACACGAGTGCTGTTTTCCTAATGAATGTTCGAGCCTGGTCATCGCCACTGACCGTTGTTATACTTTTCTCTTGCAGTGAAACATTCATTTCGTTCATTTTGGAGGAATTGTCTACCAAATAAGCAAATATATATTGCCAATTTTCGCCGTTAATAAGGTCTGCTAATTTGGTATTATTGTCTAAAAGTAAATCTAGGAGTTCTATACGCAATTCATACGACTGAGAGAGTTTATTCCCACGTGAGAGCCACCTCACTTATGTATGGGGAAGCAGGGAACAGTAAGGCTTCCCATATCTTCAAACATTATTGTGAAAAATCTTGATTTCAGCGACCGTGATTTTATTTAATTGATAATTTGGACTGATCCATCTAAAACTTTCTTGCAGGAAAAAATCATTTGTTTCGTAGTAAAGCATGTCTCTAGAGAGCACAATGACAATTGCTGCAAAGCTTCAAGCTCTCTTTTATTTTAGTTATCGCTCCGACCGTTGGACCCGTCAGCTTTTGCATCATCTGTGCCCACATCGATGCAGTTGAACCATGAAATTTGGTTGGTATTTAAAAAACTGTCCAACAAACTGAATATTTCAGCTCCTGTTGTATTGGCAGGCAGTGGTTTGCACAGTAAGAGGTCCTTCTCGAAACATCCTGAGTATTCATACCGGGCAAAAGCCAATAAAATCGTTAATCCCGCCTCGTCAGTAGATCCATCTTTTAGATCCATCTTTTTGGAGAGGACATGAATTATGTTCGATGCGAGAAACCAGAGATTCTTTCACCTCATTTGACAAGTCAACTATCAGTCTCTTGACAGTATTGTTTGACAGTGGCACTGCCTTTTCGTCTAGCATACAAGAAACGACATCGTTAACACAAGGTTTTATGAGGATTCCCGCAATGGTTTGAGCTTTGCGTGTCATTGTCACTCGATAACTTACCGGGAAAAAAGCTTTTAATAAATTTCCACTAGTTATTTTTGCAAGAGTTTACATGCAGTGTTGAGGAGCAGGTAATTCAATGCTCCTCCTCTTGAGAAAATCAGTCTCTTCAGTCCGGGCTAGTACCCTCAAAATGACGGCGCTATTCGACTGGAACCATTGAACTGTTCGGAAGGACTCGCGCACAAATTACACATTTAGCCTTACCCTCTTCTGTCTCGATAAAGCCCGCTTCCAAACAGCTTTCGTTGCATTCACGCTTTTTCCTGCCTGCACTTCCACGGTGTACTACAACGAATGGAGCACTTGCAGAGTATTCGAATAATAAATTCGGCTCTGCCGTTTCATGTGTCTGTTCTTCATTTGGCCGTCCTCCCTCCTCTTTAATTTCAACTGGGAGTTTTTCTTGCTGTGCTCGCTTCCTCCTCCAGTTTCAGCCACCGATCCATGCTGCAAGTAATAAAGTAGTCGATAAACAAATGATGAAACAGGTAGTGCAATCACGAAGGAAGCTTAGCACTGCATGAGGTCTCAGAGCGCATACGTGCCAGCGAGAGCTCTGATTGGTAGACTGAGCTCGCTCTATTTCGGAATATGCGCAAACGGTTTCTGCGCATCAAACAACACCCTGAGTGCTACAGAAACAGTGTAGCAGGGAGGTCGCACTTGGCAACAGCAGCCGCTGCTCGGGAGCAGTACTTGATATAAACGTACATGCATTTTTCAAATAAAAAAAAATGATGAATTGGCTTTTACCTGATTAGTATACTACTATGGAATCTGAATCATCCGGAATTTTGCAGACTTATCCGTTCACGGTTCAAAACTATGAGAAGTACTCACAGATCCATCAGCTGGAGAGCTCTCTCCTGTACTCTTTACATTAACTATGTAACTAGGACGATTTACCCAGCCGGCCGGAGTGGACGAGCGGTTCTAGGCGCTACAGTCTGGAACCGCGCGACCGCTACGGTCGCAGGTTCGAATCCTGCCTCGGGCATGGATGTGTGTGATGTCCTTAGGTTAGTTAGGTTTAACTAGTTCTAAGTTCTATCCGACTGATGACCTCAGAAGTTAAGCCCCATAGTGCTCAGAGCCACTTGAACCATTTTTTGGATTCACCCATTCTTTTTAAGTGATTTCATATCTCAATCGAGGTTTCGTTTCCAATACCAACAAACGAGCGTCGAGGTCAGAGACGGAGGAAAGGAGAGGAGAGGATCAGAGAGGGGAGGGGGAGAAAATAGAGGAGGAAAAGATGCGGCAAGGGGGAGGAGCAGGAGATGCGCAGTTAGAGGGGGGAAGATGAAGAGATGAACAAAGACAGGAGGGAAGAGGACGATACGGACAAAGAAAGGAGGAGACAGAGAGAGGGTGAGGAAGGAGATTGGGACGTATATGGAACACTCATATTTGTTTAGCTATTGCGAAGCACTGCCGGGTTCACCGGTGTATAAACATAGTCAGCTCACCGGGGGTCACTCGTCTGCCTCATACCCTTCAAACTGTCGGTGCTTCTTCACAACCAGAAATCCATGGCGTAAATTACTAAATCATGGCACTCCCATGGTTGGAATACCCTAAATCACTGCGAAGAAAGAAAATGCTTATTGCGGATCTACTTGCGGCCTTCTCCACAACACATTATTCTCACCGCTACGATAGCGTGCAAAAATGTTCCTAGAGCACAAACATCATCCAACAACCAATTTAGAACTTTGATGGTGTGGTAATGTATATTTCTTTTCACTCCTTGAATAATTTCAATTGGTTACGTGGTGCCAACCACATGAGTGCACGCTACGCAACGTTGAGGTAGTTCTTGGTTGCACAATGTGGTGCACGCGGAAGAACCCAGAAGACATAATGAGAAAAATTAGTCACCAAAATATATCATCCAGATTTCCCCTGTATTCCCCTGTATTCACAATTAATACATACATAAGATAAATACTTTCTAATTGCATAATTTATACCTGACGAAATCAGTCTTACTGCGACGCCACAACCCAGGGAGCAACATTACCTTCATTCTTTTCTTTAGCACAACTTGCTATATGACTCGAAATATTTAATGTGATTCACCTCAAATAGGCTCTCTCTCTCTCTCTCTCTCTCTCTCTCTCTCCAGTAACAACTACTCTAATCACTCTTACAATGAGCACGCTAATGGTGATGGGCAGTATCTAGTATGCGAGCAAATTACAATATGGTTACACTTCCGAGGAAGTGTAGTCCCCGAAAGGAAATCGCTAAAATGGCTTGTCAACAGATGAAACTGGGCCATGTACAGCCAGTTAGAGGTATCGGAACCCTGAAACAGCCTCGAGTACTGGATAGACCGGTGCCCTGTAAACGGGTCCCAGCGAAATTTGCATCCAGAAAAGGTCTATAAAGGTTCCAATAATCCCCCCCTTTCAAATCCGCGACTTGCCCAGCAGATAAGGGCCGAGAGCCCGCACCTGCCCGCCTTTATGTGGTGTCCTAATGAAGCAGACTAGAGATGTTCGAACAAGCACTGTAATGGCTGTTGGATCCAATATTAATAGGTCTTCATAAAATACAAAATAAAAGATCAAACTCGAATGACAAACTCGGATTTTAAAAATCGTACATCTTCTACTCGACAGAGCATACTTTAAAGCAAAATATGGTCTATCCCGTGGTTCTGCATATGGTACATGTAATGTGCATAAGATGCGTTATCTTTCTAACGAAAAGGTTCTTTTGCACGTATACAGGATGAACCAGAACTTCACCGACTAAACTTCACATGTTGTCAAGAGATATTTTCCGAGTATTAGGTATGAGTTTGGTCTCCAGTGATTCTTTACAGAGTAATAACATTTCCTTTGTGTTCTTACCCTTGGTATCGGCACTGCATTGGAAACGTCTGCACAAAAGTGACCTTATTGATAGTATTCCCTGTGTATCTCGTTTTAATACATACTCCTTACACTCATGGTACTTAATGTTGACAACAGTAAGTCCTCTTTAACTGTTTGTCCTCAAGACTGCATACAGTACTACAGTACTGCTCGGTCCAGCCTCGGGTTGGTTTTTCCAGCAGTGTTAGTACGCTAACAGTGAAACACAACAGTCTGATTACTTTACTCACGAGTAATCGGCAGATATGAGTCCCGTTTATGGCTTCATCGAACTCAGTGGATAAACGGCGCGACAACAATATGCTCAGCTGTTCCCCGTAGCGACGCCTGCACCAAACAGCCGTTTTGCATCTTTACATAGGGCCCACGAATAACGTCACCTTTCATGTTATTTCGTTTTAATGATTGCATATTACAGTCTTTTTCACTGTTGTGAAAGTATTTTCACGGAAACAAAGATAATTTCGTAACGAAGCCCGTTAACTCATAACTACATTATAACTTCGTAACGCGCCACCAGAGGCCACGGGTCTTTATACGAAAATACTCAGAAGATAATCCTGAACGAACTCTGAAATTTTGAAGGTTGAGTTCTGGTTCATTCTGTATACGTGCAGACAAGAGTAGTACTTAGCTGTTTTACCTCCCTCCTAGGGCTACGTGTGCGCGTTCTCTATATGTGACGTAAAACATGCAAAAAAAGTTTCTTTATAACAATAATTCTACATCTACATCGGCACTGCCCAAAACACTGTAAAGTGCATGGCAGAGTGTACTTCCCATTGTACCAATTTTTAAGATTTCTTCCCGTTCCATTCACGTTTGGAGCGCGGGAAAAATAGTTGTTTATAAGCCTCTGTGTGCGCTACTTAATCTAATCTTGTCCTCGCGATCCCTACGGGACCGTTACGTAGGGGGTTATGGCATATTCATAGATTCAAAATTTAAAGCTGGTTCTTGACACTTACTAACTAGGCATTCTTGGGATAGTTTGCCTCCATCTTCAAGCGTCTGCCAGTTTAGTTTCATCAGCATCCCCGTCACAATTTCCCACTGATCACACACCATGTCACCATTAACGCTGTTTTCTCTTTTTCTTTGAATATCCCCTGTTAGTCCTATTTGTCACTGGCCCCACACACGTGAGCAATATTCTAGGATTGGTCAGACGAGTGTTTTCTATGCAGTCCCCTTCGTTTACTGATTGCGTTTCTTTACTAACCAAAGTTACTGCTTTAACTACGAGTGTGTCTATATGAACTTTCCATTTATGTGAGTTGATCGATTCCAATTGTGACTCGTTGATATTGTAGTCACAGGATACCTCGTATTTTCGTTTTGTGAAGAGTATCATTTTACACTTCTGAACAGTCAAAGCACGTTTTCAATGTTTTCATCACTTAGAAATCTTATCAAGATATAATTGAAGATTTGTGCAGTTTTTTTGTCGGTCAGCACCTCATTATACACTGAGGAAAAGGAAGTCGTGGTATAGAGATATGCACATATATAGATGGCGGTAGCATCGCGCACACAAGGTATAAAAGGATTTTACACTGGCTGAGCTGTCATTTGTACTCAGGCGCTTAATCTCAAAAGGTTTCCGACGTGATTATGGCTACTCGACGGGAATTGTGTGTGTGTGTGTGTGTGTGAGTGTGTGTGTGTGTGTGTGTGTGTGTGTGTGGGTGAGTGGGTGGGTATGTGTGTGTGTGAAAATTCGTGAGGGACCAAACAGCTGAGGTCATCTATCCCTAGGCTTAACCACTACTTAAACTAACTTATGCTAAGAACAACTCACACACCCATGCCCGAGGGAGGACTCTCCGCAAGGCTGGACTGGAATTAACAAACGCAACATGGTAGTTGGAGATAGACCATGCAAATTTCCGTTCCGGAAATCATTAGGGAATTCAATACTACGAGGTCCGCAATGTTAAGAGTGTACCAAGAGTACCAAACTTCAGGCGTTACCTAGCACCACGTGAAATCGCAGTGGTCGACTGACTTCACTTAAAGACCGTGAGCAGTGGCGTTTGCGTAAAGTTGTCAGTGCTACCAGACAAGCAACACTGTTTGAAATAATAGGTAAACAAAATAATCCAGAAGAACATAAACCATGACCAACTATCAAAGAAAGCGAACCTATACCACATAAATGATTGTGGGACATAGAACGAAGGTATCCATTAGGAGTACGGTGAAATTTGGCGTTAATGGGTTATGACAGCAGACGAACGACGTGAGTGCCTTTGCTAACAAATGGTTCAAATGCTCTGAGCACTATCGGACCTAACATCTGAGGTCATCAGTCCCCTAGAACTTAGAACTACTTAAACCTAACTAACCTAAGGACATCACACACATCCATGCCCGAGGCAGGATTCGAACCTGCGACCGTATCGGTCGCGCGGTTCCAGACTGAAGCGCCTAGAACCGCTCGGCCACATCGGCCGCCTTTGCTAACAACGCAACGTTTGCAGTGCCTCTCCTGGTCTCATGACCATGTCAGTTGGACCCTACACGACTGGAAGACTGTGGCGGTACAGATGAGTCCTGATTTCAATTGGTAAGAACTGATGGTAGGTACCACAAACCTCACGAAACCAGCGACCCAAGTTGTGCAAGGTGGTGGTGGCTCCATAGTGGTATGGATGTAGTAGGGCAAAGAAAGTAGTAGTACGCCAAAGAGAGAACTATTACATTTTGTCTGTGCAAGTTGTCTTGATTCAGGGGCAAACATATTACTATGCTAATAGATTTCTGATCCCTGGAGGACAGATTTATAACTCCCTGCAGATAATCCATCTTTCTGAGAAATCTCCACACCTCCCACTCCTCCACTGCCACTCTTCTGGAAAATCCCCAAACCCTCCCCCCTCCCACTCGCCGATAAAAGCACACTTCTAATATCAAATTAAATGACTGATTCATTATATGTATCAATTAATTAACCATCCACTTTGGGAAATCCTCCAGCTCTCCCCTACCCTCTCCCACCCCCTAAAAAAAATGGCTCTGAGCACTATGGGACTTAACATCTGAGGTCTTCAGTCCCCTAGAACTTAGAACTACTTAAACATAACTAACCTAAGGACACCACACAAATCCATGCCCGAGGCAGGATTCGAACCTGCGACCGTAGCGGTCCCGCGGTTCCAGACTGAAGCGCCTAGAACCGCACGGCCACATGGGCCGGCCCCACCCCCTTCCATGACTACTGAAGCCAGGTCTTTTACTGTATGCAACCAGTGTGTGATTTGCGCCTGAATGCTGTACAGCTGAGCACATGATAGGGTCAAATGAGGGTTGAACATCATTCGTATGAAAATTTTTTATTAACACTTGCTAGCAAAATAATATTATTAATTAGGACAACAGGACATTTCCATATGAAGACAAATCTGTTAATTTAAATAAAATTACTTAAAAACAATTAGTAATAATCCATTAACAATTTATCAAATATTTCAGTGAGATAAAATTACTAAAGGTTATAGTGTTAATTCAAGTACTTGCTCTCAATTCTCCAAAAGTCACACCAAGTATGAAAATTTAAAATTACAGCAAATGTCATTCTCTTTCCAAAATACACAAGTCTTGTGTGCCACTGGTTACTATTGTCGAAATGTTTACAGGGAATTTTAATAAGAGAAGCAAGATAATATTCCACCAATTGAAATTACATGCAATCTCTTCAATGTTTCTGAGGAAATAGTCTTCAAATAGGTAAATAACGAACATTTCTTGAATGTGTTTGACTAAAATACAATAAATAATCGAGGTTTACTTAAAAAGGGGTTCACTAAAAGAGAACAAAAACAGTTTAAGCTCGTTGACAAGAAACCGCCACACGTCGGGCAATGTGGTCTGGACAGACGGACCCAAAATTACTTAGAGCAAGCCCAATACGTTACTCACCACGCTCCTTTTCTAAGCAATCAGTGGGAACACGCCTCAAGGCACAAATATACAACAATAACATGATGAACAGAGAAATAATTTTTAAGTGAAACGAGTAAAAATACAAGTCATCAGATTTCATACAGGCATTGCAGACTAAACACTTATGCAAAGTTGCTAAAAGATAAGGTAAATAGCCAAAGCAACCCCCCCCCCCCCCATACACCTGATAGTGGAAGAAGTTTAGTTGCCAACCGACATTCAGCTTCAAATCATACCATGAGGCGGTAATGGTAAAAATTAGCCTTTGTGGGATGGAAAACATAGGTGGAAGGAAGACACTAATGGTTGGTAATGAACCTCACCTATGTAAAAACAAACTTGGCTTGGAAGTAAAACCCCTCCAAAGGATATGCAACAGGATTTGCATTGGTACGGTACATAAGGTTGCTGACTCCAAATAAGTAAAGGAAGTGACTTGGTGATTTAGTGCATAACATACCAGACAAAAAAATGCTTAGAATATCCTAAATAATGATGCATTAAAAATTAAAGCTGTTTACATAATGCCAATTCTTTAAAACACACTATTAAATAACAACTCTATGTTAGTTAACAAATGAAAGCTATAAAGTTTTGATACGAGCGACTCGTTCCTCAAATTGTAAGGCCAGACGCAGTAACAGAGAACGACAACAACAGAAGGCTGAACCGGATCCGGTGTAGAAGCAGCAGGGCATAAACTCGAGCAGGAAGCGAACCAGTCACAATTATCACTGCCACAGCAGAGAGCAAGTCCAGTCTTTACGAATGCCACGCGGTCTCGGCACCGAAGCAACGGATTCTTCCTCCTTCTGAATTTTCCTTGCATCTTGTCGGTGGATACTGGCAAAGTTAGGTCGTTTGGCGAAAAATCCATTATGTTGGAAGTAGCTGAAAACTAGTCAGAATTTCAGACTACACGTCAATTGAGCTATGTCCTTAAACAACTTACAGGAGACAGCGCAGGTTTTTGACTGGAGTGTCCTCGGAATGCCACTACCGGGAACAATAAATTAATTATAGGATTAAATTGATTCTAGGATCCTTACAAGATAGTATTGACGGACGACATCGAAAAAGTGCAATCAAGGGTAGCTCGTTTTTTATTATCGCGAAATAAGGGAGAGAGTCATAAATATGATATGCCAGTTGGGGTGGCAATCCTTTAACGGAAGGAGTTCTTCGTTGCGGCGAGGTCTCCCCATGATATTTTGATCTCTATCTTTTTCTGCGTATTGCGAAAATTTTTCTTTTTGAAATGATCATCGTGATAAAATAAGAGAAATCAGAGATCGTACGGAAAGACTTAGGTGTTCGTCTTTTCCACACGCTCTTCGTGAAACGGCAGAGAAATAATGCGAAAGTGGTTCGATGAGCCCTCTTCCAGGCACTTAAGCGTGAACTGCAGAGCAGTCATGCAGAAGAAAAGAAGGATAGTGGGGTACAAACGTTAAAACAAGTAGAACCAGAGTCACTTGTGTTTGGAAGAGGGAACATCGGTAATAGGATATTTTGTACATGTTGGTCATTTGCATGGAGGCATCGACGCAGCTCGGACAGGACCGGGCAGCACCCCGTGGCCGGATGGAAGAGGGGTGCGAGGACTTGGGGCGCAGGCATGCTGGGTGCAGATTTCGTAGATTTCTGGTTGGGTGCAAATTTCACTGGGTGCGTTTTTCATATATCGAGATAGACCACTCCAGCAGCGTGGACAATCGCACTGCCAAACCTTTGATCCCACAAATCTCAGAACAGCAAAAGACGCGATTTCTCTGGTGGAATGACGAATGTGTTTCTGCAATCAGGATCAAACGAGTGGCATCGCGAACGTTCACCACTCTGTCAAAGAATTTTTATGTCCTAAAGAAATATAGACTAACAGAGATAAAATCACAAAAAAGTTCAGACCGTCAGCAAAGAACTTCGCAGCCGTTCGTATAGCGGAAGCAAGAGTGTGAGCAGTGAAAGAAAGTAGAAGACATTTAGAATGAGATAAATCGATCCACTCTGGCTAAAAGAGTATGGGAATCAATGAGGGAGATTTACCGAATGAACGGTAGAATTACACTTACGTTGTCACCACGCCTTATTGTGCAGACAATTTCAAATTGCTTTTATGGTGTGACATCTAGTGCGAGACATAACCTACATTCACAAGAAATCTAGTAGACAGGGAGGAAATACGACTAAATTTCGAATCCACTAAGATAAAACATATGATCGCTCATCTTCCGTGTAGCAGTTAGAATATGCGTTCTCTGTGGCAACGGGCACAGCTGTTAGCCCTGACAAAACTCACTACGGATTGCTGAAGAAAAGCAATCACAAATTAAAATAAATAGTCCTGGCACATTTGAATATCAAATTCGGATAATATACTAACTCCCAGAGCAAAGTTGTCGTGATAGCTCTCCTAAAATTAGAGACGTGTTTCACATCGTCGGAGCTGCATTGTGATCTTCCACTTGATTGGAAAGGCTCTTGAAAGAATGGTCGTTTGTGGATTCTGGAGAAAAAGGATCTTTTGAGATACTTCGTGTGCTTACAGAAGGTATCTTTGTACTCTCGACAACCCAGTTTTACTCAACTGTAAACGGCAACACGAAAGTCTTTTCTTCCTAACGCGTCCTAGTTTTGCAATTAAAGATAAGAAAAACAGTTCGATAATAGATCGTTTAGCTTCAGAAAGGTTTTTAAGGTATTTATCCATTTAAAAAAGAAACTCGCCAAATGTTAAAGAAAGTGGACGCTACATGACAAGATATTAGAGCGCACGTCACCTAAGTTGGACGGTGAAGTCTGCATGCGCAAAAGCACGGGCACGTGACGTAACGTGCCAACCAATAGCAGTAAGTCAGCCGTGGAGTGCGCTCGAGTTCGTTTCGTGCAGTGTGGAGCGAGTTTACGACTCGTTTTAGCACTCTGCGAGGTGTTCTTTCGAAAGTTTAGGCAGTCTGATCAGTATGAGTGGCAACAGCAAATACTTAGCCGGTGTTACACAAGCAGGCCGGAGAAATAGTGTTTCTTTAGACGGGAATCGAAAGCGGCATCCACGTGTGGTCACAAAGCGTCTCCCGGTGTTGCTAACTGCCAAGAACGAACAGCTGAGGTGTGCGACATTGGGATCGCGGTTGAAGACAACGCCATCTGCTGCAGAGAATGGATCACCTACATTTAAGTCGCCTGGTAAGCGCCGAAATCGAAAGAAATTCGTGAGCTCGAGGATTTAAGCAATAATGTATCACGGCGCAAAATATTCGACATGTATAGTATAGGTGAATATCTTAAGGCAGATAAACTGTGTTCATATAAGATAGAAGACGACAGTTTCAACGGTAGCAAATCTACCATACTCAAAATATTAAGGGAAATGGGATTCAAATAATGGAAAACCGATGACGTAGAAAAGCGGTCTTGAGGGATGTTACACTATAACAGCAGGCACTGTGATCGTGAGATCAATGTACGATATAAAACAAGCTGGAAAATCACATTTATTACTTTGATGAAATCTTCTTGAGTCAGAACCATCCAAGACCAACGTGCTGGAAGACAAACGAGGATGTTGGAGGCCCAAGGTTCTGCAGAGTAAAGTAAGTCAAAGCATTCAGATAACTGCCAGTGTCAAATGACTTACGTTGTCTTGAAGCAGTGGTTTGAACAACAGCTACTTTCATGCTGGCATAGAATTCTGTTACTGTCAAGGACAACGCAAGCGTGCACTCTGTACAAGCGAATAAGGCTCCTATTTCAGATAACAGAAAGGATCGCATTATTTCATGGTTGTCTTCTAATGGAATTCCTCCCATTGCATCACAGACCAGGGCGGAGTTACTTGTGCTCGTAAATGTATGCAGGCCTAAATACTCCACTTTAGATGACGATGGAAATAGGTCACGACATGTTGAAACGTCCCCTTTTGAACAATTATACAGGACTGTGCTTAAACTGACACACAATATTTTTAGCGCAACGCAATCTGACTTTCAAAAATCCCTACAAAAGAATGGCCCTGACTAACATTAACCTATACCTTCCACAGATCACTTACCTCACCAAAAATCTTCGTTATTCGAACTACTGCAATACAGCGAGCGCCACTACTGCCAGCTAAATAAAAGATTCAAACTACTGAAGGCACTAACTACTGATAGGCATAGTTAGCAAATGAAAGATTTTGATAGAGAACAAACAATGTATTTACCTTAATAGTCATCAAAAGTCATAATATATGTAAGAGTTCATAACATCCATTCTTACAAATATCAAAACTCCGCCATTTCTCTCCCCACATCCACCACTGCTGGCGGCTCACCTCCAACTGCGCAACGCTACGCGCTGTTCACATCCAGCTGCCCAACACTACAATGGCAGACAACAATGCAAACTAGCCACAGACTGCACACAGCACAGCCAGTGATTTTCATACAGAGCGCTACGTGGCGTTACCAATAGGAAAACCTAAACAGCTCCCCACAAACAATTTTACAAATTGTTTTGGGCAGTGGCCAATAATGATTTGATAAAATTTTTCATAATTACAATAACAAAGATATCAAATGCACACACTTATTGATACAATGTTGGACAAATGCTACAATTTTCTCACAGTCCATAAAGACAGTCCTGCTCATTCATCACAGTAAAATTGCACTGTTTTTCTCAAAGTCTGAGCAGTAAAAGAAAATGCACACGGAAGTAGTGGATTTCCATGCAGTCTTGAAGAAGTAGTGTTGTCCCTCCAACGGAAAGACAGTGCTGACTCTTGACATGCAGACAGGTAATGGGCCACAACAGAGCAAACCCACCGCAGAGTCAGTCGAAGTTTTGAAGAATACTGGTAGGTAGGTCATCACAGAGTAGACCCACTGTAGTCCTGGTAGAGATTACGTTATTGGTGGGCCATCAAACGTGCAGACCCACTGTAGTCCTTGTAGAGACGGCCAGCAGCCATCTGTTGCAACTGTGCAGGTGCACAATCACCATCAAAGAGTCTTGGGGACAATATAGCAAGTCCATAACCCACCACTTGTGCACTCACAAAGTTTTTGGAATTGTCCTTAGAACCAGCAATGCTGTTATCCAGTCCCTTGCTGAATTATTAACACACGTGCAAACACTAACAGTCCCTACATCTCACATATTGTCCATATAGCATGACCAACAGAAACGTGTGCAGTGAAATGGAACTTACAAGTAACTTAATTTGATGAACTGCTGTCAATTACAATTTTATAACATAAGAATACAATAACAAAGGTACAAAATACATCATTAAAAACATAATAATACAGATAACATTTGTAGTAATACAGGCTTTACAAAATAATAGAAATAAACATATACATCAGTGTTACAGGAATTATGAGATAAGTAAATACATAAAAGATCAGAATAACTTTTGAAACATCAACTTTACACATAAGCATTAAAACAAAACAGAATAAATAATGTCTAAGCATATTTACAAGGTAAATAACATATTATTAATGCCAATTATATTTGAGGATAACAGTATTCTTCATCATAGTGAATGTAGCTTAGTATTAGAAGAAGAAAAAATTCTATGAAACTACACAGAGACAGGAAGAAAACAAATACACAAGGGTACACAAACACGTAGTGGGATAACACAAAAGGAAATGACAGGGTTTGTTTTCAGTGTAACATTTGGTACTGCAGTCCAACCCAAAACTTCACTCCATACATCTTTCGTCTTATTTCCACATTTGTTTCCACCAAAAAAATCCTATTCAAGCATGCTTTCTGTATATATATGTTCACATATTTCTTACCTCATTATTTATTTTCCATTATCTTACTTCATCATTTATTTCCAAGAAAATCCTACCTAAACCTGTTGTCCCAATACCCTACTTTTTTGGTTCATGTCCTCTTTCAAAATACTTTTTTGGCCAAACCATTTTCTTATAGCTTCTCAATGTATTTCTTCCAATTCATCACAACTTGTTGTCTTATATGGCCTACCCCATCTAAGCTAACTTAAATCTACTGAGCTCAGATGCTAAACTAAGGGACGAGGCAATGCAACAGCACAAGACAGTTAACACAAACAGCAATGACAAAAAAAAATGGAAATTGGCCAAGCAATTGCAATATTACAACTAATATAAGGCACTGTGCAGCAAACAAGAAAAATAAATCCGTAGTAAAACTGGCTTAACAGCGTAATACAAAGTCAAATTCAGTAACATTATGCCTGGCAAACAGCAACAGCAAATGCAATAACTTATATCTAAACATGACAAAGCTCAAGCAGAAAAAATATCACAGTGAAAATGGCCATGTTTAATAGCTATGTCACATCTTAACACTAGTGTGATGCATCACAAAAACTTACTCTGCAAGAAAGTTACCAAGTCATTAAAAAATTATTTATGCAATTCCTGTGAAGGGAAATGTCTTTTTGTGCTCCTTCGTTTTTTTTAAGTACATTGTAAAGTTATTCTTTACTGGGTCTGTAGGCATAAAATATTTATATTAGTACATCTATAAAATTTTATTTTAACCAATGCTGCAGGGCAGCTAGAAACTAGATATTAAACAAATTGAGCAATCTTTCAACTAGAAAAACAATAGCCGTGAAATGTTTCTCATCGTTTCATTAGGCATTTTAGTAAATATCATAAATAAAGAGCTCCACAGTATAATCATATGTTTTCAAGTTTGAGCGTGTCATATTTTCGATGCTTTCTACAAAGGAATGTCAATAGCAAGGATAATGGCCTCCCTTTTTTTTTTCTACCTGTGGCTCTGAAAAGGCACACACTAATGGCTTTTTCTCCAGGCATCTGACACAGCTGGGTGCCCACGACGCGTTACGTGCAGGTGGTCACTTAACTTTCTTATGGAAATATTTACGACAGCAGTTTCCGCTACAGTGGCAGTCTCATATAAAAAATTTCACAGGTCGAGAATTTGCGTTGCAAATGTGTAGATACAAAATCTTATGAATATAACAGTTCGAAAAAATTTTCGCCGGCATTGTGATACATTCACGCATTTACACACATTTCATAACTCTTAAAGTACGATTCTTGGTTTCCAACATCCTTTTTCATAAGTCAGAGTCCCTAACCACTACTCACTATTCCTTACCTTATTATACATATACATATTTGTCGACACTTCTTCAATATTTCATCATAAGAAATACGTAGCATAATCAAATTCCTCATATACGGTAGCATCATCTTATTGATCATAAACATATCTCAACAGCATAATACACATCGTCGTCGTAATAATAACATCATAACACCTCAGTCAACTCTCAAAATCGTCGTAGCTTCCTCCAATAATTTCAAAACCTAAAAAAATTCTCTGCTCATGTCAAAAGTGTCATCTGCCTCAAACGTACTTTAAAAATCATGATCCCATACCAAATACATCATTCAAAGCTCTCATAGTATCACAATGATTCTGAAAAAATATGATGAGTTCACAAAGTACATACAAAATATAATTTCATAAATGTGAAGTTACCCAGCTGTGTAATTGCGTAAACATGTGTCACCGATGTAGTAAAAAAATGTTTGTCTCTCAGTTAAATGATCAGATAGCTGTGTAATTTATGTGTTAGAGAAATATGGTACCGATGTGTAAAGTTGTATAAGCAAATACCATATTAGCTAGGGCTCCTTGTGCTTGCCACACACATGGTACACAAAGTAAGCGTGTACCCCCCTGAGGATTAATGTAATTATACCCTCAGGTGTTACAGATTACGGCAGTGGAATGAAATGTATCACGGAAAACCTTTATATCATTGTACTTGAAATATCTTTAAAAATAAATGATTTAAGTGCAAAATTAATCACTCAAATACGTGTCCTGTAGCGCTCAATGTGCATCTTGTTGCAACATAATCTCTGTGGAAGTGTCGTAGTTATCGTCCTCCGAAAGCTAAGTTCTGCAGAAGTCAATGTACTTACCTCATGATAAACAAAAGTGAAATGCTTTGCGTATACAGGTAGATATCTTAGTTATTACGATTATTGCCATGATCAAGAAAGTACTGTGCTGTAACGTATTGTTGTGCTACAGAAAAGGCTGTCTCATTGTAGCTATACCACAAAAGTTACTACTGAACATGTTTTACTTTCCAGAATAATACAGAAAAACTGTGCAGAAATAAAACAGAAACACTGCAAAAGCAACATTGTATATTGTCACTCATTAGTAGCATCGTGATAAAATCGTGTAGCTGTCACATAAACTAACCACTGTGTCATCTGGTATCTCACAGAAAGTACTCTAAATCCAGAATGTATTTTCAAGTAAACCAAAATGTTGCATTAAAATCTCATTAACAGTACTGGTAAATGTTCTAAGTATGTGAGCCTTATAGTCGTTACATAATCGTGCAACTAACAAGCAAGAATGTACACACACAATAAAACTGTGACGTCTGTTCACTATAACAATGCATTCGTAATTTCTGTTTAAATAAGTTCTCTTGGTTCTTGATTGGATATTTAACTTCAAACATTGTTGCATGGTAACAGTGTCTAAGTCTGACAATGCATACTAGAAATGTGAAGTGAAGAGTTTTATGGCAAAGACAAAGTTAAAAAGCAGATTATCTTTCAATAAACGGTTTTACATGTGAAATGTGGTGTAAACCTTTACTCTTCCTAGTACGCAGAGATTCAACTTTAACGCAATTATCATGTGGTATACGTCGGTAAAGAATACTGGAATTTTTCTCACTGTTATCGTGTATGCTATTTTTCCCTGAGCCGGCCGGCGCAGGTGGCTGCCTGCGGTGCGATTCATTGTCTGTTTCTTTGCTGGCGTGCGTCGTAATTGGGATTTGGAGACCTAACTTCTACAAATTCACCTTGTCGAGACGGCCCTGCTCTGTTTGAATCCCGCCAGTTCTGATGCACTTCAGGTCTGTCGTTACGATCATATCGTCTGTCGTCATGACGGTAGATTCCATAGTTTCTTTCTTGTCGGTCACAAGGTGGAGAATTTCTCCCTGAATCGTAACTGCGCACTGGACCGTTGCGTCTAAAGTTATTCTGTCTCCCGTGATAATAATTGTTTTGGTTCCCATATTGTCTGTTTCTATGGTAATCTCTTTCATATTCATTACTACGGAAATGCGATCTTTCTCTGTAACTATTATTACTCTGCCAGTGGTTGTCATATGGGTGGTGTCTGTTTTGGTCACGATTTGCGTTGTAAGAGTAGACTTGTCGTGTCAAGTTATTATTTCTTTCATCGCGGAGTTGTGACGGATGTGACCTGTAGTGATTGTTTTCCCCTTTTCGCATCCCGCGACTGTCTGTGTCAATTTCTAATTCTTGTAAGAGTCCCTGAAAAGCTTCAATGTCGTCTTTGCAACGTCCTGCCAAAATAATATTTCTTAAATGTTCAGGCAATTTCATTAAGCAAATGCGGATGAGTTCTGAAGGGCTGTATGGGTTTGAAAGATATTGATTCTTATGCAACATGTCTTCAAAATATTTGACAAGACTGGAAAATTCAGATTGTTCAAAGTGTTTCATCATCATGATGCTATGTTTTGCTCGGTCTTGTGTAGCTTGAGACCAATATGCTGAGAGGAAGGCATGATAAAATTCTCCTTCACTGTGACAATCGTGAATGACCGATCACATTCTTACAGCTGGTTCATTCTCTAAGTAGCCACACATAAATTCTAACCTGTGCTCCAATGACCAGTTGGGAGGAAAACAATGAGAGAATTGATGGAGACACGCTTGTGGATGAATGTCGTTGGCAGAATTCTTAAACGTTTTGAATTTACGTGTAGTAATGAACAGCTTATAGTCAAAATCATCATGCCGGCGAGTCGCATGTCGGTCATTGTTACGTCGTTTCGGCGATTCCATCTCAAAATTCGGTGTGCCTTGCCAATTTCTTTCATAATTTCCGAAGTGTCCTGTGTTATTATTTTGTGGCTGTTCCGTATTTCTAATTCCCTCTTCCCGTGTTGGAGCGCGAGTGTCCTCTGAAATACGCAATTCTTGTATTAATTGTGTCAGCTGATCTTGTACTTCCCGGATTTCTCTTTGGTGTTGCAGCAGACGGACAAGTAGGTAAAAAGGCGAGGGCTAATAGAAATCCTTGGGTAACAGAAGAAATATTGAATTTAATTGATGAAAGGAGAAAATATAAAAATGCAGTGAATGAAGCAGGCAAAAAGGAATACAAACGTCTCAAAAATGAGATCGACAGGAAGTGCAAAATGGCTAAGCAGGGATGGCTAGAGGACAAATGTAATGATGTAGAGGCTTGTCTCACTAGGGTTAAGATAGATACTGCCTACAGGAAAATTAAAGAGACCTTTGGAGAGAAGAGAACCACTTGTATGAATATCAAGAGCTCAGATGACAACCCAGTTCTAAGCAAAGAAGGGAAGGCAGAAAGGTGGAAGGAGTATATAGAGGGTTTATACAAGGGCGATGTGCTTGAGGACAATATTATGGAAATGGAAGAGGATGTAGACGAAGACGAAATGGGAGATAAGATACTGCGTGAAGAGTTTGACAGAGCACTGAAAGACCTGAGTCGAAACAATGCCCCGGGAGAAGACAACATTCCATTAGAACTACTGATGGCCTTGGGAGAGCCAGTCATGACAAAACTCTACCATCTGGTGAGCAAGATGTATGAGACAGGCGAAATATCCTCAGACTTTAAGAAGAATATAATAATTCCAATCCCAAAGAAAGCAGGTGTTGACAGATGTGAAAATTACCGAACTATCAGTTTAATAAGTCACAGCTGCAAAATACAAACGCGAATTCTTTACAGACGAATGGAAAAATTGGTAGAAGCGGACCTCGGGGGAGATCAGTTTGGATTCCGTAGAAATGTTGGAACACGTGAGGCAATACTAACCTTACGACTTATCTTAGAAGAAAGATTAAGAAAAGGCAAACCTACGTTTCTAGCATTTGTAGACGTAGAGAAAGCTTTTGACAATGTTAACTGGAATACTCTCTTTCAAATTCTGAAGGTGGCAGGGGTAAAATACAGGGAGCGAAAGGCTATTTACAATTTGTACAGTAACCAGATGGCAGTTATAAGAGTCGAGGGGCATGAAAGGGAAGCAGTGGTTGGGAAAGGAGTGAGACGGGGTTGTAGCCTCTCCCCGATGTTATTCAATCTGTATATTGAACAAGCAATTAAGGAAACAAAAGAAAAATTCGGAGTAGGTATTAAAATTCATGGAGAAGAAGTAAAAACTTTGAGGTTTGCCGATGACATTGTAATTCTGTCAGAGACAGCAAAGGACTTGGAAGAGCAGTTGAACGGAATGGACAGTGTCTTGAAAGAAGGATATAAGATGAACATCAACAAAAGCAAAACGAGGATAATGGAATGTAGTCAAATTAAATCGGGTGATGCTGAGGGAATTAGATTAGGAAATGAGACACTTAAAGTAGTAAAGGAGTTTTGCTATTTAGGGAGTAAAATAACTGATGATGGTCGAAGTAGAGAGGATATAAAATGTAGACTGGCAATGGCAAGGAAATCGTTTCTGAAGAAGAGAAATTTGTTAACATCGGGTATAGATTTAAGTGTCAGGAAGTCGTTTCTGAAAGTATTTGTATGGAGTGTAGCCATGTATGGAAGTGAAACATGGACGATAACCAGTTTGGACAAGAAGAGAATAGAAGCTTTCGAAATGTGGTGCTACAGAAGAATGCTGAAGATAAGGTGGGTAGATCACATAACTAATGAGCGTGGAGGGTAAAAATCGTAGAAGGAGACCAAGAGATGAATACACTAAGCAGATTCAGAAGGATGTAGGCTGCAGTAGGTACTGGGAGATGAAGAAGATTGCACAGGATAGAGTAGCATGGAGAGCTGCATCAAACCAGTCTCAGGACTGAAGACCACAACAACAACAACATTAATTTGGTTCTGATTTTGTTTGATTTTCCTAACTTGTTCGCACTCATCCGTGTCATTAAAGACTACCGGTTTTGTGTCATTCAGATTATCATCTACCTTCGTAGATAAATTATTTAGCTGATCCGAAAGTTCAACTACTTTATCTGATAATGAACTAATTTCCTCCATGTGTCTTTCTACTGTGTCCTTTAAGTTTTCCTGAGTTTTTGCAAGTTGCGTAACCGAATCGGTAGATGTAACTGAGTCAATTTTAGCTTGCAAGGTCTCATGATTTTCATGAACAATAATTTGCAGTTCTTTTATGGCTGCTTCGTGATTCTGTAATGCATTTTCATGCCGCGAAAAAATAGGTTGAAAATGCTCACAAATTTGTGTTTTTACGTCGTTACAGACTTTTTGACATTTCGATTCGATTTTATGTAACTCAGTAGTTAAATCTTCACGTGTTTGTTCAAGCGTGGTGTGAAGATTTTGTTCCACTGCGTCTAACTGTTGCTGTGTTTGTCTCTGGTGTTGTTCCATTGTGTCTAACTTTTGAAGATTTTGTTCCATTGTGTCTAACTTTTGAAGATTTTGTTCCATTGTGTCTAACGGTTGCTGTGTTTGTCTCTGGTGTTGTTCCATTGTGTCTAACTTTTGAAGCTTTTGTCCCATTTGTTGCATTAATTGTAATAACAATGCACTGGTGTCTGAACATGTTCCTCAGTGCTTTTCGGCAGTGAATTTGCACCGGCAACATTCACATTTTGACAAGCGGAAAATGTGTCTTGACTCATTTGAGAAAACGGTGAGAACCCAAAACCTGAGTCTACAGTATTTGTAATATTGTGTTCTGTCATTCTCGATTCCTGAGGCGAGCTGTTGCCGACCGATAGATCGATAATGCTTCCCTGTTCACTACCTGTTTCACTGTCTACACCATTATTTGACGCCCGCTCCATTTCCCTATGCACAGTTACCAAATTACTACTTTGAATATTCATTACATGGTGGCACTAACACACTGCTTTCGTCTTCACTGTCATTTCTCAGTTTACTTTGGAGTCTAGTATTACGTTTTTCACACGCCATTATTGTCACAATATTTCACACAACAACACAGAAAAGCACAATTTGAAGAGCAAAAATAAGAGAACACATTAACATAGCACTGAAAATAATATGTAGTTAATTGCAGCTGCGAAATACTTGGTGCAAATCTACATGCGTGCCACACCTGTTTTACTGTACAACAATGAAAGACTGCAACTACAAAGGAAATTCTTTCTATAATTACGCGCTAGCAATAAACAATAGCTACACTAATTACACAAACTACAAGAAAAAAATCAGAAGATTCCAGTGAGGTATCCTAGGCTAAGGGTCGACATATGAAACGTCCCCTTTGAACAATTATACAGGACTGTGCTTAAACTGACACACAATATTTTTAGCGCAACGCAATCTGACTTTCAAAAATCCCTACAAAAGAATGGCCCTGACTAACATTAACCTATACCTTTCACAGATCACTTACCTCACCAAAAATCTTCGTTACTCGAACTACTGCAATACAGCGAGCGCTACTACTGCCAGCTAAATAAAAGATTCAAACTACTGAAGGCACTAACTACTGATAGGCATAGTTAGCAAATGAAAGATTTTGATAGAGAACAAACAATTTATTTACCTTAATAGTCATCAAAAGTCATAATATGTGTAAGAGTTCATAACATCCATTCTTACAAATATCAAAACTCCGCCATTTCTCTCCCCACATCCACCACTGCTGGCGGCTCACCTCCAACTGCGCAACGCTACGCGCTGTTCACATCCAGCTGCCCAACACTACAATGGCAGACAACAATGCAAACTAGCCACAGACTGCACACAGCACAGCCAGTGATTTTCATACAGAGCGCTACGTGGCGTTACCAATAAGAAAACCTAAACAGGCTACTTACAATGTTACAGTTAAATGTCTCACGTGTATGTACAAGAACAGGAAAAAGTGAACGAAATAAGATCTAACTGTGGACGGAAATTATGAAAATAGAAAACAAATCTTTTCGATCGACGATATTATTTACTACTTCCTCCTGTTGCGGATGACTGTGTGATACTGTGTAAAGGACCGCAGATTTCGAGGATGTGTGGTCACATCTCAATTTGTTACTACAGTGGATGCCGAAATCCGCGAACGCAATGAACTGACAAGGCCTCCTGAGTTTAATATTAGGAGTGCTGCTTGTAAAACAAATCACAAAAATTGACGTCATCCCGCGATATTTTGTTCAGATCGGTAATTAACTGTGTGTTAGATATACTGCGTGATCGGAATGAAAGAAATTCAAAGTTAAATCTATTTTTTTTTCGTGTGGATCACACCGAACGAAAATCTGGCTTCTCCTGACCAACTGACTGACCTAAATACAGTATTTAATATATTTTTTCATTTCGGTCAGCAGATAGTTTGCTTAGCCCGTGCAGCTTGTGAATTCGGCGGGCTGTCAAAGGCAACTTACTGCGTACATGAGGCTAGTTGTGCGCGGGACTGGACCTCCGGCGTATATGTATCTTTGCGGAGCATACCTGTGCTTGCTTGTTTACAACATAAATGTTAAACATCAATAGTATTTTCAACGTAACGTTTTTCCTATCGTATATGAAAGCTACGTGTAATACTCGTTAAATAAATGTTTTTTTAAGTGGCGTTTATTTCTGTGGAACAGGGTTCCAGGCTGGCGGATTACGTCGTGTTCCACAAGTGGCGAGAGAACCTAATGGTAGCAGATTTTAGCTACAGCAAGTGTGGAAACCTTGACGCCGTCAGCTTGATTCTTGCCAACTGAGTCAAGTCGTTGGTAAATGTCAGCACTCTAGTGGTTTCCTACGGCTCACCTCTTGTGGTGTGTGCATTTTTTCTGAAGTGAAATGGTACGGTAACTGGAAACGTAGTCCGTTATTGGAGTACACGAGACAGTACGATTCTTTTGGGCAAAATGTCTAAACTGCACAGAGATTCCCGGTGAGGATTTAGTTGTACAAGTAACAAATACAACGTTGTGTCCAGCGGTAGTGGAATGGTGCCAACAATTTGAACGATGCAGCTCAGACGTAGGTGGTGCTGATCGAGAAGGAACGCCGTCCACCTCGTCATCGACCACAAATGACAATGTGCAGGCAATCGAACTGATTCGCAGTAATCGCAGATTTTTCGAAGTTTAAACAGCGGTTCTCGGTTGACTTCGGGGCCCGTGAGCGGATTTCTATCGTCGACGAACTAATGAATTGGTAGAACGTTTCGACTACTGTGCACAAACTTTGTGACTACGTTGAAAAATAGTGCAATGTATCTGTGACCCTTTGATTTATGACGCTGTATTCCATAACGTATATTGTCGTGCCAAAGTAACGAGCAACTTACCTTTTGAAATCCCCTCATATTACAAATTTTCTGATTGTATTCTCTGAAGAACTAATTAAAAAAACGTTCTGTGATACTTACATAAATGTATTAAAATACTGCAGTTGTCAGTTCATAAATAAAATCCATCAATGGAATCCATGAACACATGTCATTACTAGGATGAGAAAGTATTTGAGTCCTGAGGTAGGATATATGATATTTTGGTGAATCACAACAGTTTATTTTAATTTAATATGTTAATCCTATTTCGTCCCTGAGCAACGCATTGATCATCAATATACTCTTTTCATTCACAAAATCTAAGCACTGGGCTCAAGAGTTTAAGTGAATGTTTCTTCAGAAACAAAACAACATTGGAAATGCTGATATTTGCCAGACTGCACCAACAAACGTAAGCAGTTTTGGGGGTCTTGCGGGAAAGATCGCAACACCAAAAAATAATTAATGTACAGTAATGAAATTTCAGTAATACATTTGTCTGGGTGACATATGTATGTGATTAACACTGCAAGGCCACAGGTCAATGTAAGAGGGAGATAAGCCATTGCAAGTGTTAAATTCTGGCACGTTAACAACCAGCGTAATGCAAACGTGTGTGCATTGTGTTATACAGGTGCCACATGTGTCTGTGGGATGGAGTTTCATTCCTGTTGAACCAGCTCGGTCAATACAGGTACGATTAACGCTGGCTGTGGGTGTCGCTCGAGTTGTCCGATGAGGTTCCATACGTGTTCGATTGCAGAGAAATCTGGTAATCGAGCAGACGAAGGGCAACATGTCGATACTCAGTAGAGCATGTTGGGATACAACAGCGGTATGTGGGCGAGAATTATCCTCTTTAGAAACGCCCCCTGGAATGCTGTTGATGGATGGCAGCACAACAGCTCGAATCGCCTGGCTGAGTTACAGCTTTGCAGTCAGCGCGCGCGAGATAAACACAAGAGTGCTCCTGCTGTCATACCAAATCGTATCCCACACCACAATTCCAGGGGTTGGATCAACTGGCCTCCTCCTCACCAGCACACGGCCATGACTGGCATCGAGGCGAAACCAGCTTTCATCAGAAAACTCAACAGACCTCCACTCAGCTCTCTCTTGACAGAACTGAAATCGCAAACGGCGGTGGTACGGGTTCAGTGGAACGAACGCTACAGGGCGTCTGGCTCGGAGTTGCCCTTGAAGTAAACGATTTGTAACAGTTCGTTGCAGCACTACGATGCCAACTGCTGCTCAAATTGCTGCTGCAGATGCAGTATGATACGACAGGGCCAGACGCTGAACACGATGGTCTCCCACGTCGATAGTGCCATGTGGCCGACCAGAGCCCGGTCATCTTGCAACCGTACGTTCTCGTAACTGCCGCTGCCATCAATCATGTACTTAGGCTGCGTTCCTGCCAAATCTTTCTGCGATATCGCAGAAAGAACATCCGGCCATTTTACACTATATCGTTCAAACTCAGTGAAGTGTTCATAATGGCATGTTTGTCGCCTTAAAGGCATCCTTGCCTACCATCAAATCACCATGTTCAATGTCAAGGGTAACTTACGCTCACGACCGTTACAGTGTATATTTAAAGCAAGTTTGATATGCACCCTGATAGTGGCGATACTACCCTCATGCTCATAAATTAAGGATAATGCTGATACATGGTGAAACAACGCTCTGTTGGGCGGCTTGCGGATTTAAATCCCCTCGAGGTGTGACTATGCTGTGCATTTGACCTGCGGTCGTCGCACAGTGGCGCTGACAGCAGTCCACATACGCAGACTGTGCATGTCAGAGTACGGGGCAGCGAGTAAGCGTGCAGATGTTTTCAGACGTGCTAATGGTGACCGTGTGTTGAAAATGGCTCAAAGAACGCATATTGATGACGTTATGAGGGGTAGAATACTAGGGCGACTAGAGGCTGGTCAAACACAGCAGGTCGTAGTATGGGCCCTCCGTGTGCCACAAAGTGTGATCTCAAAATTATGGCAACGATTCCAGAAGACAGAAAACGTGTCCAGGCGCTACAGTACGGATCGTCCACAGTGTACAACACCACAAGCAGACCGATATCTCATCATAAGTGCCCGCAGACGGCCACTGAGTACTGCAGGTAGCCTTGCTCGGGACCTTACCGCAGCCACTGGAACAGTTGTCTCCAAACACACAGTCTACAGACGACTGAACAGACATGGTTTATTCGCCCAGACACCTTCAAGGTGCATTCCACTAACCCTTGGTCACGGGAGAGCCCGTAAAGCCTGGTGTCAACAACACAGTACATCTACATCTACATCATTACGCTGCAATTCACATTTAAGTGCTTGGCAGAGGGTTCATCGAACCACAATCATACTATCTCTCTACCATTCCACTCCCGAACAGCGCGCGGGAAAAACGAACACTTAAACCTTTCTGTTCGAGCTCTGATTTCTCTTATTTTATTTTGATGATCATTCCTACCTATGTAGATTGGGCTCAACAAAATATTTTCGCATTCGGAAGAGAAAGTTGGTGACTGAAATTTCGTAAATAGATCTCGCCGCGATGAAAAACGTCTTTGCTTTAATGACTTCCATCCCAACTCGCGTATCATATCTGCCACACTCTCTCCCCTGTTACGTGATAATACAAAACGAGCTGCTCTTTTTTGCACATGGTCATTGGAACAGTGGTCCCAGGTTACGTTCACAAACGAGTCCAGGTATTGTCTGAACAGTGATTCTCACCGGGTTTTCATCTGGCTTGAACCAGGAACCAGATACCAACCCCTTAATGTCCTTGAAAGGGACCTGTATAGAGGTCGTGGTTTGATGGTGTGGGGTGGGATTATGATTGGTGCTCGTACACCCCTGCATGTCTTTGACAGAGAAACTGTAACAGGTCGGGTGTATCGGGACGTCATTTAGCACCAGCATGTCCGCCTTTTGAGGGGTGCAGTGGGTCCCCCCTTCCTCCTGATGGATGTTAACGCACGGCCCCACCGAGTTGCCATCGTGAAGGAGTACCTTGAAACAGAAGATATCAGGCGAATGGAGTGGTATGCCTGTTCTCCAGACCTAAACCCCATCGAGCACGTCTGAGATGCTCTTGGTTGACGTATCGCTGCACTTCTTCAAACCCCTACGACACTTCAGGAGCTCCGACAGGCACTGGTGCAACAATGGGAGGCTATACCCCAGCAGCTGCACGACCACCTGATGCAGAGTATGCCAACCCGTTGTGCGGCCTGTGTACGTGTGCATGGTGATCATATCGCATATTGATATCGGGGTACATGCGCAGGAAACAGTGGCGTTTTGTAGCACATATCTTTCGGGACGGTTTTCTCAACTTATCACCAATACGTGGACTTACATACCTGTGTCGTGTGTGTGCCCTATTTGCCTACGCTTTAGCGCCATTTTTGTGTAGTGCCACGTTGTGTGGCACCACATTCGGCATTTATCCTTAATTTATGAGCATGAGTGTAGTACCACTCGTATGCGGCTGGCACGAAATTTGAATAATCGTCTTTCAGAAGTAGAAACACGACTACCAACCTTCTTTATATCGCACAATTCTTTCTTGGTATTGCGATTTTTTTCTGTCAGTGTCGTTACTCGATTATCCAGTATCTACGAAAAGCACATTCTACACTACATGAAAATTACAACACCGTGATAATGGCATGCAACGAACGCCAAACTGGCACTCTTGGATGTTCGAATGATTAAAATATCAGTGCAAACGCACGAAGTACAGCGAAGCGCCAAAGAAACTGGTATAGGCATGCGTTTTCAAATGCAGACATATGTAAACATGCAGAATACGGTGTTGCAGTCGCAACCCCTATGTAAGACAACGAGTGTATGGCGCAGTTGACAGATCGGTTACTGCTGCTACAATGGCAGGTTATCAAGATTTAATTGAATTTGAATGTGGTGTTATAGTCGGTGCACGAGCGAGGGGATACAGTATCTCCGAGGTAGCGGTGAAGTGGGAATTTTCTAGTAGCAACACTTCACGAATGTACAGTGAATATGAGGAATCCGGTAAAATATCAAATCTCTGACATCGCTGCGGCCCAAAACAGATCCCACAAGAACGGGACCAACAACGACTGAAGAGAATCGTTCAACGTGACAGAAGTGCAACCCTTAAGCAAATTGCTTGTAGATTTCAGTGCTGGGCTATTAAAAAGTGTCAGCGTCAGAACCATTCAACGAAATATCATCGATATGGGGTTTCGGAGCCGAAGGCCCACTCGTGTAGCCTTTATGACTGCACGACACAAAGTTTTACGCCTCGACTGGGCCCGTCAACACCGACATTGGCCTGTTGATGACTGGAAACAAGTTGCGTGGTCATGCGAGTCTCGTTTCAAATTCTATTGAGCAGATGGATTTGTTCGGGTATGGAGATAACCTCATGAATCCGTGGACCCTGAATGCCAGCAGGAGACTGTTCAAGCTGGTGGCGAATCTGTAATTGTGTGGGGAATGTGCAGCTGGAGTGATATGGGACCCCTGATATGTCTAGATACGGCTCTGGCAGGTGACATGTGCGTAAGCATCCTCTCTGTTCACTTGCATCCATTCATGTCCATTGTGCATTCCGAAGGTCTTGGACAATTCCAGCAGGACAATGCGACCCCCCCCCCCCACATGTCAATAATTGCTACAGAGTGGCTCCAGGTACACTCTCCTGATTTTAAACACTTCCGCTGGCCACTGAACTCCCCAGATATGAACATTATTGAGCATATCTGAGATTCTGAGATGCCTTGCAATGTGCTGTTCAAAAGAGATCTCCACCCCTAGTACTCTTACCGATTTGTGGGCAGGAGTGCAGGATTCATGGTGTAAAATCCCTCCAGAACTACTTCAGACAGAAGCCGAGTGCATATGATGGGAGTAATGTCAGCTACATTATGTGTATAAGGCAACATTGCGCATCGAATTTCGCAGTCCAAAAATGTATCTGAACGTTGATTAATTGCGAAAAAATTTCGTTATGGTTTGAGTAGGGAGGAGAATTGTCTAGCAGCCACAACAGCGGAAAGAGCGTGGCCTATCAGGACAGCAGAGGTTTGCCGTTCCGCAATATTGCTCTCTCATTCGTCTGAATCCAATAACTGTGATGGCTTGAAGGCCTGGTGGTCTAGTGGTAAAACACGTGTCTGCAAACCAAAAGGTCGCAGGATCGAATGTCAGTTGGACTACGGAACTTTCAGTCTACCTTTAACCCAGCCTTCAGCTACCGGTGATGGTCGAGATCCGTCACGTGGTTCAGATTCCACGTTAAACTGTTGGTTCCGTTTCCCTGGTGGGAACACTGGTTTAAGTTAGGAACACGCAAGTCACCAAAGTGGTATACAGTTCAAAGATTTGCACCAGGTCGTCTATCCACACGAAGTTATTATTATTAGGAGGGCCATAGTGTCATACTGTTTCTGAACGACTCCGTGCGTACATCGTGCGAGAACACACACATACTCTTCACTGAGACTCGACAACCAGGTCACCTTCCTTGAGTCATGAAATGGAAGACAGAGACCCACGCGGACAGTGCGACTACGTCTGGAGAAGCACGGACGTTCAGAGTGGAGATTATCGATGCATTCTTCCTTGGCGCGGGCAGCAGTGAAATGCGTCCCGACTGTGGTGCGTCGAGAGAGGTAGGCTATGCGCAGAGAGGCTGAGCCACATTATCTAGTGCTCCGTGAGGCGCCACGCTGTATGCCATGTTCATCAGCGCTCTCTTATCTATGGCATGCTGGTACAACATGTTATAACCAATGGTGCAGCAACATAGGCGCAAAGCGGGCAGAGAAGCAAAGCAACCAATGTCACTCACAGGTGGGCAGAACCACCAAAGAATTTCAAGTTAATGATAACATGAATAGTGCAGTCGTAGGTACAGTGGAGTTTGTAAGGCTCGAGATGTAGCTGCCGACATCTAACGTGTTGTACCAGCATGGTAGGACACCTGATATATGACGCTTGACACTTGACGCATAACGTATGACTTCTGATACCTGATTCCCAAAGCAAGGCGCCCGATGCCCAACGCTTGACGGCGTTGCGAGAAACTGACACACGCACACCCACTATACTGCATCTTAGCTGGGAGGTTACCATTAGACTGCTAGTACAGTAAAGTTTAGACGTAATGAAAGGAATATCACAAGTAATACCATCTTTGGTAAAAGGAGGCTTCTGTGGAAAGTAGAAATATGTCCTCCTCCAATGTGCTAACATCTTTCAACTAATAGGGAAGAAAAAATCAACTAACGAACACTGCGGTTTGTGGTTACTACTGGGGAACATATACAATCTTATTACTGACATTTGTAGTATGAATTCAACCAACATGTCACGGTACGTTTCTTAGGACGAAGAATTTATGTGTACCTATCCCTTACATAGCAGTTTTGCTATAAAATTGTTGTTGTTAAAATCTTTTATCAAGTGTACTGTCAGGAGCAATTAGAGAAGAGGCAGTCTGTGACGTAAAGGAGACGTGTGTATCACTTCACTCATATCTACGTAGTAAATTCTTCAAGTTCGTCACTGTGAGACATGGTGTCAAGCTACCTTTTGTCCTACACGGGAACGACAGTGTAACAGCAAGAAGAATACTGGAAAACTTGGGCAAGAAAGTACTGGAAAGCATTTCATGCAAAAATAAACATCCCATGGCTATACCACATGAAGTGGAATTAGCCGACGTTAAAATAGGTGTTGTAATGGAACTGCTGCAGCAATATTGCAACAGTTATTAGACTTTGGATTTTGACATAAATTAGATTTTGCGGGATTTTTAACAAAGCGGAGATGTCCGATTACCTGATATCAAACTAAAGCTTCTACATGGAAGGAGGCTGCCATGCAAAGAGTGATTGTGGACGATAATACAGTTGGAGTAGACCGCTTAATGTGGCTGACTTCCAACTGTAGAGTAAAACTATACAATAAATTTATATGCCAATCACGAGCCCACGCATCGTCAGAGTTACTGGCAACCACGTTGTGGATTCTATACCGTATTCAGACAAGCTACTACGAGAAATTTTTACGTCCACCTCGGCTAAAGAACAAGAACCGGGCTGAAGGATGCAGTACGCAACAACAGAATGGGTCGTATGATTGACCCTGAGCAAGACTGATTAAATGCTATAAACTCTAACAAACATTATTTACATTGTGTTCCACTGTACTCTGTGCCAATCACGTCAATTAATGAATAACTTGCAGAACACCTGCTGTGTGGTGTTCAACAACGTTCTGTATTTTGTCTACTGGGGTAATAAGAAAACACGAAAATTGACTGGTGTACAAATAAACCCTCCTGATACTCAAGACTCAGAAAAGCTTATGAATTGTGCTCAGTTTTAAGTTTCTACTTGTAAACTAAATGGAGATTCATAACACTGGCTCCAACAAAGACAACACAGAAGTCCTAGATTAAAGCAGGGAAAATAGATTTCTCTCAATCCAGTGCATTGTTTTCCACAATACTGCCAGATAGAGATATCGTCTAATTAGGTCTGGTGGCCACAAACAATGTTATCCCACAAGTCCTACGAAAAAGAGTAAATTTATTGCACAAACTTAAATCGTTCCCCATTGTAGAAGTGACGCTTTTAAATGCAGTTATTGTGGTGTGTGTATGAAAAAGCAAAAAAACTAAAACTGGAGTACATGGCGAAGACAACAGCCATAAAGGAAAAACATAAACTGCAACAGGAAAAAGAAAAAGCTATTGCAGACGTGCAGGCAAGGCTTACATATGGTTTTAAACGCTATGTATGGCGAAATGTGACTGTGAATGGGGAATATACGAGGGCTATCCACAGAGTACATTACGTTTTGGAATTAAAAATAAATAAAGTATTGGAAATTATTTTTAATATATACAGATGAAAGCCACACTTAAATACTACTTTTCTACATAGTTGCCATTTAAATTAAGGCACTTATCGTAGCGATGGACGAGCTTGGAAATTCCTTCGTCGTAAAATTCGGCCGCCTGCGCCTTCAACCACGTGGTTACCTCTTCTTGAAGCTGTGCGTCGTCACCAAAACGCTGCATAGCCAACCACTTCTTCATTGCTGGGAATAAGTGGAAGTCGCTCGGTGCCAGGTCGGGACTGCACGGCGGATGAGGAAACAACTCCCACTTAAAAGATTCGAGAACTTCACGAGTGGCATTTGCCGTGTGGGCCCGGGCGTTGTCGTGAATCAGCAAGATCTTTGAGCCCAACTTTCCCCTGCGCTTGTTTTGTATTGCTCTTCTGAGGTTGTGCAGAGTTTTGCAATACCTTTGAGAGTTTATTGTAGTGCCTCTTTCCAGGAAATCCACAAAAATCGCACCTTCTCTGTCCCAAAAGACAGTCGCCACGTGGTTGAAGGCGCAGGCGGCCGAATTTTACGACGAAGGAATTTCCGACCTCGTCCATCGCTATGATAAGTGCCTTAATTTAAATGGCAACTATGTAGAAAAGTAGTATTTAAGTGTGGCTTTCATCTGTATATAATAAAAAAAATTCCAATACTTTATTTATTTTTAATTCCAAAACGTAATGTACTTTGTGGATAGCCCTCGTAAAATACCTGCACTTACCCTAAACAGTATTGGTAAGTAGTCATATGTTGGACTCCTAGCCGAAAATGATGGAATACAGCATGTTTGCTACATTAATTGACACATGAAAAATCTAATTGTAAAAACTCCATTCCTACCTGGATCTGGTTGCAAAGGACCGTTACATTGTTATCTAAATGCGCTGGTCTATATATTGAGTACATATCAACAGAACAACCGTTTGCAGCGCTTAAACCAACGTAATAATAACGTTTAATGGCCACTCGTTTGTAAATGTTGCAAACATGACGTTCTATACAGAAATTCCACGAAAATCTGCAGCAGAAGAGCTGGTAGAATTAACCCAAGAAGATGTGGAGTGATATTACAGTAGTGGTACGCAGGAAATAAGAGGTAAAATTAAAGCCCCTAATGCTCTCGCTTAGAAGAACTGCTAGCAGGAACATAGCTAACTGTCAAAGCCGTAAGAGAGATAGTTTACACGGAAAAACTTGTCTTGAAATTCGAGAAGAAACCTATTATGTTCCTGTCAAAGTACTAGCTGGAGACAGAGTAGTCCGATGTAGATTTAAATTATAAGTTGAAGATTAAGCTGAATGTCGTTAAAACTACACCTCATAAAAATAAAGGACGAGTTGTTTACTGTGTGTAATGTGTTATCACGCTCAAAAATAGCCGAACAATCTGAACTTCGTTTTTGTGCAACCGACATAACGTAACTGTCTAGTAGGTCCTCTGCTCTATTTTCGGTACAGTCGTTTGCCTAAGCAAAATGGTTACTGCAAGACGCTTCATGAGACAGTTGTTCTGTACGAATATCAATCTAGATGCAAATTAATACCATGATAACGCAAATATCAGAAAAAAGGTTGTTAGAGATGACACACCAGTTACGCTTGTAAACTCAAATTTATTACAATACATGACATCCCAAAAAGCAATTTTCACCTTGAAATGATATGACGAAAATTTTTATACTGGACTGGGACCCGGGACTCTAATCCAGCAACTGCTGTTCTTGTTAACTAACCACAAAACATCTTAAAAACTGTTTCACTCACAAGTAACAAAGTTTGCGAGCATTTTCACTTAAAATGACTTGGCAGATAGTTTTGTGTTGGACGAAGATTCGAACCCAGCACCTAACTGGATTGTTAACTAAGCATAATCAAATGTTAGAAATCGCAATTTTTCAGCAATAGCGATATGACTGAAAAACAACTGACGAGACGAAGAAGTCCTGACTTACCACGATTAGAACCCAGCACCTATTGCCGTTGACATCTAGTCGTTAAAAACAAGTTTATTTCACATGTCTGAACTGGAAATAACACTACGAAAATTTTTATTCTGACTGGGAGTAGAAGCCTACACATATCATCGTTGTTGACTACACATGAATACTTTTTCATCTGTAACGAGGAGTGGCATGTTTCAACCTGAAACGATATGTCGAAAAGTTCTGTGTCTGACAGGGAATCGAAACCAGTACCCATATTAGTGCTGACGAAGTGCGGAGACGCGTTAAAAATCTCTATAATTTATCACCTGCGGTTTGGTGTGCGCATGCTACAACTTGTAATGACAGGACAGAAACTATTTTGCCAAACCAGGATTCGAACACAGACACAGGCCTTTCGTGGAGACCCTGAGTAGTTCGAAATCTTAGGAAAACAATGAAACGGTAGAAATATATCATCTCAGAGATGTAAAACCCAGCGAAAGGGGAGATGTGAGTTCTAGTCCAGCTTCAATATTTTCAGCATCTCAGATTTCAATACAATAAGAAATAAATGTCCTGTGACCTTAAATGACGGTTGCCCCATTCATTAAAAAACTCTCGTGTAGGAAAACTTATTGCTGACAGTTTCAAACTGGCATGACTTCAGCCTCTCTGATAGCCCAACCTACATCGACTCACCTCCAATAGGTATCTAAGAAACGCTGTGTTTAATGTGGATTTGGAACTACGGTGTAACCCTAGGTTGTTCAACTCACACTAAAAAAAGGTGAAGAGGGGCTTTTTGTGCTTAATAAAAGTGATTGCCTGATGCGGGAAGCGAATCCAGACCTTAAGCATGCGTAACTAGAAACTTTCTAACAGACCACCATCCTACAAACAGCATCGGTTCATGGTCGTGTCGTAAAGAAGGCTGCTCCACAATGAAAGAATTCTGATTTCCTGGAGGCTGATTACAACCCGTTCGAAACATTCATTTCCTTGCTCATTCATATCGATAATCGCTATCTGGCATGGCTACTCAGTGTGTGCTTGCCACTTAATTTTATAATCACTGAAATAAAATTACATATCAGCAAGCTGCACGGACTGGCAACACTATGGGGAAATTTCTGCTGGAAGTGTTGTAATTCTGTGTTGATGTGTGTATTTATGGTCGGCTCATTTATATGACGAGCTATAAAGGAACTGCTAGTTATCGAGCACACTCTCATTTTTACGTTTTTAAATCGCATTTCGTCTCATATAATGGCTTTACAAGAGGTTAGTGACATTTTCTCATGCAGCATTTTAAATGAAGAATATTGATGTTTGTACTCCATCAAGCCCAAATTTATGGGAAAAATAGGTTGGTGTATAACGTCATGGAGATTTTCTTTGTCGTGTTAGTAATATGTTTATCAGTTATCATTTTTTACTAAATTGTACTTGCCATGACTTACTGAATGTTGCCTGTTTGACGGTTACGAGAATTGTACCTTAAGCGTTACAAAACGTAGAGTGAAATGGGGCAAAGTCCAATATTTGTGATGTTTTGTTCTCTTAGGATTTAGTTGGCGGTTGCAGGCCGCGGAGGCTGATGGAAGAATTTGTACCGTGTGTGGGATAAGTGCGTAGAAGATATTACGTCATAAAATTGTTTATTTATTTCAAGTACAATTGCTTCGACGTGAATTACTCGTATTAGCCACATTCAATACAACCAACAGGCTTTGATGAATGACGTTTTTTATGGTTCACAAATATGAAATACCCGAACACTGGCAATTGTGATCAACTGCGACCATTTAAACTCTGTGGAACACTAACATTCAGTGGGCGATACTGGATGAAAATGAAAGAAAGGAAGCTTAAGGTTAAACAGCCCGTCAGCTATGAGGACATTAGAGACAAAGCAGAAGTTACGATTGGAGACGTCAGTAGCAGAAAAGGTGCCACCATTTGCCTTAATGACAGAAAATCTAAATCAGGATGGTCAAATGTGAATTTTAACCACTGTGACATAACTTCATGAAGAGAAATTAGTGGTTGAGCCTAACAGTAAGCGTCTGAAACAAAGGCCAGTATGATTTCTCAAAACTTTGCGTTATGCATATGGTGTTAAGAACTGCATTACAGGGACGTGTCCGTCGCAGTTGTGACCTATTTTCGACAACTGAGACGCCTTGTGGTCGCAACATACGAAAAGCAACCAAGGAAACTGCAATTAGTTGTGCTATTGTACGAGAGCCCCCGAATACACTCTGATTTCACAAAAGAAACTGTCCAGGAGTTTGGCTCAAAAGCAATCCCTAGCGCACTACTTCTACAGATTTGGCGCCCTCAAGCGGTTATAATTCTCTTTCCTAATCGAACAACCATCAAATGAAGTATCGACATCTTTATCTCCAAATCAGTAGATGTATACAGGCGTGGAATCCAAAAACTGGCTGACCATAGACAGACAATTTTACTTAATGGGAAGGTCGGATATGTCGATGATTAATTTCTCCCTTATGTTTTTCTGTTATGTTCCATAAACCAACGAGAAACATCATAAAAACATGCTCCACTCAGATACGAATCAATTGCAACTTACCACGATACCTTTACGACTAAGGTTAATTTAATAACACGAGTAACATGTGTAACACGAGATTGCCCAAAAAAACACTCATTAGCAAGATATTACGCACTTCTGAGCCCCATTTGGTCTGTGTCTACGTGAAGTTTTTTATCCTACCCAAGACGCATTTCAGGTTCAAATGGCTCTGAGCACTATGGGACTCAACTGTTGAGGTCATTAGTCCCCTAGAACTTAGAACTAGTTAAACCTAACTAACCTAAGGACATCACAAACATCCATGCCCGAGGCAGGATTCGAACCTGCGACCGTAGCGGTCTTGCGGTTCCAGACTGCAGCGCCTTTAACCTCACGGCCACTTCGGCCGGCACGCATTTCAGGATTACTAAAGAAATACGCAAACCTTGCAGTGAGTGTAACCCAAAAAGAAACCAGTTATTAAATTATTAAATGCCACACATAATCAACTGAACTGTGTAAAAAAAAAAATTATGATGTGTCTCGGTTTGAGCAGGAAAATAGAAGTTTTAGCTAGCGCGTAAGGTCACAATTTCTTGCATAATGTGAAGGACAATCAAACAATTTAAAATCAGAGACGGTAAAATACTTTATATTACGACTGAGTGAAAGTCCGAATCTCTTTGTTCGATGACGCGTAGAAGCTGTCTGCTACCACGTTGACTGGCAGCCGAAATATCTGAAGCAAGCCGAGAGTTTTTTGTTATCAGCACATGTAAATAAGAACACTAAACTCTGACAGTATTGTCTGTGGTGTTGAATTACGTAATCATTAAGCGAAACTGCCATCCACTCTGCAATAATCAGAGTAATAAATCATCTACTCGTAATGAATACAATATAGTCACTGATACTGCTTGGTCAATGAAAGTGAAATGTGCCTGATGAATGGCCGTGCACTTCCGACAGACGGAAACCAAAATATCAGTAAGCAGTCCATCAAGATGAGCGTGGGATGAAGTTTCTATCGACCGCTTCACATTGGAGATATTTGCTCTAAAATTATTTCCTGAAGTTTCATATTAGCGAAGCCTCAAGGCTACCCGAAATCTAATATGAGAATTAGCGTACTGTAATTCTTAAAACGGACTACTACTTTAAATTTTACTCTTCTTGTGGCTGAATATGACTGAGTTGGGAACCCGAATTTTAATCTCATTTGACCTGCTGATGACATGCAGTATGAGTCCGAACTGCTCTGGAAATAATGTTATGTGCCTTGTGAAAGTTCAAAGATTGTTCGCACCGGCTGACAATCAGAAGCAGTTGTAGACTTATTAAAAACTCTTCATTGCTGTACGGGATCATCTCTTCTTAGCAACATGTCGCTAGCTACCGTGATTCCTTGGTTGCTACAGTTACTGTGGTAATTCCCAGGTTCGGTTCTAGAATATTCTTTGACAGGAGCGACTTATCATTTGGACTCCTTTTCCCTGAACATTCTCACCCGTAAAAATTTTTGTTACCAAAGGTGATATGCGTCAACGGCCTTGCTGCAGTGATAACACCGGTTCCCGTCAGATCACCGAAAAGAAGCGTTGTCGGACTGTGCTAGCACTTGGATGGGTGACCATCCGGCCTGCCGAGAGCTGTTGGCAAGAGAGGTGCACTCAGCCCTTGTGAGGCAAACTGAGGAGCTACTTGATTGAGAAGTAGCGGCTCCGGTCTCGGAAACTGACATACGGCTGGGAGAGCGGTGTGCTGACCACATGCGCTTCCATATCCTCGTTCAGTGACGTCTGTGGACTGAGGATGACACGGCGGCCCGTCGGTACCGTTGGGCTTTCTAAGGCCTGCTCGGACTGAGTTTAGTTAACGGTGATGTGCAGAGTATACAATCCTTACATCTGAACGACCGGTGCACTGGATGCGGTCGCTACTGATTGTGACACACCCTGATAGATTACAGTTGTGGCGCCCTGAATCAACGTGTTCTTCCTGTTGCTAGTTTTATGGAGAATTGGCAACGTTGTAGAATAAGTTTGGAAATCATGTGATGCATGATTTACCCGCTTGTGGTACTGAACACTGTCCTGCTAAATTCGCTTGATATGTCGTTGCCATTTCCAATAAGTAATCTGATTGATTCTCACTTAAGGTGTCACACAGGGGTGTCAAATTTATTATTTGATTCCATAAAGGTCATTCCACATAGAATCTATAACTACTCTCACATTTAACAATAATTTTCTCTATTAATGAAGAATAGCACGCTGAGAGTGTACTGCTAGTATCACTGGCTCGCTAGCTAAGTGGTAATGAGACTACTTTGTGTAGAAAAGGCTGCCTTTGCTCTAGGTTCTAATCTTGCTAGAAGCCTAAACATCTTGTTGGCTTTTTACTTCTTTTCTCATACAGGTATAAGCTTCCATATCGAAAAACATTAAGGAAATATAAACTTCAGCATCTTAAGCCTCATAGTAATTTCGATTTTGTACTCTCTACATCTAAAGGTGAAAAATTTAAGAAATTGTGACCTTGCATCCTTTCCTACTTATACCGAAACACATCTTAATTTCTTTAATACACAGTGCAACTCATTTTGTGTGGCACTGATAATTTGATCACTGGTTTCTTTTTGGGTCCACTGTCACTGCAATGTTCACATATTTCTCTGGCAGTCCCGAAATGCTTCTCGAAATGCTTCTTGCGTAACACACATGACTTCGCAAAGACATAGGTTCAAATGGCTCTGAGCACTATGGAACTTAACTGCTAAGGTCATCAGTCCCCTAGAACTTAGAACTACTTAAACCTAACCTAAGGACATCACACACATCCACGCCCGAGACAGGATTCGAACCTGCGACCAGACTGAAGCGCCTAGAACCGCTCGGCCACTCCGGCCGGCACGAAGACATAGGCAATACAAGGGTCAAATGAGCCTAACACCATGCTAATGCGTGATGTTTTGGGTTGGCAATACTCCAAGTTTAAAGTGCACTTTCGTCAACAAACAAATTTTCTTGATGGTTGTTTTATAAGGAGCAAGAAAGACAAGCGGCTGAGGGCACCAAATCTGTAGAAGTAGTGCACTCAGCAAAACTTCTGGACATCTTCTTTTGTGAAATTACCAGGGTATATACGGGCGTTATCGAACAGTAGTGACACTAGTTGCAGTTTCCTTGGTTGCTTTTCATATATTGCGACCACAAGGTGCCTCAGTTACTGAAAACTGATCACAACTGCGATGCACACATATGCACAAAACCCCGGGATGCAGTTCTTAACATAAGACATCTTCTTTGTGCCACTAGATGCATAATGTTGCATTTTGAGGACACACATTGGCCTATGCCTTATTTTTTATTTTATTTCTTTTATTTATTTATTTATTATTATTATTATTATTATTTATTTAATTTATTTATTTATTTATTTTTTTGAGGGCCAGACATTATCTTCTGTTTACGAGGTTAATACACAGTTTTCCGTTATTTCCTTAAATTGATTTTCCTCTTTTTGCAGTTCGTCTGCCTGCCTCTCAGTCTGTTAACGCCTCTTTTTCTCGAGAACTGCTAGGGGTATCAGTTCAAATGCTAATGTCTATTGTCTTTGGTGGTGTAAAATATTTAAGATTCTATGTCAATGCAATCGAAGGAAACGACCATATATGTCACATAATTTGATACGCGCAAACTCAGTCATGATCTCCGATAGTTGAAGTTCCGTACACATATCGGTATACAGCCTGCCAGGTCGTGGGATCGAGTCTCGGACGGATGACGCATTTTCAACTCTTCCTTTTAACCTCCTCTTGACCTCTCAACATTGTGAGAAGTCGCCAGAAACAACACATGAATTGAATTCCATGTTAGACTGTAGGTCCCCTTTGCCGTGTAGGATATCTGGAGTAGGCTAGGGACACGAAAGCGGCTGAAGTGGCGTACAATAGAAAGACTTGCACCAAGGCACTGGGCCACACAAAATTATAATAGTAATATTATTATTATCATCATCATCATCATCTATAAACATAAATTAAGTTTTGATTGAATCGTTAAAAAGCAAGTCCTAACTGCACTTGTCCAACTTTTTTTAGGTCAGCCTTACGCTCGTGGATCACATACATCAGTCCCCTTCACATATTATGCTGCATGAGAAAATGTCACTAAGCGCTTACCAACGTATTTATATGAGACGAAATGCGGCTTAAGAACGTAAATATGAGTGGTCGGTATCTGGCCTTTGTGTTTACACTGCGTCATATTTATGATTAGCCCATAACCGCATACATCAGCACAGAATCGCCAGTGGAAAGCACCACTTTCTGCAGAACTTTGTGTGAGATGGAGATATGGCAATATTTGTGCTGGACTATGATTCAAACTCAGACCTCTCCTTTCAGAAGCTTTTGAGATGATACATTTCCACCGTTTCATTGTTTCCCCAAAATTCCGAACTACGCAGGGTCTCCACGAAAGGTTCAAATCCCGGTTTGGCACAAAAGCTTCCATCGTGCCGTTTCCAGCTGTAACGGGCGCACACTAAACCACAGGTGACAAATAAATCAGGTTTTTAACGCCTCTCGTGCGTTTTCAACAATATCTATGGGTTCTGGTTTCGACTCCCAGTCAAACACAGAACGTTGCATCGTATCATTTCAGTTTCAAACATTCCGCTCCTAGATACTGGTGACAGACAATTCGATAGTCAACGTCCCTTCACGTACAGTCAACAACGATGATATGTGTAGGTTTCGACTCTTAGTCAGAACAGAAGTTTTTATCACATTGTTTCCAGTTCAGACATGTGCACAGTTGGTGAAGTGGACCCGTACTTAACGTATATTCGCGACTAGACGTCTACGACGATAGGTGCTGCACTCGAATCCTGGTATGGCAAAACGTTTTCGTCTCGTCGTTTCAGTTTCAACCATCTCGCTACTAGGGAAAAATTACGATTTAATTGGGCTTAGTCAGTAATCCGATAAAGTGCTGGGTTCGACTCTCCATTCAACAAAATTTTATGCCATGTGATTAAAATGCTTGCGCACCTTGTTACTTGTGATTTAAACCATATTTAACATCTTTCGTGGTTACTTAACAGGAACAATAGTTGCTGTATTGGACTCCTAGATCACAGTCTAGCACAAAATTTTTCGTCATATAACTTCAAGCTAAAATTTGCTTTTTGAAATGTCACTTATAAACTCGAATTTACAAGCTTATTGGCTGTATCATCTCTAATAAGCTGTTTTCTGGAATTTGCATTTTGTGGTGTTACTTTGCATCTGCACTGAAAGCCATGCAGAGCGATTATGTTTTGTATCTTCTTGCAGTAACCATTTTGTATAGTCAAATGACTGTACTGGGAAGGGAGCAGGGACCTACAAGACAGTTCAGTTATGTGGATTACACACAAGTCAGGCGGAACGCAATTCAGGTCATTCTGTTACTTTTGAGCATTATAGTACCTGCGAGAATTAATAAAGTTTAAGAATATATCATGCTTTCTTATTTGCTGCCGTGGCAAAAATCCCAAAAAGTCCGCCATTTACGATGATCTATGTGTGTATACATAACTTAAAACCCATGGTTAAGGGACTTATTACTCTAGTACACCACTCATAGAGTGACATTTTTTCCTGTATGCACTATGGGACGTAACATCTGAGGTCATCAGTCCCCTAGAACTTAGAACTACTTAAACCTAACATAAGGACATCACACGCATCCATGCCCGAGGCAGGATTCGAACCTGCGACCGTAGCGGTCGCGCGGTTCCAGACTGAAGCGCCTAGAACTGCTCGGCCACAACGCCCGGCTCGATGACAATAGACAAATGCTTTTATCTCCTCTTGAATGCAGAGTGGTTTTGGATAAGACGCAAGTTACAGGGAAATTGTTTCACAGTAGTATGTATGAAATAGGTGGGGAAGGAGGTGGGTAAATATTTAATATTATGCCTAGGGGCAGCAAAGTCCCTAGACGTATCCTCTCTGGTGTTACATCTATGGAATTGGGATTGGTATCTCATATTCGAGATTAGGTGTAGAGGACACGGGAGACAAAGAAGCCGATGAAGAAGACAGAGTGTGTGAAAATCACGTCACCTATTCAGTCGCATCAACCGCAACTGAACAAAGGAAGGACTGACATGAACGAATGATACACAAATATCTTACGCAAGAATTCATGCGCCGTGTTGAACTACATCGCAGTAGTAAAAATTTAGCAGGAGTAAAGACTTGACTAATTTGTTTAATACGGAAGTATATTTCTGAACTTTTGGACTGAATGCAGGCACGAGAATCTTCTGCAAGTTTTATCTGTTTTATGCCCAATTTAGATGCTCATCAAGGGCCATTAGGAGAACAGTTACGACTTTTTTAATAGGGTGATCACAACGGGGAGAACATTTTACCACTTTACCGCCGGCCGGTGTAGCCAAGCGGTTCTAGGCGCTTCAGTCTGGAACCGCACGACCGCTACGGTCGCAGGTTCGAGTCCTGCCTCGGGCATGGATGTGTGTGATGTCCTTAGGTTAGTTAGGTTTAACTAGTTCTGGGGGACTGATGGCCTCAGCTGTTAAGTCCCATAGTGCTCAGAGCCATTTGAACCATTTGAACCACTTTATCACCTAAATATTTTGCAACGGATCATAAGTGATTCTTTCTGTCGTACTGGCAGTTACCCAGGCTAAGGTTAAAAGGGTGACCTGATCCACTGTCCGTTACTCCGCCCTCTTTCCACGAGGCTGCTTGTAGGACCAAGGTTGCTGTTTCGCTTTTTGTGCCGGAAGTTGTGTGCTGCCATATCTCGTAACTTTTCTACTAAAATCAGTGATATTTAACTTCAGCCTGTACCCCTAGCCTTTGGCCCTGGGCCTAGCCCTAGAGTCATCCTAAATTAAAATCATACATAACGGTATCTATTAAATACGACACAGAGGAGGAGTATGGTATAAATCTATACGATAAATACGGGAAGTACGTTACAGATAACACACACACACACACACACACACACACACACACTAATTATATGAATTTGTTTTGATGAGATGGCTGAGCTTCATTTATGGACAGTAGCTCCTCTACTGATGGCTGAATCTTCGTTAGTGTTAGTATCAATAGTGATTCTGGATTCATGCGATTTCTTGGTTTCGTTTTGATTACTATCAATGCAAAGAAACCCTGCTCTCACAAATAAGTAAAGGGGAATGGAAGAAGGGTGTAGTGGCAGTGTCGTTAAGTTCAGTATACTCAATTTATGCGTAATACCAGATATCACAAATTGACATGTTTTCGATTTTTATTTTCATTGAACTGTCAACGGACATTTCCAAAAGACTTTGTTTGGTTGTTACGGGTGAGATGATAGCAACTGATGCTGATGGTGCAAAACGGATTTATATTCCATTCTTGTGTGTTATCAAAATTTTTCAATTTCTGGAGAGTATTTTAAAAATTGTAACCTGAGTTTCTGTTGGTGGAAATTTATTATTTTCAAAAGTCCATCAGCAATACTGACTTCATTTGTCCACTATGTTCCAACTCAGTTGGTAAAGCTGCAATATTCCCTTCATTAACATAATAAATACAAAATAAAACTTCCTTAAACAACCCACTCACGAGCCTTAAAAATATTTTTGTCAAAACCATACAGTGAAAGACTGAGTTTTTGAATTTCATCTACATCTACAGTTATCTTCATGAAGATGGATACTGTGTAAATCACACTTAAGTGCCTGGCAGACGCTTCATCGAACCACCTTCACAATAATTCTTTCTTATTCCACTCTCTAACAGCGCGCGGAGAAAACGAACACCTATACCTTACCGTGCGAGCTCTGATTCCCCTTATTTTGTTATTATGTTCGTTTCTCCCTATGTAGTCTGGTGTCAACAAAATATTTTATAATTCGGAAGAGAAATCTGGTGACTGAAATTTCGTGAGAAGATACCGCCGCAACGAGAAAAGCCTTTGTTTTAATGATGACCACCCCAAATCCTGTATTATGTCCACGACATTCTCTCCCCCACTTCTCGATAACACAAAACCTGCTGCCCTTCTTTACACTTTCTCGATGAACTCCGTTAATCCTATCTGGTATGGATGTATCCGTCATCTAATATAATTGGCAAATCCACTCCCCTTGAAAATGCTTCACTAGATGGGACTTCCATTTTGTAAAGAAACAATTTACGTTATGTTTCAGTTCAAAAAGACGAGTCGATACGCATCCTCGTGATAACCAGCGCACCCTGGTATGCAGAAACAACTGACTACGTGTAGCTTCCACCTTTTCACACATTTTTTTGAAAAAAAAAAAACTGAAGTTCACTGCACGTGGCTTTATTCAATGTTTCGTGTAGATCAGGAGTTATTTTCTTCCAAATTTTCTCTGTGTATAATGAAACGTTGTCAAATTATTTTGCGAATAATTTCGCGAAATGCAATAAGACCGTTTTTCTACCTGTCAATGAAGCAGCACTGTCTGTGGACAAACCTACACAACTGTCCCACGACAAATTTAATTTTAATCTTACGAAATTATGAAGAATTTTAGAAAAATCCTCCCCATAGTATGTACCGTCAATTATTTACATCCTAGAATTTCATCAGAAATAACATCTTTTTTAACGACAAAATCATTCATCGATTTGAATTGCAAATCATTTGTCCATTTTAATATCTTCTTCAGTCTGGTTAAAAATATCTTGTGAATTATCACGAGTTCTACGTCTCACACTTGGGTCAAAATTCGGTGTTGTTGTGATTACCTTAGCGTAGTATTTGTGTAACATTTGATCTGATATAATCAAAGAACCGGGAATAATAAGAGATTAGACAGAGGTTTAAGGCGATTTATTTTTTGCAACTAGCAACGCTAACTCATAGTGATGTCTCCAATGCAAACTTTGTTGATTTTGTTGTATTGTGTATTATATTTGGACTTTGGAATTTTCTGCTCTGGGCATGAAAAATTCGATTGATCTGTCCTTATAGTCGCTGTGATTCATTACCAAATGTCTGTGAAGAATGGATTGTTTCATAGAATTATTCTATAGTTTGGTTGCAACTAATGCGGAAGGGAAGAGATGGAGCCCACGTGTTTGACACGAATCCATATTCAATATAGATTCACTATAATACCTGTATTTCACGTTTTTGGATTTTCGATTTGCTGATAGATGGCTCAGCTTCGACACTATTTTCACTAATGTCGCGGTGCGGAACACGCACTGCCGCTCTTTTCACTGGCGTCACTTGTTTTATTGATTTAACGTTTTCGTCTTATAACATATTCATCCATCTTACAACAAAAGTTGAAATACCTAGTCCGTTACCACAAACATGAAAATAAATTCAGAGCTGATAAACTGAAAATCAATTCACAAATATAAAAAATGAAATGTGAGACTTTGACTCAAGAAAACTAATCTGAACATAATAGTCACGAAAATATACTGAGTACTGAAATGTCGAAAACGTTCATTCGCAGACACGGTTATTGTTGAAGGCGTTTGAAACGAACAAAATATATGATCAGCCAGCGCAACTGCAAGATGTTATTGTTGGGTAGGTCGGTAGAGCGAGATAAATGAATTATTGGATGGAGGGCAGTTCAGATCTATCTTACTGAAATATTTTACGTTATTTGTGTTCAGGAAACATACACTGACGCAAAAGAGTTTGCTAAACCAAAAAGTAATTAATATAGGGTAATGAAATTTCAGGAATACATTTGCCTAGGTAACATATTTAAGTGATTAAGACTGAAAGATCACAGGCCAATGTAAACGCGAGGTAAACCATTGCAAAAGTGTAATGCTGGTACATTAATTATGAATGTAACCGCCAGAATGTTGAATGCAAGCATCCAAACGTGCATGAATTGTGTTGTACAGGTGGCAGATGTCGGTTAGCGGGATAGAGTTCCATGCCTGTCGCATTTGGTCGGTCAGTGCAGGGATGGTTATTGCTGTCTGCTGATGACCCTGCGGTTGTCGTCCGACTGGAGACAGACCTGGTTATGAACAGGCCAATACGATATGTCGACACTCCGTAGAGTATGCCGGGTTACAACAGCGGTGTGTGGGTGAGCTTCACCCTGTTGGCAAATACCCTCTGGAATGCTGTTCCTCAATGGCAGCACAGCAGGTCGAATGATAAGACTGACGCACAATTTCGCAGTGAAGGTGCTTGGGATACCCACGAGAGTGCTCCTGCTGTCATACGAAATCGTACCGCAGACCATTGCTGCAAATATAGATCCAGTGCGCCCAGCACGCAGACATGATGGCTCTCAACTGGCCTCCTTTTGGCCGACACGCGACCATCACTGGCACTGAGGCAGAACCAGCTTTCATCAGAAACACAACGATCCTCCACCCCCCCCCCCCCCCCCCCCCAATGAGCTCTCGCTTGAAAGTGACAGTTCGTTGTGTCACTGTGAAGCCAACTGCTGCTCAAATTGCTGCTGCAGATGCATGCGCCAGAACCATATGCCGAACCCGACGGTCTTCCTTCTCGGTAATGCCACGTGACCGTCTGGAGCCTGGTCTTGCGACCGTACATTTTGGTGACCACCGCTGCCTGCAATCGTATACAGTGGCTACGTTCCTGCCCGAACCTTCGGCATTACTGCAGAAGGAACATCCAGCTTCTCGTAGTAGTCCTGTTACACAATCTCGTTCAAATGCAGTGAGGTGGTGTTAATGGCGTGTTTGTCGCCTTAAAGCCATTCTTGACTAACATCAGCTCATCATGTTCATCCTCAAAGTTAGCTAAAGCTCACGGCCATTACAAGGCGTATTTAAATCAAACCTTATTTGCATCGTAATTGTAGTCCGCCCCGAAAGCTCAGTGATCAGCGTGACGGATTGCCGTCCTAAGGGACCCGGGTTCGATTCCCGGCTGTATCGGGGATTTTCTCCGCTCAGGGACTGGCTGTTGTGTTGTCTTCATCTTCATTTCATCCCCATCCGGCGCGCAGGTCTCCCAATGTGGCGTCGAATGTAATACGACCTGCACCAAAGCGGCCGGACCTGCCCCGTAAGGGGCCTCCCGGCCAATGACGCCAGACGCTCATCGTAATTGTCGCGCCGCTAGCGTCAGGCCTACGCGACAGGCATGAAATCTGAATGGGCATCTTCTTCCACATGTAGAAACACGCCTACCGACTTTCGTTTATGTTGCACAGCTCCTTCTTTGTGTTCCGATTTTTTTCTCTTCTGTGTGTTATACTGACTGTAAACGTCATCATTCAAGGAACATATTATCTTGATTTTTTGCCTGTTTTAAAATTTACTTGTCCCATAAGAGGTCTTCGCGTATTCCTGAGAATACGCGTACACTAGTTCGAATACCGCAGCTAAATCATTAGTGTTTCTGGAACCGAACTTCCGTAGTTTCGAATTTTAATCAGGACCGTTAACCATTCGAACACAAATAGATACTAAAACTATCTGGATGACTTCACATCCCATGACAAAATATGACAAACACTGTCTTTTTGCAGAGATTTTTTATCACTCGGCGTAAAATGTCCTCCTTCAATACGACCCGTGTTTAGTGCAGAGAGATATGTAACTTTAAGTTATTAGTAAAAATTGTCCCCGGCAGATGTAACACGCGTTCATTACTATACTACGTGCACAAATGCACAAATATAGTTGTAGGTCTTCTTTTCAGCAACTGCTGATCAGGACCACCTCGCATCTCTTGGGAATATCTGTTTATTTTGTCTACTGTAGTTATATTGGATGTGGAGCAAGTTTCTCCAACGATCGCTTACAGCAAGCATGTTACTTCTGTGGTACCAGCAAACAATAGTCTAAACCGAAGCGACAGGTATTGAAGACTCTGCGCAAATTGGTCATTAAGCATGTAACAAGGGTAGCTTAGCTTCTCAAATTCCTTATGCATTTCACCAGGGCAGATTTTTCATGTTGTGGAAATATTGGCTTATTTAGTGGCTTTTTTAGCCTCACCAGACACTGGCATTTTGCCCTGTTTCACATACGGCAGGTTAAGTATACGGATCGTGTCTTTATGAGATATCTACTGCTAGGTATGACAGTTGGAACACCGCCAAGAGGACATGCAACAATTTTCAAACTGGCATTAAGCATACTACTTGCTTGGATATACAAATGACACTGGTGCAACTCCACAAATAGGTAAAAGTAACATCATCTAAAGCCGGTAAATAATGGAAAATTACGCGGCGGGTTTCTAATTCAGAAATCGCATTGAATCTTGGTTTATTGTGAGAAGATCGAGTTATGTTTAGTATAAGAAGTAGTAACGTCTACCAACAATTAGTGGAATTCAGCGGTGGGATGATCTTCGCTTATCGAGACCAGTTCATCGTTCCGCGGTACTGCTGCTCGCTTTCAAGGCAGTTATGCAGTCATATGTCATCGACGGCACCTCGCGACTAGCTCCCGAGAGGACAAGTATTGTTCACTCGGCAGTGCATTATCTTATACCCACGTCACGTACACTGAGTCATGAAGGAGGCACGTTTGCAGCAAGAAAAGTAACCACGCGGATAGTGCGACGATATCTCAAGCACAATGCACTGTCACTAAGCGTCCATTGTTGTCTGTTCTCTTGATGTGGCTGCAAAGTAGAGGGCCGTGAGGACCGTGCTGCGTCCGGTGGCAACGCTGGATAGTGATACCACGTCGTCTTTTCAGACAAAAACCGGTTCTGCGCATAGCATCACGATGTACATGTCATTGCTTAGAGGCTCAGAAGAGAAGGTAATGTTCCCATATCGCATTCATCGTAATCACACGGGCACAGCACCCATCGTGATGACGTGTTGTACCATTAGTTAAACAACACAATTACCGGTGGTTCGTATAGCTAACAGCAACCGTTACTTTTCTGACCTATTAATGGCGGTGGCTCTGTTCTATTTTCCAGGTATCAGGAACGTTATCTTTGAACAACATAATGGAATTCTGCATTGCCTGTGCTGTTCTGACCTACTTCTGTACATAAGGTGTTCGACTTCTATACGTAAGGTGTTTTGTAGTCATGGGCAGCTCGTTCTCCATCTCTCTCACCATCTGGAAACATCTGAGAGACTGACACGCCATCACTCGTCTCCCGCTACAACTGTTGAACCCTGAAAGACGTGAAGTTGCATTGAATGACGGAGCCACATCTCACCAAAGCTCAGTTCGACTCGATGGCCAGCTGGGTTAGAGCCATTGCTGTTACCAGAGGTGTTATCTCTGTGTACTTCATTTAGTATTCTGTATACTCCAACCCCCAAAATCACCTTCAAACTTTGTAAGTAGCCTGTTTACGTGTTTGTATGTTGTCAGCGCTATGTAACGCTTTACATTAATAACTCTGCCGACGCTGTGCGCTCTCTCTAAGAGACTCCGTGGTTGGTCGGCACTAACAGTTGGAGATGAACAGCCAGCAGTGGTGAAAGTTAGATGTCAGTAGTCAGCAGTGATGGAGGTTAGAGGTTAATAACTAGCAGTGTTGGAGGTTTGCACTATTAACGCGAGCGGACGATCTGGACGTGTCCGACTTGTAGATAGAATATTATTCATGATTATATAATTTTTGGAACTGCATGTCACGGACGATTATGTATAATTTTTGAACTGGATGTCACATTATTAATGTAAAAACACATTGTTTCCTTTGCAACAAAATCTTTCCTTTGCTAACCACATGCCTATCAGTAGTTAGAGCCTCCAGTAGTTAGAATCTTCTATTTAGCTGCCAGTAATGGTGCTTGCGGCATTGCTGTAGTTCGGGTAATGAAGATTTTTGTGAGGTAAGTGACTTATGTAATGTATAGGTTATTGTTAGGATTTCGAGCCATTCTTTTGTATTAATTATCTGAAGCCAGGTTATCATTTTTGAGCAGTCAGGCCGGCCGGAGTGGCCGAGCGGTTCTAGGCACTTCAGTCTGGGACCGCGCGACCGCTACGGTCGTAGGTTCGAATCCTCCCTCGGGTATGGATGTGTGTGATGTCCTTAGGTTAGTTAGGTTTAAGTAGTTCTAAGATCTAGGGGACTGATGACCACAGATGTTAAGTCCCATAGTGCTCAGAGCCATTTGAACCATTTTTTGAGCAGCCAGATTGCGTTGCGCTAGGATATTTTGGATCAGTGTTGAAATGATAAAGAATAGTAAAGAGACAGTATAGACCATTTCATTCCGCATATAAGCAAAAAGAATTATTATTAAGTTTCATCTTGCCGACTTTTCGTTATCGTTAGCGTTTATTTAGTCTAGTAAGGACTCCGATGTCCTCAAGGATTTGGCAAATTTATTTTACTTAACTTCTCGGCCGCATGTCCTATCTGTCACAGCAGTCGTCAAGGTAATCTAAGGAAGTGAAGTCGTGGGCACCCCCTGTCTGTGAACTGTGTAAACTTTGTTCTGTGTGTGATCGTATTTCACTGTTTGTAAATCGTATTTTCTGAGGCTGGAATTCGAAATCCAGTATTTGCCTAAACGAGCATTGGTAACCGCCGAAAAACTACACTGAATCTGCCCGTGGCAACAGCCGCGGTCGCTAAACTGTCGTGCGTATTCGATCCGGGTCTGGTACACTTTTCTGTCTCGCAAGCTGGCGTGCTGCTCGCAATGCAATACGAACAGTTCACAAATTCAGTCATCTGTTCTTCCTATTATAACAGTATAATTTCGTTATTGGCGTTCCTTCGAGGTGTTGCAATTTTCATGGTTAGCAGTCTAATTTCAAAAATGGCTCTGAACACTATGGGACTCAATTGCTGTGGTCATTAGTCCCCTAGAACTTAGAACTAGAACAGGGAAGGAGTAGTACCTCGTTTACCTGTCTAGGTTGACGCCAGAAGAAAGTCAACGGCATCGGTGAAGAAAGAAGGTGAGAATCTCAACGCCAAAGCAGGTGGAGAAATTTTCTCGATTATGAACCATATCTTAAAAAAGGTAGGATATCCACAGTGCAGAAGCTGTACTTCGACACGGCTTACGTGATGTTACGACGAAAGCTGCAGTGCCTGTTCTCCGGGTAGCGCCGGCCGCGGTGGTCTCGCGGTTCTAGGCGCGCAGTCCGGAACCGTGAGACTGCTACGGTCGCAGGTTCGAATCCTGCCTCGGGCATGGATGTGTGTGATGTCCTTAGGTTAGTTAGGTTTAAGTAGTTCTAAGTTCTAGGGGACTGATGACCACAGCAGTTGAGTCCCATAGTGCTCAGAGCCATTTGAACCATTTGAACCATCTCCGGGTAGCGGCAGCAACAGGTGTATGTTCTCCCCGTTAGCGGCCTGTTTACATCTCGCGGGGTTTTCTGCTTCATTTGTAGTCCGTTGGCACTACTATGGTAGCTCAGTTAATAATTCGCCTTGGCAAATAGCCACATAGCGTGCGAAAATCGGAGCACGTATGCAGATGTAGATAAGTGACAAAAAAGATTCTGCTAGAGACCGAGGACGGAAACTTGAACTTTTGAATTTTTAGTGAAACATTCACCCACTTAGTCACCGAGCCACACACATTTTTTTTTCTAATTAATCTGTTTATTTATCACAGTCCGCTTTCTTGATTACAACAATGGACTGTTACACTAGGAATTACATGTGCGTGAATTTTCATGATAATGTACATATTTTTGTATCCCTTTTTTCTGTTAAGTTCCGAACCTTAATGAAATATCAGCACTCTTTACAGTAAACTGTGAAACCTAACGTCAAGTAACGTCTTTCCTGTTCTGGAGTTATAATGGCGCTGTTTCCCGTCGTGAAAAAAATTCGTAGCTATTACTGTTGTTGGACTACTTCTGGATGACAGGCGAAAGTTCCCGATAAGCACCGATGTCAAATTGGGCTTCCCAAATACTACTACTTCCATGACTGCAATTGAGTAGCTAATGCACTGCGGTGCAAATATCTCAGCAGGCTCAGTAGGAGGAGAAGTTGAAGGGAGATAAGGGCTTCAGAGCAGTAGTCACTAAAATTCAACTATCACCTCGAAAAAATAAAAATACCTAATCAATGTTTGTTTGTTCGCAAGGAACGTTCCTGCAGTCCCACTATACACTGAAATACTTGGGCCACTGTGATGTAGCACGTTGCTATGGCAGCCTAAAAATGGTGCAGATTAACTCCATTTTGCACCTACAAACAACAAAAAAAATTAATTAAGTAACATTATTTTGTTGACGTCTTAATTAAGGCTCTATTATTAACCACTGAGAAGTCCCGTCTGCGGTGAGACTTTTAGAGAAGAAGATAGGTCCCAACAGCTGATTATACATTGTTGACCAACGTGGGTAAGTGGATGGAAATGATTTGACATGTGGTACTAAATATGCGACGCCAGGAATGGACAGGGCGCAGTGACCATAGCTTTACAGAATTTTTTCTGTTTGGTCTGAGGCTATTTAATTACAGTACGAGGGATACGTGCTTCAAAATTAACAGTCGTCGCCCGTTCGAAACGGCCGCTGCATTGCGTGATATACACTGACATGAGACAAGTCATGGGATAGCGATATGCAAAAATATAGATGGTGGTAGTATCACGTACAAAAATATAAAAGGACAGGGCATTGGCGGCACTGTCATTTGTGCTCAGTTGATTCGTGTGAAAAGGTTTCCGAAGTGATTATGGCCGCACGACGGGAATTAACAGACTCTGATTGTGGAATGGTGTTGAAGCGATACGTATGGGACATTCCATTTCAACATGCTGAGATCTACTATGTCAAAGATGTGTCGAGAATACCAAATTTCAGGCCTTAACAACCAACTCTGGCCGTAATAACGGCCTTGATACGCCTGGGCATTGAGTCAAACAGAGCTTGGATGGCGTGTACAGGTACAACTGCCCATGCAGCTTCAAAACGATACCACAGTTCATCAAGAGTAGTGACTGGCGTATTGTGACCAGCCAGTTGCTCGGCCACCATTGACCAGACGTTTTCAGTTGGTGAGAGATCTGGAGAATGTGCTGGCCAGGACAGCAGTCGAACATTTTCTGTATCCAGAAAGGCCCGTACAGGGCCTGCAACATGCGGTCGTGCATTATCCTGCTGAAATGTAGGGTTTCGCAGGGATCGGATGAAGGGTAGAGCCACGGATCGTAACACATCTGAAATGAAACGTCCACTATTCAAAGTACCGTCAATGCAAACAAGAGGTGAGAGAGACTTGTAACCATTGGCACCCCAAACCATCACACCGGGTGATACGCCAGTATGGCAATGATGAGTACAGGCTTCCAATGTGCGTTCACCGGGATGTCGCCAAACACGGATGCGACCATCATGATGCTGTAAACAGAACCTGGATTCATCCGAAAAAATTACATTTTGCCATTCGTGCACCGAGGTTCGTCGTTGAGTACACCATCGCAGGCGCTCCTGTCTGTGATGCAGCGTCAAGGGTAACCGCAGCCACGGTCTCCATGCTGCTGGAAACGTCGTCGAACTGTTCGTGCAGATGGTTGTTGTCTTACAAACGTCCCCATCTGTTGACTCAGTGATCGAGACGTGCCTGCGCGATCCGTTACAGCCATACGGATAAGATGCCTGTCATCTCGACTGCTAGTGATATGAGGCCGTTGGGATCCAGCACGGCGTTCCGTATTACCCTCGTGAACCCACCGATTCCATATTCTGCTAACAGTCATTGGATTTCGACCTACGCGAGCAGCAATGTCGCGACACGATAAACCGCAATCGCGATAGGCTAAAATCCGACCTTTATCAAAGTCGGAAACGTGATGGTACGCATTTCTCCTCCTTACACGAGGCATCACAACAAGGTTTCACCAGGCAACGCCGGTCAACTGCTGTTTGTGTATGAGAAATCGGTTGGAAACTTTCCTCATGTCAGCGCGTTGTAGGTGTCGCCACCGGCGCCAGCCTTGTGTGAATGCTCTGAAAAGCTAATCATTTGCATATCACAGCATCTTCTTCCTGTCGGTTAAATTTCGCGTCTGTAGCACGTCAAAATTAGGCTGTTTATGTTTTCTTATTGGCAACGTTACGTAGCGCTCTGTATGAAAATCACTGACTGTGCTGTGTGCAGTCTTTCATTGTTGTACAGTAAAACAGGTGTGGCACGCATGTAAATTTGCACCAAGTATTTCGCAGCTCGCAATTGACTAGATATTATTTTCAGCGCTATGTTAATGTGTTCACTTATTTTCTGTGTTATCGTGTGAAATATTGTGAAAATAATGGCGTGTGAAAAACGTAACACTAGGCTCAAAAGTAAACAGAGAAATAATAGTGACGACGAGCGTAGCTTACCAGCACCGCTGTGTAATGAATTAACAGACATTCAAAGTAGTAAGTAATGCACAGGGAAATGGAGCGGGCGTCAAATAATGGTGTAGACAGTGAAACAGGTAGTGAACAGGGAAGCATTATCGATCGATCGGTCGGCAACAGCTCGCCTCAGGAATCGGGAATGACAGAACACAATATTGCAAATACTGTAGACTCAGGTTTTGGGTTCTCACCGTTTTCTCAAATGAGTCAAGACACATTTTCCGCTTGTCAAAATGTGAATTGCCGGCGCAAATTCACTGCCGAAAAGCACTGAGGAACATGTTTCAGACACCAGTGCATTTTTATTACAATTAATGCAACAAATGGGACAAAAGCTTAAAAGTTAGACACAATGGAACAAAATCAAAGACAAACACAGCAAAAGCTTCAAAAGTTAGACATAATGGAACAAAATCTTCAAAGGTTAGACACAATGGAACTAAATCTTCAAAAGTTAGACACAATGAAACAACACCAGAGACAAACACAGCAACAGTTAGACGCAATGGAACAAAATCTTCACACCACGCTTGAACAAACAAGTGAAGATTTAACTACTGAGTTACATAAAATCGAATTGAAATGTCAAAAAGTCTGTAACGACGTAAAAACACAAATTTGTGAGTATTTCCAACCTATTTTTTCGCGTCATGAAAATGCATTACAGAATCACGAAGCAGCCATAAAAGAACTGCAAACTATTTTTCATGAAAATCATGAGACTTTGCAGGCTAAAATTGACTCAGTTGCATCTACCGATTCGGTTACGCAACTTGCAAAAACTCAGGAAAACTTCAAGGACACAGTAGAAAGACACATGGAGGAAATTAGTTCATTATCAGAGAAAGTAGTTGAACTTTCGGATCAGCTAAATAATTTATCTACGAAGGTAGATGATAATCTGAATGACACAAAACCAGTAGTCTTTAATGACACAGAAGAGTGCGAACAAATTAGGAAATTCAAACAAAATCAGAATAAAATTAATACGCAACACCGAAAGAGAATTCCGGGAAGTACAAGATCAGCTAACACAGGTAATACAAGAATTACGTATTTCAGAGGCCACTCGCGCTCCAATACGGGAAGAGGGACATAGAAATACGGAACAGCCACAAAATAATAACACAGAGCACTTCGGAAATTATGAAAGAAATTGGCAAGGTACACCGAATTTTGAGATGGAACCGCCGAAACGACGTAACAATGACCGACATGCGACTCGCCGACATGATGATTTTGACTATAAGCTGTTCATTACTACACGTAAATTCAAAAAATTTAAGAATTCTGGCAACGACATTCATCCACAAGCATGGCTCCATCAATTCTCTCATTGTTTTCCTCCCAACTGGTCATTAGAGCACAGATTAGAATTTATGTGTGGCTACTTAGAGAATGAACCAGCTGTAAGAATGCGATCGGTCATTCACGATTGTCACAGTGAAGGAGAATTTTACCACTCCTTCCTCTCAGCATATTGGTCTCAAGCTACACAAGACCGAGTAAAACATAGCATCATAATGATGAAACATTCTTACAATCTGAATTTTCCAGTCTTGTGAAATATTTTGAAGACATGTTGCACAAAAATAAGTACCTGTCAAACCCATACAGCCCCTCAAAACTCATCCGCATTTGCTTAATCAAATTGCCTGAACATTTACGACATATTATTTTGGCAGGACGTTGCAAAGACGACATTGAAGCTGTTCAGGGACTCTTACAAGAATTAGAAATTGACACTGATAATCGCGGAATGCGAAAACAGGAACACAATTACAGGTCACATCCATCGCAATTCCGCGATGAAAGAAATAATAACTGGACACGACAAGGCTATTCTCACAGCACAAATCGTGACCAAAAGAGACACGACCCATATGACAACCATTGGCAGAGTAGTAATAACTACAGGGAAAGATCACCTCTCCGCGGTAATGACTATCACAGAGACAATCAGAGAAACAGACAATATGGGAACCAAAATAAATATTATCAAGGGAGACAGAATAACTTCAGACGCAACGGTCCACCACGCAGTTACGATTCCGGGAGAAATTCTCCACCACATGACCGACAAGAAAGAAACTATGGAATCTACCGACATGACGACAGACGATATGATCGTAACGACAGACCTGAATTGCATCAGAACTGGCGGGATTCAAACAGAGCAGGGCCCTCTCGACAAGGTGAATGTGTAGCAGTTAGGTCTCCTAATCCCAATAACGACGCGCGCCAACAAAGAGACAGACAATGACTCGCACCGCAGGCAGCCGCGTGCGTCGGCTGGCTCAGAGAAAAATAACATAGACGCTAACCTTGAGAAAAATTCCAGTATTCTTTACCGACGTATACCGCATGATAATTGCGTTAAAGTTGAAAATCTGAGTACTATGAAGAGTAAAGGATTGCACCACATTTCACATGTAAAACCGTTTATTGAAAGATAATCTGCTTTTTAACTTTGTCTTTGCCATAAAACTTTTCACTTCACATTTCTAGTATGCATTGTCAGACTTGGAAACTGTTACCATGCAACAATGTTTGAAGTTAAATATCCAATCAAGAACCAAGAGAACTTATTTAAACAGTAATTACAAATGCATTGTTACAGTGAACTGATGTCACAGTGTTATTGTGTGTGTACAATCTTGCTTGTTAGTTGCACGATTACGTAACGACTATAAGGCTCACATACTTAGAAAATTTACCAGTACTGCTAATGAGATTTTAATGCAACATTTTGGTTTACTTGAAAATACATTCTGGATTTAAAGTACTTTCAGTGAGATACCAGATGACATAGTGGTTAGTTTATGTAACAGCTACACGATTTTATCACGACGCTACTAATGAGTGACAATTTACAATGTTGCTTTTGTGGTGTATCTGTTTTATATCTGCACAGTTTTCTGTTTTATTCTGGAAAGTAAAACATGTTTTAGTAGTAACTTTTGTGGTATAGCTACAATGAGACAGCCTTTTCCGTAGCACAACAATACGTTACAGTACAGTACTTTCTTCATCACAACAATAAGCGGAACAACTACGATATCTGTACGCAAAGCATTTCACTTTTGTTTATCATGAGGTAAGTACATTGGCTTCTGCAGAACTTAGCTTTCGAAGGACGATAACTACGAGACTTCCACAGAGATTATCTTACAACATGATGCACAGTTTAGCGCTACAGTACACGTATTTGAGTTATTAATTTCGCACTTAAAAGATTTATTTTTTGTGATATTTGAAGTACAATGATACAAGGGTTTTCCGTGATATATTTCATTCCATTGCTGTAATCTGTAACACCTGAGGGTATAATTACATTAATCCTCAGTGGGGTACACGCCTACTTTGTGTATCAAGTGTTTGGCAAGCACAAGGAGCCCTAGGTAATATGGTATTTGCTTATACAACTTTACACATCGGTACCATATTTCTCTAACACATAAATTACACAGCTATCTGATTATTTAACAGAGAAGCAAACATTTTTTTACTACATCAGTGACACATGTTTACGCAATTACACAGATGGATAACTTCACACTTATGAAATTGTATTTCGTCTGTACTTTGTGAACTGTTCGTATTTTTTCGGAACCATTGTGATACTATGAGAGCTCTGAATAATGTATTTGGTATGGGATCATGATTTTTAAAGTAGGTTGGAGGTAGATGACACTGTTGAGATGAGCAGAAGTTTCTTTATTTAGGTTCTGACATTATTGCAGAAAGCTACGACGTTTTTGAGATTTGACTGAGGTGTTATGATGTTATTATTACGATGACTATGTGTAATATGCTGTTGCGGTATGTTTATGATCAATAAGCTGATGCTATAAGAGTTATTTGATTATGCTACGTATCTGTTATGATGAAATATTGAAGAAGTGTCGACGAATAAGGTAAGGAATAATGAGTAGTGGTTATGGACTCTGGTTTGTGAAAAAGGTTGTTGGAAACCAAGAATCGTACTCTAAGAGTTATGAAATGTATGTAAATGCGTGAATGTATTACAATGCCGACGAAAATTTTTTGGACAGTGTTATATCAATAGGATTTTGTTTCTACAGATTTGTAACGCAAATTCTTGACCTGTGAAATATTTTTATATGAGACTGTCACTGTAGCGGAAACTTTCGGTAAGAAAGTTAAGTGACCACCTTCACGTAATGCGTCGTGGGCACCCAGCTGTGCGACAGACGCCTGGAAAAAAGCCATTAGTGTTTGACTTTCAGAGGCACAGGTGGAGAAGAAAAAAAAAGAGAGGCCATTATCCTCGCTATTGACATTCCTTTGTAGAAAGCATCGTAAATACGACACCCTCAATCTTGAAAATATGATTACACTGTGGAGCTCTTAATTTATGATATTTACTAAAATGCCTAATGAAATGATGAGAAACATTTTACATCTATTGTCTTCTAGTTGAGAGATTGCTCATTTTATTTAATATCTGATTTCCAGCTGTGTTGCAGCATTGGTTTTATAAAATAAAATTAAATGCATTTGCTAATGTGAACACTTCCTGTCAACAGATCTATTAAATAATTACTTTATGATCCACATTCTTCGAAAAAGGAGCTCTTGGAATGGAAAGAACAATAAGAAGGGACTAATAATAGTAACTGCATATATAATTTTCTTTTCAAGTTCTTGGTAATTTCTCTTGTAGAACAAATTGTGATGCATCACTCTAGTATTAAGATGTGGCATAGGTATTAAACATGGCCATTTGTACTGTAATATTTTTTTCTGCTTCAGCTTTGTCATGTTTAGATATAAGCTGCTGTTTGCCAGGCATAATGTTACTGAATTTGACTTTTTATTACGCTGTTAAGCCAGTTTTACTACGGATTTATCTTTCTTGTTTGCTGCACGGTGCCTTATATTAGTTGTAATATTGCAATTGCTTTGCCAATTTGAATTTTTTGTCATTGATGTTTGTGTTAATTGTTTTGTGCTGCTGCATTGCCTCGTCCCTTAGTTTAGCATCTGAGCTCAGTAGATTTAAGTTAGCTTAAGAGGGGGTAGTCTATAAGAGAATGAGTTGCGATGAATTTGAAGAAATGCACTGAGAGGTTATACGAAAAAAGTACAGAAAGCAGGTATAGATAGGAACTTTTGGAAATAATGAAGAACGAAGGGAGATCTCCGAGAAGTAAAGAAAGTTTTGTTTGTAAAATACTGCAGTAAAACAAACCCTGTCCTTTCGTAGTGTTATCCCACTATGTGTTTGTGTATCCTTGTGTATTTATGTTCTTCCAGTCTTTATATGTTTATCTGATAAGACTTATGTTGTAGAATTTTTCTAATACTCAGCTACATGAACTATGATGAGAAATACTGTTATTCTCAAATATAATTTGCATTAATAATATGTTATTTACTTTGTAAAGATGTTAGACATTATTAATTCTGTTCTGTTTTAATGCTCATGTGTGAAGTTGATGTTTCAAAAGCTATTCTGATCTTTTATGTATTTACTTATATCATAATTCCTGTAACACTGCTGTATATGTTATTTCGATTCTTTTGTAAAGCGTGTACTACAAATGTTATCTGTATTGTTATGTTCTTTAATGATGTATTTTGTACCTTTGTATTCTTACGTTATAAAATTGTAATTGACACCAGTTCATCATATTGTTAACTTGTAAGTTCCATTTCACTGCACACGTTTCTGTTGGTCATAGTATATGGACAATATGTGAGAAGTAGGGACTGTTAGTCTTTGCACGTGTGTTAATAATTCAGCAAGGGACTGGATAACAGCATTGCTGGTTCTAAGGACAATTCCAAAAACCTTGTGAGTGCACAAATGGTGGTTTATGGACTTGCTATATTGTCCGCAAGACTCTTCGATGGTGATTGTGCACCTGCACAGTTGCAACAGATGGCTGCTGGCCGTCTCTACAAGGACTACAGTGGGTCTGCACCTTTGATGACCCACCAATACCATTATTTCTACAAGGACTACAGTGGGTCTGCGTCTTTGCTGACTCACCAGTACCATTATTTCTACAACGACTGCAGTGGGTCTGCACCTCTGGTGGCCCACCAATACCGTAATCTCTACCAGGACTACAGTGGGTCTACTCTGTGATGACCTACCTACCGATACTCTTCAAAATTTCGACTGACTCTTCTGTGGGTTTGCTGTGTTGTGGGCCATTACCTGACAGCATGACAAGAGTCAGCACTGTCTTTCCGTTGGTAGGACAACACTACTTCTTCAAGACCGCATGGAAATCCACTACTTCCGTGTGCATTGGCTTTTACTGCTCAAACTTTGAGAAAAGAAACGGCAGTTTTACTGTGATGAATGATCATGATTGTCTTTATGGACTGTGAGAAAATTTTAGCTTTTGACCAACATTGTATCAATAAGTGTGTTCATTTGATTTCTTTGTTATTGTAATGATGAAAAATTTTATCAAATCATTATTGGCCACTGCCCAAAACAATTTGTAAAATTTTTTGTGGGGAGCATGGGGGCTATGTAAGAAGGCTGTTTATGTTTTCTTATTGGCAACGTTACGTAGCGCTCTGTATGAAAATCACTGACTGTGCTGTGTGCAGTCTGTGGCTAGTTTGCCTTGTTGTCTGCCATTGTAGTGTTGGGCAGCTGGATGTGAACAACGCGTAGCGTTGCGCAGTTGGAGGTGAGCCGCCAGCAGTGGTGGATGTGGGGAGAGAGATGGCGGAGTTTTGAAATTTGTAACACTGGATATCATGAACTGCTATATACATTATGACTTTTGAACACTGTTGAGGTAAATACATTGTTTGTTCTCTATAAAAATCTCTCATTTGTTAACTATGCCTATCAGTAGTTAGTGCCTTCCGTAGTTTGAATCTTTTATTTAGCTGGCAGTAGTGGCGCTCGCTGTATTGCAGTAGTTCAAGTAACGAAGATTTTTGTGAGGTAAGTGATTTGTGAAAGGTATAGGTTAATGTTAGTCAGGGGCATTCTTTTGTAGGGATTTTTGAAAGTCAGATTGTGTTGCGCTAAAAATATTGTGTGTCAGTTTAAGCACAGTCATGTATAATTTTTCAAAGGGGACGTTTCACCGTCAATGCAAACAAGAGGTGAGAGAGACGTGTAACCATTGGCACCCCATACCATCACGGCGGGTGATACGCCAGTATGGCAATGACGAATACGGGCTTCCAATGTGCGTTCACCGGGATGTCGCCAAACACGTATGCGACCATCATGATGCTGTAAACAGAACCTGGATTCATCCGAAAAAATGACACTTTGCCATTCGTGCACCGAGGTTCGTCGTTGAGTACCTCATCGCAGGCGCTCCTGTCTGTGATGCAGCGTCAAGGGTAACCGCAGCCACGGTCTCCATGCTGCTGGAAACGTCGTCGAACTGTTCGTGCAGATGGTTGTTGTCTTACAAACGTCCCCATCTGTTGACTCAGTGATCGAGACGTGCCTGCGCGATCCGTTACAGCCATACGGATAAGATGCCTGTCATCTCGACTGCTAGTGATATGAGGCCGTTGGGATCCAGCACGGCGTTCCGTATTAACCTCGTGAACCCACCGATTCCATATTCTGCTAACAGTCATTGGATCTCGACCTACGCGAGCAGCAATGTCGCGATACGATAAACCGCAATCGCGACAGGCTAAAATCCGACCTTTATCAAAGTCGGAAACGTGATGGTACGCATTTCTCCTCCTTACACGAGGCATCACAACAACGTTTCACCAGGCAACGTCGGGCAACTGCTGTTTGTGTATGAGAAATCGGTTGGAAACTTTCCTCATGTCAGCACGTTGTAGGTGTCGCCACCGGCGCCAACCTTGTGTGAATGCTCTGAAAAGCTAATCATTTGCATATCGCAGCATCTTCTTCCTGTCGGTTAAATTTCGCGTCTGTAGCACGTCAACTTCGTGGTGCAGCAATTTTAATGGCCAGTAGTGTATATTGGGAGGTATCCCATGACTCCTGTCGCCCCAGCCGTAGTTCGACACGACTAAGAAAACTAACGCCACACTGGTTTTCCGGACCGTACTCGCAGTGGCTTCCTCCATTTGTTCTTACCAGGACGAGGAGTCCTGGGGGTAATTAGATACCCTTGGAGAAGGAAATCGATGAGAGAGCAGACGGGACATACTTGGTCCTGCGTCGCACCACTGTTTTGCATTCCCCCATCCTCTCGAGGGGCGAGTGCGGGGAAGGTGCCGGTTGCCGGCTGCCGGCAATTGCATTAGCGCGGCGGAAACTTCGCACCGGCACGGGCGGCTGCCTGTCCTCGCCAGCCACGTGCGCCAGTGCCCGGCAACGATCGGGGAGTTGTGCCTGAATATTAAGTGACACAGCTGGCGATTCGTTACACCGCCAACGAACGTAAAGAGACACCTGTTCCTGTAGTTTGGAACGATTTTGTGGTATGCGCTACTAAGAGATCCTTGATTGACGGCTTCCTTAAATTTATTTAAAACTCAACGGCTCAGATATCAGAGTCACCTCCGGCATTGTCAGGCAATAAGATACGACTGAAGTGCAGTACACGGTGGTGCAGTTAACAGTAGCCCGTGTCCCCTCTGAATGCGATTACAATATTTCGTCTTATGAAATTAACAGCTACAACAGCGGACAGTTTTATGCAATAATCGTTTGATAGCATTCCTCTGTCAGCATTTCAGTTTATTTCATCAGTGGAGTTAAACGTTTCTCTTTACCGTCTGCAAAATAACTTTCTCGATAGAAGAAAGAATTGAAATTGTGCAAGCATATGTGAAAACAGGTTCGATTAAGACAGCTCGCGAAAATTTCGGGGTTAAGTTTCTGCATAGAGGACTACCAGCACGGAGAGCAGTACAGAGTCTGTATAAAAACTGGCGCATCTACGGATCTGTGCAAAATGTAAAACGACGAATGATTGCTGCAGTTCGCACACCAAAAACTAATACAGACATTCGCTGAAAAATTATTCAGAGCCCAATGAGGTCTACATGTAAATTGACCCAAGAGGCGCATGTACGTAGGAGTTGCAGCAGATATTGAAAATTCATCATTTGAAGCCATATCGTGTGACGGTTGAACAGTAATTACGGAAAGTGACAGTCAGAAACGTGTAGATTACTTACGGCATGTGGCTTTTGAATAAAGTCAACGATGACTTATTGAACCATTTCCTTTATATCATGAGTGATAAAGCATGGTTTCATCTTTACGATCTTGTGAATTCGCAGAACACAAGATACTGGGCAAAGGAGAACCCTAACGTTGTGTGTCAGCATCCACCCTCCGTTGAAAAAAATCAGCGTTTGGTGTGGCGTAACAGGAACGCGCATCGATGGACTGATATTTTTTGACATTACGCTCAACACGGTTGAATGTATGGAAATTTGTGATACATTCCATGCTCAACTCCTAAATATGAAAGACAATACTAATACTTCCAGCAAGAGGGGCAACATGCCACAAGTCTATGGTATTCCTGGAACAAGTCCATGGTGTCGTCACTGAGTAACGAACTGCCAGCAAACTTTTATGGCCATCACGTTCGCCGGATCGAACAACATGTGCTTTTTTTCCAGTGGGAACACATGAAGAGCGAGGTCTATGAAACAAATCCATATACAATACAGGAACTGAAAGGCAACATCATCCGTGAAGTTGCCGTCATCGAAACCCGAACTTTACGCCGGGTGTATCTGAAATCGCTTAGATGTGCACAGCTGTGTACTGATGTTTCAGAGGGTCACTTTCAACGTCTTCTATAAATGTGTGTCAGTGGCTGCCTGGTCATAGACACACTTCACCTTAATCCTGTTGCAAGCAGACGGTTCCCAATGGTCTGTGAGGGTGCAAGGTCTATCCAGTTTCGTCCCTGGGTGATGTTCGGTCGGTCACTGCACCTCGCACAATGCGTTGATCCTGGCGTGTCTCTGTATTATGCGGATGTCCAGAACCTGGTCTACAGGTGTGGCAATGTTCCACGGATAACTGTCGAAAGCCACGACACACCACCGATACAGTTTGCTGAACACGTGCAGCATCTGTCCTTACGTCCATGTAGCTTCTCACGGGCCCACAATGCGACCCCGTTCAAATGGCTGAAGCTGTTCCAAAGCAATACGTAGTTATAAGTGGGGCATAGTTCTACCCAGGAATGAATATTGCAAACAATGTTCGTCTCCAAATTCAATACGGCTACCGCCTGTACACTCAAAACAAAGATCGCACAGATCCGAACCTCCATCTGATTGCCGATGACCATGACAAATGAATCATTAATACTACAACCTCTCAGTATGCACATATTATACTCTGGTGCCACTGAACACGATCCGCAAGAGTGCTGGATTTTTTTTCGGCAGTGAATAAATGAGCGTATTTACTGCTGCAAATTAAATCAATGCATGACATGTCGAGCAACGTGTTGCTGAGATAAGACACTGGACTCGTATTCAGGAGGACAACTGTTCATATTCCCTTCAGATCATCCATATTTAGGTTTCCTTGATTTCCCTAAATTGCTTAACGTCAATGACAGGATGGTTCCTTTTGAAGAGCACTGCCGATTTCCTTCCTCATACTTCTCCAAACCAAGTTAGAGCTTAGTTTCTAATCACACCGACGCCGACGAAATCTTGAGACATAATCTTCCTTTAATTTTTACATAAATGATTACTTAAATCTTTCATTATCCACTTATGTAGGTAGGGTGGGTTACTGTAGAAATCTTGGCATTTCACAACTAAATCCTGGTGAGCTGGAGAGGAATAAACGGGTAGCTAGTTCGGAATATTTGGTATGGGATTCCAAGTTGAGGCATTCATCTGATAACTGAGAGAAACCTCCAAAAACCTTGATCGGAACAAGACGATTGGATTAAAAAGATGTTTCATGGGCGTTGTTGCCAATTGCCCCAGATAGAATTAATTACTGTTATGATTATTATTTGTATCTTTCGTTCCCTATTCTAGAGGGTAGGTCTTGCAGAACACGGTTCTCCTGAGCGAAATATTACAACACCCTGGGAGTGGGACCAGTGAGTTCCCAAATGGAAATGTTTGGGAGCGAATGTCAGGTACCAGCGTTGGCATGGCGAGCAAAGGAAATGTCCGAAAGAAACTGGGGGAATGGGACTATTTGTTGTTTATGGGAAAATATAGTTCATTGTCGGGAACAAGTATTGAAAATGTGTGTGTGTGTGTGTGTGTGTGTGTGTGTGTGTGTGTGTGTGTGTGTGCGTGTGGGCGCGCGCGCACGCGCGCGCGCTCCCGCGCGTGTGCATGCGTTCCGGCGGGTGGGTGGACGAGTAGGGATGTGTGGGTGGGATGTTGGGAGCGTGCTTGGATGTATAATTATACCGTGAGACGTTGTCTACAGCAAAGGGTAGAACGGACTGTTCCAAGTGTGGAGACCAGGATCTTTTCAGCCCGTACCAAGTCAGCTGCTAGAGGGGAAGAGGGGCATCCCAGTACGGAATATTTGTAGGGGATTCCTTTACTGGCATTTTCCATATGTTCGAGGGAAAACTTATCTAAGACTTTAGTCCTAGCCGTTGTTCCCAGCCAAAATTATATGTTTGAGTATTATATATGTTTGAGTATCTATTCACGTATCTGTGCGCTGTACCTACTATAGATGCCGGTATGGGCTAGACTATACTTAGGAGTTTTATTTGATACACCTTTTTTTATTATTATTTGAATGGTTGGATATGACTTACCATGCGAACATCAAACAGGCACTCCTGTGATTTTACAGCACCTTTTCCAGTGTAAGCATCATGTGACCGTGTTTCAGTGTCAGTACATATTGTACAGACATGCTCAAAAGTATCCGAACGACCTGAATTGCATTTCGCCTGATTCGCATGCAACCCACATAACGCAGCTGTCTAGCAGGTCCTCCAATCGCTCCTCGGTAAAGTCGTTTGACTATTGAAAATGGCTCCAACAAGTCACCACTAGAAAACACTGCTCTGTATCGCAATAACTCAAGATGTGAAGTTATACCACGATACTACAAATATCAGGGAACACCTTATCACAGATAAGACTGTCCTTAAGGCTTGTAAGCTCACATTTATTACAATAAATGGCATACCTGAAATGTTACCACTCTCGTTACTAAGTCAGATAGATAATGCACGTAGTAAGTTCGTCGTATTCATGATTTCCTCTTCAAAGTAACATACCGTACTAATTATTTAACACAAAATGACATTAAAAATTTAAGTTATTCACGAGCAGCTAGTTCAGAATATGTCTGAACTACAAATGACACGAAGAACCGTATCTTTCTGCATATGGATTCAAACCGAGGTCATGCAGACTAAGCAAATATTTCGTGACTGACAGAAACTATCAATCATTTCTGACTATGCACACAGAGAGTGATATACCTCGATTTTAGACAGTTTCAGTTGCCAAATATTAACTTAAAATTACATAACGTAAACATTTTTAACGGACGGGAATTGTTACCCAGCATCTATTGTCCCTGTTAACGAACTACCAGAGATGTTAAATATTGCTTCTTCACAAGTAACTAACTTGAAATGCCGCGAGGTAAAGCTTTGTGTTGGACAGGGATTCGAACCCAGAACCGAATCAGATTGTTATCGAAGCACAAACAACTATGTATATCGGATTTTCTCGGCAGTAGATAAGATGTTTTAACTGAAATGACGAGACGAAACATTAATTTTTTTCCTTCCCAGGACTCCAACCCGACACCTATCGCTGTTCTATTCTAGAGAAACCGAACGTTAAATATGGGTTTGTTACACCAGCAGCGACATGTGGGCATGTTTGAACTAGAAATAATATGACGAAGAGTTCAGTGCTGACTGGGAATCGAACCTCACACACATAGTTGTTGACTACACACAAAGAGACGTCAGCTACCGAATTATTCTCCACCAGCATCCTTGAACTTACAGTAATCTCGCAAGTATTTCTGTGTCTCACTGGGAGTCAAAACTGTCAGATATTGTTAGTGTTGACAACGAATGAAAATACATTAAAATTCAAAATTATTATCCACCAGCAGATAGGTGTTCTCATGCTAGAGCTTGATAATACATAATGAAAACTTTAGTGCTGGGCCAGGATTCGAACACATTCACGCACAGTATGTGGAGATGTTGGGGAATCTGCAGTTTTGAACAAAGAACAAATTGTAGACGAGCTGTAATAGAATCTGTCTCTCCCTATCAAAAATAATCGGCAGAAGTTGAAATCGAACCCAGACCATAAGTATATGAACCTATTATCAATCCAAAATACCACTGAATCCTCTGCTCATAAAGCCCTTGGGCCACACTGGATCAGAATTCTGACACACATGCTCCCTGTATCAATTTGCAGCATGTTTAGTACATTCATTTACTTGGTTTGACCGAATCGCCATGAACTAGCTGCCTCAATTACCCAGTGCAGACATTCGACTCTATTTTGTAATCACCGAAATAAAATCGCGTAACTACCACCAACACAGAACAGCCAACAGTGTAGGATGCAGAAATTAAAATAGGAAGTGTTCCTTTCCACTTGAGCTACTCTATTGCGCTATCGGTTTGTTGAAAACGTCGTGCAGTGCAAAAGAAAAGGTATAACTGTTTGACTCTCATAAGTATTGACCTGGCGATATGCATTATCCCACAGCGCTGTGGAATGCAGAAGTTCTGGAGAAATTGTTCTTGACTTCTACAGCTGTTGTAGCTATGTGTCAACTAGGTGCGTAATGGTAAGTATCGTGTGTGGTAGATAAGATGTCGCGAGTTCGAGTACATTCACTGCTATATTTTTTAAAATGCAATTCTACTGTCTGCTTAAATTATCAATCTAATTGAACTTGTAACATAATTTCCTTTACTTCTCAACCCAAAATAGTCGTGTGTGGAAAAAGGGCTAACTTCTGCGACATTTTGTTCATTTCGGGCTTAATAGACAGCCAGACAGTAGATGCATCTCGAAACTCTTGTATTATGTATGGGTAGAGCGCATCGTGCCAAAATACGTTGGAAAAGTATTTTTTACATTTTCTGTCGTCTGGTAGTGGAACTTTATTCTTCTTCAAACCTTGTTTGAGAGCTTTAACGTAGAACAAGTTTTCTACATGCATGTAATCAATAAACTGCATGTGCATTTCCAGACTGTTCTAGATGACATCAGAGAATTCGCATATATCTTTGATGATTAATTTCTCTCTCATGTTTACTATTGTTTTAACACCATTAAAGAAAACCTTACGAAAATTGTGAACAGTATTACAAAAAATGAAATAAAACTACCCACGATAACCTTACGACGAAAGTCTGTTTTAATAAAACTGAGTATCTGTACACAAGCGTGCCTCTATAGTCACGAATTGGTAAAATACTACTCACTTAGATTTTGATTGGGTCTGTGTTTAATTGGTATGTTGTGTCATACTCAAGAGGTATGCAAATGTGGCATTTCATAAATAAAGTTATGTATTCCTAGAAACCCAAAATTTACTTGTCAGCAGCGGAAAGAGGCGTTACCTGTTGTGCAGCATTGTAAGTTTTTCACCATTGCACTATGAGCCGAAAGTATTTTCTTGCGATTTCCTTATCGATGTTTGATCTGACAGTTTGTAGCTCTTTCGCAGAATGGATAAAAACGCTACACACAGTGAGACTGGAACTGCGAACCATCTCAGATGCCTCTTCACTGGTCAGCACGCTACCACAGAGCTGGCGGAGAAGTATGCGTCTGAACTTCCTCTTACAAGACCAGTAGTGGCTAGAACTCGTAAACCGCTATTTGAAGGACGAGAGTAGTTGCGATTTCCACGTGCAACGACTTTCCTGGGCTGAAAACCGTAAATTTACAATCTTTTGTTATACCTCAAGCGATAATAACTCAGATTATTCAATGGAAATGACAGGTAAAATCAAGTGAACTTTGAGGCTTAATTCCGTGCACACCAGGAAGTAACTCGTCGATCACAGAGTTGCCAAACATACGTTGCCTTGTTGACAAATCTCAGTTACAATACCAGCAGGAAGAAGACGAACCGATGTGATCTTACAGCGGGCTGGGAAGTGACCATAGCTGGTGTCTCCAAGTCGCGGCTGCTACGGCCTGGAATACGTTATGCGTCTGATTCGCATTTCTGTAACTAGGTTTAGGGACTGGAGCGTAGTTACTAATAATACTCAGAACTGACTGCAAACTAAGCATCATAAATCAGTAACTCTCATAGTTGTTTTTATATTTCTTTCGTAAGTGAACTCAAAACTAAGACATTCATTCACAGACGTTTTCGTGCCTCGCCGATAGTGTGTGTGTGTGAGACAGAGACAGAGAGAGAGAGAGAGTGAGATAAAAATCAAAAAGAATGAGAGAGAGAGTAAAAAATTGTAAAGAGACTGAATCATGGTATGTAAAGAAATCTTTCATTAAAATGACACGTTCCACATCATTACGAAATATCGTGTTCATGATCTACGAAACAAGAATTAATCTAATGTAACCTAATCTAATCATATCATATTGATGACTACCCATGAAGAGTCATGAATTACCGAAGTTTTTGCCAATACCAGTAACCAAATCTAAACTTGAAAATAAAAGACGACAGTTTTTGTAGTAAACCGGGACTTCTATCAAGACCCTTTCGTCCCTGTTAACTAACCACGAAAGATGTCTGATATACCTCTATTCAGAAGTAACAAAGTGTGCATGCATTTAAAGATGAAGAGCATGATGTGAAGTTCTGTGACGGAGATACGAACCCAACACGTAATCGGATTGTTAACTAAGTAAACTCAAATGTTACGTATCGGTTTTTCTTACCAGCTGCTAGGTGCTTGACTCTAAAGTAAGGATACAAACTTTTGTGCCCAAGCGACAATCGAACTGCTCACCTACCGTGCATCCACGAATATAGCTTAAGTATCAGTTGCTTATTCACCAATAGTAAGATGTGTGTGTGTTTGACCAGAAATAACAACAGCTATTGCGATTGTTGGCAACACATGAACAGACATTAAAAATGCACGTTAATTTTCACTAACAGGCCGGTGTGCACGTGATAGGGCTTGAAATGAAATTATGAATAATTTTGTACTGGACCCATTTACTTACCTTTGGAGGAGACCTAGAGAAGACTGCAGTCTTGAGAAAAGGAACAAAATGATTGAACTATACTGTTCCAAGAGATTCAAATCCTCGAAAGAGGAAATACGAATTCGAATCACAGTCCAGCACCAAGTTTTTCAACGTCTCTAGTTCAATCAAGTACAAGTAAAGTAAGAGCCCTGTTCCTTTAAATGGCTATCGGTTCATCAAATAAAATAAAATTTTCCAATGTAAGTAAGTTTACTGGCGACTGTATTTCTGTTTACCATGACTTCCGCTATGTCATTTCCCAACGTAAACCGGCTCTGCCCAGTTGGTAATGAAGGAACGTGATGTTTAAGGCGGATTCTGGATTATAACGTCTTTCTCTTCATGTTACCGGGGGTAAAGTAAATCTGTTTGTGCCTCTTAAAAGTAAATGCCTGAACCCATGCACTGCACTTGTGATAGTTCGTTCCGCCAGACCGTTGTGGCCACATTTCCCAGCCCCAGGAGTGTGCTGTAACAAGTGATGTGCTTAGCTTACAAAATTAGTCACGGTGAAAAAACGCGAGACTATTAAATGGTTAAGTAGAAGCAAGCTTCTAAAGCGGAGATTATGCTATTCTCATGTCAGCAGGATGTAAAGACTCTTCTAGGCATCATAGGCTCGATGTGAAGCCATTTTGAAATTTTCACAAATTCAGCAAATTTCTTAGTTCGAGAAAATCCACTGGGAAGTGTGAAGTTATCGGATAATTCGATTATTGCCGTCATTATTACTATCATTTCCTTCATACCGCTGCTGGAACACTGTACTTGAAGATCATTTGATGCCTTTTGGTCATTATAGAAGTAGTTTCCCAAGAACAGGTTCTTTCCCTGTCTACGGAATCCTTTTCATGTCAATATCAAACATCAGTAATAACTCGTAGATAACATTAAAACTAAAGTAAATGATGAAGACGTTACTTGATAACAAAAACGCGCTGTCTTTCTTCATTTACTTGCGCCCAGAAATGGCTATCGAGTACTGCCAAACTAAAAAACAAGAGATCTTACTGCCTTCCGATATACGGCGCTGTCAGCTCTTCCATATGATTTGGTCGACATGACCTGTTTCAAGTTGTGTATGACAGACAATGTTTTAGAAAATCAGTTGTTTTCCTTTGCAATAAACAGAAATATTTTCATTCTAAGCTATCCAAGTACAAAATTTTCGCAATGTTAGTTCAAATTTAATATTCGCTTCTATAATGTAGGAAAGTATTTCACAGTTGCAAATCTCGTATTCGACTCATTGACCTTACACTTAGTCGCTGACCATAAATTCTAGGTCAGAGTGACACCAGTTTAAGTAACGTAATGTAGCGAAGACTGTTTGCCAGTGATCTTTCTCACTGGGAAATACGCAGTTCACTCATTGGGCTCCATAAGTACACTGTAACAGTAATTTCTGTTTGTATGCAATGCATATGGATTAGAATTTAGTGGTGCTCTCTCTTCCACTTCTGTATACAATAAGCCTGACCTAAACGGGCCCTTTGTCATTACAGGCCCTGGGCAGTGCAACATCATACTGACAACAGTAATGTGCTTATACTGACAACCCGACTGTTCGTTTTACATGATTTTGTAATAATTTAAATAAAACAACATGACCTTCCAGTGGGAGACATTTCGTCCCCCTTTTCCTTCTGCGAAATTTTTCAGTATGCTTTTTGGCTTCCAACCAGTGAAATGCGGTAGAGTACGGCCGGTAAATGATTCACAAACCACGATTTAGTGCCGTTAAGACGATTTATTTAAACGTCACGAGACTGCACATAGGTGCAATCGATTTCGAGGTGCAAAGTGTTTGTTATCTTACTTTTGTGGCAGGTGGGGATAAGTGATTTCCAAAGACTTTTTATTGTACTGAAATAATCTTTTGTCACAAAGTAACAAGGTAGAGGTAAAGGTGGATAAATGGGCCCCCACTCTGTTTTTTTTATATAACACCTTTTATTTTTGGTATAATCACCTAAAATTAAGATAAAACATTTCTCTAGTATGTCCTGCAATAGTTACATGTTTTGGTCCAACTTTTTAATATTTAAAACAAAATTTTATTTTTTTCCTGATACTCTGCATTTTGTTGCGTCAAGAATTTGTGCTGGTAATATGGGCTCCAAGGTAGTTTGAAATAGAAAGAAACAAAATTTTGAAAAATATAATTTTATTTAATTTTTCTGTATAATGAAAGAAAGATTCACTCTGAACATTGTTAATTAGTCTGCTGGTAGGATGATTTTCACAGCCTACGCCTAGCCTATTTACAATAGTCACACACATAAGCATCTTTTTCGCATCCAGCGCATTCGTTTTGAGCCCACATCTCACACGCTATACACTGGACCCAAAGTTCACCTTTTGTGTCCTTTGAAAAAATCCCTTCACAAAACAGACATACAGCGTCATCAACATCAGGGACAGAAACACCAACTTTTTATTTCTTGTGCAAAGCTGATAGGCCATGCGCCTGACGCCATTTCTGGTAAGGCCGTAGAATTTGGATTCCATAATGAGAAGATATTTAACCAGTTCGTCCTCAAGTCCCTGTGGTGAAACCGGTGGAAAGCCTTTGGAGCGTAGAACGAGTGACAGAGTACACTTTAACCGCTTTTTTCAACCCAATTTTTTTCTCTTTAATAGCTACAATAGCATTTGCCATATTTGCTTTGTCCCACGATTGCCGTTTCGATTTTTTTGGGGGTAAAAGATGTGTTAGAGGCATCTGAAACATAACGAGTAGCAATATCTAATTGATTTTACGGGGTCCATAATACCAGCAGCAAAAGGGGCCCATTTATCCACCCTCGCCATCTTAGGAAATACGATCTTGCCTACGATTAGTTTGGTTCGCAACCGACGTTAATTAACGTAAAACGGTATCCCAACAGCAAGCCAAATACGTACCTTACCTTAGTTCTACTAATAACATGTTAGAAATTTGAGTTTTATTCAAGTAAACACTAACCTTTCAAAGTTTTGATGACAGCGAAAAAATTCACAGCACAACTACTCACAAACCATGACAGCTACTACGTCTGTGCACTGTACAGTGAGGTTTGGCAACTAGTTGTAGTAGTTCATGTGCTCCCCGCTAGAATTCGTGGCCGGTACTTCCAAATATGTAGGGGGCCCATAATACCAGCAGGGGCCCATTTTTCCACCTTTGCCTCTAAGTGTATAATTCGTATCTATTTTGTAGGAAACTGTAATCGTGATGGAAGATTATACACCTGAATGTGTGACACAACTGGTAGGAAAAAACGCTGCATATTAACCAAACCCCGCGCCTCCTCTCCGTATCCTCCTATGACACGAGCACGGAATTGTCCTCGCATACCGCTACAGAGCTGTTCCTAGCACAGCTGAGAATTGGCAACATCGTCAGAAACATTAGGCAACACTGTGACAGGGCAATCACTTCCGCGTATGGAACTGAATTGACTCGATAAATTCACTTGATATTCCCTTTCCATTTGAATGACTCGTGCTATGTAATCCTCATGTAAACTAAGACACTGAGACAGAAAATTCAGTTTTTTGCCTAAAGAAATGCTATTCTTCACATAAGTGACAACGTTTATTATCTTTTACGATGCGTTATGAGGCTGAGCGACAAATACCATGATGAGAGCGGCGTAGAGGCAGCAGTGTGTCCGTAGCCCGGTGGTACCGCCCGTGTCTCGGGTCAGAACGGCTCAATCAGTCGTCAGTTCTAACCGTGGTAGGGGCCAGCGTATGTGAGCTTTTTTTCTGATATATTTTATGGAGCTGCGAATTTCCAGAAAAAATTCTGTATCGAAATCGGAAGAAAACCTTTACACATCAAATCCTCTTGGTAGTTCGACTCAGTAAGTTGTGTTAATGGTCATAGATCTTGGCTTTGTGACTGCCAAGCTGCTTCGCAATACCAGCGTCTCAGAAGAAATTCGAATCGACCATCAGCGATACGAATTTCAATATTGTTCTTCACTTAAGACTCACATGCCAGGGTGATAAGTAGGGCCTCTATGCTAAATTTCCACAGTAGCAATTAGGAACTCCCTGCAGACATTTGCTAACAGCGGTTCTAGCAACTTCCTTTTCCTCTGGGTAGCTTCAAATATGGGCAATTTTGTCGCCTTAAATCCAGTTGAATATTTTAAATATCACTTGTGAACAGCGTTCACTTCTCCATTAATTAAGGTATAGACCTCAAAACAAGCAATTTGCCTGAGTAGCTATAGAGCAGGTTCTGATAGGTATTGACACAATCTTTTGCATCCATTTACCATAGAGAATCAAAGAAAGAAACCAAACACATTACATTACATTTACTCTCTGTGCCTTGACTAACACATGTGAATCCATGACAATAATAAATTATTTGAGGAACCTCCCGTGAAAGGAAAAAGAACAGAATGTGACGCTTTAATTGTAGTGCACTGGATCAGAAACAATGAAATTAATTCTGTGCCACATTGACGTATTGCATTCTAGTATAATAAAATAATCATCAAATAAAAACGGTTTTGTGCCTCCTTTGCTATCAAGAGTGAAACACAAATCGTAGACAGATTTTATGGGTCACCACTCAACATTATTAAAGCATTTTACATGGTCGAGAGTGCGGAGTGGAGCAGACAATGCAGGCGAGACAATGCAGTGCCTCAGGCCCCGCCGGTTCGCAGTAAACGGGTCCTAGAGAACTCAGACGCATGCGGTGTTCAGAGGCAGATGGTCGGCAAAGAAATCTTTCGCTAAAACATTGTTGGACCAAACTATTATTACCAGTGTGACAGAAAGAGAAATCTATTGTAGATTCGCTTGAATTACACTCATAGCTTCAGCACCGAGAGGAAAGGGGCGATAAAAACTTTGTCGGCGTGTGCTTTTAGTTACCAGACGTCGTATTAGCTACGTCAAGACTACGGTCGTAGTCAAGAATAAAGTACTAAGACTGAAGTCATGACTTCCTCTGGGAAGTGCCGCAGACTACAATGTTGCCACATCGAGCATATTGCCCGACATAGGATTCTGAGAGGAGCACGACTGTATTGCCCACCTTATGTGAACGACTCGGCGGTCAATTTATTGCTCTAAGACTGTATCTACAACACATATTGCACGCTGAAGACCCAGAAGAATTAAAAAACAAAAGTAGTTTATGAGAGCAACGTTAACTATAGCGTTCGAAGTATTCATAGTATTGTATACGTGTGTGTAAATGCCTTCCAATTCCCACTCAAGGAAGACAAGGATACACAGTCTAGCTTCAATATTATAAATTCGCCTCAGTTTTCGGAGGAACTCAGAATTAGGTTGGTAATCATTTTGAATATTTAGCAGTACTGTACCCATTGGTGTTAAACTCGTTTTCATCCAATGATTCCCGCAGATACAGGAACACTACATGTGATACCTCATAGACAAAATACTTACGCAGTGCTATCAGACGAAAAGATCAACCTGACACAAACTGTGGGAAGTTTGTTTTACAACCTTCGTACATGGATAATGAGCTTTTTCCTATTTGAGATGTCTGTGAACATTGCTGCTTGAGATGATTTAGGACGAAACTAAATTTCTTCAGCTACGACAATGTTTAAAGAAATCGTGGTTTGTGAATCGTTTACCGGCCGTACTCTGCAGCATTTCGGTGGCTGAAAGGCAAAAAGCTTACTGACAAAATTCACAGAAGGAAAAGTGGGACGAAATGTCTCCCACTGAAAGGTCATGTTGTTTTATTTAAATGGTTACAAAATCAGTTAAAACGAACAGTCAGGTTGTCAGTATAAGCACATTACTGTTGTCAGTATGATGTTGCACTGCCCAGGGCCTGTAATGACAAAGGGCCCGTTTAGGTCAGGCTTATTGTATACAGAAGTGGAAGAGAGAGCACCACTAAATTCTAATCCATATGCATTGCATACAAACAGAAATTACTGTTACAGTGTACTTATGGAGCCCAATGAGTGAATTGCGTATTTCCCAGTGAGAAAGATCACTGGCAAACAGTCTTCGCTACATTACGTTACTTAAACTGGTGTCACTCTGACCTAGAATTTATGGTCAGCGACTAAGTGTAAGGTCAATGAGTCGGATGCGAGATTTGCAACTGTGAAATACTTTTCTACATTATAGAAGCGAATATTAAATTTGACCTAACATTGCGAAAATTTTGTACTTGGATAGCTTAGAATGAAGATATTTCTGTTTATTGCAAAGGAAACCAACTGATTTTCTAAAACATTGTCTGTCATACACAACTTGAAACAGGTCATGTCGACCAAATCATTAGGAAGAACTGACAGCGACGTACATCGGAAGGCAGTTAGATCTCTTTGCCTTCTGGCAACACACACACACACACACGTTCTTTTTTTTATTATTTGTTTGTTGTGCTCGACTGTCGGCGAGGCACGAAAACGACTGTGAACGAATTTCTTAGTTTTGAGTACACTTACGAAAGAAATATAAAAACAACTATGAGTGTTACTGATTTATGATGCTTAGTTTGCAGTCAGTTCTGAGTATTATTAGTAACTACGCTCCAGTCCCTAAACCTAGTTACAGAAATGCGAATCAGACGCATAACGTATTCCAGGCCGTAGCAGCCGCGACTTGGAGACACCAGCTATGGTCACTTCCCAGCCCGCTGTAAGATCACATCGGTTCGTCTTCTTCCTGCTGGTATTGTAACTGAGATTTGTCAACAAGGCAACGTATGTTTGGCAACTCTGTGATCGACGAGTTACTTCCTGGTGTGCACGGAATTAAGCCTCAAAGTTCACTTGATTTTACCTGTCATTTCCATTGAATAATCTGAGTTATTATCGCTTGAGGTATAACAAAAGATTGTAAATTTACGGTTTTCAGCCCAGGAAAGTCGTTGCACGTGGAAATCGCAACTACTCTCGTCCTTCAAATAGCGGTTTACGAGTTCTAGCCACTACTGGTCTTGTAAGAGGAAGTTCAGACGCATACTTCTCCGCCAGCTCTGTGGTAGCGTGCTGACCAGTGAAGAGGCATCTGAGATGGTTCGCAGTTCCAGTCTCACTGTGTGTAGCGTTTTTATCCATTCTGCGAAAGAGCTACAAACTGTCAGATCAAACATCGATAAGGAAATCGCAAGAAAATACTTTCGGCTCATAGTGCAATGGTGAAAAACTTACAATGCTGCACAACAGGTAACGCCTCTTTCCGCTGCTGACAAGTAAATTTTGGGTTTCTAGGAATACATAACTTTATTTATGAAATGCCACATTTGCATACCTCTTGAGTATGACACAACATACCAATTAAACACAGACCCAATCAAAATCTAAGTGAGTAGTATTTTACCAATTCGTGACTATAGAGGCACGCTTGTGTACAGATACTCAGTTTTATTAAAACAGACTTTCGTCGTAAGGTTATCGTGGGTAGTTTTATTTCATTTTTTGTAATACTGTTCACAATTTTCGTAAGGTTTTCTTTAATGGTGTTAAAACAATAGTAAACATGAGAGAGAAATTAATCATCAAAGATATATGCGAATTCTCTGATGTCATCTAGAACAGTCTGGAAATGCACATGCAGTTTATTGATTACATGCATGTAGAAAACTTGTTCTACGTTAAAGCTCTCAAACAAGGTTTGAAGAAGAATAAAGTTCCACTACCAGACGACAGAAAATGTAAAAAATACTTTTCCAACGTATTTTGGCACGATGCGCTCTACCCATACATAATACAAGAGTTTCGAGATGCATCTACTGTCTGGCTGTCTATTAAGCCCGAAATGAACAAAATGTCGCAGAAGTTAGCCCTTTTTCCACACACGACTATTTTGGGTTGAGAAGTAAAGGAAATTATGTTACAAGTTCAATTAGATTGATAATTTAAGCAGACAGTAGAATTGCATTTTAAAAAATATAGCAGTGAATGTACTCGAACTCGCGACATCTTATCTACCACACACGATACTTACCATTACGCACCTAGTTGACACATAGCTACAACAGCTGTAGAAGTCAAGAACAATTTCTCCAGAACTTCTGCATTCCACAGCGCTGTGGGATAATGCATATCGCCAGGTCAATACTTATGAGAGTCAAACAGTTATACCTTTTCTTTTGCACTGCACGACGTTTTCAACAAACCGATAGCGCAATAGAGTAGCTCAAGTGGAAAGGAACACTTCCTATTTTAATTTCTGCATCCTACACTGTTGGCTGTTCTGTGTTGGTGGTAGTTACGCGATTTTATTTCGGTGATTACAAAATAGAGTCGAATGTCTGCACTGGGTAATTGAGGCAGCTAGTTCATGGCGATTCGGTCAAACCAAGTAAATGAATGTACTAAACATGCTGCAAATTGATACAGGGAGCCTGTGTTTCAGAATTCTCAGCTAGTGTGGTACAACGGCGTTATGATAGAAAAATGAGCCCCTAGGCAGGGGATTTGGTGGTATGTGGTGCTGATGATAGGTTCTTATATCTATGGTCTGGATTCGATTCCAACTTCGGTCAATGATTTTAGATAGGGAGAGACAGATTCTATTCTCTTCTGGCTACACACTGTGAAGAAGATATAATGGCATTGCGGTCTGAAATTCACATTAAAAATGATATTACTTCTCTACCAAGTAGACCTTCGGTTGAAACACAATAAAGTCTGGAGTGGCGACATGTAGAAACTCTATCCCCAGTAATCTTTATTATACTAGTTATTTATTTCTAGTGACGAAACAAACGCTATGTAGGCTCACAGGACACTTACTCCGTCTTTTATCTGAGCTTCTGTATGTCGATAAAATTGATTATGAACTGGGAATGCAACTCAGACCGCCCTTAACGCGGAATTCGATCCCTTCGTGACAATACAACTCGGCTACAGTTTGTTTTTTGTTCAAAACTCCAGATTCCTCAACGTCTCTACATATTGCGTGTGAATGGGTTCGAATCCTGGCCCGGCACTAAAGATTGCATTATGCATTATCAAGCTCTAGCATGAGAAAACCTATCTGCTGGTGGATAATAATTTCGATTTTTAATGTATTTTCATTCGTTGTCAACACTAACGATATTTGACGTTTTTGACTCCCAGGGAGACACACAACTATTTGCGAGATCACTGTAAGTTCAAGATGTTATTCCGAGCTGCTGGTGGAGAAAAATTCGGTAGCTGACGTCTCTTTGTGTGTAGTCAACAACTACATGCGTGGAGCTCTATTCTCAGTCAGCACTGAACTCTTCGTCATATTATTTCTAGTTCTAACATACTCACATGTCGCTGCTGTTGCAAAAAACCCATATTTAACGTTCGTTTTCTCCAGTATATAACAGCGATAGGTGCCGGGTTGGAGTCCTGGGAAGGAAAAAATTAATGTTTCGTCTCATCATTTCAGTTAAAACTTCTAGCTACTGCCGAGAAAATCCAATATGTCACAGTTGATTTTGCTTCGATATCTGTCTTATTAGGTTCTGGGTTCGAATCCCTGTCCATCACAAAGCTTTACCTCGCGGTATTCCAAATAAGTTACTTGTTAAGAAGCAATATTTAACATCTCTCGTAGTTCGTTAACAGGGACAAAGCTGCTGCGTAGGAATTCGTGTCCGTTAAAAATGTTTGCGTTATGTAATTTAAAGTTGGTATTTGCTAACTGATACTGTCTAAAATCGAGGTATTTCGCTCTCTGTATGCCTAATCAGGAATGACTGATAGTTTCCGTCAGTCACGAAATCTTTGCTTAGTCTGCATGACCTCGGTTTGAATCCATATGCAGAAAGATACGGTTCTTCGTGTCATTTGTAGTTCATACATATTCTGAACTAGCTGCTCGTGAATAACTTAAATTTTTAATGTCATTTTGTGTTAAATAATTAGTACGGTATGTTACTTTGAAGAGGAAATCATGAATACGACGAACGTACTACGTGCATTATCTATCTGACGTAATAATGAGAGTGGTAACATTTCAGGTATGTCATTTATTGTAATAAGGTGTTCCCTGATATTTGTAGTGTCGTAGTATTACTTTACATCTTGAGTTATTGCGATACAGAGCAGTGTTTTCTAGTGGTGACTTGTTGGAACCATTTTCAATAGTCAAACGACAGTACCAAGGAGCGATTAGAGGACCCGCTAGACAGCTGCGTTATGTGGGTTGCATGCGAATCAGGCGAAATGCAATTCAGGTCGTTCGGATACTTTTGAGCATGACTGTACTTCACTTGTGTCATTCGCCTTGTTTCTGGGATGTCAGCTGGAAGAATTCAATTACAGTGCCCGTATTCTGGCATCTCTTGAAGAAAATAAGACTATTCAGTGCTTTCCAGAATGCATGTATAGATTTCTTGCTAAGCAGGTTAGATATGTGCAAACATAGGCAGTTAACTAAATGTTTTCGAGTGTGTGAAATTAAAACAAAACTGTTATCAAGAATTCGCCTGCCGTACAGTCAAAACGAAGTTTAGTTATGTTTCTGAATGACCAGTCTACGTCCAGAACGACTTTACACCATAATCTCAAGGCGGTGTTGGGTCAGTAGTAAATACACTAAGGAAACGCAAAGTGTTACATCTTGAAGTTACAGTCCAATATTCATCAAGCTTTGTGGAATTGTTCATCTCATAACGGGTATGAAATGATTTAACTTTCATTCCAATTGGGACTTACGTGTATTGTCTACATCAGTATGAGGTGAAGCAAGTCGCCTCCTAAAGTCATATTGACGAATTTCTTGCCTTGCCTAAAATAAATGCGGTGTCCGTTCATAAGAGTGTGTGGCTGGAGGCTGGCATGTAGGTATACGTATATCGTATCCTACACATGCTCTATGAGTGACAGATCAGAGGACTGCGCCGGCCATCAATGATCCATCCATATCTCGAGGCGTTAGTGCTGTGAACATTAGCCTGGGACCTTATCATCCTGTAGAAAAAGCCATTTGGTACCCTGGTTGTGAAGCATACGAGAAAAGCATTGACCGTTTTTGTCACATACTTACCATCATTCAGTCTCACATCAGCAATTACCATATCAGCCCACTTACCATATCAAATAGCTCCACGCACCATGTTCCAGGAACTGGGGAAGTATGGGCCTCGAGAGTAGCTATATTCCTATGTCGTCTGTGGACATCTTGGCGCCGATCAGGCCACCACAACCGTAAGTGACAACACCACTCAGCATCCCAGTTGACTCACGTTCTGCACTATGCAGGACTATTTTCTCTGGTGTGGTGTCAGCAGAAAACAATTCATGGTAATTCCCGACCTGAATCTAGCTCTTAGTAATTTGTTCCCTACGGTCCGTGGTGACGCTCTGCCCACTTACCTCTGCCAGGGTTTCGGTTATTTATTTAGTTAGTTACATATTACATAGAGCATTTGAACGTTTGAACGAGTCATTTTACTGCATTTGTATACGTCCTCATTGATTAAGCCCGACCAACACACATACATGCATTGATCAAAAATGATAGTGCATTGAGAATGGCTAGTTCCCAGCTGAAATCTAGATCTGCCAATAAAATTGAAAAAGGAAGACTGATAGCTGAAATCTATTATTTACAAGTCAATATAACAGTCTCCGAGTGCAACAGCCTTCTGAATGGAAGGTAACCCAGTAGGTACACGTGATTAAACATTAATGAATACACTATTATTTTAGTCTTGCTGATGCAACTACACTTGAAAGCATTTTTTTTACTGACTACCAGTTTTAAGTCGAAATTCGTCAATGGAATAGTAGATATTTTTAGGAGAAATAATTCTAAGTTGATTTAAAACTTATTTTTTATATCTGTCGGTTATTTTATGTTATTGAGCAAATAATTAAAACTTTTTGTTACTGCATAGTGAACTCCTTTCTGCCCCACTGACAGCTTTATTAATAGGCAAAAATGTCATTTTCCCCCTATTGTAGTAGGTGTGGACATCACTCTTCTTACTGAGCTGTGATGGACTGTTTATGACGAATTTTGCTAGCGAACGTGTGTTTTGTGACGGTACTGTGACGGCGCAGTTAAAATGCCTCGCTCCTTGAAAAGATACATACATGATGTCCGTGTGTGAACACCACATATTATTCTTAATGTTCGCTTTTGTGCAACTAATACTTTCTATCTAAGTGATGATTTACCCCATAATATCATTCTGTAAGACATTATTGAGTCGAAGTATGTCAAATATTTCAGGACGTTTATTCGTTTGTTTCCAAGATTAGTAACTATGTGAAGGGCAAAAGTAGTTGAACTTAATTGTTTGAAAAGCTCAGTAAGATGCATCTTGCAGGCAAAAATTCATCAGTATGTACGAGAAGGAATTTGGAGCATTCTACCCTGTTTACCGGCTCCTGATCTTACGCTACATCAATTGTTGGTATGATTCTATCTGTAGTACAGAACTGAATAGAGTGTGTTTGGGTTCAAATGGCTCTGAGCACTACGGGACTTAACAGCTGTGGTCATCAGTCCCCTAGAACTTAGAACTACTTAAACCTAACTAACCTAAGGACATCACACACATCCATGCCCGAGGCAGGATTCGAACCTGCGACCGTAGCGGTCACGCGGTTCCAGATTGAAGCGCCTAGAACTAGTGTGTGTTTTTTTTTCCAAATTTAGTATCTAATATTTTGGATCTCCTTCTGAGGGTAACATGTTGAAGGTGTAGCACAAGTTCAGTTAGCTTAGTAGACCTAATTCCTGTAGCGAAATGTTGCCTTTTACTATATGTATAATCGTACAACAGTTTCAAAACCAATGGGAACAACGTTGCAGAAAATTCGGCATTTCGAAGGGAAGTAAGGTGGCTATACCATCGTCCACCTTCTTAGAAAGATGTCGGTAAAATCTTATTGGAATTCGTAACACACTGACGGAAAAAAAATCGCAGCACCAAGAAGGAGTCGTGCGACATAAGCGAAAGCTGATAGGCGTGTTTATGCAGCTGAAACATGGTGTCTACTCAAATCTGGAGCCAGATGCATAAGAGTGGCGCTAGTGGCGCCACTGTGAGGCATAAAATCAGGTTTGCTGTAAATTCACGCTGTGACGGTCGTGAGCGTTAGTTATCCTTGTGATTGGACGTGGTGAGATGATGTTAGTCCGGAATGTCTTTAAGTCGACAAAGCCGCTATTATCAGACCTCACTGAGTTTGAAATAGGTCGTGTAGTAGGGCTACGAAAAGCTGGATGTTCCTTCTGCAACACCGCAGCAAGACGTGGCAGGAATGTAGCCACGGTACATGATTGGTGGCAGCGGTGGTCACGAGAATGTACGGTCGCAGGAAGACCGGGCTCCGGACGACGACGTGGCATTACTGATAGGGAAGACCATCGTGTTCCACGAAAGGCAATCGATTACTTCAAGGACAGCCCCGAGCCAGACGCCCAGACCCCAAACCAGCGTCATTTACGACTTAAATGGTGTAAAGCGAGAGCTGATTGTTAGGGCGGAATGGAGATCTGTTGTGTTTTCTGATGAAACCTGGTTCTGCCTCGATACCAGTGACGGCTGTTTGTCGGTTAGAGGGTGGGCAGCTGAGGGCCAGCAACCCTGCCTATCTGCGTGCTACAAACACTGGACCTACACCTCGGGTCATGGTCTGGGATGCACTCTCATGGTTATTTCATTCGAAACCTGCCTCGGGCGTGGATGTGTGTGATGTCCTTAGGTTAGTTAGGTTTAAGTAGTTCTAAGTTCTAGGGTACTGATGAACTCAGATGTTAAGTCCCATCGTGCTCAGAGCCATTTGAACCATTTTTTATTGCATTCACTCTGACTGCAACTTTGTACTGCAATCTGGTGATTCGACCTGTTGTGCTGCCATTCATGAACAGCATTCCAAGGGGTGTTTTCCAACACGATAACAATTGTCCACATACCGCTTTTGTAACCCAACATGCTCTACAGAATGTCGACTTGTTACCTTGGCCTGCTCGATCACCAGATGTGTCCGCATTGGGGCACATATCGGACATCATCGGACGACAACTCCAGCTTCACCCACAACCAGCATTAATCGTCCCTGTATTGGCACACAGAGGATAACAGGCATGGAAATGGATCCCACAAACCTACATCCCGTACCTGTACAACAGAATGCATGCACGTTTGCATGATTGTATTCTACAGTCTGGGAGTTACACTGGTTATTAATTTAACAGCATTTCACATTTATAATGGCTTGTCTCGTGCCTACATTAACTTGTGATCTTTCATTAATAAAATGTTAGTTAGGCAAATGTATTCCCGAAATTTCATTACTCTAATTATGTTTCATTATGTCTCTACTTTAAGTATGTCTTGCGATTTTTTCTATCAGTGCAAACTTAACAAGCTAATTTTTTGTTTATGTACATATTTATTTTACCTGGCATGATTTGGGCTTTCAGACTCTCTGCCGTACATCCTTAGAGAGTTGACAATACAATATATGTAGTGTATAATAATAGTAATAATAATAATAATAATAAAATTTTGTCAGCCTGTCTCCTGAAGAGAACACAAGAACAACTAGAATCAAAATTATCTGAATACCAAGCAGGATTTAGAACAAACAGGTCATGCCCAGAACAAATTTTTAACCTCAAAACCATAGTCAAAATGCGAGCTCTCAGACAAAAGCCATTAGTATGCACATTTGTAGACTTTAAGAAAGCATACGATTCAATAGATAGACCCTCATTATTTCAAATTTTAGAAGAAAGGGGATTAGATTACAAGACACGAGAACTAATAAAACAAACACTAACTGACACGAAGTCTAAAATAAAATTCATGGGAGAAATTTCGGAGCCCTTCGGCATTCAGACAGGTGTGAGACAAGGCGATGGACTCTCTCCTCTTTTGTTCAACATCGTTCTTGACAAAGTTATGGAGGAATGGGAGAAACAACTACGGAAAAATGAGTGTTGGAAACCAATTTCACTTGGCTTTTCCAAAAACAATCTTTACATTCCATACCTCGCTTTTGCAGATGATCTAGCAATACTAGCGGAGGATGAGCAGACCGCCATTAAACAGATTGACACACTCAAAGAATGTGCTGAGAAAGTTGGGCTACAAATCTCATTTGAAAAAACTGAATTCCTATGTTCAAAAGTAGAAATTGCAAGCTTAAAAACAAAATATGGCAAAATCAATAGAATCCCGTATTTTAAGTACCTCGGAGAATACATTGAACCAACAGGCCAAGAAATAGTATCACAGCAAAATCGTTTACAAAAAGTCAAAAAAGCATTCTGGTTAGTCCACAACCTCTACAACAAGAAATCCTTGTCAAGACAAACTAAAATTCGGCATTACAATACCGTCATAAAACCAACAGTCCTCTATGCAAGTGAAACACTAGTACTGAACAGAAAGCGAGAACTCGAAGACATCAAAAAAGAAGAGAGAAAAATCATTAGGAAAATTTTAGGAGCGAGACAGACTAAAGATGGCTACAGACTGCAAACAATCAAAACAACAGAAAAGTTTTCAAACATAGAAATTGATTTTAAGAAAAGGCGACTGAAATTCTTTGGTCATCTTAGCAGATTACCAGAAAACCGTTTGACCAGAAAGCTAATAAATTACGTAACCTCACTTAAAGCTTCAACACCTTGGATGATCGAAGTTAGAAAAGACCTCACCAACGCGGATATAACAGCAACCGATATTTCAGACAGAGATACTTTTAAGCACAAAGTAGAGAAGTGGAAAGTTTTACCAGAGCAACCAAAACAAAAACAGTACAGACCGAAGTGGTCAGAAGAGCGAAAGCAAGCCTTCTCAAAAAGAATGAAGATCTATTGGAGCAACAAGAAGAACCAAAAAAAAAGTTGATTGTCATTTGCTTAATGTCATTTGCTTAATGTCTTCCGTTATTGGGAGAATTCATAAATAATAATAATAATAATAAAATGAATGTAATATTTAAAAATAAGTCTAATTAACACAGTGTGGGTTTGTCGTGATATGTAAGAGAAATGTATGGTACGAGCATAACAGGTATTGACCTGGAGAAGAAGAAAAAATAATGGGGTAAAATTAGCAGGTGAGATAGAGAAAAGAAATAGGAACATATAGGGGTGAAGAAATCTTGTATAACTTTGACAGTGTGGTAGAAAAACTGGATTGCTGTTGGACTCCCGGAATCGAGTTATATGGTCCAAATGGCTCTAACCACTGTGGGATTTAACATCTGAGGTCATCAGTCCCCTAGACTTAGAACTACGTAAACCTGAATGATCTAAGGGCATCACACACATCCATGCCCGAGGCGGGATTCGAACCTGCGACTGTAGCAGCTCGGGTTATATAAGTCAATGTTTTGGTCAAGTGCTATTTATAAATGGAGTACCATACCAAAACAAGCACATTGCGAGCATATAAACGCCACTGGGGACACTCTGAATGACATCCAATCCGATTTAAAAATTTTACATCGGAAAAAAATGCTCTGATCAGAGAATTAGAAGAAATTGAAATCTATAACTGAACTCTCTACATGAACAACCCGGCTTTAGCCACAGCGCCTATTTCGACATCTTCAGACATCTGGTGTGAAAGAGAATTTCTGAATGCGGTCTGGACGCACAGTGGCTCATGGTAACTGATACAGCCTTTATTATGGGAGCTGTGCTTCATGCCGTTAGCAACCTCGCGGCCCGGCGACGTCAGCACAGGCGGATGGACTGGCCGCGCCGCCCGCTCTGCCGCTGCTGTCGCCGACGGTCGGCCGGGGCTCACACCGAGTGCTGACGTCACCTGCACTGCTCCGCCCGCTTCTGCATTCACAGTTGCCGAATTTCAGTTCCGTCTTTATATTATAGTTTCCTTTTTTGCGTGTTTCTTTAAGTTGCTTTACATTGGTATCTCATGCTGTCCACCTTATTTAAACTCGTCTTTACTTTCGATATAATATTTTGCGTTGTATCACGTAAAAATTTGTGTGCAAGTAATACCTTTGTGATCCAGCAGTATAGATGCAGACTTCAAGCACATTTCAAATTGTTTTTATGCTTTCAGCTTTTGTCCTACACAGGAGGTCCCTCCTAAGAGCCCCCAGGCACACTTTCTCTGGTGTTTCCTCAGATATTTGCAATTTCTTTTTTTCAGTGTGTAGCTGGAGACATTCCAGACAAATACTAGTCATCGCGTTTTTTATGCGACGGAAAGCGTCGGTTTGTTTCCCATTACAAACAAAATGGTTTTCAGAGCGGAATTTTACGTGCCCATTCCATAGAGCGGTCCCAGACTAGTCTAGTGCGAAACTTGTATGAATTTGTATTAAAAGGGGTAGTAAACACAAAGAATAACCAGTATTCCAGCAGCAACCGAGCTGCTGTATGGCGGTAGCAGCAGCGCAGACCAGGGCAGTGCCGTCACTGCTGGAGTACTGGTTGTTCTTCGTGGTTTAATGTGATCGATGTACCGAACGGACACATAGAATTCAGACCGAGCGAGGTGGCGTAATGGTTAGCACACTGGACTCGCATTCGGGAGGACGACGGTTCAATCCCGTCTCCGGCCATCCTGATTTAGGTTTTCCGTGATTTCCCTAAATCGTTTCAGGCAAATGCCGGGATGGTTCCTTTGAAAGGGCACGGCCGATTTCCTTCCCAATCCTTCCCTAACCCGAGCTTGCGCTCCGTCTCTAATGACCTCGTTGTCGACGGGACGTTAAACACTAACCACCACCACCACATAGAATTCCACTTTAAAAGTCATTTTGTTTGTAACGCGAAATAAGTCAACACTTTCCGTCCCTGCTGGGTGTCACATAAAAGACACGTCACAAAAACGAAATTGCAAAAAGAAACGAAATGAGCGTATGGCATCGTTGGCCGGGGAAGTTTGGGCGCCAAGCGCAAATCTTAGTTCAATCGACGCCATATTGGACGACTTCCACACCGGTGATGAGGATGAAATGATGGTGAAGACAACACAACACCCAGTCCCCGAGCGGAGAAAATCTCCAACCCGGCCGAGAATCGACCCTGGGCCCGCTTGTATGGGAGGCGAGCACATTACCACCCAACTAAGCAGGCGGACAACGGAATCGCAAATATCTGCCGAAACAACAGAGAAAATGCGATGGACGACTCTTAGGAGGGACACCCGATGTAATACATTCTTTTATCAAGCATGAAAGGAGCTGATATATGTGCTACCTCCTTTGAAGGAAACGTATTACAAATACAGATTTTCCACTTACATCTTATATATTTCAATTTTCTGTAACTGCTATTTTACTAACACCGACCATCGTAAATTTTACTTAATCTGGCAATATGCATTCCCTGGTCTTTTTCTTCTACGCGCCTACTTATCGCTGGTGTAATTTTTACGTAACTTGTTATATCTTTTCGTGCATTAATGAAGTCTATTTCATTGTTTTGTTTTTTAAATCTATCGATTTTTTTATATTTCCTCATTTTTTGATCTGATTATGGCTGCAAAGCCGAAACCAGTCATCAGTCTCAATAAAGTAGCATGGGTTCAAGAAACTGGCTTTCACAATCTCATCCGACACAAAGGTCACAGTTTCTTTCGCATGTCCGCCGGCCGTGGTGACCAAGCGGTTCTAGGCACTTCAGTCCGGAACCGCGCGACTGCTACGGTAGCAGGTTAAAATGGTTCAAATGGCTCTGAGCAACTTCTGAGGTCATTAGTCCCCTAGAACTTAGAACTAGTTAAACCTAACTAACCTAAGGACATCACACACATCCATGCCCGAGGCAGGATTCGAACCTGCGACCGTATCGGTCTCGCGGTTCCAGACTGCAGCGCCTAGAACCGCACGGCCACTTCGGCCGGCGTAGCAGGTTCGAATCCTGCCTCGGGTATGGATGTGTGTGATGTCCTTAGGTTAGTTAGGTTTAAGTAGTTCTAAGTTCTCGTGGACTGATGACCTTACATGTTAAGTCCCATAGTGCTCAGAGCCATTTGAACCATTTTTTTCCTTCGCAAGTCCAAACTGCATCATTTCACAGACAGCAGGACTACTCAGTTCTGGAACGAATGATGATAGACGTTTGGTAAGTGAGGAGAGGTTTTGGGGAAACCGGTGACTAACAAGGGAACTTCCCCATCGCACCCCCCTCAGATTTAGTTATAAGTTGGCTCAGTGGATAGGCCTTGAAAAACTGAACACAGTTCAATCGAGAAAACAGGAAGAAGTTGTGTGGAACTATGAAAAAAAAGCAAAATACACAAACTGAGTAGTCCATGCGCAGGATAGGCAACATCAAGGAATATGTGTGGTCAGGAGCGCCGTGGTCCCGTGGTTAGCGTGAGCACCTGCGGAACGAGAGATCCTTGGTTGAAGTCTACCCTCAAGTGAAAAGTTTACTTTTTGTTTTCAGACAATTATCAAAGTTTAGGCACTCACACATAATCAACTTCGCTCTCCAAAGTTCCAGGACATGTTCAGATTTGCTTGGACATATGCAGGATTTGACGGTCTACACCGGAAAAATTTGAAAACGTTAAAAACATATGTTTTGACAGATCACAGGGAAAACTGTGCGACTGTGAAACTGTTGCATTGATTTGTTGCAGTTTATGTGACAAACTCTTATGTTTTCATCACTTTTTTAGGAGTGGTTATCACATCCACAAGAAAACCTAAATCGGGAAAGGTAGAAGAATCTTTTTACCCATTCGCCAAGTGTACAAGTTAGGTGGGTCGACAACATATTCCTGTCATGTTGAGCACATGCCGTCACCAGTGTCGTATAGAATATATCAGACGTGTTTTCCTGTGGAGGAATCGGTTCACCTATGACCTTGGGATCAAATGTTTTCGGTTCCCATTGGAGAGGCACGTCCTTTCGTCTACTAATCGCACGGTTTTGCGGTGCGGTCGCAAAACAGACACTAAACTTATTACAGTGAACTGAGACGTCAATGAATGAATGGACAGATCATAACTTTGCGAAAATAAAGAAATTAAAATTTTCGGTTGAGGGAAGACTTGAACCAAAGACCTCTCATTCCGCAGGTGCTCACGCTAACCACGGGACCACGGCGCTTCTGAGCTTACAATATCCGTGATGTTGCATATCCTGCGCATGGACTACTTAGTTTGTATATTTTGCTTTTTTTCCTTGTTCCACACAACTTCTTCCTGTTTTCTCGATTGATCTGTGTTCAGTTTTTCAAGGCCTATCCACTGTGCCAGCTTATAACTAAATCTGAGGGGGGTGCGATGGGGAGGTTCCCTTGTAAGAGACGGGTGAAGAAGATAGTGTGTGGAAATCATCTTGCCTACCCGGTCGCATCCACTCTAACTGAGCACAAGAAGGGCTAACGTGATGAAACAATCGAATTTTACACATATACTCGTACTGTATCTTACGCAGCCATACATGACTAGCTCGTGTCACCCATTCCCAGTACTTTTGTCGTGTTTAATCATATGAGATTCGGAAGAACTAGAGAGATTCGGAGGAACTAGAGACTGGAATGGCTTGAGCTGATGAACAGCCAACGTACACACTATAGATGATGCGAAGCTTCATTCTAGTTTACGCCGCTGTTCTGGACCGACACAAAGTGTAGATGATGTCCGCTACCAACGATATCTCACAGAGTCACATAGGGGCCTGAAAACGATCTGCTGTGACATCGAAACCTGTAAATATTGCTGATTGTGTTATTCTTACTGCATATGAGATACAATATTGTACCAATATTCACCATAAGATAGATATACCGAGATTGGAATAGTTTTTGTGTTATTTTTGGTGGCAATATTTTTTTAAACATTTTTTGGTGGTATCGTAGGCACCACGCTCTGCTGGGCTGGGGACCCATACTAATTCGTCAGGATGCAGACGATGGACCTGTGCAGCATCTTTAGATGCAATAAAACCATATCCAAAATTCTTCGATTTCTTACTTAAAACACAAGTCGTTGTTCCTCTTCTGCGAAATCTGGAGAAATATCTAGTACATCGAGTGGCGCATTGTCCGCCCCGGTAGCCCGGTCAGCGCGACAGCATGTCAAACCAAAGGGCTCGGGTTCGATTCCCGGCTGGGTCGGAGATTTTTCTCCGCTCAGGGACTGGGTGTTGTGTTGTCCTAATCATCATCATTTCATCCCCATCGACGCGCAAGTCGCCGACGTGGCGTCAAATCGAAAGACTTGCACCCGGAGAACGGTCTACCCGACGGGAGGCCTTAATCACACGACATTATTATTATTAGTGGCGGATTCACGTCTGCTGAGGATACTGCATCGGCTCGGAGTGGACGTCAATGACACCTTGATGCAGCGGTTTTGCTGCCCGTTGTCGAGGTAGGTACGCCCCGTCGGTAGCTCAGTTGGGTATAGCCGTGACCACGACGTGCGTGTTTTGCTTCATTAAATCCCTCCCAGAACACTGCCCGCGTTGTACCTTCAGCTGGACTGCGATGTCGGACGCTATGTAGTCGTGCTCAGTGCTGGCCTTCCAGTATGGTAGATCTTCAAATCCGTTGGACGGTGGGGTTCAGGGCAGCTTGTCTGAACTAGGGCCGTGTAGGTAGACCCTCGGACTACCTATCAGCGCTGGCTGCTGTTGTGGTACTTGATGTTGGACTCCATCAGCCGTGGCTTCGCATCGCTGATCGTCTCGTAGAACGGCAAGTGCAAGACAAACATTGGAACAATCTCACACTCAGCATGTTACCATATTGTAACCAGAAAATCGAGTGCTAACGACATAACGCCATCGAGCCTACTGATCGAGTGCTAAAGGGAGTGGAGGCAGAGTACCCTGCCGCCGAAGAGATACTCTGCTGTACGGCATCATTTGTAATGACTGAATAGATTCAGCTCTTCCCAGAGTCGCCAGTGTCCTCAGATCAGCAACATTTGCTTCACGTATTTGTTACAGGGTCTTTACTGCTTAGTCAGACTCCTGCAAGCTGTCATTGCGGCCTACTTAGTGTCTCTTACGTAATGTTAATGAGGGCGGTTCGGTCTGCACTGTTCTAACCTTCTGCTGAATAGCTCGCAGTCTCTCTTAAGAATGTCGAAGTGCCTGTCCTCCTGAACCAGATGTCTACACTACCCAGCTGGTGGGTGGCGGCGCTTCCGCGTGACTGAGTAACGCCGACTGCTCGAACTCAGAAAAAAAATTTACTCTCGAGTTTTTTTACTAATCTTGTCACGTAATAGCATGTAGCCAAAAGGGAAAATCCTACACGATGTGAGATGTAATTCTTCCAAGTTTCAATGCTGAGCCAATATTATGACAATGGAAATAACTGGATAGATGTCGCTGTGGCCAAGCGGTTCTAGGCACTTCAGTCCGGAACTGCTACAGTCGCAAGTGGGGACTGATGACCTCAGATGTTAAGTCCCATAGTGCTTAGAGCCATTTGAAACATTTTTTTTTTGATAGATGTCGTCGTCTGTTCCGAATATCTTTGCGCATTCCATCACATTTTATCCTGCTCACCAAGGTGAGATAACCCCCCCCCCCCCAATAAGCCCATTAGCTCTTACAGAGTCACCTTTACGGTAACAAACATAGATAAAGCCGGTGATAAGCTCTTCCACGCTCTTTTAGGATCATTAAGGGAGGCAAGGACTGCTCTTAGATGCTCTGTCCTGCGATAAAAAAAAAAAAACTACACAAAAGTGGAAATGACCTGGCTTTATTCTCATTTTTCCACAGAACGGGTGTATCGAAACATTCAAAATGTTTAGTATCATTAAGAGAGACTGAGTTCTGTAATACCTTCCTGTACTTTTAAGCCTTTGAAACACCCCGCTTCAAAATAGGAATCGAGACTTTGAGCTAAACCATGAGAGGATATTGAATCGGAAGTGAAGTCACTGCAACTTGCACACAACGCCGACTGCTCTACGCTTCCTCTGCTGGTTCAGTACGTAAATGCGGTCACGCTAACGCAGATGTAATTGTCAGTACAAGAGTGCTCATCACTGAGCCCGACATTCGACAGCAGTCGTAATTACTTTTGTGCTGGTAACAAACCGATGCAAATTAATATACATCGTCATCTGGTGGCTATTTCCATTTAGTACCTAATCACGGCTTCTGACCATCACAACTGAATTAACTAAAAGTTATATCTAAAACATATTCGCGCTTCATTACAGCTGTCGCCCCACATGTTTATTAATTAATGTTTTCAAAGCATCCGGAGCAACAAAAAGAAGATAGTTAAAAATGTTCTTGGCGTGCGGACAACCTTTCCGCGGCGCGCAACGTCAGTTCTCATGTTTGTGAACGCTAATAATGTGGCCGGCTCTGTGAAGGCGCTACATTTGCATATTGCATTAACTACAAACGGATACCCTGCAAAGGCCATTTACATTTCTCTGTGTCTGCATTTGAAACGTCAACCATAATGCAAATGCAGGAAAATCATATCGCGATTTATGACAGATAAACGGAAAAATATTGCGATGTAATATTTATCACAAAAATATGCTCTGAAATTCAGTAAACATTAAAAACGGTATGACCATTTTTAAGGATGTCCTTAGCGGAATCGACAATGTGGTGAAATTAATCTTTGTGGGGTACTGTACTTTAAACAAAGCAAAATGATCCCATGTGTAACTCTCCTCGCTTTTTTTGGAACTATGTTGAAATTCGGTGTTGTAAGAGTTACAGTATCGGGGACGAACAAAATATACAGTGTTACCTGATACGGTACAAGTCCGACATCAATACACAAAATAACCGGAGGCCACCCCAGAATCGACACATACAAACCCGTATAACAGACAGTACGAAAAGGAACTTTTAAGTTCGTCGTGCGATGTTGGAAAGAGGAAAGAAAAGTTGAGGCTAACGTCCTTCGACGGCGCTTTAATGAGAAGCGAGCATAAAATCGTAATCGACAAGAACAAGGCAAAAAGCAACCATAATATTTTTCAAAAGTATCATTCCACCATTCGACTCAAGTACTTGTAGAGAATTTATAGAAAACCTGAATCTGGATAGTCAGATGGGAATTTCAGTCTCATTATTCATGATTCTGAGCATAATGTTTCAACCAGTGCGCCATCTGAGAGAGGACTGTGCATCGATAACTATTACTTGTCCTATCATCGTCAGAACCTGTAATATTATTGGGATTTCCGTAGTATGAAAGCTGTGAGTACCCTTGGAAAGGCATTCAACTATCTTTATATTAAATGATCATCTTATGAGATGTATTCTTTGAAAGACATTTGTTTTATATAATTTACATAACTGTAAAGATGCGCATCTAGCGCGGACGCTAATACATCGATTGTGCAGTCAAAGAAACATTTTAACAGAAGCTGAACTGACGTTCCGCTTCGATCTAAATAAATGATGACAGTAAAAAACTTTGGTAGATCTTCAGATTTTTAATGTACTTCTGCTTGTAATGTGAAAACGTAAAGAAGGTCGACTTGAAGCTAGAAAAGTGAGCGGTCTTGCCAGCGTGCAGACAACATTATTAATTAATAAAATTCAAGTAATTTATGTTCGAAACTGTAAATCGGCAAGTTATTGTTATGAAGGTGTTGAACAGTGCAAGAATTGTCTTTAACGAAGGAGAAAAGTAATGACTGTAATTTGTGACAAAAACGTAAACCAAGGAAACAGCACAGGGCAGGCTGAAATCTGATTGCACCATACAGTTAGAAAAGTACTTATGTAAGTTATATTGTTTATAAATAAGCCCTAATTTGCTAGTGAGAATTGTTTGAATATATTTAGTGTTTACCAGATTTCTTATTCTGTTCTTTTCCTTTATACTTTTTTAACATCCATGCCATATTATTTTTATAAATGTCAAAATACTGCGGCATCCTGGTCGTGTACAGAAGGCCGCCCCTTGTCTTCTATACAACTCATAGCTGCCCCATTTATTAATGATTTCATTTGCAAATGCAATTTTTTTTACTGTTCATTGTTAAAGGTCCCTTAGGTAATTACAAAATTCATACGGATTACGTAAAGAAATCCCGGTTGCACTTTTCCAAATAACAAGTCTTTGCGTAATCAAAAACTAGCCTCCTTCTGACAACGATCAGGCGCCGACCAGAAGACGGACGTCTTCGACCGCTTTCGTGTCTCCTGTGGCAAAGCTGTGCCAGACTGGGAACACGACATTCTAGTATGAAACACAGATTTAAATTGATAGAATTGAAATATATTTAACCTAATAATAATTTTTTTTATCATACTAGAAACCGTCTAATCACAACTGAATAAAACAATGTTTTCTCGCCATATGCGGTCCGCCTTTATTGTTTGCAATGCTTCATCAATAGCCGCTGCTTTATACATTGAAGCGCCAAAGAAACTGGTATAGGCATGCGTATTCAAATACAGAGATACGTATTAGGAATAAGAGGGGTAGCTAATAACTGGTTTCCATCATACCTAGCAGATAGGGTACAAAGAGTAGAGATAACACATACTTCAAATCGATCTAAACATTAAGTAAAACACTTACCAGAACCAAAATACGTTAATATAGGGGTTCCACAAGGTAGCATATTAGGACCATTACTGTTCGTGATGTACATCAATGACTTTCCTAGTAGTATTACACATAGTGGAAAAATTCTCTTCGCTGTTGTCAGCAATATTATAATCACTGGGCAAACAACAGAACTCCTTGCAGAGAAAGCTAATGAAACTTCCAAGGAAGTATACTATTGGTCAATAAGCAATAAAGTGAGATTGAACATAAAGAAAACTAATGCTGTGAATTTCAGTTTGAAGAGGGAAAATGACAATGTTAAATTAAATGTAGACGGCACCTCTCTAGACTGTGTGACAAATGCAAAATTTCTAGGAATGAATATTGATTCTCAGCTGAAATGGTGTGAACACACAAAAGTACTTGCAAACAGAACGCCATCAGCATGTTATGCCCTTAGAATCCTATCATCAGTGTGTAACATACAGTGTCTTTTAGTTACATACTACTCATATGTACACTCCATTCTTAGCTATGGCATTCTTTCTTGGCGTGCAAATGCACAAAATATGAACGCAATTTTCAAACTCTAGAAAAGAGGCATAAGAATAATAACCAAAAACAGTAGTCGAGCTCGTTGTAAACATCTGTTCAAAACACTGGGGATTTTAACTATTCCATGTGAATATATTTACCAGTCAGTTGTACACATTAAAAATAACATTGTTAATTACTGCACAAACAGCTCTGTCCATGACCATGGAACAAGAACTAAAATCAACTTACATTTACCAAGAAAAAATAAACATAAAACTCAAAACAGCATTTTCTACCAAGGAATAAAACTGTACAATAAATTACCAAAATAAATTAAATAAATTGCAAAAATACACTTATTTAACAGGGCAGCTAAAAAGTACCTATTATGCAATACATTTTATACATTGAAGTATTACTTAGACAAAACAAAGTAGGGGTTTGCTTAAAAATGTTATGCAAATAAATAATAATAATTATTCTAAAACAGCCAACATTCCACATAACAGCTTCACACTATGTTTTTTCCCTTCTTTTCTCCTCTTCTAGAAAAGCTTACCCCCAAGCTATGCATAGCACAATACTAACACCTCTTCCTCTTTCTGAGCTCAACATCTCACTCATTACAGAGGGATGCTGACTCAATTTTTCAGGATAGTAAAAGGGAAGTTGCGGTTCAGAAAATAGCCCAGAAATCACCAATATATTGTGTGTGTGTAGTGAGTGAAGTGTTATGAAACAATGTGTGTATAGTGTGTGCAGTGACTGGTAGTATTGTATGCGTGAACAATGTGGCATTACATTATTTAATAAGTTAGTTAAAAAAAAGAGTATTGTATACCAGGAGTAAATCTCTGGACTAGAAGTCTGTAAGTGTATGTGTATACAAATTAGCTTATTTTAAATTGATCCAAACTTGTAAATACTTTGACATGTCCTATATCCTTGTAAAAAGAGATCTACGGATGAATAAAGCTGCTGCTGCCACTACTACTACTACTACTACTACTACTAATCAGGCAGCAAGCGGAACTGCGGTCGGCAACGTCTATATAAGACAAGTGTCTGGTGTAGTTGTTACATCGGTTACTGCTGCTACAATGGCAGGCTATCAAGATTTAAGTGAGTTTAAACGTTGTTTTATAATCGGCTCACGACCGATGGGGCACAGCATCTCCGATATAGCGATGAAGTTGCCATTTTCCAGTTCGACCATTTCACGAGTGTACCGTGAGTATCAGGAATTCGGTAAAAAACAAATCTCTGACATCGCTGCGGCTGGGAAAGGTTCTACAAGAATGGGACCAACGATGACTGAAGAGAATCGTTCAGTGTGACAAAAGTGCACCCCTTCCGGAAATTGCTGCAGATTTCAGTGTTGGGCCATGAGCAAGTGTCAGCGTGTGAAACAACATCGATATGGGCTTTCGGAGCAGACGGCCCACTCGTGTACCCTAGATGACAGTACGACACAAAGCTTTACGCCTCGCCTGGGCCCGTCAACACCGACATTAGAATTTTGATGGCTGGAAACACGTTGCCTGGTCGGACGAGTCTCGTTCCAAATTATGCCGAGCGGATGGGCGTGTACAGGTATGAAGACAACCTCATGAATCCATGGACCCAGCATGTCAGCAGGGGATTGTTCAGGCTGGTGGAGGCTCTGTAATGGTGTGGGGCGTGTGCAGTTGGAGTGATATGGGACCCCAGATACGTGTAGATACGAATCTGACAGATGACACGTACGAAAGCATCCTGTCTGATCACCTGCATCCATTCATGTCCATTGTGCAATCCGACGGACTTGGGGAAATTCCAACAGGACAATGCGACACCCCAAACGTGCAGAATTGCTACAGAGGGGCTCCAGAAACACTTGCGTTGGCCACCATATTCCCCAGACATGAACATTGTTGGCCATACCTGGGATGTCTTGCTGTTCAGAAGAGATCTCCACCTCCTAAGAGTCTTACGGATTTATGGACAGCTCTGCATGATTCATGATGTCTCCCTCCAGCACTGCTTTAGACATTAGTCGAGTCCATGCCACAACGTGTTGTGGCACTTCTGAATGCTCCCGGGGGTCTATACGATATTAGACAGGTGTACCAGTTTCTTTGGATCTTCAGTATATTTTGGAATTACGGGTGTAAACAATTCTGACACTTAACATTTTAAAGAACATAGCTCTTATTATAGGAAACAGCGAACTATAAATATTATAAATCAACTGGAAGCAGTCTTGATCGAATAAATTTTTTAATGTGATGACCGGTTTCGATCTTATCATAAGATTATCTTTAGACCTACAATGAACAAGAACCCTTACAAACGTACAAAGGACGAATTCGTATATTGATAATACAGTAAATAACGCTGATATACCATAGAGGTCTGGTAGAGGCGGTGGCGCATGGCAACCCTCTTGCTTGTGGCTGGTGGTGTAGTGCAACGTGAAGGACGCCAGCTGCTAATCAAATACTTGAAGCCCCGCCCACCGTCTCCGGCATGACCTCATAGGTAGCTAATCACGTAAGTTGCATTTCTGCCGCTTAAGAAAGGAACGTGGTAGTTACTATTAAGTCATTATTACCATCTATAGAACTTATAAAAAAGTTAAAATCTTATAGGTTATAAAACATAGCGTAAAAAGGTAATTACTGCGAGCTAAATAGTGTGGCCCTCTATCATGTACTATTATCGACCAAAGCAAAGACGATAACAAGGACGCCATCTTTGCTTTGAAATTTCGTTTACACAGCACTTGAAAATGAACATTTATTTACCTGATGTTATGATTTGAATGGTGTTGCCAGCTGCTGAGTGTTACTACCAACTGCTGAAAGTGGCTTTGTGGTGGCAGTGATCTCTCTCTCTCTCTCTCTCTCTCTCTCTCTCTCTCTCTGTGTGTGTGTGTGTGTGGGTGGGTGTGGGTGTGGGTGTGTGTGTGGGTGTGTGGGTGTGTGTGTGGGTGTGTGGGTATGTGGGTGTGTGGGTGTGTGGGTGTGTGGGTGTGTGGGTGTGGGTGTGTGGGTGTGGGTGTGTGGGTGTGAGTGTGTGGGTGTGGGGGTGTGGGTGTGGGGGTGTGGGTGTGTGGGTGTGGGTGTGTGGGTGTGTGGGTGGGGTGGGTACAAACAGCACATCTGATGTGAGAAATATAAAACAATTCATTCCACATTTGCAGAACAGTTAAAACACCATGCCATCATCCAACCATCTTAGAGTAAGATATGAAAATAATTAGGACAAACAACAACAAACGCCTTACATCATTGCAGGAGCAATATCATATCCAGAAAGACATAATAGAGAAAGGGGATGTGACAAAGACCAAACACACATCAACACACAGTCTCTACTAAACTTAATAAAAGAAATGAAAAAGTAAATTAAAAAAATTCTTTCACACGTACAACTACGTTAAAACAAATACATGCCACCACGTTAGAAAACAATCACACCCATCCCCCCCCCCCCCACACACACACACACTCACATACACACACAATTGGTATCACAAACTAACTTTCAAAATTCCGTATGGGAGAAAGCAGAAGAAGAACAGCTACAAACAGGAAAAAGAATAGATGCAGACCAGCATCTATGAAACTTATAAGTAGAAATTTATACTTTCACTACACCATAGATAAGGGAATGGTGCCAGAACTGTTTACAACCTCAGTATACAATGTCCAAAACACAAAACAAAATGATTTAACCACAAATATGTTTATATTTCAGGCAACTGAGGATGCCCTGCAAGTAGCAATGGCAAAACGGATATGCCAAGGAAATACTGCTTTATTCAGTTTGAATTAGATTATTCTAAAGGGCTGTGCAATGTTCAAATAAGGGGAGTGTGGAGCTCGTTACTATTTCGGCTTCACGTTCATCCTTGTTTTGGTCCTTATCGGCCTTAAGCTTAGTGGCATTGCCATCTCAGCTGATACAGTAAACTACTGTGTACAACTTACACGCCGAGAAGAGAACATGGTCACCTGTAGTGACTTAATGTGTCATAATTCTACGTTCACTGTGATCGTTGTACGCACTAAAAACTTAGGAATGCACGTCGATACTGTTAAAAACTCATCGCCGTACTTCACATTTCGAGCAACATATTAATCTGAACTGTAAGCCACACGTGATGTTGTACACACTTGAATACATCCTACAATAAGGAACAATGTGAAAGTGAACTCTTCAGACGACATATTTCTCGTGGTTGGTAGCAGGCCCATAAATAAGCTGAAGGAATTGAAGTCCAGGGACACCCGGAAACACAGGCTGTGGTGCCCACAACAAAGATAGGTAAAGAGAATAGGGAAATTGTTATAATGAAAAGAGACAGTGGAAAATCTTGTTAAATTCATTGCCAAGTCTTTCAGTAAGGTGAAATAATGGAAGAGGTAAGGATATGTGAATAATTTACCTCAGCTACCCAAGAAAAATTAGTCTAGACGAGGACTCGAACATCAGTTAACTGGATCCGTAGAACAAAATAGACGTGGTCTAATAAAATTTTGCAGCGAAGGCTATCACCTAGCGTAATTAAATCCTACACCTTCCTCGCTCAGCTTAAAGTATTAGAGAGCATCAGAATATTAACTAAAGTCTTGACATCTGAGAGTTTGGATGTTGCAGTTTATTAATGGTACTATCAGATATATATACACTCCTGGAAATGGAAAAAAGAACACATTGACACCGGTGTGTCAGACCCACCATACTTGCTCCGGACACTGCGAGAGGGCTGTACAAGCAATGATCACACGCACGGCACAGCGGACACACCAGGAACCGCGGTGTTGGCCGTCGAATGGCGCTAGCTGCGCAGCATTTGTGCACCGCCGCCGTCAGTGTCAGCCAGTTCGCCGTGGCATACGGAGCTCCATCGCAGTCTTTAACACTGGTAGCATGCCGCGACAGCGTGGACGTGAACCGTATGTGCAGTTGACGGACTTTGAGCGAGGGCGTATAGTGGGCATGCGGGAGGCCGGGTGGACGTACCGCCGAATTGCTCAACACGTGGGGCGTGAGGTCTCCACAGTACATCGATGTTGTCGCCAGTGGTCGGCGGAAGGTGCACGTGCCCGTCGACCTGGGACCGGACCGCAGCGACGCACGGATGCACGCCAAGACCGTAGGATCCTACGCAGTGCCGTAGGGGACCGCACCGCCACTTCCCAGCAAATTAGGGACACTGTTGCTCCTGGGGTATCGGCGAGGACCATTCGCAACCGTCTCCATGAAGCTGGGCTACGGTCCCGCACACCGTTAGGCCGTCTTCCGCTCACGCCCCAACATCGTGCAGCCCGCCTCCAGTGGTGTCGCGACAGGCGTGAATGGAGGGACGAATGGAGACGTGTCGTCTTCAGCGATGAGAGTCGCTTCTGCCTTGGTGCCAATGATGGTCGTATGCGTGTTTGGCGCCGTGCAGGTGAGCGCCACAATCAGGACTGCATACGACCGAGGCACACAGGGCCAACACCCGGCATCATGGTGTGGGGAGCGATCTCCTACACTGGCCGTACACCACTGGTGATCGTCGAGGGGACACTGAATAGTGCACGGTACATCCAAACCGTCATCGAACCCATCGTTCTACCATTCCTAGACCGGCAAGGGAACTTGCTGTTCCAACAGGACAATGCACGTCCGCATGTATCCCGTGCCACCCAACGTGCTCTAGAAGGTGTAAGTCAACTACCCTGGCCAGCAAGATCTCCGGATCTGTCCCCCATTGAGCATGTTTGGGACTGGATGAAGCGTCGTCTCACGCGGTCTGCACGTCCAGCACGAACGCTGGTCCAACTGAGGCGCCAGGTGGAAATGGCATGGCAAGCCGTTCCACAGGACTACATCCAGCATCTCTACGATCGTCTCCATGGGAGAATAGCAGCCTGCATTGCTGCGAAAGGTGGATATACACTGTACTAGTGCCGACATTGTGCATGCTCTGTTGCCTGTGTCTATGTGCCTGTGGTTCTGTCAGTGTGATCATGTGATGTATCTGACCCCAGGAATGTGTCAATAAAGTTTCCCCTTCCTGGGACAAAGAATTCACGGTGTTCTTATTTCAATTTCCAGGAGTGTAGTATTCATCAAACTGCATGATGATATTTTTACAATCTGTGAAAGATGGAGCTTTGGGTGTAATTTCTCTAACAAACGAATAAATGCAGTATAGAAGCGCTTTTACGAATTTAGCGAGGACGAGACGCTGATAGGGCCCGTAACTAGACTTAGAACGACTCTTCTCTAGCAGTTAAATCTGGTTTTAAGGAATGAAGTAAGGTCAGCGCGCATATGGAGCAGCGTAATCTTTAGTCTCTATAAAATTTATAGTTATTCAGGGAGCACGAACCATTATGAAAACTGAAGTTAGAGCAATAACTGGAACGTATTTTTAAAAAATGAGCATAAAAGCAGTGATACTCTTAGATTTTACTGTGATTACTATTTCGAACATCATCTCGTAAAAGTGGAGGGAAAGGCGGGTAAAGTAATCAGAGCGCGAAAAATGGCCATACCTGAGTAGTGGTGCTACCTGCCGAGAAATGGTGAAACTAGTTCTACTGTACATCATCATTATTTTCAGTGAAGAGAAAGCTTGTCCCGTTATCTTTTAGTAAAAACGTTTCTGATTTTTCAGACGGCTGATGTCTGATGTGAGGTACGTCGTGTATATCATACTTCTTACCTCACTTACACGCAATGTAATACTTTGTTACAATATCTTTGTTGGAATAAAGAATTTTGGCTTACAAATGTAGCTCTTTGTTGTTCCTTTCGATTTCATAGTCACTTCCGTGAATCAATAATGAGGTTTGACGTCCGATCGGGAAAAGCGGCCATTTTTACCAACAGTTTACTTTCAATCTGTTTATCCCATTGAGAGTTAGTTACTTCCACGCATAACACTACATATTGACTTCTAAATACAGGCTAGGAAAAGGGAAATATGTCTGTTGGCAACAGATCTTGCTTTAGTGGCACTCTACAAAAATGGTTCAAATGGCTCAGAGCACTATGGGACTTAACTTCTGAGGTCATCAGTCCCCTAGAACTTAGAACTACTTAAACCTAACTAACCTAAGGACATCACACACATCCATGCCCGAGGCAGGATTCGAACCTGCAATCGTAGCGGTCGCGCGGTTCCAGACTGTAGCGCCTAGAACCGCTCAGCCACCCAGGCCGGCCGGCACTCTACAAAAACTACTCAGAATTAGTAAGAAAAGTTGTTAAAAATCAAGGACTTGCACTTCATGTCAGAAATAAGTAATTCAGACAACAAACTTGAGTCTTAATAGAAAGCACTGAAACGAGAGACAGGGCAACCAGCCACAGAACAGGATAACATCACTACTGAACTGAATGGAAGCGCTACAGTCTGGAACCGTGCGACCGCTACGGTCGCAGGTTCGAATCCTGCCTCGAGCATGGATGTGTGTGATGTCCTTAGGTTAGTTAGGTTTAAGTAGTCCTACGTTCTAGGGGACTGATGACCTCAGAAGTTAAGTCCCACAGAACTCAGAGCCATTGGAATGGAAGTGCTATAAATGATGAGTCACAGGTAGCAAACATACTTCATATTCATTTCTTAAATATAGTAGGAAGGAAATACAGTTCAAGAGAAAAATCACAGCAGTATGTTTAAAAGGCAACTTTCATAAAATTCAGTCATATAAATGTGTCACAAACTTCTTCTAAAATTAAAAAAAATTATACATTCTCTCAAAAAGGGAAGCTCATCTTGTTCTGATGGTGTTTCCAAAATAGTACCGAGTGGTTCTCAAATAATAAGCCCAGTCTTATCTGAAATGTGTAATGCATCGCAAACTCAAGGCACTTTTCTATAGATACTGAACTATGCCGTTGTCAAACCACTATTTAAGGGAGGTGATAGGAGAGATGGCAGTAACTACCAGTCTTCAGAATGAAATTTTTCTCTTTGCACCGGCGTGAGCAAGTGATCTACCGTCTGAGCTACCCAAGCACGACTCACGGACCGTGCTTACATCTTCAATTCCGCCGTATCTCGTCTCCTACCTTGATACGTGCATATAGACTCCACTCCGTCTTCCGATTAGCAGAGAGAGTGCTGTGCCGGACTGGACCTAGAGGGAGCGTGCGCCGCGGGAGGATAAAGATTTTAGGCGGTGCGACTCGGCACGCTGTTGGCGTGAGGACATGGACGAGAGAGATGGATCCTTTAGACAGTGCTGTAGTCGGAATCGTGTGCTGTGTACACGACCGCCCAGAGAAGTCTGTGTACTTCGTCCTGTTTGCGCTGCACCAGGGCGGCGGCCGGAGTAGCCGAGAGGTTCTAGGCGCTACAGTCTGGAACCGCGCGATCGCTACTGTCGCAGGTTCGAATCCTGCCACGGGCATGGATTTGTGTGATGTCCTTAGGTTAGTTAGGTTTAAGTAATTCTAAGTTCTAGGGGACTGATGACTTCAGAAGTTAAGTCCCACAGAACTCAGAGCCATTTGAATCATTTTTTTTGCACCAGGGCTAGCAACAGCGTGAAGTCGAGTGTTTGGGCACAAGTGGCTGGAGCCAGCTGTGGGAAATGACCATGAGGAGAGTGACAGTAACCGTTTCATGTTTTAAATTAAAACCCCTATCTCCTTCTTGTGCGAACTAGTGCTCGCCAGTTGATTTGGTCTCTGTCAGTTAGCTTGTTCGGAGCGTGCTTTCCGAATGTTGAGACTTGTTCTACTTCTGTGAACTAATGAACTTACTTTATTTTGTTATAGAAACCTGAGGGTCAAGGTGCTGTGTAAGATAAACTTTGGACGTGAGGGTGGCGGCGTACCAGCCGGCGCATCATATTCTTGCTGATCACGTGCTCACCCCGCTCATTGCTCTGCCGATGGCAGAAGGTTTATCTGACCGCCGTTTATTATTTATACCATTTGGCGTGGCTGATGGTGCAGTAGACTATGAGTTGTGTGTGCTTGTTGTAATAAGGCGATGCAGCCTGTCTAGGAATCCTCGGCACATGAAGAATATGCTGACTGCAATGTCTGTTTGCTAGTAATTATTGGTTCAGCAGGAGGGACTTCGTCGTTATTTTCTGGTTAAGGTACTTGTTGCCAAGACTGTCTGGCTAGTTGTTGAGTACTACGTCCGTCACTTAATTTATTATCAATGTTTAAGAAAAAAACTGTTATTTCAGTTTCAGTGGCCTTGGTCTGTGCAACTGTTTAAAAATTTTGCTACCACGCAACGGGATAGAGCTACCTGTCAGATCGTCTTAAATAGTAGTTAAGGCCTACGTGCACTGTATTTAGGTTAGATGTTACTTTTCAAAAATTGCGTTTTGAAATGGTTAATTTACGTGAGGTAGTGCTCACCCTAGAAACTAATGGTAAATGTTTCAGTCGTTAATGTAAGTGGACCATCGTCCTTCGCTTGAGTAGCTATTTTGCTACCATTAAATCAGGCTAGTGCTACCTAACGGACTGCCCTAATTAGTTGCTAAAGACTTCGTCACTATTCTATAGCCCTGAGTTTATTGTGTTTAAAATTGTTATTTTTCTGTTTGCCAGTTTTAGCGGGCTTGGGCCCTTAGCTTAAGTATCAGACCTGGTTGCTGTTTCTTATTAAATCTCTGTTATTAATTACAGCGGACTGAGTCCATGAATTTATTGATTAAAAGTTACTGCCTTAAAAAGTGTCTTCTAAATTTGGTAAATCGCGTGAGTAAGCTCTCTTAACGTTCAGTTGTTAACTTTAGTGGACTAGTACTCTTAACTCGAATACCCATTCATATTTTCCTAACCAAACGTGCTGTTTTTGTTTATTGCCTATTCGGTCTGATTAGTTCCGGCGAATTATCTCCGCCATTGTTTGATTAATGGCTAATGTTTTAAAAATGTCTCTTTGTTTGCTAAATTGTGTGTGTCGGCACCTTTAGCCTGCCAGTCTGAGGTAGTGCTCGATGTCACGTGTCAGTGCTAAACTGTTTGCTGTCAAATTTAATTTGCTGTGCAGAGTATACCACAGAAGCGTTACTGGTAATCCTAAAGTAAGTATTATTACTCTTGTATGTCTTTTTTTGGGTTGTGATCGTAAGGTTTTGGAAATCTAATTGTTCAGTGCCTTCCACTCAAGTGACCGTGTATCCAAGCAAAACCACTCAAAAGATAAAAGTAGCATAAGCGTGTCCCATTACCCTTTCAATAACAATACCAGGTGGAAAATGACATTCCTTATTTGACAGCAGGGTTGTCTTTAGCACGAAAATGGGGGTACAATGCTGCAACAAAAATTTTTGATCACTTACCCAGTGATATAAAATGCCTGAGTCAGGAAAGTCAAATTTGAAAACAAACTGAAAAATTTTCCCCTTGCAAATTGTTACCTGAAACCGTACTCGTCATTTTACCACCTGTACACTGTTTCTCTCATTATGTGGGAATTTCATTATGTTTTTTGTAAATACAGTATGTATTCAAAAGTATCCGGACACACCCAAAAACATACGTTTTTCATATTAGGTGCATTGTGCTGTCACCTACTGCCAGGTACTCCACATCAGCGACCTCAGAAGACGTTAGACATCGTGAGAGAGCAGAATGGGGCGCTCCGCGTATATCACGGACTTCGACCGTGGTCAGGAGATTGGGTGTTACTTGTGTCATATGTCTCTATGCGAGATTTCCACACTCCTAAACATCCCTAGGTCCACTGTTTCCGATGTGATAGTGAAGTGGAAACGTGAAGGAACACGTACAGCACAGAAGCGCACAGGCCGACGTAGTCTGTTGACTGACAGAGAAATCTATCTAGACCATTACACAGGAATTCCAAACAGTATCAGGACCCACTGCAAGTACTATAACAGAGGCGGGAGGTGAAAAATCTTGGATTTCATGGTCGAGCGGCTGCTCATAAGGCACACATCACGCCGGTAAATGCCAAACAACGCCTCGCATGGTGTAAAAAGCGTAAACATTGGATTATTGAACTGTGGGAAACCGTTGTGTGGAGTGGAGAATCACGGTACACAGTGTGGCGATCCGATGGCAGGATGTGTGTATGGCGAATGCCCGGTTAACGTCATCTGCCAGCGTGTGTAGTGCCAACAGTAAAAGTCGGAGGCGTTGGTGTTATGGTGTGGTCGTGTTTTTCATGGAGGGGGCTTGCACCCCTTGTTGTTTTGCGTGGCACTATCACAGCACAGGCCTACATTGATGTTTTCAGCACTTTCTTGCTTCCCACTATTGAAGAGCAACTCGGGGATGGCGATTGCATCTTTCAACACGATCGAGCACCTGCTCATAGTGCACGGCCTGTGGCGGAGTGGTTAAATGACAATAACATCCTTGTAATGGACTAGCCTGCACAGAGTCCTGACCTGAACCCTATAGAACACATCTCGGGTGCTTTGGAACGCCGACTTCGTGCCAGGCCTCATTGACCAACATCGATACCTCTCCTCAGCGCAGCACTCCGTGAAGAATGGGCTGTCATTCCCCAAGAAACCTTCCAGTACCTGATTGAATGTATGCCTGCGAAAGTGGAATCTGTCGTGACGGCTAAGGGTGGGTTAACACCATATTGAATTACAGCATTATCGATGGAGGGCGCCACGAACTCGTAAGTCATTTTCAACCAGGTGTCCGGATACTTTTGATCACATAGTGTACCTTTTTCGTTGTATATACCTAGTTTACATGTATATGAGGTGATCTTTTCCACAGTGTACAAGCTCTAGGGATTTATCGATGCCAAAATACGGAACAAAAATGAACTTATGTCTGGAAATGCTTGGTTTCCATGCCAGAGGCCATTTATTTTATCATACAGAGACTGTGGTCTAATACGCGGCGTACTACGTACCCACAGTTAATCTTGAAAATGGTTTGCACGTGTCTCAACGCATGCGTCTGCGCACTGTTCCGTGTTCTGTCTCACACGTTCACATCGGCCAGGCTGCATCTGAACAGTGTCAAAGGCAGAATGAATACGCTGCTCCAGTGTCTCCACATCTGGAATGGGGTCTGCATAGTGATACTTTCGAGATGGTCCCATAACCAGAAATCGTACAGATTGAGATCTGGTGAGCGAGCAGGCCATTTATTGGACCCCGCATTTTTCATCCCCGTCTGATCCATCGACCAGGTAAGACGTGATTGAGATGCGTTCAGACGTTAACGGTGAAGTGGGCTGGAGCACCATCATGTTCGAATCATCAATGGCACTTCTTCCAGCAGGAGGCAAAGTCACTCACAAGACACACTGATTGTTCCGGCGTGCTAAGCAACTTGCAAGGAAGGCTGGTCCCAAAATCCAGTCGCCAGTTATATCGGCCCACATATTCCGACTGCACCGACGCTGATGATTTGTTGCCACCATACCATAAGGGCCCGCATCTCGTGGTCGTGCGGTAGCGTTCTCGCTTCCCACGCCCGGGTTCCCGGGTTCGATTCCCGGCGGGGTCAGGGATTTTCTCTGCCTCGTGATGGCTGGGTGTTGTGTGATGTCCTTAGGTTAGTTAGGTTTAAGTAGTTCTAAGTTCTAGGGGACTGATGACCATAGATGTTAAGTCCCATAGTGCTCAGAGCCATTTGAACCATTTGAACCATAAGGGTTCTGCATTACGTCCCACAGATGACTGTTATGGAAGTTGAAGATACCACTCCGTGTAAAGGTGGCCTCATCTGTGAACAGATGGATGATACAAATCCCAGAATCGTGATTGCCTGGTGAAGAAACCAGTGATGTGGAAAGTCTGTGGCTAGTAAGCTGTACACACAATGTAAGTGGTACAGGTGGTAACAATTGTCATGGAGAATGTTCCACATGGTTGTCTAGCTTACCCTGCACTGGCAGGCCAACTGCCTGTTATAGATATGGTGGCCACCTTCCACAGCATTGATGCACCTGCGGGTCCAGGGGTTAGAATAGGCCTGAGGTATTCCTGCCTGTCGTAAGAGGCGATTAAAAGGATTCACACACTTTTCGGCCCTAAGACTTCAGGTCCCATTCCATGGTTTGACCTGCCACTTCCAAAATTCTACAGAAGTGTGGGCCATATGGGGAAAGACGCCTTAAGTGGTGCACGAGTTATCCATTGTGCCCTTAGATTCGATCTCCTGAATCACTTGTTATGGCTTTGCAACTCCACCTACGATTCAACTATTTGGGTGAGGACACTTTCCGGTGTCTGTCATATTCTTCCGTTGTCTCCTGTCCTCTTTCGACCCAAGAGAATATTGGATCCAGTGTGGTACACATTTGGTGGTAGCCCCCTGACAACACAGGGATTGTACTGCTGATGCCTGAGCTGTAAACTCCCCACACATGCCAAGGAGTAGATGCCTGTCTTCCTGCAGGACTCCCAGCAATGGCCATCATGCCAGTTGGCGTTTGCTGTGGCTGGGTGGCGCCCGTGGGGAGAACCCCTGATCGAAGTGTGTGGCATCATGGTGGATGACCCGCAAAGAAGTGAACTAAGTCATTTCTTACTGGTGACCGTATGGCACCAGCCGTCTCTACGAAGGGCAAGATCGAATGCAATGCTGACAGGTATGACCATAAATCATTTCCCTTTCTCGCTACACCATGGGAGGAATGTAGGGGTACAGAATGGAGAGAGCCATATTCGCCTCAGTTTTTAGGCTGTAGCAGAACTGATGGGACTCCTCTCTACCTATGAAGCCTCAATTTTTCGTTGTACACCTTGAGGATAAGTTTGGAGAAGTGACAGCGCTATCCAAGATGCGAAACGGCGCAGTCGTGATTCAGACAGCATCCCCACCCCAATCCTGAACGTTACTCGCCTGTGACAAGCTAGGTGATATTCCTGTTTCCGTCACTCCGTGTAAAAACCTCAACATGGTCCAGGGGATCATTTTCCATCGCGATCTCCTCTTGCAGTATGACGATGGGCTCTGCTCCAATTTAGAACGGCGGTGTGTTCATTGTTCATTTCATCCGGTGCGTTTACAGGGGACCCAAAGACAACAGGGTTGCTACCGGTGCGTTCATCTTGGCCTTTGAGGGTGATTCATTGCCTGAAAAGATCAAGGTGATGGTTTACCACTCGAACGTTAAACCATATGTCCCTCCCCCTATGCAGTGTTTTAAGTGCTGGAAGTTTGGGCACATGTCTTCCTGCTGCACTTCCAGCACCACATGTTGAGACTGCAGATGTCCACTGCACCCAGATACTTCATGTGCGCCTCCTACCACTTGCATCAGCTGTGGAGAGCACCACTCCCCCTGCTCGCCAGACTGCCCAGTACTCCAAAAGGAGACGAAAATCATGGAGCACAAGACCCTGGGTCAGTTAACTTACACAGAGACTAAACATAAGTTTGAAAGATCACACCCCATTCGGTTGACGTCGACATATGCTGCAGCTATGTCACCATCGCCATCACAAGTGTCAGTAGTTCCTCACTCTGTCCCACTAACAGTGGTCCCTCCAGGCTACCAGAATACATCCTTCACTTGATGGTAGGGGGCAAATCTTCCTCCATTGCTCCCAAAGCACCTACTTTGGGAGCAAGCCCCCCCCCCCCCAAACGCAGGGGACATCGGTGTCCTCCTCCCAAGGTCTCCACTAATGCCATGGTGGACACTCGCCAGTAGCTCAAGGAGCCAAAAGCTGTTGGACAAAAAGCTTCACAGTCTTCCTCCATGCCTGAAGCTACTTCAGAGAAGCCCTCTGAGCAAGCCCCTAAAGAGAAGCGAGAGGGCAAGAAACCAAAGAAGTCTGCTAAAAAAAAGGACCCTCCTGTGGTCCCAACACTACAACTTTCTAGCAATTCTGCACCTAAGGATGTGGTGGAGATCTTAGTGTCCCCTGTGGACCAGAATCTCACTGATGCTTCATCCACCATAAAAATTGCTACAAATACTCAACTGGTGGCTGCAGGGACCCTGAGGCTTAACCTGCCTCCTTGGGCACTTCATGCCTTCCCAGCCCCACGATAACGCCATCCACCAGTGGAATTGTGGCGGTTTTTTCCACCACTTGGCTGAGCTATGGCAACTCTTAAGCTTTACACCTAATTTCTGCATTGCCCTCCAGGAAACCTGGTTTTCTGGCAATGCGGACCCCTGCTCTCTGTGGCTACAGGGAATATTACAAGAACCATAGTGACTATAATAGAGTGTCGGGTGAAGTTTGTGTCTATGTCCTGAACTCAGTATGCAGTGAACCTGTGTCCCTTCAAACCGCTCTTGAAGCTGTGGCTGTCAGGATATGGACGATGCAGGAAATAGCTGTGTGCAATGTATATGTTCCTCCAGATGGTGCAGTAACTCTGAAAGTATTGGCTGCACTGATTGATCAGCTCCCTAAACTTTTCCTACTTTTGGGAGATTTTAATGCTCATAGCCCCTTGTGGGGTGGCACCATGCTTACTGGCCGAGACACAGATATCGAAAATTTACTGTCACAACTCGACCTCTGCCTCTTGAAATACAGGTGCCCCCACACATTTCAGTGCGGAACATGGCACATATTCGCCATTGATCTCTCGATTTGCAGTCTTGACCTTTTCTCATCTATCCACTGGAGAGCACGTGACGACCTGTGTGGTAGTGACCACTTCCCCGTCTTCCTGTCACTCCCCTGGCATCACGCCTAAGGACATCTGCCCAAATGGGCTTTAAACAAGGCAGACTGGGACGCTTTCACCTCTGCTGTCACCACTGAATTTCCCCCTCATGGTAACATCGATGTGGTGGTTGAGCAGGTGACTCCAACGATCGTTTCTGCGGCAGAAAACGCGATCCCTCGTTCTTTAGGGTGCCCCTGGCGAGAGACAGTCCTTTGGTGGTCGCCGGAAGTCGCTGAGGCAATTAAGGAGCGTTGATGAGCCCTACAGCGGCATAAGCGGCACCCTTCCCTGGAGCATCTCACAGCCTCTAAACGGCTCCGTGCCCGCATACGCTAGCTTATCGAAAGATGGAAACAGGAGTGTTGGGAGAAATACGTCTCGACATTGGGTGCCGTACATCACCTTCCAAAGTCTGGGCAACGATCAAACGAGTTTTTGGGTACCAGACCCGAACAAGTGTTCCTGGTGTTAACGTAAATGGCGTGTTATCTACCGAAGCAAACGCGATTGCCGAGCACTTTGCTGAGCACTATCGTCGCGCCTCTTTACGGAGTGGGAGCTCCTCAGTGCCCTTGCACATTGCCCCGACACAGCTCCTAGGCCAGATCGGATCCACAGTCAAATGATTAAACATCTTTCGTCTGACTAAAAGCGACATGTCCTCGTGATCTTCAACCGGATCTGGTGCGATGCCGTTTTTCCATCACACTGGTGAGAGAGCACCATCATACCAGTACTCAACCCCGGCAAAAAACCGCTTGATGTGGATAGCTATCGGCCCAACAACCTCACCAATGTTGTTTGTAAGATGCTGGAATGTATGGTGTGTTAGCGGTTGGGATGGGTCCTGGAGTCACGTGGCCTACTGGCTCCATGCTAGGGCGGTTTCCGCCTGGGTCGCTCTACCACTGGTAATCTTGGGTCCCTCGAGTCTGCCGCCTGAACAGCCTTTTTCAGACGCCAAAACCTTGTTGCCATCTTTTTCGATCTGGCGACATTATCCCCTTGCCACATTATACAAGTGGAGTCTCTAAGGCCCGCTCCCGATTTTTATCCAGCATTTTCTGTCACTTCATACTTTCCGTGTCCAAGTTGGTGCCTTCCATAGTTCGCCCCATATCCAGGAGAATGGGGTCCTGCAGGGCTCAGTATTGAGTAAATCTCTATTTTTAGTGGCCATTAACGGTCTAGCAGCAGCTGTAGGGCCGTCCATCTAACCCTCTCTGTATGCAAACGACTTCTGAATTTTGTACTGCTCCACCAGTACTGGCGGTGCTGAGCGGTGCCTAGGAGCCATCCACAAGGCGCTGTCATGGGCTGTACCCCACGGTTTCCAGTTTTCGGCCGCAAAGTCGTGTGTTATGCACTTCTGTCGGCATCATACCGTTCATCCGGAACCAGAGCCTTTCCTTAATGAGCATCCCCTCACTGTAGTGGAAACATATCGATTCTTACGACTGATTTTCGACGTCCGATTGACTTGGTTTCCTCACCTTCGTCAGATTAAGCGGAAGTGCTGGCAGCACCTCAATGCCCTTCGCTGCCTGAGCAACACCAACTGGGATACAGATCGCTCTACGCTGCTGCAGCTCTACAGAGCCTTGTTCAATCCCTCCTAGACTATGGGAGTCTGGCGTTGCGTTTACTCGACCCAGTACACCACTGTGCTGTTCGATTAGCAACTGGAGCTTTTAGGACGAGTCCGGTGACCAGCGTCCTGGCAGAGGCTGGAGTCCCTCCATTGCAGATCAGGAGTGCACAACTGCTCGCCAGTTACGTTGCACACGTTCCTAGTTCAGCTGCGCATCCGAAATACCGTCTCCTTTTCCCACCCACGGTGGTTCATCTCCCGCATCGGCGCCCCAGGTCAGGGCTTACAACTGCAGTTCGCGTCCGATCCCTTCTATCTGAACTGGAGTCCTTGCCTTTACCATCTATACTCGAAGGCCATTCGCGTACACCTACCTGGTGTACACCTAGGCCGCGGATTCGCCTGGAACTTTCACATTGCCCAAAGGACTCAGTTCACCCCGCCGCTCTCAGCTGTCACTTCCTCTCGATTCTTGACATGTACCGAGGCCATGAAGTTGTTTACACTGACGGTTCGATGGCTGATGGTCACGTCGGCTACGCGTATGTCCATGGAGGACATACTGAACAGCATTCCTTTCCCAATGGCTGCAGTGTTTTCATTGCAGAGCTGGTGACTATATCTCGTGCTCTTGAGCACATCCATTCATGCCCTGGGGAGTCGTTTCTTCTGTGTACTGACTCTTTGAGCAGCCTAAAGCTATCAACCAGTGCTACCCTCGTCATCCTTTGGTAGCGATCATCCAGAAGTACATCTATGCCTTGGAACGGTCCTGTCGCTCAGTGGTGTTTGTGTGGACCCCAGGACACGTCGTAATCCCAGGCAACGAACTTGCTAACAGGCTGGCCAAGCAGGCTACACGGAAACCTCTTATGGAGTTCGGCATTCTGCTTTGGGAGACGGAATGGCATAGTCTCATCACGCACAACAAACTGCGTGCCATTAAGGAGATTACGAATGTGTGGCAGTCCTCCATGCGGGCCTCTCGCAGGGACTGCATCGTGAAGACCTGCTTCAGTGGTGATGCGCGCCCGGTTGACAGTGGCCCATATTCTGGTGCACTGTCCCACTTTGACTGCCCTGTGACGAAATTTTCGGTCAGCAGACTCGTTGCCGTTAATTTTATCTGATAACGCCTCATCGACTGATTTAGTTTTACGTTTTTTCGTGAGGGAGGGTTTTATAATTTGATCTAAGTTTTGGCGCATGTTCTTTGACCCTCTATGTCCTTCACCCCAGTGCTTTTAGGGTGGAGGTTTTAATGTGTTGAAGAGTGGCTGGTTTCTCCTTTTTATTCTCATGATCAGCCAACCATGGTAATCTATTTTGTCGTTTTTATGTCTTCTACCTGTTTCTTGCGTTTCTGTGGTTGTCTTGTCCCCTTTTGTCCATGTAAGTGCTTGTTGCTCTTCCGTCGTTCTTGTGGTATTCCTTTCTCTCCGTTTTGTGCTGTCAGTCGCTCTTGTTTTATTCTCTCCCTTATGGCATTGTTTTATTCGGAACGAGGGACCGATGACCTAGCAGTTTGGTCCCTTCCCCCCTCTTTTAAGCCAACCATCCAACCAGCCACAGCGTTAATCACATTTTCCCCCAAGCCTGGTGTCCGAACATTTCCGGTATGTCCTTCATGAGTTCCTGCTTTCTGAAACGACCCTGTCTCAAACGACGAAACACTGTTGCAAACGCTGAATGCTGTGATTTTGTTGGCATGGATAGGTCTCCTTGTACAAACTACCTGCCGGCCACATGTTTCCATTTGCCTTTCCATAAGTAAATACCGTGTCGGCAAGCTCTCGATTCGAATATGGAGTCATTGCGTACAAAGATGTATCACATCCACTATAAGGTGAGTCAGCAAGAGAAGTGAATCGGGCACAATTACTATGGCAGGAGATGGTGCTAGGGTATGATGTATGAGGAACAGTATCATCCTCTAGGAGGAACCCATACTGTAACTGTGGCTGCATGGTACAGCGCCACAAACACATATGGCATGGTGAACAGTATCTGCCACTTTTCGTTCACTTTCCTGATCTTAACTGCACTGGGGTGGTTTCATAAAAGGACCTCGTCCACTGTCGTATATCGGCAAATTCGATTGAATTTCTTGTCGAATGATCTCTACCTCCTTTCACCAGTGTCACTCAACGCAACTAGAGCTTTTCGGATTTTTTCATCAAATGTTTTCTTAGGCATACGAAACATCAACTCATTGGGAATGAACCCTGTGATCGAATGAGACAAATTGTTTACAATTTCCTCAAAACCTGTTGAGTACTCTATCCATTTGGATTTATTTGTCAGTACATATGTTGGCATAAATCTATTTAGTTCTTTAAACATCCTCTCTATGGGTCTGAATTCTGGATGAAAGCGATATACTAATAGATGATTTATTCCTTGATCCTTGAGCAATCTTCTCCATTTTTCACTGGTGAAATTTGACACATTATTGGTCAGTGTACTTTCTGTCTTACCCACACGGGGTGTATAATCATTTGCAATTTTGCTAATAAGAGCTGCCATCACCTATTTCACGGCATATCGCTTTAGATGTTTTGTGAATACGTCATAAAAAGCGATAACATATTTGCTGCCTCCTCTTCCCTGGGGCAACTGCCCAGCAGCATCCAAAGAAATTAGTTTTCTTGGTCTGGTGGGGATAATGGGGTGAAGTTCATTGAGACTAAATCGGTTAATTGTGCCTTTGCCTTCTGACATGTTAAGCAACAGCATAACACCTTTTGTACCCGTGTTTGAATGTTAGGAAACTCATGATCCTGTCAGTGCACTTTGTCACTCCATGATGTCACCAACCGCGGTGAGCATAAGTAATAAACTCATCCACTTACTCCTCTGGAATATATACACACACGAGGGTTTGGATTGTGGAGTACAACGATGGACTAACAAGCCACGATATATGATGTAATAGTCACTCAACATGCCATTATATCCCATTTGTAGTTTCTGTTAAACAGTCTCCCATCTTGGATCATTATTTCGCAGTGCTTCCATGTTCTTACACATCGTCAGTTAATAGGGCCTATATGTACCATCGTGTATCAGCATAACCTTAAAACGTGAAGTCTGCTAAAGCGACTTGGTAAATTCAGTCAACTTCTACCGTAGGCATGACAGAGCGTCTGCTACTAAATTTTGTTCGCCTTTTTATGTTACAGATTTCAAAACCAATTCCTGCAGCAAGTACCACCACTGTGCTAACCGCGCGTACAACAATTTACAAGTCAGTAGAAGTGAAAGCGCTTGATGGTCACAGTACACAGGCATATGTTTACCCCATAAGTAATACTCGAACTTTTTAAACGCCCACGCAGCCACTAAGGCTTCTAATTACGTTGTAGAATACCTCTGCCTGCACTCAGTAAGTAGCTGAATGGTCAGCGTGACGGAATGCCGTCCTAAGGGGCCCGGATTCGATTCCCGGCTGTGTCGGGGATTTTCTCCGCTCAGGGACTGGGTGTTGTGTTGTCTTCATCATCATTTCATCCTCATCCGGCGCGCAGGTCGCCCAATGTGGCGTCGAATGTAATAAGACCTGCACATAGGCGATCGGACCTGCCCCGTAAGGGGCCTCCCGGCCAATGACGCCAAACGTTCATTTGCATTGCCAGTTTGTGGCTGGCAAGCATTATCAGGCAAATACTTTAAGAGTCTCTTACCCTCTTTACTTGGAACAGGAAAGCGCCTAAACCGTAAGAGGAAGCCTCCATAGCGAGACAAAAATCCCTACCATATCTGAATGTGGCAAGACTTGTGCATTCACTACAGTGTTCTTAGTGGCAACGAAGTCTTTCTCACATGCTGCCGACCAGAACCAACTGAAATTTTTCCACAATAATTTCGGCATTTAGTAGCTGATATTGTACGAATTTACGAAAAAGGGATATTAAACCCACAAATATTTTAGCTGCCGCTTGGTACGAGCTGATGGAAACTTTCGTATTGCTCCTAACTTGCCTGGAGCTGGCAGTATCCCAGACAGAGATATGTCCTAGAAATTCGATTTCCTGCCTGCCAAATTTGGACTCCTGCAGGTTTATGGTAACACGACATTGTGAGAATCTACTAAGCGTTTGCTACAAATAGTTCAAGATGCTCTACCGAAGTTTCCGCAGCAAGTAAGACGTCATCAACATATACCATTACTTCACTCAATAGCTCCAGTCGGAGAATGATGTCAAGTGCCTCAGTGAATATTCCCACACTGACATTGAGGCCAAAAGACAGGACTTTGAATTGGTAGCACCTCGCACGATATATAAAGGCAGTACATTTCCTACTGTCAGGATGGAGGGCCACTTGTCAGTATGACGACTTTAAGTCGATGCTGGTCAGATATTTGACGTTATGAAACTATAACAATTGTTCTTCTAAATTCTCTGGTATCGTTCTGACAGATATTATTATTTTGTTTATCGCTCTTACCTCTAACACCAGTCATACAACAGCCTCTGCTTTCGACACTGCGAGTAAAGGGCTACAGTATGGTGATTTTTATGGCTCAATTTCCACTGGAACAAGCATTCCATTTCCTTTCGTAAAGCCTCATTTTTCGTCCATGGGGTCGATTATGATACAACAAAAGGTTACGTGGGGCTTAAGCTGCATTCTAATGATACCTGGTTCCTTGTGAAGATAGGCAAGTACTATCAAAATAAATCTGATAGCTTTTGATGTTCTTCAGGTGTTAAACATATCGCCTCTTGGACCTTTGCCTGCACTGTTTCTAGTAAGAGTTTGGTCTCGGTGCCACAAGTAGGTTGCGATTCTTCTGTGTACATAACTTCTGGATAAACAAATTGGATATTTGATTGATGACAGAATCCACTGTGTTGCATTGGTACTCTAATCAGGTCTTGCGAAATTTCTTGTTTACCTTCTACCAAATAACATTCCCCCTTGTACAAATTTACTTTAGCTTTACACTCTCGTAAGAAATTCGTACATAGCACACAGGTAATCATGAGTCTATCAGCAGCTAGGAATGGGTACTTAGTCACTTCCCCAAAAGTAAATGGGATCGAAGCCTGTGTCTTTATTCGCTTCGATTTGTTTCCCATCACACTCAAAATATGACAGTTTTTGACAGGTAAAGTGGGTATAGGCTTATTTTTATTTCATTAAAGAATTCTGTTATTATTTCACATGTCATTGGTCCCACATCTTAACATATATTTACAGCTTTCAGCACTGCCCAAACTACATCCTCATGGTTCTCGTGTTTACAACCAACATCGTGATCGCATACCATGTCTCTCGTATTTAGATCTGACATTGTGATATACTACGCCCCGCTAAGCTCCCCGGCCGTGGCTTGGCAGCCTAACCTAACCGGATTGAGTTTTCCGACTGTGGGAGTGGGCCGGCAGCACTGCTGTCCGTGATTACAATAATGTTTTACCGCCTGCCTCTCTTCCCGCAGGTTAGCATCCCGTGCAGGGTGTATTCCGGCTAGCCGGCTACAGTGTGGAAACGCGCGACCGCTACGGTCACAGGTTCGAATCCTGCCTCGGACATGGATGTGTGTGATGTCCTTAGGTTAGTTAGGTTTAAATAGTTCTAAGTTCTAGGGGACTGATGACCTCAGATGTTAAGTCCCATAGTGCTCAGAGCCATTTGAACCATTTGTGTTCCTGCTGAGCATTGCCTCCCTGCTCACCTTGTTCGCCACGTGTCGGCGGCGCATTCTCATTTCGAGAATTGTTTGTGTTTGGGTTATTCTGCCAGTAACCGCCTGGTCTACCTGGCCAACCATTGCGTCCTATATCCTCATTCCGACTGTTTTATTTTGATAGCCTGTGTTGTACCATTGTCCCCATTTTCCCTAAACCCGTTTCTACCACCAAGGTAGGTTCCATTTCCTCGTGAGTTACCATTATTTCCGTTATTTGGACAGGGAGGGTACCACATGTTAAAACTTCGATTAATATGAGCATTATCATTACCATTCATTCCTAAATATCTTTGTACGTTCCCATTCTTTGCTTCCTCATGCGTAAGACTGACTGAATGTAATAGCGACAAAAGATACTCCATCTCTGTTGGTCCGTTACAGCCAGGGAACATCGGCCAGCTATGCACTTTTATATGTCCAGAAACTTTATCACCCCCCCCCCCCTCCATGAACAATGGACCTTGCCGTTGATGGGGAGGCTTGCTTGCCTCAGCGATACAGATAGCCGTACCGTAGGTGCAACCACAACGGAGGGGTATCTGTTGAGAGGCCAGACAAACGTGTGGTTCCTGAAGAGGGGCAGCAGCCTTTTCAGTAGTTTCAGGGGCAACAGTCTGGATGATTGACTGATCTGGCCTTGTAACACTAACCAAAACGGCTTTGCTGTGCTGGTACTGCGAACGGCTGAAAGCAAGGGGAAACTACGGCCGTAATTTTTCCCGAGGGCATGCAGCTTTACTGTATGGTTAAATGATGATGGCGTCCTCTTGGGTAAAATATTCCGGAGGTAAAATAGTCCCCCATTCGGATCTCCGGGCGGGGACTACTCAGGAGGACGTCGTTATCAGGAGAAAGAAAACTGGCGTTCTACGTATCGTTGCGTGGAATGTCAGATCCCTTAATCGGGCAGGTAGCTTAGAAAATTTAAAAAGGGAAATGGATAGGTTAAGTTAGATACAGTGGGAATTAGTGAAGTTCGGTGGCAGGAGGAACAAGACTTTTGGTCAGGCGAATACAGGGTTATAAATACAAAATCAAATAGGGGTAATGCAGGAGCGGGTAGGCTACTACAAACAGCATAGTGAACGCCTTATTCTGGCCAAGATAGACACGAAGCCCACGCCTACCACAGTAGTACAAGTTTATGTGCCAACTAGCTCTGCAGATGACGAAGAAATTGAAGAAATGTATGATGAAATAAAAGAAATTATTCAGATAGTGAAGGGAGACGAAAATTTAATAGTCATGGGTGACTGGAATTCGTTAGTAGGAAAAGGGAGAGAAGGAAACATAGTAGGCGAATATGGACTGGGGGTAAGAAATGAAAGAGGAAGCCGCCTGGTAGAATTTTGCACAGAGTACAACTTAATCATAGCTAACACTTGGTTCAAGAATCATAAAAGAAGGTTGTATACATGGAAGAAGCCTGGAGATACTGACAGATTTCAGATAGATTATATAATGGTAAGACAGAGATTTAGGAACCAGGTTTTAAATTGTAGGACATTTCCAGGGGCAGATGTGGACTCTGACCACAATCTATTGGTTATGAACTGTAGATTAAAACTGAAGAAACTGCAAAAAGGTGGGAATTTAAGGAGACGGGACCTGGATAAACTGAAAGAACCAGAGGTTGTACAGAGTTTCAAGGAGAGCATAAGGGAACCATTGAAAGGAATGGGGGAAAGAAATACAGTAGAAGAAGAATGGGTAGCTTTGAGGAATGTAGTAGTGAAGGCAGCAGAGGGTAAAGCAGGTAAAAAGACGAGAGCTGCTAGAAATCCTTCGGTAACAGAATAAATATTGAACTTGATGAAAGGAGAAAATATAAAAATGCAGTAAATGAAGCAGGCAGAAAGGAATACAAACGTCTCAAAAATGAGATCGACAGGAAGTGCAAAATGGCTAAGCAGGGATGGCTAGAGGACAAATGTAAGGATGTGAGGCTTGTCTCACCAGGGCTAAGATAGATACTGCCTACAGAAAATTAAAGAGACCTTTGGAGAAAAGAGAACCACTTGTATGAATATCAAGAGCTCAGATGGAAATCCAGTTCTAAGCAAAGAAGGGAAAGCAGAAAGATGGAAGGAGTGTATGGAGGGTCTATACAGGGGCGATGTACTTGAGAACAATATTATGGAAATGGAAGAGGATGTAGATGAAGATGAAATGGGAGATATGATACTGCGTGAAGAGTTTGACAGAGCACTGAAAGACGTGAGTCGAAACAAGGCACCGGGAGTAGACAACATTCCATTAGAACTACTGACAGCCTTGGGAGAGCCAGTCCTGACAAAACTCTACCATCTGGTGAGCAAGATGTATGAGACAGGCGAAATACCCACAGACTTCAAGAAGAATATAATAATTCCAATCCCAAAGAAAGCAGGTGTTGACAGATGTGAAAATTACCGAACTATCAGTTTAATAAGTCACGGCTACAAAATACTAACGCGAATTCTTTACAGACGAATGGAAAAACTAGTAGAAGCCGACCTCGGGGAAGATCAATTTGGATTCCGTAGAAATATTGGAACACGTGAGGCAACACTGACCCACGACTTATCTTAGAAGCTAGATTCAGGAAGGGCAAACCTACGTTTCTAACATTTGTAGACTTAGAGAAAGCTTTTGAGAATGTTGACTGGAATACTCTCTTTCAAATTCTGAAGGTGGCAGGGGTAAAATACAGGAAGCGAAAGGCTATTTACAAATTGTACAGAAACCAGATGGCAGTTATAAGAGTCGAGGGACACGAAAGGGAAGCAGTGGTTGGGAAGGGAGTGAGACAGGGTTGTAGCCTCTCCCAGATGTTATTCAATCTGTATATTGAGCAAGCAGTGAAAAACAAAAGAAAAATTCGGAGTAGGTATTAAAAGCCATGGAGAAGAAATAAAAACTTTGAGGTTCGCCGACGACATTCTAATTCTATCAGAGACAGAAAAGGACTTGGAAGAGCAGTCGAACGGAATGGATAGTGTCTTGAAAGGAGGATATAAGATGAACATCAACAAAAGCAAAACGAGGATAATGGAATGTAGTTGAATTAAGTCGGGTGATGGTGAGGGAATTAAATTAGGAAATGAGACACTTAAAGTAGTAAAGGAGTTTTGCTATTTGGGGAGCAAAATAACTGATGATGGTCGAAGTAGAGAGGATATAAAATGTAGACAGGCAATGGCAAGGAAAGTGTTTCTGAAGAAGAGAAATTTGTTGTGGCTCAAATGGCTCTGAGCAGTATGGAACTTAACATCTGAGGTCATCAGTCCCCTAGAACTTAGAACTACTTAAACCTAACTAACCTAACGACATCACACACATCCATGCCCCAGGCAGGATTCGAACCTGCGACCGTAGCAGTCGCGCGGTTCCGGGCTGAAGCGCCTAGAACCGCTCGGCCACCGCGGCCGGCGAAATTTGTTGTCAGGAAGTCGTTTCTGAAAGTATTTGTATGGAGTGTAGCCATGTATGGAAGTGAAACATGGACGATAAATACACTCCTGGAAATTGAAATAAGAACACCGTAAATTCATTGTCCCAGGAAGGGGAAACTTTATTGACACATTCCTGGTGTCAGATACATCACATGATCACACTGACAGAACCACAGGCACATAGACACAGGCAACAGAGCATGCACAATGTCGGCACTAGTACAGTGTATATCCACCTTTCGCAGCAATGCAGGCTGCTATTCTCCCATGGAGACGATCGTAGAGATGCTGGATGTAGTCCTGTGGAACGGCTTGCCATGCCATTTCCACCTGGCGCCTCAGTTGGACCAGCGTTCGTGCTGGACGTGCAGACCACGTGAGACGACGCTTCATCCAGTCCCAAACATGCTCAATGGGGGACAGATCCGGAGATCTTGCTGGCCAGGGTAGTTGACTTACACCTTCTAGAGCACGTTGGGTGGCATGGGATACATGCGGACGTGCATTGTCCTGTTGGAACAGCAAGTTCCCTTGCCGGTCTAGGAATGGTAGAACGATGGGTTCGATGACGGTTTGGATGTACCGTGCACTATTCAGTGTCCCCTCGACGATCACCAGTGGTGTACGGCCAGTGTAGGAGATCGCTCCCCACACCATGATGCCGGGTGTTGGCCCTGTGTGCCTCGGTCGTATGCAGTCCTGATTGTGGCGCTCACCTGCACGGCGCCAAACACGCATACGACCATCATTGGCACCAAGGCAGAAGCGACTCTCATCGCTGAAGACGACACGTCTCCATTCGTCCCTCCATTCACGCCTGTCGCGACACCACTGGAGGCGGGCTGCACGATGTTGGGGCGTGAGCGGAAGACGGCCTAACGGTGTGCGGGACCGTAGCCCAGCTTCATGGAGACGGTTGCGAATGGTCCTCGCCGATACCCCAGGAGCAACAGTGTCCCTAATTTGCTGGGAAGTGGCGGTGCGGTCCCCTACGGCACTGCGTAGGATCCTACGGTCTTGGCGTGCATCCGTGCGTCGCTGCGGTCCGGTCCCAGGTCGACGGGCACGTGCACCTTCCGCCGACCACTGGCGACAACATCGATGTACTGTGGAGACCTCACGCCCCACGTGTTGAGCAATTCGGCGGTACGTCCACCCGGCCTCCCGCATGCCCACTATACGCCCTCGCTCAAAGTCCGTCAACTGCACATACGGTTCACGTCCACGCTGTCGCGGCATGCTACCAGTGTTAAAGACTGCGATGGAGCTCCGTATGCCACGGCAAACTGGCTGACAATGACGGCGGCGGTGCACAAATGCTGCGCAGCTAGCGCCATTCGACGGCCAACACCGCGGTTCCTGGTGTGTCCGCTGTGCCGTGCGTGTGATCATTGCTTGTACAGCCCTCTCGCAGTGTCCGGAGCAAGTATGGTGGGTCTGACACGCCGGTGTCAATGTGTTCTTTTTTCCATTTCCAGGAGTGTAGTTTGGACAAGAAGAGATTAGAAGCTTTTGAAATGTGGTGCTGCAGAAGAATGCTGAAGATTAGATGGGTAGATCACATAACTAATGAGGAGGTATTGAATAGGATTGGGGAGAAGAGAAATTTGTAGCACAACTTGACTAGAAGAAGGAATCGGTTGGTAGGACATGTTCTGAGGCATCAAGGGATCACCAATTTAGTATAGGAGGGCAGCGTGGAGGGTAAAAATCGTAGAGGGAGACCAAGAGATCAATACACTAAGCAGATTCAGAAGGATGTAGGTTGCAGTAGTTACTGGGAGATGAAGAAGCTTGCACAGGATAGAGTAGCATGGAGAGCTGCATCAAACCAGGCTCAGGACTGAAGACCACAACAACAACAAACTTTATCAACAGCCGTACACTTTAAGGTATTTTATTTTTTTCTGAAAGCAACCGGTTTTGGTAATTCATTTTGTCATCTTCAGGCTCCATACGCTTGTAACACCAGAGCTCCATAACTCTACTGACATAATTTTTTTTGTCCATCCCACCTTCTGTCATTAAGATATTGTAAATATTGTTTGCTTGTATTGATAACACAAGAGCGTTCGCTTTTTCCTTTGAAAACCTTTGATGTCCTGGTAAAAACAAATGCAATGTGTTGTCTTTATTATTTAAATTCTTTGCCTCATTTGGAAGGGACAAAACTTACTTTTTATAATTGTAATTTCTGTGAGAATAATTTTTTGTAGAAATCGCAATATGTGTAACTGATCTATTTTATTTAATATGTTTGGTTGCTGTTACGTAATTGCTGATCCTCACTTAGAGTTCGTAGTTTACATGTATAATAGGTATTGAGGTTCCCGTCGAGAACGGAATGAGGTTGGCATGGATAGAAAGGTGGACGGAAGAGTTAGTCGGGGATGAGCTGCTGAACCATCAACAGCTCATGTAAAAGTCGTGTATTGTGCTAATGCCGAGAGGGGCTTTTTGTGCCGTTTTCCAATGTGCCAAAGCCTCGGATGGATGTAGTAATTAGCTGGCTCTATTTTGGAAACTGATATCTACCATCGCCTCCAAGACATGACAGAGTCCAGCATTTCTACCTGCAAATCCACCTACCAACATGCACTCGCCACGACATTGCGCAATCACTGTAACGGAACAGAAGAATTGTAATGTACAGTGAAGGATCAGTTCACTGGATATTTTAGTGTGCTCAAATATAAGGTAACTTATACTCAAACTCTTATACCTACCTTAATTTTTTATCCCCTGTCACACAACCCCTTAGGGTCCTTCCCATGTCAGATATGCTTACCGAGTGCCCATATTGTGAAAATAGGAAAGCCCAGTTATTAATTCAATAATGCCACTTGAAGATATGACGAAAAAACTAAGTTAATGTAACAGAACTGAGTAATATGGTAAATGATGCTTGCTGAAAATAATTTTTCTATTAAAACTGCTAATTAATATTTTGTTGCAAACTTCAAAAGTGAATGTTCTCAAAACTGTGGCTTATAGAATTTTGCAAATTAAATTATCATAGTGCAGCCTGTTGAAAATCACCCAAAGGTGAGTTATTGTCTTATAACTACGTCAAGTTGTGTTCTACTGCAGTAAAAGTTGAGAACTATTACTGTTGAAAGTTACATGTTCATGCTTGTTAAGGGCTTGTTTCTATAGTGTACTGAAAGTGTGTTTAGTTTTCTTTACTACAGTGGTAAAGATTAATGGCCCCCTCCATTGAGAGTAGTTCAAATGCACAAGCTTACTTATAGAAAGTTTCAATCACTCTTGTTATTCAAGTCAGGTTCTGCACAATATAGGGTTCCCCTTTGTGTATTAAAAGTGCATATTAGTAGTGCAACAGGATCGACAGTTTGTCTATTGTGTTCATGCTAGATAACGACTAATAGAAAGACCACTATCTATGAAAATAGTAACTTCTTTATTCAAAGGACAGTGAGAAGTAATTTGTTATTGAACTCCATTTAATTTTCATTCTAAGTAGAAAGGTATTTAGAAGTGAGAGACTTAATCTATGCACAATACCTAATTTTGTAGTGAACCATATCCACATTTCATGTCAAGTAGGAAAATATGTGAAAAATGCTACTGAATCTATGTCTAATTTTATGATTCTAAAGTGCAATTCAAAAGTAATATCATTGAATCACTCAGTTTGGCCAAGCCTTGAAGGCAAAAGTGCATGTCATTATCTATTATACATATGCATATAGCTTTGTTCTACTCTGACTGGCAGTTCCAGCTTTAACGTTAACACATGCGTGTGCCAGAGTTCATTGCAGTATCGGGTGACAAAGTATAGGTTGTGTTGTGAATTGGCAGGAGCCAATTCACGGGGTTTGGAGGAAGCCGAAAGGCACGCATTTAAGCTCACGCAGGCTGGCGTGAGGTCTGGAACAGGTAAAGTAATTATACTATCAAGAAAAGTACGTAGCTGCTGGAATACTTAACTTTAATCCATAATTGGTGAACATCGGTCTGACTGTACATGCATCCCAAGATAAATAGCAAATGATAATGGCGCCTTGCTAGGTCGTAGCAAATGACGTAGCTGAAGGCTATGCTAACTATCGTCTCGGCAAATGAGAGCGTAATTTGTCAGTGAACCATCGCTAGCAAAGTCGGCTGTAAAACTGGGCCGAGTGCTAGGAAGTCTCTCTAGACCTGCCATGTGGCGGCGCTCGGTCTGCAATCACTGACAGTGGCGACACGCGGGTCCGACGTATACTAACGGACCGCGGCCGATTTAAAGGCTACCACCTAGCAAGTGTGGTGTCTGGCGGTGACACCACATTCCTCCCCCGCAAATCGGCGTACGGTTGTGGTATAAGGCTTCCGCCCGCCGTGGGGAGGACCCCATTTTGACGTATGTGACGAGGTGGGGAGCCTAACAACAGGCGAGGCTGTGCCACCCGCACCCTGCCATTCGGTCCGAGGGGAGCTAGGAAACGCCTGAAAACCTAGTCCAGGGTGCACGCCAACATGCGGTGTATGCGCCCGTATAGAGACAGGAGGGGCCGAAGGGTCGACCTCCATCGGATCGGAGCACCCGACGGGCGAAGACGCCATGTGGTCCGGAGCGGGCAAGAAGTCCATGGCGGAGGACAACGGGTCACGGGAAGCGATCGGCGGCGCGGGACCCAGGGAGGCACCCGGCGGTTGCAGCGACGCGTCCACTGCGGGCTTCGCCGGCGGGAGAACAGGCGGCGGCGGCGGCGCGTCGCCATGGGGCAAAATGGAAGGCATCGTCGGTAACACCTGGGGCTGAGGCGAGCCAGTAGATGGGTCCCAGGGCGCTGACCGGACGGCACCGTCGCTGAAAGCAGACGGGGAGCGGCAGAACCCGTGCGACGACAGAGGCGCAGCTGATTGAGATGTCGTCGCACCTCACCAGAGGCCCCCAAAACCAGATACATAGCGTGGCCGAGGCAGCGAAGAATGCGCCCTGCGAGCCAACGTCGTGAACCTCGATAGTTGCGATAGTATACAACGTCGCCTGGAGCAAAAGCAGGCGTCTGCCGCTGCACAGGAACCTGATGCGGCGGATGCAGCAAAGACATCAAGGTTCGATGAGGACGACCATGGAGCAACTCAGCCGGCGAGCGACCATCTCGGGGCTGAGAGCGATACGTGGACAAGGAGAGCAATAACGCGTCCTCCTGAGAATGTGTCTCTTTCAACTTCAACATCTGGGACTTGAAAGTCCGGACCAATCGTTCAGCGGCACCGTTTGACTGAGGCGAAAACGGCGCGGATGTCAGATGTTGAATACCATTGGCCTTGCAGAATGACTGAAATTCTGCGGACATGAATTGTGGGCCATTGTCGGAAACAATAGTCTGTGGAAGACCTTCAATGTAAAAGATAGCGGATAACGCTTGGATGGTGGCAGATGACGTCGTGGAAGCCATCCGGACCACAAAAGGAAAATTACTGAAAGAATCGACCACAACCAACCATCGAGCATTCCAAAATGGACCAGCAAAATCTATGTGCAAGCGTTGCCAAGGGGAAGTGGTTTTCAGCCATGCAAAGAATTTCCGCGGTGGTGCGGATTGTTGTTCGGCACACGCCATGCAAGAAGAGCACTTGTTCGTAATCGCAGCATCGATTCCGAACCAAGTACAGTGCTGACGAGCAAGTTGTTTCGTTCGCACTATACCCCAATGACCTTGGTGGAGAAGCCGTAAGACAGAGGACTGTAACGAACGTGGTACCACGACCCGGGACTGATCATTATCAGAACGCAACAGCAAAACACCACGTCGAACAAAAAGTCTCTCATTGTGAGCAAAAAATCGGCGAACCAACGGGTCCTCGATCCGTGACTGTGACAAGGGCCATTGCGTAGCAACAAAACGCAAAACGGTAGCAAGGACAGGGTCAGCAGCTGTGGCTGTAGCTACACGACGAAAATCAATCGCAAACGATTCGACCACGTCATCGGTTTCCGCATCAATGAACATGCAAGCAAGTTCGGAGGAATCGAATGCTCTATCCTCAGCAACAGGCAAACGGGACAACGCATCAGCGTTTCCGTGCTTAGCAGTGGACCGATACAAGATATCGTAGCGGTACTGCGAGAGGAAAATAGACCAGCGAATGAATTTCTGCGCTGTACGCGGAGGTACAGGCTTGTTCGGATGAAAAAGCGATGTCAAAGGTTTGTGGTCTGTGATGATGGCAAAGTGATCCCATCCTCGTCGCCATATGTTGTGAATTGGCAGGAGCCAATTCACGGGGTTTGGAGGAAGCGAAAGGCACGCGTTTAAGATCATGCAGGCTGACGTGAGGTCTGGAACAGGTAAAGTAATTATACTATCAAGAAAAGTACGTAGCTGCTGGAATACTTAACTTTAATTCATAATTGGTGAACATCGGTCTGACTGTACATGCATCCCAAGATAAATAACAAATGATAATGGCGCCTTGCTAGGTCGTAGCAAATGACGTAGCTGAAGGCTATGCTAACTATCGTCTCGGCAAATGAGAGCGTAATTTGTCAGTGAACCATCGGTAGCAAAGTCGGCTGTACAACTGAGCCGAGTGCTAGGAAGTCTCTCTAGGCCTGCCGTGTGGCGGCGCTCGGTCTGCAATCACTGACAGTGGCGACACGCGGGTCCGACGTATACTAACGGACCGCGGCCGATTTGAAGGCTACCACCTAGCAAGTGTGGTGTCTGGCGGTGACACCACAGGTTGGATCTTTCCATTAAAGTTACTCATATTTAGTTTCATGGACAAAAATGTTACTTATGTCGAATTAGGCTGGCAACCGTTTTCTTTATTCTTTGAACTGTGTGGATAGGTAAAATATTGTTTGTTATTGTTTAAATATTTTCCTAATTCTGACTTTCACTTCCGATAAGCCACCTCTGTTAGGTACATCACGGTCAAAACAACTAAATTCCTTTCAGAGGGTAACATTGCATTGCTTCTATAAACCATAATTGATGAACAAAATAGCTTCAGAACATAAACGAGAGGCAGTGATAGTGTTATACGCTTTTTCCAAATCAACGGGGGATGTTTCCAGAATGAAATTTTCACATCCCTCCTCGCAACTTTACTTCCGCCAGTACCTCGTCTCCTACCTTCCATACCTCACAGAAGCTCTCCTGTAAATTTCACTCTTGGAAGACACGATATTGCGGAGACATGGCTTAGTCACAGCCTGGGGATGCTTCCAGAATGAAATCTGTAAAGCTGTGAGGACGGTCCGTGAGTCGTGCTTGGGTAGCTCAATTGGACGCCGGCGCGGTAGCTCAGCGTGTTCAGTCAGAGGGCCGATTTCATCTGTAATAAAAAAAAAAACTGAATAAAAGAATCGTCGATCAACTTGAATGTCATGTGACGTCCACCCAGATCGAAACGAACCTAACAATACCGAACAAATTTTTTTAAAAAAGTTTGTAGAGCACTTGCCCGCGAAAGGTAAAGGTCCGAGTTCGAGTCTCGGTCCGGCACACAGTTTCAACCTACCAGGAAGTTTTGTATCAGCTTATACTCCACTGCAGAGTGAAATTTTTCGTTCTGGAATCATCCCCCAGGCTGTGGCTAAGTCATGCCTCCGCAATATTCTTCCTTCCAGAAGTGCAAGTCTTGCAAGGTTCACAGGAGAGATTCTGTGAAGTCTGGTAAGTAGGAGACGAGGTACTGGTGGAAGTAAATCTGTGAGGAGGGGTCGTGAGTCGTGTTTGGATAGTTCAGTTGGTAGAGCACTTGCCCGCGGAAGGCAAAGGTGCCGAGTCTCGGTCTGGCACACAGTTTTAATCTGCCCGGAAGTTTCATTTCTAAAATCGTCTCATAACTGTTTATCATTAGCCATACTGTTGAGGTTTTCATCTGTACGACTAGCCATTTTTGTAAGATTATTATTCATTTGCTTCATACTACTAACCCAAGATGGCCTGTATCTGTTGGATTAATGTATCATTGCTGTGGATGACATCACATTGCTTCGTGCTATTGATGTGAAGTTACTCCTGGCATTTCTGCTTCCCACTATGGGATTATAGGACATGTCCGCTTCCCTCAACATATTATCCAAGCAACATTGGGAATCTAACGTATCATATCGTGGCGTCAGTGCCACGTCCTCGCTTCTTGTTGACGTTAGCCCGGCCTCTTCTGGCCCTGGTGACGTCACTCCATCATTGTGAACACTTACTGAATTCTGCACAAGCACTGTCGGTTGTTTATGTTCAGTTATTCCACAACGAATTCGGTACCGTTTCTATGTGCATTAACCTCACATTGGCCCACAACATTATTAACCCCCAAAATATTTTCGTTATTGCTACTCTCCATTTTGGCGTCTCTGGTCGGTATTTTAAAAAAAGACTTCTCCCAGTTGCATCTAACACAAAGTAAAATCTCCATTATTGTTTGTGGATTGCAATAAGTTGTTTCTAACCTCTTTCAATAATACGACAATAACACTACAAAACACTACTATTGCGCAAATGAAATAAAGTTTGAAATTTATCACAATAGTGGTGAATGACCAAAGTAAATTTTGCTGTGTTCTCCTACCTCAGATGTCGTTACGCCATTCCTTACATTTCAAAATTATTGTTACCAATCATCGAAATTATTTTATGCATTCTCTTCTGTTGATGTCTCTTCGTTAACGTATGTGACGATATTACATCCATATTTAAATGTGTTGAATTGCGAGTCGTGATACTTGTTGATACAGTCCTACAATACCATCTTTAGTTCCCAGTCGCAGCGTAATTAAACCGAATTCCTACAGAGTATTTTTTTAATACAGGACTGTCCTCTATTACATTACGTACTGCTAATCAGTTAGGACAATACGTTGTATCTCCTATTTTGTTTAGAGGGGATGATATACGAGTTGTTCGTCGGATCCTGCGAAATACTTCGGTTGCCGTGAAGTTATACGATCTTAATTTCCTAGTTGGAGAATTCTTTTTCTGTAAGGCTCTTTTGGAACACAACTTGAACAATTTCTGATACGCGTTTTTCACTTTTATAACTGACCTATTTTTTCACATGTAAGTACACACTTTTAATACGAGGAGACATTACCTCCCATTTCCATACTGCCCTGCTAAATGACAACTCACTACTAGCAGTCCATGACGTCTGCCTGCGCTAAACAACCACAACAAGAGTTCAGCGTTGAGATATACCTGTCTTATACAAAGAGTACACGTAACTCGTTCGTCATCCGTGACAGCACTGTTTTCTCTGGCGTCTTCACGCTCAATTTGAATATACAGTATGTGATCAAAAGTATCCAGGTACTCCATATTACCGACCTCAGTAGTCATTAGACACCGTGAGAGAGCAGAATGGGGCGCACCGCGGAGCTCACGGACTTCGGAACGTGGTCAGGTGATTGGGTGTCACTTGAGTCACTCGTCTGTACCCGAGATTTCCACACTCCTAAACATCAATAGGTCCACTGTTTCCGATGTGGAAGTGAAGTGGAAACGTGAAGGGACACGTACAGCACAAAACGCACAGGCCGACCTCGTCTGTTGGCTGACAGAGACCGCCGACAGTTGAAGACGGTCGTAATGTGTAGTAGGCAGACACCTATCCAGACTATCACACAGGAATTCCAAACTGCATCAGGACCCACTGCAAGTACTATAACAGTTAGGCGGGAGGTGAGAAAACTTTGATCTCATGGTCGAGCGGCTGCTCATAAGCCACACATCATGCCGGTAAATGCCAAACGGCGCCTCGCTTGGTGTAAGGAGCGTAAACATTGGACGATTGAACAGTGGAATAACGTAGTGTGGAGTGACGAATCACGGTACACAATGTGGCGATCCGATGGCAGGGTGTTAGATGGCGAATGACCGGTGAACGTCATCTGCCAGCGTGTGTAGTGCCAGCAGTAAAATTCTTAGGCGGTGGTGTTATGGTGTGGTCGTGTTTCTCATGATGCGGTCTTGCACCCCTTGTTGTTTTGCGTGGCACTATCACTGCACAGGCCTACACTGATGATTTAAGCACCTTCTTGCTTCCCACGTTTGAAGAGGAATTCGGGGATGCCGATTGTATCACTCAACACGATCGAGTACATGTTGAATGTATGCCTGCGAGAGTGGAAGCTGTCATCAAGGCTGAGGGTGGGCCAACATCATATTGAATTCAAGCATTACCGATGGAGGACGCCACGAACTTGTAAGTCATTTTCAGCTAGGTGTACGGATACTTTTGATCACATAGTGTACCTACATACTATTGCAGATTATATGAATGCTTGGTGTCTGTTATTTCGGACATGTCCGAAAGAAGACCCCACGCATTCATATAACTAATACGCCTAAATGGACAATGCATTCACCTTCTACTCAGCGGATGCAGATATACGTCCGACCTCCTGTGGGGATCTCAGAGTATCGATCGAAAGTAAAATGGAAAGGGCATGCCGATAGGTGGCGCTCGGTGGTAGTGTCGATTGGCCGTGAAGCGTGCCGAGGTAGCCCGCACATTTGCGTTTGCGCTGTGTCCCAGATGGCGCAGTAGTTAACACACCTTCCTACAATAAGGGGTGCAAGACCCCATCATGAGAAACACGACCACACCATAACACCGCCACCTAAGAATTTTACTGCTGGCACTACACACGCTGGCAGATGACGTTCACCGGTCATTCGCCATCTAACACCCTGCCATCGGATCGCCACACTGTGTACCGTGATTCGTCACTCCACACTACGTTATTCCACTGTTCAATCGTCCAATGTTTACGCTCCTTACACCAAGCGAGGCGCCGTTTGGCATTTACCAGCATGATGTGTGGCTTATGAGCAGCCGCTCGACCATGAGATCAAAGTTTTCTCACCTCCCACCTAACTGTTACAGTACTTGCGGTGGATCCTGATGCAGTTTGGAATTCCTGTGTGATAGTCTGGATAGATGTTTTTCGCTCGCGTATGTCATTTCTGGAAACCCAGAATCTACTCTGTAGGAATCAACATGGATTCCGGAAACAGCGATCGTGTGAGACCCAATTCGCTTTATTTGTTCATGAGACCCAGAAAATATTAGATACAGGCTCCCAGGTAGATGCCATTTTCCTTGACTTCCGGAAGGCGTTCGATACAGTTCCGCATTGTCGCCTGATAAAGTAAGAGCTTACGGAATATCAGACCAGCTCTGTGACTGGATTCAAGAGCTTTTAGCAAACAGGACACAGCATGTTGTTCTCAATGGAGAGACGTCTATAGACGTTAAAGTAACCTCTGACGTGCCACAGGGGAGTGTTATGGGACCATTGCTTTTCACAATATATATAAATGACCCAGTAGATAGTGTCGGAAGTTCCATGCGGCTTTTCGCGGATGATGCTGTAGTATACAGAGAAGTTGCAGCATTAGAAAATGGCAGCGAAATGCAGGAAGATCTGCGGCGGATAGGCACTTGGTGCAGGGAGTGGCAACTGACCCTTAACATAGGCACGTGTAATGTATTGCGAATACATAGAAAGAAGGATCCTTTATTGTATGATTATATGATAGCGGAACAAACACTGGTAGCAGTTACTTCTGTAAAATATATGAGAGTATGCGTACGGATCGATTTGAAGTGGAATGATCATATAAAATTAATTGTTGGTGAGGCGGGTGACAGGTTGAGATTCATTGGGAGAGTCCTTAGAAAATGTAATCCATCAACAAAGGAGGTGGCTTACAAAACACTCGTTCGACATATACTTAAGTATTGCTCATCAGTGTGGGGTCCGTACCAGGTCGGGTTGACAGAGGAGATAGAGAAGATCCAAAGAAGAGCGGCGCGTTCCGTCATAGGGTTATTTGGTAAGCGTGATAGCGTTGCGGAGATGTTTAGCAAACTCAAGTGGCAGACTCTACAAGAGAGGCGCTCTGCATCGCGGTGTAGCTTGCTGTCCAGGTTCCGAGAGGGTACGTTTCTGGATGAGGTATCGAATATATTGCTTCCCCCTACTTATACCTCCCGAGGAGATCACGAATGTAAAATTAGAGAGATTCGAGCGCGCACGGAGGCTTTCCGGCAGTCGTTCTTCCCTCGAACCATACGCTACTGGAACAGAGAAGGGAGGTAATGAAAATGTCAAGTAAAGTGCCCTCCGCCACACACCGTTGGGTGCCTTGCGGAATATAAAAGTAGATGTAGATCCCGGGTTCTAATCCCGGTTCGCTACACATTTTCACTTGTCGCCGCTGATTCCCGTAATGTCCCGCTGCAGTTTACTGCAGTGATACCCTTTAATTTATATATTTGAGATTATTTAATTTAATTATATTTCATTGAGAAAATAAAATTAATGAATGGAAGAATTGCTTAGATAATTTGTCCTTCACATCAGATGGCTATTTCTTGTTATTGCGATCTAAAGTCACACTTAACAACTTCTATTCTGTAGAAGAATTTCTGTTACTGTAATGGTCGTGGGTAGGAATTAATAACTCATTTCCGTATGTTAAAAAAAGACGTAAGTGTTCAGCAGGCAACTATATTTACACATTAATTTGCGATGTGAATGTAAAATGGGTCTTTCCGCTTCGTTATAATTTATCGTGCAAAATGTTCCATGGAACAAGAAACTAATTAAAACTAACTAGCAATTTCTATTTCTGTGTGACGATTTTTAATTAATGAATTATATTTAATACCCTCTCAGTTCTGCGTACTGTTCTACAAAAATCCTATTGAAAACGGTCTCCTGCAGGCACACCGTATTATTTCAGATACTGGAGCATCAAGAAGCCTTTCAGAAATCAGAGTAATAAATATGGGGCCCTTTTGTGATGGGAAATGTAATTTAGGTGGTGAAGAATGATGAAATACCTAGTTTTGCAGAAGCAATACAATTAAATGTTACACATAACACACTGAAAAGAAGATTTCTAAGAAAGAACAAAGACGCAGTAAGTGGAAAAAAGATTATAGGAAATTACGGACGGATTGTGTGCAGTGCAGAACGAGAACAGTTATATTTCTGAAATGGAAAAGTGGTATTATGGATTTACAATGAATCACGTAAGGGGATTTGCGTTCCAGTGAACAGTGCAGAACAAAGTAACACATGAGTAATGAATGCTCAGGCAGTGACCACATTACCCCCTTAGGCAGGAACAAGTGGCCGCTATGAGAGCCTTCAGAAAAGTGCGTTTAGTTCCTATATATTACTTTCTTTTCCACTTAAAAATATTTGGTGTGATACCTTATAGTCAGTAGGTTCAAAATGTCTAAGTAGCAGGTTTCTATCTATAACCATGCTTTGGTGAAAATTATATTTCCCTTAGAGTGGCCACTTTACTCCACATTCTCCCAGTTCATGGTAAATTAATTTTAACCTTCACAATACACCGACCTCCAGTTTGTGAATCTGAGTTATTCGTGAAACAACTACACGCCTTTTTACAGTTTTTAACTTCTGAACAGAACGAGGTAATATTAAATGAAGTCTGATTTTAATTTTTTGGGCATATCTGTTCTAGAGCTATGTATAAGTCCCTTTGTACACTCCTGGAAATGGAAAAAAGAACACATTGACACCGGTGTGTCAGACCCACCATACTTGCTCCGGACACTGCGAGAGGGCTGTACAAGCAATGATCACACGCACGGCACAGCGGACACACCAGGAACCGCGGTGTTGGCCGTCGAATGGCGCTAGCTGCGCAGCATTTGTGCACCGCCGCCGTCAGTGTCAGCCAGTTTGCCGTGGCATACGGAGCTCCATCGCAGTCTTTAACACTGGTAGCATGCCGCGACAGCGTGGACGTGAACCGTATGTGCAGTTGACGGACTTTGAGCGAGGGCGTATAGTGGGCATGCGGGAGGCCGGGTGGACGTACCGCCGAATTGCTCAACACGTGGGGCGTGAGGTCTCCACAGTACATCGATGTTGTCGCCAGTGGTCGGCGGAAGGTGCACGTGCCCGTCGACCTGGGACCGGACCGCAGCGACGCACGGATGCACGCCAAGACCGTAGGATCCTACGCAGTGCCGTAGGGGACCGCACCGCCACTTCCCAGCAAATTAGGGACACTGTTGCTCCTGGGGTATCGGCGAGGACCATTCGCAACCGTCTCCATGAAGCTGGGCTACGGTCCCGCACACCGTTAGGCCGTCTTCCGCTCACGCCCCAACATCGTGCAGCCCGCCTCCAGTGGTGTCGCGACAGGCGTGAATGGAGGGACGAATGGAGACGTGTCGTCTTCAGCGATGAGAGTCGCTTCTGCCTTGGTGCCAATGATGGTCGTATGCGTGTTTGGCGCCGTGCAGGTGAGCGCCACAATCAGGACTGCATACGACCGAGGCACACAGGGCCAACACCCGGCATCATGGTGTGGGGAGCGATCTCCTACACTGGCCGTACACCACTGGTGATCGTCGAGGGGACACTGAATAGTGCACGGTACATCCAAACCGTCATCGAACCCATCGTTCTACCATTCCTAGACCGGCAAGGGAACTTGCTGTTCCAACAAGACAATGCACGTCCGCATGTATCCCGTGCCACCCAACGTGCTCTAGAAGGTGTAAGTCAACTACCCTGGCCAGCAAGATCTCCGGATCTGTCCCCCATTGAGCATGTTTGGGACTGGATGAAGCGTCGTCTCACGTGGTCTGCACGTCCAGCACGAACGCTGGTCCAACTGAGGCGCCAGGTGGAAATGGCATGGCAAGCCGTTCCACAGGACTACATCCAGCATCTCTACGATCGTCTCCATGGGAGAATAGCAGCCTGCATTGCTGCGAAAGGTGGATATACACTGTACTAGTGCCGACATTGTGCATGCTCTGTTGCCTGTGTCTATGTGCCTGTGGTTCTGTCAGTGTGATCATGTGATGTATCTGACCCCAGGAATGTGTCAATAAAGTTTCCCCTTCCTGGGACAATGAATTCACGGTGTTCTTATTTCAATTTCCAGGAGTGTATTTCATATAATCTACCTCTCATCCACGCAATTTACAAGAATAATTCTGGAAATCAATAGCACTTCCATTGATAACATTTTTATACACACATCGAGATTGCAGAGTCATGGTTTAAATACTTGCAATTAAACCACAAGACTAATAAATGAAAAAGGAGTTGAGGAACTCACGAAGTAAGTCGCCCAGTTCTCATTAAATTATGAGTATCTGACCTCTTACAATCTGTAAATAGTGACCAATGTAAATCGTTTAATACACGAAGCAGATGTAACGAACATACTTGGCTCGCAAGACCTTAGAATATTAACTAACAGAATAAAAACGAAATGGATCCTGAGATGTCTTTAGCAACCACGAAGAACCGATACAAACTTACCTTAAAAACTTGGATTCATACAATTTACTAATAATCTTGTTGCTGAAAAAATTACTACCAAGTGTACAAGCAACCAGTGAATAAACACATTCGCTGAAAGCAAATTATCGTGGAAAAATTTCCTACTACAGTTTTAATTTGTAAACGCAATGAACATATTAAACTGAATATTTAAACTTCAGCTATCAGTTTAACAGTGGTGAGGAACATCTATAAATTCAGAGAGTTCTTGTCCAAATTACTGATTATTGCAAGACAAAGCAGAGCACATAGTAGATGTAATAGTTATTTCTACTTGAACCACGTGGCATTCTATGCCACTTCATAGCAAAAATTCACCCGCAAAATGTTCAAGTAACCTGGGAAAATACTAAGAATCTTTAAATGAACGAGGAACAGAATTATATATAGTTATCCCAAGATTCCGGTATGCTATACAGAGAAACCGAATTACGGACTGCGTGAACTGAGACCGGCTACATCGCAGTACAGGTAATGTTGAATCCCATCGATCAGATAAGGAATTTTAGCAGTTGCTTGAGTGTCATCCGAATGGGTAATACCTTACTACAGTCAAATGCATGTTGTTCTCCCTTCTAAGACACTACAAGGACGACTCCACAGGAACAGTTTTTAGCCACATTCTTATTATGTACATGTGTTGCTGACTAAGCTGAAGTGTGTCAGTCCTGTTCTACTCCTAAGTACTAAATCATTCCCTACGGGGTACGGCATATTACATATCAATATATGCTGCAAGGAAAAAATTAGTACACCCTTTCACAGGTTTCCAATTCGCTCAAAGTTTATTGTTGCAACAGTGCATGCGGATTACATGAAATGATTACATTTACAGATCAATAGGACAAAGCAGGTCTGACGTTCTAGATATCGACCCATACTAAACAAACTTAGTATATGGCGTAGCTCCATACGTTCCCTTACAGGCGCTGACTCTGGCATCTAGTCAGTCGTAAAGATGGCGAATACTGTTCTGGGATAGGCTATGCTACGCCTGCTCGACTTCAAGCAGTTCCGTAAGAGTTGCTCGTTGATGAGTCATGCGAGTCACTTCTCATCCCGTCATATCCCACACGTGCTCCACTGGAGGCACGTCCAGAGATCGTGTAGGCCAGGGAAGTTGCTGCACGTCTTGCAGAGCATGTTGAGTTTCACGAGAAGTGTGTGGGCGAGCATTATCCTACTGGAACAACACATCACCTTCTTGTTGCAAGACTGACAAAAGAGCGAGTCTAACGTTCTGCACTTACCGAGCGCTGGTTAGCGTTTTCTGCAGAAAAACCAAAGGTGATGGAGAGGTATAACTTATAGCACCCCAGACCATAAGGCCTGGTGTGAGGCCAGTGCGTCTTGAGCGAATGCACTGTACGAGACGACGTTCACCAGGTCTACGTCATTCGCGTCATTCGTGCGGTCAGAATCGGCTTTCACCATTGAAGACCCCAGCGCGCCATTACATCTTCCAAGTGCTGCTCCGACGATACCAGTCGAACCGTGGACGTCAATGTTGTGACGTGAGTGGAAGATGGGCTAGAACTGATAATGCGTAAAAGAATTATAATCCTAAATAAATAGCAAAAATGGCAGCAAAATGTAACAAATTTTGTATCAAAACTGTACAGGGCGTCGGGGTATAAGAGCAGATAGTTTTATTGGTGACTGAGGACGGTATGCTGAACAACGTTACATCAGTATATGCTTCATTTGCAAACTAGAAATTATAGCCAGCAGGTGTAGTACGTTTTTAGGTTGGTTAGTACGTCCAAGTTCATGTGGCAAATATAAGTGATTGATACTTATTTTTCCCCGGTCAGCGAGTCAGGTGTTGGAAGTGTGGACATGTGGAGGCAAAAGTGGTTCGTCTATACTAATAGGCGTAGCCACTTAGTGGTGCAGCTACGACCGTGCAGAAAACACCAGGTAGTAAATTATGAGACGTGTTAGCAGGAAGACTGTTAGACAACGAGGAAAAACAAAATCTGAATTTATACCCTAAACAACCTGTATGATTTAGAAGTGGTTTCATTTCGAAACCACGCATAAAAACAATAGTACAAACGTTACATACGAGGCGTGTTTTTTTTAAAGTACCGTTATGACATTAAAAAAAGACGTGCTAAGATATCTCAATAATTTTATTTTTCCATGAGAGCCTGTACCTTAATCTACTTTTCTACATAAATTCCGTCAATTTTGAGGCACTTGTCATAACGTTGTACCAGTTTTTGAATATCCTCCTCATAGAAGTCTGCCGCCTGACTTGTTAACCACTGCATCACCACTGTTTGGACTTTGTCATCGTCTTGAAGACGCTGACGCCCAGGTGTTTCTTCAAGTGCAGGATGCGGACCGGCATTGTCTTGCAGCAAAACGATGCCCTTGCTCAACTTGCAACGTCTTTTCTTCTGAATTGAACGGCGCAGATTGTGCAATGTCTTACTGTAAGCTGCAGGATTGATTGTCTCATTACGAGACAGAATTTCCACAAGCAGTACTCATTTTCTGTCCCAAAAAACTGTTCACATGATTTTCCGGGCAGAAATTGTTTGCTTAAACTTCACTTTTCAGGGTGAATCTGAATGCCACCATTCCATGGACTGTTGCTTTGATTCTGGTGTGACGTAGACCACCCATGTTTCATCGCCCGTAACAATTTGGCTTAAGAAATCATCACCGTTGTTGTGGTACCGCTCCAGAAAAGTCAATGCACTGTCTAAACCTTTGGTTTTGTGCACATCTTTCAACAAATTCAAATGACTCTGAGCACTATGGGACTTAACTTCTAAGGTCATCAGTCCCCTAGAACTTAGAACTACTGAAACCTAACTAACCTAAGGACATCACACACATCCATGCCCAAGGCAGGATTCGAACCTGCGACCGTAGCGGTCGCGCGGTTCCAGACTGTAGCGCCTAGAACCGCTCGGCCACCCTGGCCGGCCATCTTTCAACATTTTCGTCACCCAACGTGCGCACACTTTTCGGTAATTCAAGTGCTCGGTCACAGTGCCATACAAAACACTACGGGAAACATTAGGAAAGTCATCCCGCAAGGAGGAAATCGTAAAGCGTCTGTTTTCTCTCACCTTATTGTCCACTTCCTGCACCAAACTTTCATTAACGACCGAAGGACGTCCACTCCGTTGTTCATCATGCACATTTGTGCGGCCATCTTTCAATTCTCTCACCCACTTTCTTACCATTCCATCACTCATAATGTTTTCTCCGTAAACTGCACAGATCTGACGAAGAATATCGATCGCTTTTAGGCCCTTAGCACTAAGCACTAAGAAATATTATAACATCCCGTACTTCACAATCGGCGGGACTCACCATTATCGGAGGCATCTCAAACACTCAGTACACAACGTAAACAAGGAATAATCAGACTGCAGTGGCGTCAGTTCGTACAAAACAGATGTAGGTACCCCGTGCGCATTTGCAGAACGCCGACCTCAGAGCTGCGGCAGCGGTATGGCAAAACGGTACTTACTTAAAAAACAGGCCTCGTATAAGGCATGTCACAATCTTCTACAATCACACAATACAGTCTCCACCCCAACTGTGGCTTCGAACGATGTAAGTCATTGCCACAGTCACTGCATTCATAGAAGTACCTAGATGTACCACTAGATGCCTCTGGATGGTTTCATACTAAGGGCAGTGGCACTTAAAAAAGTAATAATAATATCTCGTAATATGGTGGTTTCAGACACAAACCCCTACTACTCAAAGGTTAATACGTCAGAAATGTATGGCTTGTTGTCTAGATTATCTGCTGTGCCAATCAGAGGTGCTCGTGTTGTGCACACAATGGCTGTGTATTTCATCAAGCCAGGTGCTGGATCCGTATGACAGTGACGAACGCAATCTGGCAACGTTCACTCTCTTTGGAGCCCCCCACAAACGGATACGCCCGTGGTGATGCTCTGTGTAGAACCGGTATTCGTCCAACAAGGACGATGTCCTGCTTCTCTTGCGACCAGTATTGTCGTCGGTTGCACAACGCCTGTCTGTCTGTCTGCGTGGCAAGGAAAGCCACGACAACAGCCGTCCTGCTGACAGTCCATGGAGCTCCAAACGCCGTCACACTGTCCATGTAGGCAGTTGTCTCGCTACAAGTAGGCCCGTTTCCTGATGTTGAGTGTAGCCTTCCAGAACGCATCTCTTTCAAATTCACTTGTTAATCGTTAGATGCCAGCGTGAGCAGCAATATCGCAGAACTGAAAATCAGCCTGCGTAGGCCGCGGCGTTGCAGTGTGTGCTGGGAGGCGTTCCCGGTTCTTACATGAAGCGTAACACGGTCTTCTCAGAAACACACGACATTTAAATGCAACTTTTGAATTACACTACTGGCCACAAGAAGAAATGCAGATGATAAACGGGTATTCATTGGACAAATGTATTATACTAGAACTGACATGTGATTACATTTTCACGCAATTTGGGTGCATAGGTCCTGAGAAATCAGTACCCAGAACAACCACCTCTGGCCGTAATAACGGCCTTGATACACCTGGGCATTGAGTCAAACAGAGCTTGGATGGCGTGTACAGGTACAGCTGCCCATGCAGCTTCAACACGGTACCACAGTTCATCAAGAGTAGTGACTGGCGTATTGTGGCGAGCCAGTTTCTCGCCCACCATTGACCACACGTTTTCAATTGGTAAGATATCTGGAGAATGTGCTGGCCAGGGCAGCATTTGAATATTTTCTGTATCCAGAAAGGCCCGTACAAGACCTGCAACAAGCGGTCGTGCATTATCCTGCTGAAATGTAGGGTTTCGCAGGGATCGAAAGAAGGGTAGAGCCCCGGGTCGTAACACATCTGAAATGTAACGTCCACTGTTCAAAGTGCCGTCAATGCGAACAAGAGGTGACAGAGACCCGTAACCAATGGCAACCCATACCATCACGCCGGTTGATATGCCACTATGACGATGACGAATACACGCTTCCAAAGTACGGTCACTGCGATGTCGCCAAACACGGATGCGACCATCATGATGCTGTAAACAGAACCTGGATTCATCCGAAAAAATGATGTTTTGCCATTCGTGCACTCAGGTTCGTCGTTGAGTACACCATCACAGGCGCTCCTGTCTGTGATGCAGCGTCAAGGGTAACAGCAGCCATGGTCTCCGAGCTGATAGTCCATGCTGCTGCAAACGACGTCGAACTGTTCGTGCAGATGGTTGTTGTCTTGCAAACGTCCCCATCTGTTGACTCAGAGATCGAGACGTGGCTGCACGATCCGTTACAGCCATGCGGATAAGATGCCTGTAATCTCGACTGCTAGTGATACGAGGCCGTTGGGATCCAGCACGGCGTTCCGTATTACCCTCCTGAACCCACCGATTCCATATTCTGCTAACAGTCATTGGATCTCGACCAAAGCGAGCAGCAATGTCGCGATACGATAAACCGCAATCACGATAGGCTACAATCCGACCTTTATCAAAGTCGGAAACGTGATGGTACGCACTTATCCCCCTTACACGAGGCATCACAAGGCAACGCCGGTGAACTGCTGTTTGTGTATGAGAAATCGGTGGGAAACTTTCTTCATGTCAGCACATTGTAGGTGTCACCACCGGCGCCAACCTTGTGTGAACGCCCTGAAAAGCTAATCATTTGCATATCACAGCATCTTCTTCCTGTCGGTTAAATTTCGTGTTTGTAGCACGTCATCTTCGTGGTGTAGCAATTTTAATGTCCAGTAGTGTAGAAACCCTTCGAAAAAATTTTTATATACAGAATGTACTCCTTCCTACGTTGTACGCTTGCACTGAAATACCCATCATTTGCATGTCCAGACGTGCAGTACACCTCATGCCATTTTGACACTTGCTCCATATCGATGTTCCGGTGTTGCAGTTTTTATGGTCAGCAGTGCCTTTGATGTAAGTGAGGAACCATTGTTCTGTCTTCGACTACAAGCTGCTTTTGTGTCTCTGTTACGAATCTGTGACCAATAAAACAGATAGGAGACGTTAGACCACCTGCCTGCCTACTTTTGCGTCCACACGCTACAGACGGAGGTAGGCTTTGGACTGGTCTGTGCCCGCCATCGAGAACTACTGCCGAGTCGCCGAGGGAATATCCGTAAAGTGTGTGGTAGCGAGTTGGTGCGCCTCATCAGGGCGAGTGCAGCCGCTGCTAGTTGGGAAACTGTGAGCCCGGGCGCGCCGCCGCTGCGAGCCGCTGCTACTGCCAATGGCGCCGACAACTAGCCTCCAGCATCCAGCCAGACCCGGCTCCCTTTGTGCGGTCGCCGCCGCGCATTCCGCGGTCGCTGCTGCTGCACTGTCTGTCTGCAGCAGCGGCTAGGGCACCCGAGAGAACTGTTAATAACCGCGGCATTCCCTGGCCTAATGTAATGGAACCAGACAACCTTTAATGTGGTTTCAGAAACACTCACTTTGTAGGTTTGCATCGAGAGATGGTAGTAGGACTTGATAGTCACTCCACGATGGCACTTGATACAGGTAGCCTCTACAGAGCGTTGGTCATGACTTGTGTAACATCGTGTGCATTTGCGAAGTGCTGTATATGCAACGGGGGACCGACAAAGCGTCTAATCGGGTTTTTGTCACCATATTCAATGGTAAAGGAAGCGATTCTACACTGAGTTTCTGATCAAATGGAGCTGTATTTTTTGATACTGTAAAATTTGCGTGTTGTTCGCTTACTTCTGTGGTGAAGTAGTGTTATAGGCCCTTTGCTGTTCCTTATCTATATAAACGATTTGGGAGACAATCTGAGCAGCCAAATGGCGCTGAGCACTATGGGACTTAACATCTTAGGTCATCAGTCCCCTAGAACTTAGAACTACTTAAACCTAACTAACCTAAGGACATCACAGACATCCATGCCTGAGGCAGGATTCGAACCTGCGACTGTAGCGCCTAGGACCGCTCGGCCACACCGGCCGGCATCTGAGCAGCCGTCTTCGGTTGTTTGCAGATGACGCTGTCGTTTATCGACTAACAAAGTCACCATAAGATCAAAACAAAATGCAAAACGATTTAGAAAAAATATCTGAATGGTGCGAAAAGTTGCAGTTCACCCTAAATAACGAAAAGCGTGAGGTCATCCACATGAGTGCTAAAAGGAACTCGTTAAACTTCGGTTACAAGATAAATCAGTCTAATCTAAAAGTCGTAAATTCAACTAAATACCTAGGTATTACAATTACGAACAACTTAAATTGGAAAGAACACATAGAAAATGTTGTGGGGAAGGCTAACCAAAGGCTCCGTTTTATTGTCAGGACACTTACAAAATGTAACAGACCTACTAAGGAGACTGCCTACAGTACGCTTGTCCGTCCTCTTTTAGAATACTGCTGCGCGGTGTGGGATCCTTACCAGGTAGGACTGACGGAGTACATCGAAAAAGTTCAAACAAAGGCAGCACGTTTTGTATTATCACGAAATATGGGAGAGAATGTCTCAAATGATACAGGATTTGGGCTGGAAATCATTAAAAGAAAGGCGTTTTTCGTTGCAACGGAATCTTCTCACGAAATTCCAATCACCAACTTTCTCCTCCGAATGCGAAAATATTTTGTTGACACCGACCTACATGGGACGGAACGATCACCACGATAAAATAAGGGAAATCAGAGCTCGTACAGAAAGATATAGGTGTTCACTCTTTCCGCGCGCTATAGGAGAATGGAATAATAGAGAATTGTGAAGGTGGTTCGATGAACCCTCTGCCAGCCACTTAAATGTGATTTGCAGAGTATCCATGTAGATGTAGATGTAGAAGTGGTATCGTGAGGGGCACAATACACTACTGCGTGTGGTCGAAATGGAAACGACTGCCTTTACTGCTCGCTTGGTTCTGTAGGGAGTGAGGTCTACGACGACGAAGGAAGTGCAACCTTCGTGTTACATTTTAATGCTTAAACATCCAAATAAAGATGAGGAAACCACATTTCAACAAAGTTTGCTGCGTATGCAGCACCGATACAGATAAACTGTGTACGCCAGCATGCTGCAAGAGGTGTTGCATCGACAGTATCAGGAGACTAGCATAGGAATACGAACATTACTGACTCAATTGTGTCATATTGAGAACTTATACGGGTCGATCTAAGTTTTGCTTGGGAAAAACTTTCAGTAGTCAAGATCGCATAGCCGCACTGGTTTAGCCGAGTGGTCTCAGGCGCTGCAGTCATGGACTGTGCGGCTGACCCCGGCGGAGGTTCGAGTCCTCCCTCGGGTATGGGTGCGTGTGTTTGTCCTTAGGGTAATTTAGGTTAAGTAGTGTGTAAGCTTAGGAACTGATGACCTTAGCAGTTAAGTACCACAAGATTCCACACACATTTGAACAAGATCGCATAAATTAGTCTTTGTTGTTGACTACCGGTTTCGTCAGTTGTAACTGTCATCTTTTGGTCTTCTAAACATTTTTCTTGTAAAACGTGATTCATTGTGAGTTATTACTTCATGCCATGTTGTCATTAAGGTGGTTAAAACACAAGACATTATAGAAAGGGTTTACTGTCGACAAGCCAGTGTGTACTGTAGTGTATATCATCCGTCACAATGACAATATGGCATGATGTACTAACTCACAATAGAACACGTTTTATAACAAAAAAATTTTCAAGATCATAAGATGACAATCAAAACTTTCGAAATTTCACAAATCGTGGTAGGAGTGCGATTAAGGTACTCTATGGCCCATACCTGTAATTCATCCTTGAACTGTTCACATGACGATTCTTACACAGTTCAAAACGCGCGGTTTGGTGAACTCCCCTTTCAAAGATAAACCTGTTAAACAAGATGCTGCACATTAGTAAACAAGTACAAGAGGCTTACACGCAGGTTCTTGGAAGGAACTACACCATATCTTTTTGTGTTTTGACATAACTGTCTTCAAGAAGTGTGACTGAGTGAAATTTAAAATGTTTATTTGACACCTCAAAAGGTCAAGTCACAGTCACTAAAACAATGAAATTTCTGAAAGGTTACGTAGCTAGTTTCGAAGCAATGAGTCGTCGGTCGCACGGAGTGCCATGCCACGGATTGTGCTGCCCCTCCCGCCGGAGGTTCGAGTCCTCCCTCGGGCATGGGTGTGTGTGTTGTTCTTAGCATAAGTTAGTTTAAGTACTGTAAGTCTAGGGACCGATGACCTCAGCAGTTTGGTCCCTTAGGAATTCATACACATTTGAATATTTGAGTCCTCATCTTCAAATGTAATCACAGACCTGAAAAACTGCGTTAATAATTGCAACCACATGTGTTTCAAATATATATAACATATCTTCTGGAAACTTAATTTCGCACCTGGTTAATATTTCCCATATGAAACATCAGCTCTGCTTAGAATTGTACGTTGTTGCAATTGGAACATAGTCTCTGGTGAACTTTTTGACGCTATCGCACCCTGCAGTCAGCGTGTGAAAACGTGTACAACGACCCGTCAGTTCAGACGGAACTTTTCCGTACGACAGGTGAGTTACAGATTCTGCTCATCTCCGTGCCGCGTCACGTCCAGTTAGCAGAGGTGGCCAGGTAGGGTGGTTGTTTTTGTGCCCCTCAATGAGGCGACAGTCAGAATGGAATGGCTGCTGATAAAGTGTTGTACAAACTGAGAAGTGGTGTTTAGCACAATAAAAAATAATCGAGAACAACTACTGGTTACCACACGTTGATAATTGGATCACTGAGTAGGTGCAGAAGAAATTTATTTTTTATTTAATTTTGTTGACATTCAGTGTACATACCATGCAGTCAGTACCATATAATGCAGCTGCTACATCTGAGGTTTAAAAGAATCTACTAGTATGTATGTTAGTACGTACAGAGCTCATAACAACTCATGATTATACGTGTATCTCTTAAGAATCCACGATTAAATTTGTAAATTTTTACATTTTTCAGGGCTAGGATAGTGTGATATTAGCGGGAAATTCGTGTTTCCATTTCATTAGTCTTTATATAAATTTATTCGCTGATCACCATACCACTCTCATGAACAGAATTACCTCCTGCTGTTGCAGTAGGGTAAATCCAGTTGAGGCGCCGCATGCGATGTTCTCTACGCACCCCTCGTAGTTTCGGCAAACACACACAGAGTGGGCTGGGCGCGTATCGGCACTGCAGTTGTTCAATAGACGCAAGGCCATAATAAAAGTGTTTTACATAGGCTCTGCGGGAATAACTGAGATAAGTCTACAAATATCCCTTGAAAAATTTTTCAGCGTCACCATTATTTCTTAGCCTATGCTAAACAGTCAAAAATGTCCAAACATGTGAGTAGTTGTATTAACATGAAGTTCTATTATGCGTGTTTTGATATTAGTAAAACCTTCTTGGATATCAAGGCCATGAATTTATCAGGTGAGGCGTCTCTCCCCAACAGATCGGGATACATGCCGCAGTAAAATCCGGAGGAGCATATGCGACCTTTTTCGCTAGGTATTTTCACCAGACGAACAAAATAAGTTTTAAATAAGTGAAAACATTTCTAATTTGTTTGTATTTTCGCTCAAATGTTTTCAACTATTAGTACATAAACTAGTTACCTAAGCTGCAAACTACTTATGTATATAAATAAGACATCATTAGAAAAACTATTGTTAACACTTCATCGTTTATTCTTCACCACACAACATATTTGTAACAGTATGTGCAGGTTTCGACTTAAAAAGTTAGTTTTGCCGCTTTTAGGATGAGGTGTATCACCCACAGCATAAAGGACAGATGCCGCAATGTAAAGATGTTTTCGGGGTCAAATATCATGTTTAAATGGTACATTGAAAAAACGGACCAGGTTCGTATGTCATAGACAACTCGCATGTTTAGTTGTACAAAAAAAGAAAGATTTTTACTAAAAGTGTACCATGGAACTTCACATATGCGATTTTGAAAATATGTGCCATCTCTCCAGGATTTACCCTAGTTCCGACAGGGGGACCCGTCATATCCGGGACATCGGGGTTCGGTTACTCATTCGGTCATCCTGATTTAGGTTTCCCGTGATTAATAAAAGTACCTGGAAGTTAATTCAAGAAGGACAGGACCGATATCTTATCACTTCTAACAAAACTGAGCTAACATTCCAATAACCTCAGATTCCACGAGCAGTTGAACTCTTCTCTTTTTTTTTCCCGTAACAGTGACAGTGTGCTCTGGAGTATTTTATGCCTGTCCAGCTACTCAAACTAGACATTTCCTTCTTTGACTCGTAAAAACTCCACTGCTTAAATTACTCATCGGTCCATTACATCTTGCTTTTGGTCGCAGAGATGAAGTCGCGCTCACAGCAGCTGAAATCCCATTTGACCATCCAGATTACGAAAGCAGCTCAGGTGGCTAGCAAAATACAGTAGCACAATCGTTGCAGGAATATGCAACGCCGGCCGTGATGACCGAGCAGTTCTAGGAGCTACAGTCTGGAACCGCGCGACCGCTACGGTCGCAGGTTCGAATCCTGCCTCGGGCATGGTTGTGTGTGATGTCCTTAGGTTAGTTAGGTTTAAGTAGTTCTAAGTTCTAGGTGACTGATGACCTCAGAAGTTAAGTCCCATAGTGCTCAGAGCCATTTGAACCATTTTTGAATATGCAACGCTGATGGTCGTAACACCATTTTAGCGAAGTATATGCCTCCAGTGCAGTTGTTCAACAGCATAATTTCAGTGTTAAAGAGAGAAAAACACTATCCAGAATTATAGTCTTTTACTTTAAGAAATACAGCAATCAGCAACTTGGACACTGTTCTTAAAATAATATGGTCCAGTGTTCTGGGCCTCAACATCCCGTAAAATGATGAATTAATTCGTCTTTTACGAAGAGGGGGGACTTAGCGTAACAGTTTAGAATAGTCACATCACAGAATGAAGTTAATCATTTACCTCCCTTTCCCTCAATTTGAGAACTTTTCTCATTTAAAATTTAAATATATTTACTTAATATTCTACTAAGTATTTATATTTTGCGAAAGAGAAAGAAATGAAAATTATGTCTTAAGGAAACTGTTTTAAATTTTGGCAACAAGCTACGAGAAAATAATTTTAGAGATGTTGAATAAGAACATTCTCTCAGCACCACGTTATAGCATTTATGACAGACCTAACAACTTGTAGGATCGCAAGAACTATGCCCCTTACATGAAGTCATTAAAGATCACCTAACTCACGTTGAGCGAATAGTAGGGCTGAACAAAAAATTACTGATAAGGTACAATGCATCTTGTAGAGGGTATAGTATGGACATACTGGAATAATTAATATTGGGTGATGGTTTTAAAGTAATTCACACGACCTGAAAAACTTTGTGGAAACGCGTCGATTTACTGGAGGCTAGTTTACCCCAGGGAAGTATACAGAGAGACCGTGGCCAGCCGGCGGGGGAGCGGCGAAGGGAAGCGACAATAGGCAGCTTAGGGCGGCTCAAGCTCTGAGAAAGCGGTAACGGGGCGCAGCCACCAGCTGCCTTAAGATGAGTGACAGTGAGTCGGTGGTTGACCCCATGCTGGTGTACAGGGAAGCAGACGGAGAACTTGTACACCTCTTGATAAATGTCCGTCATCCCGTTTTCAGTGAAACATGCGAGAAAGTCGCGCAAAGCTATGGTGGAGCGGTCAACAGAGGTCAAAATATGCGTGTTCGTGACTATAGCAACTTCACGCTGAATTCATGGTCCGCAGAGCCTGAAGTAAATCAGGTGAAGAGCGACAGAATGAAATACACTGGCCTCCGATGGGAACGTAGGACCAAGGAATTTGAAATACTCTCCTGGGAGTCAGAATTCCGGAAAAATTGGTGTTTGTGCAGACACTAACCTTGATGGGTGGCCTGCGAGGAGCTAAAGAGCTAAATAGCAGAAGTTCAGAGGAAGGAAACTTTTGTGGGAATTTGTTCACTTCCCAGAGTAGGCATTGGTCGGCGCTGGGAAGCAATGCATAATTAACGCGACCTGCGCTGCAATTGGCGTAAGTGATTTTGCTGGAGGACAAACCGAGGTGAAGAGCGGACTGTGAGAAGTCTCCGTAGAGGTCTTTCGTTCCCAGCTTGCCTAGAGTGCGGATGTGGCGTTCTTTACTCAGCTTGCCTGAGAAAGAGTGAGCATCTCTGCAGTTTAGGACTTAGCAAATGGAACGATTGAGCTTGGAGATAGAAATTTTTGGTTCAGCTATGTACTGAGCAAGATAGCTAGGAGTGAATAGACAAGCGCAGCCTTGCAGCACCACGAGGTCGGCCGACGTCCACACAACGACGCCGCTCCGCCACGCTGTATTCGGTGATATTGCGCCCGCTCCAGCCACTGATTAATTTGTTGGATCACGTCGGCAAAGTTTCCACGAGGGTTTCATGGACCGCGCATTGTAGAATTCTTCTCGCACTTCGCATTATGCCTGGGTCAGTCGATAGGAATTACTTTTGAGTTATCGCGCTTTACTCCACGCAAACGCAATTTATTACCACTGCCTGATAGGAGAGTCTTGTAATGTGATGATTGAAGGTCGGGAGTTAAAATAAATTTGTGCTAATCGACTGCATCTGTTTTCAATCAAGTAGTTGAAATCCCAAGTCACTTTCTTAATTAATTTTATGTTCAACATTTGCATCTGGTGTTCAATAGCTGAATATAACATCAATGTGCACCCCTTTTTAATTAAGTGATCAATTCTGAATAAATTAATGTCAACACTGCCACTGCAGTTCAATCAGGAGTCACAGGGCCATACTACTTTTTTGCGCTATCCGATATTGCGGCAGTTCTGCACTCTCTGTTGATCTGTTAGTCAATTAGTTGGGTGAACATACGCCAAAACTAGCTAAGTGACGGGTGAGGTGTTACATATGGCTGATCCATGCCAGGATACGATATTTCGGGATTTACTAGGAATTAGTCTTGAAAAAGGAAATTATTCCACGTGATCCATTGCTCAGCCATTTTTAATTGAAAAACGGGCAGCGTTAGTTACAATAAGTTACATTGTCTTCTTCATGTGCTGTCCTTTCTAATTGACATTTATAGGTGCCTGTGCATTTTTTTTTATTTGTTGGAGTACTTGTGATAATGTGCAGTGCCGTAATCAGCCGATGCTGAGCACACAGGACACAATCATTGGTACTAACCTTTTTGGGGGAATTCTTCATGAACTGTTTGTCGGGTCATTGCTCACACCCAGTGTATATATTTGTGTCCTGATATATGTGCTGTGTTATCTAATTATTGAGTGTAAGGGGTACCTGGGTTTTGAGTTTTCGTGTCACATAAAAGTGCAAATGATAACGAGGGGAAAAGCCAAGACAACGGTAGAATATAATCAGACTGTTACTCGGAAGAACTTGGGTGATAGTAGGGAAAGCTCTACCGATGAGCGTGACGAACGCGAGTTGCAACTTCCTGAAACTGCGTCTCACGGCTGGTTTAGTCCGCTGAATAGCAAGGACGTTGATTCAGGCAATGATACTGAGGGCTCGGGGGACGCAGGGAGTACAGGATTAATCCATAAGTATGGAAGATCCAGCCTAAGAAGCCAGAGTGTGTTGGAACAAAACGGTGTCCGACCATTATCAAACGATTCATTCACAAGTGATCCGACGGGGGCGCGGAGACGGTACTTGTCTGGATATCGAAGGATTCCTCAGAACAGAGGAGAAGAGTCGCATTTTCAACCACAAAAGGACGAGGATCAAAACGCGGCTACTCTCAAAAACATTACGGACCTGTTGCAACAGATGCAAACGGTGAACGTAGAGCAGAGCGCCAACCTTAATGCCGAAATTAAAAAGGCGAATTCGGGTCTGAAAGAGAACCTTAATGCCGAAATTAAAAAGGCGAATTCGGAGCTGAAAGAGAACCTAAATGCCGAAATTAAAAAGGCGAATTCGGAGCTGAAAGAGAACCTTAATGCCGAAATTAAAAAGGCGAATTCGGAGCTGAACTATAGGCTCACAGAAGTTCATAGGGAAGTAAAAGAGGAGGTAAAGAATCTCGGCGTCAAAATAGAGAAAGAGATTGCCATCATCAAACGAACGGCAATCGAAGCCAAATTAATTGCGAAAGGTGCAAGGAAAATAGCGAGAGAAACTCGGGACTCCACGCAAAGCACGGCAAAAGTAGGAAAGGTCATGTTATCAAGGCTACAAAGCCGGATAAAACGTGTCGAAGAAAAGCAACAAGAGCAACGGGACATAGGGCCTAACGAGATGTTGAAAGAGGAGGTGGCGATATTAAAAAGAAATTTAGAGGACGAGGTAAAACGTCTCATTACAGAGACATCAAGAAAGGAGAAGGGTGTAATTACTGCGTCGACTGTACCGTCACTTGGCGGAACACAGATAACCGCTTCACGGTGTGATAAAGTTGACACTATAAGCAACGGGAGCCACGCCTTCATTCGCAGATCTGAGGCACCGACCGAGGTAAACACGGACAGCGCGCAGCAGCCCAGTAAGCACAATTGCTATCAGCTGATTAGATGTACCGAAAACTGTCGAACATACAGAGGGGGAGAGATGACGATAGCGTGTCGGAACAAATTAGTCCACGTCCCGAAGTTCACACGAATCGTAAGAACGGTCGAAATGATAACTGGAATGATGACCGGTTTGACTACAAGCATTTTGTATGTCCGAAAGTTCCATCACTACAAGTTGTGCGACTGGATTCGTGATTTCCTGTCAGGAAGGTCGCAGTTCGTAGTAATAGACGGAAAATTATCGAGTAAAACTGAAGTGATATCAGGTGTTCTCCAGGGAAGCGTCCTCTGACCTCTGTTGTTCCTGATCTATATAAATGACCTGGGTGACAATCTGAGCAGTTCTCTTAGGTTGTTCGCAGATGATGCTGTAATTTAACGTCTAGTAAGGTCATCCGAAGACCAGTATAAGTTGCAAAGCGATTTAGAAAAGATTGCTGTATGGTGTGGCAGGTGGCAGTTGACGCTAAATAACGAAAAGTGTGAGGTGATCCACATGAGTTCCAAAAGGAATCCGTTGGAATTCGATTACTCGATAAATAGTACAATTCTCAAGGCTGTCAGTTCAACTAAGTACCTGGGTGTTAAAATTACGAACAACTTCAGTTGGAAAGACCACATAGATAATATTGTGGGGAAGGCGAGCCAAAGGTTGCGTTTCATTGGCAGGACACTTAGAAGATGCAACAAGTCCACTAAAGAGACAGCTTACACTACACTCGTTCGTCCTCTCTTAGAATATTGCTGCGCGGTGTGGGATCCTTACCAGGTGGGATTGACGGAGGACATCGAAAGGGTGCAAAAAAGGGCAGCTCGTTTTGTATTATCACGTAATACGGGAGAGAGTGTGGCAGATATGACACGCGAATTGGGATGGAAGTCATTACAGCAAAGACGTTTTTCGTCGCGGCGAGATCTATTTAAGAAATTTCAGTCACCAACTTTCTCTTCCGAATGCGAAAATATTTTGTTGAGCCCAACCTACATAGGTAGGAATGATCATCAAAATAAAAGGTTTAGGTGTTCGTTTTTCCCGCGCGCTGTTCGGGAGTGGAATGGTAGAGAGATAGTATGATTGTGGTTCGATGAACCCTCTGCCAAGAACTTAAATGTGAATTTCAGAGTAGTCATGTAGATGTAGATGTAGACGAAGGTAATAGCTTGCATCCAAAAACTTTTATTGGACAATTCGAGTTATCTTTGCCTCCGCACTGGCCACTGATGTACCAGCTGGATTTTGTATGCTCCCATATGAAGGGCGCGACCGCTGAGTACATGAGAAATGTAGCGAAGACGAGCGTCTCGTTCGAAGAATTCAAAAATGCCTTCTTGAGCAAGTATTGGTCTAAAGTAACCCAAGAAAGAATCAAACAAGAAATTATGATGTCCAGAGATATGGAAGGGGCAGGGTACCGGAGTCCGGTCAAATTTTTTGAAAATACGACAAAAAGGAACCAGTACCTAGACAACCCATGTAGCGGTGCGGAAATCATCAGATTATGCTACATGAAACTTCCAATCTAATATCAACAATCACTTCCCGGTCGTTGTGGTAGCGATACTGAGGTATTTAAGGGCATTTTGCGCGAACTGGAATTCGCATTTCAAGAAGAACAGGCGCGGGAGAAACGCCGACAGCGTGAACAAAATAACAACCGTCGCAATAATGGACCCTAGTGGGATAGTAGGCCAGTACCGAACTACAATCAAAATAAGAGTAATGGCAACTCGAAAAGAAGGTACTCGGAAGAAGAGCGACACTCTCTGGTGCAACATTGTAAATCACAAAGGACCTGGGGCGGTAATCAGCAATCGGGAAGGAACAGGAATTATGGTTACCAAAATAGCAACCAGGAAGAGGTCGAAGTCCGCCCTCCGAAGCCTGGTCCATTCCACCTTAACGGGCAGGATTACGAATGACTAGACCAGAGCGCGGACAGGAGTTGCAAAACGTCCGTAACCTCGGAACTAGTCAGTAACATAAACATTATCGAATACGAGGATGTCACCGAGTTACTCCTCGAAGAAAAGGAAGGGCAACAAAATAAAGAAATATACCCAGTAGTCAAAATCAAAATAGGTGACTTAACGGTGGCCGCTATAATTGATAGTGGAAGCCAGCTTTCAGCGATCTCAGAAGAGGTATTTAAGACATGGGGTAAGAATGTGCTGAACCCACCGACTCTTACCACACAAAAGACGAAGGTCAGGGGTGCATTACTTGGAAAGAGTATAGAAATATCTCCACAGACACGTTTAGAATTCGAATGTCAGGGACATCAGTTGACTGCTAATCTTTTTGTCATTCCTAAACTGTCCACCGATATTGTCATTGGTATGGATTTCCTATCAACGAACAAAGCCATAATCGATTTGGGTCGAGGAGAAGTCACATTAGGAGAGGGTGACAAAATCCATCTTCGTTTCGATGAACAGGAAATCCCAGGGCAGGTACAAAAGAGCTGTCTCAGACTACAGTTTCCAAACCAGGAGGAGTCAACAGGTGAAGCCGACGGCGGACAGGACAATCGAGATAGTACTTCGAAACAAGCACAGTTAGTAGAAATACATAAGGAAATAAGCGAGAAATTGCAGGGCATAAAGGTCATAAGAGACGCAGGCAAAGAAGGGTTAGACAATGTGCTAAGAAGGAATATTGAAGTTTTTCTCCCTAAGGCGGGCTCCATAAAGGGCTATCAATATAAATTTGACGTAAAGAGGCACAAACCGTTTCGAGTACCGCCGTACCCGATTCCGTGGGCGTACCGAGATCGTGTTTTTATCGAACTCCAGCGGATGGCGAGGGAGAAAGAGCCAGCAAAATCACAATACAACAGCCCCCTCAGGATCGTAGACAAAAGGAACGGGGAAATTCTACTTGTGTTAGATTCCCGGCAGATCAATACGATCATAGTTCCGGAAACCGACAGACCCGAGAGGCTCGATGAGTTGCTGCAGAAATTCCATGGAGTTTCGGTGTTTTCCTCTCTGGATTTGAAATCCAGCTTCTGACAAATCGAGTCGGATCCATAATGCAGAAGATACACGGCGTTCATCGCATTTGGTAGATGCTATCAATTTAAGAGACTGTCCTTTGGCATGAATATTTCGTCTGCAGAATTTATAAGAGGATTAGGAACAATTTTGGATGAGGGGTTAAGGGAGAGAATAACATGTTACATTGATGATACCCTCATTGCGGAAAAGACATGGGAATCTCACAACAATCTTCTAGGAGAAGTGATCTCCAAATTAAGAAAACATGAGGTGACGGTAAATATAAAAAAGTCCTGTTTTGGAGCCAGACAAGTACATTTTTTGGGTCATGTCATCTCAGGGGAAGGAATTATGCCAGACCCAGAGCAGATGAGGGCAATCGCAGAATTTGCAACGCCTACCACAAGGAAACAGCTGAGAGGCTTTCTCGATGTCGTGAATTTTTACAAAAAATTCATATATATAGAGGCATTGGCAACACCACGACTGTGTCAATTAACCGGAAAGAATGCGACGTGGGTATGGGACAATGATGCAGAAAGCGAATTCAGTATGCTAAAATCAGCTCTGGTAAAGGCTCCGATTCTGTCACATCCTGATCTGGCGCATGACTTCTGTATGGCCACGGATAGCGCGAAAACGGGACTAGCCGTAATGGTATTCCAAGAATATGAAGAAGATGGAGTAAAGATACACAAAACCATCGCGTTCGGGAGTCGGGTGCTGAGTAAAAGCGAAAGGAACTACTCAGTAACCGAACTGGAGGCCCTCGCGATAGTGTGGGGGTTCCAGAAGTTCAAGTACTTTTTATTCGGACGTAAGATACATGTCTATACAGATCATAGAGCTCTGGAGTTCTTACTTACGGCTAAGAGGCTTGCGAGATGGGTTGCTGTCCTCCAGGAATCCAATTTCACAATAGTCTACGTACCGGGACCCACAAATGTAATAGCGGATGCGCTATCCCGTTCCCCTCTGGGGATAAGCGATTATCAGGCTGAATAACTGGAACAAGAACATTTCTCCTTGTTCTATCTACGAAAAGTGGCATTTGAAAATTATATCACAGTGACAATGCGTGATATTGGGCGAGAATAAGACAAAGATCCTGTGCTGAGAGAAATAAAAGAAAAGTGGAAAGGTAGAACGCAAGCCAGACTTAGGCAGTATTATCTGTTAATAAAGGGGTCCTGTTTTACAGAAGAAATCCGGGTGAGACGTTGTGGGTCGTGTGTGTGCCAGAGGAAGTAATAAACAAACTCATCTGGTATACACATCTCAGTTACGCTCACTTCGGACCCAGGAAGTGCTTTTTTAAACTAAAAAGCGTCTGTCACTACAAAAACATGGAGAGACGAATACGCAAGGTTCTCGCGGCATGTAAGAAGTGTCAGAAGGCGAAAAAAAGTACTGTAGCCATGCAGCCGCCTCTGTAGCCCATTTTTCCGGAGAAATTAAGACAAACAGCGGCGACGGACTTGATGGGTCCGTTACCAACCACACAAAGGGGTTATAGATACATCATGGTGGACTTAGAATTAACGTCTAAATACACTCCTGGAAATTGAAATAAGAACACCGTGAATTCATTGTCCCAGGAAGGGGAAACTTTATTGACACATTCTTGGGGTCAGATACATCACATGATCACACTGACAGAACCACAGGCACATAGACACAGGCAACAGAGCATGCACAATGTCGGCACTAGTACAGTGTATATCCACCTTTCGCAGCAATGCAGGCTGCTATTCTCCCATGGAGACGATCGTAGAGATGCTGGATGTAGCCCTGTGGAACGGCTTGCCATGCCATTTCCACCTGGCGCCTCAGTTGGACCAGCGTTCGTGCTGGACGTGCAGACCGCGTGAGACGACGCTTCATCCAGTCCCAAACATGCTCAATGGGGGACAGATCCGGAGATCTTGCTGGCCAGGGTAGTTGACTTACACCTTCTAGAGCACGTTGGGTGGCACGGGATACATGCGGACGTGCATTGTCCTGTTGGAACAGCAAGTTCCCTTGCCGGTCTAGGAATGGTAGAACGATGGGTTCGATGACGGTTTGGATGTACCGCGCACTATTCAGTGTCCCCTCGACTATCACCAGTGGTGTACGGCCAGTGTAGGAGATCGCTCCCCACACCATGATGCCGGGTGTTGGCCCTGTGTGCCTCAGTCGTATGCAGTCCTGATTGTGGCGCTCACCTGCACGGCGCCAAACACGCATACGACCATCATTGGCACCAAGGCAGAAGCGACTCTCATCGCTGAAGACGACACGTCTCCATTCGTCCCTCCATTCACGCCTGTCGCGACACCACTGGAGGCGGGCTGCAACGATGTTGGGGCGTGAGCGGAAGACGGCCTAACGGTGTGCAGGACCGTAGCCCAGCTTCATGGAGACGGTTGCGAATGGTCCTCGCCGATACCCCAGGAGCAACAGTGTCCCTAATTTGCTGGGAAGTGGCGGTGCGGTCCCCCACGGCACTGCGTAGGATCCTACGGTCTTGGCGTGCATCCGTGCGTCGCTGCGGTCCGGTCCCAGGTCGACGGGCACGTGCACCTTCCGCCGACCACTGGCGACAACATCGATGTACTGTGGAGACCTCACGCCCCACGTGTTGAGCAATTCGGCGGTACGTCCACCCGGCCTCCCGCATGCCCACTATACGCCCTCGCTCAAAGTCCGTCAACTGCACATACGGTTTACGTCCACGCTGTCGCGGCATGCTACCAGTGTTAAAGACTGCGATGGAGCTCCGTATGCCACGGCAAACTGGCTGACACTGACGGCGGCGGTGCACAAATGCTGCGCAGCTAGCGCCATTCGACGGCCAACACCGCGGTTCCTGGTGTGTCCGCTGTGCCGTGCGTGTGATCATTGCTTGTACAGCCCTCTCGCAGTGTCCGGAGCAAGTATGGTGGGTCTGACACACCGGTGTCAATGTGTTCTTTTTTCCATTTCCAGGAGTGTATGTCACCCTGACACCATTGAAAAGAGCAACCGGGACAACGATGAGCAAGGCGCTGCGTAGAGATTTCCTGGCACAGGTAGGGCCAGTAGAGTATATTTTGTCAGACAATGGGCCACAGTACAGGTCGGAGGTATGGAAGAGAACACGTGAAAGTCATGTAATTAAACCAGTTTTCATATCCCGTTTCCACCCCAGTTCTAATCCCTCTGAAAGGACAATGAAGGATTTACGAAACCTTTGCAGATGTTGTGTGGTGTCCTTAGGTTAGTTAGGTTTAAGTAGTTCTAAGTTCTAGGGGACTGATGACCATAGCTGTTAAGTCCCATAGTGCTCAGAGCCTTTGCAGATTGTACTACAGTAAGAAGCACGCCACATGGGACATCTTCTTCAAAGATTTCCTGGAAATAATTAATGAGATATCCCACAGCACCACCCTGTTATCTTCAATCACGGTACTAAAGAACCGGGACCCGCCGGACAGGCTCCGTCAGTTAGTGGAGTTTCCTCCAAGAACACGGCAGCGACATGGGACCGTCGTGGAGAAAGCCCTACAAAATATCCGACGTGCAGGCGAGAAGCGCGAAGCACGAATGCATAAAGGGGCGCGAGTACGACAATTTGTTGGGAAAAGATACTCATTAAGACACACCGACTGTCAAACAAGCAAAGGAAGTTGTGCCACAAATTCTTCGCCGCGTATAGTGGGCCTGTGCGCGTGCGGAGAATAGCGCATGCCAACGCATTGGAAGTAGAATCCATAAAAACAGGAAAATCGCTGGGAGTGCATCCGATAACACATGTAAAGGCATTTGTGGAATGATGAACTGCAGACTTTGTACATGGAATTGTAGTAGATATAGGCTTAGAATAAGGATTTTGTTAAAGTGTCTTGTTTGTTTGTGTATATACTGATCTTAGTGGTAGAATATCTCGTTTATGTGTGCCTATATTTTGTGTTTTATTATTAATAATGATATCTCGCCTCTCGATGTTGTGAAAGTGAAGCACTAGATAATTTTGTAAAAACACATAGTTAAACATCAGCACTTTCCATGTACTAAAATTAGTTGTCTTAGTTTGTTAAGGTGGCGTAACTGAGCGAGAGGGAGTTGAAGCTACGACACCTGGCACACCACACTCGAGCTGACAAGGAACGAGGACGACAGCAATGAGGGGAGCACACAGCTGACGATGGTGATGGCATGCAGACCACGCCCTGAATCGACGGGGACGGTGGTCAACTCAGCAGCCAAGGAGAGGTGAGATCCAGCACCTCTGTGTACAACAAAGAGGTCGGTCCTGGTCTCTGTACACAGTGCGGATCGGGGGCAGCAATGAAGAGGTCCAAGAAGGTTTCTATATCTGTTGCTCGCCACCTCAGGTGGAGCGACAGCCCAGCTGACTTTTGTGCCTAATGACACCGAACTTTGAAGGCCTGAGCAAAAAATAGGCTCTTGTCTGATCACGGTCCCTCCCTTGTCCTGAACCGTCTATAGAAGGAGCAATGACCTGTGGCTGAGCCGCGAGAGGTCACCGATCATAGATGCACCGATTGGGTCTTGTGCCTGTCGGACGAGATGTCAACAACGAGCTCTTAGGTGAGAGCCATCCTGCCTCAAGAAGATGCGGGTGCCTGTGGCGCCATCTCGGTAATCGACGTTGCTCTCTTCTCAGCCGTTAGCCATCCCTCAACTTGCTAGTCAGAACTAATGTCACTTCCGTTCCTGCAAGAAACTTGTGCCCTGTGTGTGAGCGTGTCAGTATGGATTCAACTGAATAACATGCACCTCAAAAAACGCAAAGTACTCATTTGTTCTGTTTATGAATTACGTTATAAGAAGGTTATGATGTTATAAATGTGCCATTTGTTAAAACGTCATATATTTGTCATGCCACGTCTCTTTGTGTTAGAATAAGATTTCATACTTATACCTTGTTACAAATACACAACAGTGGTTGCTCAATACGCGATGATTCTTGTTATTTTGGTTGTGTTTTATAGATATGTATATATAAAAAAGGTACATGTGTGTACACAGTCCCAGACACTGGACTGGGCCAGACCTTGTTGAATTGTGTAAAGATGACACTTACACCATGCACAATATAAACGTCCAGAACCAGTGAGACACAAAAAAACCTTTATTTATAAAATGTCAAACGGGCGTTCGCATATAATTGAATGAGAGCAACCACTATCAATTTCACAAAATGTTACACGAATATTGTTCATGTATGTTTTTAGTAATTTAAGTCGAGTAGGGATGGATAACTGAGAGTGAATGGATCTTAAGTTATAATTGCAGGTCTTGCCATTCAAATGACAAGCACAGAGGTGCTTAAACATGTGTATTTGCCCTTTGCGATGTGTGTCCTTGTAATATAATTGTAGTTTTCTTTTGAGTACTCTGACCAATAATTGTCTCAGGAATCGGCAGAGATTAAAGTAAAATTAAGAGTAAATAATGACCACGTCTTTACCAGTAAATCCAGTCATTGAAGGCAGGAACCCTAGGAATGAGGGGGAGTTCGCATCAGAGGAGGCAGTGGTAATCAACCGCCGATAACTAATCACGCAAATAGATTAAAAATACCAGTTATGGAGATATTAATTTTGTACCATAGGAGTCATCACCTGTACTACAAAATTAATTTGTAGAGAGGGGCTATGTAAGATGGCAAGAACTATGCCCCTTAGATGAAGCCATTAAAGATCACCTAACTCACACTGAGCGAATAGTAGGGCTGAACAAAAAATTACTGATAAGGTACAATGCATCTTGTAGAGGGTATAGTATGGACGTATTGGAATAATTAATGTTGGGTGATGGTTTTAAAGTAATTCACACGACCTGAAAAACTTTGTGGAAATGCGTCGATTTACTGGAGGCTAGTTTATCCCAGGGAAGCATACAGAGTGACCGTGGCCAGCCGGCGGGGGAGGGGCGAAGGGAAGCGACAATAGGCAGCTTAGGGCGGCTCAAGCTCTGAGAAAGCGGTAACGGGGCACGGCCTCCAGCTGCCTTAAGATGAGTGACAGTGAGTCAGTGGTTGACCCCATGCTGGTGTACAGGGAAGCAGACGGAGAACTTGTACGCCTCTTGATAAATGTCCGTCGTCCTGTTTTCAGTGAAACATGCGAGAAAGTCGCGCAAAGCTATTGTGGAGCGGTCAACAGAGGTCAAAATATGCGTGTTCGTGACTATAGCAACTTCACGCTGAATTCACAGTCCGCAGAGCCTGAAGTAAATCAGGTGAAGAGCGACAGAATGAAATACACTGGCCTCCGATGGGAACGTAGGACCAAGGAATTTGAAGTACTCTCCTGGGAGTCAGAATTCCGGAAAAATTGGTGTTTGTGCAGACGCTAACCTTGATTGGTGGCCTGGGAGGAGCTAAATAGCAGAAGTTGAGAGGAAGGGAAATTTTGTGGGAATTTGTCCACTTCTCAGAGCAGGCATTGGTCGGCGCTGGGAAGCAATGCAATTGGCGCTGCAATTGGCGTAAGTGAGTTTGCTGGAGGGGAAACTGAGGCAAAGAGCGGACTGTGAGAAGTCTCCGTAGAGGTCTTCCATTCCCAGCTTGTCTAGAGTGCAGACGTGGCGTTCTTTACTCAGCTTGCCTGAGAAAGAGTGAGCATCTCTGTAGTTTAGGACTTAGCAAATGGAACGATTGAGCTTGGAGATAGAAAGTTTTGGTTCAGCTATGTACTGAGCAAGATAGCTAGGAGTGAATAGACAAGTGCAACCTTGCAGCACCACAAGGTCGGCCGACGTCCACACAACGACGCCGCTCCGCCACGCTGTATTCGGTGATATTGCGCCCGCTCCAGCCACTGATTAATTTGTTGGATCATGTCAGCAAAGTTTCCATGAGGGTTTCATGGGCCGTGTATTGTAGAATTCTTCTCGCACTTTGCATTATGCGTGGGTCAGTTGATAGGAATTACTTTTGAGTTATCACGCTTTACTCCACACAAACGCAATTTTTTCCCACTCCCTGATAGAAGAGTCTTGTAGTGTGATGATTGAAGGTCGGGAGTTAAAATAAATTTGTGCTAATCGACTGCATCTGTTTGAAATCAAGTAGTTGAAATCCCAAGTCACTTTCTTAATTGATTTTATGTTCAACATTTGCATCTGGTGTTCAATAGCTGAATATAACATCAATGTGCACCCCTTTTTAATTAATTGATCAATTCTGAATAAATTAATGTCAACACTGCCACTGCAGTTCAATCAGGAGTCACAGGGCCATACTACTTTTTTACGTAATCCGATATTGCGCCAGTTCTGCACTCTCTGTTGATCTGTTAGTCAATCACTTGGGGTGAACATACGCCAAAACCAGCTAAGTGATGGGTGGGGTGTTACAAACTCTGCTGTGAACTACTTTGAGGTCTATTAAAATTCTTAGCCTGGTCGTTCTCGCCGGATTACTGTTGTTCTCCAAAGTTCAGTGAAATAGAGAATAAATAAATAATTCAAAGACGGTCCCAACACTTAAATTAGCTCCAGAGGTCCCCTTTTTTATCCTTTTAGTCTCCAACGCTCGAACACAAATTTCATCCACTTGCCAAAACTGCAGCATCTCTCTTCGGATGTAAGTGGAGAAAATCCCCGGATATTTTCTCTCTCTTGGGTTGGGTTCCTCCAATATGAAATCTACCAAACATCATAAATAATTATTCCCAGAGTCAAGTAAACCGAACAGATTCCTCTCATGCTGTATACTACATGGTCTTCGGCTTCTGCGATAATTTGGCGCTCTTCTCCCACCCTTTCCCACCCCCGCCCCCCTCCTCTGTCACCCCTCACTCCATAGCCACCATTACCAGACATTAGATGCTTTTCCTGAGGCCTATATTCTTCATCGTAGCTGAAAAGTAGCGTTCACACTTACTACTCAGTGGACCTGGAGTCTACTGCTGATGGCAGCACCAATTTAAACTGACACGTCCTATCGCAGAAATAGTGTAAGAAAAAATGTTAGCACTAAGCTTTGAGCAATACGGAATTTATTATTTATTTATTTATAAATATCATATTAAAATTTTGTTTTACACTGAGTGGTTACAATCAAAGAGTAGCAATTCACAAAGTCCATTATCGTAAGGTAGTGGAAACTGGTAGATGTTCTAATGCATTAATGCAGAACAGATATCTCTGTAAAAAAAATTGTCAGTATTTTGATCACAAGGTGCAAATCTAGGCACTACGAGGGGAAGAAAGACGTATATAAATATTTCCGTATGTGATGGTTAAGGAACGGACGAGTAGTAGCGAGATGGTGGCACGAGCACAATTTTGATGTCAAACTGATATGCAAATTCTTTTGCAAAATTCATTATATTCATTTTAATTACTCCATCCCCATCACATCCCCCACCCCCAAATGACATCGTTTTTCTCAGTCTACACGTGGCTGCCCGCCCCCTCCCCTTTCCCACTCCTCCCCCACCTACCTCACTGGTGGATATTTCGAATTTTAGTGGGAATTTCAAATTTGTGTCGAAATTTCGTTGTCTCTGGGCTGTGCTGACATCCCATTCTACTACCACACCACATGGGAATTCTCGGTAAATTAAAAATGGCGATCCCCTTTCTGGAACTCGAGCTCTGGTCCTTCTGGACAGAAAGCCCAAGTGCACACAACCCCCCCCCCCTCTCCCTTCCCCGCCCGCCACACATGGAAACTGACCAGATCAGATGCAAGAGATGAAGGTTAGGTTAGAGTACTTTATTTATTTTGTCTGGGAAACTGAAGAGTTGATCGGTACTAATTACGTAATTAATCATAAAGATTAGCCCCAATTACATAACTACATTAATATCACTGCGAAATGAGCAATACAGCTTAAAGAATTGATGATGCCATAGAACTGGTATTACTCTGCTGGGAAAAAATTCACAATAGAATGCGAACATTTTTTTTTTTTGAGTCATCAGTCGTCTGTTTTCAAGCATCCCGCCACTAATTCTTCTCCTGTGCCAACCTCTTCATCTGAGGGTAGCACTTACGACCTACATCCTCAATTATTTGCTGGTGTATTCCAATCTCGGTCTTCCTCTACAGTTTTTGCCCTCTACAGCTCCCTCTAGTACCATGGAACTCATTTCCTCATGTCTTAACAGATGCCCTATCATTGTGTCCATTGTCAGTGTCTTCCATATTAACATTTTCAGCCGGCCGCGGTGGTCTAGCGGTTCTAGGCGCGCAGTCCGGAACCGCGCGACTGCTACGGTCACAGGTTCGAATCCTGCCTCGGGCATGGATGTGTGTGATGTCCTTAGGTTAGTTAGGTTTAAGTAGTTCTAAGTTCTAGGGGACTGATGACCACAGATGTTAAGTCCCATAGTGCTCAGAGCCATTTGAACCAACCATTTTCAGGGAAATAATAAATCTGAATAGACCCAGGTTTGAAAATATCCACTAGCCTTCCAGTAGACTCCACTTTTTTCTTCTGACAGCTATTCCAATAATTTCATGAGCACGTCATAATTTCTTTCCAACGATTTTAATGATTGTATCCTGACACACCACTTCGTAGGAAGAAAAAAGATGTTCAGATGTGTGTGAAATCTTATGGGACTTAACTGCTGAGGTCATCAGTCCCTAAGCTTACATACTACTTAACCTAAATTATCCTAAGGACAAACACACACACCCATGCCTGAGGGAGGACTCGAACCTCCACCGGGACCTGCCGCACAGTCCATGGCTACAGCGCAATAGACCGCTCGGCTAATCCCGCGCGGCTCGTAGGAAGAATGGTCGCAAATTCAGTCTGTGAAAGTTTTTTACATCATCTTCGTTGTCTTCTTGTAGCTATTGAAATACTGCTAGTCTCTTTGGCGAATGTCTTACAAATGATATTAATTCACCAAGAATCACCAGAAAGTGTCGCACATAACTAACACTTTGCATCGCATCTTGTACTACCAAATTCCAATGATGCGCTGAATAACGAACAAAATGTAGCTCGCGGCTCCGAATGAGTAATCCTAATTTGTAATCCTGTTGAATATCCGCTGATATTGCTCGCGCCATCATAACATTGACCACAACAGCGTTTCATGTCGAGAGATATACGTCTTATGACAGACTGGACGACTTCAGTGTCCTAGATCTTGTTGAAGCTACTTCATAGAAGCCCATAAAAACTTCAATTTGAAGATTTTTATCTACATATCTGAAACATATGGATAGCTATTCCTTCAGTGATAGCTCGGAAGTGTCATCTACAATAAGAGAAAAATATAGCTCCTCCTTAATAGATTTCAAATTGTTTTGCTGTATATCACTGAATAATAAGAGAAAATTTCATTTAATATATCGTGAGACACCTACTTATATGAAGTTCGCTGCAGCCAAGATTTCAAGTCAAGAGCATCCTCTGCTCTTAGGTAGCAGCAACTGATAAATACTTGGTGATTCATTGATGTGATCACGAACTGCTGTTCCTTGCCGACTTAAAAACTGCAGGGGCGTTATTATCCTTAAAACCGCTTTGTGTGCATTTTTAATATCTTCTAATTCATGTGTCGAGACAAGGGACGACACATACACATTGGTGCCTTGTTTCATAGTTGCCGGAGCAGTCACGGTCGAGTGGTGAAGTGTACATTTTTCATGAACTCTAAAACGTTCAGTTGCATTTTTTCCACTGAGAAAATCCATTCTGAACAAATGCATTACACGAAACCGTGTCTGCAGAAGTAGCAGTTGCCGACAGAAGCATCGTATTGGAATCAATATCGTTTTCACACACACTACAGAAATTTTCTCCAATTCCTTGTCATAATAAATGCGAGGAAATGTGTTTTTCCATCCTTCATGGTATGATCTGCCTGACGGTTTCTTGACACTTCTTGCTGAAGTACTACAGGAGCTGGCAGAAGACACATTCTAAAACCAGCCAGGTGGCGCAGTGGTTAGCAAACTGGACTCGCATTCGGCACGACAACGGTTCAATCCCGCGTCCGACTGTGGGGCGGCGGGTTGAAATAATTGTTATTAAATGTTCCTTTTATTTATTTATTGCTGTTGTTTGCCATTCTCAACACTGGCTCTCTAACTACAATATTGGCAACCAGAAAGTGATTAGCAAAACGTGAAGCCTGTAATTAGAATTCCTAGTGCCCATTTCATCTGAGAAAGACATTTATAGCTACAGCTTATAGCCCTGAGGAATTAGGAGATTGTCTGGGATTCATAATCAAAAACCATTCTCTCTAAAATGTTCACTATATTCTGAAAATCACAGACCACAAAGAATCCACACAATCCAACTACCAGAGCAGTTCAGAGTCTAATGCGCTGATGCAACTATAATTGTTCAAATTAAATGTTTAAGTGAATGCTCGCCTTAATTTGATGATAATGTTCATCAAACGCCACACTAAATAATGGTACAATGTCTGTCCCGCGGCGGCACGTGAAAATACGACATACGCAAACTGAAGATAGATCATTAAAGTCATCCCAGAATCAACACTTCACTCGAAAACGATTTCATGGTTACGCGTATCCTGAGTAACTTATTAAGGCATCCGAGGCTGTTTATAGCAATGATACTGACGCGACGCGACTCCCGGCACAGGTGGTGCGCTCATCAGCGTCTGGAGAGAACTGGGGCCTTTTTTTTTCTCGCGCAGCGTTCTTATATATAAAGCCGCGGTGCGGATGGCTGAGGGAACGCCTGATCAAATCTGCTCTCCCGACTAGCCGCTGGGCTAGTAATGCATCACTTTAAGTTATTGAATAAATCATTGCTTCCTTTGCTGATGGCCGATGAAGCTTTCAATTTAAATGTGCAATCAACACACCGGTAAGTAATCATAATAAAAGTCTGACGTGACTAAGTCAAATATTTTGGGCGAGAGAATTAATTTAATTACACTACACGCAATAGACGAGCTCTGAACTTGCCCTTTGGAGATACGCTATCACTATAGTTTTATAGTTATTCAGTTGAAACTTCTCACATCTTTATGATTATAGCGGATCTCCCTTCTACTTAAATTTAAACATCCTAGCCTTATTTATTCGCCTACTTAACCTATCTTGCTTCCTTAATTTCTAAGACAAAAACCAGAAAATCGTGAATTTCAACTAAAATTTTAATTTGTGAGATCCAGAATACTGTTTCTACTAAATTATTATGCAAAAGGAATCTAAATATAAATTTTTAAGTTTCTAGCTCTTTTCTGTTGCGCCAATGATTTTTACAGAAAAATGTCCAAATTTCGAAAATGCTTAAAGTTATTGAACTGATATTCAACACATACTGATTTAGTATTACTCCTGACATGCTAGAAACGTTTCAGGTTATTTACTTGATTTTTAAAGTATTGCGCAACATTTATGACATCAGAGCTAGTTACAGCGGACTGGCTGGCACACAATGGAAAGACTGATGTGAATTTTATACGGCATGAGTAGGCTGCTTCCCTACACGACCATCCTCATTTAGGTTTTATGTGAATGCCCTAAATGGCTTCAGGTAAATGCCAGGATGGTTCCTTTGAAAGGGCACGGTCGACTTCGTTCCGTGTCCTTCCCTAATCCAATGAGAGCGATGACCTCGCTGTTTTGTCTCTTCCACCAAATCACCCCAAACCGACACATTCTCCAGTTCCTTCTTTTTTGGCTGATCATTCTTTCCACTATTGTCGCTGACCGTAATACCCACCCGTGATGATGACGACAAACATATGACGAATTGATCCATAGCGATTAGGAAACTGTTCGAATTCGGAAGTACGTGTAAAAGAAATACTAAATATTGTGTTTCAGCTTCCCCCACGCGTCCAGTAATCGCACAGCCATTGAAAACCGCAAAAATCTTGCCCGGCAAAGAGCTTTTGCTTGAAGCAACTAATCAGTACGCATCTTCTTTGTATTAGCTATTAATGTGGTAATGTCCCTTCAGTCTACAATATAAACTCCCGCGTCCTTCAAAGCCATTGTCTCAACAAACAAAACGAAAACAATCCATATTACGTGAAAACAATTTAACTTACATCTTAAACCACGCAGCTGTTAAGATAAAAAAAAGTAAGAATTGAGGTAGTCAGTAGCAATCAGTTTCCTTGTGTCTTGGATAAGTCTCTATTTTTTCTCAATGTTGGCAAGCAGATATTTTAAAACAATTGTTGACGTATGGAGTGGAGGTATTGAAGCCTGATAGAAAGGCGAAAGGACAGAGTTACATTCACAGTATAGTGGAAATGGGAATGATCGTATGGTTGGCCGGGAGGCCCCATTCGGGGGAGTTCGGCCGCCGTATTGCAAGTCCTTTTTAGGTGACGCCACATCGGCGACTTGAGTGTCGACGATGATGAAAGACACACAACATCCAGTCACCTGCCGGGAATCGAACCCGGGCCCCCTGCATGGTAGGCGGTAACGCTACCGCTACGCTAGGAAGCAACACCACAGTATAGTACGACCGTTATTCTGGGTAGTCCCTTTGACTCAGCCAGAGAAAGGCGGAGAAGGGGGAGGGCGTTGCTTGGTTATCTTTGCACAAAGACATCTGAAACAAACAGCTATGTTTCAGAAGTCAGAAATTTTAATTTCCATCTCAGTGGTAGTTATAATTAAACTTTCCCTTGTTAACACGTTATAATTAATCATCGTATGAATAGCAAACTTGGGAGCATTAATTTCAAGGACATGGGGAAGAGAAATAATGCAAAATCAATTCACTTGAAACACTTTTAATGTGCTGCTACAGTACATCGTACCATTAAATACCGGTACCATTACTACTACAACAGGAGCTCAATATGACAGTGATGTGTCCAGAAAAGTCTGAACGCGCAGGATTGGATTCTACACAGCAGAACAAAGCTTGTCCATAGGTATGCTGGCTATCGCTCTTGATATGGTGCACTTCAGGTCAGCACATGAGTAAATGTTCCCCTGGTAAATCTTGTCCTTCAGGTAGCCCCACAACCAGAAATCACAGGGAGTGAGATCAAGTGACTGTGCTGGCCAAGCATTTGCAAACTATCGGCTGATGATTCAATCGTTTCCGAATATGTTTCAGAGAACCATGTGAACTTCACGAGGTATGTGCGGTGGAGACCCATGTTGCATGAAAACTGTTAAGTTCAATGCGTCTCTCTCCTGTAGGGGGGGTATGACACTGGCGAAGCATATCGCAGTAACTCTGGACAGTCACATTGCACCTCTTTGGTCCTTGAGGGCCAATCTGTTCAAAAAAGAATGGTCCAGTGATGAATGTAGCCGTGAAGCCACACCATACGGTGACATGCTCACAATAGAGGAACCCCAAGCACAGTGACTGGAGGTGAAGATCCCCACACACGGAAATTCTGTGTGTTCACCTCACCTATCAGAGAAAAATGAGCTTCCTCTGCCCATAGGATGGTCCAGGGTCAGCCCTTAGTGGAGAGTGAAGTCAACATGTCGTTCTCGGTCCCATGGTGCAAGCTGCAGTACGATATGGATCTTGCACGGATACCATCTGAGAATGATTCGAAGCACCTACCGTACAATGGACCATGGGATGTTCAACCGTCGTGGCACAGCCCGCGCACTGCCTGACGTCAGATCGGGAGTTGCATGCAGCGTTATCTGCCACAGCAACAGCGACTTCATCAACCACCCGTGGTGCAACTGGTTATCGGCTTCTTCCCAGAGCGACGCCAGTTGATAAGAACTTCATCATGCTCCACACAGCAGGTGGAAATCCTTTCAGCCGGCGATATTCCCGAAGTGCAGCTGCAGCATTGCTGTTGTTTTGGTAACAGAGCTTCACCAATAATTCCCTGCTCCTTTTGTCCAAGCTCATGTTGACACGTCAAGAAGTGCACTGCGACTGGTCAGTTGTGTGAGACCATCAATCATGATGACTGTTTACAGCACCTTGGGGCCGAAGATGGAACTGGACTGTGATGCATGCACCCCATACTCTGGACATTAATGCCGCCAAGTTTGGTACTCATACATGAATTAGTTTCCGTGTTATAACGTGTTAAATAGGGAAAGTTTAATTATAACCAACCAGCATTTCTTTATTTTTTGATAAAGGCAAGTGAGAATTTTTTTTGTTTTGTTTTTATCAAACTAAAAATTTGGTGGGTGCTCGAGCGATGGTGCACCTACATAGTCGGCGCGCATGACCTGCAGCTGGAAGAGCTAAATGTCTACATGCTTGGCCCTGTAACAGTTTAGAGGCTGAGAGTAAAATTGGTAGAAGTGCTTGCCGAAGAAAACTGAGTAAATCACTGCCAAAGGTAAATGGCTATTTATAAATTACCTCAGTTACTATCAAAACATCAAATATTTTTTTCTAATCGTCAGTTAGTCCCCGTATAGCTGTATCACGATTGTAGTGCTTCTGCATTATTTTTTATAATATATTAAAAGACTTATACACCTTGTATAGTAAAAGTTTTTAGAGTAAAACAGGTACACGTGCAAAAATGTATTCTTTATTGTGTTTTATACAAGAGATTCGTTTAATACTACATGCATGGTACTCGTACTTCAATACATGTTCGTTACAAAACAAGGATATGTTCGTAAGTAATGCAAAATGAGTATAGAAAGTTGAAAAACACAGGTAAATAGCAAAGAAAATATGAACACCATAACAAAAGTATCTTGGTGTGGTTCCAACATGTGCAAGAGATTATTCATTGTCATTTTCTATAAACCTCTCACAGTCAGTGCTCTAATTCAGAATCAGAATCATTTCCTCCTGTGGTATTTCTTGAAAAAAGTCCTTCCTGGGGCAACACTCGTCATGCTGTACCATTGCGTTGTGCATCTTTTAGCCCTCCCTTTCCTCATCTTTGATCATGTCCTCTTGTTTCTCCACTACTTATTACATCCATGGTAACTGTTGTCTAGGAATGGAATATATTGTTATTGAACTCGTGATAAATTGAAGCGATGTAGTTCTTTATATCCTGAAGATTTTTCCACGTCTCAAACTTTATTTCATACTCATATCGATGCAAAGGCTGCAGAAGAGGTAGTGATGGGCGACCAGTTCAAATGGTTCAAATGGCTCTGAGCACTATGGGACTCAACATCTGAGCTCATCAGTCCCCTAGAACTCAGAACTTCTTAAACCTAATTAACCTAAGGACATCACACACATCCATGGCTGAGGCAGGATTCGAACCTGCGACCGTAGCGGTCGCGCGATTCCAGACTGAAGTGCCTAGAACCGCTCGGCCACACCGGCCGGCGGGCGACCAGTATTGTCCCTTCTAAAACCCACTTCAATAAACTCAAGATCACGTTTTAGTGAATACTGTAACCGCACTGTTAGAAGAGTTTCTTTGCTGATTCTGTTCATACTAACTTTCCTCCATTTTATTTTGTTTTCTTGAGTGTCTTTAGCAAGTTTGTCCTTTGCTATGCAATCCACGACTTTAATTGAAAGAAAGTTTTTTGCTATCATTTGCATTGTGATAAGCTACAGGCTGACCTCCCTCAACGCTTCTATCATGTCAGATTCCATGCATTGTCACATTCCATGTACATATGGCCACGATCAAGGAAATTGGGATGTGGTGTGTCAGTATGCTGATTGTGCCTCAAGATGTACATCCATTATTACAAAACAGGGACTATTTAAACATTTATTAAATGCTATTATCATAATTAATCTTAAAAGAATACACATAAGGCTATTGCACTACTTCCACAAATATGGTACAGGAAGCTTCATTAAAGTTCGCAGCCACTCTCCTTTCATGTGCCACTTGTCACTTGTACTAGTCGCTTATTAAATGCAGTCCATGGAGTGGCTTAGAGCCTAAAAATGAAGTTAATCACACTTTTTAATTAAATTTAATTTAGTCTTAATAAACCAGTAAATGAATTTAGTCAAAATTTAGTCAAGTACTGCAATAATATGACCCCTGAAAAATTTATGGCTCCACATTATTTTGTGACTGAAACACGTTAACATAATATTAGATGCAATGATTTTCCCACTTAATAATTAATGACATTTAGACAGCATTTAAATAAAGTAAATGAAAGGTGATTCAAATAAAAAGTTAACACTTCGAAATTAAACTGTTTCTGTATTAATCTAAATCACACTTTCGTTACAATAATTTTTAACACTAGTCTGACTTTTCTTTACAAAGTTAACTCTGAAATAAATTGTCAGTAGTCTGACTTGTCTGACGCAGTGCAGTTCAGAATTTGGTGCATATTTGTTTCTACAGGTCTTCATGTCGTTAATTAGATGGACCAAACACGCCATTATCCCTACCTTCTGGAAACCTACTTGATGCACCATGATTAATTCCTACAACATAGTATTTTTGTCTGGAAACATGTTGTATCCATAGCTAAAACTTATTAGAGACGAATTGTTCAATCGTGAAATAACGTGTATCTGCCTCCCACCAGTGTTAGCACGAAATGTTCAGTACTTGAAGGGGAAACTGTTACGCGACTACCCTCAACCATGGCTAGCTAGCTACTTCACATTTCCGTCTGTGCGCCGCCCTCCTCGTTCCAAAAAGGCGTTCCCGGAACGAAACGCGACAAGGCCACATTTGTGCCCCATAGCGACGCGCTCCTTTGTGTCTGGCTGCTGCGCACGTCTCCTGCAGAAAAGGCGTCCAAGAAACGGGGACACGCTAGGAAAAATTTGCCAGCTCCCTGGTATAATGGCTTCCCTGTTCGCTACTGAATATCACGCTTTTCAACATATTAAATTGTTATTTTCTCAGGAAGAGCTCAGACTTTACAGAAATGTTTTATTTCAATACTTAAATAACATGAACGTAAAAAGTTAGTTTCCTAATAACAACATACGCTACGGGCCATTAAAATTGCTACACCACGAAGATGACGTACTACAGACGCGAAATTTAACCGACAGGAAGAAGATGCTGTGATATGCAAATGATTAGCTTTTCAGAGCATTCACACAAGGTTGGTGCCGGTGGCGACACCTACAACGTGCTGACATGACGAAAGTTTCCAACCGATTTCTCATACACAAACAGCAGTTGAGTGGCGTTGCCTGGTGAAACGTTGTTGTGATGCCTCATGTAAGTAGGAGAAATGCATACCATCACATTTCCGACTTTGATAAAGGTCGGATTGTAGCCCATCGCGATTGCGGTTTATCGTATCGCGACATTGCTACTCGCGTTGGTCGAGATCCAATGACTGTTAGCAGAATATGGAATCGGTGGTTTCAGAAGGGTAATTCGAAACGCCATGCTGGATCCCAGTCGAGATGACAGACATCTTATCCACATGGCTGTAACGGATCGTACACCCACGACTCGATCCCTGAGTCAACAGATGGAGACATTTGCAAGACAACAACCATCTGCACGAACAGTTCGACGACGTTTGCAGCAGCGTGGACTATCAGCTCGGAGACCATGGCTGCGGCTACCCTTGACGCTGCATCACAGACAGGAGCGCCTGCGATGGTGTACTCACCGACAAACCTGGGTGCACGAATGGCAAAACGTCATTTTTTCTGATGAACCCAGGTTCTGTTTACAGTATCATGATGGTCGCATCCGTGTTTGGCGACATCGCGGTGAACGCACATCTGAAGCGTGTATTCGTCATCGCCATACTGGCGAATCAACTGGCGTGATGGTATGGGGTGCCATTTTCTACGCGTCTCGGTCACCTCTTGTTCACATTGACGGCACTCTGAGCAGTGGACGTTACATTTCAGATGTGTTACGACTCGTGGCTCTACCCTTCATTCGATCCCTGCGAAACCCTACATTTCAGCAGGATAATGCACGACCGCATGTTGCAGGTCCTGCACGGGCATTTCTGGATACAGAAAATGTTCGACTGCTGCCGTGGCCAGCACATTCTCCAGATCTCCCATCAATTGAAAACGTCTGGTCAATGGTGGCGAGCAACTGGCTCGTCACAATACGCCAGTCACTACTCTTGATGAACTGTGGTATCGTGTTGAAGCTGCATGGGCAGCTGTACCTGTACACGCCATCCAAGCTCTGTTTGACTCATGCCCAGGCATATCAATGCCATTATTACGGCCAGAGGTGGTTGTTCTGGGTAATGATTTCTCAGGATGTATGCACCCAAATTGCGTGAAAATGTAATCACATGTCAGTTCTAGCACAATATATTTGTCCAATGAATATCCGTTTATCATCTGCATTTCTTCTTGCTGTAGCAATTTTAATGGCCAGTACTGTACATTTTGCAAACATGCTGCAACATCTTTCTTCCGTCTTGATATTGAACAAACAATTACTAAGATTACAATAAATAGTTGCAAAACATCATGTACATTTAAATGTGACGCAGTTCAGTTGTAGCAGGTATACCGACGGGAAAGTAACAGAATCCCGCGCTGCAAAGAGGACAGCTGTGCTGACCCATACAGGACGGACCGCCTCCACGCGATCGATAGCGCGTCTAGGCGTCCATTTCGAACAACAGCACAAAGTGCTACGCACCGTGGTGCGTGATGAATACGAGATACGTGAGTGATGAGACTGATGTTTTCTCTACTAAAGTTTTTACTTTTTCCAACAAGAACATTGTCTCTTCAAACCAGTTCCCTCCGTCAGCTGTACACTGGCAGAGTCGTTATTTCCAGTCGCGGTAGCAGCGCTGAAAGACGTCAACTGGTAGGGTCTTTAACATGTCGGTCACATTGTTTTTAAGTTCTCCAGAGTCCAAAAAAAGAAAAAAGTCACAAGGACTGATAGCAGGTGAACAGAGGGTCTGTGGAACAACAGGAATGACTTTTGAGGTCAAAAATTCCATGATGGATGTGGCGTTGTCGTGATGCAGTATCCACTTGTCTGCAAGGTCTGGTCTCACTCGATTCACTCTTTTCCTGAGCCTTTTCTAGGGCATCTATGCAAAACATTTGGTTGACAGTCTGTCCTGGAGGAACAAATTCTTTATGCACGATACCCCTACTCTCTAAAAACCAAATCAGCATTATTTTGATCTTTGATTTGCTCATTAGACCTTTTTTCGGCCGAGGAGATGTCTGTGTCCCACTCCTTACATTGTCGTTCTGCCTCAGGATCTTACTAAAAAAATCCACTGTTCATCACCTCTGATCACACGACTGAACTAGCCCCTCAAGAAGATCAATGCACACGTTTCTTAGATTGTCCTGCTGTTTAGTTGTGAGCTATTTGGCACCATTTTGGTATAAACTTTTCAGATGTGCAAAACGTCGGTACAAGTTTGATATATGGTAAAAATGTTTAAAAAGCTCACTCATCATCGTTATTGTTAAACTTCGGTCCAATCTCAGAAGAGTAGATGCACGTTCGACGTCTTTTTGAAATTGGTCTCCCTGAGCGAGGTTCATCTTAAACGTGTTCTCCGCCTTCCAAAAATGATTTGTGCCAGCGAAAAACTTGTGCTCTTGATAATAAATGTTTCCCATAGGTGTGTTTCAACTTTTCGAAGGTTACGTTCGAGAATTCCCAAGTTCAACTGAAAACGTAATGGCGTAGCGTTGCTCTAAATTCCACTGTTCCATTTTGGTAACACACAGCTCAGTGAAGGCGCTCTCAGAAGTCACGTGATGGCTGTACGGAGATGAAACTCTGACTGAGCATCTAGAAGGGATGAACACACCGGGCTACACAAGTAGGACAACACTGTTTTGGCAGATCGTTTGAAGTGTTGTCAGTCTCATTACTTTTCCCACACACCTCTTATGAGCAGCTGTAGAGCCCGTATAGAATCTGAGTCAGTGATGGCTGATTCTCCTCATCAGTGACTAGAAGACCAGTCTGACACCTGATGATCGTCGTGTAAGAGTGTGGAACAGTCAGGCCTGCAGTTTCATGGGTTCTGCGGGAGCCACATCGGTCGTGTTTTGGTTAGGTGCCATGTTAGATGTCGGACGTCTCTCATTGCTACCAAGGATAATTTGAGAGGTATGCAGTATCGAACATTATCCTGCCACTTCAGACTTAGTCAAAATTTCACCGATTGGGTTCGTCTTTCAAGAGGGTGATGCAGGAGCGTACTGGCCTCCCCTCGTGAACATTTTCTTTGGGGGACAGAAATCAACCGAAAGGAGTGGCTTCCGGTATCTGCTGAGACCAACTCGACTGAGGCTGCTTGTGGCCAGTTGAAAGTTGCAGTGCGTCGCCGTTGGAACCCTTCTCGCAAACCGAATGAACTCTGGAGGGTCGCTTTTGGCGAATCACGCACACTTCAGCGGCAGTGTCTCCACCATCTTGTGGACAGTGTGCCAAGGAGCATGCTGCACTGAGTGGAGTAACACAATATCAAATGCTGCTCGGTAACTGATTTTAATTTTAGAGATGTGCGCTTTCTGAAAGACTGCCAATAGTTCGATTATTATTTGGCTTTCACCCCACTCCACTTGAATTCATGTCAATGCACGTTCGCTTGCAGATATGCTGAAACATTTTCTGGACAATTTATTATCTTTATGTAAAAGACTTTGCAAACTGTTGAAAAATATTGAATTATGTACCTCTTATTTTCTTTAAAATTTTAAACTTAAAAAACGTAAATTCAGTGAAATTCAGTTCAAAATCACCTACGTTTATTATGTATGATATGTGTACTATTGTAATGACAGTCCACCATAACTCACCTTTTTTGTAGATATTTATATTTATTGCTCCCACTTTCAAGCGTAACTCATTCTCAGGCAATAACTAGATACAATCAAGCTATTATTAGCGTATATACCTACATACGTCAGCATAAAAATATGTAATATTTAATTGAATTATATTTTTTTAAAAGTTTTATGTAAGTTCGTAAATGCTATTTCTCAAATATGATTTACTTTCTTTTGGTATATTTCTAGACCAACCACAAGAGACAGTTAAGACTTAACTCATCATGTCACTCACTAACACACAAAACTGCGTGTTTTCATGTCAGAATAGGTTCCGTGATTAAAATTCCTCCTACTGTAGAAAATATGAAGGCGGAAATAGATAGCATTCAAAAATGGAGCCATAAATAGTGGTTACGAAGAATGAAAATTAGTGCCCAATGCACAAATGACAATGAGGAAATAACATTAGCGGAAGAAGAAAGAAAAAATCGTTATATTACTATACACGGGAAATAGTTTTGAAAAAACAAGTAACACATTTCGTAATAATTATGTTAAAATTAGCTTCTGTACAGAGAGTGAACTAAGAATGAAGATAATACGTGGAACAGGCAAAGTTATGAAACACGACCAGTGAGGAATACGAGTATATAAAACTAACAAAGGGAACTGGCTGCACAAGGGTGTACAGTATTTGGTTTTGCGGCCAACGAATAAATCTGCTCAGAGAGCAACGTTTAGAAAGTGAATATCATCTCTTTACTCGGTGTAAGCACCGCATGATAGGAAAATTGTCTGGAGGCGTGAATGTGATGTGCTCCATATTGAATTTGCGTTTGGTATGACACTTCATGGCAATGATGAAAGCACATCCTGATGTAAGTACATCGTGATGTAAGTAATATGTTTACAACCAACGAAGAAATTGTATATAAATCATGAGTTATGTGTAGGAGTGATTTAATATGTATAAGAGGTTGGCTGACATGGAACATGTCATCTACGTTTTTAGTTCGTGTTACAGCACACTTCCTGTGAAGCCTAGTGCGCACTGTAGTGCATTCAACTGTTGAGACTCATTGGCGCAGTTATTTGCCATAAGACTTCTTCGCCGCGCCAGACAAAGAATCTTGTGCACATCTAGTTTTGACTCAAGGTAAACAGAAAGCTGAAGGTTGAGCCATCTCCTGAGCTGCTAAAAGGACGTACTGGATGCAAACAAAGCAAAGATACTGAAGTAGTTTTCCGGAAAGCGTTTTACTTGAAGCATAAAAAGTAAAAAACCACACATTTTGGATTCGCATTTTTTTTCGTTGTGCAACTGTTCCCAAACGATTGTAGAGAATCTACTAGTTAAGAATATTTTATTATTTCAAATTGTAAGTTTCACATCACATGATGAGGTAGTTACTTGACAGTTCAGTAACCCACTGCTCGTTGTTGGAAAGATTTGCAGTGGATTAAGAGTGAGAATTGAGAAAAGCAGAAATTGGCTGTCTCAAATTGTCGTCACATTTTGAAGCGTGTCGCCAGAGGAGATTCGTTTACCAGTCTTTTGCATCATTTGAAAGTGTCCAAACAAATAATATTTTTCGCTCCCACTACGCAGAGAATGGTGCTCGCATCTACGTTTGACTCTTGGAAAGTAGAAAGCTGAAGGCTGAGTCACTTGCTGCGCTGCTGTAATTTTTTTTTAATATATAAACCAAGCAAAGCTGAATACCAAGCTGCGTTTTACTTTGTACACAAAGAGTTGAAAATAGCAGGCTTTGCATTCATATGCTATTTTCGCTATGCAGTTGCTGCGAAACGATTCCAGTCAGTTTGATGGCACTCAGGCGACTTGAACGTATTCAACCAGATATCCAAACAAGGAAAAAGGGGAGCTTCAGTGTAACGGGGACTACGAGCTACGTTTCGTTTTTGGCGAATCTCCACCACTGAAAGGGGAACGCTAGGTTAAAAGGCAGAGCGATAAAAAATAGACACAACCAGGATTCGCTCGTACAACTTTTCGTTTTCTAACCAGACGCTTTACCGATTGATCACCATAGCAGACGCAAATTGTATCATGGATTTTGCTCTCTCACGTAACTGCTCTTCTCTCGAATTATGGTGACTACTAGCTAGGTGGCAATGGCGTCACTTTCACAATTAAAGTTTAATTCATTATAAATCATACAATTTATACAAATTATTTACAAATTATATAAAAAATCTTCGGATCAACGTATCCATTAGTCAAAACTGGGTCAAAAGCCATGCATCAGTTCCTGAGATTAGTCTGCAGTTATAGACAGAGGCGAGGAAGTGACTTCAGTTTCTACAAACTGGGGTGACAAAAGTCATGGGATACCTCCTAATATCGTGTCGCACCTCATTTTGCCCGGCGTAGTGCAGCAACTAGACGTAGCATGGGTTCAACAAGTCTGTGGACAAACCCCTGCAGAAATATTGAGCCATGCTGCCTCTATAGCCGTCCATAACCGAGGAAGTGTTGCGGGTGAAGGACTTTGTGCACGAACTAACCTCTCGATTATGTCCCATAAATGTTTGATGGGATACATGTCGGGCGATCTGAGTGGCCAGACCATTAGCTCGAATCGTCCAGAATGTTCTTCAAACCAATAACGAATAACTGTGGCCCAGAGACTATTACATCATTGTTTGGGAATATGAAGTCCGTGAAAGGCTGCAAATGGTCTCCAAATGGCCGAACATAGTCATTTCCAGTCAAAGATCGGTTCAGTTGGCCCTGAGGACCCAATCCACTTCATGTAAACACAGCCCACACCATTATGGAGCCACAACCAGCTTGCACAGAGCCTTGTTAACAACTTGGGTCCACGGCTTCGTGGGGTCTGCGCCACACACGAACTGTGCCATCAGCTCTTACCAACTGAAATCGGAACTCATCTCACCAGGCTACGATTTTCCAGTACTCTAAGGTCCAACCGATATGGTCACGGGCCCAGGAGAGCCACAGCAGGTGCTTTCGTGCTGTTAGCAAAGGCATGTGTATCAGTCGTCTGTTACCGTATCTTGTTAAAGCCAGATTTCGTCGTACCGTCCTAACAGATAATAATTGGCTCTGAGCACTATGGGACTTAACATCTATGGTCATCAGTCCCCGAGAACTTAGAACTACTTATACCTAACTAACCTAAGGACATCACACAACACCCAGTCATCACGAGGCAGAGAAAATCCCTGACCCCGCCGGGAATCGAACCCGGGAACCCGGGCGCGGGAAGCGAGAACGCTACCGCACGACCACGAGCTGCCGACTCCTAACAGATATCTCTGTCTCGCGGCCACATATATATCTGCGGTTATTTCACTCAGTGTTGCTTGTCTGTTAGCACTCGCAACTCCACGCTAACCCGTTGTCCGTGGTGAGGGTTAATACTTGAACTTAGAGTATTCTCGGCACACTCCTGACACTGTGGAACTCGCAATATTGTATTCCCTAGCGATTTCCGACATTGGATCGCTCAGGCGTCTAGCTACAACTGCATTCCGCCTTCAAAGTCAGTTAATTCGCGTCGTGCGGCCATAGTGACGTGGAAACCTTTCCACACGAAGCAACTGAGTACAAATGACAACTTCGCTAATGCACTGCCTTTTTATACCTTAGCATACTATACCACCACCATCTGTATATGTGCATATCGCTATGCGACCTTGTCGACTCAGTGTATAGAGAGATAAAATACAGTGAGTATGACAAGTTGTACATCGGACAAACGGCACGAAAACTTACTACAAGATACAAAGAACACATAAAAAAAATCGAAAACAACCTCTCCAAATTTAGTATGCATCTTCGAGAAAATCGGCATCTACAGTAGACGTAAGTACTAATCTCTTAATGCTTCATAGAGCCGAAAAAGAAAACTACATGAGCATCTTCGAGAAAACAGAAAGCTACATACACTTTTCAAAAAAACCGAATAACATCTTAAAAGAATAAACAGAGCTCTGCAATGAAAACTGTATTGAGAACTTCGACAAAAATTCTTATTAGTGACACATAGTTAAAAAAAAAAGCCAATCTAAAATCTTACATACGACGTGGATCGATTTTGTCGAAGATATACATTTAATATCAAACCAAATTTCTGACTCATGAATGTACAACCATGCACAAATATAATAAAACAACGAAGATCACATTTGTTAGCGTAAGTAAAAGAACTGTACTCAAAATACAACTATTACAACTTTTATGTACACATACATAGACAAATGCACTAATAATAGCTTGATTGTATCTAGCTACCGCTTGAAAATGAGCTGTACACGAAACCAGTAGCAGTAAATTAAAAATGTATAAAAAAAGTAGCAAGCAGTGGTGTGCAGTTTGTTGAGGCTGCAGAACAACATACGAAACAAAAATTTACTTTGTGTGTTTTACATTACTAACAGAACCGAACATTACCAGATATTTCATATAATGATTATTTGCAGTCTGCTTATTGGATGCCTCTGACAGTATTAACGATGTCTATTGTTTGCGATAATTCACAAACGGAAAATTTCCAATTATTACGTACTACAATTAATTACAATGTTAATTGAATGTTGTTTTATTGTTACTGCGTGTGATTTCCAATACCATTTCACGTTTGTGTTCCTACGTATGAATGCACGCAGAAGTGTTAGCATATAGAGCAGTGTCGATAGGTCCGCATGCAGTCTGTCAGTATAGAAGTCTTATCTGTTCCCCACCCCGACTACCATCCATTGAGATCATTACTATCAATAAGGGTACACTGCGGAAGGCTGAAAAGCCCCTATGTTTTTAAGCGCTTCTCTGAACATGTTTAACCAATTGTTTGGCTAGTTTCCCATTTTTCTCTCGGATAAACCGTGGTCAAGGGCTTAAAACTGAAAATAAACACGTCAAAAAAAGTTTTCCGTCGCCCCGGTTCCCCCAGCTCCTCAATATAGACATTGACTGTGGATATTGTATCACAGACACAGTCCCTTTGACTGTTCAGGGACGTCACCGCCCAAAGATGTAAGCAAGCATACATGAGCAGCGCCTATTAGACGGGCGGGGTCCGACAGCCGATCAGTTCCAGTCATTCCACCAGGAAGGAGGTACACGGCTCGTGTTGTCTCTAGTTCAATCATGCCTAGACGGTCAATACTGCGGTTCGATCGCGTCCGCATTGTTACTTTGTGCCTGGAAGGGCTCTCAGCAAGGAAAGTGTCCAGGCGTCTAGGAGTGGGAAGGGCTCTCAACAGGGGAAGGGTTCAGGCGTATCGGAGTGAACCAAAGCGATGTTGTTCTGGCATGGAGGAGATACAGAGAGACAGGAACTGTCGATGGCATGCCTCGCTCAGGCCGCCCAAGGGCTGCTACAGCAGTGGATGACCGCTACCTACGGATTATGGCTCGGAGGAACCCTGACAGCAACGCCACCATGTTGAATAATACTTTTCGTGCAGCCAAAGAACGTCGTGTTACGACTCAAACTGTGTGGAATAGGCTGCATAATGCGCAGCTTCACTCCCGACGTCCATGGCGAGGTCCATCTTTGCAACGCGGTAGCGCGGTACAGATGGTCTCAACAACATGCCGAATGGACCGCTCAGGATTGGCATCACGTTCTCCTTACCGATGAGTGTCGCATATGCCTTCAACCAGACAATCGTCGGAAACGTGTATGGAGGCAACTGGGTCAGGCTGAACGCCGTACACACACTGTCCGGCGAGTGCAGCAAGGTAGAGGTTCCCTGCGGTTTTGGGGTGGCATTATGTACGCCGCTGGTGGTCATGGAAGGCGCCGTAACTGCTGTACGATACGTGAATGCCATCCTCCGACGGATATTGCAACCATATCGGCAGCATATTGGCAAGGCATTCGTCTTCATGGACGACAATTCGCGTCCCCATTGCACACATCTTGTGAATGACTTCCTACAGCATAACATAACGACTTCGCTCGACTAGAGTGGCCAACATGTTCTCCAGACATGAACGCTATCAAGCATGCTTAGGACAGATTGAAAAGGGCTGTTTATGGACGACGTGACCCACCAACCACTCTGAGGGATCTACGCCGAATCGCCGTTGAGGAGTTAGACAATCTGGAGCAACAGCGCTTTGATGAACTTGTGGATAGTATGCCACGACGAATACAGGCATGCATCAGTGCAAGAGGACGTGCTGCTGGGTATTACAGGTGCCGGTGTGTACAGCAATCTGGACCACCACCGCTGAAGGTCTCGCTGTATAGTGGTACAACATGCAATGTGTGAAACTTCCTGGCAGATTAAAACTGTGTGCCGGACCGAGACTCGAACTCGGGACCTTTGCCTTTCGCGGACAAGTGCTGTGAGGACGGTGCGTGAGTCGTGCTTGCGTAGCTCACAGTCCGCCTTTAGCCGCGGAGCAGCTCGGACTTGTTTACGTCCCGGCTGCGAACGTTCGCGGAAGAAGCGGTGTTTACACCGTCGTCACTCGCGTGTGTAACTGTTTGAATCGAACGCAATGGCACACAATTTCCGAAAAACCACGATACAGTTCACGTTCTGTAACGAGTATGCAAGACCGAAGGCATTCGAAATCTAACGTTTCTTGCGGGACGAAGTGCATCTTAATTACACGGAGATTATTGGAATTCATTTATCAATCGTGAGCAGCACTCTTTACGTAAAGATGATTGACGACGCAGCATGCAATAGGATCATTGAAGCCGCCAAACGAGGATTCCAGTTCCGACACTCAGATGGTCATATTGGCGAAGTTTTAGTCGCTCATGCGGGCACGGGCGTGCGTACGATTCGAATTTTCGAGCTGCCTTTCGAGGTACCCGAACCATTGGTCACTGAATCACTCCAGCCATATGACAGAGTTATTAGTCATACGGCCGAACGTTGGGCAAGTTTTAGCTCAATGTTGTCCGACAGGTGCGAATTGCCCTTACGAAACATGTGCCATCGTACATAAACATCGGCGGCTGTAGAGCTATTGTCATCTATGATGGACAGCCCCGGACATGCTCCGGGTGTGGTGGTGAAGGACATCTTCGTTCTGTGTGTATGCAGAGGAGACTCGTGCAACTCCCCAGCGGAGACTTCCAGAATCCGACTACACCAACGTCACTGCCGATGACTTACGTGACGGCGCTTCGCGGGGAGGTGACGCCGAGGTCGGAGCGCACTATCGAACCGACGCCGCATTTGATTGAGGCGCCTTCGGACCCCACTGAAGAAGGAATGGCTCCGACCAACCTCCAATCTCAGACACTACAGGTGGTGCAGAAAGAGGATGACAGCATCACAATTGGCATGGAAGCTGAAGTGGAACGGCCCCAGGTCATTGTGGCGGCGGCGGGAACGCAGGAGATGCAAGATTCGCCAAACCAGAGGCCGAGGTTAGGGCCCGCAAACAACGCTCGCCAAAGCGCCGCAAGAAGCGCCGACTAAACTCTGCGGAGACGCTCCCTTCTCTTCTTGGGAGCCCAGATGAGTCTAACTCTATGGACCTGCCTGACTTGGAACCACAAGCTTCGGATGTTGCAGACCATATGAATTCGGACGGTGAAAAGATGTCATGTCGTTCAGACGAAGCATCCGCTCAGGGGCCTGATACCCCTTCTGCGGCGGAGTCTAATGTTGCGAAAGAACAACAGATGTCACACATCAATGCCGCACTGGAAAATTTGGAGCACCCCAATAATATCAGCTGGTATGAGCAGGACGACGAAATCACCGATGCGGACCATTCTATTGGTGGGGACTCGCATCCGTCCGCATCTCAAGAAACCTAATGCCGCAGGGACACGTTCCTCGGGCGACCCTCTGCGGATGTGCAAAGGGACTATCGATACGGTGAAACTTTGTCATTTTAACATCATGTGGAGATGACAGCTACTCGACCCCAGGCATACAGAATAGGGACAGTGAATGTAAATACCATTAGATCGCCCGTGAAACAGCAGTTGTTTAGGGACATGATATATGGTTCAAATGGCTCTGAGCACTATGGGACTTAACATCTATGGTCATCAGTCCCATAGAACTTAGAACTACTTAAACATAACTAAGCTAAGGACATCACACAACACCCAGTCATCACGAGGCAGAGAAAATCCCTGACCCCGCCGGGAATCGAACCCGGGAACCCGGGCGGACCTGATATACGCGTCGGTTGTGGATATACTGATGGTGCAGGAAATTTACATTCCTGAGTTCCAGGAAGTACATGGATACATCTCCTACACCTCGCCGCAGTCGAACAACGACAGTGGAACGGCGATATTGGTCAGAGACGGGATTCCGGTTCGCGACCTGGCTTATCTACCTTCGGCACGAGGACTGGCGATAACTGTTAATGGAATTCGCATTCTCAATGTTTATGCCCCTTCCGGCACAGACAACAGACGGGCGCATGCGAGATATTATTCGGAAGAGATTGTGCCCTTATTTAGCGGCAGATTCGATCATTTCATTATAGGTGGTGACTTCAATTGTGTTTTAGCCCAAAAAGACCAGACTCCACATTACAATACCTGTCGTGAATTGCATGTGCTATGCCGGGATCTGGAGTTAAGCGACACCTGGGACATGATTCATAGGAACCGTGAGGGATATACTTTTTTTACCAGTCACTCGGCGAGCAGACTCGATCGAATACATGTTTCGGTTGGCCTACAGGATAAGGTGGTCGACGCGGAACGATGGCCTGCGGCATTTACTGATCATCTGGCTTACATTTGTACCATATCACTCCCTAGGCAAAGTGTGTGGAGAAGCCGCGGGACATGGAAGCTCAATTCGTCACTTTTGGCGGACCCTGAATGTCGTCAGAGAGTCGAGGAGGTACGGGCCACATTTCAACGCCGTCTACCAACATATACCTCCGTGCTTCAATGGTGGCTCGAGTGTACTAAGCCGGCAATAAGAAGAGTGCTAATACAGTATGGTCGGGATAAGACGAGATGGCAAAGAGACACTCTTGATTGTTATTACACCATGCTTCGTGAGCTGTCCTTCCAGGTGCCGTCTGCAGAACATCATGCGGAAGTTCGTGTCAAGGCACAAATCCTATCGATCACGCGACGACGACTGGGTGGCATCCCAATACATGCAAGATGTCTCGACACCATCACTGGGGAACGTACCTCGATGCACCATGTGTCGCGGGAACATAAACGTTACCGCCGGGCATTGGTAACAGTGCTCCACGGTTTAGATGGCCGTCAACTGACAACACAACAGGACATTGCAAATGAATTTTTAGAGCATTTCCGCCACCTCTATGCCGGTACACCGACGGACCGTCGGGTGGGGGAAGAGATAATGCAACATCTGCAAACGACACTGACAGAGACGGATAAGGCAGCGCTTATGGAGCCACTTACAGAAGACGATATAAAGGTGGCACTCACAAAAGGAGTGGCCCACAAATCACCAGGGCCAGATGGGATTACGCTAGAGTTTTATCGAGAATTCGTGGACATGATGATGCCACAGTTGGTGTCGATGTACAATGAGGCGATGCGTCCGGATATGCGCCTACCGTCGGATTTTGTGACGGGCTTTCTTCTTCCCATCCCGAAGATGGCGGGGAGTCGCCGTGTTAATCAATATTGGCCTCTCACTATGCTAAACACCGACTATAAAATCTTTGCACGACTACTAGCGTCTCGTCTCAAGCTGGCGATATCCAGGACAATATCCCCTGATCAGGCTTGCCGAGGGGTGCGAAGCAACATATCCTCGGCGTTAAGTGAATACCGTGACGTTACCGCCCTTGCGGAAACGTGTAAAATGCGAGCAGCGATGATATCTGTGGACTTCGATCGTGCGTTCGACAGGATAAACCATGACTTGGCGTCAGTCATGAGCCGAATGGCGATTCCACCTGTTTTCATCTCCATCGTTATGAGGCTAATACGAGGGGCTACATCGAAGGTGACTGTAAACGGTCGGGAAGCGGGCTCGATTCCTATTAACAGCTCAGTCCGTCAAGGGTGCCCACTCTCCATGATGCCGTTTACGATAGCGCTTGAGCCGCTGATGTGTGTTATGAGGCGCTCACTTACTGGGATAGCGCTTAATGAGAACTCTTTCGTTTGTCGCGCATATGCGGACGACCTGATCCTTCTTGTCAGATCAGGACATGAAGTGCGTCAGGCTATTGAACATCTAGACTCTTACGGGACGGCGGCAGGCAGTGTAGTTAACATGACGAAATCCAATATTATGCACATTAGACGGGGTCTGGAAGACGTACCGGGACCGTTTCAGACGGTGGAATCGCTGAGATGTCTGGGGATCACATTTACCCGTTCATTACGGCGGTCAGCGGCGCAAGTTCTCGGCGGCTTCTGCAGAATGTTCGTCTGACAATACGCAACAACTCACTGACAGCCTTTGACATGATCCAGCGTGTGGCGTACACCAACGTTCACATAACGTCACGACTGCCCCATTTAGCGCAGATCCTACCAATACCGAAGGGTATTGCAGACCGCCTCATGGCTGCCTTTGGTTACTACGTTAGTACTGAGATGTTATTTAAGATCAAATTTGACACGTTAACGCTACAGTTCTGGAACGGTGGCCCAAACCTCACAAACGTGCGAAACAAAGCTCTGGCGCTTTACATGCGAGCGATGATACGAAATTGGCAACAACGAAAGCATACCATAACGTCAGCTCTGATAGAAGTACATGTTCCGCCTTCGTACGAACCCCCTATTGCGGTGGGCAATATTTCGCCTTCTCTTGCACACATTGCCTCATTTCTTGTTGATTACAGTTATGTTCGTCTGAAAGTACCTTCGACGAGAATACCCACGACTCGGGAGATCTATAGGTGCTTGATGGATCACCCTGGCCGCAACATAATGGAATTCAAATACCCGTCGAGAACGTGGAACCACATTTGGTGTGCAGTGCATACTCCATTACTGTCAACAGCAGCGAGATCGATGTGGTATATTCTTATAAACCGTAAACTTGTGACCAGGAGTCGATTACATACAATTCATATGGTCGATTCTCCTCTTTCCACAACCTGTGGACTGTTAGCAACGGAAGAACATGGTTTAGTGTGTGGCGCAGCGAGGGACGTCTGGATGCTGACGCGTCGAATACTGGCCTTCCTTCGGCGCACTACCTACACAGAAATCACATCGGATGTACTCTTTGTACCGGACAAGACCTTTTTTCCCAAACAAAAGACGTATGCGGTCAATTGGATCGCTGACCATGCGACGAAATATTTGTATTCGTACGATATTAAGTCCGTGATGGATTATTGGATGTATTTACAAGATCAACACGAGCTCATACGCAGTCATATGAAATACAGGACTTACTTTTCCAATTTTTTAGGAAGTGTTTTTCACAGTCCGCCCGACAGCTCGGGTGTCCCAGAACTGAGAAGACTCCTGCAGCAGAACAACTAGAGACAGTACTGCGCGGTTCAGTTATATTGGCATATAGCACACTGAGAAGACAACTGGCCCCTACCTGTTGGCGCCAGTTATGTATGACTGGATTATATTAACGTGAAAAAAAAACAAAAAACAAAGAAACACACAGACAACGATGGTAAACACCGAAACCGCCTCAGATAATGGTCCTTCGAATGGTCGACGCAGGAGAAATACATGCCGCCCACAAAGGCAGAAATGGTCAAGATTATATGGCTTTCCGCCAGATTTATAACGCGACACCGTGTGCTGTAGGGATTGTGATGCAGATGATAACTTCATTTTCACTCCCGCCCGTGACTAGGATTGTCATTTACTTTATTCATGTTCCAAAAAAAAAAAAGAGGGCGGCCTTGACGTTGTTTTATGGTTTCCAAATTGTTTTTGCTGTCTCGATACTTTTCTTATCCCTAGGACAGCACAATTGTACGAATAAAGATTGTTTATTTACCCTGCCTTCCTGTCCCGCCATCCCCCCTCCCCCCCCCCCCCCAAAAAAAAGTGGTCGCGATGTTGGACCATAAAGCGTAGGAACCGCGTTCTTCTAAAAGGTCCCGAGTTCGAGTCTCGGTCCGGTACACAGTTTTAGTCTCTCAGGAAGTATGATATCAGCGCACATTCCGCTGCAGAGTGAAAATTTCATTCTGGATGCAATGTGTCGTTTTCATGAGCAATAAAACAGGCAGAAATGATGTTTGTGTTGATCTCTATTCCAATTTTGTGTACCGGCTCCGGAACTCTCTTAACCGAGGTGATGCGAAACTCTTTTTGATGTGTGTAGATAGGTCAGACATTAAACTGTTCAAAGTGAAAAACGACTGTGACTTTGGAGCAAATTCTGTGATCCTGATTATTCCCCACGGGCAACTGTCACTTGGTATGTTTCCCACTTAACTGAGGTTTTGCAGAATTTGAGAACTGAAAAGTGACATTTCAGACAAACGACACTTCCAAACTCCAGCCTTAATGATTTACGGCAGAACTGTGAACATGTTTTGAATAATTAATAGTGGAAAGACGCAGAAGTGATCCGAACCTTGTGCCTTATACGTATAGAGCTAATCACGGGCCATCTATACTCGATAATTCGCCTCACGCTTCGTCATAGTTTCGGTTTTCTAGCATGATACGTGATATTTGTATGCTAAGAATCACTTCTGTGTGTACAGAACCGATGAGGTGCATATTGCACAGTCTTCTTACAGCTCGAAGCTTAGGCTTTCATTTAGCAGTCAGAAAATTTGTGCGAATTAAGATTCGTTTAAAAATAAATTTTTCATCGACGAAAGTGTCATCATTATAGAGATCGGTTTGCTCGTGTAGAAGTGGAACGAAAGGCGCTCCCGGTGGCAGTCTAAGAGTTTCGGGTTGCCACATTTCGTGCTAATCGCATTCAGTGCAACAGTCGGTATTGGAGGAAACATATGTTCCTCCATGTACTTGTAAGCGCATCATTCTCTTACCTCGCAGTTGGGAAGATGAGTAGTGTTCATCTTAAGATGCAAACTGAACAGGCTGATTTACAACGAACAAGGGATTTATTTGTCTCTTTGTCAATTTATAGGATATAGTTGGAGGGTCGAAAAGCACTTCTGAGGCTTTTCCTGTTTCTACGTCGTATGATGTGTTTCAGGCACCAATAATACCTGAAATAGGACCGTCACATAAGCAGTTGTATGTACGATACCTCACGATTTGAAATTACACACTCTGTTTGGCTACACAGGGTGATTTAGCTGCTCCTATCAATGTCTGCATCTACATGGATACTCTGCAAATCACATGTAAGTACCTGGCAGAGGGTTCATCGAACCACCTTCTCAAATCTCTATCATTCCAATCTCGTATAGCGCGCGGAAGGAACAAACCTCTTTATCTTTCCGTACGAGCTCTGATTTTTCCTTATTTTGTCGTGGTGATCGTTTCTGCTTATGTACGCCGGTGTCAACAAAATATTTTCGCATTCGGTGGAGAAAGTTGATGATTTGAATTTCGTGAGAAGATTCCGCCGCAAACAAACAATGCCTTTGATTCAATGATGTCCAGCTCAAATCATGCAACCCACAAGGTCATATTTGGCCTTCATAAACCACGCATGAGAGTTTCATATTCTCTCGCTCCCTACGCCCAAACTATTACTCCTACAGAAAAAAAACGAGCGAGAGAATATGAAAATCTCCTGATTAGTTTATGAAGGCCAGCTGTAACATTGCGGGTTGCATAAAACGACAGTGGTAGGGGCAGCTGAATCATCCTGCATATGATTTTCAGTGCACCATTTTTATCGATGCTCTGAGGAAAAATTACTTTGTATGAATTAAAAAGGCTTCCCGTTGGTAGCCACTTACTAACGGTAGTATCTCCGGTTTTAATTACAGAAAACTGCTGAAACTTTGAAAGAAGGGGTTTTTATGGGCTGTCGAAGAGAGAGGATCTTATAAGAATGAAATATGGTGTTACTGGGTAATTACATACCTCAAGAAAGTTCAAAATATCATACAGTTTACTACAATAACTTTTTATAATACATCCATTCAAACAAAATAAACATAATTCCAAAACAAAGTAGGCTCTCTCCTAAGTGTACATCTTGAAAAAATACAATGCAAATCTTAATCTCATGATGATGATTGTCAGTCTTTAGAAGTATGTCCTCTCCGCACACCGATGAGTTCTTCCACTCTGCGAGGCATGCTCTGGACGAGACCACCAAGTTTATCTTGGGGTATGAGGTCCTACTCTCCAATGGCTGAAGATTGTCGGGTGAATTCGGACGCAGTGCAATGGCCAACTTAAACAGAACCCAGACACGCTCAATTGCATTCATGTCTGGAGACTGTACTGGCCAATGCATTCGGTTGATGTTGAATCTTTGAAGACACGGAGACACTGCTAGAGTACAGTGCTGTCTTGCATTGTCGTCGACTAGGAAAAGTTGTCAAATGGTTCAAATGGCTCTGAGCACTATGGGACTCAACTGCTGAGGTCATTAGTCCCCTAGAACTTAGAACTAGTTAAACCTAACTAACCTAAGGACATCACAAACATCCATGCCCGAGGCAGGATTCGAACCTGCGACCGTAGCGGTCTTGCGGTTCCAGACTGCAGCGCCTTTAACCGCACGGCCACTTCGGCCGGCAGGAAAAGTTGTCACCGACTACATGTCTGTAGGGTTTTACAATTGTTTGTAGGACTTCTTGTAGGTATAGGGGACCAGTCAAATTGTCGTAGATGGGAGTTAGAGGGGTCCGGCATCCCATCATGATTGTCGCCCAGAACATTACACTTCCATCTGCAGACAGAATGGACTTACTAAACTTATCGGCGTTCCTGGAGTCGCCTAGAGCTTATCCAAACCCTCACACTTCTAGTGTCCGCTCGCAAGCAGTCCTGGTCTCGTCATCAAATATGACATTACTGTTTTCTACAATGGTCCAATGCTAATGTGCATGAGTCCAGGTCCTTCGATTGCGTCGGTTCCGTTGGTTCAGTGCAAAACATCTGGAATGAAGACCACCCTAATGCAATCTTCTACGCACTGTCTGGTTTGAGATGAGAGTCGCTGTTGCTCGGGAGATGTCATTGCCAGTATTTGTGGCAGTTGATGTAGGGCGCCTGCGAGCCGGCAATTGGAGGGAACGATCCTGCATTGGTGTTGTCATACGATGACGACCACTGCGAAGTCTATCTCTATACTTTCTCCACACGTTAGACACACCACTTTGAGTGACATAAAACCGGTCGTCATCTTGCTGTTTATGACCTGCTGTAAGGAAAGCCACTATCCTGACAATCGAAGTGTTGTATGTCGCTACGTGGCGTGTTGCTGCAGTGCTGAACAGAAACTGAATGAAGCTGTTGTTGATACCGGCCTGATCGCGGTGTGCCGCTGCGGCAGAGATATGTTTACAAGACTGGAAGATCGTCACAAAGCATGCCAGTAGCAAATACCATCCAGTATATGGGCTCTAAGTGGATAATGCATGAATTGCCCAGGTCAGTGAGACATCCAGTATCGTAGACTACATTTTACGATAGTATTCCAAACTTTTGTTGGGTAGTGCATTTTTCTTTTCGTTGGTGTTTGCTTTGTGCTCGTCACGAACGTTGATTCACTGTAAGCGTGATGGCAAATCATTCAAACTGTTCTACTATTGGAACCACCCACAAACTGCTAAAGCTTGTATTAAGTTCATAACGGAGGGTTCTTTGTACAGCACAGTTGCTAGCCCTTAACCTTCCAATTGTACTCGCAAATGGAACGAGGGAATAATCTGTCTGAGACTAATATCTTTTATCTTGTCCTTACGCGATATTTACGTTGAGGACACTGTAATCTTTCTGCAGTCTGCTGCAAATTGTGGTTTTCTAAACTTCCTCAACGTCGTCTGCCCCCCAATGATTAGCATATTACTTCCCGAAACACTTTCGCTGCAGTTTCTTACTAATCGAGCAGACAAATAATGAATCTAGCAGGATGCTTCCCAACTGCTTCGGTGTATTCCTTTAATCTGGCTTCTTAGGGAACGGAAACATTCGAGAAAAACTCAGAATTAGGTCACGCAAATGTTCTGTACGTGATTTCCTGTTCAGCTAGACTACACTTAATCACAACTAAAATCTGATACGAATAAGGGAACTGTTCGAAATGTGTGGCTCTAGAACATTGCTATATAGCATTCTGGTTATTACTGCTTATTGCAACATGTTTCAAAACGTGCAATTTTCATAACGAATTTGTCATTGTATCTATGTGGCTGTTTTCGGGCTAGATATTTGCAACTGAAATGCATTCCGAGGAATATTAAGGCTGCTTGAAAAGACACGTGGAATTATGAAGTAACGATCGTGCAAAAAAGTTCATCGTTAGTCGTATGACTGCTCTAATGAAGATGCAAATATGAGTGCCCCTGTATGACTGATTAAGTGGCAAATGGATGCTCTCTGCACGCCGGACAGAAATACAGAGTGGTTATACTTAAAGTGCAGCTACTCGTAGAGTTCCAATGTGGACTGCATCTACCGTACGGCAGTGAAACTTAGAAGATATTCTAACGCATTTATGCTGAACCGATTTACTCTATAAAAAAATAAAAAAGTAATGAAAAATTAGTCCAAATTTTGGTCACCAGGTGCAAACCTGACGCTGTGAAGGGAACAAAGACGTATATACATTTTTCCGCATGGGATAGATAAAGAACGGGACAAGGGCAGAAATGGTCAAACAAGTGAGAAAGGTATAACGATGATTTTATTATTAACCGCCGCTTACACAAATTGTTTAGTATGAGCACCGGATACGCTGACGAGCTGCAGCATCCGTAAAACGACGAGATCAACAGTCGCTCGCAGCAATTCCGGCGGAACCTGAGCAACGTGGTTCTGTGTATTGGGCTTCAGATCAGGTAGAGACCGAACATGTCCCTGGTAAACGCGTTCTTTTAGATATCGCCAGAGTCAAAAGTCATATGGGTTCATATCAGGTGGTCTTGCAGGCGATGCATCTGGAAAACCTCTGGAGAGAACACATTCATCGAAGGTTGCATTAAGCAGAGCTTTGACTGGGCGAGCGAAATGAGGTGTTGCCTCATCTTGCATGAAAATTGTGGTTTATATACAGTTCCGCTCTTCCTAAGCATGCTTAACGTACAGACGTCTGACAGGCCCTCTGTGTGTTTTCAAACAAGAACGGACTGAGACTAAAAGTATTTGTGAATCCACACCACACACTCACATATGACGAGTGTAATGATTCTTCAGGCACGACATGAGGGTTAACAGTACCCTACATTCAGCAGTTCTGTATATTCACTGGACTCCGTAATGTAAAATGTCCTCGTCACTCCATAGAATATTGTCTGGCCATGTGTCAGCAACTTCGATACGTACCAGTAAACGAAGAGGAAATTCAAAATGTTGCTGCGGATTACGAGGTTTTAGTTGGTGCGCCGTCTGGATCTTGTACGGGTACCAGCGTAAAATAGACCTCAAAACTTTCCCTGCTGTACACCATGAGATGCGCAATTCTCGTGACACTGTACGAGCACTAACGCTACCCAGGGCACATGCTGCATGATCAGTTACAGTGCAGCAACCTAGTCAATAGCTCCCACCGGCATGGGTCGCCTTCCTCTTCCTGCGCCAAATCAACTTCGTCAGCGCTTTTGAAATTCATTATCATCTTCTTGAAACAATTTAATGACATCCTGCCTCTCCTGAGACCTTTCAGTCGGCGATGCTCTCTTAAAGCCTCACTATAATTGCTGCCGTTCACATACAACAGTTTCACTAACAGCACACGCTCACTCTTCGCGATAGCCATACCTTTCACTCACGTTGTTTTGTTGTGGTCTTCAGTCCAAAGACTGATTTGATACAGCTCTCCATGCTACTCTATCCTGGGCAAGCCTCTTCATTTGCCAGCACCTATTGCAACCTATATCCTTCTGCATCTGCTTCGTGTATTCATCTCTTGGTCTCCCTCTACGATTTTTACCCTCCACGGTCCCTCCAGTACTAAACTGGAGATCCCTTGATGCCTCAGAACTTGTCCTACCAATCGATCCCTTCTTCTTGTCAAGTTGTGCCACAAATTCTTATTCTCCACAATTCTACTCAGCACCTCCTTATTAGTTACGTGATCTACCCATCATCGCTTGTTAAATGACTGCGAGGATGGCATACCGTCATACAGTGTACACAGCCAAATTTACGCCCGGTGTCCCAAGTTTCGCTGCCATGCGATAATTACAGCCCGCACTGGACGTCCGTGAGTATCTGCACTTTAATTATAAACACCCAGTAGTCGCAATGCAAGTGTGACGGAAACACGTCCACTTTTTGAATCTTTTTTCCCCACATTTAAGTGATCAGCTCCAAATTTTTGAAAGATCTTGAATTACTGGTGAAATTTATACTATGTGGAATATCCACGTAATCTTGTTTCCATATTTGTCATAATTCAGTGTTTATTTCTCACTGAAACATAAAGTGTGTCAGTATAAAAGCTAGGTGCACATCATGTTTCATAAATACTAGTCCCATTTACGGGAGATGCTAGACGAGCAGATAAAATTGAATCTTGGAGCATTCCCAGCATGCTTTTGCCGAAAGAGGAAAAGTGATCTGCCGTGTCTGAATCAACTCTTTGAAACTGAATTTTCGTGGAGGGAGGGCAATCAGCTGAGCTGAGCCCCAGGTAAGCCGCTGAGTTCGTCGGCGTCTGGGCCGACATTGCGTAGCAGCTTGCAGATCTACGGCATAAACAACACTCGCACATGTATCTACACTTGACTATTCGAACATCCCAGACAATGAATACGAGGAAATTGTTGCCAACATGACAAAAAGAAAAAAACGAAATCCCAATGAACTGGAGACAGTATCTGTCACTAGTGGGATTTGGCGTTTGAAGACTGACAAGATATGAAACGAAGATGTTCTCCGCAGAATCAGCGAGGAAAATAATATGTGACCATTACTGCCTAGAAGAAGAGATAGGTTGATAGTTCATACGTTAAGATATCTGGGAGTGATTTACATGGCACAAGAGGGGACTGTAGTGGGAAAACGTGTAGGGTAAACAGATTGAAATGTATACAACAAATAATTTAGGGTAAAATCAACAGTCGAGATCGCAACAATATTTATTTACCGGTTTCCGCTTATGTTAAGACATCTACAGAATTTTTGGCCCTGCAAGGGTAGGACCAGCAAAGTTACAAACAGTACTATTATACATAGCCTGAAAACAAGATATAGAAACCTTGTACGAAAGACTACAAACAGTGCTACTATATACGGCTTTAAAAGAAAGAAGAGAAAGGTTGTAGCGTTTACCCCTATGGCTGATACGGTTTGTAACTTTTCTGTTCCTCCCATTGCATGGCCCAAAAGTCTGAAGATGGCTTTAACATAAGCCGAAACCGGTAAACAAACAAGCGTTATTGAGATCTCGACTGCTTATTTTAACCTAAATATAGCACCAGGTCGCTGTACTCCATGGACAGTGGTGTCTCAATTTATAAATAATTTAGGCATTTGAGTTCAGATGCTATTCTGAGATCCGAAGACTGGTACAGAAGTGTAAATATTGGCAGGTCGCATTAAGCGAGTCAGAAAAAAGGTTTTTCTGGAAAGCATAAAGATTTAGTGGAATGGGATGGGAATAGTGTGATGAAGGACTTTTTGAGCAGTTGTTGGAGGAGATTTTGATAGCCGAGCTGAAACTGTCGGAAGGACTGAATAATAGATAGAAGGTGCGAAATAGCTATTAGTTTGAATATTTTTAGAACACGTGGAACAAAGTTTTGGTGTTTTATGGTTTTAAGTGGATCAGATGATGACGAACATAAGTTATAGGAACTTTTAGTCTCCATTTCAGTTTTGAAACTGAAAATTCCAAGATTTTTAAGTCAGAGGATATCAGAAACGTTTAAACAGGCGTACAGTCTCAAAGGGAGCAATTCAAACATGGAACCAGAGTTGATGTAAGAAACATCGATATTATAGTCGTCAACTGTCGTAACTGTGTTGGGACAGAACCAGATGTCCAAGCACTAATAGAAAGGACTTGAGTGGAAATTCTCATAGGTACTGAAAGTTGGCTCAAGCCGGAGATAAGATAGGTCGAATTAAAAGTGTTCAGAAAGGATAGACTGATTCAGTTGGTGGTGACATGTTGGATGCTGTTAGAAGTAGTTTGTCTTGTAGCGAAACTGAAATAAGAAATTGCTGAGAGTTAGTATGGACGGAGGTTATCCTTGACAGCTGGAATATAATTATAACGGCTTCCTTTTATTGACCTCTGGCTCAGGTGATGTAGTTGCTTGATATCTTTCCGAAAATACATTGGTTCACCACCGTTCCGAGCGAGGTGGCGCAGTGGTTAGCACACTGGACTCGCATTCGGGAGGACGACGGTTCAATCCCGCGTCCGGCCATCCTGATTTAGGTTCTCCGTGATTTCCCTGAATCGCTCCAGGCAAATGTCGGGATGTTTCCTTTGCAAGGGCGAGGCCGACTTCCTTCCCCATCCTTTCCTAATCCGATGAGACCGATGACCTCGCTGTTTGGTCTCTTCCCCCAAACAACCCAACCACCGTTCCACTCGTCGAAGCAGACACCTCATTTGAAGACCCAGTGAAACGTCATCATGAGAAGGCATCACACGCCACCTTTGTAAGTAGGTGACACGTCACAAGAAAATGCATTAAGGATGCATGAACCAGTACTCAGCAAGCTGAAGTTGCCAGACGGGGCTCAGGAAAGGAGAAGTTGTGACACATGAACAATATCGCCTGGTGTGTGAAGCTACTGATCTGACAGAAGAACTGGAGGATGGTGTCATGATTGCTCAACAATTCGGCCTCATAATTTGGTTTAGAGGGCAAAACCATTACTGTGCAGAAACGACAGTGGACATGGCTAGCATAAATACCTCCAAAATTAGGCGCACATTCTCTCAGCCATCACCAGAAAATAGCTGAAGGTAGTACCATGGGAGTATAAACACCAAGATGCACCAGCCAGTTGCCATTGCGTGACCCTGTCGTCAATAACTGGAGGCCATTGTCTGAACTGAATATTAATGCTGTCCGTTTGGGTCTTCCCACCAGTGAGTATCCTGTTACGTGACAGTCATCTGCCACTGGTCGCCCTCCTCATGGACCAGAATTCGAGCATGGGTTATCTAGCTGCCCCGGCATTATGGCCTCGTGCAGCAAACACTGTTGCTGTCCACTGCCCATTCCATGAACATGCCATCGTCATCAGCCATGCTGGAGGCTGTGGTTTGACCCTGCTTGCCCTTTACGCTCGCTGCTGAACTGCAGAAACATGCCAGAAGCTGTGGCCATTTTTTGCTGTCCACCACTGCTTTATGACGCCACCGTCCATGTAAACACCCATCACCCTGTGTACACACAACACACCACCCTTCTGACGGGCTACTGCTGACTCCGGCATGCCGCACGACCCAAGGCTGTCTACATCATGGGGGCCGTTCACTGCCTCTCCAGCTCAGTCTTTACTGCTGTAATGGTTATGGAATTAAGGACTAATTCAGCCAGCATTGTTACCATGCCCAACACCTACCATCACTCTAGATCACCCACAGCCTGGGAATAGAACTGCCGTATATACTGACCTATCGTAGCCAGTTTCCCCTTCCACCATAGGAGTCGCTCATCCTGGGCACTACAACGTGTTTAATGTCGGTGTTAGTCATACAACACGTCCAAAACCGTACTAAATTCTATCTACAAAAATTGTTTTACGTGATTAATTTGGGGGGGGGGGGGAGGGGGGCACTAGAAGTATCAATATTTGCGATAATATTCTAGACCTCTTTTTGACAGAAAGCAGCATGATGAATACAGGAATTAGTTACCAAGAGGTCGTTGTAGTGAGAGTTAACACCATAGTAAAGGATCACTGCATGTTCTGACCCAAATTCGCAGAACTGATGGCATTTGTGCCAACATCACCACACCTGGACATGTGCGCCAAGGCCATGACGTGACCGTTCCTGGAATTCTGGTATCATGCCTGTACTTCGTGTTTCGGGTAGTATCCAAACGATCTGCACTGTGTCCTCAATATTGGAGGTTGCCCTGTATGAGGCTGTTAAGCTTGCAGTCGTCTGAAAGTTGTGGCTTACGTCGGCACCAACTACATCTGTTGCAGTTTATACAGGTGGCTGGCGGAGGTGGCGCAAGCAGAGGTCACAGTTTGAAGCGTCATTCCCAGAGTTTATCGAGGTCTTTGCACCGGAGCGGGGTGGAGGGTCTCAACCAAAGACTTCGACGACTCTTTGATGGTTTTGGCTGCAGATTTCTAGGCAAGTCAGACCGCGTTAACAGTAAAGACGCTTCGACTGCCAAAATTTACCAGTAAATTGTCGAAGTATTCGTAATAAAGTTCCCGAATTTACTGACCTCCAGGAAAGTTCTCGCGCTCAAATTATTCTTGGGACTAAGAGCTGGCTACAATCCGAAGTAGAAAGCTCTGAGATTTAGGAAGTCGTGGAACGAATGTCGGTAGAATAGATCAGAGGCCACAGGAGGGGGAATGATCATTGCAGTTGAAAAAATATTGCCTCTGCTGAGGTCGAAGTTGAGTGTGACAGTGAAGTTATCTGGTCGCGTATAGTTGGCGTAGGTGGAACCAGGTTAATTGCTTGATGTTTTTACCGACCACCCGATTCCGCTGTGACAGTTCTAGAGTCATTCAAAGGAAGTACAAGAGGGTATAAAAAGACATCGTGCGAAGTATTTTTGAACACGTTCTTTGAAAACTGCTTTGAGCAGTTAGTTCGGCAGCACACAAGCAATGGAAATAGATCTTGTAGCTACAAATAGGCAGGATCTTATCAACAATGTCAGTATAGAAACGGGGTTTAGCGATCATAATATTATTATAGCAACTATGGCTACGAAAATTAATAGATCAGTCAAGAAGCCTAGGAGAGTGTTTCTGCTAAAAGAGCAGTTAAGTAGTTGAAACTTCTTGGCAGGTTAAAACTGCGTGCCGGACGGAGACTCGAACTCAGGACCTTTTTCGAGTCTCGATCCGGCATACAGTTTTAATCTGCCAGGAAGTTTCATATCAGTGCACACTCCACTGCCGAGTGAAAATTTCATTCTGGAGATTAGCAGTTGTTGGTGTCTCACTTCGATAGCGAATTGACATCACTTAGATCCAGTAAGATGTTCGTAGAAACACTGTGGGTAAAGTTTAAGCAGATTGTCAATTATGGTCTGGAGAGTTACGTGCCTAGTAAGTGGATTATGGATGGAGAAGACTTACCATGATTTAATAATGAAATTTTGAAGATGCTGAAGAAGCCGAGGCTGTTGCACTCTCGATTCAAAAAATAACGCATGAATGACGACAAGAAACGATTTGTTGAAATTCGTGCATCTGTGAAGAGATCGATGCGCGAAGCATACGAACGACTACCACCGCCATGCCTTAGAAAAGGATCTTGCAGAGAACCACAGAAAATTCTGGTCTTTTGCAATATCGCTAAACGGGTCTAAGGCATGTAGACCAGTCTGGGTGGCAGTTGGAGATAGCAAAACGAAAGCCGTAATTTCAATTTTCGCAGTTAAGAAATCATTCTCGCAGGAGAATCTTACAAACGGGCCGTCCTTTGAATATGCGATGGACTCCTGTATAAGCATCCCTGACGCAGAGAAATAACTGAAAGATATGAAAGCAAATAAGTCAACAGATCCGAAATGAATCCCAATTCGGTTGTACAAAAAGTACTCTAGGGATTGGCCACTTACCTAGCTAGCATTTACCGCGAGTATCTCGCCCAACCCAAAGTCCCAAGCAACAGGCAAAAAGCGTAGGTGACTCACGTGTATAAGAAAAGTAAAAGAATGGACCCGCAAAATTACAGACCAATATCCCAATATCCCTAACTTCGGTTTGCTGCAGAATCCATGAACATATTCTCAGTTCGAATATAATAAATTATCTTGAGACTGAGAAGCTTACGCCCACGAGTCAGCATGGCGTGACTGGAGGGCTATCCTACCTATACGTGTTACTCAATATCACCATAATTAATGACTGCTTTCAAGTCACATTAGCAGAAAAGTATTCCACATTCCGGAAGTACGACCAAACACGTCACCTGAACTCTGGTGCAGTTTTCTTGAAACGCAGCTCAATGCGTTTGGCAAGGCGTTCGTTCTGTGTCTTCAACTTAGACACGTAATATATGTCTACAGTTGTGTAGCGCTATCCTTATATGTCAGCAACACCTTCGACTCAGCGCTCGCAGCGACATTATATAAGCACTGCGCTACTTACAATTTCACGCACCGCCACACAGTTTATAAAAGTCACAATTTGAAGTACGTACCTCTATGTGTCAGCAGTAGTAGCAGTTTCTTCAATCTACACAAGTCGTGCATATGTATTCGTGACGTTTAGTGTCAGGTGCAAGAAATGTTTGAAAAGTATTGTTATGAATAATTGTCGTTCGAATATCGTGCGCCACGGCATATACCTAAATGAAGAAGTGCAGTCAGCATATTTACACTGCGCTTCACAAGCCTGCGTGTGATTATTGCAGCAATTCATAGGTGCCATTTGCAGTAGAGCCATATAAAAGAAGGAACAGCCATAATGAACAAAAAGAAACCCTCTCATATAGAACCAGCAGAAAAATACCCCTGTCAGAGCACAAAGGCATATGTGCTCCTCTTTAAGAGACCGTGACAGAAAAATGGGGAACCGGCTGCCTCAATCCTTATTTCGCCTTTCTCACAAAAAAATTTGGCTTGGGAACATATTCGTTCTCTTTTAACACAGAACACTAAGGCCACTTAGCTAGTCTCTCTTTTTAGTTAAGCCTCCATACTCAGCATCTCACTCTAACTACGAGTTCTATATATGCACTCTCCAATGACCCCATTTACTCCCACCGATTTACAGTATATCCCATTGACACGGTCTCCTCTCTCACTAATACTTGTCTGTTTAAATGTTCATACTCAGCATCTCCCTGTCATTGCCGCTATCTGTGTATGTCTCCATCACCCTGCATTCTTTGTCTTTCGTTGACTTCAGTATATCCCAATGCCGCTGTCTCCTCTCTCACTTACGCTGTCTCCGTTTGCCTTTGTTTCCCACTGCCATGTCTCCATCATACCCCAGGAGCTCAGAAATTATAGGGGGCGAGGAGGGGGGGGGGAGTGGGAGAGGGCGGAAGGAGTAGGAGTCCCACTTACCTTCTCCTCTGTACCCACATGTTTAAAATTTCGGTCCAAAATACATCGTCTCCTACACCTACGTATTAAAGTTTGCCAGTCTGGGAGCGTTCAGACACACCAAAACTATATATGCTTTCCACTCATCTGTATTTTTCATTTCCGTTGTCTCCTCTCTCTTTTTCTCCTAAGGCTTCCATCTCTATCCAGTCTCTCACGGACCGTCAATACCTCCCCTGCCTTTAGCTCTCACTGCTATTGTCTTCATCCATCTCCCTTTCTCTTTCACTGCCACTTTCTCTCTCTCACCATCGTTGTCTCCTCTCTTTTTCTTTCTCACTGGCACTGCCTCATCTCTCTTCCAATGGTACTGTCTCTCTGCTACTCTCTTTCAGCACAAAAATATGCGAATGTCTTCGTGTACCAAAAATTTTGGTGGGGAAGATGGAATGAGGACTGAGACAACTGGTTCCCCATTTTTCCGTGTCTTTCAAAGCAGAACATACTCGCCTTTTTTGTGCTCCGACAGGAGCTTTTTTTCATCTGGTTCCCTTATTTTCGTTGCTACAGGAGAGCGTGCAGCTTCTAAGAAAATTCTGCAGGTCAATAAAGTTTTGATACTTTATTTATGTACTTCGAAACACAAACAACAAATAAGTACATATGATATAAGACTAACACAAAACCGTTTGCTTTAGATTTTTTCTGAACACTTTGCTCACTGATCGTAGCTCATCGAAAATGTCAGCCTTTTATCTTTTTTTAAAAAAGTAAAAATGCTACTAGAAATTACCAAATATGCAGCAACCAGTCGCAAAATCATGTTTTATTTATTCACTTTTGCAAATCGATTCCAGCTGATTAATTGCAAAAGTGAATAAATAAAACATGATTTTGCGACTGGTTACTGCATATTTGGTAATTTTATGGTTTACGGCTACAGCAGAATGCTGAAGATTAGATGGGTAAATCACATAACTAATGAGGAAGTATTGAATAGAATTGGAGAGAAGAGAAATTTGTGGCACAACTTGACTAGAAGAAGGGATCGGTTGGTATGGCATATTCTGAGGCATGAAGGGATCACCAATTTAGTATTGGAGGGCAGTGCGGAGGGTAAAAATCGCAGAGGGACCAAGAGATGAATACACTAAACAGATTCAGAAGGATGTAGGTTGCAGTGGGTACTGGGAGATGAAGAACCTTGCACAGGATAGAGTAGCATGGAGAGCTGCATCGAACCAGTCTCTGGACTGAAGACCACAACAACAACAACATGGTTTACGGTCGCTGCACGACTTGGGAACCACATGGAGCCTACCATTCATCGTTATTAGAAATATTTTTCTGAATTAGCAGCCTCTCTACTTTCACGTAATTTTTGACAATCGTTTCAAGTTCTTTTCAGAAATGTTAAAACCCTTTTTACTAATTTTTGTCACTTCGGTACTAGTTTTCGTATATTTGTATAGGCATGAAGTGCCTGTTATACACAGACAACACATCATAAAGTTTTATTGGTGAAAAAACACTGACTAAAAACATACTCTGGTAACCACTGAGAAGACCCGAGAACCCTTGCCATGTGTCGATTACGCCTCAGATCAGATATTACGTTCATATTTTGCGTAACTTTAAACCGTCGGATCTTGGTAATGGATAATGATACCGAAATGTTTCAGAGTTACTCGACATCATCATGTTAAGAACACACGGTAAAAATTTTGGTGATTTGCCATATATACAGATTATATGAGTGACCATCCCCACAACTTGTACTTCTGGAGCACAAAAATCAAGGTTCTTCGTGTGTATCTTCATGAGGGATACAGATTTTCGAGAAAATGGCGTTTCTAGATGAATACCGAATTTGTGCCATTGGCTATAGTTAGTTATTTAGAAAATTGCGACCTATGGCCCAAAAACGGACAAAAATTTCTTTTTGCCTTTTACTGCATAGGTGCTGTAATTTTGAACATCTGGATCTCGGTAACGGGTAACGATACCAAAAAAATTCGAAATTCACCGAGAATATCATCTGAAAAACATATGGTAAAAATTTCGGCGATCTGCCATGAACAGAAATTATAGAAGTGGCCGTCCCCACAAGTGGTACTTTTGCTACCCAAAAATCATGGTTTTTCGGGGTTTTCGCAGGAATCGCCGATGAACAAATGATGCTTAATGTCAACCCTAGACCACAACTATTGCATGAGAACCAACCAATTTTCTTACTTTGTCTGAGCTGGAGGAAGTGTGTAATTTGAAAATTTTGACCCTCTACTGTAGGGTAGCTACAGTACACCCGTTCTTCCGATAGGTATACAAACGGTCGCTAGACCAAGGGCTACCCAAAACACTTGATCCATCGTTTCTGTGTTCTATAGATCCCGACATATGGCCCAATGAAAAACTGCAGTTTTGTGCGCGACTTTTCCGAACATACTGGTACCGTGCACAGTAGTGGACCGACCGATAAGACCTGTACATTAATATGAGATCAGTCCACAGAAATCGCCTCATATTAACATGGGAACTGTATATGGGAACTGTATATACTGCATGAGTCGGAAAGCCTTCGATACGCTGGCAGCATAATGCGACATGTTGAGGGCAAAATACAACAGTGCAACCCTCCCCATATATGAGTAGTGGTACGTTAAATTCCTAGAGAGTTTGCAGGTACGAAAAGCCTCCGAACAATATTTTAGATGTTTCCATCAGTCAAGGACCGTATGCCTATAATGCGTCTGGAACATGGTCTATACTGCAGCAAGCGTGTTACTATACGAACGCAATCAGATCTGTATGTCGACTCACCAATATTTATTACAATCAGGATCGACAGTCTACGAAAATTGCTTCCAGACCTGTAACTGTCAGTTTCTAGCACTTAATACGGTGGGTTTGCAACACCACTAATTGAGTAGGTTAGAGAAATCGTTGCAATATGAGTCAATAATAATAACTTTATAACCCTACCCTGTGAAATTAAGGCACGCAGCTGCCGTCATACGTCATGCCTTCACTCTGCTTTGGAAGCGACGCAACTGGTGAGTGGCGTGCTGCAACTCAGCACGCCCCGTGTTTCAGTAAACCGACGTGGTGCACACACCGAGAGGCCACGAGCCCATGACACGCGACTGCCACATGCCAGTAGGGCATCCCTGCAATGTAAGGAAAACTACTCTAAGATTTAGCAATATGCGAACCGCTATCAGCTAGTGCTGGGTATTTTCTGTGGGCTCTCCTCCTCCTACCGTTATTTGGCTTAATTTAAGCTGATTTACAAAAATATCCCGATCTGAGTACGAGACTGAGCAATTACCACAGTGAAACAAAAAACTATCGCTATGAGGAAGCATAACCGTACATTATTAGTGTATAACATCATTATGAGACTGATCCCTAAGTGTCTGTAAATATTACGAGGCGTGGTACTTCAACGAAATTATGATATAATACAGTATACGTGGTACGCAAATGCCGATCTACGTCATGTTTGTCAGCAGCTGTAGCTGTGAAAGGATCAGAGCCTAACTGTCAACTTCTGGTATTGGTGAAACACTGTTATTTCATAGCAGTTTTACATTAGTCTAAGATGTACTGACTCTCTTAGGTTTGAATGCATTCAACTCGCTACATGGGTTTGTACATATGACGGTGCAATAAAATGACAATGAACATAAAAATACCAAAAATAGAGGCGATGTACCGGCTCTCTAGCGATATCTCGGCAATCTGGCTGCACCCTTGCTCCAAAATTGTTGCAATAAGCTACACTGAAGCGCCAAAGAAACTGGTATAGGCATGCGTATTCAAATACAGAGATATGTAAACAGAGTTCGGCGCTGCAGTCCGCAACGCCTATATAAGACAACAAGCGTCTTGCGTAGTTGTTAGATCGGTTACTGCTGCTACAGTGGCAGGTTATCAAGATCTAAGTGAGTTTCATTGTGGTGTTAAGGTCGGCGAATGAACCATAGGCCATATCTCCGAGGTAGCGATGAAGTGGGGATTTTCCATTACGACCCTTTCACGAGTGTACCGTGAATATTAGGAATCCGCTAAAACGTCAAATCTGCGACATCGCTGAGGCCGGAAAAAGATCCTGCAAGAACGGAACCAACGACGTCTGAAGACAATCTTTCAACTTGGCAAAAGTACAACCCCTCCGCAACTTCCTGCAGATTTCAGTGCTGGGCCATCAACAAGTGTAGCGTGCGAGCCATTCAACGAAACATCATCGACATGGGCTTTCGTAGCCGAAGGCCCACTCTTGTAACCTTGATGACTGCACAACTCAAAGTTTTGCACCTCGCCTGGGCCCGTCAACGTCGACGTTGGACTGTTGATGACTGGCAACATATTGCCTGGTCGGACGAGTCTCGTTTTAAATTGTATGGAATGGATGGACGCGTACGGGTATTGAGACAACCTCATGAATCCATGGACTCTGTATATCAGCAGGAGAATGTTCAAGCTGGTGGTGGCTCCGTAATGGTATGAGACGTGTGCAGTTAGCGTGATCTGGGACCCCTGATACCTCCAGATACGACTCTGGCAGGGGAAGCATACGTAAGCATCCTGTCTGGTCGCCTGCATCCATTCATGTCCATTGTGCATTCCGAAGGATTTGGGCAGTTTCAGCAGGACAATGCGACATCCTACACGTCCAGAATTGCTACAGAGTGGCTCCAGGAACACTCTTCTGAGTTTAAACACTTCCACTGGCCACCAAACACCCCAGACATGAACATTATTTAGCATATCTGGGACGCCTTGCAACGTGCTGTTCAGAAGAGATCTCCATCCCGTCGCAATCTTACGGATTTATGGACAGCACTACTTCAGACATTAGTACAGCCCATGCCACGTCGTGTTGCGGCGCTTCTGCGTGCTCGTTGGGGTCGTATATGATGTTAGGCATACTCGATGTTAGGCAGGCATACCAGGTTTTTGGCTCTTCAGTGTGTAATTAATATTCATTTTTTAAACTTCTTTTACACAGAAAAACCGAAGACGATATATAAATTATTCTAGGTAGTATACGTAGAACACCGTATTTTTTTATAGAGTGGTGTGCAAAGTTCTATGTAACACAGGCAGAAGCGGTACCAGGCAGGAGTTAATAATATACGTATATGCTCCATACAGTGGAGGAGTGGTGGAATGCACAAAAAAGGGTGAGAAATTTGTTTTTTACATTTCACATTTTTTTATTCATCATCGTTGTATTCATTCACATCATCGATATCAAACACAGTAGTGTCCAAAATTAATGCAACAAACCACTGTATCCCCGACCTGTGTCTAATTCACGATGTAATCATACATACTGACAACAGATGTCTGTACGATCGTGTTCTGAACAGAAGAACGCATTCCAGTCAATGGACAACCACGCCAATGATGATGCCAGGGCATCTGCCAAACAGGATAGTGTTTGCTGGGTAGTCCCACATCCACATTCGCTGTGCACACAGTCACAGATGCAGTTAGGCACGGAGAAGACGCCTACCACACTATCTGCGGTGGCGAGCCATAGGAAGAATGGAAGCAGCAAACTGATGTGGCCCGATGGCTTAATAAGAATCATTCTGTTGTTATCAAATGTGCCGACAGTTTATAGAGTAGAAAACTGTATCACAAAGACAAGAGCAGCGCCGATCACGTGTGGCAGCAGAAAGAGATGACCATTATTTGGCTGCAAGGGCACGACGGTACGCCTTAGCGCTGCACGGCAACTTGCATCTGACCTTGCAGCGTCCGCTGGACTTGTTGTATCGATGGAAACGGTGTACAGAAGGCTTATTTCGGAGACCTGCTGTACATGAACCTCTGACGCATCTTCACAGAAGGAAATGTCTAAAGTGGAGTTATCAACATGCCATCTGGACGTTCGAGCAGTAGGCCAATGTTCTTTTCGCAGATGAAAACTGATTTAGTCTGGAGAGTGATTATCGATAGATTTGCATGTGGAGGGCACGTGAAGTATGATTCCGGGATCCAGACGTTACGGAAAGAGACCGATATCGAGGAGCATCCCCAATGGAGTGAGCAGGGATTATACTGACCACTCAGACATCTCTTCATGAAATTGCACAGGTAAATCGGCAAGGCTTAACTGCTGTCAGATATCGTGACAAGATCTTGGGACGTCGTATGCGGCTGTTGTGAGGTTTTATGGGCCCAGACTTCATGCAGATGGACGATAATGCTTGAACTCGTAGAACATGGAATGTTGTCTTGGAAACGGAAGATGTTGCATGCACAGTATGGTCTGCTCGCTCCCCCAATCTGAATCCTATATATCACGTCTGGGATGCACTAGGGAGATGGGTTGCATTATGTCCACACACACTGCCCACTCTGCAGGAAGAATAGGTGTTATTGTCGCAACACGAGACTGATGATATCATTCTCTTCATGTCCCGTCGTTGTCAAGCCTGTATTGCTGCCAGAGGTGGTCGCACCCCAAACTGAGTACATTAACCAATTGTCAGAATGTGTGTGCCAGTTCGTTAAGTTGAAAAAAGATGTTTTTCAACCATTCTGTATGTTGCAGTTGTTTACATTCTGTATTTTTACATTATTTCTACTTCACTATCATCAGTTTACATAGTTTTGTGTCGAAAAAAAGCAACCTTGCAAAATTTTTGTTTATTGATTTCATTATGGACACCAGTGTATTTCCAGATTCAGTGATGCAGACAGTGCTCCACTCCACGTTTCTAATACCTTCTCAGGTGGTGAGAGGAATGGCTGAAGATGCTGTCTGCGTAATTCCGGAGGTATTTGCCCTATTTTATCAACAAATTTCATGAATTCACGATCATGCACCAGCAGAAAGTCGGGTATTGGCAGCGGTGATCGTGATGATGGTGATGGCGGTAGCATGTGCCATTCGTTCACATCACTTAAATATTCCGCATAGTGCAGCTCGTGTGAAACTGCATCCGAGAAAGGTCACCGGGCAAGGCGGGTCGTGGTACTCAGCTGCTGTCATCGCTCACTTAACAAACCACCACACCGCGCCGCCTTTGGGTCATGCGATCTACAGCATAACGCGCGCAAAATGCCGCAGCCGCTAGATGCGCAGTCGGCTGGGGAAGCGTGGGGAGAGCGGCAGTGGTGGTGGGGGTCTTTCAGAGCACTGGAGGGGAAATGCCATTCTAAACAGAAGCCTACAGTCACATTCTTGGTAAATATTAAGCGGGACCCCTCCACGCCCACACTTGAGTGGTGACCATTCAGAAAGATCTGTCACCTCTGCCTCGGTTAGTATCTAAAAAGAATTCCGCCGAAAATGCAGCTCTTTATTTTCGCTTGGTTTGTTAACCATTTGTAACTTTCAGAGAAGAGTCACGACTGGGGAATTTTGAGTAAAACCTACACATTTCTCTTGTAGCATTATTAAAATTTACTTCTTTTGCTAAAACTCAGCGGAGTTTACACCGTCTCACCTGACGAACATGCGGTACAGACGCAACTGCAAGGGAATTCTGATACAGTGGTTTATTCAGTTTCTTAAGAGACGAACCGAGGAAAGGGCAGCATATTATGAAAAAGGACATCCTCCGTACAAAATAAACGTGTAATGACTTCACTTATGTCGTTCCGAAACCCATAGCACTCCTCGTTTCACCAGCTATCGATGGCCCTTAAAAATTACATCACTTCATCCGAAAAGTTTGTAGCTAGTGGAATAACGCTGTAGGTAAAGAAGTTTTCGATAATAACCATATAGCAAAATACTCTCTTCTTTGTGTGCTACCATTTGCCAAACTGTCATTTCTATATCTCATACTATTTATGAAAAATGAGGAATATTTGGATATTTCACTCTGGCTTCATCGCTGGCGCGGTGCAATCGCAAATGAGTGCGCTACGTCAGATCAGTTTTCTCGAGATTACTGACAGACACCTCCAACTAAGTCTAAAAAAAAAAAGCAGTATGTTAGCTAAATTTCATAAGCAGCAGCATATTGTGCAATATGCACCAGACGCAAAATCATAGCGACCCTTATTTTTCATTGCACACTTCTTCGAATTTCGCGATGTGTCTTACTTCCACGTAAATATTCCAATAACTATGACCATTAACGTAATGATGGGCACATCATAATGAACCTGACATATAAAGCTACAAGTAAATCAAAAATGAATTTTTTTTACCGAATACTTTATCTAATATCGTCTCTGAAGGACTGCAGGACGTGCGCGTCGATTCTGTCATCGCCGACCGGCCGAAAGGTGGCAAACGCCTGTCACATTCCCCTTCTGAACGAACGAATGAACCCGCCCAGCTCTTTGGACGAAAAATGGTCACTGCGCATCGGCCACGGTATCCAGCGCGACCTTTGTACAGGGGATATGAACTCACATACAAGGACATTATACAGCTGCCACTCATACTGTATCCACGCACCACTGACAGGAGTTTCCACTACAAAATTTCTTACGAATGCTAGCTGACCATTGTAAATGTCGTATGGCCAGGGCCTCCCGTCGGGTAGGCCGTTCGCCAGGTGCAAGTCTCTCGATTTGACCCACTTCGGCAACTTGCGCGTCGATGGGGATGAAATGATGATGATTAGGATAACACAACACCCAGTCCCTGAGCGGAGAAAATCTCCGACCCACCCGAGAATCGAACCCGGGCCCTTAGGATTGACATTATGTCGCGCTGACCACTCAGCTACCGGAGGCGGACAGCTGACCATTAACACATCGCAGATAATGTGAAAAAAAACCTAACGCATGGATGTAAAAACAAACGATCTCACCTGCTTGAATCTATGACGTTGTCGACTATGTGTGATACAAGCCACTCGTTGAAATCCGTGCCATGCCATTCACTGTTGTGCATTGCTATGACATCATAGCACAAATGTCCTCAGCGAGTCATGAAGACAGAGCCTTTAGGTCTGGATCCTGAGCTGGAGGGTTGTTTTAGGTGACGGTTGTGTAACTGATCTTCTGCGTATATGAATGAAACAATGGCGGATTCAACCGTGGCAGAGAGAGTTGGACGTACCCAACAAGCGTAGTCGAGTACACTCCTCCCCTGAAGTTCGCGAAAGATTACAACTAAAACGTGTCGATCCAAGCCGGGGATGGCCCAGTTCCTGACTGGCTACGGGCCGTACCTGGTACACTTAAAATGCATGGGTCTAACTAAAAATGAAATATGTATTTACGGAGAAACTGGGACACCGGAACATGTCACACTACTATGCAACACGCTAGCACAAGTGAGACCCACACAGAACGACAATGACATCGCCAGATTAATATGCATTACCCACTACTGCAACACAATAAATAGTGTAGCCGATATTGTATCGAACACATTCCGCGAAGAATGCAAGCGCCAAAACCCACAAGGAAGGAAATGTAGACAAGCACAAATGGTTTAAATGGCTTTGAGCACTATGGGACTTAACATCTGAGGTCATCAGTTCCCTAGAACTTAGAACTACTTAAACCTAACTAACCTAAGGACATCACACACATCCATGCCCGAGGCAGGACTCGAACCTGCAACCGTAGCGGTCGCGCGGCTCCAGACTGAAGCGCCTAGAACCGCTCTGCCACACCGGCCGGCTAAACAAGCACAAACAACACAACAAACGACAAGGGAGGACACAAGTATGACCACAGATTTCGAAGCCGGGGAAGGAACCAACAAACTAAGCAAACATGACTCAGAAGGGATCAACACGTAATGGACCCAAAACAACAAGACATGACACAGAATGCTATAACACAGTTGCAAATAACACAACGGGCAGTAACAAACATGAAACAAACAAAGCATCGACACAAGCAGTGACAGCACATATTAAGACTCCAATCATAAGGTAAACACTGCTTTGGAGTAGAAGGGTAGAATAACTTTTATTCCCAGGCTCCTCCCCAACGACACATTGTATATTGTTTATAGTATACTGTAAGCAAGCAGTAATGTATTTTTCGTCTTATGAGTAGGCAGGAATATAATCTGTTCTTTATGTAAAGCTACAATCAACGAATTTTATGTATCAAATGTATTTTCTCTACAAACCATATACAAAACTAATATGTGTTATATTAAGTTATTTACTCAAGTAACAATGAACTACGTTCTGTTTCTACTAATAAACTGACAACCATAAGTTTATACTTCATGAAACGCTTAAATTCCACGCAAAGTAATATATCAGTACACACAAACACAACTGACCTACATAAATACACACAATTTCAGATGAGAATGGCTCGAGGTCTTGTCGAGACCTTCTCACCTGAAATAGGTAGAAACAGACTATTAACCAACAAGCTTCTTAGAATATGTTACACACCCAAAAGTAGCGTGTCTCTTCCCTCTACAACTGAACTTATATTTTCCACACTTTTTGTATCACATTTTTGACGTTTACATACAACCACTATAAAGTCGTAAAGCATTCAATTCTCCGTAAGCTTAGAGAAATTTTTATGTATTATGTTCTTTATATTATTTAAAAAAGTATTAAATGTTCTTTACATTATTTAAAATAGCATTAACAACTGCATACCAACAACACTGTAACAATAACAAGTCTTTGCTATTAGATTTTGTAGCGTCCTACTCACCTTACATTTCAAGGCTGTGGGTAACTCTGTATTGTTAATGAAACAAATAAAATAAATATTAATGTTGCATAGACTAACCCTACGTGATCTGGGTATACCATTGAAAAATAAACTAGTAGTCACATTTCATGCACTACAAGATCCTACGACTGAGCACAGTCTAAGGATAACAGTTCTCCAGAACAGTTTGTCACAAGGAGAAACCGTACATCCATATCAGTAGCATGGTAACTGACTTAAGAACGGATGTGTTCCTTGTGAAACGCCTACCGGCTATCGTTACTATGCCCAGGGTAGACAAAGAAACAATTTCATTCACTAATTAACAACCACATGATTTCAACTTCAGTATATGCTTCAAATCTACTCCACCACTGTTGAAGAATGAAATGTAGTTACTCACTTTGAAAACGACACGTGACATATCGTGTCACGTCTCATCACGTTTACATCAAGGCTTCCTGCTTCACTATGCGTTTTGCGTTGCACGCACAACAGCAAGCGCTTCTAAGTGGAAATAGCCAACACACATATAGCAAATTATTGAATTTTCCTGGCAATTTGTTCCTGCCCTGATACTAAACGAAATAAATGAAATTTATATTTAACGCAGTTAATTTTGTGTCAAATCCATACTACTGCAGTTTCGTCTGAGTCGCACATACCTGTTATGATTCTAGCAGAACGTCTCTACATATAACACCATTGTGCCGCAAAACCATAAAAATATTGCCTGTAGACACACAACTACCCCAAAATGTAGTAAATTTAGCGGTATTTATGTACGAAAGTGATGCTATAGAACTGCATCAGTCGTCGGAACTACCCTAACAGTTAAGTACCATCAAATTACTGCTGCTTGGCAATACAATTGGACCACTTTTTTTTTGTCTTTAGCTTTTTTGTCAGATTTGATGCGGTCCGCCACGAATTCCTCTCCTGCGCCAATCTTTCATCTCGCCATTACCAACGTTCTCTCATTTGTTTGCTGGATGTATTCCAATCTGTATCTTCCTCTACAGCACAGTTATAACACTCTCTGTACAGATAGTACCGTTGAACTTATTCCCCGATGTCTCAACAGATGTTCTTCCGTCCTGTCCTTTCTTTCTGTCAGTGGTTTCCATACGTTCCTTTCCTCGCCGATTCTGCGGAGAACCTTCTCATTCCTCACTTTATCAGTCCACCTAAGTTTCAACGTTCTTCTGTAGCACCACATCTCAAATGCTTCGATTCTCTTCTTTTCCGGTTTTTCCACAGCCCATGTTTCACTACAATACAATGCTGAGTTCCAGCCGTACATTCTCAGAAATTACTTCCTCAAATTAAAATCGATGTTCCATACTAGCAGCGTTCTCTTGGCCAGGAACGCCCTTTTTGCTAGTGCTAGTCTGCTTTTTATGTCTTCCTTGCTCCGTCCGTCATTGGTTAGTTTGCTGCCTGGGTAACAGAATTCCTTAACTTCGTGATCCACAATAGTGGCAAGTTTCTCACTATTCTCATTTCTGCTACTTCTCACTATTTTCATCTTTCTTCGGTTTATGGTACAAATGGCTCTAAGCACTATAGGACTTAACATCTGAGATCATCAGTCCACTAGACTTAGAAACAAACCTAACTAACCTAAGGACATCACACACATCCATGCCCGAGGCAGGATTCGAACCTGCGACCGTAGCAGCCGCGTGGTTCCGGACTGAAGCGCCAAAACCGCTCGGCCACAGCGGCCAGAACTTCGGTTTACTCTCAGTCCACATTGTGTTCATTAGGCTGCTCATTCCATTCAACAATCCTGTAATTGATGATGAAGTCTTCTCGGGTTATCAGCCGAGTCAAAGCATCGTCATGCGGCAACATTTCAACAGGTTTCCTAATAGTCATCTTCAGGCGAAGATTGAAACGTTGCCGCAAAACGACGCCTTGACTCGGATGATTACCAGAGAAGACTTAATCATCTATATTCGCCGAGAAAGTCTAAATTCCCAAATCCTGTAACTGTTTCACCTCGGAAGACCATAACATGGTCCTTGATATTAACCGTCGTACGAACATCGAAATGGCAGACATTGAGATATCCGACTGCGGAATAGAAAAACAACTACAATCGCTTAGTAGTATAAAGGCATCAGGACCAGCTGAGATACCTATAAGTTTCGACAAAGATTATGCGAAAGAACTTGCTCCCGCTGTAGCAGTAATTTATCGTAGATCGCAGAGCTGCGAAGGGTACCTAGCGACTAGAAGAAAGCGCTGGTCATTCCCGTTTTTAAGAAGAGATTATAGACCTACGTAGTTGACGTCAGTCTCTTGTAGAATTATTGAACATATTTTACGCTCAAGAATTATGACGTTCTTGGAGATGTAAAGTCTCCTCTATAAAAGCCAACATGGATTCGACACACAGAGATCCTGCGAAACTCAGCTCGCTCTGTTCCTCCATGAGATCCACAGCGCAGTGGACAACGGCGCTCAGGTTGAAGCTGTGTTCCTTGACCTCAGTAAGGCATTTGTCGCCGTTCCGCTCTGCCGTTAGTGAAACAAATACGAGCTTATCGAGTATCGGAGCAGATTTGCGAGTGGATTCAAGACTTCCTTGCAGACAGAAAACATCTCGCTCTTAACGGAACAAAATCGACAGATGTATAGGTAACTTCCGCAGAACCCCAAGGAAATGCGTTAGAACTCTCACTGTTTTACAGTATATATAAATGATCTAGTAGAAAGCGTCGGATTTTCTCTAAGGCTGTTTGACCACGGTGCGATTTTCTGTAACAAAATAGCAACGCCAGAAGATCAACGATTTGCGGAATGACCACCAGAGAATTGATGAATGGTGCAGGCTCCAGCAGTTGATTCTCGACGTAAATAAGTGAAACACTATTGATGACAAACCGCTGGAAACAATATCTACCGTAAAATATCTAGGAATACCTATTCAGAGTGACCTTAAGTCGAACCACCACATAAACCAAATAGTGGGAAAACCATATGCCAGAGTCAGATTCGTAGAAAAAACCTTAAGGAAACGTAACTCATCCACGAAGGAGGTGGCTTATAACGCACTTTTTCGACCGATTCTTGAATATTGTTCATCAATCTGGAATCCCTATCAGATGAGACTGATAGAGGAGATAGAGAAGATCCATCGAAGAGCTGGACATTTCGTCACGGGATCGTTTAGTCGACACAACAGCGTTACTGAGACGCTCAAAAACTCCATTGGCAGACGTTGCAAGAGAGGCGTTGACCATCACGGAGAGATTTACTATTGAAATTTGAAGAGAGTAATCTCCGGGAAGAGTCGAAACATATGACTTCCCCAACTCCGGTCGCAGGTTCGAATCCTGCCTCGGGCATGGATGTGTGTGATGTCCTTAGGTTAGTTAGGTTAAATTAGTTCTAAGTTCTAGGCGACTGATGACCTCAGAAGTTAAGTAGCATAGTGCTCAGAGCCATTTGAACCATATGACTTCCCCCCACATAAGTCTCGAATAATGACCATGAGAAGAAAATTCGAGAAACTGGAGCCAATACTGAGGCTTACCGACAATAATTCTTCCCAAGCGCTGTACGCGAGTGGAACAGGGTTGGAGGGCTCAGTTAGTGGTACAAAAAGTACCCTCCGTCGCACCTCATTAGGTGGTTTGCGGAGTATGATGTAGATGTAGATGTAATTCTTCACCTTCACTGAGGATAGGAATGTCATCAGCGAATCTTATCTTTGATATCCTTTCGCCTAGAATTTTAATCCTACTCTTGAACCTTTCTTTCATTTCCATCATTGCTTCTTTGATGTATAGATTGAACAGTGGGAGCGAAATACATTATCCAAGTCTTACACCCTTTTTGACCCAAGCACTTCGTTCTTTGTCTTCCAGTATTATTGTTAGCTCTTGGTTCTTATACATATCGTATGTCACCCGTTATTCCCTACAGTTTATCTCCATTTCTCTCAGAATTTCGAACATCTTGCTCCATTTGACATTGTCGCTTTTTCTATATCATCAAACCTCTTGAACGGTCTCGATTTTTCGCGTTTTTCTTCCGTTATCTATCACACTCTCTGGTGCCTTTACCTTTCCCAAATCCAAACTGATCGTCATCCAACAGATCTAAATTTTCTTTTCCATTCTTCTGTATATTATTATTGTTAGCAACTTGGATGCCTGAACTGTTACCGGGTTGTACAATAATTTTTTTCATTTGTCGGCTCTTCCTAACTCCAATGATTTTAGAAATTACGAAGCAATGTTATCTATACCTTCTGCCTTATTTGATCTTACGTGGTCCAAAGCCCTTTTAAATTCCGCCTCTAATACTGAATCCCCTATGTCTTGTGTGGCGGCTGCTGTTTCATCTTCCATCACGTCATCGGACAAGTCCTTCCTCTTCCTTCAACGTACTCTTTCCACCTATCTGTTCTCTCCTGTGCATTTAATAGTGTTATTTCCACTGAACTCAAAATTATCGCCATTGCTTTTAATATCACCAAATATTGTTTCGACTGTTCTGAGCACCGCGTCAGTCCTTGTGACAATCATTTCTTTTTCGATTTCTTCACATTTTTCATGCAGTCATATAGCTTTAGCTTCCCTGCAATTTCTATTTATTTCGGTATAGGTGACTTCTATTTTTGTATGCCTGAGTTTCCCTGAACATTTTTGTACTTCCTTATTTCTTTGATGAACTGAAATATTTCTTCTATTACCGAAGTTTTCTTCGCAGTAACCTTCTTTGTCAGTCTGTTTATGCCTTACAATCCAGTATCTGATTTCGGAATCGCTACCTGACAATGATGTAATATAACTGAAATCTTCTCGTATCTCCCAGCCTTTTCCAAGTATGCCTCCTCCTCTTGTGATTCTTGAACAGTGTATTCGCTATTACTAGCTGAAATTTATTGCAGAACTCACTCTTCCTCCTCTCTCATTCCTATTGGTGTGCACATGTCCTCCCATGACTCTTTCTTCTATTCCTTCCCCTACAACCGCATTCCAATCCCCCACGACTAGTAGATTTTTATCCCCCTTTACTTACTGAGTCACCTTTTCACTATTTTCATGCACTTTTTCTACCCCTTCATCTTCAGCTGGCGGCGTTGATAGGTATGCATGAACTTTTTTGTCAGTGTCGGTTTGCTGTGATTCTGATGAGAACAAACGTATCACCTAACTGTTCACAGTTGCTCTCTGCCTAACATTCCTACTGATAAGAGTCCTACTCCCGTTATATCAAATTCTGCTGCTGTTAATATTACCATAAATTCCTCTGACCAGACATCCTTACCTTGTTTCCATTTCACTTCACTTACCCTCAGTAATTTACCCTTTTCAGATTTTCTAGATTCTCTTCGACGTTCAAACTTCTGACATTCCCGCCCCGATTCGTAGAACGTTTCACATTCGCTGGTCGTTGTTTATCCCATCTTTTTCTCATGGTTCTATCCCCATTGGCAGTCCCCTCCCGGAGATCCGAATGGGAGACTGGTCCGGAATATTTTGTCAGTGGAGAGATCATCGTGAAACTTTTTAAATTATACACCGCATCTCTTGTGATATATATTGTGTGCATTTAATACTGTGGTTTCCATTGCCTTTTGCATCCTAATGCCATTGATCATAGCTGTTTCTTCCGCTTTTTAGGATCAGTTTCCCACCACAAGAACAAGAGAGTGCTCTGAACATCTGTCTGCTCCTCCGCCCTCTTTGACAAGTGCATTGAGAGAACGAGGGCGCGAAGGTGACCTCTTATGCAGGAAGTGTTCGGCTGCCGTTGCTGAAGATTTTTATTCACAATTTAACCGCTGGTGAGTTGCGAAGCGGAGACCCAGGACGTTATGATTACTTGTCAAAGGATCTACCCCCAGTCCAGTACTGGATCTGAATGTGTGAACGTAGCTCTAGCACCCAACGGGAATTTCGATGTAGTAACTGAATTAGAGAACGCTTAACGGTTTTTGGTTGCTAGAGTGCAGTACACGTGATATGACCGGACTCTTGTGTGCAGTATGATGAACTACATTAAAATATGGTCTTCGCCATGTTTGGAACGAAGGTATCAACCAGTTTACATGATCTATAGCGCATGTTAATAATTATGACAGACAATCAGAGTCAGCCTCTGGCGTTTCTGTATTAGAGATGGTTCCTATGACTACGCGAATTTAGTTTAAATATGAAACAATTAAAAGATTGTGTAAATGCATGTATTCATTCAACACTAAATTCTATCAGTGCTGAACCTGTAAGTATAAAAGAATAGAGGCTGAATATTTTGTCTTTAGATCCTTATGCCACCTATAGGATTTGTGAGAAAAAGATCACAGAGACCCCGCTGAGCGCTCCGAAACACAGAGCCAGTGGCCGGAAACTGAACGCAGTGCGCTGCTCTGCGCTCTACAATGCCCGCGGCCGCGTACATTTAAGTTCACTGCGAAGCGTCATTTTCTGTTCGCGTACCCACCGACAGTTGTAGAAATGTATGACATCATTGTTTCACCAGAATCAGCGACATATGTGTAGTTAAAATCCATAACCCGCGACCGTAAAATTTGCTGCACGCTATCGCGAATATGCGTGACTCATTACTTCCACAAGTGTACACGCCACCGCATTATTGTTTTGCCGGAGTCAGTTTCCACGCGTTCGTGGGAACGTGTGACGCCTTTCGATCACAAGTCGACAATGCGTGTCAGAATTGGCGACACGTGTGCAGAAAAACGAATCTAAAGCAATTTTTGTCAGAAGCGCTGCGCATATCCATAGAAATACGCTGTACCTGTGCAGTAAAAATCATTTCTGTGGGAAAAAGGCATTTGTCAGTATGCTGAAAAGGCGTCCAATGCATTATGCAAAAAAATATTTTTGTTGAACAGTTCAACGGTATTCTCACGTATAGAGAAAGTGCAAATGAAGTTTGGGTCTTTTAGCAGTAGGAAATCTCTATCATGAGACCATCCTGAATATATGTACGTGTAGGAGCTACACCTGAATCCTCGTCAACATCAGCTCTTGTTGACAATGAATAATAATAGTTAATGATGCTGATGAAAAAGTGCGACGTAATGATCATGTGACCATCCTGGATATACATAGGTCTAAGAGATAGACCTGCACCGTCTAGGTGTTCTTGATCTTCCTCTTCTTCTTGCCACACTTGTGTAAAATGATACAGTTCGGCTGTAAACGTACCGGAACCAAATTGGTTCAAATGGCTCTAAGCACTATGGGACTTAACATCTGAGGTCATCAGTCCCCTAGACTTAGAACTACTTAAACCTAACTAACCTAAGGACATCACACACATCCACGCCCGAGGCAGGATTAGAACCTGCGACCGTAACAGCCGGTGGTTCCGGACTGAAGCGCCTAGAACATCTCGACCACTGCAGCCGGCATGCCGGAACTAGCGTTGCCTAAATACAGCACAGAGAGGCGAGGTTACATCCTGTAAAGAGTAGCCGGCCGTTCGCTATTAAGCAGCAACCAGACAGACTAAGTGAACCAGAATACATTCACAACGGTAATGCTGATGAAACAATCTGTTTTCAGTTGCAGTGGAGGTTTGAAGCATTAGCATGAAATTGATGATCCCTGTCCAGCACATGCTCTGTCGTTCTCCAAATGTATATTTGTGATTAGTGTAAAGGACATTAATTTTCTGGATGATATCTGTCAAACGAGAAATGGGATAATTTCACCAAACAATGTGTCTAATGATAAATTTGCAGCAAATATTCCTGAAACAGTTGTATCATCTGAACAGTATATGGCTGAGAGTACTGTCTGGGTAAAATTTACTCCTGGGACGAGGTGAGTGTGATATTCCATCCATGCAGATACATTACTACATGTGCTAAATGTGATCTCTACAGCCGGCCGGAGTGACCGAGCGGTTCTGACGCTACAATCTGGAACCGCGCGACCACTATGGTATCAGGTACGAATCCTGCCTCGGACATGGATGTGTGTGATGTCCTTAGGTTAGTTAGGTTTAAGTAGTTCTAAGTTCTAGGGGACTGATGACCTCAGCTGTTAAGTCCAATAGTGCTCAGAGCCATTTGAACCATTTTGATCTCTCCGGTTCCTCGTGTGTTGTGAATTTGAAGTTTTAGCATCTACAGAGAGAATATTTTTTCGATATAATTGAGGTTGTATCAGCAAATGGTTTTTTTTTTCTTTTGGAGCATGTAAGTTCACAGCTTACAATTTAATATGTATCTGGAAATACTACACTTTTCTCTGATTTTGTTAACCATGGAAAGTAATGTGCAATAAATAACTTTTGTAACCAAGTTCACACAAGAACGCAACTGAAACTCTCCTACCCCCTCCCCCACCCATCCTATCTCTTGCTTCTTATCCCTCTTTCTCACCTTTTCTAATTCCTATGTCTCTATAAAGCCACATTGTGTTTCTACATGTTAGTATGCAATAACATATAAATTGGTTTATAAGTAGTTTGTTTCATATAGGGTGTCCCATTTATCTTGACCCCCTAAATAACTGTTTGTCCAGATTCAAATTACAAAATGTTTCAAACAAATGTTCTTTAGCCGTCAGGAGACATCAATCAGCGTGATTGCCTTCGTTGTAGCTTTGTTTCTTTTACAGAGATATGAACAGCGGTATGACTTTTTTAAATGGAACCCTGTATTTTTTATTCAGTAATTCATTTCCTCTCCTAAAGATCTATTAAAAATGTATCACAGTGTACCATTCACTGAAACACAGCGTTATTAATTAAATAACACAACATTGACGTTGACGCTCCCAGCGCTTAGTGCAAGTACTCGGGGTAATGGAACACATCCACGTGCTGACGTTGACAGAGGACAAATGTAAACATAAGTAGAATTCACATCAGTCATTCCGTCAACCATCATCAGTTGAAGAGTTGTGTGAGTAGAATGTACACCAACGAAGAGAAGGTAGAAATGCTACTCATCTAATGGGGAATGTAAGTTGGCAGAACAGTAAGTTCTGTACTGTTTTCTTATGTGCGGGCACATTTAGTACAGTAGTTTAGTCCTTTTAAATACTGTTGTGTGGAGTAGGTATACAGTAAAGGCTGTCCTTCCTACAAACTGCATCGACGTAACGTTTCTATTATTGTTGCTGTTGAAGGTAGGCGAAATGCTACGCAGGCAGCGGAACTGTACAGAGAACGATATCCTGAGAAGAACCCACCTTCCCGACGGATGTTTTCTCGTCTTGTTGCGACGCTTCAGGAAACTGGAAGTTTCAGCCCACGACAACGCAATCGTCGCAGCACTCGAACAGACGAAGCTGCAGAAGTTACTGTTCTCGCTTCTGTTGCTATGAAGCCACATGTGAGCACACGACACCTTGAGCACGAGATTGGCACTCCAAAAACCAGTGCACATCATATTCTTACACGTCGCCGGTTCCATCCTTACCATGTACACCTACATCAAGAATTGCGTGGGAATGATTTCCAGACTCGTGTACAGTTCTGTCAGTGGGCACAGCAGCAAATCCTCGCCAACTCGAACTTCTTCTCCAATGTTCTATTTAGCGATGAATGTTCCTTCTCAAACAATGGACAGGTAAATACAAGGAACGTGCATTATTGGTCCAGCGACAACCCACGATGGCTTAGACAGGTGGAACAACAACGTCAATGGAGAGTTAACGTCTGGTGTAGGTTGCTTGCGACTACAATTAATGGCCCTTATTTCATCAATGCTAGTCTAAACGGCACAGCGTATGCCAACTTCCGCAGACGAATTCTTTCTCCTCTTTTGGATGAAGTGCCGCTGAGAACCAGAATGCTTATGTGATATCAACACGATGGATGTCCAGCACATAATGCCTTGCGTGCACGTCGTATTCTGAACCGAAGGTATCGTGCCAGATGCACTGGTTGAGGAGGAACAGTTACCTGGCCTGTTAGGTCCCCTGATTTAAATCCTCTGGACTTTTTTCTTTGGCGATGCATTAAAGACGTTGTCTATCGTGATATTCCAACAACTCCAGAGGACATGCAGGAACGTATCGTGCTTGCTTGTAATTATCTTCAGCTGGCAATAATGGAAGCAGTAAATAATTCATTCATCCAACGAGTGCACCAGTGAATCGGTGTCCAGGGTCACCACTTTGAGCATCTTTGAATGTTCTACTCATGGCAATGGTACAGGAAAGTCAAAGTCAATTTTGCGTTATGTTTTTACTTTGTTTTCATATGTTGCTTGAAAACTCCAGCAATTGGACGAGTTTGTGATCCCAGGCTCAAAGTCAATGTTGTGTTATGTAATTAATAACGTTGTGTTTCAGTGAATGGTATACTGTGATACATTTTTGAATAGGTCTTTAGGAGAGGAAATGAATCACGGAATAAAAAATACAGGGTGCCATTTAAAACAGTCATACCGCTGTTCATGTCTTTGTAAAAAACAAAGCTACAAAGAAGTCAATCTTGCTGATTTATGTCCCCCTGACGTTAAAGAACATTTGATTGAAACATTTAGTAATTTGTATCTGGACAAACAGTTATTCAGGTATACCTGAATAACTGTTTGTCCAGATGTAGATTGACCTCAAATAACGTACAGATGATGCAAAATGCACCTTACAAATTTTCGTTTTGTATTTTCAGACATTTTAATGATACAGCTGTCTCTCTATTCACAGTGCTCCACATGTGTGTCCAACGTTTCTCGGATGGAGACACTGTAAGGTGGCCATAGGGTTTGTATATCTCTTTGTGGATGTCCTATGGTTAGAGGTACTCTACTGCTCGAACTTAATTATGCTTTATACACACATAATGACTTGGTGGAGAGTGTTGTCAGCAGTATTGGAAATGATGCAGTAGAGTTCAGAGGTGGAATTGGTGGCTTGTTGTAGATTCATCTCATGATTCAGGCATGAAGCAATTGATTCATAAGGCTACTGCAACTCCACCTTTCCGCTACGTCAGTGATTTTATGACTCTGATCCCTCTGCTTGGATGGAATGCGCGGTAATTATCCCAATACTCTGGAGAAAGTACTTGCTGTTTGTCATTTTATGCATACGCCGAGTGCATGCTGTCAATTAATAGTTACATCTTAAAGACGTGTGCTAGTATTGTGGTTGCCTGCTTTGGACTGGTTTTACCCAATATGATGTGCTTGCACAACAATGTGCCTCATCCCTAGAAGTAGTTAAATTTATTCATTTTATATCTATTCTAAGCCCTTGTTTGGGCTGTGTATTTGTCATGCTGCACAGTACACAGCAACATAATGACAATGGTCGAACAACATTGTACTCGACAGTGGAATGGAATCCAAAATCTAGATTACACAGAAGAAAAATACAGTAATATAGTCAAATGGTGGTGCATTCTCTCCAAAAAATAACCTTAGTTCGGTTCCCTAAAACTGAACAAGAGAGTGATACAAAAATTGGATATGAGACGACAGTAAGTATCAAACTTGAGCCAAAGTTTGATCAGTCTGTGTGCTATGATCTACGCTATGAGAATAACTGAAATTAACTGTAGCTGGTGGTCCGCTTGAATTGGCGCATGCAATGGACTGATTGGCTGGCTTCAATGCTAATTAACTTCGAAACAGCACAAACTATGGAATTTTTCTAACAGATATTTATGAGCATAACTTACCCTGCAACATCCTTACAAGGATTCAAGACTGTTTCTGATCGTCCTATATACATATACAGGATGATTTTTCCACCGTGTAAAAACTATGGGGATTGATCGATGACAGAATACAGAACAAAAAAGGTCTAATAAATTACGTCCAGAAATACATGGTTTCCATGCTAGGGACCATTTATTCATTCATATATTATTGCAGAGACTGTGGTCTAATACGCGCTGTATCATGCAGCCACAGTTACAGGATGTGTTGAAAATGGTTTCCATGTACCTCAACGCATGCGTGTACATGCTGTAGTATGACCTGTCTGACACGTCCACATCAACCAGGCTGCATCAGAACAGTGTCAAAAGCAGTATGAATAGGCTACTCCATTGTCTCCATATTTGGGATGGGATCTGCATACATGATACTTTTGAGATGGTCTCATAACCATAAATCTCAGATCAGGTGAACCAGAAGGCCATACAACTGGACCCCCTCGTCCGATCCATCGTCAAGGAAAGACACGATTGAGATACGTCCGGACATTAACGGTGAAGTGAGGTGGAGCACCATCATGTAGTAGCCACATAACCCTTCGAATCATCAATGGCACTTCTTCCAGCAGGGAAGGCAAAGTCACCCACAAGAAACGCCAATAGTTCCAGCCTGTTAGGTGACGTGGAAGTAAGATTGGTCCCAAACTACTGTTACCAGTTCTTCCGGTTCACACTTTCTCGCTGCACCAATGCTGACAATTTGCTGTCACCATACCATGGGAGTGGTAATTCTGTAGGCTGAGGCACTAAGACATTATTTAATAATCAAACCCACCCCACCCATAAAAATAAATATAAAAATTAAATCAATAAAAATTTACTCACATAATGAACTTTGTATCGTGAAATTCGATATCATTACTTTTAGTTCTCTTCATTCCTTTACATTTTAACTTAATATTATCATCTTCAAAAAACTGAAAGTCCCAGGTAGTTATTATTTTATTAAATTTGTCAAGCGGAGGTCAAACGATCCTGTTACCAATAACCCAACACACAAAATACTCCAACCAACAAACTGCCTGATAATTCGTTGCAAAATCATTTGATCTTAGTTTGACCTACATTTGGTCAATCGAAGTTTGTTAACATTTTCAGCTATCAATTTTTCCAATCACTGCAGACCACCCAAAAAATTTTATTAATAGTTGAATTTTTGTGTGGTGGACACAACCCAGGGTTCCTTTTATTTTTATTAAAAAGTCGAATTTTTGTGGGAGCGACGAATAGAGGAGCCTTTTAGAGTCGTTTCGATTTTATTTTTAGTGGGCAATTTTTCTGACCACTGTAGTGCATCCCTTCAGATGCTCTGTTCCATAACTAAAGTTGGTGTTCTGCTGGGTTTAAAAATTTATAGAATTATAAATTAGCAACAACAAAATTAAATTGGAAATTCCTCTTTATTATATTTTATCTTGACAATCCTTTAATAAAAATCGATCTGTTCCTTGGCTCTAATGTCTTAATTAAAATTCAGTGCCTCCCCATGTGGGATACTGAATTTAAAAAGTTTAAACATAGATTTTAACAACAAAATTAAATCCTTCTTCGGTAAATTCGACAACCATTGTGATCTTTTACATCTTCTTCGTGTTGAAATGGTTCTTTACAATATTTATCACTATCTGTTTCGCTTTCTTCACTAGAATCCGACTCATCTTCTTTCAAATAACATTTATCAATTGTCATAAGAAACTTCTTTATATATTTCTCTCTACTGTGTTTATTTAAATCTTTTATTTCTACAAAATGGATCTTTGTCTTTGTCATACACCATAATTGGACAACCATTTTAAGTAAAATTAAATGTAAACAAACACCTTATTTGCTCTTCTTTATCTAACAAACTATTTAATTTTTTTCATATCATGATAATGCATTTTATTCTTGAAAAACTACAGATTTTTAGTAAGTTATAAATAAATTTAATTAGATTAAATGGAAAAACTAATTATTCCCTAAGAGATTTGTGTAATCTATTTTGAGTTGGAGTAATATTATTTTTTATTTTCTGACCTGTTTAATTTTCCACAATCTCTACAAAGTGAAAGTATCTTTCCATGGTTTTTTGTAAAACAATCTAAATTCTTTATAATATTACATGAAATACATATTTTTGGCCTTTCACTGTTGTTGCTGTTGTCCATACTATTCTGTGCGTTATTATCTTGCTTGTTGTCTACATCCTTCTGCATGTTTTCCATACTATTCTGGGTGTTAGTCACTTTAATAGGATATCTACTCATATGATTATTACTTAAACATTTTTTACAAATTGATATAGGTTTAGCTAATTTCTTCCCATATTCTGTTACGCTTTTTACTGTGTCACATCTAGTGCACCTTTTTAATATTGCCCCATATTATTGGTACTCTTCAATATGTTATTGTTTTTTTGTAAGGGTCTACAGATTGTACACAGCCGTATGGTATGTAACACGCGCTCGCCAGCCGGCCTGCCTGGAATGCTGACAATTTGCTTGGTCAGTAGACGCTCGTCCGGCTGCAGTGCGACGCAGAGTACACCACTGGCCACCGTCCATGGCGCGCAGTGTCTCTTTTCTTAGCTCACCATGGAACCTTTCGATACGACCGTAATTAGGAAGTTAGACACAGTGATTATGGGTACGCATAGTGTGCGTGTTTTATAAACCGCCTTTGTTAATAAAACTGTTTAAAGCTACTTCTCGGAGTTCGCATATTGCCATACCTCAAGGACCCACCGCTTGCAAATCCTGACTAATATTTCGCCTAATTATCATCTGGAGCATCAACAAAAACTACCTCCTTATAGAAGTGGTGTCAGCATGCTGATAATTATGGAAAATCTACAGTTCTGAAGAGTTACAGCACAACGTGAACTTCGAGCAGCAGCATGACAATCTTCCGACTATGCGTGACATCCAACGCTGGAATTCAGGTTGGTCTACTCCAGTTTGGCTAAAATACGAAAGGCAGAGATGGATTTTTATTTTAAATTTGAGTGACTCATTGGCGTTAAATTAGACGAAATGTCGCAATCCATTCAAAGCAACGTTGTCGGTCTACAAATTGTTATTAATGAACTGCAAGAAGAGATGCGGCAGTTAAAAGCAGAAAGAAGCGAGCATAACATTCCGGAAGACTTGTCGAATGGTAGTTCACGCAGTACAGGTACAACTACAATAAAGAATATTTCATTATTGCCATCAGCACCAGTGTTTAGCGGGAAACCCGTAGATGATGTGAAGGCGTTTTTTCGTAAACTTGAAGGTGCCGCCCTGTTAGGATCATGGACAGATTTGGATAAGCTAGTGGTTGCCAAATTAAGAATTCAGGGAGCAGCACAAGATTTCATTAGCGCGGAGCCTACTTGCGTGAAAACAGAAGATTACAATGAGTTTAGAACGATTGTTGTTCAGAGATTTAAACGTAAAAACGCGATCAGATTTTACAGAGATCAGCTTTACAGTATGCGAATGCGACGAGATGATTCTACCGAGCAGTTTGCCGACAGAATTCGGAACATCAACACTCAAACGTACCAGTTAGTAGAAGATGAAAATCGCATTGAGTTGTTCGAAGCCTTGGACACATTCATTCATGGATTGCACGGAGAGGAAGTAAGCATAGCTGTTCGATTGGCGCGATGTAAAACTTTTCAGGAAGCAGTAGAATCAGCTGTAGGTTTCGCTGAAGCACTAAGACAAGCGAAAGAGATGCATAAATACAAGAACGCAGAGTTTTCAACACAACAGTATAATCCTACAGATGCAATAAGCTAGGTCACAAGGATAGGGATTGTAAAGAAAATCGAATCTGCCATCATTGCGGGATGCAGGGCCATGTTTCGAGAGACTGTTGCAACAAGAAGAAAGGTAATGCGAACAACAGACAATCTGCCAGATCTTTAAACGAGTACGGGGACGTAAGGGCCACCACTCCGTCCGCTCCTTGCCAGACACAGTGATTCCTGTTAGTTCCAGCGAATATCAGACCGGAAATTACTTCATGATAGGTGCTGTATATCGGGGGAGAAACATCAAACTACTTATTGACACAGGAACACAGACCTCATTAATGCGGTGTTGCGTAGATAAACAGGATAAACTGAAACTACCGCTATTAAAAGTGCGAGACTTATACGGAGGAAAACTACTTAACTGTGGAGAAGTTAATGTAGAATTAATTCTTGGTCAAGGCCACAATGAAGGTGAAAATAAAGATAAATACACAGCAAGGGTGCAAGTAGTTTCAAATAACGAAACGCGTTACAACGGTGTACTTGGATTTTATTTCTCGTCCACTAACGAGGCAGAGATATTTGTCACAGAAAGAAAGATCAGACCAGGCCATAGCAACTACAACCTAGGAAATCGTTCTTCAGATCGTACTCAAGGGAGCAGCAATACTGACGTCGTGGGAATGGACCGCCCATACGATGCATCAGTTCAAACCGTCCGAGTCGATGTTCAAATTGATCAGCGTCAGCAAATTCCCAAGGTGCAGGAAAGATATTCTACGTTGAAGTTAAGTCACCCCGATGCAAGGAAGGAACTTTGTTATTAATTGAGCGATCCGAGAAAAGTGAGTTACTGGAAGCAATGCATTGTTATGTTGCTAGAAGTGTAGGTGTCGTTACAATGGTGAGACAGAATGTCGCAAAAGTCCCGGTTACAATAACGAATATGAGCAATGAGGATGTTTGTTTTGCCACGAGGAACGAAAGTTGCTGAAGTGTCGAGCGTAAGTAATAGTGACGTAATACAGGTTCCAGATGAGGTAAAAAATGCTGCAGTTATAAACACAGATTTTTATAACAGTACCACAAAATTGCAACTAGGAGGCGAAGTTAGTAATGAACTGAAGCACAAGATTTAGAAGAAGACAGAACATTTGACAGCTGATGACCAGAAGATTTCAGCACCTGTTTTGTTGGAGTATGCAGATTTATTCCGAGAACGTGCAAATTTACCTGTCACTCATTTAGTTAAGCATCGTATTCAAACAAGGAATGCAGCCCCAATCACACAGAAACCTTAATGAATACCATTCAGTCAAAGAGAGTTGGTAGAAGACGTGGTTAAAGAACAATTAGAAGCTGGAACCAAGAGATCCTTCAGACCCACCGTGGTGATCTCCTGTTGTAATCGTAAAGAAGAAATCAATTTCCGGTGAACCACAGTTCCGTTTTTGTGTTGATTACCGATCTTTGAATGCTGTTACCACACCCGACATTTACCCCTTACCAAATTTAGTGGAAACCTTGGATTATTTGGGCAGATGTATTTTTTCAGTATGTGATTTAACAAGTGGTTATCACCAGTTAACAGTGCATCCAGGTGATCAAGCAAAAACTTCATTTGTAACAGCAACAGGAGTATACAAGTATCTTCGTATGCCATTTGGACTTCGTATCGCTCCAACTACATTTCAACGCCTGATGGATTCAGTTTTACTGAGTGAGTACCAATTTAAGGTTATTCACCGACCTGGTTAACAACATGTGAACGCTGATAAAATGAGTCTAAAAGTCAATGTTTGTATTACAATGAGTCGAGAAGAAGAGTTAAAGGCAGCTCAAGAAGAATATCCATAATGCAAACTATGGGAAAAATATCAACTTTTCTCGAAATAAATGGATTATTGTACAAAATCACTAGTAAAGGAAAGCGCCTAGCTATTCCAGAAAGCATGAAAGAACAAATCATGAGAGAGCAACACGATTCTTTATTATCAGGACATTGTGGTAAAAAAGCAACAAACATTAAAATAGTTAAAATGTTTTGGTGGCCGAGCTGCAAAGTTGACGGTTTCGAGTTTGTTTCACAATGTGATTCCTGAAACAGACGGAATAATGAAAGAAAAAGTAGAGCACCATTGCAAGAACTGCCAGAGACAAGTGAACCATTTGAACGAGTAGGACTAGATGTCATAGGACTGTTGCCTAAGACAAAAGATGGAAACAAATATATATTGACAATGTTAGATCATTTCTCTAGATACCTTCTCATGATACCAGTACCTGATCAGAGTGCTGAGACTATAGCTAAAGTTTTTGTAAAAGAATGGATTCTTAAGTTTGGATCACCATTAAGTATAATTAGTGATCAAGGAACGAATTTTATGAGTGAATTACTTAAACAGACTTGTAAGCTCATGCAAATAAGTCAGTTAAGGACTACACCAGCACACCCTGAAGGAAATGGAAGAGTCGAGCGAGTCCACAGAACTATTATTAAAATGGTTAGCCATTATGTGAGCAGCAAACACGACAATTGGAATGTCTGTTTACCGTACTTGGTAACTTGTTACAATGCCAAAATGCACAGCTCAACTGGCCTAAGTCCATATGAGATGGTCTACTGAAGAATAATGCATTCATCCTTGGACTTTGCACGCTCGGCTGCTGGAATCAGCAATGAACATGTAAGGGATCTAGCACGCAAGCTAAAGGAAGCATGGAGGGGAGTGAAACAGCGAAATCACTAATCCTTTCTTCAGCAAGCAAGACAACACGACCGCCAAGCGGCAGTTTCACAGTATCGAGTTGGAGATCTTGTGTATCTGAGCAATGTGGTGTTAAAGAAGAGAAAAGTCAAAAAGTTTAAGAAGTTTTGGAAAGGACCATATTCAACTTGAAAGTGTTGTCGCCAGTCACTCTTAAGCTCCAACTGCTTTCGTTCCATTGTAATTCGTGTCAATCGTGTAAAGCCATTTTTGGGTAGATTTCCTGTAGTATCACAAGACGACAAGGACCGACCGGGAGTCAGACTTGTTGATCTCAAACCCAGGGAGCGAGAATCGTGAGGTCGCAGTCCAGACTTCGAGGCCGAGGCATCGCCACGTTCCAAGCGATCCTGTTCCAGACACCCCTACAATCTGTGTAAACATGTGTAGTGTGTGTGAGACTGCAATGTTGTGTTTATTTCAGCCATGTGCTTATGTGAGTGTGTTGCGAAAATTTAGTAATGAAGCTATTGCACAAGTGCACAAGTGAAACTAAACCTTTTATTCCACAGGTTACCACAAGAAACTCATTTATTTTATGTTAATTGTTAACTCTAGAATTTTGAATTGACTAACCATGTTAATTTTTATTCTAATGTTTGCTATGATAGCGTATTCTACTAATGCTGTAGTAATAGTACCACAGAATACAGGTGTTTTGTTTGAACATCCAACAACAATTAAATTCTGTAAAGAAGCAAATTGATCAAATTCGTTCTGTTAAGGGTACCGATACAATTTTGGAAATGGGTACATCGTGGTATTACATTGGCAAATTATGAATAAGAGATTTACTGTTTTTTAAAGCTTTTACCACACAAAAATTTAATTAGGCGTAAACGTGCCTGGTTTGATTTTGGAGGGAGTATCCTTCGTACTATATTTGGTAATTTAACTAGTCGAGATCTACTGGAAGTTAAAGGCAAAATATTAGCTCTTGAACAACAGTCCAGTAACGTGTTAAAGAATATGCAAAGAACCATTACTAACCACATAGTTTTCACTGAACAGATGGCAAAGCAATTTATCTCACATTTCGACGTAATTCGTAGTGAAACGAACACATATATCCAGGAACTATTCCAAGGGTTAAATGCTGTGAGTGCACACTTAGATCTAAACAAGATTTTTTTAAGGATTACTGAAAGTTTATCAAATGCTAGAATTGATGCCCTTAATTTATGAACAGCCTTAGAAACTAGTTCAAATGATTTTGTGAGCAGCGTACTAATACATCCAGAACAGTTTTTACAGATCCTACTATCAACTGAGCGGAAGCTAGATGCAACCTATACTATGATTTACCCTGTTAACTCTTACAATTTATATGCTTACTACAAGTTAACCATCACACACACTTTAATGATTGAAGATGAATTAACTGTTATTGTTTCTATTCCCATTTCTAGATCAAAGCATAATTTTGAAATGTATAAGATTTATACTTACCCTCGGAAATGGAGACAGGCAGGTATTCATGTAAAGTACATACTGAATGATTATCTACTGATCAGCAAGGATCGAAGATATTATGTGTCCCTAAATTAAAATGATTTGCATATGTGTAAATTCAGTCATAAGTTAATTTGCCCTGAATTGGCAGTATTCTTAGACAATAGAGTGTACAGCTGCGAGAAAGAATTGTTTATGAATCATTCCCCAAGAGATGATTACCCTAGAATTTTGACGAATCTTTATCATCCATTTCTTAAACGATGTTCTGAAGGTATAATTTTCTCATTTAACTCCACCCATGATGTCACATTTACATGTAAAAATTATAATACGCCTGAGCTACCCTTTACACTCAAACTGAATAATAGTGGATTAATCTTGAATGCCACACATTGTGATTTGTCGTGTGAATTATTTGATATGCCTAGTGTATTGCTAACTACATTTCATGCAACTGGACATTTGCAATTAATGAGGATGTTATCTGTTTATTACAATGATTTATACATATTAACATATGGAAAGCATTCCTTATCAAGTTTTTCTGAAGACAGTAATATAATTAAGGACATCCATGAAAAAGTAATCTCTTCCAATAATGAGTTAAACTTCATTGAAGCAGCAATTAGAATTAAATCCTTCGATTCACCCAGTGATGTTAATGCATACTTGATTGTCAGTATCGCGACATTTATTGCTTTTATTAATTTGTCTTTTGTCAACTGAAAATTTGCTTGGTCAATAGACGCGCGTACAGCTCCAGTGCGACGCAGAGCACATCACTGGCCACCGTCTGCAGTGCACGGTATTAACTAGCGCGGCCTCTGGCGCGAATATGTCTCTTTTCTTAGCTCACCATGGAGCCTTTCGATACGACCGTAATTAGGATGTCAGACACAGTGATGTTGGCTACGCATAGTGTGCTTGTTTTATAATCTGCCTTTGTTAATAAAACTGTTTAAAGCTACTTCTCAGTGTTCGCATATTGCCATACCTCAAGAAACCATCACTTACAAATCCCGACAAATATTTCGTCTAGTTATCGCCTGGAGCAACAACACAAACTACTCCCTTATACACTCCTGGAAATTGAAATAAGAACACCGTGAATTCATTGTCCCAGGAAGGGGAAACTTTATTGACACATTTCTGGGGTCAGATACATCACATGATCACACTGACAGAACCACAGGCACATAGACACAGGCAACAGAGCATGCACAATGTCGGCACTAGTACAGTGTATATCCACCTTTCGCAGCAATGCAGGCTGCTATTCTCCCATGGAGACGATCGTAGAGATGCTGGATGTAGTCCTGTGGAACAGCTTGCCATGCCATTTCCACCTGGCGCCTCAGTTGGACCAGCGTTCGTGCTGGACGTGCAGACCGTGTGAGACGACGCTTCATCCAGTCCCAAACATGCTCAATGGGGGACAGATCCGGAGATCTTGCTGGCCAGGGTAGTTGACTTACACCTTCTAGAGCACGTTGGGTGGCACGGGATACATGCGGACGTGCATTGTCCTGTTGGAACAGCAAGTTCCCTTGCCGGTCTAGGAATGGTAGAACGATGGGTTCGATGACGGTTTGGATGTACCGTGCACTATTCAGTGTCCCCTCGACGATCACCAGTGGTGTACGGCCAGTGTAGGAGATCGCTCCCCACACCATGATGCCGGGTGTTGGCCCTGTGTGCCTCGGTCGTATGCAGTCCTGATTGTGGCGCTCACCTGCACGGCGCCAAACACGCATACGACCATCATTGGCACCAAGGCAGAAGCGACTCTCATCGCTGAAGACGACACGTCTCCATTCGTCCCTCCATTCACGCCTGTCGCGACACCACTGGAGGCGGGCTGCATGATGTTGGGGCGTGAGCGGAAGACGGCCTAACGGTGTGCGGGACCGTAGCCCAGCTTCATGGAGACGGTTGCGAATGGTCCTCGCCGATACCCCAGGAGCAACAGTGTCCCTAATTTGCTGGGAAGTGGCGGTGCGGTCCCCTACGGCACTGCGTAGGATCCTACGGTCTTGGCGTGCATCCGTGCGTCGCTGCGGTCCGGTCCCAGGTCGACGGGCACGTGCACCTTCCGCCGACCACTGGCGACAACATCGATGTACTGTGGAGACCTCACGCCCCACGTGTTGAGCAATTCGGCGGTACGTCCACCCGGCCTCCCGCATGCCCACTATACGCCCTCGCTCAAAGTCCGTCAACTGCACATACGGTTCACGTCCACGCTGTCGCGGCATGCTACCAGTGTTAAAGACTGCGATGGAGCTCCGTATGCCACGGCAAACTGGCTGACACTGACGGCGGCGGTGCACAAATGCTGCGCAGCTAGCGCCATTCGACGGCCAACACCGCGTTTCCTGGTGTGTCCGCTGTGCCGTGCGTGTGATCATTGCTTGTACAGCCCTCTCGCAGTGTCCGGAGCAAGTATGGTGGGTCTGACACACCGGTGTCAATGTGTTCTTTTTTCCATTTCCAGGAGTGTATTTTGTTTGAATAATATCTACTAAGCCAATCCTTATTTGTACACTTTTTACAAAACAATCTAGGTTTATCTAACAGTATCCCGTATTCAAAAATGTCCTTCAATATGCAGCATTTAGTATATTACTTTACTGTCTACTCTATGTTGTCCATTTAATACATTGGTAGCTGAAAGCATAGCGCCAGGAGTGATTATGACATGGCCTTATTACAAGTGTGTGGGTGTGATGAAGTCAGAATTGTGAGAATGCTGATGTCACCAATTTCGGGAATTTGGGCCAGAACACTCACCATAACATCCAAATCCATCAGAAATAAACATGAAATACAAGGTGCATTCAAGTTCTAAGGCCTCCGATTTTTTTCTCCGGACTGGAAAGAGATAGAAACATGCGCATTGTTTTAAAATGAGGCTGCATTCATTGTCAATACGTCCCAGAGATGGCAGCACCATACGACAGATGGAATTTTACCACCAGCGGCGAGAATGAGAACTGTTTTAAATACTTGAAATGGCGACGTTTTCCTTACTTGAACAGCGTGCAATCATTCGTTTTCTAAATTTGTGTGGTGTGAAACCAATTGATATTCATTGACAGTTGAAGGAGACATGTGGTGATGGAGTTATGGATGTGTCGAAAGTGCGTTCGTGGGTGCGACAGTTTAATGAAGGGAGAACATCGTGTGACAACAAACCGAAACAACCTCAGGCTCGCACAAGCCGGTCTGACGACATGATCGAGAAAGTGGAGAGAATTGTTTTGGGGGATCGCCGAATGACTGTTGAACAGATCGCCTCCAGAGTTGGCATTTCTGTGGGTTCTGTGCACACAATCCTGCATGACGACCTGAAAATGCGAAAAGTGTCATCCAGGTGGGTGCCACGAATGCTGACGGACGACCACATGGCTGCCCGTGTGGCATGTTGCCAAGCAATGTTGACGCGCAACGACAGCATGAATGGGACTTTCTTTTCGTCGGTTGTGACAATGGATGAGACGTGGATGCCATTTCTCAATCCAGAAACAAAGCGCCAGTCAGCTCAATGGAAGCACACAGATTCACCGCCACCAAAAACATTTCGGGTAACCACCAGTGCTGAAAAAATGATGGTGTCTATGTTCTGAGACAGCGAGGGCGTAATCCTTACCCATTGCGTTCCAAAGGGCACTACGGTAACAGGTCCATCCTGCGAAAATGTTTTGAAGAACAAATTCCTTCCTGCACTGCAACAAAATCGTCCGGAAGGGCTGCGCGTGTGCTGTTTCACCAAGACAACGCACCCGCACATCGAGCTAACGTTACGCAACAGTTTCTTCGTGATAACAACTTTGAAGTGATTCCTCATGCTCCCTACTCCCCTGACCTGGCTCCTAGTGACTGTTGGCATTTTCCAACAATGGAAGACACTCTCCGTGGCCGCACATTCACCAGCCATTCTGCTATTGCCTCAGCGATTTTCCAGTGGTCAAAACAGACTCCTAAAGAAGCCTTCGCCGCTGCCATGGAATCATGGCGTCAGCGTTGTGAAAAATGTGTACGTCTGCAGGGCGATTACGTCGAGAAGTAACGCCAGTTTCATCGATTTCGGGTGAGTAGTTAATTAGAAAAAAATCGGAGGCCTTAGAACTTGAATGCACCTCGTATATCTATCTCAAAAAGCATATAAAAAATTCTTTTGACGCTCTCGTAAATGATAGTCTGCATTCCTTCCATACTATCAAAGTAAACTTGAACCAAACGAGTATTACATCAAGGAAATAAATACGAGACGGAACAGTTCCTCCTCTGCACACAAAACAGGTCAGGACACTGTTGCAAAAACAACGAAACCCGCATGGCAGATATAAAAGAACGCAATATTTACAAGATATGCGACGATTTACAGATGCTCAAAACTTATCACAGACTACAGTGTGAGATACGAAACTCTGTCTGGAAATTTGGCAGAAAATACAAAGAGATTTTGGTCGTATGAGCAGTGTACCAGTGGGAAGATACGGTAAATACCTTCAATAGCAATCATAATTTTATCGACAACAGCACCATAGATGCATAATTACTAAACACGTTTTTTTTCAGAAATTCTTTTATCACAGAGAATGCAGTAAACTGAACAATTGATATCCCGTCAGGAAGATCACAGTTCGTTGTTATCGACAGGCAGTCATCTAGTGAAACCGAAGCGACATATTTGGTTCCCCAAGGAAGTGTTACAGGCCGCCAGCTGTCCTTAATCGGTATAAACGATTTAGGAGACGATATAAGCACCCTCTTAGATTTTTTGCCGATGACGCTGTCGTTTACCGTCTAATAACTTCACGAGAACATCAAAACGAATTGCAGAATTATTTACACAAGATACCTGCATGGTGCGAAAACTGACATCTGACTCTATGCAATAAAAGTGTGAAGACCTCCACATGAGCATGTACTAAAACTTTTCGATTACACGATAAATCATACAAATCTGAAAAATGCCGATTCAATTAAATACCTAGGGATTACAATTAGGAACAACTTAAATTGCAACCATCATATAGAAAACATGGGGCATGCCAACCAGAGAATATGTTTTATTATCAGACCACTTACAGAATGCAATAAATATACCAAAGAGACTGCCTACACCACTATGTCCATCCTCTCCTGGAGTACTGCGGGCGGCATCCTATCCGTACCAGATAGGACTGACGGCAGACTTCGAAAAAGTTCAAAGAAGGGCAGCTCGTTTCTTATCATCATAAAAAAGGGGAGAAACTGTCACGAATATTATAAGCGAGATGGAGTGGCGATTATTAACATAAAGGCGTTTTTCATTGCGACCATGCTCTTGACAAAATTTCAATCACTAGTTTCCTCCCATAAATGTCAAGCACTTTTTTACTTCCTCCTACGTATGAAGTAACGACCATCGTAATAAAAAAAGAGAAAGCAGAGCTTTCGTGGAGAGACTTAGGTGTTCATTTTCACCCCGTGTTATTCCAGAGTGTAACGTCGACAAATATTCTAAAAGTGGTTCTATGTATTCTCTGTCAAATGTTTATGTGTGAATTGCAGAGTAGTCACGCCATTGTAGATAAAGTTATTCCAGAACGAAGGCGACATAATAATAGATAATGTGAGCTCTATATTCCTTTGTTCGGAAGCAAGTTTTATTCCTTTTGTGCCCAAGTGTGCTACCCTAAGATAAGCTATCAGACTACAGAATTTTTGTTCATACCAACCTAATTCGTTAATTGTTCAACATGACGTTCTATAAATGATAGTCTTTGCATTTGTCTAGCAAATAGGGAATTTTGTTGCTAAGCAGGCTGCGTTTCCGCTATTCGCATCGGCTCGTTTCATAAGTACGCAACACGGTACTCCGTTATTTTCTGAATAAGTGTTGGTCTATAAGACGAACTTCTTTACGCTAAAATTCTATTAGCTTTACAGATCTCCTTTTCCAATATTAACTAATTCGTTTCCTTCTGAAACACATAAACAAAATTTGTGTTGCTCTTACGAAAGTTTAACCGTTGTCACTCAGTATTTTGAGACAGATCGCGTTATCACTTGGGCTCCCCTGAAAATTGACTGAAAATCATCGGAAAAGGTGTTTTAAAATTAAAATTAAACGATTCAAGTTAAAGTTTCAAGACGATTGTTCGTTTTAAAATGGACAGTAGGTACTAGCAACCCCACTTAAAGATATAATCTGACTTTGTTGCTAATAACAGAACTAGTCGTTGAAGACTGTTTTGGCGAGAATTAGGCCTCCAGAACCTCCGAATTATTATGGTACTATTCATATTTGTATTGCAGAAATTATTATGCCCGTCACCATCTTCAACTCCTCCGAAATAACTGGAACAGTATCTTTGCTATTCCTAGTATTGACCACTGATCAGGATTTACAAGCATCGAAAGCGGGAAGAAATGAGACTATTTTGTTATTCTTATAATTTTATGCACACCCTACAGGTTTCTAATGAATAGCGAAGTTGCGTGTTGTGACAAGGCAAATGAGATCGACGGTCATGTCAAATGCCGCACTTATCCCAATTTTGAGCGCTGCTAACACTCATCGCTATGTACTGCGACGCTACTCATTAGCTTTTGCAGTTTCTGCTGGTCCCAATTCTTCTGTGACCCAAATGCGGATCACGGGCAGCAAGGAAGTGCAGCCGCGCATCGAAAAACAATTTGCCGTGAAGCTTAACAGCGTAGCTCTCAGCTTGCTAATTCTGCCAGCGAAATCTAGTTATCAAACAAATTGGAAAAAGCGGTTTTATTAATTTGTCGTACTAGCTCGTATAAATGTTTCAGCGGAAGAAGTTCAGTCTTGCGTCAACTAAGGAGAACAGATGAAGTAGTTTTATCTGTGATTCAAAGGGCGAATATTAATAGCGTAAGTAGAAGTTCTTGCAGTTTGAGAGATCAGAGAATTATTTCTCTCGTGATGTACAACATTTCTAAATATCTCACCTATTACTAATTTCTCGTCTCATGGTGAACTACTGAAGACACTAATTTTACTCGCTCCAGAAGAGACGCACGGTTTCTGTTTTAAGAAGTTACAGAAAGGGAGATAACACAATATGGACAAGACTTCCCAGGTCCTCATACAGGGGAACTATGGTTGAATATTATAAGATAGGCAACTGGAATATTCGAACATTGATAATATTTTTATATTGGACGACCTAAAAAAAAAAAGACCAGTGAGAAAAACTTTACTGTATTCGTGTTTTGGGAGTGTATGAAAGTATATTGAAAGGCAACGACAACTTTTATTCCGAGGAATTCACAGTAATACACGATGGAGGATGGGAGGTAAGAAAGAAAGAATGGCAGTCGTAATAAATTATAAATTAGTAACTAAAGTAATGAACACTTATACCACGTTAGTGATTGGTTTTTGATGTAAAAATTAAATTATAAACGAACAGACTCAGTTACTATGTAACCATGTCTACCAAATTCAAGCCATGTTGAAGAAGAATATTGGAACTACTTATAAAAAGACCTCTAGGTGTGCTATATAAAGACGCCGATGCCTCTCTCCACTCCAAGAAGTTAACGATACTTTTATTTCATTTACTGATAGTTTAAGGAAGAGGATAATGAGAGGTTCAATTAAGAACACTGATAGTTAGTGGAACACAAACTCTACGGTTTAATATTGAACCCATTGGTTACTTGTAACGCTTTGAAATACATTCAGTTTTCGTAATATTCCACATGCCACCATACAACATTAATCGTTTCACAATGAAACCTTAAAGAGAACTGAACATGTAACGAATAATTATAGAAGAAGCAAATTAGCCAATATGTCCGAGCAATATAGACGAGCACATCGTCTGAACCCGACTGCCTGTCTAGCGGTGACTCGGCCACCATGCTAAGTGTGCTCGTGCCAAGTAGCAACAATAAATACTTCTGAATGCATTGTCCGCAGGCAACGATTACTCTGAAGTCTCTCTGCGATGAAGCAGATCGATAATTTTACACCCAAATGTCGTAGAGAATGACAAATTTATCGATTTGAGAGGATGTAGGTCTCTCGTATACTGTTCGAACATAACTCGAGGTAAAGACGATGTAATACTTATGGATTACGTCGACATTCTGGCTGGTCCCCACAAGAAAAATAAAACCATAGGGATATTTGAGTTAGAAAGGGATGAAAAGGCTAAAATGCTACTTGAGTTATGCGATCAAGGTGAAACACTGATTACAGTGTTCAGAATTGGTGATACAAGATGATATATGTGGACAGCACCTGATACCATCAGAAGTTTAGATGTGAACTACATATTTATCAGGCAACATTGCCAAATCAAGCCCAATCAAGCAAAAGTTAAACATAAATAGCAGTGTCGACCGGTCCCAATCCTGAATATTGTCTGCAGCTAAGTTATCATAAAAGGACAAGAAAGCGGGATGTAGGTATACCAAAATACAAAGAAATCAAACATTTCTTCAAGAAGCAGACATATGAAATTACAGTAAAACAATCAAATTACTAGTAATTCCAATAAAACAATCAAATTACTAGTAATTCAAGGACGTTAAGAAACGTGGATTTCCGATATCAAAGTGGATATCGGAAATGGCAATCGATGAAAAATAAAAGTATGATACAATAATCTTCAAAGTAAAATAATTGCAGCAAAAAAATAGACAATTTTCAAAAGCAGAAATGGAAACATAATGACAGATAGTGATTGCATTTGTGTTACCCGATAAGAATAGATAGAAAATCTTCTTAATAACAGAGCAATAACGTATCATAGGGAAGAAATTATGGAAATCTATGCGATAAATAGTTAAATAGTCGTGAAGCGGGTTGCACTGTCACTAATAATAAATTTCAAGAACCACTTCATAGGCTATGGGATAGGAAAACAGTAGACATCGACGACGTATCAGCGTAACTCCTAAATAACGGTTGGTGAAAAACGTGGAGGTTTCCTTAATTAGCGTTATTATAGTTTTCTGCTAAAACAAGAAAATTAAAACAACTGTCCAGGAGAGGAAAAGACAATGTAATGTAATATGCTATCACATGACAATGTTTCTACTATTCCAACATGAGCTGTGTGAGTAAAATATTGAAGAGAATAAAAAGTAGTACATAATACAAGTATTAGATGAAACAGCATCAGTTAGATTTTAGATTAGAATGGAAACTAAAGAACCAATCTCAGCGTTGCAGACGATACTGGAGAGAACACTGGAAGCAAAGAACCAGATCATTACAGTTAATGATGTTCTGAAAAAGGCCTTACAGTTAGTGAACTGGAAACCGCTATTTCATTCTAAGCAGAGAGTGGAACTGGTTACATAGATAGGTCATTGATCTGGAAATTATATAAAATCGGTGCAATCTTATAAATCTTAATATTCAACGGGAGGAAGAGTAGAAGATGAAGGCAAGAGTGCCTTACTTCAATGACACAATAATCAAGGGCAAAATATCAAAAGCAATACACTTTGACGGGAAGTAATCATCAGCGGCCCACCGTAAATATTGTTTAGTGATATGTAAAGATGGCAAAGCACCGGAAGACAAATGTGATGTTGATTTATGTTAAATTAAAATCACTAAGTATTAATAGATGCCAAAACTCATGGTATTGATAAATATCGTTAACAGAGACAGCAAGGTGCTGAGTAATGACATTCAATATTACGCAGTGAATTTAATAATTAATATTTCAAATATTAGCAGAAAAACTATTAAAAATCAACACACATTTTGAGAAAAAATACCTCCAGAAATTAAGGTAATGAAAATAAGTGTTATCTAAATTGATCGTAAGAACTATTATTAAAAAAATATTGGTTTATGGTTTAAGTCAGTTCAGAATTGAAAGGAAGACAGATAAACAAAAGAGTTTCTGTCTTCATTCTTGCACCTTTCAAACTTGCATTGTCTCTAAGAATTTCGCAAAAAAACAAATATTAAAGACTTCATAAAATTGTGCTACACAGCACAAAACCTACTGTTTGCATAGAGGGACAATATGGCGTCTCTATGACGTGGAAGTTACAGAGAGGCACCTTTTTGGCGTGACCTGCCGTCATAGCATCAGAAGTTTTCTGTTGGCTGAACTTGAAACATAATTTCCATATCTGGATTGGCTGAAATGAGCGATGCAAAAACTCTCTTGTTTCAGCAGGCACAAAGGTCGAGAGGGCAGCGGAAAGGCTGACAGTGGGCGGCCGTTGTGGCCGAGCGGTTCTAGGCGCTTCAGTCTGGAACCGTGCGACCGCTACGGTCGCATGTTCGAATCCTGCCTCGAGCATGGATGTATGTGATGTCCTTAGGTTATTTAGGTTTAAGTAGTTCTAAGTTCTAGGGGACTGATGACCTCAGATGTTAAGTACCATAGCGCTCAGCACTCAGAGCCTCTTATTTTTTTTTTTAAAAAAGTCTGACAGTGGGAACCATGGTGGACCATCAGTTGTAGAAAATGAACAAATAAGATATTGTTTGATTGTGAAGTCATCGGTCAACCTACAATGCGGTTGGTATTTGTGTTGGAAGTAATTAAAATGTAAGCTACTCACAGTTACAAAATTCTTGTGCAACGTGTCAAGTGTCGGTTGAACTGTGATGCGCTTAAACGACAGGAACGCTATTTAATAATGGAATTCCTTAAAAAAGTTAAACTGTGTGCTCTTTGCTGCAAATGGAGAAGTTAAAGGTTTCCTCCATTATCACGATTACATCGCCGCTTCTGCAACTTCCGTCTGAGTTCACAACTGAGTGCATCCACTGCAGCGAAAGGGATATCTTTGAAACCGCAAGATAAACCGCGAGATGTGACGTATTTGCACATCTCCACCGGCAACGTCGGGTATACAGTCACGCTGTTACAATTAGAGGCCAGGGCACGTCTTGCCAACACAAGGAGAGTAGTACATTGTTATAACTTTAGGCTAATCTGTGGCACTGTCTAGTAGAGAAAAACAAAATAATACTTCAAAACATGGTCATAGTTTTGTAGAAAGGAGTGACACAAGGAGAGTAAAGATTTGGTTATGGCAGAGCTGTGGGTTGTTAAAATTACATCTGTTACGTGTTACAATTAGATAAGAATCGAAATAATACACTGATTATGGTTTATAATTGTGGTGTCACCGCCAGACACCACACTTGCTAGGTGGTAGCTTTAAATCGGCCGCGGTCCATTAGTACATGTCGGACCCGCGTCTCGCCACTGTTAGTGATCTCAGACCGAGCGCCACCACACGGCAGGTCTCGAGAGACGGACTAGCACTCGCCCCAGTTGTACGGACGACTTAGCTAGCGATGCACACTGACGAAGCCTCGCTCATTTGCAGAGCAGATAGTTAGAATAGCCTTCAGCTAAGTCAATGGCTACGACCTAGCAAGGCGCCATAGCAATTGATACACTCCTGGAAATGGAAAAAAGAACACATTGACACCGGTGTGTCAGACCCACCATACTTGCTCCGGACACTGCGAGAGGGCTGTACAAGCAATGATCACACGCACTGCACAGCGGACACACCAGGAACCGCGGTGTTGGCCGTCGAATGGCGCTAGCTGCGCAGCATTTGTGCACCGCCGCCGTCAGTGTCAGTCAGTTTGCCGAGGCATACGGAGCTCCATCGCAGTCTTTAACACTGGTAGCATGCCGCGACAGCGTGGACGTGAACCGTATGTGCAGTTGACGGACTTTGAGCGAGGGCGTATAGTGGGCATGCGGGAGGCCGGGTGGACGTACCGCCGAATTGCTCAACACGTGGGGCGTGAGGTCTCCACAGTACATCGATGTTGTCGCCAGTGGTCGGCGGAAGGTGCACGTGCCCGTCGACCTGGGACCGGACCGCAGCGACGCACGGATGCACGCCAAGACCGTAGGATCCTACGCAGTGCCGTATGGGACCGCACCGCCACTTCCCAGCAAATTAGGGACACTGTTGCTCCTGGGGTATCGGCGAGGACCATTCGCAACCGTCCCCATGAAGCTGGGCTACGGTCCCGCACACCGTTAGGCCGTCTTCCGCTCACGCCCCAACATCGTGCAGCCCGCCTCCAGTGGTGTTGCGACAGGCGTGAATGGAGGGACGAATGGAGACGTGTCGTCTTCAGCGATGAGAGTCGCTTCTGCCTTGGTGCCAAGGGAACTTGCTGATCCAACAGGACAATGCACGTCCGCATGTATCCCGTGCCACCCATCGTGCTCTAGAAGGTGTAAGTCAACTACCCTGGCCAGCAATATCTCCGGATCTGTCCCCCATCGAGCATGTTTGGGACTGGATGAAGCGTCGTCTCACGCGGTCTGCACGTCCAGCACGAACGCTGCTCCAACTGAGGCGCCAGGTGGAAATGGCATGGCAAGCCGTTCCACAGGACTACATCCAGCATCTCTACGATCGTCTCCATGGGAGAATAGCAGCCTGCATTGCTGCGAAAGGTGGATATACACTGTACTAGTGCCGACATTGTGCATGCTCTGTTGCCTGTGTCTATGTGCCTGTGGTTCTGTCAGTGTGATCATGTGATGTATCTGACCACAGGAATGTGTCAATAAAGTTTCCCCTTCCTGGGACAATGAATTCACGGTGTTCTTATTTCAATTTCCAGGAGTGTAGTTATCGTATGAAGCATGTCTCATCAAGAACGATGTATACAAATGATGGATTAAAGTTAAGTATCCCAGAAGCTACGTACTTTTCTTTATGGCATTCATTACGTATCTTGTTTCAGACCTCACGCCATCCTGCGTGAGCTTATAGCGTGCATTTCGGCCTTCTCTAGCAATATAACAATAATAATATATGCGATAGATATAGTCTTAATAATATAAACAGATATATTACTCACATCACCACTGACTTCCTCAGAAATAGTATTTTGTTTTCATATTTTTTATTTGCACATTGAAATAGTGTTTTTGTTTTTGCTGTGTGTTCTTTGCAATTATTAATTTCTGGACGCCATGTTTGTTCCCTCAGTTTTAACAAAGTGTGATGGTGTATGTTATGTACTAAGACAGACCGAGGTGCCTATGAGACTGGAGGTATTTTATTTTAGTTATTGTACTTCCTCGTTTGTATTTGGTTCTTGCTTTTGTAGCGACATGTCGTCGTCATCCATAATCATCAGCTGTGTGTGGTCGTCACGCAGTCAAATGAACTGCGCGCGCTGCCACAGATGATGCTATAGCGACAGTGTTTTGTTTTTTTCTTTGCCTTCCTTTCATTCTCTGTGTAACTGTATATAGTTACAACTTAGGTCTACTACTTCGCAGGACGATGTTACCTCATATAAGACGTCTTCTCACTAACGTAACATATTGTTCCGAATTAATCGAGAGTGGGTTATTTGCACATGCACTGATAGCTTCAAGGAGCACGATTAACAGGGTCTAGCAGCCCTGACCTCAGCTACACCCGACATTTGGTGATCCTGACGTTATTCAATTAATACGAAAGGGAGTCGTTTGCAAGAGTCAGAACATCTACATCTACAAGGTTACTCTGCAGTTCACACTTAAGTGCCTGGCAGAGGGTTCATCGAACCATTAAAGAAGTCAGATTAGCCGCATGCTTCCCACAATTCTGGTCACATAGTCCAGTGCCATGGTTCGTCTAGTGGAGGTAAGTTTTCATTAAATAGGAAATGCCAATCACGTTTTCGTTGCTAGTGAGCCAGCTAGACCATCAATTTGCTGCAGAAGTACAGGATATAACAACAGCCGCTCTGGGGGAGGAATCTTATAAGAAACTAAAAACTTAGATCATCTGAAGAGTAGCCGCTTCAGTGAAAACTGTATGCAACACGCGGTCACACAAGACTACATCGGGCATTGTAAGCTCTCCCAGTACCTTCAGCACTTGTGGAGCAAAGAGGACGTTGGTACTGTTCCGACAACCTCCGTGTACAATATGGAGCAACCACCAGGTTAAGGTGATCATAGCATCTCAAACGGAACTGTCACTGGACACCATTGTGCGTCTTGCAGGACGCATGCAAGAGACTAACACCCATACATAAGTTAGTGTCTCTCAACGGCAACTACAAACTTGAACTGTCTGATTACGTTAGTACAGCCAATACGCACAACCCACTAAGGACGATACGAGCATTTCCCTGCACGTTTCAGAAGTGACGGTCCGCTTCCACCAGAGGGGCAAATTAAGCGACACGTCCTCTTCATCCGCCGTCACTACCGTGCATGGTCGTCTTGCATTCAACTGAAATTTCGCGCGTCGTCACAGGTGATGTCACAGCGAAAATGTCTTTACTCTTTGCCTTTCTTTCATTATCCGTTTATTTTCCCATAGCTGATACTTCATCTCTACTACTTATTTTCCATTAGCCTCCCCAGAGTGCTAAGGACGACATTACGCTCATGTAAGACGTCTTCACGTTAATGTAACGAGTTGAATACGATTCTTTTACTCTTCGATAAATAACATTACTGTTCCGAGTTAATCAATAGATTATTTTCATGTGCTCTGACGGTTTGAAGAGGCACACTAAATAAATTCGAGCAGCTCTAATCTCAGCTCCACGCGACACTTCAGTCAACACTTCCACAGAACTATGAACCACACTCTGAAATAACGTTTCGCTTCTCTGTACTAGAAAGTACCACAGACAATTCCAGAGTTGTAATACAACTCATACATGCTATCTATATTAATTCAGCTGATGATGCAGGTTCAAACCTTCTAAATGCGTTGTGGAAATAAATAATTTGTAACAGCGAATTTGTTTCATTCGTTATATGTTGCAGATTTCTCTCATGCACGTTATGTCCAATTTTTAGTGTGCAGTTGATGTATATTTAAGAAAATTCAACACATTATAAATGCAGAAAAAGTCAATTCACTGGTTTTACTCTTTTTTCAGATACCTCAGAAAATAGTGTGATTACAGTGATGAAAATACTGACGGTTGCCCTTACAAAGAATAAAAAAAAGATAAACAGCAATGGCAAAATTGTTAGTAGTAGGAAAAATTAGGCAGCAGATCATTGCAAAACTTTCTCACCGAAGGTCGCAAGTTATATGGGTAAAATAACTTTTCTGTTTAGAAAAATATTTTTTTTTTTTTAGATAGCAAATGCAGTTTGGAAATTCAAAAGGTGTTGGCCTCTGAGAAAACTGAGTACCAGAAGAAAGGAAATGTTACAACATTCTGATGTGAAGTGGTGTAAAACGCCACATTCAGATTTCCCTATTAATTCACTTTATGTCATCCTATAACCAAAAACAGAACTTAGGTATTTTGTATCCCTCTACGCAAGGAAAGTGTGCACCTACGTTACAAAGTGAAATAGATTTAGACTATAATTATATCAGCTGAATAAAAGGCACAGCTGTTGCTGTTTGGTTAAGATATGGCAAAGGGTGACAATACATATAGTCATCAGGTATCGTAATGAAGCTTTTCAGTTGAAACATTCAGTTTTAAAAGATTCCTTTAAACCCTTAAAGCTTTTCGTTGTTATAGACTTAATGTGGCTCCACTAATGGGATATGTGACAAAAATGGAAAAATTTCAATAATCATTATAATTAATAAAGCTTCTCTATTTCTCCGAGGATAAAATACCTAACAGCATCACGAAATTGCTTTCAGAGGTGTCGTTCTACACTTGTTCCCCCCCAATTAACTGATAGAGTTTAAAAGAATTTTTCAACCCATGTGCAAAACTTGCAAGCGAACCGTAAAGTAAAACCATCATAGAGACATCACGGTTTGTAACTTAATATTACATTCACAACACTGAAGCGTTCCAGAATAGCTCTATATTCATAGCCCATAAGCATTTCCTTTCAGTAGAACCTGGTAATACCCACCTTGCGTCTTCTGCGATAACTCAATTTTCTGTTTCCTCGAATAAAAAGATTTGTCTTCAGATTTTTCCATATTCTTCTCGAGCTGACAGCTTTGTTGTTTTAAGACACTTTAAAGAGAAGTCTCCAATAAGCCAAATTGCTAGGACACAATTAACGCTTGTAGGGTAACGCCTTCCTCTTCTGTTGTTAATGAACATGCTATTAATACTTCCTTTGTCCTATTACTCAGATTTCTCAGAGGCTAACAACTTTTTAATTTAAAGCGTGCATTTGCTATCATAAAAATTAAGCTTCCTAAAGAGAAAACGTATTTTTACCTCGTGAAACGTGAGTAGCAGTAGAAAAGAAGTATTAATAGCATGCCCATTAACAGAAGAGGAAAGCGTGCTTCTTCAAGCCGTCAGCGCGTCTGAAAATATCTACTCTCGATTATCTTGGAACAATATTCATCGAAGAGTAAAACAATCGTATTCAACCTGTTGCATTAATGAGAAGACGTCTTACATTAGCGTAATATCGTCCGTAACACTCTGGGGAGGCTAACGGAAAATAAGTAGAAGAGCTAAGGTTGTAACTATGCAAAATTACACAGATAATGAAAGAAAGACAAAGAATAAAGACATTGTCGCTGTGACACCACCTGTGACTACGTTCGCAATTTCACTTGACTGTAAGACGACCACACACGGCAGTGACGGCGGTTGACGATAATGTGTTCCTTAATCTGCCCCTGTGGCGGAAGCGGAGCGCACTTCTGAAGCGTGCAGGGAAACGCACTTGCCGTCTAGAGTGGGTTGTGCGTACTGGCTGTACGAACTTAAACGGACAGTTTAATTTTGTACTTCCGCTTGAGCTTGAGGTCGTGGCTGCTGCTACGGTAGTGGGACGAAAGGAGGGTGCTGTCGTCTTGAAACATCGGCTTATGATACGTCCTGAAAGATGACGCGATCCTTGGAGACAGACGTGGTCCTGCCGTTGACGGGAACGTCTACTGGACGAGCTCACTCAGGGTGGGCCCGCGTACGGAGATTGCAGATAAGGCTTCATAGCGTCTGTACATAGCATCAAGTATGAACACTGCCCAAATCGTGATGCACGTGGGTGGTGTGCTACGTCCAGAACTTGATGCAAACGATGAGCTCACGCAACTGACGTAAAAAAATTGGCTGGGCTTGCATGGTAGACTGGAGAGAATTAGGATCGACGAATTCGCTCGAAGACATATGTGCTCGCCGAAAACCAGTTGTAGGCATTTCGCAACCCAAGTAACACAATCGACAAGGTCGTATCATGGCATATAAGAGCTGTTTTGAGTAAACGATGCCGTCGCTCTATCAGACCATTGTGACGGACATACTCGCAGTAAATTGCAAGCTTGGAGAATAACTTTGACTCAAACTGCCTGCCGCGATCTGTTGTCACGTGCAGTGGGCAACCAAATCCTGACAACCTTCTGAGCAGAAAGGCGGGGGCTAATGATTCTTGGGATATGCTGTCCAATAGTACCACCTCCAGCCATCGGCTGGAACGCTCTCTGATAGTCAAATGTATCATTGGCCTTGTAATTGAGGCAACAAATCCACAACGTCTACGTGTACAGGTATAAACGTCAGGCGATATCTGGAAATTTTCCCACCGTTGGATCTACGTGGCTATGTTGCCATGGCATTCACATGCGCGTCTGCTTGCGACAGTCCTTTTCCATTCATACAATTCTCAGTCAAAGATACAATACTTGCATTGTCATGGCGACATATTACGGGAATGAAAGTCTAGTGATTGCTTCGAACCATCTCTCCTTGTTGCAGTATTGCACCTATAGTTCTTAGCCTTCCATCAACTGCCATCGTTAAGGGTGCGACGTATTTAGGATGCGGCAGAAGTGCAGCATCTGTCATGATTTGTTCAGCAGCTTCGGAGGCGGAATTCATTGCCCGAGTCCACTGTACCGGGCAGTTTCAATCAATCTTAGTGCAGTTCTGCTATTCACGATAGCTGCCGACGATAAAATTTAGCACCCTGAGGAACCGACAAAACTCATTGACGATCCTTGGCTTCCGAATTCAAAAATGGTTCAAATGGCTCTGAGCACTATGCGACTTAACTTCTGAGGTCATCAGTCGCCTAGAACTTAGAACTAATTAAACCTAACTAACCTAAGGACATCACACACATCCATGCCCGAGGCAGGATTCGAACCTGCGACCGTATCCGAATTCGTGGAATAGCTTCAACCTTGTCCAGTAGGAAGCGGGAACATGCAGAAGATACAGTGACAAAGAAAATCAACTTCAGGTTGCCTGAATATACATCCAACTGTGTTCAGAACCACACCATATTGTTCCAAGCATTTGAACACAGCTCCAAGGTGTTACAGATGCTCTTCTTCAGTTTACAAAAGGATCAAAATGTCATCAAGATAGGTCACGCAGAAGGTTAAGCCCCAAAGGACATTGTTAATAAATCTTTGCCAAGTCTGAGCCATGTTGCATAGACCAAAGGTAATAAACATTCAAGCAATCAGAATGGTTCAAATGGCTCGAGGCACTATGGGACTTAACTTCTGAGGTCATCAGGCCTCTAGACTTAGAACTACTTGAAACTAAGTAACCTAAGGACATCACACACATCCAAGCCCGAGGCAGGATTCGAACCTGTGACCGTAGCAGCAGCGCGGTTCCGGACTGAAGCGACTAGAACCACTCGGCCACAGCGGCCGGCAAGCAGAATGGTGTAGTGATTGTTGTTTTCGGTATATCTTCCTTCACCATTAGTATTTGGTATAATACTCGGCGGAATCCAGGACGCTAAAGGTCGTTGCACCGTGCGGAGCATGATTGCAGTCTCGCAACAATAGGACTGGGTAACGGTCTGGAATGGTTATTGCATTAATCGCTCTAGAATGACCTGGTGGACGTCGTGCTCCGTTCTTCTTAGGAACCAGGTACAGTGGAGACGACCATGGACGTCGCGAGAGCCGGATAATGCCTTCCTTTAACAAGGTGGTCTTAGCTTTTGGCAGGTTATCCGGCGCCTAGATGACTACATGACACTGGGGGGGGGGGGGGCGTTCGTGGTTTTCATAAGATATTTGTTGTATTTCAGAGTTCCAGGAGACCTTTTCAAAGCAGGAAATTGGCATAATATGGAAGAGTACTTATATTCCTGCTTTGCACTAGTTTGGCACTGTGTACAGCCATGCTGCAGTGGAACCCAGGCCAGCCACTTTGTCCCCGAGTCAGGAATTCTCCACGTCTAGCATTAGCAGACAGAAAGGCAGGAAATCCGATCTGACGATTGGCTCCCAAACGTCCGTGATGGTAAAGTCCCAGATCAGTGTGCTGCATAGTCCCAGTCCAATTCTATACGCTCTTCGGTATGTCAGTACTGAAGAATTGTTGGTAGCGGACAACTGTGCGCTGAAGTCCGCATCATCTTTATGAGACATTTTATGTCAGATCCTGTGATACTTCCTGGTATATGCCTGTGTCTAAAAACATGGACTCGTGCACTTCCATGCCTATTCGCCAGACTTTCGATGACACAGCATACCGACTGTTCTGTATTAGGGAATGAAAGGTTATTCGAGGATTGGCTCCTGGATCTACGACATTAGTAACTTTTGTCCATGCCCGCACTTGTCGACATAGTAGTTTGCTGAGCAGCTTGCAAAGGGCGTCTGTCTACCTCCTCGATCTATGCGTGTAACTGCTGCTGCTGCTGCCACTGTATTGCTGCATGGTTCAGTCGCGACCACAGAGCATAGAAGTGAATGGAGTGGCCCACTGAGGTGCTGGTCGCTCCACCCAAAACGTATCGCATGGCACACGGGGAGTGAAATTTCATATCATCCGATTTGCCTTTAAAAAATTTGTCTAAAATTAGTCTTTAATGTTTTAATTATTGACTTAATCTCCCCCTTGTCAGTGTCATCGAGTATTTCAGAAAACAGTTTCGGAAAGCTTTTTTCGAAGAGAGTTATGTGATTCCCTGTAGGAACTATGCTTCTGTTTAGCTCACTCACGTCCATGAAGTGGTTATTAAAAACAGTACATACACGTATACGACTTGTCAGCAACTGAAACATTTCTACTACGCACGACTTTACATCCTCAACCTGCCGCCGATGACCATACACTTCCTTCGGGACTGTGCAATGGTTTTAAGTGTATCCTGAAAATTAGCTATTCTATTTACGTACCAAATCTTCCTAATAACATTTTAAGCACCTTACAATACTGTTTCTAATGGGCAGCTGCAGTTCGATTGTGACTGCTTCTAACATTTTGATATAATTCCCATTTCGTTCTACATAATATTCTTATCCCACTAGTCAGCCACCCAGGCTGCCTGTAGGTGCTAGTAACGCGTTTTGAACATTCTAATGGAAAGCAACTTTCATAGACCAAGAGAAATGTGTTGAATAAAGCATTATAAATGCCGTATAGGTTATCAGCACTATAGACATAAACTCTTGTTCCTTAATGAGGCTAAAAAAAGGAGTGTATTGCAGCTGGATTAGATTTTCTAAATAGTTTATAATTATATTTAACTTTCAGCGTCAAAATTTGTGCATCATGGTTTGAAAGGCCATCCACTTTTTTGTTAACAGAATGTCATTCTAGTAATAAAAACAGAACAAAAATGTTGTTTGTGATTGTGCTGCTGTTCTCCTGCACTGTCTTTGGAAAGAACATAGCCTGCATCAGCTGATTTGAATTAAAGAGATCTCCTTCTTGCACACTCACTTACACAAGTAATAGTGAAGTCACCACATAAAAGTAATTTCTTGCACTTTCTATATCACGAGCAGTAATGTTCTGAAATCAGAGTGAGGGGACCTGTAAATAACAACAATTATAAGTTTAGTTCCACTAAATTCAGGCACACCTGCACAACATTCAAACACCTGTTCCATGTAGTACTTCGAAACATCAATCGAATCAAATGGGAAGTGTGTCCAGCAGAGTTCAAGGCGTCATAAAGGGAGAGTCCATTAACAGGTCTCCGCATACTTTTTATCAGATGGGGTATGTCTCTAACTAAAGACGTGGTAAAAGATGTTAATACAAAGCGGATAAACAGTGCTGCATTTAGCTGAGTAACGGAAAAGTTTCATAGCATATAACTGTAATACCAGAAATTATTCGTGATAATCAACCAAAAGAGGCAATGAAATAACAACCGGGAATCTACTGTTCTTACTTAATGTAAATTTAATGCAAAATGTAAATTATTGTTAGAAACGTATTCAGTTTGTAAGAAATGTGCAACGAAAATTCTGTGTCCCGGACTGAAGGTGATTTTTTTGCACGCTCCACTGTCTGACTCATCGCAGTAAGCAGTAACTGAAGTTAATATCCTTCATTTGCGAATTGAAGAGTAGGTATTTTCAAGAGTATCACTGCTATTGAATAGTTTAAACGCTTCAGTAAGGAATTACAGAAAATAATGAGCCTGTTGGATTTCGTTTGTGAGGGGTCTTATCTCGATTAATAACACAGATTAAACTGAAGAGAAAATTGATAATTCAAAATCTTTAATTGATCCTAGAAGCACGATTCCGCGCTTGTCGAAGACGGGAATCCGTATTTCGAAGAAACGGTTCTTATCCACCTTCCGCAAGGGTTCTTCTCTTCAAGATAACGAGCGCTCCCTGAAGCAGAGCTTTTGTGCTGACTTTTATTGATAAACTTTCGGATCGTTCCAAGTGGGGAGCTGTATTTCAGTTCTCTTATAGCAGCACATAACAAGTATATTGCAGTACCTAGATAGAGCCGCACATTTTAAAACTACGTACGCAGGTGTGTGACATCGTTACCCCGATGGCAATGACTTGTTTTTCCGGGTATGGATGGCGAACTAACGAGCGGCCGCCACTCAATGGACGACGCTCTGAGAAAACAAGAAAATACCTATTGTGTTCCTCCTCCTTTGTCCAGGCGCTATTGAGTTTCCTCAGACCTTTCTTCACGTGAGTCAATGTCTCCCTCAAGTTACAGGTCACGACCCAAAACACACGCACTGTATAGATAGAAAGAAACTGAAACAATGTGCACAAGGAGATTGTTTCAGGATTTTATAAAAGTACTGTCCCTTGCATAATGTAATTCAGTACGTGAAACATATTTCACCAGTATCGGTAAATAGCGATTTTGCAAACATTGGCACATAGCGTATCTGTGAAACAGGAGAAATATTACTGAAAGAGTACAATAATTGCTGAGTGAATGTACCGACGTTCTAAAATAAATTTCCTGTTAAACAGCTTCAGCTTCCTGATAGATGAATAATCAAAGCACAGGCAGAAGTCAGGCTCCATTGGCAGAAACTTTTCACTATATATTCACGAGGTTTTACATTGCTCCGCTGCTCCGAGCTACATACAAAGAAAATACATTCATATAAATAAACCGTTGCAAGTTTCTAACAACAAGTATTTATTTGCCCAATATAGTTCCATGAACCCATTCTTTTTAGTGTGCTCATTGTATTCTTGGATTGTATGAAGCTCTTCCCTCAATAAACGTTACGTGTCAATTGTAGGATTGTGACGTTTGGTCCCAACTACATGTACACTCAGGTCATGTAATTAGTTTGTGCCATGTACCATGCGAAATTTGTATGTTATATAGCAAAATAATGAACACACTCGTTAAGACAGCTTGAGTCTATTGAAATGTTTTCCAAGTCTTAAAATCATAGTGCAGCAAAGCAACGCTGAAGGTAAGCTATTCGGAAAATCTACAATAAGCACCCTTGTTTCCCATACCGTGTCATTGTCAACAGCGAAATGTGGAAAATCACACTATCGCGGAAACATTTACTCCACTCGTAGTTACGGGAACTGTTCGAACATTGCTGGGACATCAGGTATGCGAAATAATGAAATCACTTTTTTCCAGTCATTACACAGTTTCAAGAAGAACTGACTTGACGGCTTTCAGTATGGACAACAAGCTCTTCGGTTTCTTGCTGAATGAAAAGGGATGAATCAACAGGTAGAGATAACGAACGATTGCTATTAGACTCTGTACATGCCATTAATCAAAATAACGATATAAGAGAAGAACTGTTGTTCACCAGATATTTGACCACCGATCGAAAGACTCTTCTACGCATACTAACAGGGACATCGTTTAAAAACGCATCTTAACAACCACTCTTACAAGTGTAGCAGCATCCATGATGATTAGACAGTGTAGATTTATAGCCCATTTAAAATCCGCTTTACCTGATATCACGGTAGCACCTCGTTCCTAAGAATCATCCTACATCATTAATGCTATTAATAAGATAAAAGCGCTTTTTTGAACGACTGTCTTTTCCGGAAACACTGTCAATAAAATGATAGGGAATTATTCGAGACAGATTGAAATAAGTCATTGTGAATCGACTTTACAAGAAACGTGACAAGTAAGACTTAAATAATTATCGTCCAGTTTCCTTACTGATGTTTTTTTCCGAAGTATGCCTAAAACTAACATACTCAAGAGTAGTACAAGGTTTAACTGGAAACTATTCCTCTCCTGAGCCAACCTCTTCATCTCGGAGTAGCACTGGCAGTCTACGTCCACAATTATTTGCTCGATGTATTCCTATTTATGTCTTCCTCTACAACCTTTACCCTCTACAGCTCGTTATAGTACTAAGGAAGGTATTCCCTGATATCTTAACAGATGTCCTATCATCCTGTCCTTCCTTGTCAGAGGTTTCCGCATATTCCTTTCATCTTCAGCTCTGCGTAGAATCTCCTCATTCCTTACCTTATTAGTCTACCTAATTCTCAACATTCTTCTGTAGCACCACATCTCAAATGTTCCGATTTCTCCCACAGTCCATGTTTCACTGCCGTTCAATGTTGTGCTCCAAATGTACATCCTCAGAAATTTGTTCCTCAATTTAAGGTGCATCTCTGACACTAGTAGACTTCTCTTAGGCATGGATGCCTTTTTTGCCAGTACTAATCTTCTTTTGAAGTCCTCCATGTTTCGTTCGTCATGGGTTATTCTACTGCCTTGGAGGCCTGGGGAGGGGGTGGGGAGATTAGCTGGCTGGGTTGCGGACAGGAAGGGCATCCGGCGACCCCTTAAACTAACCTTGCCAATCCGTTCCTAGGAATGTTGACCCATTGCAAATTTGGAAATAAGACAACAGTTTGGATTTCAGAATGGTTGTTTGACCTACACATTCAGTCACTTATTATTACAAACCTTAAATAATAATACTTTGTGATCTTTCCAATGCGCTAGTTTCTATTGATCACGTCACGCTCTTCGAAAAATTAAGTTTTATGGAATTGATGACTTTACAAAAAATTGGTTTGAATTATAGTTAACAAACACAGCGTAATAATTTTTGCTTCATAATTCAAACAATTTTGGAAGGATGGAATATTTTAGTGGCTGGACACACCCTACACAGACTGAAACAGAGAGTAAAGCACCCAGACGACATGGTCTGATGTCAGTGTAACTTTTTATGCATACACAGCAACAGGTGGTTGGTAAACAATTACAGATGCAGTTCTCTGAGACATGTAGAATAATCACTAGAATGCATTAGTGTTGTTCGTGTTTACTTTTGTTGTCAGGCCTGGTAGGGTATACAAGAGGCGCGAACAGTGGTCACTGTGAAGTACATGGAGATGGTGTGTACTCTTGTGAGAGCATTATCAGCACCTGACAAAGGGGCCTTATTTTGGATCTTCATTGGGCCGGCAGGTGGAACTGTGCAGTATCCAGATTTGTGGGCCATTCAGATGCGGCAGTGGCCACATGGAAACCTGAGGGCAGGCATGCTCGTCGTCAAGGTTCTGGTCGACTCCTCTGGCCCCCACTAGTGAGGGTCGCCGTATTATGTACCAAGCACATTTTAACCCCTCCACATCTGCACCTGCAATCTGAGCACAAGTAATGGACTCCCTGAGGACTCTGTGTCACTCTGCACCATTTATCAGAGGCTATCAGCAGCCAGGCTAGGGAATTACCGCTCCATGCATAGACTGCTCTTACCACCACGATACAAGTGGCTGCGCCTGGAGTGGTGCCGTGACAGGGAAGCATGGATTTCTGATAAAATGGCGTCGCACTGTGCTCAGTGACGGGCAGTGGTTCTGCATTACCCCGGATGAGCCTCGTCGGCGAGCATGGATTTCACTCTTCTAATGTTTTAGAAAGGCACATTAGTGTTACTCCTGGCGTCATCGTGTATGACTTCATGCCACGACTGGTAGTGATTGAGGATACTCTAATGGCACAGCACTAGGTCACGGACATCTAGCGTCCTCGCTCTCATGCGACTGTATCGTCAACAGGACAATTCTCATCCACACGTGGCATGTGCGTCTGTTAACTGTGAGCTTGATGTTGGAGTAATTCCATTGCCAATAAGAGTCCCAGCTCTGTCGCCTGTAGAACATATGTAGGACCAGGTCAGACGCCAGCTCTGTCCCTGTGGCAGTATCCTACTGCACCAGTTTGCCTGAGAGTGGACGCAACAGCTGCCTAACCGAATCAGTGCATGGGCCAGGCCAGAGGGAATGCAACTCACACTGGTGAGTGGGCTTACAGAGCCAAATTATTTGTAAATTTGACTCCATTTTGTAAGCACTGAGATAATATCACACTCTTTCAACCCGTAAAGTTTCACTTGGATTCTTTCACCCCTTCTGGACGTATTTATTTTTTTGTCAGGCAATGCATGTGAGTGATCATTCATGAAGCGGAATTGGTTCTTCTTGCAGACAATACTAGTGTTATTATAAATCCCATAAGAGAGGTAGTAACAGAATGTGGTTCTCTGACAATGGTCTCATCATTAAATTTGAGAAAACATAGTATATTCAGTTCTGTACATCAGATAGGGTCTTACCAACATTTGATACAGCACGTGAACAGTAAACAGTAAGCAGGGTAGAATGCTACAAATCTTCGAGTGTAAAGATGGATGAAAACTTTAACCGGAAGAAGCATTTATTTACCAGTTCAAACAATCCGGTTCAGGTACTTTTGTTCTTTGTACAGTTTCTTGTACTGGAAGCAAACGAATCAGCCTCCTGACATATTTGCATATTTACTCTAAATAATGTCTTATGGATTAATTTTTTGAATGAATCACTGTTTAGAAAGAAAGTACCGATAGCGCAAAAGTGAGCACTAAGAATAATATGTGGCACTCACCTGCAGTCATCCTGCAGGTACCTCTTCAAGGACTGTGCCTTTTTAAGTGCACCTTCACAGTATATGTACTCGCTAGTGAAATTCATCATAGTAATCCAACGGCATTTTAGAATAGTACTGATGTTCATGTCTAAAACACCAGAAGAAAAGAAATTATCTTCATTGCCCATTATTCAAGCTGTCCGTGGCTCAGAAAAGACTTTGGTATGCAACAACAAACATTTTTATCATTTTTCCAAAATATAAAATATTTGACAAGTGGCAAAGCAAGTGTTAAATCTTATCTAAAAGCATTTTTTTTGACAATTCCTTCTATTCCACAGATGAATTATGTGAAACGTACAAGCCTGCAAGAGAAACAACCTAATTTTAAATATAGTTGCATCAGTAGGCTTAAAAATAATATGTTCGTTAATATCAGAATTAATTATGTAAACTTGTTCTGTAAACTGACTCGTTCCACATGATTTCGATAAAAATAATGTTCAAATGTTCGATGGAACATGCAGCTAACTAACTGACAGATAATTCTGAGCTCTTCTTCTACGCGTCAAGTTGAGGTAGCTATCAAGACGCAAAGTGTCTGCGAAGTTCCTACAAATTGTTGAAGCACACGAACTACACAGTCCTCACGTTTCCAACCTCTCAGGTATATTTGAGAAATTTAATGAGGCCTATCAAAATTTGCAGGGAGTCGAAATGAATTTCATTAAGGGCAAAAAACAGGCCCAAAGCTGGAGCTGTACATCAATAACTTATGTCGACACATAAGTTTGGATTATTCATTCTTTTCAACAAAATCTTCCCCATCACGACTTTATTATTATGCGTCTGTAATTTACTAATTTTGAATTATTCAGCAGATTGAAGTACTACTTTTTAACAACGTTCAGCATTAATGATAATTTGTTAAAAATATCGAATTTTTCGAAAATATGTTAAGTATTATGAGGGCTATGGGTTAGTTAAAATAGCTTTGAGACACCTCACTGAGACTATTAAGTAAATGTTCTTGAACACATTTTAATTTACTGTATCTTAATGTAAAATTATTATTTAAAAACCTTTCAGATTCCTCAGAAATGATTATGACAACAGCTTGTACTTAAGCGGATTCGAATCTAGTTAAACTCTGATACTTTTTAAACTAGAAAAAATCATTATAGCTACCGTGCGTAAAAGAGGGTATAAACTGTGGTACTCGTTATTATTTCAAAGCAGCATAGTGGCGGGGAGGGGGGGGGGGGGGGGGGGAACTGAGTTGAAAAAGATTGAGAACCACTGCTCTACATCATTGTGAGTCAACGTTGAACTAATTTATTTGCCAAGCACCCCCCGCCCCTTTCCTCTTGTTGCTCTACATGATTCCTCTCTTAGTCTTTGTCCATTTGCGAATGATGAAGTAAGACAGCTGGACAACTGGAAGGCTGAACTAGTATTTCCTGTCTGATTTAGATTTTTCGCACTTCCGTAAATCATTTTAGGTGAATGCTGGGACGACTCCCTCAATAAATGAAGGCACACCGTTGTCCTGGTCGTTAACTCAGTTGATGTTCCGGTTTTGCTGACTGACTAACATGTTTATGTCTTTCTACTTGACTTTCATGTTTCATTTCTTCTGACACAATAATACGGTGAAACACTAAAAAGGAAAAGACAGTCAACCACCTGTTGCACATAGCGATTTACAGCTCCAATTTAATGAAATGAGAATAAAAAAGTTGCTGATCCAAGAAGTACGATATTGCAGTGCCTTATTCAGAAGTACAATACAAATGTTTCTTCGGACACGATACATGTTCACAAGCACAGTGGCGATTATAGCCGTTACGCGCATATAAAATGAAGTCTCAGTTGCGCAGCTCGCGATAAGCGGGAAATCTGGGTTCGAGCCTCGGTCCGGCACAAACTGTCACTGTCATTATTCCATTATGCAGCTGACAGCCGTCCATATTCACAATTGTGATCACGTTTCATGTAATCGAGAAGACATCAGAACGTGTGACGCTGTTGTTCACTTAGCTTGTTTTGCAAGTGAGGCACTTCGTCTCTCGTTCACATCCTACACGTGTGCTTCAGGGAAGTGTTTACGTAGCTCAGGTAGCATCAGTACGCCTATTCGCAGCGACAGCCATTACCGGTATTGTGAGAAAACTAGAACACTAGATTATTAGCAAAAATCGAAGAAGTGGAACCATCACGAAAGATTATGTCTCTCTATATATATCCACCTTGACTAAGTATTTGGTGTCTTTCTCAGATTTATGCCATCGACACAAGAACAGAGGAACAATGTTAATATTATTTACTATCTAGAGTGGTCTCTTTTCCAGAATGTTCAGGAGCAGACAAGTTAAATTATGAGCTTTTCCACGAAGTCTTCTGCACTTAAATCAAAAGCAAGCAAATAGATGGTCCTAGAAATTATGCAAATAACCAAACGAACGTTATTAGCGATATCTTGACATCTCTTTGCCGTGTTCGTTCTCGCGAGCTTGTATGCCTGCGCTAGACTCGGAAATAGTCGATTCGTATCTTAGCGGTTCAAGAAAAATTCATCTCGAGTAGTTGCCCGGAGAGTGAAGGAGATGTAACTGCTTACAGGCTTTGATGAGTAAACGTTGCGCCAACATTTCAAACCTCTCCACAGTGCAAATGCTGCACGAGGTGGGGAAAAAATATAAAAAGAGAGATACATACGCATGCATATGTCCGCTTCACCCCTATTCAGATACGCAAATGGAAAGGAATATTCACTTTCGTTAAAGGTTCTATTGTACGTACAAGACTATTGGCTTCGTATCTATGGACATTAAATTTTTTGATTAAGATTGCCAATCGAGGGGAACGTTTTCTTTAAGATTTTAATGAAATAGTGGAGATGAAATGAACCCAATATTTATTCGTACTTCATGGTTACCAGCGGTGGAATAAGATGAAACTACCGTACATAAATCTCAAATACTCTGATATTCTGTGCTATTTTTAATCTGTATTCCAGACTATGTAACCTAGGTTTATACCCATATCCACTCACTGGTAATCCCTATGCACATCTTAACGTCTTGCTGTATGCTGCGGTTCTTGATGCAGGTACTTTAATTTACGACAACAACGCAGTTTGAATTCTATTTATTGGTTCTGCACTGAAATCCAATCAGTTTAACAACGCAACGGATAACGCTACCTGCACCCCGAACCAACACATTCAGCACATACTGAGGTAATCGTTGCTTTATCATGACCATAGTGCGAATAACATTTGATGTTGTTCCATTAAAGCTTTAATCAATCTTCCTACAAACTTTTTTTCGTATTTCAAGTCTTTTTTGCAATAGTGTTCCACAAAAACTGCTTTTAGTAAGGAAATGGAGTGGTGCTTCGGGTATATTGATCTCGAAATGTGGTTCTTTATTATTATCTGCATTTATTGGTCTAAAACGTTTCCCTCAGCACTAGATTATGTGCATACAACATTGCTTGGAAATCATGTTTCGATTAATGACAACCGTTACAATATTTCGTGTCCTACGTGCAAAGGGAACTCCAAACATACTGTATGGTAGGGGCATGGATTAAATTAAACTTTATTCCACGTAGCAGCATATAATATGAGATTCACGCGAAAAAAAATGCAGCACAGAGGTACGGGGGTGTGCGTCATAGCCATTCCGACTGATTGTGCCACCTTGCACTGTCGGAAAGATAAATTCTTGAGTAAAATTGACCAACACACAAACTACGTGATACACTATCAGAATAGTCATTTCACTGTATCTGAAATCGTTCGGTAAAACCAATTGGCGTGGATTGACTCAAAAAATAAAGTCTACGCGAAGTTTAAAATTTGAGCTAAATTAATTAATTAATCTGTTATGGGCTATTATTAAATGATAAAGGATTCAAACAAGCGGCTTGGACGGACAGGGGGCAACGAGCACACCATGGTGGGAACACATATAGTCCGTTAGCATTCACAAAAGCAACTCACCGAAAATTACCAAAGTATTACGTAAGATATCGCTGAAGGCCATCAGAATCATTATACCGTACTGCAGGACACTGAACATTCGAATCACTCGATTTATGTACCATGTGAAATACGAATACACACATGGCCAAACTTCACCAACAAAGAAACAATTTAAATTCGAACGGAAATTCTCACAAAAGGGGGTACACAAATTTCATAGAATCACAGTTGCAAAACTTTAATAAACTTTCACACATTCTGATACCTCAAGTGGGCTCAGAACAGTTCTACGCACCTACGTTGTGAACACTGTATTTCGAGTTCGCCACGCGGGATAGTGCGCGGTCTCAGGCGCCTTGCCACGGTTCGTGAGGCTCCTACCCGTCGGAGGTTCCAATCCTCACTCAGTCATGGGTGTGTGTGTTGTCCGTAGCGTAAGTTAGTTTAAGTAGTGTGTAGGCCTACGGACCGATGACCTCTGCAGTTTGCTCCCATAGGGACTTACCACGAATTTCCAAAAATCTCCAGTACAACCAGCAAAGAAACTACGCGTAATATATAAAATAACCGAGTAAAAGTCCTGTGGGCCGGTTTCTATTCTCTTTAGCAAACATTTAAGATGATTAACCACCTGAACAACTTTGAATTTCTAATTGTTAATCTGCGCTCACAGAACTGACGTGAAAATGTGCTCAGGATCACATCACAAGGAAACTAATATAAAATTTAGCTTCATTCCACAAAACTTTACTATTTAAGTAATAACTCGATACATTAAGCCAAATGAATAGATTTTACTCATAATTATTCCCCAAACAGGATGCATAACCGATGACCAGCACTCATACTCAATGGTCACGACCACAATTTACGATTTGATTTACACAAACAAAATTACAATAATTAAACCACTTTTCAACACTTCCCTTGCTAAATTGACTCGAAACGCCACATTAAGACCGTTATCCTCATTAATATAACTCATCTTTATGCCTTTTATCCACCACATCAGCAAGAGCTCTACAGCAGTGACCGCTCCTCACGCCAGCCCGTCTAACAGTGCCCAAGCATGGCTGGCTTCGGAGCCAGCGTCCGCTCATTCAAACCTCCCGGAGGTGAACCTCTGCTACTGGTTGTCGCCACCTGGCACCCTCTACTCTCGACTCTGTCGCTCTTCTCTGAAGCCCACAGGCAATCTCTTTTCTTAGCTTCCCCATAGATTGTACTTTGACAAAGTCCACTACATTGTAAGTATCTTTGACTAGTCCCTCACTCTTCTGTATCCCATCTGACTCAAACTTAATGCAATCACACACTAATGAAAGGGCATAGACAGGAACTGGAAGTGTGACACACGAAAATAAAACACAGATGGGTTCATTCTCAAATCCAAACACCACATCTCATGAATATAATAAACTGTTATGCCACGAAGTACCACGACAATCAATCTGGTGACACTCTAGCATCATTGGCTTACAGATGGTTTAAATGGGGCGCTAACAGTACCGCTTCATTACGGACCCTGCATACACAGAAACGTGATTTTTTAACCCTATATTCAGTGAGCACGAGAAAACATTATTATTTCTACAGCAACTCAAACTAAACACCAGTGGGTGGAACAGAAGGACGGGAGATGTGAAATAATTGGCCACCACAGGAGAGAGAGGGCTTCCCATGGCGACACCGTCCACTTGTTCAAAATATTGGTCTTGAAATAAGAAGCATGTTGAAGTAAGCACGTGTATGAATAATGCTACTATGTCCTCCTCAAACTTGTTGCTAACGAGCTCCAGAGAGGCCTGCAAGGGCACCTTTGTAAATATTCAAACACGTGCTTACTTCAGTATACTTCTTATGTGAGCTAGAAAACATATAGCAGCAAACAAGAATGTATTAATGTCAAGAATAAAACAGACAACGTCTGTTTCGCATGGTAAGTCCTGGCTTGTAGCAGAAATTGTAACGTTCATTCGGAGCACCCAGACAAATAGCATTTTCGTGATATTAATGCATGTTATAACTTTAACAGTATTGGTTTCCCCATTAAACTTCAGGACATACCCAAATTCGAGAGAGAGAATGAGGGTATTTCGGTTGACGTTTTCGGCCTGAAGAAGAACAAGCCAGATGACAATGGTAAAATGACCCTCAAAGTTGTTGGACCCCTCCAATAATCGAATTTTCTAGGTCAGCACAAGCTGCATGTTACCATGCTGCTGTTTTCAGATGATAATGAAAACAAACACTACGTATGGGTCAAGGAAGTGTCCTGACTCCTTTCCTTCCAGTTGAGTAAACATGGAAATAAACTGTAATCAACATCAACATCAGGTCAGATATTTAAAAATATGGCATGGCAGATGATTCTGATGTAGGGTATGTTGTGAAGACAGGCACAGGTTCCATCCCTAAGCTGATGAACCCTGGGGGACAAGCAGAGGTACGTGTGTCGCTACCGGCCGGCCGTTGTGACCGAGCGGTTCTAGGCGCTTCAGTCCGGAGCCGCGCTGTTGCTGCGGTCGCAGGTTCGAATCCTGCCTCGGGCGTGGATGTGTGTGATGTCCTTAGGTTAGTTAGGTTTAAGTAGTTCTAAGTCTAGGGGACTGATGACTTCAGATGTTAAGTCCCACAGTGCTCAGAGCCATTTGAACCATTTGTGTCGCTACCATAACCTCCAGCAGAGTCTTTGGTTAGGGAGAGTTCTGGTAGGAAATAGGGTTCAACCCTGATTGAAGAAGTATATTGATTTAAATAATGGTCAGAGGGCTTCCACGATGAGTGATTTTGGATATTTTTAAATTAGTGAACAAAGAATAATTTAAGAAACCACTGCATCATTCTTGTTAGAACCACATGGGAGGGGGATTGTGGCGTAGGGAAATGCATCACCATACCAAATGTGAAACGAGTCACCACTTTCAATAAGAATTTTGCCACTGTGGAAATGGCTAAGTTTGCAATAGAGTTCACAAAACCTATAACATGAGGGTATGCATATTATACCTAACCAACTCCACATTACCATTTCCATTACGGGTTCAAGAAAACTCATTTCGCTAGTCCGAAATTACTGAACATGCATAGATAGCTTCATCTACTGGGTGAAGACCTGTGGTCCACATAAAGTGATTAGGTACCATGGGGATGAATTTTATATGTCCTCACACATGGTTGATAATCTTTATGATATTGTACCATCAAACAAAAAGGCTGTTGGACTGCCAGTTGTGGAGTTTGTAGGTCTGCAAGCAAAAATGTATGCATATTGCACACTGGAAGATGCTACCCAGAGATGGGCTAAGGGTGCACGTTGTGGTGCATCAAGGGACCTCATGGTTATTAGCAATGCCTGTATGGTGGTGTTTCTGGTGCTTCCCTATAAACATAGCACATGGTGCACCGAACTATAATTCAATCATGAGTGCATGAGGTGTACACTATGCTGCAATCCAAAATCAGCCTATCGTCTCATGACGGTAAGTGGGTCATTTGTGAGGATGGAATTCAAACCCTCCCGTCCTCACATTATTTACTTCATATCATGGGTGGAGAGAACGATAGGCTGTGAGTCAGTGGGTGTATGATGAATGAACGTGTGTGAAATAGTATGACCCATTCATCACAGTGTAAATAGTAATAGTAGATTGAACATTGCGAATGCTGCAGTGTAAACAATTTTTTCACGCATACTGCACTCTGTAAATATTTCTTTTTCTTGCACACCATGTGTGTCAAACTTATCCTGCACACCATCTGTGCCTTATACATAGTTCTGCTGTGAAAACATAGAAAAAATGATGAAACCTCTTTCCAGACTTAAAAGTTATTTTAAATTTTCATAAGCAGACACAACACTATTTTCACACAACATCTTCTTGAGCCAATGGAGAGAAGGGCGCCCATAGAATTCCAGGTCTGCAATAGCAGCAAACTTGAAAATTCGAAGCATCCATTTGACCTTCTCTTCGCCTTTGACATAGATGAGGAAATCTGTGTAGTCAAATAATGGAAAGAATGTCGTCATATCTTTCTAGGGTGTACCAGGATCATCCCAGTGAATTCCATGGTAGAAATGTGTTAGCCACTTTACACTCCTCCATGTTTTAAGACACTTCACATCCTTTAAAGACATCAGTGATGTAATGCATGGTGAGACTGTCTCTGTTATACTACCATATTTTGTGTACATCATGAATGCAACATCTTTAAATATGAACTGTCCATGCTCTTGATTACAGATCCCTGAACGTTCACAATGGTGTTCACACCTTGAGATGCCGTTGTGAAATGCTTCATGTATGGCACAGCACTTGTTCATTCATACATTTCGTTGCAGAACGCCAGTGAGGAGGCAATACTTAGTCACGCAAGCATGTAGAACTAGAGCATACGCTGCAGTGTGTTCAGGAAAATTTGCTGCAGATTCAAATTCAGTTCACACCTATAGGACAATATTTAATTATCTTACAATGTTTTGAGCAGTCTATTACGATGACTGGTGCCAGCTCCTTGAATTTCCGTAGGTTGAATAGACATCCTTCCTCTTCATAGAAAGAAGAAAAGAACCCTGATAATGTCAGGTGTAAATTATCATATTGGTAGAATATGGAGTAGTCTGTGGCATTAGTTAACCCACAGTTATCAGATTTGGTCGAATCATTTGCTATATTCCTTCTTCTGTTGGTGTGGAACGCAAGTATGATGAATCTAGGCGCTCCAATTGAGCAGAGATTTTAATAGCCCATATTTGTCTGCTTGCTGTTGGTAGAACTGTGTATTCAAATGATCCCCTGAACAGAAAGATAATGGTGGAAATACTGGTGCATTCAGACTTTTTAAAATCTTCAAGCGCTGCTCATCCCATACAATGATGTGTGGCGTTTTCCATATTATTCTTTGATGGTGATCTTGTTCTACTCTTTTGCTTCCTTAATGTATGAATTGCTATCCGTTGCAGTCCATACCAGTATAAGTTCATGTTTCTCATTCAAAATAAGTCATTGCATGTCTTCAAAGTATCCCACAAGCAGTTTTGCAGGTATACATGCAGTAAATCTCCTGTACTCTCCCACTGGCTCGCCTTTGATACATCCACCATTTTCTACATCGTTCAAGTCCGAGGAAGAAGCAGAGATATACATTTTAATAGCTGATGCTATGCCTACATTGCACGTATGGTCATTCTAGACTCTGTTAAGTTCTGAGCATATCTCATGAAACAGGAACGCTAGGGGAGTACGTGTAAGCTTCGACCCACTGTAGCAGTATCATCCATTTTCGGAAATAATCCTTCAAGGTATACGAAACGTCTGCATAGGAGGGTTAAAGCTTCTTGGTGTTGGATGACAATCCTTATTTTATCAATCTTGTTTAATGTGGTTGAAGTATAATCTTTATGCAAGAAGCATTCGTGACGCATAATATGCTTGTCATGTTCTTCTGCTTTAGTTACATCGAACAATGTCGTTGCAAGGTTTCAGACCTGCTGATTTAAGAAACTTGTCTTTCGCACATGTTATCACCCTGCATCTTTGTTGTGAAGTGCCGTGCTGTGCTTTATGCACGTCGGTTTTATATCTTATCCCCATCGTTGCTTTCTGTCCGCTGGCATGTCTCAGTTCTTGGCCAGTCGAAGGTCGCTCCTGCCGCTTCTGGTCTCTTGGCGAGGTGGTGTCTCCGTTCTCACCGAGAGGTTGGGTCGGGTCCCCTGCAAGCCCCAAGCAGCTGAAGGTCACTGATTGTCTCTGCACTTTCAGCATCACTGGTAGTTCCGCTTTAGATGTAGTCATATAGTGATTTCCTCACCACAAAAGAAGACATCCTGGTCCATAATACGCAGCTCCAGATAGTACAATGTCTGGGAGACATATAGCGTTGGTAGGATTCTCAATAATACTATACCCAGAAGAATCCATAAATTGTATGAATCAATCTAGTTTTGAGATAGAAGTTTGTCGCAATGTTACACTCGACACTGTTTGTACTGACAGGGAGTATATATACCGACTGATCAGACCTGTAAAATTTATAAGAATCCTTCTTCAAAACCTGTTCTTTTGTGAAACCCACCTGTCACCCTACTGAACATTTCTGGTTAAGATTAGATTAGATTAATTATTCATTCCATAGACCCACAAAAGAGGGAATCCTCCTGGTTGGGGAACATGTCAGATAAACACGTTACAAAAATGAAATTAGAAAAACTTGAGTTTCATTAATTTTAATGATCCTGAGTTAATAAACAGTAAAATTATGAGACTTTTATCCATTGTGGATGTGGAGCACTGCGACTGTGGTGTGAACAGGTTTTCAGAAATTACTGCAACCAGTCGACTGGTTGCAGTAATTTCTGAAAACCAGTAAAATTATGTACATGAATTAAAATTAAACTTCTAATATTTGCAGGTTTAATTCTTACATCTGCTTTCATTAAATCCATCATTAACACAGTAGCTAGTTACTTGGCTATTACAACCAAGTATTGTCAAAAATTAAAGTAAGTTATTCATTTCAATGATCCTCAGTTAAGAACAGTCGAATTATGGACAAGATTTAAAATTAAACTTCCACTATTTACAGACTAAAGACTTACATCTCCCCTCCATACATCCATCATTCACACAGTAGGTAGTTACATGATTGTTACAACCATGTATTGTCAAAAATTAAAGTATAATAAATTTTCTTTAAAATGGTCTACTGCACTTGTTGAGAAATTCATGGATGGAATAGAAGGAGTTGGCCATCAAAAATTCTTTTAAATTATGTTTAAATTGTGCCTTGTCTGAAACTAAACTCTTAATGGTTGCTGGCAACTTATTGGAAATATGCGTTGCTGAATACTGGGCTCCTTTCTGGGCAAGAGTAAGTGATTTTAAATCTTTATGTAGTGCTTAAAGTCAATTGTTGAATTTGCTGCATTTCTGATTTAAGTGTACTGATGTTTGGGCTTAGCACAATCCCTTTTCCAGACTGTTTTAAAATTTCGTTTAAATCATCAATATCGTATGCACCAGGTTCCGTTTCCACATTTTCATTTCGACCATTAATTTCCAGATTGTTGGCCTCTGTGATATTTGGAATGCTCTTGTACATCTCCAGTCCAATCAATACAGTACTCCACTCTCCACTGCTTAAATCAATATAGACGAGCCTTCTTTTAAAGTCAAAGTACACAACATTCTATCAGAACATCAGCTGATGAATGGATGTTTAATGCACCTCCATATATTTCCTCCTTCATAAACGTTAGCAGGATCATGATGCTTGGATGTCTCCACACGTAAGTATTAAAGTCTTGGTATTGCTGTAACCATTCTGGTGGTTGCAGATCCCCAGTTAAGCTAAAATAGTAGACTTTATTTGTATTTTTTTAAAACATACACTAGTCAGTGGGCTCCAGGGCCTCAACAACACTAAATTCACTATTTCACATCCTCTGTATTTCCATATAGTCTTCGGTAATGTATTCCACATAAAAACAACACGGAATCTTGGAATGCTGAATTTTTTCACAAGAAACTTGAGCAAATCCGTGTTTGTAAGCGGTCTGTAGGGTAGGATGGCTTACGGGCTTATTTTTTATTTACGAAGAGACCTAGTCCTTTCTTGTATGGTTTCAGGTATAGTTCCTTTCCAATCGCTGCTGCTTACATCATGTGGTTATGTCTCCTCGCCTCCACTAGCCGTTAATGTGAGTTCTCGGCTGTTCTAGCAACAGCCGCAGCACTACCAGCTAGTCAACCCATCGCTGGGAGGGCTAGAATGAGGGAGCGGATAATTTCACCCGATGTCTTGGGTATTTGCCGAACATCAGCTGCTTTATGATTCAGGGCACTTTTAGCTGCATAAACTGCTCTCAGTATACAGTTTTCTAAACATCTCTTCTTCTTCATCTTCTTCTTCATTGTTGTCTTCTTCTTCTTCAGTGCACGACATGCAGAGTTCATAACTTGCTTGAAATTCACATCCAGGCCCACCTTAACTTTACCGCACATGGTTTTATCAACTACAAATTCTGCAATGCACTGCTCTTTAACCAGTGTCCTTTGTCGCTCGTACTGCCTTGGCTTTATCACCTAAAATTCGATATGCAGCGCGACGTCCTGGGACATCTCTACGTTTTGCATATGCCATGTCATTTTCCAAACATGCCTCATCAAGCAGGGTAATCCCCTTATCACCACAAGCCAAACGTTTCCGAAGCTTTGTACCTGGTTCACAGTAGAAATGTACAGTTCAGCGGAATTATCTCGATAATACCACCGCCTCCGATAATGTGTCTCCTATTGTGCATGTATGTTACTGTGCTGGTTGTGCTCTGTGCACTCCATTAAATAGCAAATCTTAAGCATGAATCCAGCTGTTTTGTGTTGCAGGAGAACCATGTCATTTAACTGGTGCTCAATTCCCTCGGTGGATTATGACATATTCTATGAGAACAACATGTGATTCTGAGCTCTTCTGCATTTCCTCTGTGTAAAAGCAGCCTGAAATTTCAGTGCCACTGCTGTCCTTTAAGATGCCTAAGTTCTGGGATTTGTTCTCTGCACTTTGGAAACCATGAATATCTCACTTAACCAATTTGGAAAGTTCGACTTCTCAAATGCTCTCTTGTGTTTTGAGATATGCACCAAATCACCCACATTAAATTTCTGTTTGCGTGGATCTAGCATTTTAATATGATAGTATGCCATATCCACGAGTCCATTATCATGAACATCTATTGATCTGATTTTTATTGTGCTATGTTTGGTTAGATTATACTGTGTAATTGCCCGCATCTCGTGGTCGTGCGGTAGCGTTCTCGCTTCCCACGCCCGGGTTCCCGGGTTCGATTCCCGGCGGGGTCAGGGATTTTCTCTGCCTCGTGATGGCTGGGTGTTGTGTGCTGTCCTTAGGTTAGTTAGGTTTAAGTAGTTCTAAGTTCTAGGGGACTTATAACCACAGCAGTTGAGTCCCATAGTGCTCAGAGCCATTTGAACCATTTTTGAACTGCGCAATTATTTCTGGAAGGATATCTGTCCATTAAGCCACGAAGATTAAAACCCATCCACATTTGACCTCTTATTGTTCTGATCAGAAGTTCCATGATACTCGATATCAGGTGGGTGACTGTTGAGTAATGATGTGTTCCCTACCACTGCATAATGGTCTAGAAATACCTGTTGTAAAACTCTCCATCATGACCGATTTCGAGGATCGATTGCTCACTTTTACGCTGCATGTCAGTAGCATCACCATTGTTATATTGACCATCTAATATAGGTCTTATTACGGTTTTGTTCCTGCTTTCCTACGTACACTGGTCGTTTGCAGTATTTCACAATACATCTCCAGATCTTTAGGCGAATTATTCACAGTTTTTGTGGGATTGAAGAAAATGGGGTTGATTAGACCAGTTGTTTTCTGAAACTCCATATCATCTACCTGTATTATTTTGTCCTTTTAACTTATACGTTGCTTGCCTGACAATGACACCAAATATTTTGTCATATCCCATTATCACTGTGGCGGTTAATGAAATCAGCAACTTTTTCATCAATGTGTACTTTCGCTGAGAGTTCATCGAAAGATTCTGCAACTTGTTTAAAAGTTTCTTTCAGTGTACGCTCTTGATCCAACTGCTCTAGCCTTAGCATTCGTAACTTCTCTCGAACTGCCTTCCATGCAGCGAAGACCTTAAACTTAGTAGACATCTTGTTATATACTAAGTGGACTGTTTCATACGCATTTCGCCCAGTTCTATCAGCCTTTACAGTTTAGTAATGTACTTTCTTTTCAGTTTCATCAACCTTTACAATTACGTCGTTAACGTTCTTTGCAAATGGAATAACGCTGGAATCTAAGTTAGTTATCAGTCTCAGAAGAGTCTGGGCATATGGCATACGTCTCCATGTCCTTAACTTTACATTCAAGAGCCTGAAATGTTTCACCTACATATAGACAAATTCTCTTTTTATGTATATCCACACTCTTGGGTGGAGTGCTCGGTATGCACGAGAACTTGGTACATAACACGATGAATATTAACGTGCCCAACTCTTTCACACCTCTCTCACTCTCATCACTCTCTCTCCCTCCCTCCCTCTCTCTCTCTCTCTCTCTCTCTCTCTCTCTCTCTCTCTCTCTAAGGGTGTTACAAAAAGGTACGGCCAAACTTTCAGGAAACATTCCTCACACACAAAGAAAGAAAATATGTTATGTAGACATGTGTCCGGAAACGCTACTTTCCATGTTAGAGCTCATTTTATTACTTCTCGTCAAATCACATTAATCATGGAATGGAAACACACAGCAACAGAACGTACCAGCGTGACTTCAAACACTTTGTTACAGGAAATGTTCAAAATGTCCTCCGTTAGCGAGGATACATGCATCCACCCTCCGTCGCATGGAATCCCTGATGCGCTGATGTAGCCCTGGAGAATGGCGTATTGTATCACAGCCGTCCACAATACGAGCACGGAGAGTCTCTACATTTGGTACCGGGGTTGCGTAGACAAGAGCTTTCAAATGCCCCCATAAATGAAAGTCAAGAGGGTTGAGATCAGGAAAGCGTGGAGGCCATGGAATTGGTCCACCTCTACAAATCCATCGGTCACCGAATCTGTTGTTGAGAAGCGTACGAACACTTCGACTGAAATGTGCAGGAGCTCCATCGTGCATGAACCACACGTTGTGTCGTACTTGTAAAGGCACATGTTCTAGCAGCACAGGTAGAGTATCCCGTATGAAATCATGGCGGTGAATCGAGAAAGTACAGTACATACTGACGAAACTAAAATGAGCTCTAACATGGAAATTAAGCGTTTCCGGACACATGTCCACATAACATCTTTTCTTTATTTGTGTGTGAGGAATGTTTCCTGAAAGTTTGACCGTACCTTTTTGTAACACAATATATACAGGGTGAGTCACCTAACATTACCGCTGTATATATTTCGTAAACCACATCAAATACTGACGAATCGATTCCACAGACAGAACGTGAGGAGAGGGGCTAGTGTAATTGGTTAATACAAACCATACAAAAATGCACGGAAGTATGGTTTTTAACACAAACCTACGTTTTTTTAAATGGAACCCCGTTAGTTTTGTTAGCACATCTGAACATATAAACAAATACGTAATCAGTGCCATTTGTTGCATTGTAAAATGTTAATTACATCCGGAGATATTGTAACCTAAAGTTGACGCTTGAGTACCACTCCTCCGCTGTTCGATCGTGTGTATCGGAGAGCACCGAATTACGTAGGGAACGGTGATGGACCTTAGGTACAGAAAAGACTGGAACAGCACATTACGTCCACATGCTAACACCTTTTTATTGCTCTTTTTCACTGACGCACATGTACATTACTATGAGGGGTGAGGTACACGTACACACGTGGTTTCCGTTTTCAATTACGTAGTGGAATAGAGTGTGTCCCGACATGTCAGGCCAATAGATGTTCAATGTGGTGGCCATTATTTGCTGCACACAATTGCAATCTCTGGCGTAATGAATGTCGTACACGCCGCAGTACATCTGGTGTAATGTCACCGCAGGCTGCCAGAATACGTTGTTTCATATCCTCTGGGGTTGTAGGCACATCACGGTACACATTCTCTTTTAACGTACCCCACAGAAAGAAGTCCAGAGGTGTAAGATCAGGAGAACGGACTGGCCAATTTATGCGTCCTCCACGTCCTATGAAACGCCCGTCGAACATCCTGTCAAGGGTCAGCCTAGTGTTAATTGCGGAATGTGCAGGTGCACCATCATGCTGATACCACATACGTCGACGCGTTTCCAGTGGGACATTTTCGAGCAACGTTGGCAGATCATTCTGTAGGAACGCAATGTATGTTCTACATCTACATCTATACTCCGCGAGCCACCTTACGGTGTGTGGCGGAGGGTACTTATTGTACCACTATCTGATCCCCCCTTCCCTGTTCCATTCACGAATTGTGCGTGGGAAGAACGACTGCTTGTAAGTCTCCGTATTTGCTCTAATTTCTCGGATCTTTTCGTTGTGATCATTACGCGAGATATATGTGGGTGGTAGTAATATGTTGCCCATCTCTTCCCGGAATGTGCTCTCTCGTAATTTCGATAATAAACCTCTCCGTATTGCGTAACGCCTTTCTTGAAGTGTCCGCCACTGGAGCTTGTTCAGCATCTCCGTAACGCTCTCGCGCTGACTAAATGTCCCCATGACGAATCGCGCTGCTTTTCGCTGGATCATGTCTATCTCTTCTATTAATCCAACCTGGTAAGGGTCCCATACTGATGAGCAATACTCAAGAATCGGACGAACAAGCGTTTTGTAAGCTACTTCTTTCGTCGATGAGTCACATTTTCTTAGAATTCTTCCTATGAATCTCAACCTGGCGCCTGCTTTTCCCACTATTTGTTTTATGTGATCATTCCACTTCAGATCGCTCCGGATAGTAACTCCTAAGTATTTTACGGTCGTTACCGCTTCCAATGATTTACCACCTATGGCATAATCGTACTGGAATGGATTTCTGCCCCTATGTATGCGCATTATATTACATTTATCTACGTTTAGGGAAAGCTGCCAGCTGTCGCACCATTCATTAATGTTGCAGCTGTTTGGGCCCCTGCAATGAGTGAGGACCAATGAGGTGGTCGCCAATGATTCCGCACCATACATTTACAGTCCACGGTCGCTGTCGCTCTACCTGTCTGAGCCAGCGAGGATTGTCCACGGACCAGTAATGCATGTTCCGTAGATTCACTGCCCCGTGGTTTGTGAAACCCGCTTCATCGGTAAACAGGTAGAACTGCAATGCATTCTCTGTTAATGCCCATTGACAGAATTGCACTCGATGATTAAAGTCATCACCATGTAATTGCTGATGTAGCGACACATGAAACGGGTGAAAGCGGTGACGATGCAGTATGCGCATGACACTACTTTGACTCAGTCCACCGGCTCTCGCAATGTCCCGTGTACTCATGTGTGGATTTATGGCAACAGCAGCTAACACACCAACTGTACCCGCTTCTCCTGTGACGGGCCTGTTACGGACCCGTTTGCGTGCTACGACCATACCTGTTGCATACAGTTGGCGGTAGATGTTTTGTAATGTGTGGCACGTTGGATGCTCTCTGTCCGGGTACCGTTCTGCATACACCCTGCAGGCTTCAGCTGCATTTTGTCGACACTCGCCATAGATGAGTATCATCTCCGGCTTTTCAGAGTTCGAATACACCATGGTCAGAGTTCCTACAACACTACACTATCACAGACGTCTGGTAACAAGGTGTACTACAGTTGGTCTGCGTGCGGAGACGAATGCAGAATAGCAATAGCAGCAAGCGCTACATGCGGACACTGCGACAGCTGGACCAAACACAACAGTGCACTACAGCCACACTCGTAAACACGGTCGTCATCGTAAATATGTCCCTGCAGATGTTGCTCGCCGACCGTGGCCCTTGTTTGTTACAACACGCAACTGAACGTCGGAGGTTTCAAGCGTCAACTTTAGGTTACAATATCTCCGGATGTAATTAACATTTTACAATGCAACAAACGGCACTGATTACGTATTTGTTTATATGTTCAGATGTGCTAACAAAACTAACGTGGTTCCATTTAAAAAACGTAGGTTTATGTTAAAAAACATACTTCCGCGCATTTTTGTATGGTTTGTATTAAACAATTACACTAGCCCCTCTCCTCACGTTCGGTCTTTGGAATCGATTCGTCAGTATTTGATGTGGTTTACGAAATATATCCAGCGGTAACGTTAGGTGACTCACCCTGTATACAGGGTGTCCCAGCTATCTTGTCCACCCAAAATATCTCTGGAACAATAACAGCTATTGGAAAACGACTTTCACCGGTATCAATGTAGGGCTGGGGCCCATGAATGTACATATTTGGAAACATTCTAAAACGAAAGCATATGTGTTTTTTAACACAAACTTATGTTTTTTTAAATGGACCTCCTATATTTTTTCTTCAGCAATCCATAGCATGACAAAACACATACACAATGGCGTTGATTGCATATTCCCATTACATCCCGAGATATTGAGACCATCGTTCATTTTTCATGTTTTATCAGTGACAAGAAACCTGTACTGTGTGCGATTCGATTCCAACAACCTCCATATATCTTTACAGATTCATTGAATGACATATCAGTTCCTACATGCACTTGGTAAACGTGCTTTAAATTCAAACTGTCTTGTTTGAATCTTATAACAATGGTTGCATCATCCATTTATCCCTCACCAACTGTTCCGGGATTTTGGAATGTGTCTGGCTCGAATAAAGTACGTCAAAACCCACATGATGACCAAAAAAGAAATATTGTAGAAATTGATCCCGGTTTTCCACAGCAGCATCATTTAAGATGAACACGGTGTTTGGTTTTACTTTTTCTGGTGGAGGAATTTCACTGCTTTGACTGAATTTCATGTATGTTACGCCATCGCCACCTTCTACCTTTTGCAGCAACTGGTACTTGGGCTGAAACAATGTTTTTGAAAATACTCATACATGCTCATATCGAGCTCCATGTGGGTGTGTTAACAGCAACTGAGAACATTCATCTCATTGCATTTGGATGGACATACAGATATCGCCCATATATTGTTAGGGAGAAGTATCCCAATCTTCTTCTGTTCTTCCACGCAGGACCAGTCGCTTACAGTAATGTTCTGATGCTTCAACCACCCTGCCATAATACCGACTACATCAGGTATTGATGTGCAATGGGTTTTTATAGAAAAAACACCTGTAATAATACACGTTGCCACTATAGCACAATCAATACTTTACTGATTGAGTTCCAATGGCTATGTTACAATGAGAGGGTTATGAAGTAAGAAAAACAAAAGGTTTATGATAATATATTTTATTTACACGTCCGTAATTATACATAGGATGCAGTACATCAGCAAAATCCACTGGTTCATCTTCACACCAGTACAGTATTTAGCAAGTAACGGTTTCTAGTATGCACACAGTTCAGCGTGTATTTCTCTCAAACTGATGGGTATTCCTTGAGCTTCTTCATGCTAAATGACGTAAATCTGTAATCGTGAGTGGCAATATCGGTTTAGACATAAATGTACTCTCAGAGATGATAAGTTTCTACGTCGAACGTGAAAAACTATGTATATAGATTTTTGCTCATAAAACTGGAATTTGTCTAGTTTCGTGAAAAACAGGACATTTATTCTGGTCGAAAATGTTTTGCTTTATTATAGGAGCGAAGTTGATGTTAAATAAATAATAAGCGAACGCTAAATGGTGGCTCTTGTCCAGCCCTGCTTGAGCGTACTACATGACGTCAAACAAAGTCTGGGAACGCGAGGCGTTGTGGGGCTGTGACAGCGGTGCTTCATAGCTATTAGGACAGTACACTTTTAGAGGAACAGGATGCATTTGGAGGGAAAGTGGGACTTTAAAAAAAAATGTGTGTGAAATCTTGTGGGACTTACCTACTAAGGTCATCAGTCCCTAAGGTTACACACTACTTAACCTAAATTATCCTAAGGACAAACACACACACCCATGCCCGAGGGAGGACTCGAACCTCCGCCGGGATCAGCCGCACAGTCCATGACTGCAGCGCCTGAGACCGCTCGGCTAATCCCGCGCGGCCTTGGGACTTTCACGGCAAGGCATTTCGGCGAGGCAGGTGCCGTGAGACTGTTGGCGTAGTAACTCCATCTGGCAGTTTGTGATCGTATATGGATGAGAAGGTAGCCTTTTAGGACGAGGATCTCCCACTGGCTTCTGCTAGGGTGATTTTTTATTAGGTGTGTGTAGTGAACTGTGACCTACTTGCAGTAGGTGTTTGTGCATTGAATTATTTTCGGATGATTAAGTGCTGTGGGCGTGTTTGCATGCATTATTTCGGTGATCTACGAGTATATTGCACGTCTGCATGATACGTACTGGATTATTTCGATAATTTACGAGTTGGGTTGTTTGAGGGAGGAGACTAGACAGCGAGGTCATCGGTCTCATCGGATTAGAGAAAGATGGGGAAGGAAGCCGGCCACGCCCTTCCAAAGGAACAATCCTGGCATATGCCTGGAGCGATTTAGGGAAATCACGTAAAACCTAAATCAGGATGGGGACGAACGGGGGACTCAACCGTCGTCCTCCCGTACGCGAGTCCAGTGTGCTAGCCACTGCGCGATTTCGTAATTTACGAGTTGTTTGCGCCTCGGCACTTCAGTGTAATGTATTATCATTTAGGAGTAGTTTCGAGGTCTGTAAACTGTATATTGTGACTCTAAGCACGTTAGGGTGAGTGTTTTTCATCAGCATAATAAATAAATTAGGTGAAATCCGTAGCTAAATAAAATAATTAAAAAAAAATACACTCCCTCCTCTGTCCAGTAGCCCAGAACAGAGTGATTCCTTTTTTCACACCAATTTTCCTCCCCTCCATATTGCTGGCATGGAGTGTTTTGTATCAGCGTAATAAACTAGGTGATATCCGTAATTCGATGTATGTAGGAAATGTGGTAGGATGACCTTGAAAAGTAGTTGAAACTAGGTATTTGGAAGCGTAGCGAACAACTTTTCTTGCCTATATAAATAAATGAGCAGCCTCTAGTGGGGGTGACACCATACTACCCCCCCCCCCCCCAGCAAAATTCATCCACATTTTCCAAGAGGATGGCAAGCAAACATAATTGATGGTGGTAGTGGCTCTAATTGTTTAAATGAAGACTTATGTCCAGTGCATGTAAGACAGCTACTAAAAAAGCGATATCTAAGCATCTTGTGGCGGTAACACAACACTAATACTGTAGGTAGATAATAAATTTAAACAAATTTAAAGAAATCTATATAAATTTAAACAAATTTATAGAAATTATATTCGAATTGAATGGGAACACGATACTAACTCCCATCAGCTGTCAGAGCAAATTTTGTAAACATAGTTGTTGTTTGTAGTGGGTCTAATTGTTTAAATAAGGACTTATGTCCACTGCACGTAATATAGCTATCGATATCTCAGCCTATTGTGACAGTAACATAAACCAATGCTGTATATAGATAATAAATTTATCCAAATTTAAACAAATTATATTCGAATTGAATGGAAACACCATACCAACTCCCATCAGCTGCAGGAGTAAGCTGTTAGATCAAATTTCATGAGCATTCTCAAAGAGGGTGGCGAACACACTTGATGGTTGTAGTGGCGCTAATCGTTTAAATAAGAACTTATGTCCAGTGCAAGTAATACAGCTTATGGCGGTAACACGACACTAATGCTGTAGGTAGATAAATTTAAATAAATTATATTCGAATTGAATTAGCAGGCTCTAGTGGCGGCTACACAATACTAATTGCCGTCAGCTGCGGGAGTAAGCTCTTAGAGCGAAATTAACGTGCATTTTCCAGGAGGGTTGTGGTACTGCCTATAATTGCTTATAAGACTTATGTGTGGAGCTGAATGAGTGCACGTGATATACCGACAATCGATATCTCAGCCTCTTGTGGCGGTAACACGACACCAATGCTGTAGGTAGATAAAAAATTTAAACAAATTGTATTCGTATTGAATAAGCAGAGTCTAGTGGAGTCAACACAATACTAACTCTCCTCAGCTGCAGGAGTAAGCTCTTAGAGCAAAATTAACGTCCATTTTTTGCAAGAGGATGGTGAACACACTTGATGGTGATACTGCCTCTAATTGTTCAAAAAAAGACTTATGTCCAGAGCTGAATCGGTGCGTATAATACGGCTATCGATATCTCAGCGTCTTGAGGCGGTAACACGACTCTAATGCTGTAGGTAGATAATACATTTAATGAAATTTAAGGAAATCTAAGCAAATTTACACAAATTTATAAAAATTATATTAGAATTGAATTGCAATATCATATTAACGTGCCTCAGCTGCAGGAGTAAGCTCTTAGAGCAAAATTTGAAATTCGAAGAGGGTGGCGAACACACTTGATGGTGGTACTGCCTCTAATTGTTTAAATAAAGACTTATGTCCAGTTCCTAGGGAGAGGTGACTCAGGTTTGGTTAGTAGAGGTAGCGCAATTGAGCTATCTTCCCTCAAAAATTCAAATTTGCCGCCAGGGGGGCATGGCTCTTTCTTAGGTTAGTAGAGGTAGCGCAATTGTTTGTAATTGTTTAAATAAAGTCTTACGTCCAGAGCTGAATGAGTGAGTGTAAAAAGATATTAAAGACTGAGAAAGTGATATCTCAGCCTCTTGTGGCGGTAACGCAACACTAATGCCGTACGTAGATATAAATTTAAACAAATTTATAGACATTTAAAGAAATTTAAACAAATTTATAGAAATTACATTCGAATTAAATGAGCAACCTCTAGTGGGGGCGACACTATATCAACTCCCCCCAGCAAAATTTTCCATGAGGGTGGCTAATACAATTGATGGTGGTATTGCTTTTAATTGTTTAAATAAGGACTTATGTCCAGTTCCTAGGAAGAGGTGAGTTAGGTTAGTGGAGGTAGCCCAAGTACCGTTTCTCTACCGCCATTTTCTTAGGTTAGTAGAGATAGCCCAATTGACCTATCTCCTCACCAAAATTCAAACTTCGGCCAGTTTCTTAGGTTAGTGTAGGTAGTCCAACTGCCCTATCTTCCCGCCATCTTGAAAGACGTCAATCGCATCATCAGCTGACATCACGAGACACCACTACTTGTGTCACAGCCGCCATCTTGGATAACGGTACTTTGGGGGGACGTCCTTGTTTGGGATGATGGCCGCCATATTCGATAACGGTACTTTGGGGCCATACATACTCTGCTCCACTACTTAAGTGACTTCAGTAAACTATAGACTGAAACTAAAAACTGATACCGAATAGAGCGAATGGTCTTCTGTTTGAATTTATTTGTATGTAAGCATTTCGGATGGAATGATGAGAGCGTTTATATCTATAAATAGAAAAATTTTGATGTGAACGACTACACATAGCTACGCAACTATCATTTTTGGTCTACATGTTTCGACATTGAAGTCTTTGGTGTCGGAAGAAAACTGAAGCCTGACGTTTGCATGGGGGCTTATTTATATGCAATGAAAATAATTTTAATTTTCAGTCGCTGTACTGTCCGATTACGCAAGTCTCGTAAACAGTTGGCCCTGACTGTTATTACGCAATCTGACTGCTTAGAACAATAACAAAGAATGAAATGGAAATTTTCATTAACACAATTAATTAATTAAGTCCCCAGCAACTATAAAACCTACGAAACCAAAGCACAAGTGTAACTGTTCTGTGTGTGGAAGTATGACTCAACGTACGCATCTGGCACGGTTCTTCTTCAACAACACAAGAAATTTTAAATATCATTTATACTGAATTAATTAAAGGAAATAAAAATACCATAATTACTCAAGAAAACCAGAATTACACTCTAATACAGGAACACAAGCCAGATGCTTTGTTGACTGAACCTGTAATGACACATTATTTAAAACATGGAAATAATGAAAAATAAATCAAGTTTCGTTACCTTCATATATTGACCAAAATCACTCTAATCATTACAATATATCTCCACACCGACTCGCTATTACCACATCTCAACAAGAACTTTTCAGTATCACATCTCAGCAAGCACTCCCTACTAGCACATCTCAACACGAACTGACTACCACGAGTCCTCGACAAGCACTGCCCACTACGACAATAATCACTGCCCGTGGAGGCGGCGGAACAATGCTCTCTAGCGATCTCTGGCGCTGTGGCTCAGTGTAGCCACCTTTCATATGCCCTTCCTCCACGGCTAGAATTTGATGGTATTTTTGCCAGCATTGGTGGTGAAAATACCACCAAATTCGTCAAAAAAAACAGACAAAAATAAAAAATAATATTAATACGTAAATATCACATACTAGATAAAATTTTGGCTTTGCACTGACCTTTCAATAACCTAATATATAAAATACAGTAAGCAATACAAATTCTTTCATACATGTGACTTTACATAACAGTTTACACAAGTATTATGTGGTTAAACAGTTCAATCAATAGCGTCAGCAATGACGAATATGTGCAGGTAAGAGTCTCATAGCTTTTCACAAACAGTAATACACAAAAAAATCAGTTTATACAAATATTCACATAAACGCTTTCCATAGCTCAAGAATAAGCAGTTGACAGTTCCAGCAGTAGCACCCAGCAATGGTCAACAGGTGCTGACACCAACAAGTGACATCATCTTAGTAGAAGCAGTCCATCAGTGGCACCCAGTAATGTTGAGCAGGTGCAGACACCAACAAGTAACACCATTTCAGTAGAATCAGTCCATTAGTGGCACCAGCAATGTTGATCAGGTGCACACAGCAACAGGTGACTTCATTTCAGTAGAAGCAATCCATCAGTGGCACCCAGCAATGTTGAGTAGGTGCAGACATCAACAGGTGACATCTTTTCAGTAGAAGCAGTCCATCAGTGGCACCAGCAATGTTGAGCAGGTACACACAGCAACAGGTGACATCTTTTCAGTAGAAACAGTCCATCAGTGGTACCCAGCAACGTTGAGTAGGTACACACAGCAACAGGTGACATCTTTTCAGTAGAAACAGTCCATCAGTGGTACCCAGCAATGTTGAGCAGGTACACAAAGCAACAGGTGACATCTTTTCAGTAGAAACAGTCCATCAGTGGCACCCAGCAATGTTGAGCAGGTGCAGACATCAACAAGTAACACCATTTCAGTAGAAGCAGTTCCATAAAATACACTGTCACTGATCACACTGTTCATCAGAGTTTATAAGCAGAAATTAAACATGTCCTAGTGGCACCAATCATGTAGAAAAGGTACAAGTAACAGTCCATAATTTTTTACAATCACTGATCACACAGTTCATCAGCAGAAATTAAACATGTCCTTGTGGCACCAATCATGTAGAAAAAGTGCAAGTAACAGTCCATACTATTCACCATAACTACTGAGACAGTTCAGTCATGAACAATAGTTTGAATGCACATACAATTTCTTTAACAAATTATTATCAATGCTCTTACACTAAACATACAAATCATAATAAACACACAAATGATATCAGGTAATTGTCACATTAACTATTACAGTACACAATAACAGTTAACCTATAATATTTATGGGTCTCAGTGCAAGCCACAACAAACAAGTGAAATAATATTTAGCAGATAGGTTGGGATCACTTCTCTGGGATTATAAAAGGAAAACACACAAAACACACTCACTCATCTTTCATCCACATTAGTGCTACTGTGTAATTGAATAGTGTTAACTGTGTAAATACAATTCTGTCGAAATTTTATGTTCATTATGTGTATCAAGTAGTAGTGGCAGCAATGTATAACAGTCAATAATAGTTAGTCAACGTCATAGTCATCATGTCTAGACCAATGTTTGCCAAGCCAGATCAAATTGTACTGTTGCTGAACAACTGTCAGAGAGCCAAGATATGCAAATACTTCCTCTCTTCAAAAAAAAGTGTATACTGCTTAGTGATTTGACAAAGTGTGTGTGTAGACAATCTTCCTTCTACTTGAGTGTTCTAGTCTGCCATCTTTATCCTCCTTGTTCCATATGGACCAACAAAAAAAATATGCTCCTCATTTACTTTACCTCTTATCCACCAAAACTCCAATAATCATCAACTTAATCTCAATACTTCACTAATACCTTTTCAATACGTCGATCATCAATATCATTTATCTTACCTTTTGTCCACGAAAACTCCAATAATCATCTACTTCACCTAATCTCAATACCTCAATAATACGTCAATACATATAAACCTCAGCACCAATATCATTTCACTTCCATAACAACTCTTTCCTCTAGTCAGTCTCCTCGAACAAGTACAGACAAAATCCTAGTGCAACTTCAATTCATCATCTCATACAATCCGAAGAAACAGGGTCCACACACAACCTCTGTGTAATCCATCTGACCCAAATTTTCTACTCATTATAAATTATAAGATACATTTTGGTTCCTTGTCCATCATTAAATAAAAGAAATGCATACATGACCTCTAACAGACTTAGTTCGAATAACTCTCAGTAATTAAGTACGATTACGGAGTGTGAATGATCATAATATTTCACAGTGTGTACACCACTTCAAGAATCATAGCAGAAGCAAACATGTGGAGTATTTTTTGTGTCAAGTGTCACTTCCTATTTCAATTGCTCACGAAAATGCAGTGTAATACTGTCAATGGTCTAAACCTAGTTTTGGTCTGTCATGTCGTTAGCTTCCTTCCTATTAGCATAAATTTATACAGATTCCATAAAACCTCAGCTCATGTGACTTCTATGACTTTCTTGTACTAATGTCGTTCGTCGAATTATAGCAGTTCATTTTCTTATCTTAATAATATAAGGCACTGAGCGTAAGCAAAACATGCAATAGCGAGTAAATATACCAGTAGAGAACAGAATGTCAACAAGTGGATGCAGCACAATCCCTACAACGAGGCTCTGCCAAGTGAACAATCTATAATTAATACCACAGTGTAACCTAAACTCTATATTTGTACACAGTATATCAGCATTTCTATATACTAGATTGAAGAGTAGTTATGACAACAAAACAGAAATGTGTAAATATGCAATCCATACGCACAGCAGCAAACATGCCTTACACAATAAACAGGTCATTAGCATCACATCGACATAAGCAAATAAATGTTCATATGTAATCTTAATAAGTACACATGAAGGCGCAAGCAGATAAATCACAAAGTATAACTTACATATCTAACCACATCAGCACAATTAATCAGGTGACAATTATAATTTAAATAAATAAGCACAGCAGGCACATAATAGAAAAATATGACATCAGTGAAAAAGCATAGCAGCCAAGCGATGCATAATATACACAAGTAATAACACTGTTCATTAATCAATAATTGTCAAAATCAGCAAATGTACACAAGCACGTCGCTTCACAAGTAAATTCATAGAACATGAAATTTAGCACAAAGTATGAATCACGTAATCGCAAGCAGCAAATTACGTCTAAAGTACGTACCTAAGTGGAATTATGTTACCTGAAAAATAAACTCAATCAATAGTTACCCTTTTTAGTTTATTACTTTTTTTTTTTTTCGAAATTACATTCTTCCTGAAATTTTCTCCAAAGCAAGTCGTCTTAACGTCGGACACGCACAGAATTTACCTGAAGGTCTTAAATATTTTACACAACCGTATCCTGAAAAATACTGAACGTTAATAACATAATTTATGAAGTCATCATAGCTTTATACAGAATTTATTCGGAGAAATTAGACTGTGTATTTGTTTACGTCTGTCAGTGCATTCGCACTGAGCGCTCGATCAGCCGTAGGCGCGTGACGTAGGAAGCGATTGTTTGCGGTTAACGACTGCCTTGTGCGGCGCGCCGACTTGACTGTTGCTTTGAGTATGTGCCGCCGCCAAAACACAGCGCGGTATCCTTGTACTCTCTTCGTGTTTACATGTAGCTGTTGGTTTCTCAAAAGTATGTCATTCCACAAAAATTTTTACGTTCGATATATGATGTATTCCCTTAGAGCGCCGAGATTTAAGAGTTTCTACTTCAACAGTGTTATCATGAATAATTTTGCGAACTCTAAATGGACCGTTATAAAGCAGAAAAAATTTGCGACACAATCCCTTTCCTTTGTGAGACAAACGATGAGACTTAATTAATACCTTCTGACCAACTGACAAAGTTTTTAAACGACCAGGACGTTTAGCTGATTTCTCTCTTCTTGCAGCCGCAGACGCAATATTTCGTAGGGCCAGGTTCACAACTTCAGAATGCCGCAGTTTTCGTGAAGGCGGAAAAGGAACGATTTCAGAAATGCGAGTTGTCGGTGCTTTATTTTTTAATATCAGTGTAGGCGGTAAAGAAGTTGAATCATTAGGGAGTTCATTCAGAATATTTTGAAAAATATGAAGATACTGATCCCACGTTCTGTGATTCTGATGACAATAAAGATGACACAATTTATTGATTTCCTTCATCCATCTCTCTGAAGCGTTAGATTGAGGGTGAAAAAGTGAAATGAAAATTGGTTTAATTTTACGACGCCGTAGAGTACGAAGCCAAATTTTAGAGCGAAACTGTGATCCATTATCTGAAATAACCTTATCAACGTGACCCACTTCTTTAAGAAAATGTTTGATGAAAGCATTAGATACTGAACGAGCTGTTGCTTTGCGTAAAGGTGTAAAACACACATATTTTGATGTCAACTCCACTGCTACGAAAATGTACGCAAAACCATTAGTAGAACGAACCACTGGACCGAACAAATCGACTGCAGCCATGTCCTTTAATTTCGCTGGAATGATAGGAAACAACGGTGCTCTGTGAGAAATCGTTGGCGGTTTAGCCTTTTGACATAATTTGCATTTGGCCAGAACGGATCGAATACGTTTTTCCATATTACTGAAGTAACAATTTTCTCGTAATTTATGAAAACATTTTCTGGGACCAAAGTGCGCATAACTAAAATGTGTGTACCAAATCAATTTATTGACCCACTCATCAGGAATACAAACTAACCAAACAGAGTTGTCGACCGATTTTCGTTTGAAAAGAATGTCATTGCGAACTAAATAATGCTGTCTAATCGCTACGCTTTCCTTTCTCCTCCACTTCTCCTTAATGTCCTTCCAGATTGGATCCTTATTTTGCTCCTTAGCGATGTCCTGGAGCGAAGACGAAATAAAGTTCTCAAACGCAACACCTTGAATGTATATCAAACAATAATGGTTTTCTTTGCAGTCCTCTTCAGCACATTGTTTCAAACCCATAGGTGCACGTGATAAAGCATCAGCAACAATATTTGAAGATCCCTGTATGAAAACAATACGAAAATCAAATTCCTGTAGGTACAACGCCCATCGTGACAATCTGCCATGAGTTAATTTTGTCGACATAAGAAATTCCAGAGCTCGATGATCGGTGTAAACCTTAGTATGTCTGCCAAACAAAAATGTGCGAAATTTTGTGAAAGCCCAAACAACAGCCAAAGCTTCAAGTTCCGTAATCGAATAATTCTTTTCGGATTTAGAGAGAACACGACTTCCAAATGCAATAGTTTTCTGTACTACAACGCCGTTTTCTTCTATCTCTTGAAATAAATGTGCACCTAGGCCTTTGTATGATGAGTCCGTCGCCAAACAAAAATCTTTAGATAAATCCGGATGTGAAAGAAGTGGGGCAGCAACTAAAGCATCACGAAGTTGTTCAAATTCTGACTGAGCTTCCTCATCCCAACACCAATTAGAATTTTTTCCAGATAATTCACATAAACGAGGTGTGGCCAAATTGTCCAATCTAACAAAACGTCTAAGAAAATTACAAACACCAAGGAAACTACGAACATCACGTTTTGTGGTAGGAACAGCATAATTACGAATAGCGTCTAGTTTCTCTGGATCAGGAAGAATACCTTCTGTAGAAATAATGTGACCGAGAAATTTCACCTGAGAACGACCAAATTCAGATTTTTCCAAGTTCACTGTCATGCCAACTCGTGCAAAAATACGTAATAATGAATCCAAAATTTTGTTGTGCTCACTCCAAGAACGTTTAGCAATAAGAATGTCGTCAACATAAGAAGTAATATTGTCACGAAGATAAACAGGTAAAATTTCATTTAAACTGCGAATAAATGCTGCAGAAGATACAGTAAGTCCAAACGGTAATTTCCGAAACTGGTAACAGTTACCAAAGGCTAAAAAGGCAGTATATTTTCTACAATCAGGGTGGAGTTCTATTTGCCAAAAACTTGCGCGCATATCAATCGTGGATAAAACTTTAATTCCATGGAAATGTTGAAGAAGTTCATCTAAATTTTGTGGACGGTCAGTTTCAGGAATAATAATATTATTTATCTGTCTGGAATCCAGAACCAAACGAATTGATCCATCCTTTTTAAGAACAACGTGTAATGGGCTGGTATAAGCGCTGACTGCTGGCTCAATAATGCCCTGATCTAACATGTATTGAAGTTCATTCTTAACCTTGTCTCTGTAAGCCAAAGGAATAGCGTACGTTTTTCCTCGAAATGGTGTGTGTTCTTTAACTTTAAATAAATATTGTAAGCCTTGTATAGTTCCTGTGTGATGACTAAACACTGTAGCATGTGAAGTCAAAATATGGTGCAGCTCTTCTCTTGCAACGTCATCTGGCACTTCAGCTTTTTTAACCTTTTCATTAATTAATTCTTCGCTACTAATTATTTCCTCCATCGCGTCTCTGTATCTATTGTCATTGTCATGAATAAACACACTGTCGTCATAATGCTCAACGAAAGCATCAGAAGTAAGAAACCTTAAACATTTTGTATCTGATTCAGATCTTGCTAAACACTCGAAAAATTTCAAACATTTCGGCATTCCGGCAACAGTCAAATTCACACTTCCTTCTTTAAAGTTCAAAATTGCCTTATGTGTGTTAAGAAACTCCACACCTAATATAATCTGTGTACTGAGTAATGGAACAATAATAAAATTAGCAGACAATTCGTATCCTTGACAAATGAAATTTAGGTTGGTCTGTTGTTTAACTTCCACACCTTTTCCAGAAATCGCTCCTCGAATTGTAGTTTTAGAAATAGGTAACACAGGACAGGCAATAGTTCTTTCACATATACGAAAAACTGATTCACTAATGACGTTCAATGGGCTCCCAGAATCTAAAACTGCAGTGAACTTATTCTTACCCACACATACTTCAATAACAGGATGTAAAAATGCGTCTACATTATTTTCCTTTTCATCTAGCAAAATGTCTCTCATGTCTTCCAGGCGTGCATAGTGTAAAGTCGTAGTGTCATTACTTTCTGAACCGTCTATATTGCTGCCAGAAGCCGAAGCTGCAAGTCATGGTCGATTGTTTGCGTCACGTCTTTGATTATTCCCGTCATTTCGCGGATCAATTTCTACTATTTCCACTTGTCTCTCTGAATTTCTGTCACGCGGAGGATGCCAATTAGGTCCTTCCTGTCTGTTAGATGCAAATTCTTGGTTGTGTCTGTTATTAAAATTTCTGGTTTCCTGTCTGTCTGCATAACTACTTCTTGTATAATTTCGACTGTCACTTCTGAAATTATTGGTAGACCTACTACCCTGGTTATTTCTGTAGTAAGAGTTTCTATTATTGTATGAATAATTTCTGTCTTGATGATACCGATTATTGTTTCCGTATGATTGATCATTCCGGTAAGAATTACCGTTATAATTGTCTGTGTAATCTCTGTTAGAACGTCTGTTATTGTCATAAGGCTGGTATCTATTGTCCTGTCTGTTACGTCTGTCATTCTCAAAGTTACCCAAATAACGTCCGTTCCGATCACTATCCCTTTTCTCTGAAAATGTATTGTAATTACTGCTACTGAAAAAATTACAAGAAGTCCCGTCGTCGTTGTCATACTCAAGTTCTTGTAGCAAAGTCTTAAAAGTCTCAATGTCGTCTTTACATCTTCCGGCTAAAGCAATTTGTCTTATGGATTGTGGCAGCTTAGTTAAACAAATGCGAATTAATTCAGTCGGGCTGTAAGGGTTGGAAAGGAACTGATTCTTTCGAATCATGTCTTCAAAATATTCTGCTGGCGTGCGGAATTCAGACTGTTTGAAATTACGCTGCATAATAAGACTGTGTTTGACTCTGTCTTGCGTGTTTTCGGACCAATATGCCGATAGAAATGCATGATAAAAATCATTCAGATTATTACAATCTCTAATGAGTGCACGCATCCGCGTCGCCGGTTCGTTTTCTAAATATCCACACATAAATTCCAGTTTGTGACTTAGTGGCCAATTTGGTGGGAGTGCATACATAAATTGATCTAACCATGCACATGGATGTATGTCATTTTTAGAATTGCGGAAGATCTTAAATTTCCGAACAGTCAAAAAGTGTTTATAGTCAAAGTTTTCGCCTCGTGGCGACAAAGACCTACCGCGTCTGTCCCAGTTTGAATGTCGATTATTGTCAAGTTCGCGCGCCTGGCGCTCTCTTGTTGCATCCCGTAAATGAAACAAATTACTTTCTTCAAACCCCTCTGCTACCTGTGATTCTAAATTTCTTTTGCTGTCTTTTCCTACAATTTCACCTTCGATTTGTTTGACTTGCTTTCGTAATTCCTCTACTTCCCTTTTAACGCGTTCATTAAACTTTCCCTGATTTTCAACATGCTTATTTATGTTCTGGTACTCTTCGGTTTCTGCAAATGGTAATGGAGCTGTATCATCTGAATCTCTATCCCCATTTAAACTAAGACTTGTCAATTTATCTGAAATCTCCTCAACTCTTTCCGATAAATCACCTATTTGTTCTTTCTGTTTATTTACGTCTTCCGTAAGTGTCGCGACTCGGGTTTCAGTATTGTCACATTTAGTAGTTAACTGTTCACACTGTTGCGTTAAGTTATTTATTCTGTCATTTGGAACGGATTCCTCGATTCTCTCAAATATTTCTTCCTTATCGTGTGCACGTTGTAAATTTAACTCTGAAAATTTTTGTACTATCACGCGATCTCTTTCTTCCTGTTCTCTATCCTGTTCCCTTTGTCTAATCTCTACTACAATTAATCTATTATTGTGAGCATTCAAAATCGGTTGTACTTCTTCTCTGATTTCTTTCTTTAATTCATCTTTCATGTTTTTGAAGCATGTCCCTATTCGTGAGTCTAACCGTGTTTCCATTGTTTCCATCTCTGTTTCTAAACGTGTTGCCACTGTTTTTAATTCAGATCCCAAAGTTCCCATCTCCGTTTTAAATTCAGATCCTAACCGAGTTTCCATTGTTCCCATCCGTGTTTCCATTGTTCCTATTCGTGAATCTAACCGAGATCCCAAATTTAATATTGCACCCATCAACTGCTCCATATTAAATGATTCAGAATTCCTTTCGCCCCTAACATTTCCCGCCAAACTAACTTCCTTCTGCATAGCCATAAGGCTATCTGTGTTCGATACTATTCCAGAATCTTCTGTCGTTAATCTCGGATTCTGCGAATTTTCTGATTGAGAAAAATTTTGAAATGGTTCCGGACTATTTTCCCGACTTATTACATTGTTTTCCACTTCATTATTCAACATACTGTTCTCCTGTGTTAGCGAGTTCGCCATGTCAACAACTTCGTCATTCTCACTATCCATCATTTTTGCCTTTTTCATCGATCGCGTAATCATTTACAAAATATACAAAACTCGTCACTATACGAAATTTAAACACAATGACACTATGTCTCCAACTATATCATTCACACGAAATGTTTCCCTCAAACACGATTAATCGAGCAATTGAAATAATTGCACTAATTGTCAAACCCGTAGACAAGACAACAGAAATGAAATTTTGCAAAATAAATACCATTAGAAGAATGACAATTACCAAATCTACACATGCAAAATAGACTACAATTACTAAACTACAAATTACTACAACAATACTACTGTCCACTATTTTTACAATCAGAAGAATTCCAAGGGACGATCCGAAGCAGCGGTCGCCACGTGCATGGGGGCTTATTTATATGCAATGAAAATAATTTTAATTTTCAGTCGCTGTACTGTCTGATTACGCAAGTCTCGTAAACAGTTGGCCCTGACTGTTATTACGCAATCTGACTGCTTAGAACAATAACAAAGAATGAAATGGAAATTTTCATTAACACAATTAATTAATTAAGTCCCCAGCAACTATAAAACCTACGAAACCAAAGCACAAGTGTAACTGTTCTGTGTGTGGAAGTATGACTCAACGTACGCATCTGGCACGGTTCTTCTTCAACAACACAAGAAATTTTAAATATCATTTATACTGAATTAATTAAAGGAAATAAAAATACCATAATTACTCAAGAAAACCAGAATTACACTCTAATACAGGAACACAAGCCAGATGCTTTGTTGACTGAACCTGTAATGACACATTATTTAAAACATGGAAATAATGAAAAATAAATCAAGTTTCGTTACCTTCATATATTGACCAAAATCACTCTAATCATTACAATATATCTCCACACCGACTCGCTATTACCACATCTCAACAAGAACTTTTCAGTATCACATCTCAGCAAGCACTCCCTACTAGCACATCTCAACACGAACTGACTACCACGAGTCCTCGACAAGCACTGCCCACTACGACAATAATCACTGCCCGTGGAGGCGGCGGAACAATGCTCTCTAGCGATCTCTGGCGCTGTGGCTCAGTGTAGCCACCTTTCACGTTATGTCTTTAAATTTTAATTTTTATTCGATTTATCAACTGAAGAAAAACGGACAACCAACCCGCGCAGAGAAAGAGACAAGAAACAGTATCTGCATCAGAAACTAATATATTTGTATTACATGCATTTCATTACCACTTTTATCGGTGTGACTGTAAACAAGATAGTTATGAAAAAGTTTAAACCTCTTAAATATACCCAATTGTTTCATTCGATCTAAGGTTTTTGTTAGTTTCGATACACATTTATGTAGAACAGTATCGATAGTGATGTTGAGTACTAACTGCTGTTATCAATATATTAATAGGATACAGACAATAAAATTACAGTACCAGAATGTGGTGTGTGTATACTTATAGTAAACGTTAGTAGTAGAATGGCAAAGTTTCTACTTCATACCTCGATATTGTTTCAGTATCTGCAATGAACCTACACTGAAGCGCCAGAGAGACTGGTATAGGCATACGTATTCAGATACAGAAATATGTAAACAGGCAGAATACGGCGCTGCGGTCGGCAACACTTATATATGCCAAGTGTATGACGAAATTGTAAGATCGCTTACTGCTGCTACAGTGGCAGGTTATCAAGATTTAAGTGAGTTTGAACGTGGTGTTGTAGTCGGCGCACAAGCGATGGGACACAGCATCTCCGAAGTAATGATGGAATGAGGATTTTCCCGTATGACCATTTCACGAGTATACTGTGAATATCAGGAATCCGGTAAAAAATCAAATCTCCGACATTGCTGAGGCCGGAAAAAAATCCTCCAAGAACGGGACCAAGACGACTGAAGAGAGTCGTTCAACGTGACAGAATTGCACCCCTTCCGCAAACGGCTGCGGATTTCAATGCTGGGACATCAAGTGTCAGCGTGCGAACCATTCAACGAATCATCATCTATATAGGCTTTCGGAGCCGAAGGCCCACTGGTGTACCCTTGATGACTGCACGAATAAAGTTTTACGTCTCGCCTGGGACCTTCAAAACTGACATTGGACTGTTGATGACTGGAAACATGTGCCTGGTCGAATGTGTCTCGTTTCAAACTGTATCGAGCAGATGGACGTGTACGGGTATGGAGACAACCTCATGAATCCATGGACCGTGCAAGTCAGCAAAGGATTGTTCTGGTGGAGTTCTGTAATGGTGTGTGGCGTGTACTGTTGGAGTGATATGGGACCCCTTATACGTCTAGATACGACTCTGACAGGTCACACGTTGGTAAGCATCCTGTCTGATCACTTATACCAGTTCGTGTCCATTGTGCACTCCGACGGACCTGGCCAATTCCAGCAGGACAATGCGACACCCCACACGTCCAAAATTGCTACAGAGTGGCTCCAGGAACGCTCTTCTGAGTATAACACTTCCTCTGGCCACCAAACTCCGCAGCCATGAGAATATCTGGTATGCCTTGCAACGTTCTGTTCAGAAGAGATCTCCACCCCCCGTACTCTTACGTATTATGGACAGCCCAGCAGGATTCATGGTCTTAATTTCCCGCTGTACTATTTCGACATTAGTCGAGTCCATGACACATCATGCTGCAATATTAGGTAGGAGTACCAGTTTCTTCGGCTTGTCAGTGTAGTAAACGCCATAAAAAGTGTAAATAGGCTGTTTATGTTTTCTTATTGGCAACGTTATGTAGCGCTCTGTATGAAAATCACTGGCTGTGCTGTGTGCAGTCTGTGGCTAGTTTGCATTGTTGTCTGCCATTGTAGTGTTGGGCAGCTGGATGTGAACAGCGCATAGCGTTGCGCAGTTGGAGGTGAGCCGCCAGCAGTGGTGGATGTGGGGAGAGAGATGGCGGAGTTTTGAAATTTGTAATACTGGATATCATGAGGTGCTATATATATTATGACTATTATGGTAAATACATTGTTTGTTCTCTATCAAAATCTTTCATTTGCTAACTATGCCTATCAGTAGTTAGTGCCTCCAGTAGTTTGAATCTTTTATTTAGCTGGCAGTAGTGGCGCTCGCTGTATTGCAGTAGTTCGAGTGACGAAGATTTTTGTGAGGTAAGTGATTTGTGAAACGTATAGGTTAATGTTAGTCAGGGCCAGTCTTTTGTAGGGATTTTTGAAAGTCAGATTGCGTTGCGGTAAAAAAAATATTGTGTGTCAGTTTAAGCACAGTCCTGTATAATTGTTCAAAGGGGACGTTTCATATGTCAACCCTTAGCCGAGGATACCTCACTGGAATCTTCTGATTTTTTTCTTGTAGTTTGTGTAATTAATGTAGCTTTTGTTTATTGCTAGCGCGTAATTATAGAGAGAATTTCCTTTGTAGTTGTAGTTTTTCATTGTTGTACACAGTTGTGGCATGCATGTAGATTTGCACCAAGTATTTCGCAGCAGCGCTTGCAATTAACTAGATATTATTTTCAATGCTATGTTAATATGTTTTGTTAGTTTGCTCTTCAAATTGTGCTTTTCTGTGTTATCGTGTGAAATATTGTGACAATTATGGCGTGTGAAATACGTAATACTAGGCTCCAAAGTAAACTGAGAAATGACAGTGAAGACGAAAGCAGTGTGTTAGCGCCACCGTGTAATGAATCGTGTAATGAATTAACTAATGTTCAGCATAGTAATTTGGTAATTGTGCATAGGGAAATGGAACGGGCGGCAAACAATGGCGTAGGCAGTGAAACAATTAGTGAACAGGGAAGCATTATCGATCGATCGCTCGGCAATAGCTCGCCTCAGGAATCCCAAATGACAGGACACAATTTTGCAAATACTGTAGATTCAGTTTTTGCGTCCTCACCGTTTTCTCAAATAAGTGAAGACACATTTTCTGTTTGTCAAAATGTGAATGTTGCCGGTGCAAAAGCACTGCCGAAAAGCGTAGAGGAACAGATTCCAGACACTAATGCATTGTTATTACAGCTAATGCAACAAATGGAACAAAATCAGAGACAAACACAGCAAAAGCTTCAAAAGTTAGACACAATGGAACACCAGAGACAAACACAGCAACAGTTAGACACAATGGAACAAAATCTTCAAAAGTTAGACACAGTGGAACAAAATCTTAAAAAGTTAGACACAGTGGAACAAAATCTTAAAAAGTTAGACACAATGGAACAAAATCTTCAAACGTTAGACACCACGCTTGAACAAACACGTGAAGATTTAACTACTGAGTTACATAACATCGAATCGAAATGTCAAAAAGTCTGTAATGACGTAAAAACACAAATTTGTGAGCATTTCCAACCTATTTTTTCGCGTCATGAAAATGCAATACAGAATCACGAAGCAGCCATAAAAGAACTGCAAACTATTGTTCATGAAAATCACGACACCTTGCAAGCTAAAATTGACTCAGTTGCATCTACCGATTCGGTTACGCAACTTGCAAAACTCAAGAAAACTTAAAGGACACAGTAGATACGATTTCAACAAATGGACACTCTGAAACTTGGTTCAGAAAAACACACTGAGGAAATAAGTACACTATCAGAGAAAGTAGCAGAACTTTCGGATCAGTTCACTAACTTATCTGCAAATGTAGATGATGATCTGAATGACACAAGACCTGTAGCCTTCACTGACACTGAAGAGTATGAACAAATTAGAAAATTCAAACAAAATCAAAATCAAATCAATACACTGTACAAAAGAGAAATCCGGGAAGTACAAGATCAGTTGGCACAAGTAATACAAAAATTACATATTTCAGAGGACACTCGCGCTCCAACACAGGAAGAGGGACTTAGAAATACGGGAAAGTCACAAAATAATAGCACAGGGCATTTCGGAAATTATGAAAGAAATTGGCAAGGTGCACCGAATTTTGAGATGGAACCACCGAAACGACGTAACAATGACCGATATGCGACTCGCCGACATGATGATTTTGACTATAAGCTGTTCATTACTACACGTAAATTTAAAACATTTAAGAATTCTGGCAACGACATTCATCCACAAGCGTGGCTCCATCAATTCTCTCATTGTGTTCCTCCCAACTGGTCGTTAGAGCACAGATTAGAATTTATGTGTGGCTATTTAGAGAATGAACCAGCTGTAAGAATGCGATCGGTCATTCACGATTGCCACAGTGAAGGAGAATTTTATCATGCCTTCCTCTCAGTATATTGGTCTCAAGCTACACAAGACCGAGTAAAACGTAGCATCATAATGATGAAACATTTCGAACAATCTGAATTTTCCAGTCTTGTGAAATATTTTGAAGACATGTTGCACAAGAATCAATACCTGTCAAACCCATACAGCCCTTTAGAACTCATCCACATTTGCTTAATCAAATTACCTGAACATTTACGACATATTATTTTGGCTGGACGTTGCAAAGATGACATTGAAGCTTTTCAGGGACTGTTACAAGAATTGGAAATTGACACTGACAATCGCGGAACGCGGAAACAGGAGCACAGCAATTAAAGGTCACATCCGTCGCAATTCCGCGATGAAAGAAATAATAACTGGACACGACGAGACTATTCTCACAACACAAATCGTGACCAAAACAGACACCACCCGTATGACAACCACTGGCAGAGTAATAGTTACAGAGAAAGTTCGCATTTCCGTAATAATGAATATCACAGAGACAATCATAGAAACAGACAATATGGTAACCAGAACTATTATTATCAAGGGAGACAGAATAATTTCAGACGCAACAGTTCAGCGCGCAGTTACGATTCAGGGAGAAATTCTCCACCACGTGACCGACAAGAAAGCAACTGTGGAATCTACCGACATGACGACAGACGATATAATCATAACGACAGACCTGAATTTTATCAGAACTGGCGGGATTCAAACAGAGCAGGGCACTCTCGACAAGGTGAATTTGTAGAAGTTAGGTCTCCTAATCATAATAACGATGCGCGCCAACAAAGAGACAGACAATGACTCGCACAGCAGGCAGCCGCGTGCGCCAGCTGGCTCAGAGAAAAATAACATAGATGCTAACCTTGAGAAAAATTCCAGTATTCTTTACCGACATATACCACACGATGATTCCGTTGAAGCTAGAGCTCTGCATAGTAGTAAGAGTAAAGGCTTGAACCACATTTCACATGTAAAACCGTTTATTGAAAGATAATCTGCTTTTTAACTTTGTCTTTGCCATAAAACTTTTCACTTCACATTACTAATATGCTTTGTTAGACTTAGAAACTCTTAACATGCAACAGTGTTTGAAGTTAACTATCCAATCTAGAACCTAGGATACATATTTAGACAGTAGCTACGAGTGCATTGTTATAGTGAACAGACGACACAGTGTTACTGTGTGTGTACATTCTTGCTTGTTAGTTGCACGATCACATAACGACTATAAGGCTCACATACTTAGAACATTTACCAGTACTGCTAATGAGATTTTAATGCAACATTTTGGTTTACTTGAAATACATTCTGGACTTAAAGTACTTTTTGTGAGATACCAGATGACACAGTGGTTAGTTTATGTGACAGCTACACGATTTTATCACGACGCTACTAATGAGTGACAATTTACAATGTTGCTTTTGTGGTGTATCTGTTTTATATCTGCACAGTTTTTCTGAATTATTCTGGAAAGTAAAACATGTTTTAGTAGTAACTTTTGTGGTATAGCTACAATGAGACAGCCTTTTCCGTAGCAGAACAATACATTACAGCACAGTACTTTCTTCATCACGGCAATAAGCGTAATAACTAAGATATCTATACGCAAAGCATTTCACTTTTGTTTTATCATGAGGTAAGTACATTGACTTCTGCAGAACTTAGCTTTCGGAGGACGATAACTACGACACTTCCACAGAGATTATCTTACAACAAGACGCACAGTTTAGCGCTACAGTACACGTATTTGAGTGATTAATTTTGTACTTAAATCATTTATTTTTTCCGTGATACATTTCATTCCATTGCTGTAATCTGTAACACCTGAGGGTATAATTATATCCTCAGGGGGTACACGCTTACTTTGTCTACCATGTGTCTGGCAAACACAAGGAGCTATAGCTAATATGGTATTTGCTTATACAACTTTACACATCGATACCATATTTCTCTAACACATAAATTACACAGCTATCTGATCATTTAACTGAGAGAGACAAACATTTTTTTTTCTACGTCAGTGACAGATGTTTACATAATTACACCGTTGGATAACTTCACACTTACGAAATTGTATTTTGTCTGTACTTTGTGAACTGTTCATATTTTTTCGGACCCATTGTGGTATTATGAGAGCTTTGAATGATATATTTGGTATGGGATCATGATTTTTAAAGTACATTTGAGGTAGATGACACTATTTAAATGAGCAGAGATTTTTTTTAGGTTTTGAAATTATTGGAGGAAGCTACGACGATTTTGAGAGTTGACTGAGGTGTTATGATGTTATTATTACGATGTCTATGTGTATTATGCTGTTGCGGTATGTTTATGATCAATAAGCTGATGCTATATGAGTTATTTGAGTATGCTACATATCTGTTATGATGAAATATTGAAAAAGTGTCGACGAATAAGGTAAGGAATAATGAGTAGTGGTTAGGGACTCTGGTTTGTGAAAAAGGTTGTTGGAAACCAAGAATCGTATTTTAAGAGTTATGAAATGTGTGTACATGTGTGAATGTATCACAATGCCACTGAAAATTTTTTGGACACTGTTATATTCATAGGATTTTGTTTCTACACATTTGCAATGCAAATTCTCGACCTGTGAAATTTTTTATATGAGACTGTCACTGTAGCAGAAACTGCTGTCGTAAATATTTCTGTAAGAAAGTTAAGTGACCACCTGCACGTAATACGTCATGGGCACGCAGCTGTGTCAGACGCCTGGAGAAAAAGCCATTAGTGTGTGCCTTTTCAGAGGCACAGGTAGAAAAAAAAAGGGAGGCCATTATCCTCGCTATTGACATTCCTTTGTAGAAAGCATCGCAAATATGACACGCTCAAACATGAAAACATATGATTATACTGTGGAGCTCTTAATTTATGATGTTTACTAAAATGCCTAATGAAATGATGAGAAACATTTCACATCTATTGCCTTGCTAGTTGAAAGATTGTTTACTGCATTATGATTAGAGATTAGATTAGATTAGATTTAGATTAGATTAATACTAGTTCCATGGATCATGAATACGATATTTCGTAATGATGTGGAACGAGTCGAATTTTCCAATACATGACATAATTAGGTTAATTTAACAACATACTTAAGTTAATATAACAACTTTATTTTTTTGTGTTTTTTTGTTTTTCTTTATTTTTTATTTTTATTTTTTTAATATTTTTTTCTTTTTTTTCTTAATTTATATCTAAAAATTCCTCTATGGAGTAGAAGGAGTTGTCATTCAGAAATTCTTTTAATTTCTTCTTAAATACTTGTTGGTTATCTGTCAGACTTTTGATACTATTTGGTAAGTGACCAAAGACTTTAGTGCCAGTATAATTCACCCCTTTCTGTGCCAAAGTTAGATTTAATCTTGAATAGTGAAGATCATCCTTTCTCCTAGTATTGTAGTTATGCACACTGCTATTACTTTTGAATTGGGTTTGGTTGTTAATAACAAATTTCATAAGAGAGTATATATACTGAGAAGCTACTGTGAATATCCCTAGATCCTTAAATAAATGTCTGCAGGATGATCTTGGGTGGACTCCAGCTATTATTCTGATTACACGCTTTTGTGCAATAAATACTTTATTCCTCAGTGATGAATTACCCCAAAATATGATGCCATATGAAAGCAATGAGTGAAAATAGGCGTAGTAAGCTAATTTACTAAGATGTTTATCACCAAAATTTGCAATGACCCTTATTGCATAAGTAGCTGAACTCAAACGTTTCAGCAGATCATCAATGTGTTTCTTCCAATTTAATCTCTCATCAATGGACACACCTAAAAATTTGGAATATTCTACCTTAGCTATATGCTTCTGATTAAGGTCTATATTTATTAATGGCGTCATACCATTCACTGTACGGAACTGTATGTACTGTGTCTTATCAAAATTCAGTGAGAGTCCGTTTACAAGGAACCACTTAGTAATTTTCTGAAAGACAGTATTGACAATTTCATCAGTTAATTCTTGTTTGTCAGGTGTGATTACTATACTTGTATCATCAGCAAAGAGAACTAACTTTGCCTCTTCATGAATATAGAATGGCAAGTCATTAATATATAATAAGAACAACAAAGGACCCAAGACTGACCCTTGTGGAACCCCATTCTTGATAGTTCCCCAGTTTGAGGAATGTGCTGATCTTTGCATGTTACGAGAACTACTTATTTCAACATTCTGCACTCTTCCAGTTAGGTACGAATTAAACCATTTGTGCACTGTCCCACTCATGCCACAATACTTGAGCTTGTCTAGCAGAATTTCATGATTTACACAATCAAAAGCCTTTGAGAGATCACAAAAAATCCCAATGGGTGGTGTTCGGTTATTCAGATCATTCAAAATTTTACTGGTGAAAGCATATATGGCATTTTCTGTTGAAAAACCTTTCTGAAAACCAAACTGACATTTTGTTAGTACTTCATTTTTACAGATATGTGAAGCTACTCTTGAATACATTACTTTCTCAAAAATTTTGGATAAAGCTGTTAGAAGGGAGATTGGACGGTAATTGTTGACATCAGATCTATCCCCCTTTTTATGCAAAGGTATAACAATAGCATATTTCAGTCTATCAGGGAAAATGCCCTGTTCCAGAGAGCTATTACACAGGTGGCTGAGAATCTTACTTATCTGTTGAGAACAAGCTTTTAGTATTTTGCTGGAAATGCCATCAATTCCATGTGAGTTTTTGCTTTTAAGCAAGTTTATTATTTTCCTAATTTCAAAGGGAGAAGTGGGTGAGATTTCAATTGTATCAAATTGCATAGGTATGGCCTCTTCCATTAACAGCCTAGCATCTTCTAATGAACACCTGGATCCTACTATATCCACAACATTTAGAAAATGATTATTAAAAATATTTTCAACTTCTGACTTTTTGTTCGTAAAGTTTTCATTCAATTTGATGGTAATACTGTCTTCCTCTGCTCTTGGTTGACCTGTTTCTCTTTTAATAATATTCCAAATTGTTTTAATTTTATTACCAGAGTTGCCATATGGCTAGTGAATGACGTTTCACGCCTTGCTTTGCCTATTGTGTTTAATATCTAGTTTCTAGCTGCACTGCAGCGTTGGTTAAAATAAAATTTTATAGATGTACTAATATAAACATTTTCTGTCTACAGATCGAGTAAATAATAATTTTTTCAAAAAAAATGAGGGAGCGCAAAAAGACATGTACCTTCACAGGAACTGCATTCATAATTTTCTTTTCAAGTACTTGGTAATTTATTTTGTAGAATACGTTGTGGTGCACCACTTTAATGACATAGATATTAAGATGTGAATATACATTTCCCTTGTCTGCATTGTTGTCTTTAGTGTAATATTTTTTTTTTTTGCTTGAGCTATGTCATGTTTAGATATAAGTTATTTCATTTGCTGCTGCTGTTTTCCAGGCATAGTGTTACTGAATTTGACTTTGTGAGACTCTGCTAAGCCAGTTTACTACCGATTTATTTTTCTTGTTTGCTGCTCATTGCCTTATATTAGTTGTAATATTGTTGCTTACGGTGCCAATTTGTATTTTTTTTTTGTCATTGATGTTTGTGTTAATTGTTTTGTGCTGCTGCATTGCCTCGTCCCTTAGTTTAGCATCTTAGCTCAGTGGATTTAAGTTAGCTTAAGATGGGGTAGCCTATATGTGAGAACGAGTTGTGATAAATTGGAAGAAATGCATTGAGAAGTTATATGAAAACGATTTGGGCCAAAATGAGTATTGTACAATGAGCCATAATTATTTTGAAAGAAATATGGTTAGAATACAGAAAAGAGGTATAGATAGGACTTTTTTTAGAATAATGATGAACGAAGGGAGATCTCCAAGAACAAAAAAGGTTTTGTTCGCAAAATACTGCAGTACCAAATACTACACTGAAAACGAACCCTGTCCTTTCCATTGTGTTATCCCCCTATGTGTTTGTGTACCCTTGTGTATTTGTTTTCTTCCTGTCTCTGTGTACTGTTTCATAGGATTTTTTTCTCTTCTAATACTAAGCTACATTCACTATGATGAGGAATACTGTTATCCTCAAATATAATTGGCATTAATAATATGTTATTTACTTTGTAAAGATGTTTAGACATTATTTATTCTGTTTTGTTTTAATGCTCATGTGTGAAGTTGATGTTTCAAAAGTTATTCTGATCTTTGTTGTATGTACTTATGTCATAATTCTTGTAACACTGATGTACATGCTTATTTCTATTCTTTTGTAAAGCCTGTTTTACTACAAATCTTATCTGTATTGTTATGTTCTTTAATGATGTATTTTGTACCTTTGTTATTGTATTCTTGTGTTATAAAATTGTAATTCACACCAGTTCAACAAATTAAGTAACTTGTAAGTTACATTTCACTGCACACATTTCTGTTGGTCATAGTATATGGACAATATGTGAGAAGTAGGGACTGATAGTGTTTGCACGTGTGTTAATAATTCAGCAAGGGACTGGATAACAGCATTGCTGGTTCTAAGGACATTTCAAACAAATTTTTGTGAGTGGACAAGTGGTGGGTTATGGACTTGCTATATTATCCGCAAGACTCTTCAATGGTGATTGTGCACCTGCACAGTCACAACAGATGGCTGCTGGCCATTTCTACAAGGACTACAGTGGGTCTACACCTTTGCTGACTCACCAGTACCATTATTTCTACAAGGACTGCAGTGGGTCTGAACCTCTGGTGGCCCACCAGTACCGTAATCTCTACCAGGACTACAGTGGGTCTGCTCTGTGATGACCTACCTACCAATATTCTTCAAAACGTCGACTGACTCTGGTGTGGGTTTGCTCTGTTGTGGACCAATACCTGTCTGCATGTCAAGAGTCAGCACTGTCTTTCCGTTGGAAGGACAACACTACTTCTTCAAGACTGCATGGAAATCCACTACTTCCGTGTGCATTTTCTTTTACTGCTCAGACTTTGAGAAAAACACTGCAATGTTACTGTGATGAATGATCAGGACTGTCTTTATGGACTGTGAGAAAATTTTAGCTTTTGACCAACATTGTATCAATAAGTGTGTGCCTGTGATTTCTTTGTTATTGTAATTATGAAAAATTTTATCAAATCATTATTGGCCACTGCCCAAAACAATTTGTAAAATTTTTTGTGGGGAGCATGGGGGCTATGTAAATAGGCTGCTTATGTTTTCTTATTAGCAACGTTACGTAGCGCTCTGTATGAAAATCACTGGCTGTGCTGTGTGCAGTCTGTGGCTAGTTTGCATTGTTGTCTGCCATTGTAGTGTTGGGCAGCTGGATGTGAACAGCGCATAGCGTTGCGCAGTTGGAGGTGAGCCGTCAGCAGTGGTGGATGTGGGGAGAGAGATGGCGGAGTTTTGAAATTTGTAATACTGGAAATCATGAGATGCTATATATATTACGACTATTAAGGTAAATACATTGTTTGTTCTCTATCAAAATCTTTCATTTGCTAACTATACCTATCAGTAGTTAGTGCCTCCAGTAGTTTGAATCTTTTATTTAGCTGGCAGTAGTGGCGCTCGCTGTATTGCAGTAGTTCGAGTAAAGAAGATTTTTGTGAGGTAAGTGATTTGTGAAACGTATAGGGTAATGTTAGTCAGGGCCATTCTCCATTCTTTTGTAGGGATTTTTGAAAGTCAGATTGCGTTGCGCTAAAAAAAATATTGTGTGTCAGTTTAAGCACAGTCCTGTATAATTGTTCAAAGGGGACGTTTCAAAAGGTAACCCCTTATTGTCTAAAAACCGGATGTGTTTGATAAATTAGGATGTCGCTTCTTCAAACAACATAAAACACATTTCACACTTATTTCTGAGGAAATCGTCTGAAGATTTAACGCTTACATGCAGACTGATATTTTGGCTCCCAGCGTGGTGGAAATGGTCAGCTAAATTATAAAGAGTGTAGCATAAAAGGAAATTCACTGAGGATAATGTAATTCTGGAATTTGAAAACGATACACAGAAATAATTGCATATACCTCTGCAATGCCCCAATATTTATGTTACTATTTCATTAGGTTGATAGTTAAAATGATAAGCACTGGGAATTACGCAAAGATTATGACAATAGGAAGTATTATCTGAATAGTACTTACACAAAAGTCTATCAAAGTTGTTAAGATCAATGTTTATTTCAGGAATATACCAGAAAAACGGTAACAGTTATTGTCACTTCGTATAGTGTTTAATGGCAGAAACTCGGGTTTATTCCAGCAGTCACGTGACTTAGATATCTGTCAGTTTCACTTACAACACGGAACTTTCCACTTACGCATCAATGCACAGGTGCTGGCTTCCGAATGTCTGCGCTTGCATAACGATAAAAATTTTGATCTTTGTTTTGCAGTCTCTGTAATAGTTATAGATGTATCACTAGCCATTAAATACTTGTAACTGCATGTAGTCGCTATATTCATTTTGAATTTCCCTGTGTATTAAATATCTAACTGCGCAGTTCATATTTATCCCTGAAGTTTATGCACTTTCCTTGTTGGTTAGATTGCTTCCAGTTCGACACTCGTTACAGGAGATTGTTGCTCGGACCCCTTCTGCCCACTACAGTTTCTCCCCGCTGCTACGAGGGGTAGTGGCAATGTGAGAAATTCCCTCCCGCAGTCTGATGTGGGTGCAGAGGGGAACCCTCACGGTGACAGAGGGTGCCGGGTGGAGGGCGGAACCACGTGCCTCGTACCCAACACCTCCCCACTGTTTTGTGGGGTTTCACGAATACAAACTAGGTCACCATAAACACTCTATTCAGAATTTCAGAGAAGTCCTACGCAAACATTTTTCCAGTAGGTAAACGTTTTGTTTCCCGCAATTCTTTTACGTGATTTCCTATTTGCGGGGTTCGATCTGTCAGTATAACGACGCCGTCGCCTCATTTTGCGGGTCTTACAGCTTTATTCTGCTTTCTTTTTCTTTTAACGAGTTTTAGCTCATTGTCGAATTGGTGTTTCTTTCTGTAACCTGATTGTCTTCCCTAAGGCTATAGCGGAAAATATTGTGTCTGAGTATCGTGAGAACTGTAAAGGTTGCGGTTTCATGTATGTATATTGTCTTACAGAAACAGATTCGTCCCAACGGGTGTGGGAAACCGCAAAGTCTGGTCGATACACCAGAACAATCGCCGTTAATCCTGCTCCTGTGTTGAACCACGATTTTAGGTCACCCTATTGTTTCCAAAGCTGGCGGTCTGTATTCTGTGCTGTTCGAGCACGTTAAGCTGCAATATTTTGAGATTATTTATTTACACAAACAGTCGTGTCTATTGACGAACACTAAGCCAGGTATTAGAGGAAGGAGGAAAATAATAGTATACCAATGCACTGTTTATGAAGTATTTCATAAGCTCACTTGCTCTGTTGTATTATTGATTCAGCTGTAAAACTCCTTCACAGAATAATAGTAGATCTCTGGATATGTGTCATAGAAGGCTGCAACTAAAGCACTAGAACATGAATTGTTACCAGGAAACTTACTTCCTAACGACGCACCTTCCAATGACAGTCATATTTTCAGCGCTTCGTATGCTTAAAATTATTAGAAATGTGTATCAGTTACTGACTAATAAAAATTGCTGCTCTTCTCCTTGGAGGACCTTTTTTAGGGTTTCTTAGCTTAATTGGTAAAAACAAAATCCTTAAAGGATATCTTTGTTGCCCGTCTGTCTATCTTGTCTGACTGTCTGTTAAGACCCCATGTTCTCGGAACTGGAAATGTTAGTTTATAATCAAATCACACGAAAAAAATTTTTGTCGTTTTTCATCTGACTTTTCGTGTAGTTCCCTTTTTCTCAGTAACAGGTGGACGTATCAAATTGAACTATATGTCACATACTTAAGTCTATGGTCCTTCGGTGGTGCACAAACTTCAAGCTTCCAAGTCTATGTAATCAAAAGATGCGGCCATTTAAGTCACATATTTTTATATCTTTCCAGCATCAATATCGATAACAGGCAAAAATTGTCGAGATTCTAGATTCCCGGAATATATGAACTATCTGTATACATTATTAAGTTTGGACAGGACCCTCAGTGCGCGAGTTCTACTCTCACGTATGCGTATTTTCTTTGTGTGACATATTTAGTAGATAATCTCTTCCCTTACCACTCTAGATCTCTAATGCGATGTAGTCCTGCCACACAGAAGAATCATTGGATGCACATCAAGAGAGCTCCATATTAGGACTGTTACTGTTCACGATTCACAAGACGTCACAAAATAACTGAATCTCCTTTTAAAAAATCAGGTAGAAATAGTTCTTTGAGAGCAGTAATTCAGAAGGCAGTGAGAACTATCAACTCTTTCATTTGTTGCTGGATTGAAAATAAACATGGCACTATCACTTGAAGAACGGAAATTGGTGCTAAACTGTCACTGGAAAACAGAGAACATGAGTGACATTCAACGATGTTGCAGAGTTGAATTTGGAACGCAACGGCCTTCACGATTAACCACGTAAGCTCCCCACTATGTGTTTCTGTATGAAATTTAGCCCAACTGTACCTCCAATTCGATAAAAAGTCCAACTATTACAAAAACAATGTACCCACGAAATATTATTCACTTAAACTTGTATGCTAGCCTTTGACAAAATAGAACCTAATTTGAATTGAGCTGCAACTAGTCTTTATATTAAATCTGCAACTGAAATAAAACAGTTATCTGGCCCTAAATAATATTTCTTGAAAGCACAACAGCAGACAGCAAGCAGGCAGTGGCTAAGCTAGATTTCTATTTTTTAATAAAATTTTCCAACAGTATTGGAACTGATGCATACCATTTGGCGCAATGTGGTAATGCGTAGTGATAAATTGATAAATCTTTTTTTTTAACAGTTGGATGGGGAGAGAAACTATTCCCATGAAATGATATTCCAAGATAACGGTTTCAGAATGAAGTAGGTATTCAAAAAGACAGAGTAAAATTTCATGTGATCTTCACACATAATATTAGTCTGAACAATACCATGCTTAACAGAGTGAAGAATAATTTTAAAAGGACACAATGTTTACAGAGAATTTCTATAGAAACCAAACAGCTTAATCAGTTGATATCTTAATGCATAACTCAGGGAAGCGGGGTCGTCTTTCTCTCAGCTCTGAGCAAGTTAAGCTGACAATAATCAATCTGACAAATTAGTTGCACGGTACTTCAGTCTTACCCAGAACTTCTTCTCTCAAAAATAATAGCATTATTCAAAATTTATATTCTATTCACCTTCCAATATATACACCATTTCATCCTTGCTGCCCTTTACAATAAATCTTTCTTCATCTAACAGCCGGCCGAAGTGGCCGTGCGGTTAAAGGCACTACAGTCTGGAACCGCAAGACCGCTACGGTCGCAGGTTCGAATCCTGCCTCGGGCATGGATGTTTGTGATGTCCTTAGGTTAGTTAGGTTTAACTAGTTCTAAGTTCTAGGGGACTAATGACCTCAGCAGTTGAGTCCCATAGTGCTCAGAGCCATTTGAACCATTTTTTGAACCATTTCATCTAACAGATACAATCACAAATCAATACAGCGCTACTGAATACGTCCGTCGCCTCCCACACTTCAAGTGAGAAGGTATCAAACTTCACATAGACAAAGACTGTGCCACAACAAGACCAAAGATTGTTTGACAGTAACATAACTTCTCCCCGCCCCCCCTCTCTCTCTGGCATGAACATCAATAAGTTACAAAAATCAAACTTAAGTGCCCACCTTACCTATCCCTCACCTTCACCAAGTAGGATTTTATACCAGGGTCATTTCAGATGGAATGAGACAAGGAAAAAATTCCAATCGTTAAGGACAGGAATATACAAAACATGTTACAAATAAAAAGAGATAAATAGCTTTACAAGAACTGGAGTTGAAGTACTACAAGTTAAAAATATTTACAAAATTTGAGAACATGTGAATGAAGTAATCAATGAATTCACCACAACTAGGTCAACAAGTTTCATGATGTCAATGAGAAGGTTCTAGACAGGGCTGTTTTGAAAGTTTGTGTGTCACTTTTCATATTATAGTAAGTAACATTGGTGGTCTACACTGTTTTTGTAGCGCACAGGAAGGTTAGAGTGTCTGATTCACTCGAGGCCTACGTTCATGAAGTACAGTTACATCGGCAGTAGTTTGCACGGTGAAAGTAGGTAGAGGATGCCCTTGCGACAAACGACCAAACTTCCTTTAGCTCATTGCAATTATGTCACTGTTGTGGGATGTTATGTGGAAGCAGACTCAGTGAGACTAAGCATATGCACAAACAGTGAAAAACATAGTAGTATCTGTTTGAAGCACACTGTAGATCCATTGATAACTCCAAAACCATTTTGTAGTATCGGAGAGTTCTTTAAAAAAAGTTGCACCTAGTATCATTGAATTATGCCAACATTTTTCAGAGGATACTTCTAGATAAGCTCAAGTACCGTTGTATGAATGGGACAGTGCTCAAATGGTTTAAATCATACCTAACTGGAAGAATGCAAAAAGTTGAAATAAACAGTTCACATAATATGCAAAAAACCGGTGATTTCTCAAACTGGGGAACAATCAAGAATGGGGTGCCGCAAGGTTCGGTCTTGGGTACTCTGCTGTTCTTAATACATATTAATGATTTGCCATTCTATATTCACGAAGATGCAAAGCTGGTACTATTTGCCAATGATACAAGTATAGCTATCACACCCGATAGACAAGAATTAACGGGTGAAATTGTAAATGATGTTTTTCAGAAAATCATTAAGTGGTTCTCTGCAAAAGAGCTCTTATTAAACTTTGACAAAACACAGCATATACAGTTCCACACAGTAAATCAAATGACCTCATTAATAAATATAGACTTCGATCAGAAATCGGTAGCTAATGTAGAATATTCAAAATTTCTAGGTGTATGCATTGATGATCTGCTGAAACGTTTGAGTTCAGCTACTTATGGTATTAGGGTCATTGCAAATTTTGGCGATATACATCTGAGTAAATTAGCTTACCACGCCTATTTTCATTCTCTGCTTTTGTATGGCATCATATTCTGGGGTAACTCATCATTGAGTAAAAGAGTGTTCATTGCATAAAAGCGTGTAATCAGAATAATTGCTGGAGCTTCTCCAAGATCATCCTGCAGACACTTATTTAAAGAACTAGAGATCTTCACTGTAGCCTCACAATATATATATATATTCATTTATGAAATTTGTTATTAACAATCCAAATGAATTCAAAAGTAATAGCAGTGTACATGGCTACAACACTAGGAGAAAGGGCGATCTTCACTGATCAAGGTTAAATCTAACGCTCTGGACGGTCCCTATAATTGACCACTCGCACGCGAGTTTGTTAGCGGCAGAATTGTCGTGTTAACTGCTACCGGCTGTGGCACAAATCGATTCAGGAATCGATTTGCGTCACGCCTAGGGAACGTTATGGTACGCCGTGATCCAGGACCCCCTTCACCTGGGACCAGTCCGCGATCACTAGAGTTAGAAATCTCCATCTTTTCTCTCTCTGCATCACGGACCCGAAAAATAGCGGCCTAACCGCCATGGAGGATTCTGTCCCGACAGAGCGCGCTCTGTCGGCGGCAACATCCACCACACAACCCGCCTCTAACGAGACTACGTCCGTGGTCGACGCTTCTTGCGCCCCCCCCCCCCCCCCTAGGCTACCGCCACCTCTCTGGCATCGAACTGTTTGCGATAATGAATCGCTTAACAAAGGCAACCACAGTTCCAGAACGAGAGGCCGCTGAAAAGGCGTACGAAATGTTCGTGCGCTACGAACTAGCTGCCGTCAAGGCGCAACAGCCGCATACCGAGTCGTCCATGTTGCCAAGTGAACTGCCGAGCTCGGCCACAGAAGAGGAGATTGTTCCGCCGGGAGCCCTGCCGGGTGTAGCAACTCAAGATGTTGCTGCTCTGGCGGAGGCGGCCCCGAATGGTGTTGTGTCACCAGACCTGGCTACCCAAGAAGCCAGTGCAGGGACTAACTGACAGCGACTAACCAAACCCAACACGGCCATCAACGACTCCAGTTTCACTGGAAATTCCGGAAGTCAACCTGGAGACGCTTCTATCGGCAGAAATGCCAATGGGAGTGCAACAGGCATCACGCAAACGGCCGGCCACCTCCGACTCTGACGAACAAACTGCAGCAGCTGCGCCTGAAGGGCGCCAAACCAAGAAGAAGGCTGCAACAACAGACGCCCCCACGGTGCCCCCAGCAGCCGAGGAAGACGGTTTTACCGTACCGAACCGGCGGCACACCGCCAAGCCCAAAAGGCTTGAAAATGTGCTTCCCCCACCTCCAGCCACATCAAATTGGTTCGCAGAGGCAACCGAAGAGGTCGTGGAAGCGGAACCCGCCCCCCCCCCCCCCGAAGCACGTAAACAGACACGCCCCCCACCGGTAGTCATGAAGTGGGACGACGACTACATGAACTTCCGCCGCATGATTAAAGAAGTAGCGGATATAAACTCGTTCAAAGTCACCGGGAATGACCTCTATAAGGTCTTCCCATCATCCATAGACGAGCACAAGAAGCTCATGGAATTTGTTAGGGATCAGGGACTCCACTGTTACACCCACAACACCGAGTCCCTGAAGGTGGTTATACGTCACCTACCAATCAAGATGGACCCCACCCACCTTAAACACGAACTCGCGGAGTCGGGTTATGCCGCACGACGGTAGAACTTATGACATCTCCCCGAACGCACATAAAGATGCCACTGTTCCTCGTCGTCCTAGTGGACAACGAGGACGACAGAAAAATCTTCCAGCTCGATAAAACTGCGGACATCGACGTTTCAGTCGAACTGTTCAAGGCCAAGGGCAAGAGACCTCAGTGTTACTCTTGCCAAGGCCTAGACCATGTTGCACACAACTGCACCGTGCCCGCGCAATGCGTGAAGTGTGCAGGTGCACATCAAAGCTGTGAATGTGCAAAAAAGCGCGACGAACAACCCAAATGCTGCAACTGCAGTGAGCCGCACGTTGCCAGCTACAGGGACTGTAGCGCATTCAAGTCCCGCAGACGTGGCAAGGCTGCCAAGAAAGTGCAGCCTGGAGTTAGCTTTGCGTCCGTTGCCGGGGGACGGGCTGCTGAACAGCAGGCCCTGCCTCGGCCTGACTATTTGCGTTTTCAACGCAAACAGTCTTGTACCCCAGCAGGGCGAATTTAGGGAATTTCTACACAGCGAGGCAGTGGACGTGCACGCCAGGGTCACAAACTACAGCTGCTACCGCACCGACCGGCTGACCCACGGCGGCGGTACGGCGGCATATGTCAGGTCGTCCCTGCGGCACTACCCTGTGCAACTGCCACAACTCGATCACCTTGAAGCCACCGGTGTGACCGTTAACACGTCCGTCGGCAAGATCACTTTCGTGGCGGCATACCGGCCGCCGCGGGGTGTTCTGCAAGAAGCTGATTTCGACACCCTACTGGCCATGGAGGGGCGGCTATTCATCGCGGGGGACTTTAACGTAAAGTCCGCCAGCTGGAACTCCCGCCTCACCAATGTCAGTGGGCGCCGACTTGAGCGCGCCGCCCTCAGACACGGCGCCATCATTCTAGGGCCCTACGACCCGACCCACATCCCAGTGCGCGGACAACCTGGCGTGCTCGACATTGCCATACCGAGGGGGGTCGATCGGTTTACGACTGCCGAGACGAGGACAGCTTTGTCATCAGACCACTTGCCAGTGATCTTTGACATGGACGTCGTCGGCGCGGCAGTGCAGGCTGGTCGTCCATCCTTCAGGAAAGTCAACGTCGAGCACTTCCAAGCCGAGGTACGGGCGTACCTCACAGATGCCCCTGATCCGGAGGAGGTGGGGGCGGAAGCCGCCATCACCTCCCTAAATCAGGCGCTCCTGCGAGCTGCAGAGGCTGCCACACCAGGTCGCACTCGTCAGCCACAAGACAGGTCACGTCGCCTCCCGCAAGAAATACGGGAGCTTATAGTAGCGAAAAACCATCTTTTCCGCGAGTGGCAAATAACGAGACAGCCAGCAACGAAACGCCGTGTAAACCGCATGCGTCGCGTCATCACTGCGGCCGTCCGCGAACACCGCAACAAAGCATGGGCCGACCTTGTCGACTCTCTCGACCTAGACGGCGGCAGTGTATGGCGCGTCGTGAGAGGCTTCCTGCACCGCAGGCAGCGCATTCCTCCCCTGCAACTCGGACAGGATCACGTCTGCGAGCTGGATGCCAAGGCAAGTGTCCTAGCGGACACTTTCGAGACAAACTTCCGGCCCGTAGTAGAAGGCATTGACGAGGCCCACGTCCAGCTAGTGGAAGAACGTCTCCCAGTCTTCCTCGACGCACGAGATGAGGGGGACAGCATTGATCCCATCATCGCCGAAGAAGTCGCACTGCAACTCCAATCACTCAACACCCGGAGAGCAGGCGGCATCGACGGCATCCCAAACTCACTCCTTAGGAATCTCCCTCAGGAGTATCAGCCATACCTAGCCACAGTCTTCAACCAAATCCTTGCTTCGGGTATCTACCCCTCGGTGTGGAAACATGCCGAGGTGGTGGCCATCCCGAAGCAGGATAAGGACACCAGGTCGCCATCCAGCTACAGGCCCATCAGCCTCCTTCCATGTCTCTCGAAGGTTTTCGAGAGATTTTACGTGCGGCGACTGCTACAACACTTGGACCAGGAACACATACTTCCAGACGAGCAGTTTGGTTTTCGCGGAGGTCACTCCACGACCCACCAGCTGCTCCGCCTCGTGGAACCCGCGATGACGGCGCTGGAGACGAGGGAATACCTGCGGTATTCCTGGACGTCTCACGCGCCTTTGACTCCATATGGCATGACGGCCTCGTCTACAAGTTGTTTGTACTCTGGGTACCTACTTCGCATGGAGTCCTTCTCAGGTCCTACCTCTCTGGCAGGACCTTCCACGTCTGGGCAGAACAGGAAACGTCCACCAATAGACCTATCCGTACCGGCGTACCGCAGGGTCGGTACTCGGCCCCCTACTCTACTCGCTTTTTACCACCGACGCATCGCGAGTGGACAGAGTAGAGTTGGCCCTCTACGCGGACGACACTGCTCTGTTCACACGCAGCATGAACGCGCATACCATGGGGCGTCGCCTCCAACAAGGATGTGAAGCGCTTGGTGCTTGGGCCACTATGTGGCACCTTAAATTCAACGCTGGCAAGAGCCAGGCGGTGGCGTTCGCGAAGCGCAGAGTTCCGCCAAATCTAGAAGCCTTACACATCGCAGGAGGCCCCATCCCGTGGTCAAAAACAGCGACCTACCTTGGAGTGAGACTCGACCAGCGGCTCACCTGGGCCCCACACATTCAGTGGATCCGACACAAGGCGATAGGGCGGCTCCGTGCACTCTATCCCTTATTAAACCCGGAGTCCACATTGCCCTCGCGCCATGGCATCACGCTGTATCTGACACTGGTACACCCATTATTAGAGTACGCGGCCGTGGTGTGGGGCAATGCCGCCGATTCCTCCATACGATCCCTACAATGTGTCCAAAACAAGGCGCTCAAGCTTGCATGGCGCCTTCCCACGTTTTACCCCACCACCTTTCTCCATGAAGATACTGGTATCCTGACGTTGCGAGACCGATTCCGAGTCCTAGCACGTCAGTTTTATCAAAAAGCAGGTCAATCCCGCAATCGGCTCATACAGGGCTTGGGACAGCAGCCACACCACCGACCAACTACCAGTTGGCCGGACCTGTTGCGGGAATAACCCATTCCCCTACAACACCAGGACACACACAATAACAACCGATAGGACCCCACCAACGGTTAGGATGTATTTTTAAAAAACATTTATTTCAGGTTCTGCAGGCACAGCACACAAGTGCTTATCCTGCCCACACACGTGCCTCAGGAAGGTACGACAGTAACGGAGTCGGAGTCGGAGTCGGACGTTCCCTATTCCGTCCGCGCCCGCTCTGGCCGCCTCCAACTGCGGTCGTGGCCTCCTGGTGTTCCCTTCTCGATCCGTACCCGCGAGTGGCGCTCTCCTGACGTTCCCTATTCCCCGCAAATGTAGGCGGCCAGAGCGAACGCGGACGGAATAGGGAATGTCCTGAGTGGCAGGGGAGCGCCATTCTCGGTCGCGGACCGAGAAGGCAACATCAGGAGGCCACGACCGCAGTTGGAGGCGGCCAGAGTGAGCGCGGGCGGAATAGGGAACACCTAGAGCGGCAGGATAGCGCGACTAGCGGGCGCGGACCGACTAGGGAACGGCAAACAGAACACCAGGCACCGGACAGGCATAAATATGCGACCCGGTCCAGCAAGCAGCCAGTATCAGGGAACACCTGATGAAGACGTCAAGTAATGACGTCGAAATATCGTGTTTGGAAGACGCTGATATCCGGCAGAAAACCCGATTTCCACGAGATGTCATGAGAAATGTTGTTTACAAACAAGTATTATAAATAGTTATAATATGTTTTCAATAAAATGTTTTTACCTCGTACACTTCAACAAGTATTGCAAATAGTTAAAATACGTTCTCAATCGTTTTTTTTACGTCTTATACTTTAAAGTTTATGCTTTTATCCAACTATCACATAATCTCATGTCAGCTCCCTGAGCGAAGCCGGGTACCCCAGCTAGTATATAATATGTACATATATCTATAAATTGCCCGCATCTCGTGGTCGTGCGGCAGCGTTCTCGCTTCCCACGCCCGGGTTCGATTCCCGGCGGGGTCAGGGATTTTCTCTGCCTCGTGATGGCTGGGTGTTGTGTGATGTCCTTAGGTTAGTTAGGTTTAAGTAGTTCTAAGTTCTAGGGGACTGATGACCATAGATGTTAAGTCCCATAGTGCTCAGAGCCATTTGAACCATTTGAACCATCTATAAATTCTTGTCAAGTTTCGCTGCTCTCTGGAGTTGTGGTAGCTGTTTACTGATTTTCCCGCCAGATAGCGCCCTCTCTGTATCTGACCACGTCGTAACTCCCATCATTGCCATGAGATTCACTCCGAACCCCAATTAAACGTGATACAGAGAATAGTACATATATTACACACTCATCATTACAGTAATTATAAACTGTACACACAAACGTTCTTCGTGAATCAGTCTCTTCATTGTGAAAACAGTATCAAAATCCCTATAGTAGTTCCCGAGGCAGGCTTTCACACACAGCCAGAAAAAATAGCAAGGGACTTGGGTTTGTAATATGTACAGAAGAATAGCAGTGTAAAATATACCTCTGATTTTTTTTTTAAGATTCAGCTTGTATGAACCGTAATCACCTGTCTTCCACTGTACTCAAATTGTTTGGTGTAGCACAGAATTTTCTATAGCGCTTTCATTTGTTGAAGAGATTCACGGAATACGACGCGTGTGTGTGTGCGTGTGTGTGTGCGCGCGCGCGTGTGTGTGTGTGTAAGGAGAGAGGTGTTATTTACGTTCAAATGGTTCAAATTGCTCTGGGTACTATGGGACTTAACATCTGAGGTCATCAGTACACTAGAACATAGAACTACTTAAACCTAACTAACCTAAGGACATCACACACATCCATGCCCGAGGCAGGACCTGCGACTGTAGAGGTCGCACGGTTCCAGACTGTAGCGCCTAGAACCGCTCGGTCACAACGGCCGGCTGGTATTTACGTCAATGAACCGTTGACAGTGGTCTCTCACAGTAAGCATGACGTACAGCTTCCTTTACTTTAGAAAGAAGCTATCTTTTCTTCTTTATGAATGTACGAGTGTCTCCTGAAAAACAAGGATTGTTGTAGGAGCAACGACCCTGCAAACGCCTGCCGGCAGTCGAATGTTTGGCATGGGAGGCAGCTGCTCAGTCAGGTAGGAGTAAAGAGCAAGAGAAGGGGGTGCTGCTCGACCCTTTGAAGTCCGTCTTTCCGAAGCGTAGCCGTTATTTTCACACGTGTTTTCACTCAGATGCGAGGTTGTTGGCCGCAAACATCAAAAAGAATACCGCCGGGGCTGTTGCGACAACGTCAGAATTCAAGCGGGAAACTTGTTTTGTCGTATGACAGTTCTTAAAAGAATGTATGCCTGAAAACACTGTGCTTCCGATAACGATGATTGGTACCAGGTGGAACAACGGCTTTCTTAACGATATACGGCCGCCCAACGTTGGATGTACTGGGCAGTAGCACATTCATAGTGGCCCTGCAGAGTTCAGCTGACTATCGCTTCGTTAAATCTGTCTTCTGAGGTATTTTCTTTAACTTGGCGAGCTCTTCCATTTCATATATTAGTTCATTCTTGTGGACTCCAGGTGCAGCGAAGCTTCATTGTGCTGCAGAACATACATGACAGAATAGATCTAGGAAGCACGAAAAGCAACGGCACTTCTCAGTATGGTACTACTTGAGTTATACGCATTTTCGTTAATCATTATGAAAAGTACGATGTAATCTGTACGATTAATTTGCAGGTTATTTTGCAGAGTTCTTTAATTCTAGAGTGGGTATGAGCCACATCTCGAATCTTCATACAGTTAATTATAAATTTAAAATACCTTAAAGAATAAAGTTAATCTGTATTCCAGGTTGCCGAGCGATGGGACCATTCAACGTCGCCTTTTCAATGAAAGTTTCAAATACGAAACAGCGTTACTCTGGAAAATGACTTCTTTGAAGAAATTTGAAACAATCATACCTATGCCACTGTTAATCAGCTTCTGTTTCTGAATCTTCTGCGAACTGAAACACATTTTATGAACGTCCCATCACCGAATCAAAAGCATATTAAATAAAATCACAACTGTATTTTCTGTATTTCTGAGCGATTGCTTACTAAGTTGACTAGTCTACTGAGATCGCGAAAGGTCACGCTGTGCATACGGTATGTCTTTTAAGACTCGTGTTTAGAAGTTTACAGTAGCGCTAAAACTTGCCGAGCGATTACTAGCGACAGTGCATGCTCCGATGAGCAAAGCTCGTTATAAGCTGCAGCCGGTCTTTCCTAAGCGGTAAACAACCTTATCGACTCGCCGTTGGGGCGGTCACTCTGGTTTCTCTATGCATCTTACAATATGCAGTAAAGCTAATACAGAGCAGTTTTTGTGAGGCAGTTCGTTTCTAATATCATACATTTCATAAGCCTTATGAACCACTTGTTGCATTTTCTTGGTCTAAGACCGACAGGCTGTTACTCTTTTACTTTCCCAGTGCAGCAATTATTTTTTGTATTGCCATAAATCTTTTAACTACATTGGTGTGCAAAAGTAAATGACGAAAGTAACTTGCGGATAATATATCACTGCCAGATAACACAGACTGACTCAACTTGGACCTTAAATATATTAACGGAAAAAAATCGCAACACCAACTAGGACTGCAAGGTGGCTTGGTTTTAAACTGCAAAGTAAGCCTAGCAGGCATCGAAATTGTACGGGGCATCCCACATAAAAACAGTACGCCTCACATCCAAGATTCAAGTAACAATGAACTAACCAAAAAAAGAATAGATAATAGTAACGCTAAAAACGTGTAATCACCTGTTTATAAGAGATGCTGGAAGTGGCGACCACGAGCATCCAGGCGTCATTGACTTCGTGTGATGATGTACCCACTCTGTAACTCTGCAGGTGTGGTGTTGTTAATTTCTCAGGTAATGTTCCGTTGAATATCATCTGTTGTGCGAGGTCTCCCAGCATACACTTCGCTTTTTAGTGTGCCCCATAAATAAAAATCACACGCTTTTAAGTCTTGGGACGTTCAGGGTCAGAGTGGTCTACTGGTAAGTCTGTCTTCCGGGAAGAGTTTGGTTCGATGTGTGAGCAATCGCTCCATCTCGTTGGAATACTGCAGACAGCTTCTCCGCATCTGCTAATTGCGCGTAGAAAGAGTCAAAGGTGTAATTGAAAAACGTGGGGTCAATAATGCGCATGCTGGACATCGCACACCAAACACCTCTCTTCTTTGAGTGGAGAAGTTCTTCATGCAGAATATATGGATTGTCTGGGGACCAGTATCTGCAACTCTGGGTGTTTACATAACCTGACAAAATGAAACCACGCCTCATCTGACATGAAGCAAGGAAAGGCGTCGAAGTAACGTTTAGTAACTGATGTTAACAGCCAGTTAAAATAATGAACACTTTTTTTCCTGATCCTCAGATTTCAATCCTTGCGCTACACTCACACGATAGGCTTTTAATTTCATGTATTTCAGCACACCATGGGCCGAAGTACGAGATACACCAACCTGCTGTGATAACCTCCCTACTGACTCGCAGAGACTTATCGCTGAATCTACAGTTTCAGGGGTCCTCACTGCCGGTCGCTTATTCCTCTGCACATTCTGAAAGGATCTACAGCCCTTCATTTCTTGTACAGATCTTGAATAGGCTTGGTCCTTGGGATTTTCTTACCAGGATACGTCGCTTGAAACATTTATTTACATTCCTTGATGGAGCCTGTCTTTGTGTAACACTCCACGATATCAGTTCATTGTTCTAATGGAAACTGGCCATTTCTGTGAAACTCAACAATATGAGCTTCTCACAACAAATGTTGGCGACAGTGTTCCCACTTCACAAGCAATTCGAATAGAGATGATTAACCAGTACGTGAGGCGTACCTGTTGTGAGAGACCGTGTATTAAGGTACCGTAAAGGATAATGACTGGGAAAATGTAATGACAAATCTGCGAGAAAGATTCTCTGCTGAAACATTAGATGTCTTTCAGTTTGTGAAAATCACAAAAGTTATGGCGTCTCTCCTCGACCGGTTCGGAAAAAAAAGCTTCCCATAAATGCTCTACATATATTGGCTAAGTGTGATAAAGACGCATTTCCTAAAGTACATGAGCTTGTACTGGTCCTTGCAATGTTTCCACTGCCAGATCCATCTGCTGAGAGATTATTTTCGTCACTGTGGCGCCGTAAGACGTATGTATGAGCAATCATTACTGAAAACCGCCTATTCGGTCTTGCTCTTATGCACATCCGTCGGCACGTCCTTAATGGCATCGTGAAAGTAATTACAAACCGAACGTAGGAGGAACTGGTAGTTTATTATTTGAGTCCCATATTATGTTTGTACTTACTTCAAATTAAATTTTTTTCTCAATATCTACTGAGTTTTTTATTTCTCACTGTTTTATAAATCAGACAATCACAACATTTCATATGTAGGCACTAGACACGACAACAAACTGAAATTTTGTGGATATTTTTGTTTGGAATTATTTTGTTGGGAGACAGACGACATGCAACCACTGGCGTGGAACTGCCCACAGTCAACACGTGACGTGTGGTGCCTCGACACCTATTGATAATTTTTTTTTTTTTTTTGCGACCGTGATGTTAATTGCGTCACATCTAATAACCACAATTTTGCTGTTATTATGTTCCCGATCGTTTCCACCAGCGCCAATTCTTCCGTAATAATCCTTCAAAAAATATTGCCATCATGCTAATTTCCGAAAAGAGTACTTTTCCGAATGGAATGTTTTTAGTTCTGTCACCCAGCAGGCTAGGACAAGTCCAACCTTTTGTTGCTAAGAGGCGTCTGTTCATGAAAACTGCGTCTTACGTTTAGTTTCTGTGCACAGTATCCTTGTGCCAAGACCCCAGAACCTTCCCTGCGCATCGTTCCGCCTCCTCTATCGGTGATTTTCCATGCTGGAATGGTCGGACGCGACTGTCGCGACGAATGCTGATGCCAACGCTGAACTAAAATTCAAATATTTACCAATCCAAAGGTCGTTTTACAATGCGGTTTGCACCAGTCAACATTAAATCAAATACATACGTATTAATCATACGTTCCACTATCATTTCTTACACAAATCAACTGACTGGCTGACTCAAATTAAGAAGTAAGGAATGTGTGTGGTCAGTGCGTTAGCAGATCACTTCCAAGTCTGACAATGACGCCGTTCTTAAAAACGGCTTCTAGTCCAGACAATGAATACACTGCAGACTACATGGGTATGCGAGAATTTGTGATTTCAGGACTTTGTTAGGAGTAGACAAGAGATAGCCTACTCATTCTAAAGGTTCCTGCCCATAGGTGCTGTATAGAAGGTAGGAAGGGCGTGGAAAAGTGGCATTATTTTGTTTACCGCTTATATCTGAGAAACGGTGTACTGTAGAAAAAGTTTTCTGACTAAAATGAAAGGTAATTAAATTTCCTATAAAACTGTTTTCATACATATTTTCGAATTCTCAACGGTTTTCGAGTTATACGTTACTGAAAATCAATGATTTTTGAAAAAAACCATTTTTATGTCACTCTTTTTGTCAAACATTTGCTTCTATTACCTTCTACGATCATTTCTCAGAAAAATTGTCAGAGACAAAGTTGCAGAGCATTTAACATCCTCCAATTTGAAATAAATTATTGCCACTTTATCTTCCGTCAGTCATAAGTTATAAAATTTCTAAGATGTACGCCCAATTGCGATGTTCCTCTACAAATGAGTGTGTTGAGAGCCTGTTGCGTTTTAACTGCTGTAACTTGGTTTCATGATGAATAACAACACTTTAACAAGGGAAATACGGTAATTACAATTGAAACACTACACTTTTTATACTTATACTTTCTATTATACTTTTAATATTGATGTAGCTAATTAATTTACATTGCCTATAGTAATTAAACAGTGAAAAAATCTGCTTTCAAGACAACACCTTGGTTTTTTTCTCTACAACCATACCTGCCTGTGTCACATCCGTTTGTCCATTGAATGTAGATGGTCACATTTTCTCTCCCAACAACATTTCCGCGCCCCAACGTTATTACTTTCCTCGCCTAGCCAAAGGTACACTAGTTGGTACGTCCAGAACCCATTATGCTTAACAGCTCCTTCAGATGAAGGGAAAGTTGGGAGATGAGGCTTCACGTTTCCCGGTGCTCTGATAAATGATTTGTAGCGGAACTCGAGGGACTTTTCTGTGGCTGGAGCGCCATACCATGAACTGATCCCAGCTGTCTCACTGGAGTCAGGTGAAGAAGAGAAGCTGAAAAATACCTCAGCTGCACATTATATGATTTTAGACTTCTAGTACATTTCGACAAAATCTACTTTACTCTTACGATATGCTACAGATGTTGTGTCATGGCATGTTAATGCATCTAAGAATAACTAATGGTCATTATCCTACATTTCCAACTCCAACTGCAGCCATTGTGAGAAATGCAGACTCGCATTGACCTTTTCTCTTCCGGGTTTTACCAGCAGAATATCGCAAACAGTTGGAGTTTTGCCTACCAAGAGAACAGCCAAATCGACGTCCACTCCAATAATAGCAGCCGAGGAATTTTGCGATTTGTTCACAGCTGTCTTCGTAATTTCAACGTCAGCATCACCTGAAAATTTGAGCTTATTTATCCCATTTTTCTGCAGCTGCATCACCAGGAGCTTTATCAGCTGACTCATGTTATGAAAGCTTGAAAAGAAGTCCTCTTGTCTGACTTTCATTCCACTTTCCAATCTTACATTGATGTCCACACATATCCCAACTCGATAACGTCGACTTTGTTCAACTGCTCTTGTGCTCTATGGCATGTCTCTGAGTAGTAGGGGAAAGTGGCCTCCACCCCACATTTTGGGTTTGCCTACATCTTGGCCAAGCATACACTCAGGGGCAAACCTATTGTTCTCTTTTGATTGACAGGTCCTACACCTATTGTTGTGTTAAGTGGATTATTACCCCCTGGGGATAATCTGTCCTTCCAAGAAACCTCCACCATTGCCCCCTTCCTCTTCCCCCTCCCCTGCCTGCTCCCACCTACCCCTCCCACTCCCCAATCCCTCTGGGAACTCCCCTCACCCATTCAAGCACACTTCTGATATCAATTTGATTGATTAATTAATTAAATCGATCAATTAATTAACCCCTCCCACTCTGGGAAATCCCTCAATCCATCCTCTCCCCTCCCTCACCTGAAATTCGCGGGAAAAAGACTCAGTTGATTGGCCATTTGGCGTGAAACCGATTGCAGTTTATGGAATATTGTTTATTTAAACAGTTCATTGGATATGAGGCAGTGTTCGGAATATAGGTCATTCATTTATCTAAAGAATTTGTTGGAAAATTGACTGCAATGTACGGAACACTGTTTATTTGAACAGTTTACAGGATACAAGGTGATGCATTGAATATAGTTTATACAAAGAATTTGTCAGGAAATCGATTGCAGTGTGTGGAATATTTAAACAATTGCGGCGCTTTTTCACTCCGTTCGCGTAAGGAAACATGTAATTACACTGTCAGAGATTGCTTAAACATATCTGAAAAACTTCCTCATTTCTCGCCACCTGCGCAGGCTGCTTGGAGTCAGAATGTGCCAGAGGATCTCGAAACCGCCGGCGTCTGTTCCGGTCGCTGCAAATAGCAGCGAGCTAATCCCCGGGAATAAACGCACACTTCCTGTCAGCGTCATTTGCCATCTCAAATGGTCTGTATGCATGAACCAACCTATCTGATGCCAGCGCATGCAAGAGACGCCTTCCTTCCAAAGCAAATACGTCACTGGGAATCCATTCAGAAATGTTGCTGAAGTTAATAAATAATTAATTTCCGGCCACGTGATCGAGATATAGATGATATAAGGCAGACGTTGTAGCTACCTCTCTCACACACACAAACTGATGATGTCACAAAACTAGTAGCCAGCTGACTCAAAATACACTTTTAAAAAAGATGGTTGCATGTACACACACGCCACACGCACACACACACTCAGAGAGAGAGAGAGAGATGTAGTTTGCTTTGCAGGTGAGATAGGAACTAGCATGAGAGATTTCATTCTGTCATGGACTCTAAACTGCTCTAGCCTTCCAGTACATTTTTCTTGAGGTACCCTTCATGAACTACTTCAGGAGTTATTAAATCTGGAGCTTCAGAAGATGTGCCACGAAAAATATTAATTAAATCGTTAATATGGCATCGAAACAATTTACGTCACACAGTTTAAAACTACTCTAAATTTAAAAAAAAGATCGACACTCCACAGTAGTTTGCATGCACTATGTTATGTTTTTGATGCAGAATTTCATTAAATAATCCAAATGTGTTATTTGATGTCGCGATTGCAACTGGTGATGTATGAAATGATGGTTGGAATTTCAAATTTCGACGTCAATTTGTATCGCCATGGTTATAGAGTACCTGTCCACTACAGGTCCGCTAAGTGTATTTGCTTTTTTAAAGATGCTACAGAATTCCTAAGTTGACTGGTCCTCTGAGCTACACCAGAACAAAGGAGGAGGGAAGAAAGGGTGCAGGATAGTAACAACAACAAATTCCACTGCGATCTATTGAGAGACATCATCCATTCATAGCTGGTTGCCTGAGATCGCTGGGAACACTCACCTTCCATACGTACACATGCAGTGCACCGTGCGTCAGTATGGTGCCAATGCTCAGAGACCGGAGGAGACTACCGCCATAAACGCGGCCCAGGCCGCAGTCGCAAAAGCGCGTCAACCGCAGAGAGGATCGCCAGCTGTGGAGGGTTCTCCCAAGATGACCTGAGCGGTAGGAATTCTAATGCTATCAATAGTCCCAGGGCCAACACTCGTCATATTGAAACTTCTCGAATTTTCCATGGACTATACTTGCAACACACGTGGTCCCAAAGGCCACTCAATGCAAACTGGGTATTAGTCCCTTATTTACCCATCCAGGGGGGGGGGGGGGGGGCAGTGAGTCATATCGTCGTAAGCTGCTGTAGACCGGACGTTTACTCAGACCCTCTGAACTGGTGTACAAAGGATGGGCCAGACGCAGTCTGGAACAAAGGCAGGCATCCGCAGTCTGACACCGAGCGGTGTACTAGAAATAGCTCTTCTTGACGGTGGTGGTTCTGGAACGAATCGCACATTGAAATTTCAATTCCTATAGCGGACATAATTTCCCACATAAAATCTCTCTCATATCCTCACGGCTATCGACGTGTTGAAGTTTTCCACATGAAATATGTATCTCCATTATGATTTTCTTTGAACATGCCAAATCGTAACCCACAGTGACTTTACATCGCGATACAGAGGGTTGTTTGGGGATAGAGACCAAACAGCGAGGCCATCGGTCTCATCGGATTAGGGAAGTATGGTAAAGGAAGTCGGCCGTGCCCTTTCAAAGGAACCATCCTGGCATTTGCCTGGGGCAATTTAGGGAAATCACGTGAAACCTAAATCAGGATTGCCGGACGCGGGATTGAACGGTCGTCCTCCCGAATGCGAGTCCAGTGTGCTAACCACTGCGCCACCTCGCTCGGTACATTTCAGACACGCAGTGGAGTTATCGTTTATATGTATGCGGCACCAGAAAAAATTATGGTATGCCCACATTCACGCCAGCTACGTGTCTCGATTCTCTTCAGTTCTAGGAAATTATATGTCATTTAAGTCTTCCAGTCAGTGCTTCCGGATGGTGTTGCATCCTGCCAAGACACTCTCAGACAAGTGTTGTAAAGCACAGGCGTGTGGCTCTGTGTGATAATCAACAGCGATCCTGCAGACAAAAGGATTGGAAAGACATCGATGTGGGTTGGTATGCTGTAATCAACAACGCCGTCGATAGTGCAACAATGAAATCGTGAGAATCTGCTTGGAGAGCCGATGAGGGGACGTTCTGTGTATCCATTTTGTTACAGTGCTATTGCCCGTCCTGTTTGTACACTATAGGAGATCCAGTTAAACCCTACCATCGCTATACTGTGCAGCTGTTTATGAAATGAAGCTATAACCCCTAACATTCAGATATACTCAAATGGTTCAAATGGCTCTGAGCACTTTGGGACTTAACATCGGAGGTCTTCAGTCCCCTAGAACTTAGAACTACTTAAACCTAACTAACCTAAGGACATCACACACATCCATGCCCGAGGCAGGATTCGAACCTGCGACCGTAGCAGTCGTGCGGTTCCGGACTGAAGCGCCTAGAGCCACTCGGCCACAGCGACCGGTCTGATTACTTCCCACAAACGTCTGGTGATATGTCGAACATAAGACATAGTACCTTTACGTTCAAGCAGCATAACTTTTCTGATTGTCATTAATAATTGTATACAAAAAATTATGATTTGTCCACACTCGCACCAGGTTTTCGCACTGCCAGTAGCAAAAAAGCCTCCCGCCATCACAAATTTGTCGATGAATAGAGACTGTAATTACAATTTAAAAAAAGCCCTATGGTCTTTTTTTTTCATTTTATCGATTTCACCACTTCCACGAAACCTTTACATATTTTTGATACTTGTAAATCCAGGCAACACCCAGTGGCGTATTCAGACCGCCAAATCGGGTTTGTGTCAGTGCATTCTATGCATATCTACCGTCACATTGTGTGTGCAATATACAGTGTGATCATTGATAGTGACCGGGCCAAATATCTCACGAAATAAGCATCAAACGAAAAAACTACAAAAAACGAAACTCGTCTAGCTTGAAGGGGGAAACCAGATGACGCTATGGTTGCCCGCTAGATGGCGCTCCCATAAGTCAAACGGATATCAACTGCGTTTTTTTTTTTAATAGGTACCCCCATCTTTTTATTAAATATTCGTGTAGTACGTAAAGAAATATGAATGTTTTAGTTGGACCACTTTTTCCGCTTTTTATAGGTGGCGCTGTAATAGCCACAAACGTATAAGTACATGGTATCACGTAACATTCCGCCAGTGCGGATGTTATTTGCTTCGTGGTACATTACCCTTGTTAAAATGGACCGTTTACGAATTGCGGCAAAGGTCGATATCGTGTTGATGTGCGGCTATTGTGATCAAAATGCCCAACGGGCGTGTGCTATGTATGCTGCTCGGTATCCTCATCCAAGTGTCCGGACCGTTCGCCGGATAGTTACTTTATTTAAGGAAACAGGAAGTGTTCAGCCACATTTGAAACGTCAACCACGACCTGCAACAAATGATGATGCCCAAGTAGGTGTTTTAGCTGCTGTCGTGGCTAATCCGCACATCAATAGCAGACAAATTGCGCGAGAATCGGAAATCTCAAAAACGTCAGTGTTGAGAATGCTACATCAACATCGATTGCACCCGTACCATATTTCTATGCACCAGGAATTGCATGGCGACGACTTTGAACGTCGTGTACAGTTCTGCCACTGGGCAAAAGAGAAATTACGGGATGATGACGATTTTTTGCACGCGTTCTATTTAGCGACGAAGCGTCATTCACCAACAGCGGTAACGTAAACCGGTATAATATGCACTACTGGGCAACGGAAAATCCACGATGGCTGCGACAAGTGGAACATCAGCGATCTTAGCGGGTTAGTGTATGGTGCGGCATTATGGGAGGAAGAATAATTGGCCCCCATTTTATCGATGGCAATCTAAATGGTGCAACGTATGCTGATTTCCTACGTAATGTTCAACCGATTTACGTTAGATGTTTCACTGCATGACAGAATGGCGATGTACTTTCAACATGATGGATGTCCGGAACATAGCTCGCGTGCGGTTGAAGCGGTATTGATAGCATATTTCATGACAGGTGGATTGGTCATCGAAGCACCATACCATGGGCCGTACGTTCATCGGATCAGACGTCCCCGGATTTTTTTTCTGTGGGGAAAGTTCAAGGATATTTGCTATCGTGATCCACCGAACATTACGGAAGGAGAACTACTCGCTGTTGAGAGAAATGTCGTTACACGTATTGCCAAATGCATTGAGGTTGACGGACATCATTTTGAGCATTTATTGCATTAATGTGGTATTTAGATGTAATCACGCTGTAACAGCATGCGTTCTCACAAATGGTAAGTTCACAAAGGTACATGTATCACATTGGAACAACCGAAATAAAATGTTCAAACGTACCTACGTTCTGTATTTTAATTTAAATAACCTACCTGTTACCAACTGTCCATCTAAAATTGTGAGCCATATGTTTGTGACTATTATAGCGCCATCTGAAACAAAGCGAAAAAAGTGGTCCAACTAAAACATTCATATTTCTTTACGTACTACGCGAATATGTAAAAAAAATGTGGGTTCCTATTTTAAAAAACGCAGTTGATATCCGTTTGACCTATGGCATCTAGCAGGCCACCCATAGCGCCATGTGGTTTCCCCCTTCAAGCTAGACAAGTTTCGTTCCTTGTAGTTTTTTCATTTGACGCTTATTTTGCGAGATATTTGGCCCAGTCACGATCAATGGACCACCCTGTATACTAGAGTACGTCCGTTCGAAGTTAGTTTTTAGGGGCCAGACGGATGGATGGAGAGACAGCAAAACTGTTCTGGATCGAGTCTAAGCACCGTGACTGTTTAGCACTATGGAGCAGGAGGAGGAGGATCACTGCGAGACGGAGTTGTTGTTGCAGCTGGCCAAATTGTGTTTGTTATGGAAAAAAGTGCGTGTTAGAGCGTCATACAAAGATCTCGTTTGTTGCATGTGTGAGAAACGGCGACTTAATGATACATACCTGTTTAGATCCTATAACATGTGTGTGCAGGAGCTGAATTTTCAAAAAGGACTGCCATGTTACGGAAAAACCTCCTATAGGCTTGAATCCAGAGAATGCTACATTCCAAGCGTACAATAGACTTCTGTTTGTCTATGTCAGCGCACCAGCTGTATGTAATTGAATAATGACTACGAATCCATCGTCATTCGGCTATTCAACTTCAAGTGTGTGCAGGATGTCTGTGAATAAGGTAATACCGTAATTCTAATAATGAATTTGAGGGGTGGTAGTGGGTGTACTGTGCAAAGTACAGTCATGCTTTAATTATCGCTGTTAAAGGGGGATAGTGACTACTCAACTCTGCTTATTCAAGAACAGAGCTGTAGCCACACATTAAAAAAAAAAATATTCCAGAGCTCTTGCTTCCTCAATATGTTACAACTATTATCCTTGAGGACCACGGATTCGCTGATAAAAGGGAATGTTACTGCTTACAATGTGTTTGAGCGGCTGAAACCAAGAAATGTGCGTAATGTCCTCTTGGATATTTGTATGAAACTGTTTAACAGTGGTCGCCAAGTGAATGCTTTTGATTACTACATGTTCCCTTGCTGCCGGTGAGTTTAAAAGGGATGAACTCATTTCAAAGTATGAGTCCTGCGTAAGCACTATGATTCGAATGCGCGATGCCAGATTGAAGGATCACCATCAATGCCCCTTATCTCACTTTAAGCTTTGCAGCAACGTGATTCTCTGTTTCTCTAAGTCGTATTGCTGTTAATTTGTTATTAAGGTACTTGATTGCTTGGAACTCAAAATGTCGCATTCATAAAACGAGAGAGGCGTGACTGTGAAGCAAAATGTGTAAGTATTGTGATATCACTACGGATGGGGGAAGTGCAGATATTAAGTATCATTTAGGTAACGTAAAGGACAAATCAAACGTGCACTCTGGAAGCACTAAAGGAAATGGGCAGTTACTTTGTTTCAAATTCATTCAAACAGGGTTAATTAGTAACAGCAGTGAAATTAGAAATGTGCTGTCATACCGTTAAACATCATCATGTCTTTGAAATCAGTTAACTATACCTTCACGCTAAGTTCCAAACTTTTTAATGTTTCCGAAGCCGAAAAAAATGTGACATTGGACGTAACAAAATCAACAGCAATTGTGAAATAAGTGTTAGCGCCCGACACTGTCAGACAAAAAATCTGTGATCATTCAGAGTTCCATTATTTTTGTTATAGCTGCAGCTGTTTGGAACTAAAAGCGGCATTCGCTCCAATCTTTCACTAAGCTTAAGAGAAATAGCCCGCTTTGTCCCGATTTCTCCTTCAAAATTACCACCGTTTTAGGTCAATTTGAGATAAGCGTCCCGTTTTGTCAGACAGAAATTATGGCAACCCTAGATACATAGAAAGCTGAACTTATTGTTATCGCGAAATGGGGAGAGAGTTACCTTCATGTAACCTCACTTTCGAATAGCAAAACCACCACAACCAGCAGGACACAGGTTGTGCTTGCAGCCCAGCACCGATGTGTCCAGCGTGCCATAAGAGTAAGAGATTTATGTGTGCTGTAGATATTGAAATTTCAACGTGAGATTCGTTCCAGAACCATAGCCGTCAAGAGAAGACATTTTCAGTACATCGCTCGTTGTCAGAGTTTAATTGTAATTACACTGATAAATATGAGTCTTGTTCCCAATATTCTTGTGAGTCTGGAGATGGCCGTCGAAAGCATAGCAGGAAACAAAATTTGAGAAGACTCAATATGACGAGTGTTGGCACTGGGAGTATTGATAGGATTCGAATTTCTACCAGCCAGGTCCTCCGGGAAGGATCTTCTCTGGCTGACATGAGCTTCCGTTTACGGCGGTTGTTTTCTCTGGTCTCTGAGCTGTCATTTCATACATCATCACTTCCAGTCGTGATGCCAAATAATAATACGTTTGGATTATTTAATAAAGTTTCTTGTCAAAAATATAACACTACTATTTATGTACGCGGACATCTGTGCAGTGTCGATCTTTTTACATTTCGAGCAGTTTTAAACTCTGTTGTATGTGTGTGTGTGTGTGTGTGTGTGTGTGTGTGTGTGTGTGTGTGTGTGCGCGCGCGCGCGAGCGCGTGTGTGTGTTTGAAACAAAATATTTAAATTCGTTTAGTTAACGATTTAATCAGCATTTCTTGTGGCACATCTTCTGAAACAACATGTGTGATATCTTCAAGATATGGTATTCCGCACCAGATTTAATAACTTCTGAAGCTGTTCGTGAAATCTACCTCAAAAAAGTGCACCAGGAAGGCTAGGGTAGTTAAGAGTCTATGGCGGAATGATAAAGCGCCTATGTTGTTTAAATATCCCACGCTAGTTCCTATGTCATCTGCAAAGCAAACTACAGCTCTCTCTCTCTCTCTCTCTCTCTCTCTCTCTTTGTGTGCAACAATCTTTTTTAAATTGTATTTCGTCAGCATGCTGCTAGTTTTGTGACATCGTCAATTCGTGTGTGAATGAAATAGCTACCGCGTCCCCCTTGTATCCGTTACATCATGATCATGTGACCAGAAATTATTTATTAGTTTCAGCAGTATTTCTGGATCGATTACCAGTGAGAACCGGTGATAATGAAAGACAGAGTCTAAAACAGTTACAACGGGGAAGAGAGAGAGAAAGTGATATTTATTTCTTTAGTTATTTAGTTGTTTATTTAGCTATTTCAAATGGTTCAAATGACTCTGAGCACTACGGGACTTTACATCTGAGGTCATCAGTCCCCTAGACTTAGAACTACTTAAACCTAACTAATCTAAGGACATCACACACAGATTTGACTTTTAGCCTGATGTAATCCCTGTCTTGTCCGTGTTCAAAATATCTTTCGGTTCACTTCCACTTTGTCCTCCTCTTTATTCCAGTGCCATATAGGGTGTCCCCTACTAACACTTTTGAAATTACGTTAAAATGTTATGAGCTTCATTCATGTCAATTCCTGTGCAACATTCAGTTTGTTCTTTTGCATAGGTAACAGACTAAAAGAAAACTGCAAGTAAATAAATAACTAAAGCCGGACAGGGTGGCCGAGCGGTTCTAGGCGCTTCAGTACGGAACCGCGCTGCTGCTACGGTCGCAGGTTCGAATCCTGCCTCGAGCGTGGATGTGTGTGATGTCCTTAGATTAGTTAGGTTTAAGTAGTTCTAAGCCTAGAGGACTGATGACCTCAGATGTTAAGTCCCGTAGTGCTCACAGCCATTTGAACCATTTTTGAGCAACCATTTGATCAGGCAGTGTACGGACCATTGAATATACTGCAAGTGATTCATTGATGTTAAATCGTCCAGGTTCCGCGATGACATTATACAAAGCTCCAGGACTATTGACTTCTGCGTATGCTCTGGCGTTTATGCTATCAAATATCCAAGCAGGATTCAAGACTTGTGGCATTTGTCTTTTCAACTTTTTGGATTCCATGAATTCGCTCCTGGTGACTCGTAACACATCGACCAAATCCTGAAAGGCCTACTACTGTAGTGCTGACATAATAGAAGAAGGAGACAATCAAATTCAAACATTGGAGGTCCACACGAATCAAATTACTGACACAGGAAAACTGCTGTGTCCCAGCCTTCTTGCAGTGGCTTGAAGAATGATCAGTCTAGGCCTGTCTCCAGGAGACACAGACCTGTCCCTGAGGCTGGAGACGGAAAACAACGAAGGAACAACAACAACCGAAAGAGAAGCTCGGCTGTCGTCATGGACATTCGTACGAAGTAGGAACTCGAAATGAAAAAAGCAAAGATCCACAGATGTCAAGAAGCATCTTTCCCCAGATAAAAAAATAAGTAAAAGTAAAAAGCAAAAACAAAAGAAACGTCAAAGCACTGACAGTGAAGACGGTGACTGTTTTTGTATGGTGTGTCTTGATTCATTTGCCAGTAGCAGATCAGTGGAAATGTGTGTACAATGTACAACTGCAAGATATGGGTACATGAGAAATGTACATGAAGAGGTGTCCATTTTGTTTGTCAAAATTGCCAGACTGATTTTTCAGGTTAATTTTGTAGAGTCCTAACAATTTTCATTTTAGGGCTGATATCAATGGACAGCGTTCACTGTAGGCTATTGTTAAATGCCTGTGATTTTAGCTTTAGGTCATTTTTCTTCTGAATGTTGAACTGCTCAACTTTTTTGTGTACAATAAACAGAATTATTTTGTTTGTCTTTATGTTATTAGTGTTATATTTTAATCTTGAATGCTCCTTCAGCTTGATGTAATTTATATGAATACAGGAAGGATTTTGTTTCTCCAAAAACCTGTACTTTTCACATAATATTAATACATGACAAGCAACCGCGATCCCTGCGACAACCATCCCAGTCTGTGGGATGGTAGCCACAAAAATCGCACAATAGAAAAGGCAATACTAATTTTATCACAATGATTACGAAGCCATAAATTATTTTTATAAACATCCTTAAAAATATAGGCTCCAATTAGTTAAATGAAAGTGCGAATATTTAAGTTGGAGATTGAGTACAAAAACTGAAATAAAAAGATGACTATCATACCCAGTCCCCCCCCCCCCCCATAACTAAGCATTATCCTGTTTAAGTGGCAAAAAATCTACACAGAATATCTGCATGAAAATAAAATAATAATAACTAAAATGGGAAGATGAATGGAGTATTCCATAACTTGAAACACGAACAGCTGCTAGCATGAGTTTCTTAGAAGTAGATACCTTAGGGGTTGCGAAGCAACTCAAATCGCTTGATACGGGCAAGTCTTCAGGTCCAGATTGTATACCGATTAGGTTCCTTTCAGATTACGCTGATACAATAGCTCCCTACTAAGCAATCATATACAACCGCTCGCTCACCGATAGATCTGTACCTACAGATTGGAAAATTGCGCAGGTCGCACCAGTGTTTAAGAAGGGTAGTAGGAGTAATCCATCTAACTACAGACCTATATCATTGACGTCGGTTTGCAGTAGGGTTTTGGAGCATATACTGTATTCAAACATTATGAATCACCTCGAAGGGAACGATCTATTGATACGTAATCAGCATTGTTTCAGAAAACATCGTTCTTGTGCAACGCAGCTAGCTCTTTATTCACACGAAGTAATGGCCGTTATCGACAGAGGATCTCAAGTTGATTCCGTATTTCTAGATTTCCGGAAAGCTTTTGACACCGTTCCTCACAAGCGACTTCTAATCAAGCTGCGGGCCTATGGGGTATCGTCTCAGTTGTGCGACTGTATTCGTGATTTCCTGTCAGGAAGGTCGCAGTTCGTAGTAATAGACGGCAAATCATCGAGTAAAACTGAAGTGATATCAGGTGTTCCCCAGGGAAGCGTCCTGGGACCTCTCCTGTTCCTGATCTATATAAATGACCTGGGTGACAATCTGAGCAGTTCTCTTAGGTTGTTCGCGGATGATGCTGTAATTTACCGTCTAGTAAGGTCATCCGAAGACCAGTATCAGTTGCAAAGCGATTTAGAAAAGATTGCTGTATGGTGTGGCAGGTGGCAGTTGACGCTAAACAACGAAAAGTGTGAGGTGATCCACATGAGTTCCAAAAGAAATCCGTTGGAATTCGATTACTCGATAAATAGTACAATTCTCAAGGCTGTCAATTCAACTAAGTACCTGGGTGTTAAAATTACGAACAACTTCAGTTGGAAAGACCACATAGATAATATTGTGGGGAAGGCGAGCCAAAGGTTGCGTTTCATTGGCAGGACACTTAGAAGATGCAACAAGTCCACTAAAGAGACAGCTTACACTACACTCGTTCGTCCTCTGTTAGAATATTGCTGCGCGGTGTGGGATCCTTACCAGGTGGGATTGACGGAGGACATCGAAAGGGTGCAAAAAAGGGCAGCTCGTTTTGTATTATCACGTAGTAGGAGAGAGAGTGTGGCAGATATGATACGCGAGTTGGGAATGGAAGTCATTATAGCAAAGATGTTTTTCGTCGCGTCGAGATCTATTTACTAAATTTCAGTCGCCAACTTTCTCTTCCGAATGCGAAAATATTTTGTTGAGCCCAACCTACATAGGTAGGAATGATCATCAAAATAAAATAAGAGAAATCAGAGCTCGAACAGAAAGGTTTAGGTGTTCGTTTTTCCCGCGCGCTGTTCGGGAGTGGAATGGTAGAGAGATAGTATGATTGTGGTTCGACGAACCCTCGGCCAAGCACTTAGCAGACATCCGTTCATCTGGAATCCAGGAGGCACACGCTACTAGCCTGTTGCACTTCGCAGCATTCGTAGATCACAAACTTTGTAATCTATAATTCTGGACTACACTATCATACAACACTATACTACAGTACGCTACTGTACTTGGTTTCAGAACTAAGCTGGATTTCTCATTTGTGTGGACGGTTAGCCCCCGGCACACTGAGCTGCAAGAGACTGGGAGATGGTTGTCAGGGTCTCAGGAAATCCTTCCTGGTCCTTTCCGAAGCTTGTCTCCCCATTCTTCAAGAAGGATGTTGTAGGAGGGTGCAATGCCGTGGTGCGTCTCGTTATCATTCTGCATGGCCTCTTCTCGGTTCTCTCTCAGCCATCTAGGCTTGCAGTTCATAAGCTGATGTTTTAGCTGTCAGCGAGTTCACCTTATGCCACAGTTCCTCGTTGTTTATTGTATTGTACAATATTGTATAAGCACATTCGTTCCTGTCCTGTTCTGTGTCATCTTGCGTAATGCCTCAATCCCAGTATGTCGTTTACCTTATCATATTTGCGCTTTTGAGCTAATATTGTACACTACTCTTTCTTACAGTTAGGTTTAGAGGTAGTAAGCCTAGTATCACAACCAGCGCCTCAGTCGTCGTCGTTCTATATGCGCCTGTCAGACACAGGAGTACACTTCTCTATGTTCGCTGTACGAGTCCAAACGCTTGACGCATGGCCCACAATAACAAGTAAGATTGCGCTGTGGTATGTTCTCATTGCACTTAGTGGCAGCTGGAAACTTTTATGCCAACTGTTGCTGTTTTACGTAGGCTTCAAATGGCTCTGAGCACTATGCGACTTAACTTCTGAGGTCATCAGTCGCCTAGAACTTAGAACTAATTAAACCTAACTAACCTAAGGACATCACACACATCCATGCCCGAGGCAGGATTCGAACCTGCGACCGTAGCGGTCACGCGGTTCCAGACTGAAGCGCCTTTAACCGCACGGCCACACCGGCCGGCTTTACGTAGGGTTTTAATGCCTCTCAGGCAGACGATTTCTACATGTGCATGGAAGTTTTGCTTTCTGTCGACGTTTAATTCCAAGGTTCCTATATGCTTATTTTTTTCTTTTCACAAGTTGGTCGTTTATTTTGAGTGTGGGATTTCTCGTTCCTGATAGTGTTCCTTTTAGTAACATATAAACTGTTTTGTGCGCTGCTACCTTTAGTTTCTTTTTTACGCACCAGTTGCTTAGTCCTTCAAGAGTTACTCTATTTAGCACTTGCGTTAGCAAGTACTATACTTAGCAGACCATCCGCGTAGGCGACGCAGCTTCCAGTATTCTACCAGGTCCAGGCGCTTTCTTCTTTCTTAACTTCATAATTGCCAGTGTCGCTTCCTTCTGCGCAAATAGAATCACAACATTGTTATTCACGTGCTACTCTAGTACTTCATAGCGAAGACACTGCTGGTACTCTTTATTTCCACCGTTGTATCGCCCAGCAACAAAGTTCTGAGTAGGTACAGCACTGATGGCTCCCAATCTGTCGTCATCTCAGGGTTCATAATATAATGTGTGGTCGAACTTTGCTCGTTGCAAATTTGTTTGGAAAACCCCAAACACTTGATACCATTTTGATCTAAACGCACGCCACCCATTTTTCTAATCTTGTTTGGTGTAGTAGTTCTTTATACAGGGTGGTTCATTGTTCGTGACCGGGCCAAAGTTCTCACGAAATAAGCGTCAAACGAAAAAACTACAAAGAACGAAACTTGTCTAGCTTGAAGGGGGAAACCACATGGCGCTATGGTTGGCCCGCTAGATGGCGCTGTCATAGGTCAAACGGGTATCAACTGCGTTTTTTTAAACAGGAACATTTATTACATATTCGTGTAGTACGTAAAGAAATATGAATCTTTTAGTTGGACCACTTTTTTCGCTTTGTGATAAATGACGCTGTAATAGTCACAAATATATGGCTCACAATTTCAGACGAACAGTTGGTAACAGGTAGGTTTTTTAAATTAAAATACAGAACGTAGGTACGTTTGAACAATTTATTTCGGTTGTTCCAGTGTGATACATGTACCTTTGTGAACTTACCATATGTGAGAACGCATGCTGTTACAGCGTGATTACATCTAAATATCACATTAATGCAATAAATGCTCAAAATGATGTCCGTCAACCTCAATGCATTTGGAATACGTGTAACGACATTCCTCTCAACAGCGAGTAGTTTTCCTTCCGTAATGTTCGCACATGCATTGACAATGCGCTGACGCATGTTGTCAAGCGTTGTCGGTGGATCACGATAGCAAATATCCTTCAACTTTCCCCACAGAAAAAAATCCGTGGACTTCAGATCGTGTGAACGTGCTTCGACGACCAATCTACCTGTCATGAAATATGATATTCACTACCGCTTTAACCGCACGCGAGCTACACTCCTGGAAATTGAAATAAGAACACCGTGAATTCATTGTCCCAGGAAGGGGAAACTTTATTGACACATTCGTGGGGTCAGATACATCACATGATCACACTGACAGAACCACAGGCACATAGACACAGGCAACAGAGCATGCACAATGTCGGCACTAGTACAGTGTATATCCACCTTTCGCAGCAATGCAGGCTGCTATTCTCCCATGGAGACGATCGTAGAGATGCTGGATGTAGTCCTGTGGAACGGCTTGCCATGGCATTTCCACCTGGCGCCTCAGTTGGACCAGCGTTCGTGCTGGACGTGCAGACCGCGTGAGACGACGCTTCATCCAGTCCCAAACATGCTCAATGGGGGACAGATCCGGAGATCTTGCTGGCCAGGGTAGTTGACTTACACCTTCTAGAGCACGTTGGGTGGCACGGGATACATGCGGACGTGCATTGTCCTGTTGGAACAGCAAGTTCCCTTGCCGGTCTAGGAATGGTAGAACGATGGGTTCGATGACGGTTTGGATGTACCGTGCACTATTCAGTGTCCCCTCGACGATCACCAGTGGTGTACGGCCAGTGTAGGAGATCGCTCCCCACACCATGATGCCGGGTGTTGGCCCTGTGTGCCTCGGTCGTATGCAGTCCTGATTGTGGCGCTCACCTGCACGGCGCCAAACACGCATACGACCATCATTGGCACCAAGGCAGAAGCGACTCTCATCGCTGAAGACGACACGTCTCCATTCGTCCCTCCATTCACGCCTGTCGCGACACCACTGGAGGCGGGCTGCACGATGTTGGGGCGTGAGCGGAAGACGGCCTAACGGTGTGCGGGACCGTAGCCCAGCTTCATGGAGACGGTTGCGAATGGTCCTCGCCGATACCCCAAGAGCAACAGTGTCCCTAATTTGCTGGGAAGTGGCGGTGCGGTCCCCTACGGCACTGCGTAGGATCCTACGGTCTTGGCGTGCATCCGTGCGTCGCTGCGGTCCGGTCCCAGGTCGACGGGCACGTGCACCTTCCGCCGACCACTGGCGACAACATCGATGTACTGTGGAGACCTCACGCCCCACGTGTTGAGCAATTCGGCGGTACGTCCACCCGGCCTCCCGCATGCCCACTATACGCCCTCGCTCAAAGTCCGTCAACTGCACATACGGTTCACGTCCACTCTGTCGCGGCATGCTACCAGTGTTAAAGACTGCGATGGAGCTCCGTGTGCCACGGCAAATGGCTGACACTGACGACGGCGGTGCACAAATGCTGCGCAGCTAGCGCCATTCGACGGCCAACACCGCGGTTCCTGGTGTGTCCGCTGTGCCGTGCGTGTGATCATTGCTTGTACAGCCCTCTCGCAGTGTCCGGAGCAAGTATGGTGGGTCTGACACACCGGTGTCAATGTGTTCTTTTTTCCATTTCCAGGAGTGTATGTGCCGGACATCCATCATGTTGGAAGTACATCGCCATTCTGTCATGCAGTGAAACATCTTGTAGTAACATCGGTAGAACATTACGTAGGAAATCAGCATACGTTGCACCATTTAGATTGCCATCGATAAAATGGGGCCAATTATCCTTCCTCCCATAATGCCGCACCTCACATTAACCCGCTAAGGTCGCTGATGTTCCACTTGTCGCCGCCACCGTGGATTTTCCGTTGCCCAATAGTGCATATTATGTCGGTTTACGTTACCGCTGTTGGTGAATGACGCTTCGTCGCTAAATAGAACGCGTGCAAAAAATCTGTCATCGGCCCGTAATTTCTCTTCTGCCCAGTGGCAGAACTGTTCACGACGTCAAAGTCGTCGCCATGCAATTCCTGGTGCATAGAAATATGGTACGGGTGCAATCAACGTTGATGTAGCATTCTCAACACCGACGTTTTTGAGATTCCAGATTCTCGCGCAATTTGTCTGCTACTGATGTGCGGATTAGCCGCGACAGCAGCTAAAACACCTACTTGAGCATCATCCTTTTTTGCAGGTCGTGGTTGACTTTTCACATGTGGCTGAACACTTACTGTTTCCTTAAATAACGTAACTATCCAGTGAACGGTCCGGACACTTGGATGATATCGTCCAGGATACCGAGCAGCATACATAGCACACGCCCGTTGGGCATTTGGATCACAATAGCCATAGACCAACACGATGTCGACCTTTTCCGCAATTACTAAACGCCCCATTTTAACACGGGTAATGTATCACGAAGCAAATACCGTCCGCACAGGCAGAATGTTACGTGATACCACGTACTTATATGTTTGTGACTATTACAGCGCCACTTATCACAAAGCGAAAAAAGTGGTCCAACTAAAACATTCATATTTCTTTACGTACTACACGAATATGTAATAAAAAGTGGGGGTTCCAAAAAAAAAAAAAACGCAGTTGATATCCGTTTGACCTATGGCAGCGCCATCTAGCGGGCCAACCATAGCGTCATCTGGTTTCCCCCTTCAAGCTAGACGAGTATCGTTCTTTGTAGTTTTTTCGTTTGATGCTTATTTCGTGAGATATTGGCCCGGTCACTGTCAGTGGACCGCCCTGTATTGCTTGATTTTTCGATAGAAACTCGGCCTTCTCTGTCCTTCTGTTTCTCCTAAGGATCTTTGGTAGAATCTCTTCGCCTGCCTTCCTCTGCGTCTTAAGGACTTAAGGGTGGGACTTAGGGAATTTTAAACCATATAGACTTCCTAACAAATGCTGGGGTCGAGCTTTAGCGTCAACATCAAATCCGCTTCCTTGCAGTCGTTGTATCTTGAATTCTGCCTTTAAAAGTTCGCAGTTCACTTTGCGTAGATTCTATAGCCGCTCGGGCTGGATGTTAGCGTCTAAGCTATTATCTGCACTTGAAATTGCGACTTGAATGAGATTATGGACACTTTTTATAAGAGTGAGAAAATGAGAGTGAGAAGAGACAGCAGTAACGGGTAAATAATGCCAAAAGATTTGGGAAAAACTTAGAAGGTCCTGAGGAAGGTAGAATGAGGCACCTGTTGTTCCACTTTTCAGTCAAGTGTCTTTTAAACAGCATATTCGTCTTTTTATGCTCCGATTGGTGCATTTTTCCACTTGTTTCGGAAATCCTATATAAAGAGAATGTATTATGGTGCTGATTATTTAGGTTGAAGCGCTGAAACGGAAGCATTATTCGTTTGCAGAGCTAAACGGTCCACTGGCTGGTGCTGTTCCATCACAGTGATTTAAAGCTTTTGAGGTTGTGAATCGCTTTGCGTCAGTGACTGAACGCGTCGCCGCAAAAACCACTGTCGGGTTTTTGGTGCCGAGGTATGGCAAATTGGGTCCACCGGAGGGGCTGCCGCCGTAATTGTAACTGTGACCACGTAGTTTCCGCCGCGACCACCGCGCTGCGCCACCGTACGCAGCCGACAGCTGCATCGCTCACGTCGTCCGCACTCAGTCTCTCTCTCTCTCTCTCTCTCTCTCTCTCTCTCTCTCTCTTCCGTGATGAGCGTTTGTTCAGCTTGTACATAGAATTTGTTTTAATTTTGAAACAAGGAAACGGCTCATCTTAAATTTTTCATAATAAAACAAGGGACAAAAGAGATTGCATAAAATTTTATCGTCATAAATACGAAAGTTTTGAAACAAATATTAAATAAATAATGTGCAACTTGCATATATGGCAGTTCTGAATTCACTCCAGCCATACAACCCTGTAGAATTATCAGTACAGGAGTAATTCCTTGTAGATAATTTGCTGGTGAATAGAGCTTCTTCAGTAACTCCACTTTACCACATATTTTGTAGAAGTTTCCACAAGCGTAATTAAAATTCACCTTATTAATCACCGTAGCTTTCGAAGACTGCACTGAAGGACCGTTATCTCTCATTCACATGAGAAACCACTCTTTCAGTGGGAGCATTAGTTCCAGACAAAGAGCAAGAAATTCTAATATTTTAAGAAATTGACATAAGGCACGTTGTTCATATTACAATCAGAAATTGTTCCTGCCTATCAGTCGCCAGGTGATGCTTTTCCCGTGTTCCATTTTCATATTATTTTCCGTGGTATATATTGTTTAGTAGACATATACCGGTACTCATCTCCAGACCAGTACCGCCTATTATATAGTTGAAGGAACCATTTCACAAATGAAATCTTCAGTCTTCCGTCTATCCTTCCATTGAGGTACTCCTGACTTAAGTGTTACCCAACTGCAGTCCCGCAAACTGCCAATCATTTAAAGCCAGTTCAAATTCTGCAGTCTCTGACGATAAACCCACGTTTTTCAATGAGTCAAGAATTGATCTGACAGTTGACGTTAATGAAACAACATGGATCGTTGGAAACTAAGTTTTAAATCATTTAAAGCAGAAATTACTGCAAAAATAATTGTTTCACCCTCTCTCTGTTCTTTGAACGGCAATGTCAAAGGTTGACGCTTGGTTGTGGAAGTAGTAGTTGATAATAAATGGACAATTATTTTGAGATTCAGAATATGACTTCAGAGGAACAAACATAGTCAGCAGCCTTTCGGCAGCAGGAAGTAAAGCGAGCCACCTTGTTTTGGTGTAGCCTAAAAATTGTTTGTACTCCTGGTTTACCAATTTACAAAATTCCATAAGATTTTCAGCCCTTACATACACATATAGAAATAAGAATATATTTTAGGAGCAATGCCTTCAACATCAATAGGAAGAACATCAGTAAACCGCTGGATAGTGTTATGAATTGTATGAACAGTACGCCTAACCTCAACTAAGTTCTGACCTAAATTTTCTTTGTTTTATGAAGACGTTGTTGAGGCTGTTTCTAGCTACATATCTGCGCAAAGAGCGTTTTTTTTTCTCTTAAGTTATCGTTTTTGAAATACTCATTCAAAAAAGTACACTACGTGTCAAAAGTACCGGACACTTGGCTGCAAATGACTTACAAGTTCGTGGCGCCCTCCATCGGTAATGCTGGAATTCAACATTGTGTTGGCCCACCCTAGCCTTGACGATAGCTTCCACTCTCGCAGGCATCCGTTCAATCAGGTGCTGGGAGGTTCCTTGGATAACAGCAGCCCATTCCTCACGGAGTGCTGCGCAGAGGAGAGGTATCGACGTTGGTCGGTGAGGCCTGGCACGAAGTCGGCGTTCCAAAACATCCCAAAGGTGTTCTACAGGATTCAGATCAGGACTCTGTGCAGGCTAGTCCATTACAGGGATGTTATTGTCTTGTAACCACTCCGCCACAGGCCGTGCTTTATAAACAGGTGCTCGATCGTGTTGAAAGTTGCTCTTTAACCGTGGGAAGCAAGAAAGTGCTGAAAACATCACTCCATACGAATACTTTCAGAAAAACTTCCTGTATACTCGATGTAAACAAATTTCTCTTCTTCAGAAACGCTTTCCTTGCCGTAGCCAGTCTCCATTTTAGCTCCTCTGTACTTCGACCCTCATCAGTTATTTTGCTCCCCAGATAGCAAAACTCCTTTACTACTATAAGTGTCTCATTTCCTAACCTAATTCCGTCAGCGTTACCAGCTTTAATTCGACTACATTTCATTATCCTCGTTTTGCTTTTGCTGATATTCATCTTATATCCTCCTTTCAAGACACTGTCCATTCCGTTCAACTGCTTTTCCAGGTCCCCTGCTGTCATCGGCGAACATCAAAGTTTTTATTTCTTCTCCATAGATTTTAATTCCTACTCCAGATTTTTCTTTTGTTTCCTTTACTGCTTGCTCAATGTACAGATTACATATTAGTGGACACTAATAATAGGGTACGTCCACCCTTCGCGTTTATCACGGCTTGAACTCTGCTGAAGACACATCCCAGAGGAGTCTGAAGGATTGGCAGCCCATTCTTCCGTAAGAGCCGAAACAAGGGAAGGTGGTAATGGTGGATGCTGAGGTCTGGAGCGAATTCGACGTTCTTGCCTATCCCAAACGTGTTGCACGGGGTTCATTTCGTGATTTTGGGTAGGATAGTCCATTTCAGGTATGTTACTGCCCACAAACCATTGCTTAGATGTGCTACTTTGTGACACTGTGCATTGTCATGCTGATACATTCATAGTCTGCGAAGTGTTCCTCTACTGTGCGAGTACACAACGCTGTAAATTGCCTTCACATCTTTCCGGATTCAGCATTTTCTTAAACCCAATAATGGGACAATACTCTAAATATGAAAAACACCCCCATACCATAACATCACATCCCTGTACTTGGCGTTTCACTTGATGGCAGGTAATGTTCTCCAGTCGTTCGCCAAACCCGGACCCTTGCATCGTCACTGCCTCAGGGTATAGAGTGATTCGTCACTCCAAATGACTCGTTTCCAGTCATCCAATGTCTTTTGCACCATCTCACGCGTCACTTAACATTGACTACACAAATGTGTGACTAATGACGAGTTGCTCGACCACTAAATCCCATTGTTTATGGCTGCCTACGCAAAGTCATTGTGCTAGCTGCACTGCTGGTAGCATTGTGGAACTCACGAGTGATTCCTTCCACTGATTTCGTGCTAACTTTTACAGCCACCCTACGCAATACTTAACGGTCCCCACCTGTCAGTGCATTAGGTCTGTTAGTCTTCGTTTAGCTGTCGTTGTTCCATCGCGTCTACACTTCACATCACATAACATAACCAACAGTCAACTTGGACAGCTTTAGAAGGCCTGATATGTCTCTGATAGATTTTTTACTCATATGACATCCAATGACTAACTAATCTTCGAAGTCACTGAGCTCTGCTGACCAATCCATTCTGCTGTTACTGCTTCTGTACTGACAACAGACTACTCCCCACATCCTTTTACACTGGTGTCTCGGCCTCTCGTGACGACTAGTGAGTAGTCCCTCATCACGTATGGTTGTCAGGATATTTGAGGTACGTTTCATCAGATAGTGTACTTTATCTAGAGAAGGTATTAAAGTAACCACGGTTTTCAAGCGGAACTGTGTACTTCTTACAGGCATTCAATAGATTCTGAAAACAGCTTTCGTGATACATTGCTTGACATGGTTTCAGTAGAGTTGTAAAACTACTGCAGGCTTCCACACACTATCATAAGTAAGCGTAGACAGTTATAGTTTTCCTAGTAGCCCTGGTCAGTTAAAAAGATCGCTACCATGTGAACTGTAAGTTAGGTGTGTTGTTACCTCATTTGGATCGGTTTGTATGCGTATGCGATCAATGCCGCACTAGAAGTGATGAACCATCTAAAAACCTAGTAAGGATACATAAAGGGCCGCCTAACCTACGGACCACTTTTGTTCTGCATAGTTCTGTTACTTAAAAAATAAGCAGTATTTAAAGCGTAATTAAAATTTTCAGCGTTTCATTCAGGCTTTATTGGACAATTGTTGGTTTGTAACTTGAAACATAGGGAAGTTACAGTGAAAACAGTTTTAGAAACACGTATTTCACATATACTGCTGGAAAACTCAATTTCCTTAAAAAAAAGTAAAATTAAAAAAAGAAACATGAAACAAAAAGTATCAAACATCTCTTAAGTACTTCGACGAGCTTACATAAAACATGTTTCTGTTATTTATAAAGAACTTTCGCACTAATCAATAAAAACTGGAAACACTTGTCGTTGAGTATGATGAACATTCTACTGAGTACAAAATAATACAAATAACTATATATTATTATGTCTATGCATGTAAACTGCACTTACATCAAAAGTAATTGCTTTCGCCACCAAAATGCGCAGAAGTTAACTGATCAACTAATTTTTGATACTTATAAAATGCGATTTGTGTTTTGTAGGTATATAAAACACACAATGGACTAACACTGAACGATGTGCAGTTCTAATTATGTGCAACACGAATAAATAACAAAGACAAGCCGTCGGCTCCCAGTTTCTCAATTCATTGACGTTTCTTTCCCTAGAACTGTTACCGATACTACCGGCAATCTTACCATTTACTGCGCCATTTATGTACTGCAGCAAAACTACCGAACCGTAGATTTGATAGTGCTGGACTCTAGCTTCAATTGAAAAGTTTTCGCGTAAAGAAATGCTCAGCGTCTCCCTTTTCAGGGATCCCATACTGCCTATTTGTTCAATCGAAAATTAACTGTCAGCAATTTTGGATTTAAAACTGTGTAATACTAGGTGTTCGTGATTGCGTCGCTCTGGAAATAATAGGTAATGCTCATAAATCGTTAGCGTTTTTTAACGTCTTTAGTAAACCACAAAATTGAAAGAAGGATTTTATTTTCATATTCTGTTCCATCCTGATCTGCTATGCATTATTGCTAACTTGCGCTCGATGATGTCCACAGATTGCTAACAAAGCTACCAAAAGATCGTTTATCGATATTCCCTCGCACACAACGACGCAGGCTGCTGAGCGCAAGTCTGACAGCTAGAATTCTTACGAATTAACGTTAGTGATCATCTAGCTAACTTATGATCATGCTTCACACCTTTTTCACTAATTTTAAGTTCAGCCAGTGTACTTTTACGTTTCAACCCGTTCCTGTAAAATTTTCACGCGTGATTTCATATTAAACCCTATTAAATACATCAGTGTACTCTTTCGACCCCTCCAAATGTTGCAGTGGTAGGGATCCAGCTATTTGGACGCAACGTACACCAGTCCTCCTCAAATGGCGTTTTAGTGTACTACAAAGTGCGTCACGAAATTTTATTCTATGCGGGGTTCGAAACTTCACAAATTTATGTTTAACTCAATTTTACTTTTTAACTTGAGCTATTTTTGTAAAAATGGTAACATCACGAAGACCTGACATAACAAAATTCGTTCCATAGATTAGAGACATGACAATACACAAATGATTAAAATTGCAGAACAGTACATACAAGCACTCTGCAGGAATTCAGTACCGCGTGAAGCCGCCGTGTTTTGCAATCACAGCCTCCAGACGTCGAGGCATGGATTCAGAGATGGCCTGGATTTGCTGCTGCAGACCACACTGCCACGAACTTTATAGACGCCTCCACAAAGCATCGACAGAAAATTTGAGGTCTGTAAGGCGCCTATGGTGCGTAAAACGCTCTTCTTCCAAGAGGTGTCTCATCCCAGTACCCATGTAGGACCATGGGAGGGGGCCGCTGGACCTGGAGGGGGAGGGGGAGGGGGTGGAGGTCGGGCAGAGGGCTCCAAATCTCAAGAGCCTCCAGATTTGGAGGACCAGACCATTTTTTGTTAAATCCTAAACAAGACCAGAATATGTTCAGTAAATAAAGGGCAGCTCGAAGTTCGAGGCCTATTACCAGGCCATGGCAATTATCAATGGATGTGTTCTGAATGTTTGTAAAACGTTACATGAAACTTAAAAATTGCAGAATAATAGCCAGTTGTCTACTAAACGCAATTATTCTAGATGAAACGTTTTCTGATTCCTATGGGGTCTACACAGCTGTACTATAAGTACAGTTTAAAAATACGCGCATAAGAGCAGTACAGAGCTTACCAGTGATTTGTTAATGTTTTAACAAAAGTATTACGCTTTAGAAATAACTTTTTCGAAGATTATATTTAATAATTTTAAACTTTATTTTATGACTATGAAAATCCAACTAGAATCATCTAGATTTAAGAAACCGTTTTTACCAACTGTGGACATCAAACACCACAAGAGTCATATAACGGAAACAACCGTATAAAGACGCTTTTTAATACTTTTTGCTGGACATATCCAATTTCTGATAAATATTTATCTAATTATAGTCATCGCCATGAAGGGGTAAACTCCGCTCTCTCTATGGCTGCTTCGGCACAAAACATAACTAATATATCCGAACAGAGAAATTGTGTGGTTTCTTTCCCAAAACGAACAACATGCCTATTAAAGAATAGCAACGAGAGAAATCAGTTTGAACATTATGGTCGTAAAATTACGTTATAACCTCCAAATTACTAGGAGAACAAATGAAGACAGTAGTCATTGCAGGATTTTCCTTCGACTTCCATTTGAAAGTTTCAGGGAATACAAGTCACAACGGTGAAAACCTAAGCAGTCCGCTTGCGCACTTGCTGTTATAATACCGTGAAATAATGTTAAATTCACTCAATTTTATTCTTCATAAAGTTCGATTAAGAATACTACATAATTAATTCTTTCCTTGATTTTTGTTGTGGCGTTTGAAGTGAGAAACAGTGATTGTATTATCGTGTATCTACGAAGATCCCAAAAAGTAAGTGGCTACATTTCTAATTAAGTTATTTTTATCTCAAAATTTTCTGGCACATACTACTGGATCGGAACTGCAAGGACACTTAAAATTCTACAATCCTTTGTAAACATTTTTTCTTTACACTGTTTTATAGAAAATATCACTCTCATGTGAAACGTCTCCTTAGAACAATTTATGAATTACTGTGCTGATAAACCTCTTACATTATTTGATTTTTAAACAGCTGAGCAGAACTGAATGTACTCAGACATTTCTCTCTTTACTTATTCTGATCAACACTAAACTGACACACAATATTTTTAGTGCAACACAATCTGACCTTCAATAATCTCTACAAAAGAATGGCCCTGACTAACAATAACCTATACCTTTCATGAATCACTTCCCTCACAAAAATCTTCGTTACTCGAACTACTGCAATACAGCGAGCGCCAATACTGCCAGCTAAATAAAAGATTCTAACTACTGAAGGCACTAACTACTGATAGGCATAGTTAGCAAATGAAAGATTTCGATAGAAACAAACAATGTATTTACCATAATAGTGTTCAAAAGTCATTATATATATATATATATATATATATATATATATATATATATATATATATATATATATATATATATATAAGTTCATGACATCCAGTCTTACAAATTTACTGTCTCTGATGGACACACGTCCAGATCATCCGCTCTCAAAACTTCGCCATCTCACTCCCCACATCCACCACTGCTGGCGGCTCACCTCCAACTGCGCAATGCTGTGCGCTGTTCACAGCCAACGGCCCAACACTACAATAGTAGATTCCAACAATGCAAACCAGCCACAGACTGCACACAGCACAGTCAGTGATTTTCATATAGAGCACTACATGGTGTTACCATCATAAAAACCTAAACAGCCTACTTACATAGCCCCCATGCTCCCTACAAAAAATTTTACAAATTGTTTTGGGCCTTGGCCAAAACAGATTTGAAAAAGTTTTTCATAATTACAATAACAAAGATATCAAACGCACACACTTATTCATGCAATGTTGGTCAAAAGCTAAAATTTTCTCACAGTCCATAAAGCCAGTCCTGACCATTCATCACAGTAAAACTGCAGTGGTTTTTTTTTTCTCTCAAAGTCTGAGCAGTAAAAGAAAATGCACACGGAAGTAGTGGATTTCCATGCAGTCTTGAAGAAGTAGTGTTGTCCTTCCAACGGAAAGACAGTGCTGACTCTTGACATGCAGACAGGTAATGGGCCACAACAGAGCAAACCCACCACAGAGTCAGTCGAAGTTTTGAAGAATATTGGTAGGTAGGTCATCACAGAGCAGACCCACTGTAGTCCTGGTAGAGATTACGATATTGGTGGGTCCACCAGAGGTGCAGACCCACTGCAGTCCTTGTAGAGACGGTCAGCAGCCATCTGTTGCGACTGTGCAGGTGCACAATCACCATCGAAGAGTCTTGCGGACAATATAGCAAGTCCATGAACCACCACTTGTGCACTCACAATTTTTTTTTAAATGTCCTTAGAACCAGCAATGCGGTTAACCAGTCCATTGCTGAATTATTAACACACATACAAACACTAACAGTCCCAACTTCTCACATATTGTGCATATACTATGACCAACAGAAACGTGTGCAGTGAAATGTAACTTAATTTGAAGAACTGGTGTCTATACAATTATAAATTTACAACATAAGAATACAATTACAAAGGTACAAAATGCATCATTAAAGAAGATAATAGTACAGATAACATTTGTAGTAATACGGGCTTTACAAAAGAATAGAAATAAATATATACATCAGTGTTACAGGAATTATGACATAAGTAAATATATAAAATAATGAGAATAGTTTTCGAAACATTAATTTCTCACATGAGCATTGAAACAGAACAGAATAAATAATGTCTAAACATCTTTACAAAGTAAATAACATATATTAGAAAAATTCTACAACATAACTCGTATCAGCTAAACACATAAATACAGGAAAAACACAAATACACAAGGGTACACAAACACATTGCGGAATAACTCAAAAGTAAAGGACAGGGTTTGTTTTACTGCATTATTTTGCAAACAAAACTTTTTTTTTCTTGGAGATCTCCCATCGTTCATCATTATTCCCAAAAAGTCCTATCTATACCTGCTTTCTGTATTCTATTCATATCCTCTTTCGTTGTACAGTACTTTTTTTTTACAAACTTATTTCGTATAACTTCTCAATGCATTTCTTCCAATTACTCGCAATTCATTCTCTTATATAGCCTACCCCCTCTTAAGCTAACTTAAATCTACTGAGCTCAGATATACATATACTAAGGGATGAGGCAATGCAGCAACACACAACAAATTAACACAGACAGCAATGACAAAAAAATGCAAATTGGCAAAGCAAGCAGCAGTATATCTAAATTAGCAGAGCAAATGCAATATTACAACTAATATAAGGCAATGTTCAGCAAACAAGAAAAATTAATCAGTAGTAAAACTGGCTTAACACAAGGTAAAATTCAGTTGACAATGCCTGACGAACAGCAGCAGCAAATGTAGTAACTTATACCTAAACATGACAAAGCTCAAGCAGAAAAAATAATACAGTAAAGATAGGAGTGATGCATCACCTTCACTTACTAAACGAAACACATTACCCAGTCATTGACAAAAATTGTATGCAATTCCTGTGAAGGGAAATGTCTTTTTGTGCGCCCTCGTTTTTTTGTAAGTAGATCATAAAATTATTATTTACTGGATCTGTAGGCATAAAATATCTATATTAGTATTAAATTTTATTTTAATCAATGCTGCAGTGCAGCTAGAAACTAGATATTAAACAAAATGAGCAATCTCTCAACTAGAAAGACAATAGATGTAAAATGTTTCTCATCATTTCATTAGGCATTTTAGTAAATATCATAAATTAAGAGCTCCACAGTGTAATCATATGATTTCAAGTTCGAGCGTGTAGTATTTGCGATGCTTTCTACAAAGAAATGTCAATAGCGAGGATAATGGCCTCATTTCTTCTCCACCTAATGGCTTTTTCTCCAGGCAGATGGCACAGCTGACCGCTCACAACGCATTACGCCAAGGTCACTTGGCTTTCTTACCGAAATATTTACGACAGCAGTTTGCACTACAGTGAAAGTCTCATATAAAAATTTCACAGGTCGAGAATTTGCATTACAAATGTGTAGAAACAAAAGCCTATAAATATAACAGGGTCCAAAAAATTTCGCCGGCATTGTGAAACATTCATGCATGTACACACATATCATAACTCTTAAAGTACGATTATTGGTTTCCAACATCCGTTTTCACAAATCTGAGTCCCTAACCACTACTCATTATTCCTTACCTTATATATATATATATATATATATATATATATATATATATATATATATATATATATAGATCGACACTTCTTCAATATTTCATCATAATAAATACACAGCATAATCAAATTCCTCATATAGCATCAGCTTATTGATCATAAACATACCTCAACAGCATAATACACATCGTTGTCGTAATAATATCACAACACCTCAGTCAAATCTCAAAAACGTCGCAGTTTTCTGCAGTAATTTCAAAACCTAAAAAAACTTCTCTGCTCATTTCAGTAGTGTCATCTACCTCAAACGTACTTTAAAAATCATGATCCCATACCAAATACATCATTCAAAGCTCTCATAGTATCACAATGGTTCCAAAAAAAATATGAACAGGTCACAAAGTACAGACAAAATACAATTTCATAAGTGTGAAGTTATCCAACTGTGTAATTACGTAAACACCTGTCACTGATGTAGTAAAAAAATATTTGTTTCTCTGTTAAATAATCAGATAGCTGTGTAATTCTGTGTTAGAGAAATATGGTACCGATGTGTGAAGTTGTATAAGCAAATGCTATATTAGCTAGGGGTCCTTGTGCTTGCTAGACACATGGTACACAAAGTAAGAGTGTACCCTCATGAGGATTAATGTAATTATACCCTCAGGTGTTACAGATTACAGAAATCGAATGAAATGTATCACCGAAAACATTGTTTGTATCTTTATGATTCAAAAATCTTTAAAAATAAATGTTTTAAGTACAAAATTAATCACTCAGATACGTGTACAGCAGCGCTAAACTGTGCGTCTTGTTGTAAGATAATATCTGTCATTACTTAACGGTAAAAATATGCCAAGTGTCGTAATTATCGTCGTCCATAAGCAAAGTTCTGTAGAAGTCAATGTACTTACCTCATAATAAACAAAAGTGAAATGCTATGTATATAGATATCGTAGTTATTACCTACAGTACCGTGATCAAGAAAGTACTATACTGTAATGTATTGTTGTGTTACGAAAAAGGCTGTCTCATGGTAGCTATACCACAAAAGTTACTACTAAAACATGTTTTCCTTTCCAGAAGAATTCAGAAAAACTGTGCAGATATAAAACAGATACACTGCAAAAGCAACAATGTAAATTGTGTCACACATTAGTAGCGTCATGATATAATCGTGTAGCTGTCAAATAAACTAACCACTGAGTCATCTGATATCTCTCAGGAAGCACTTGAAATCCATAATGTATTTTCAAGTAAACCAACATGTTGCATTCAAATCTCATTAGCAGTAGCAGTAAATGTTCTAAGTATGTGAGCCTTATATTCGTTACATAATCGTGCAACTGACAAGCAAGAAGGTACAAATAACAACACTGTGTTCTCTGTTCACTATTACAATGCATTCATAATTTCTGTTTAACCCCTTACTGCATGATTTTTTTAATTTTTCTGAAAAAAATGTTACATGTTATATTCGATGTTCTGATTTCATAAAAAATGCTTAAAAATTCTAAATCTTATGTAGTGGCGGTTATTTCAGAATTAAGGGTTTGTGCCATATACGGGACAGCATGCAGTAATGATTAATACCATGTGATACCAGTTTTGGGATTGATGATGCACAATGTGGAAAATATACAATAAGATACGTACATGAACTAGCAGAACTGTATTTATATAAAACAATTACACTTTCTATTCACTACAATACACATATTTTGAGAAAATAACACAAATTCTGTTTCCATTTTTCTCTATTCATTATGAAACTTGATGAAGCAATTTCTCTCCTTATTCAAGCACAATGTCACACTGCACTTCATACACGCTATATAGGATTTTCCCTTGCATTCTGGATACTTGCAACGACCACGGTTTTCCAGCCAGATAGGGATGTGACCCATCCCATCCAGTCGCACCTGACGCTGTGGAAGATCTGCTGTAGGGCCCCTCTTCTTGTTGCAGTCAAGCTGTTTTTGTAGTTCATTGCTTGGCCTACCACGTTTCTTGGATAAGGACTTCCCAGTTTTACAGAGGGCGTCTGCAACTGCGACCTTGAAATCAACAAGGGGCATGTAGTCCGTATTTCTTCTTCTCCATAACAGCCAGCTGTTCACACAAGCCAAGTCAACTAGATGAAAGAATATCTTCAAGTACCATTTCTTTGATCTGATTTGAATTCTGTAATATCCTAGCATAGAATCTAATAGATCGACACCCCCAATGTAGTCATTGTAGATCATCACAGAGTGTGGACAAGGTACCATTTTGTGTTCTTTCTCCTTCCTGAAAAGCCTCTTGATCTCGCCTTCTGGTTTGCATCCAACGTAAGTTGACAAAGTGTTGACTACTTTATTATCAAACCAGGACACTACTGACAGTTGCACACCGTCTACTGTTGCTATCTTTTCCTCTATGCTGCCTCGACCATTCTTCTTCATTGCTGCCTCCTTAGGTAAAATGCAACCACGTACTCGATTAGACCGGACTGTCCCTAGTGATTGTATACCTTCCTTGTGAAAATACACTTCCAAGGGTACACTAGTGAACCAGTTATCAAAAAATAACTTGTGATTCACATGTCGTGGGACTGTTTGTGTAAGACGCACAACAACATTGCTGCTAGCTCCTAGATCCATAGCACCAGGTATTATGATATTACTGTGAGCTCCAGCAAAACTTTCATAATCATAGCTGAAGCCTGACACTCCACTGAGGACAAAAGCTTTGAAGCCCCATTTATGTGGTTTACTGGGGTTGTATTGCTTTAGTGAAGATCTGCATTTTTTTGGAATAATCTGTTCATCCACAGCTAAGAATTCCTCTTTTGGTACTCGCAAGAGTCTTTCACGCAGTTGGCCTAGCAGTGGGCAAATTTTGAAAAGTTCGCCATGGTTGGGTTCACCAGCGGGAACTAGATTACTGTTATCACAGAAGTGTATGAAACGCTTTATTTCTTCCCATCGATTACATCTAATTATGTCACTCACAGCAGGGTGGCCAAGATATTTGCACCAATAATGTCTTGTTGCTGGGAGTTGAATGACTGACATAAACAAGGCAGTACCAATAAATTGTTCAATTTCTCCAGCACTAACATTTACACATTTATTGTGTCGGCACTGTATCGAATACAGATTGGATTGTTGGACTATGTACTGCACTATGTCTTTAGTGAAGAAATACTGGAAATATTCCACTGGAGTGTCAGGTTCCAATACTTCCTGAGGAAGAGCAGTATTTCCGGCGAATTTCGTCTCATCATCCCCTCTAATCATATGTCCTGGTTTCCAATGTATGGTAGGTTTCCCCACCTTAGTTGAAGGTTTTGAATCTCGTTGCATTGCTGTCATCCTGTCTGCAAGAGGAATGCTTTCAAGGTCACAATCAGTAGACCAAATCTCACTGTTGTCTTCTGTTTCTGACTCTGTTTCTGATATCACAGTACTTTTATTTTTTGTATTGTAACTCTTAGGTTTAATATCATCATCACTGTCTGATTCCTAACAGAAAACGAGATGTCTATTTTGCAAGTTTTTTTCCGTGGAAAATGTTTCGTCATCTGACATATCAGGATCCTCACTAGCATTTCTGTCCTCTATAACACTTATTGTGGCCGAAGAGCCATAAAACTTTCTTACGTTCATTGCAGTGACAAAGCTGAAAAGAAAGAAAAGGAAGTGCTATATGTTAGTAGGAAAGGTTAGGTTACGTTCAATTTTTACTCTACGCTTTCAAGGCTGCTTGTTGTGCCATATCTGTCACAGACCTATTTTTCAATATTATATGTATTCTAATGAACAAATATATAAACTTACCTCTTTATAACTGTCCACAGATGTCCTTTTCCCTCTGCAAATAATATAAACTCTGAAATCAATCGTTTACTGCAACTGATGCAACTGTTTGTGTGACCAAACTTGGATGTAAACAGCTAGCAACACAAAGCAAAGATTCATAACACGTAATTCCTTACTCTCCCAACAGATGGCATACACTACTTGCACAGCTGCTCTTGACTGTGTGCCATATCTGTCCCAACATGCAGTTTGGAAATATATTCTCAGATATGAGACTGACAAAGAGAAAAGTGGTATGTGCCATATCTGGCACAGTATGCGGTAAGGGGTTAAATTTGTTCCCTAGGTTCTAGACTGGATAGTTAGACTTTAAATCATTGTTGCATGTTAACAGTTTCTAAGTGTGTCAAAGGGTACTAGTAACGTGAAGTGAAAAATTTTATAGCAAAAACTTAGTTAAAAAACAGATTATCTCTCAATAAACGGTTTTACATGTGAAATGTGGTGCAATCCTTTACCCTTGCTAGTACGCAGAGTTTCAACTCCAAAGCAATTATCATGTTGTATACGTCGATAACAAATGCTAGAAATTGTTCTCAAGGTTAGCGTCTATGTTATTTGTCTCTGAGCCAGCCAGTGCACGTGGCTGCCTGCGGTGCGAGTCATTGTCTATCTCTTTGTTGGCGCGTGTAGTTATTAGGATTAGGAGACCTAACTTCTACAAATTCACCTTGTCGAGAGAGCCCTGCCCTGTTTGAATCCCGTCAGTTCTGATGAAATTCAGGTCTGTCGTTTTGTCGGTAGTTTACATAGTTTCTTTTTTGTCGGTCATGTGGTGGAGAATTTCTCCCGGAATCGTAACTGCGCGGTGGACCGTTGTGTCTGAAGTTATTCTGTCTCCCTTGATAATAATTATTTTGGTTCCCATATTGTTTGTATCTCAGGTTGTCTCTGTGATAGTCATTACCGCGGTGAGGTGATCTTTTCCTGTAATTATTTCTACTCTACCAACGGTTGTCATATGGATGGTGTCTGTATTGGTCACGATTTACGTTGTGAGAATAGCCTTGTCGTGTCCAGTTATTATTTCTTTCATCGCGGAATTGTGACGGATGTGACCTGTAATTGTTGTGTTCCTGTTTTCGTGTCCCGCGAATGTCAGTGTCAATTTTCAATTCTTGTAACAGTCCCTGGAAAGCTTCAATGTCGTCTTTGCAACGTCCTGCCAAAATAATATGCCGTAAATGTTCAGGCAATTTGATTAAGCAAATGCGGATGAGTTCTGAGGGGCTGTATGGGTTTGACAGGTACTGATTCTTGTGTAACATCTCTTCAAAATATTTCACAAGACTGGAAAATTCAGATTGTTCGAAATGTTTCATCATTATGATGCTATGTTTGACTCGGTCTTGTGTAGCTTGAGACCAATATGCTGAGAGGAAAGCATGATAAAATTCTCCTTCACTGTGACAGCCGTGAATGACCGATCGCATTCTTACAGCTGGTTCATTCTCTAAATAGCAACAAATCAATTCTAATCTGTGCTCTAATGACCAGTTGGGAGGAAAACAATGAGAGAATTGATGAAGCCACGCTTGTGGATGAACGTCGTTGCCGGAATTCTTAAATGTTTTGAATTTACGTGTAGTAATAAACAGCTTATAGTCAAAATCATCATGTCGGCGAGTCGCATGTCGATCATTGTTACGTCGTTTCGGCGGCTCCATCTCGAAATTCGGTGTACCTTGCCAATTTCTTTCATAATTTCCGAAGTGCCCTGTATTATTATTTTGTGGCTGTTCCGTATTTCTATGTCCCTCTTCCCGTATTGGAGCGCGAGTGTCCTCTGAAATATGTAATTCTTGTAGTACTTGTGCCAACTGATCTTGTACTTACCGGATTTCTCTTTTGTACTGTGTATCGATTTGATTTTGATTTTGTTTGAATTTTCTAATTTGTCATACTCTTGTGTGTCATTAAAGACTACCGGTCTTGTGTCATTCAGAGTATCATATACCTTCGTGGATAAATTATTTAGCTGATCCGAAAGTTGGACTACTTTCTCTGATAATGATCTAATTTCCTCCATGTGTCTTTCTGAACCAATTTTCAGAGTATTTACTGTGTCCTTTAAGTTTTCCTAACTTTTTGCAAGTTGTGTAACCGAATCGTTAGATGCAACTGAGTCAATTTTAGCCCTCAAGGTCTCGTGACTTTCATGAACAATAGTTTGCAATTCTTTTATGGCTCCTTCGTGATTCTGCAATGCATTTTCATGCCGCGAAAAAATAGGTTGTAAATGCTAAAAAATTTGTGTTTTTACTTCATTACAGACTTTTTGACATTTCGATTCTATTTTAAGTAATTCAGTAGTTAAATCTGCACGTGTTTGTTGAAGTGTTTCTTTAATTTGTTTCTGATTTTGTTCCATTTGTTGCTGTGACTGTTTTTGAAGATTTTGTTCCATTGTGTCTAACTGTTGCTGTGTTTGTCTCTGATTTTGTTTCATTTGTTGCAGTAATTGCAATAATAATGTATTAGTGTCTGGAATCTGTTTCTCTATGCTTTTGGGCAGTGCATTTGTGCCGGCAACATTCACATTTTGACAAGCAGAAAATGTGTCTTGACGTATTTGAGAAAACGATAAGGACCCAAAACCTGAATCTACAGTATTTGCAAGATTGTGTCCTGTCATTTCTGATTCCTGAGGCGAGCTGTTGCCGACCGATCGATCGATAATGCTTCGCTGTTCACTAATTGTTTCACTATCTACACCATTATTTGCCTCCCGCTCCATTTGCCTATGCACAATTTCCAGATTACTACGTTGAACATTAGTTAATTCATTACACGGTGGTGCTGATAAACTACAATCGTCGTCACTATCATTTCTCTATTTACTTTGGAGCCTAGTGTTACGTTTTTCATACGCCATAATTATCACGTATTTCACACGATTACAAGAAAAGCACAATTTGAAGAGCAAAAACAAGAAAACACATTAGCATAGCACTGAAAATAATATCTAGTTACTTGCAAGAGCAGCTGCGAAATACTTGGTGCAAATCTACATGCATGCCACAACTATTTTACTGTACAACAATGAAAAACTACAACTACAAAGGAAATTCTCTCTACAATTACGCTCTAGCAATAAACAATAGCTACACTAATTACACATACAAGAAAAAATCAGAAGATTCCAGTGAGGTATCCTCGGCTAAGGGTCGACATATGAAACGTCCCCGTAGAAAAATTTATGAATTACTGTGCTGATAAACCTCTTACATTATTTGATTTTTAAACAGCTGAGCAGAACTGAATGTACTCAGACATTTCTCTCTTTACTTATTCTGATCAACACTAAACTGACACACAATATTTTTAGTGCAACACAATCTGACCTTCAATAATCTCTACAAAAGAATGGCCCTGACTAACAATAACCTATAACTTTCATGAATCACTTCCCTCACAAAAATCTTCGTTACTCGAACTACTGCAATACAGCGAGCGCCAATACTGCCAGCTAAATAAAAGATTCTAACTACTGAAGGCACTAACTACTGATAGGCATAGTTAGCAAATGAAAGATTTCGATAGAAACAAACAATGTATTTACCATAATAGTGTTCAAAAGTCATTATATATATATCAGTTCATGACATCCAGTCTTACAAATTTACTGTCTCTGATGGACACACGTCCAGATCATCCGCTCTCAAAACTCCAGCATCTCACTCCCCACATCCACCACTGCTGGCGGCTCACCTCCAACTGCGCAACACTACGCGCTATTAACAGCCAACGGCCCAACACTACAATAGCAGATTCCAACAATGCAAACCAGCCACAGACTGCACACAGCACAGTCAGTGATTTTCATATAGAGCGCTGCATGGCGTTACCGACAAAAAAACCTAAACAGCCTACTTACACATGTAATATCGCAACGTGTTACAAATTCTAGAATCATAATGTTTAACAAACAAATAATAGTTCATGGAATAGTAAAATAAAAATAATCTTTTTATCCACTGAAAAATTGGCTTTATCTTCACCTGCCACATAAACGCTATACACAACGTTCATTTGTATATGAGCATGTAATTATGATCATGATATGTACTCTCTACTATGAGCCTGTAGGCCACAAGGAAAAAAAAATACAGGTAATGCATATGCACACCAAGATGTCAGCTAAAAATTTTTTTGTTTGGAAGAATACACTCATCTGGTTCTCAGAAAAGAAATGTAAGAAAAGCAAAGACTGATTATTGATTGATTAATTAATTAATTGAGCCGGCCGAAGTGGCCGTGCGGTTAAAGGCGCTGCAGTCTGGAACTGCAAGACCGCTACGATCGCAGGTTCGAATCCTGCCTCGGGCATGGATGTTTGTGATGTCCTTAGGTTAGTTAGGTTTAACTAGTTCTAAGTTCTAGGGGACTAATGACCTCAGCAGTTGAGTCCCATAGTGCTCAGAGCCATTTAATTAATTGACGGGGGCTATGGGACTAAACGTCGAGGTCATCAGTCCCGCGATTCCATAGTTACTTGCGGAAGAGAGAGAGTCTGCTAGAAGTGGACGGATCCAGTCAGGAGAGTCAAACTATAAAACGAGGAAGTTAAAACACCCGCAATAGAAGGTATAAAAAGGAAGTCCAAATCTAAAACCTGGGAAAACAAAGGAATAAAAGAGCAATCTTTGCAAGGTGGAGTGGTGATGGGTCCCAGATCGAGAAACATGAACAGAGACTCCAACCACAACCACCCTGCCCCTGCTCCAGGAGTAAAGTAAGACCTTATATCTGAAAACAGAAACCACTTTCATAGAGGAAACTGAGGACCATTTCAACCACCTGCGTATTGTCAGCTAATATTAAAATTAAGGAATGTGGAAGACTATACTTAGTATGAAGGTGCCAAAAGAAGGGGCCATTACACCAACATATTGTATACTGTCAGTCTAGCTAAAACAACCACATTGTGGGGGTGTCTCGTTACGCACGAGGAAACAATGAGCAATGTAGCGACGGCATAAGGCAGTGAACTCCTTCCGAGAGGAGCCAAAAGACCATGGGAGCGACAGAGACCTTAGGATCTTAGAATAGGTCGATCTTAATCCATGGTCGGGGTACCATCCAAGGGGGAGGTCAGTGAGGAAATATATAGGGCGCATTCCAGTGAGTGAAGATGAAGATCCCAACAGAGGAAAGGGAGACGCATTCCAACTGGCACCCACCCATGTGCAGTTATCAGGAGGGAGATATCCCGCATTTGCAAAGAGGACAGGGTACACGGGATGGTCAGGGAATCAGCGAATGGCAATTGCGTAAGAGACCAGCAGTTGGCTCCATCGTATTTGAGGAGGGGGAATCCCCACTTCTGCAAGGAGATTGTCAATGGGACTAGCGCGAAAGGCGCCAGAAGCCAGATGCACCCTACAGTGGTGAAGAGGGTCAAGTATTCTCGGAGTGGAAGGAGCCACTGAGCCATAAACTTGACTACCATAGTCTGGACAAGACCAGAGCACGATAAACATGCAGAAGAGTAGCACCCCAAGATGTGTGGGCCAGGAGGTGAAGCGCATTAATTTTCTGCGTGCATGTAGTCTTCAAGTGGCGAATATGGGGCAGCCAAATCAGCTTTTCATCAAAAATAAGGCCCAAGAAACGGGGCTGTGCTGGCCGCCTAAATAAATTTCTGGATCAGGGGGTCGACGACAAAGATGCCTAGCCTGCGTTTTGGAGGGAGAAAACTGGAATCCATGGAAAAAGGCACATGCAGAGACCCATTGGATGGCGCCTTGGAGCCGGCGCTCAGCAGATGCTATCGAGTGGGAGCTACACCAGATGCAAAAATCGTCGACGTACAACACGGGAACAGCAGCAGGGTAGCCAGAGGCCCAGCAGAGGTTACAAGTCGATTGATGGCTATGAGGAAGAGTGTGACAACACAGAACCCCATGGGATACCGTCCTCCTGAACCCGAGGGGTTTTGAGTGAAGTGCCAAATAGAAAAGCCGATGGGATATAAACTCCCGGAGAAAAATCGGAAGGGAGCCACGAAAACCCCATGGAGGGTAACTAAAATGTCATGACACCAAGCCGTGTCGTATGCCTTATGTAGGTCAAAGCAGACCGCAACAAGGTGCCAATGGTTAGTAAAAACCTGTCGCATTGCACTTTCCAATCTGAGTAAATGATCTGTTGGAGTTTGTCCTTTCCAGAAGCCACACTGATATGGGGACAAAACGCCCCGAGATTCGAGTACCCAACCTAATCGGAAGTTAACCATCCTTTCAATCAGTTTACAAAGAACGTTTGTCAGGCTAATCGGGCAGTAGCTCCCGAGAGATATCGGGATCTTCCCAGGTTTAAGGACGGGGATAACTGTACTGTCTCGCCATTGTGGTGGGAAAGCACGCATGAACCAAATGCGGTTGAAGACCCTGAGTAGATATTTCCTCTGAGTAACGTCCAAGTGTTTGATCATCTGGTTGTTGAGGGAATCCGGGCCTGGGGCTGTGTAATGTGAAGAGGTAAGAGCCTTCAAGAATTACCACTCACTGAAGAGTTCATTATAGGGTTCAGCTTGGTGGGGGTTGAAACGAAGGTGGGTTTGTTCAACTCAGCGTTTCTGATGGAGAAAGGTAGCAGGATAGGAAGAGGACCATGATACCGTCACAAAGTGTGTCGCGAGTTGTTCTGGAAGGACCAATGGATCAGTAAGACCCTAGACAGCTGACTGACGCTGGCGGCCCAGAAGGTTCCAGAGCTTGGACCAAACCTGCGATGAAGAGGCACACCTCCCCAGGGAGGAAAGATAAAGCTCCCAGCATTCCTTTACACCATGATTAATTAGGTAACGAGCTTAAAAACGAGGAGGTTTGTCTGTGAAGGGTGTCGTCAGCGGTCCTGGATAGCGACTGCTACGTCATTGGTCCACTACAATACCAGTCGACGACGAGGGGGACCTGTGGATAGGGGCAACAGTGCCAGCAGCATGAAAAATAGTGACAGAGACGCCCTGCACGACCGCATCAATGCAATCCGAGAGAGGTGTTAAAGTGAACAGCAGACGTATATAAAGAATTTCTAGTAATAAACAATAGCATCGAACAACGGTTGAAAAATTCTGACTCCTTCAGACTTTTGCACTATACATCTCAAGGTAAGTGTAATCAAAATGTCAAACACAATAGGTAAATAAAGGAAAACTTAGTCCATCCATCATACGTTACTTTTCTCAAAGAGTAATGAGAGATTGAATACTACAAAAAAACACAGTAATGTCCAATTGATTCAATGTATTTTATTCTGCTGAAGTGTAGGGTTCGCAGGGATCGAATGAGGGGTAGAGCCACGGGTCGTAACACATCTCAAATGTAACGTCCACTGTTCAAAGTGCCGTAAATGTGAACAAGAGGTGACCGAGATGTGTAACCAATGGCACCCTATACCATCACGACAGGTGATACGCCACTATGGCGATGACGAATACACGCTTCCAATGTGCGTTCGCCGTGATGTAGCCAAAGACGGATGCTACCATCATGATGCTGTAAACAGAACCTGGATTCATCAGATAAAAAGTTTTGCCATTCGTGCACCCAGGTTCCTCGCTGAGTACACCATCGCAGGCGCTCCTGTCTGTGATGCAGCGTCAAGGGTAACCGCAGCCATGGTCTCCGAGCTGATAGTCCATGCTGCTGAAAACGTCGTCGAACTGTTCGTGCAGATGGTTGTTGTCTTGCAAACGTCCCCAACTGTTGACTCAGGGATCGAGACGTGGCTGCACGATCCGTTACAGCCATGCGGATAAGATGCCTGTCATCTCGACTGCTAGTGATACGAGGCCGTTGGGATCCAGCATGGCGTTCCGTATTACCCTCCTGAACCTATCGATTCCATATTCTGCTAACAGTCATTGGATCTCGACCAACGCGAGCAGCAATGTCGCGATACGATAAACCGCAATCGCGATAGGCTACAATCCGACCTTTATAAAAATCGGAAGTGTGATGGTACGCATTTCTCCTCCTTACACGAGGCATCACAGCAACGTTTCACCAGGCAACGCCAGTCAACTGCTGTTTGTGTACGAGAAATAGGTTGGTAACTTTCCTCATGTCAGCACGTTGTAGGTGTCGCCACTGGCGCCAACCTTGTGTGAATACTGTGAAGAGCTAATCATTTGCATATCACAGCATCTTCTTCCAGTCGGTTAAATTTCGCGTCTGTAGCAAGTCATCTTCGTGGTGTAGCAATTTTAATGGCCAGTAGTGTATAACAGCCGTCGCAACGTTGCGATGCGAGCTGGCCTGTCGAGTTGTGGAAAGCCCGAGTAAGCGCATTTCCGAAGCGTATAAATACCCAGCCATGTTACACTGAAGTCACTTGTGTTGGTATCGCGCTCTGTCAGCACTGCGGGGTGACTACACACAGGAGGCCGCTGGCGGCCTCAGCTATGCAATACAGGAAGCGGCGGCTGGGGAGCCGTAATAGAGCAATTTAAAATTTCATGCTGTTTGTCTGGCGCGGCAAGGCGTCCCCCTGCACGGCAAATCCACCAGCTGTTGCAGACTGAGGCAATCGGTACTAACCATACCTTATACTAGCTTTTCAGATTTGAGCAGGGACTTCACCCATTTATAAACAAACAGACAATAGTCTGTCCAAAGAACTAAACAGCCCATAGTCCGACCAAATAAAGACACTAATCTTAACAACACCAGTAAGTCCCAGTATATGGCAGTATGCTTTAGTAGTAAAGCGCGCTAATTTATCACTAAAGAATTAGAACAGTTCTCCAAAATGGTGCAAATGGCTCTGAGCACTATGGGACTTAACTTCTGAGGTCATCAGTCCCCTAGAACTTAGAACTACTTAAACCTAACTAACCTAAGGACATCACACACATCCATGCCCGAGGCAGTTTAACATATTTTGTATGGGATCTAAAATTTAAAAAACCTCTCTCACACCGGCCTGATTTAGCTTCACTGATCAGGATAGTAAAAACATGCGTATAATAAGGGAATTTTCATAAACAAAGCAGGCTTATCACATTCACACAGTTCAATACTGTTCTATCCTGATTAAATTGAGCTTAACTTAAATTCCATAAGGCAGTGAAGCAATTTCAAAGTCTCGGTGCGACGAAAATTGTCAGTCGATCTCCTGGATACATTTGTAATAATTATTAACTTTCGGTGATCACATGGGGAAGACCGGAGATCTGCTGGTAAGACCGTGTTAGCCCATTTATTTGAAGTAACTGGATATCTTGAGCATACAAAACGGCAGGTTCGTCCAGTGTAAATCAGACGTTCCCCACTGATCCCGTGCAACACAGCGTAGTAAGCAGACACTGTCAATAATAATAATCCGTTAAATAATACGCGAACACACTTACTTTAGTTTAGTTCATGTATTAAATTCCTTCTCATACAGAATGTCATCAAGATGGCGACTAGCCCAACAATACATACATATACATCATTCTTTTACGACTAATCGGCAAGAAGTCCTCTTTTATTTTTCCTAAGAGAAAACATAGATAGCAGAGAAGCTATTCCATGGAGTAAATGGACGCTCCAAGGAATAATTGGGCTTGAAACTACTTTGCCTTGGTAATCGGTAAGATAAGAAGAGATATTTCGAGATATGTATTGAGTTATATGATTTATAAAATTTCTGTAAATATCGCGGAGAGACCGCTGCAAGAGACATTACATCGCCCCTCGCAGCGAGCAAAGTTGATATGTATCCACTTTGCGAGCTAACTATTGGCTTAGCTAACTCGTTAGAATTTGTGGAACATACGTTCCTATAAATTTTAAGAAGTTAGTAAGAATTTTTTGATTACAAGAATTGAAAGAGATTTGGTATCTTCGTTACCTAGATACCTAGTTGTTACTTTCACGTGTACTGGGGCATACCCGCATCCCACGTACACAACCAGGGAAGATGGACTTATATAGTTGTTAATCAGGTCTACCTATTCAGGAACTGGCCTTCGCAGGGAAACCCCGGAAAACCTGGAGGCTTAGACCCCAACTAGGTATCACAGATGATAGGAAAGTCAGAATAATTTAGAAATTTGAGAGTTATCTAGAATTCATAGGAAAGATAAAATCTGCCTCATAGCCAAAAAAAAAAAATCTTTACACATGCAAATTTTTTACAATCTTCTGAAAAATTTTCTTCATCGATGTCTTGCTGAACTGCGGTGAAAGTGATCGAACAGGAACATGGGACACGGCACGGAGGACAGGCGTCGCGTTGGCATACCGCACAGGAGACGTAACGGATTTGAGAGACCAGAAGGAACCTCAGGAACAGGTACTCAGGATTGTGGCATGAAACAATCGAAATTCGTCTAAGGAATGGTCAACTATTAGAGATTCCTGGAAGAGAATGGTTAGTCGAAATTTTCCAGATTCATTTTGAACTCAAATATGGACCTGATCCATCCAATCTTCCATCTGAGGAATGGGAAAATCCATTCGTCTTATACTTTCCACACCTAGGTGTCTTAATCGATACTGTAGTTGCACAATATCACAACTCCAGATCGGAAAACAATTTTGAAAACATGGATAATTTCATCCATCTTCTTGAGTAAGCCGAAAGGTTCTAATCCTGGTTTTAATTATTTATTTATTTATTTATTTTTCGTTGGCTTTTCCAGGTGGATGTAGATCTGAATCTTTCCTAATTTGGTTTCAAGTACGAATGTGGATAGCATGTCAGAATGTTAAAAACTTTATTATTGGAGACAATTTCCAAAAAAAATTATATCTTACTCATACATGATTAAAATGAAATTTTGCTGAAAGAGAACGTTTGATTAAGTCTTGCTGCATGACCTCTCCAGCTGAAATTAATTTTTCTCTTTTATACTCCAAATGCCGCATTTTCTCATGAACATATATGAATGCAATATAACAATAAACAAATCCAACTGGAAAATGACACATTATTATAAATTCAATGAAGAACTTTCTTATTAACTCTAATTTTATAAACACACACTAAGCTGGTTAATTAAATTCTCTTGAATAGAATTTAGCTCGCGCCAAAAGAAAACCAGCGAGTCTTTATATCTGTGGACAGTAGCAATCGATTCTAATTTCCTAACGCGGTTCATTTGTTCTCCTGTGAACTGTCAGTTTACAAACACTAACTTCACACGCAAGCGCCGTATTCGACCATATAGTTTCAGTAAACTTATTCTCACTGGAGATTAACACTCCCTGAATGTATATTATTTCACACGCACAAGCTTCTTTGGTGATCATCGCGTAGACAGATAAACCGTAAGTCTTCACAGCAGCAATTGTTGCAGTTCCACTTACTTTTCTAAATATTCCTATACTATCACAGAAGCAATCGCTTACTGTTCATTGAACTATCACAGATGCTTGGCATGCTGTCATTTAACCTATCACAGTAGCTGAGGCATACTGTCCTTCGCACCTCATTTTTAACACCCAAATACTTCATACAGACTTTTCATTTAATTTGAAACACTTTTCTTAAAAGTACCTCTTTAGGTCTACATGGGGAAATAATCCTTTTATTCTTCCAGAATCCGGATATGCTAATAAATACGCACCAGGATTCGGTATATCAACTATTATATATGGACCTGTATAAATTAGATTCCATTTTCTGATGGTCTTCTTCAACCTTGATGACTTGATGTGTCTTCTTAAAAGAATTTTTTGTCCGATATTGAAAGTCTGAATCCGTTTGATGTTTCTGTCATGGATTTCCTTTCGCTGTCTTGCTTTCTCCGTAATATTAATGAGAGCATTGCGAATTTTTTCTTCCCATGACATTTTGGTGTCCTCGAGTTTAGGCAAGTTATCTACCCAAAAGTTTCTTTCGTTATCTCTGAACATCAGTTCATTCGGGGTAAAGTTTGTAGAACTATGAGGTAAATTATTATAAATCTGCTCAAACTCGGTCAAATAGTTTATCCAGGTAGTTTGTTTATCATGACAGTACGTTCTCATGAATCTGTTTAGTTCTCGAAAAACCAGTTCAATTAAATTCCCTTGTGGATGATAGCAAGATGTAAATATCTGTTTTATTCCTAGTTGTGATACTAATTTTCTCCGTAAATATCCAGTAAATATCTTCGCATTGTCAGAGATTATAAATTTTGGAATCCCTGCATGAGGAATGTAGTCATTTACAAACTTTACTGCGGCAGCTCTTGCAGTTGCTGATTTTATAGGATATAGTTTAACATATTTTGTAAACACATCACAGAATCCAATAATGTACTTAACACCACCTCTGGCTCTAGGGAGTGGTCCACAAATATCACATGATATAAGTGATCTTGGTGCTTCAGGTATTATTGAGTGAAGCGCAATTTTATTTCCCTTGTTGTCCGGCTTAGCCTTTTGACAGAGAATACATTTCTGGATGACTTTGTGCACTTTTCACCTTATATTTGGGAAGTAACAATAATATCTAATCTTATTAGCACACTTTACAACACCAACATGACCACAGGTCAAATGTGTAAACCAAATTAATCGTTCTTCACATTCTTCGGGCATGCAGATACACCACTTTGGATTCTCAGCCTTCCCAGGTTTAAAAAATAAAATATTATTCACAAGTCGGTAGTATTCCAAATTGACCATAGGATTTTGTTGATTGAATTGTCGTATTATAGCATTCCATCGTCGATCCTTCTTCTGAAGCTGAGCCATTGTCTTACATAAATGAATATAGTATAACTTGTAATTATTTTCTTGAAGAAGAAGCACTGGAAATTCTGCCTTATTATTTACATCCAGTTCAGGTGTTATTCCTTCTGGAGATCTTGACAACGCCTCAGCTATAATATTTTCTTTTCCGGCTACATGAATAATTTGAAACTGATATTCTTGCAGCGCCAGCGTCCACCTTGACAAGCGAGGATGCAGCAACTTACAAGTTTGTAAAAAGGCTAGTGATTGGTGGCCACAGTAAACGGCTATCCTTGAGCCATATACATAATAATTAAACTTTTTCAAAGACCAAATAACTGCTAAAGCTTCTAATTCCGTAGTGGTATATGCTCTTTCACAGGTGGATAAAACTCTGCTAGCAAATGCAATTGGACAAAAGGTTTTTACACCATCGATGTACCTAATTTGAAATAAACAAGATCCTAATCCGACATCTGATGAATCAGTGGCTAAACAGAATCCAACATTCATATCAGGGTGGTATAATCAGTTGATCCTTAATTTCACAAAAAGCCTTTTCACAATCATTAGACCATTGCCATGGTACATCTTTCCTCAGGAGCCGGTTTAGTGCTTCAGAGTTCATTGCTTGAGTTTTAATAAATCGACGGAAAAATGAAGCCAAGCCTATAAAGCCTTTCAGTTGTCTTCTGTTTCTTGGAGTTGGAAAATTTTTTATCGCACTAATCTTCGCTTCTGTTGGAAGAATGCCTTTTGCATTAATCATATGTCCTAAGAATTTAATTCTCTGTAGAGAAAATTGGGATTTTTTTAGATTTGCAGCTATACCAGTTTGTTTGAACACAGCAAAAATCCTCCTAATAAGTTGTACATGTTCCTCCCAAGTTTTAGAGGCAATTAATAGATCGTCCACAAAAATTGTTATTCGACTACGTAGTTCTGGTCCTAGGGCATAGTCCAGCGCAGAAATAAAAACTGCAGAGCTGATATTGAGACCAAACGGAACGACCTTGAACTGATAGCTTCTCCCTCCATATGTAAAAGCAGTATATTTTCTTGAGTCCTTGTCTAACTGGACTTGCCAGAACGAACTTCTCAAATCAATACTGGTTAAATAGGATACATCTTGAAATTTCTGTATTAACTCATCGATGTTCTCCGGATGTGTGCGCACAGGTACTATAATTTTGTTAATTTCCCTTGCATCTAATACCAATCGAACTTTTCCTCCTGGCTTTGGTACAACAAGCAACGGAGAACAATATGGGCTGTTCGACGGTTCAATAAGATTCCAGTTTAACGTTTTTTGTATCTCTTCCTGAACTGGTTGTTTTAATCGCCAGGAAATGGGATAGTGTGTGCGGCAAAATGTCTTATGGGGCTTAATCTGTAATGTACAAACATATCCTCTAACAATTACGGGCTTTTCATCGAAAACTGACTCATATTCTGTTAATATATTGAATAATTGTTCCCTCTGACTATCCGTTAGGCAATCTGACTCAGCAATCTTCTGTTCGACTGTTTGTCTGAAATCCTCTTCTTGAATTGACTTGATCGGTCGTCGGCACATATTATTATTTTCAGCACAAATCAACTGCACAGCAGCACCACGGAAATATCGCTCATACACTGCCTCCTTTCTCAGTAAGATCAGTGTAACAAATTGATCTTCGATTTTAAAATGCACCTTTCCTTCTACCAAGTCCAACTTGCAATTGCAGGCTTGCAAAGTTCCAATGCCAAGAATACAATCTACTAACAACTTTTCCACTACAAGGAATGTGCATTGTTTAGCTACATTTCCCAATTTTATCTCTATAAGCGTTTGTATCTTGACGTTCCTGGATTTTGCTCCCAGATTTTGCTCCCACTGCACCTATAACTCGGCAATTTTGTACTGGTAGGACAGGGATTTTCTTAATTTTACTAATTCTGCGAAACAAAGTTCCGGATACTACGTCTGTAGATGAAGCTGTGTCCAATACAACATTGGTTAAAATTCCTCCCACTTCTGCGATGATCTCAGACACAGGAACCTTTTTATCTTCGACTACACAGGCCTCTAAGTCTCTTGTCAATTCATCTGTCATTAATTCGCCTTCATTATATCTCAACATGGCCACGGAATTAATTTCATTTAAAACAGGTTTGCCCCTTTTGTATTGCCCGGCCGACTTTACGGAGCATAAAGCGGCCCTCTTCAGTTTAAATGTCGATTATTATTTCCTCTTGAATCATCTACTACTTCTGTTATGACTGGTTGTTGTTGATGACTTGTTGTGTTATTTGCTTCAAATCTAGGGTCAGAATTTCTGTACGCATTATTATTATTTGAAGACTACTGGTTCTGGTAATCTCTTGCATTTCCAAACATTGGGTTGTATCTGCGACCCGTTCGATTATCTCTGAATATGCCCCTCGCAGCACTGTTATTGAAATTTCCATTTCCGTTGTAATTGTTTCCGTTGAATCTCTGACTATTCCTAGTATAATAATTATTAAATCCGTTTCCATTCCGGTTTGCATTTGGCGCCTCAATCGCTCTCCTCTGCATAACCGGTTGTCTTGGCCGATGTTCATCTTCCTCGATCATATCTATAGTGTCAAGCGTAGTCATGAAAGAGTCAAGGTCATGCTCATTAATATACAGCATTCTATTTCTGATGCTGGCCGGAAGTCGAGATTTTAATATGCCAATCACGTCTTGTAGAGGCATAGGCTTATCCCAATACCGCGATTTGTTTATATATTTCTCAAAGTATTTCTTTAAAGACCCACGTGAAAAAGAAAAAGGTTCCGGGTATCATACCTCCTGCCTTAAACGTTCTTGTACTCCTTCGGACCAGTATTTGGATAAAAATGCTCGTTCAAAATCTTCATATGTGTCCCAAGTTGATATCATATCAGATGCCCATATAGCTCCTGACCCCTGAATATAACCGGTCACGAAACTAACCTTTTGCCACTCACTCCAAATTTTTCGCAATACTCCCCTAAAACTTCTTATAAACACTACGGGATAAACATTTTTCTTGTCTGGGTTGTAGATCTGAAATTGACGTTGTTTCAGCATTTTCTCCTCAGTATTGCTTTTACAATTACAGGCATTATGACTACCCTCATAGTGTTGTGATTGATGTTGATTGCAAAAACGAACGTGTGCATTAATGTCCCTGTCTGTACTTGATCGGGTAAAAAATGTAGCTTCATTGATAGATCTTGTCATGGGTTCATTTCCTTGCGTGGAACACAAATCTCCTCGAGATAGATTTAAAGATTGGTTAAGTTCTTCGCCTAGTTGTTCTTTGGCTTCTCGAAAACTTTTATTAAATAAATTTTCTTCAGAACACTCGGTCATGGATTGTATAGCTACTCAACTAATACCGGAATTACCGCGATAGAACATTGCATCTGTTCTTGTGCTTGAACTATCTGTGGGATTGACTCGACCTGCTCTTTAATAGTATCAAGCTTAGTAGCAACATACTCAGTTAGCTCTAGGCGTAACTTCTTCGCATTTTCATTACACTGCTGAGTGACTTGCTCAATTTGAGCAGCTAATTTTAATTCTGTCTTTTCATTCTGAATTTTCAATTCTTCCGCAGTTTTATTTAATTTATCATCAAGTTTCTGGAAACTCTCTACTAATTTATTATTTAATTCCACTTTATTGGTTGCTAATTGTTCATTTATTTCCCTTTTAGTCTCTATTTGCGCTTTAGTTAATTCCCTTTTAGTCTCTATTTGCGCTTTAGTTAAGTCTGTTACATTTTTGGCTAACAGTGTTAACTGCTGCATGATTACAGTCAGTGGGTTTATTTCGTCCTGCTCAGATGACATCGAAACACTTAAGCTTTGTTGTGGGGCCTGACTAATGCTGCCGCGAGGCACTACTTCAGTTAAGCTAGCGTCTAATGTTTCACTAACCTCAGAAACAGGTGAGGGCTGTTGTGATTCGCTCTGCTGTTGCATTGCCATTTTATAAGCCGCCCTAGTAAGAACCATTAATACACAGAACAACAAACATATAAAGTCACTCGCATCTGAGTTAATAATGTCACTGACCTAAACTTTGTGTAATACTCACTTCTAATAAACACTTCGTATCTAAAGCTCAACCCAATCAATCTGATTCAAACCGATAGACATTTAAATAGTTATTATAAATTTCTATCTACAAAAATTTAATTGTATATTGTCTGGCCTGAACGACGTTCACGTAGGTTGTGGCGAAATTGTGTCTTCTGGAACAGGCCTCGTCTTCTTTTGTCTCGTGCACATGCAACATAAAATTCACACAATATTTAAGTAATGCTCAAAAATGAGTCCTGTCACAGTGAAGCCAAATTTAATATACATTTTGTATGGGATCTAAAATTTAAAAAACCTCTCTCACACCGGCCTGATTTAGCTTCACTGATCAGGATAGTAAAAACATGCGTATAATAAGGGAATTTTCGTAAACAAAGCAGGCTTATCACATTCACACAGTTCAATACTGTTCTATCCTGATTAAATTGAGCTTAACTTAAATTCCATAAGGCAGTGAAGCAATTTCAAAGTCTCGGTGCGACGAAAATTGTCAGTCGATCTCCTGGATACATTTGTAATAATTATTAACTTTCGGTGATCACATGGGGAAGACCGGAGATCTGCTGGTAAGACCGTGTTAGCCTATTTATTTGAAGTAACTGGATATCTTGAGCATACAAAACGGCAGGTTCGTCCAGTGTAAATCAGACGTTCCCCACTGATGCCGTGCAACACAGCGTAGTAAGCAGACACTGTCAATAATAATAATCCGTTAAATAATACGCGAACACACTTACTTTAGTTTAGTTCATGTATTAAATTCCTTCTCATACAGAATCTCATCAAGATGGCGACTAGCCCAACAATACATACATATACATCCTTCTTTCACGACTAATCGGCAAGAAGTCCTCTATTCTTTTTCCTAAGAGAAAACATAGATAGCAGAGAAGCTATTCCATGGAGTAAATGGACGCTCCAAGGAATAATTGGGCTTGAAACTACATCTACATCTACATCTACATCTGTACTCCGCGAGCCACCTTACGGTGTGTGGCGGAGGGTACTTATTGTACCACTATCTGATCCCCCCTTCCCTGTTCCATTCACGAATTGTGCGTGGGAAGAACGACTGCTTGTAAGTCTCCGTATTTGCTCTAATTTCTCGGATCTTTTCGTTGTGATCATTACGCGAGATGTATGTGGGCGGTAGTAATATGTTGCCCATCTCTTCCCGGAATGTGCTCTCTCGTAATTTCGATAATAAACCTCTCCGTATTGCGTAACGCCTTTCTTGAAGTGTCCGCCACTGGAGCTTGTTCAGCATCTCCGTAACGCTCTCGCGCTGACTAAATGTCCCCATGACGAATCGCGCTGCTTTTCGCTGGATCATGTCTATCTCTTCTATTAATCCAACCTGGTAAGGGTCCCATACTGATGAGCAATACTCAAGAATCGGACGAACAAGCGTTTTGTAAGCTACTTCTTTCATCGATGAGTCACATTTTCTTAGAATTCTTCCTATGAATCTCAACCTGGCGCCTGCTTTTCCCACTATTTGTTTTATGTGATCATTCCACTTCAGATCGCTCCGGATAGTAACTCCTAAGTATTTTACGGTCGTTACCGCTTCCAATGATTTACCACCTATGGCATAATCGTACTGGAATGGATTTCTGCCCCTATGTATGCGCATTATATTACATTTATCTACGTTTAGGGAAAGCTGCCAGCTGTCGCACCATTCATTAATCCTCTGCAGGTCTTCCTGGAGTACGTACGAGTCTTCTGATGTTGCTACTTTCTTGTAGACAACCGTGTCATCTGCAAATAGCCTCACGGAGCTACCGATGTTGTCAACTAAGTCATTTATGTATATTGTAAACAATAAAGGTCCTATCACGCTTCCTTGCGGTACTCCCGAAATTACCTCTACATCTGCAGATTTTGAACCGTTAAGAATGACATGTTGTGTTCTTTCTTCTAGGAAATCCTGAATCCAATCACAAACCTGGTCCGATATTCCGTAAGCTCGTATTTTTTTCACTAAACGTAAGTGCGGAACCGTATCAAATGCCTTCCTGAAGTCCAGGAATACGGCATCAATCTGCTCGCCAGTGTCTACGGCACTGTGAATTTCTTGGACAAATAGGGCGAGCTGAGTTTCACATGATCTCTGTTTGCGGAATCCATGTTGGTTATGATGAAGGAGATTTGTATTATCTAAGAACGTCATAATATGAGAACATAAAACATGTTCCATTATTCTACAACAGATTGACGTAAGCGAAATAGGCCTATAATTATTCGCATCTGATTTATGACCCTTCTTGGTAATGGGAACGACCTGCGCTTTCTTCCAGTCGCTAGGTACTTTACGTTCTTCCAGAGATCTACGATAAATTGCTGATAGAAAGGGGGCAAGTTCTTTAGCATAATCACTGTAGAATCTTACGGGTATCTCGTCTGGTCCGGATGCTTTTCCGCTACTAAGTGATAGCAGTTGTTTTTCAATTCCGATATCGTTTATTTCAATATTTTCCATTTTGGCGTCCGTGCGACGGCTGAAGTCAGGGACCGTGTTACGATTTTCCGCAGTGAAACAGTTTCGGAACACTGAATTCAGTATTTCTGCCTTTCTTCGGTCGTCCTCTGTTTCGGTGCCATCGTGGTCAACGAGTGACTGAATAGGGGATTTAGATCCGCTTACCGATTTTACATATGACCAAAACTTTTTAGGGTTCTTGTTTAGATTGTTTGCCAATGTTTTATGTTCGAATTCGTTGAATGCTTCTCTCATTGCTCTCTTTACGCTCTTTTTCGCTTCGTTCAGCTTTTCCTTATCAGCTATGATTCGACTACTCTTAAACCTATGATCCTTTGTTTCCGTAGTACCTTTCGTACATGATTGTTATACCATGGTGGATCTTTCCCCTCGCTTTGGACCTTAGTCGGTACGAACTTATCTAAGGCGTACTGGACGATGTTTCTGAATTTTTTCCATTTTTGTTCCACATCCTCTTCCTCAGAAATGAACGTTTGATGGTGGTCACTCAGATATTCTGCGATTTGTGCCCTATCACTCTTGTTAAGCAAATATATTTTCCTTCCTTTCTTGGCATTTCTTATTACACTTGTAGTCATTGATGCAACCACTGACTTATGATCACTGATACCCTCTTCTACATTCACGGAGTCGAAAAGTTCCGGTCTATTTGTTGCTATGAGGTCTAAAACGTTAGCTTCACGAGTTGGTTCTCTAACTATCTGCTCGAAGTAATTCTCGGACAAGGCAGTCAGGATAATGTCACAAGAGTCTCTGTCCCTGGCTCCAGTTCTGATTGTGTGACTATCCCATTCTATACCTGGTAGATTGAAGTCTCCCCCTATTACAATAGTATGATCACGAAACTTCTTCACGACGTTCTGCAGGTTCTCTCTGAGGCGCTCAACTACTACGGTTGCTGATGCAGGTGGTCTATAGAAGCATCCGACTATCATATCTGACCCACCTTTGATACTTAACTTAACCCAGATTATTTCACATTCGCATTCGCTAATAACTTCACTGGATATTATTGAATTCTTTACTGCTATAAATACTCCTCCACCATTGGCGTTTATCCTATCCTTGCGGTATATATTCCATTCTGTGTCTAGGATTTCGTTACTGTTCACTTCCGGTTTTAACCAACTTTCCGTTCCTAATACTATATGCGCACTATTTCCTTCAATAAGCGATACTAATTCAGGAACCTTGCCCTGGATACTCCTGCAGTTTACCAATATTACGTTAACTTTTCCTGTTTTTGGTCTCTGAGGACGGACGTTCTTTATCAACGATGCTGATGTTCTCTCTGGTAAGCCGTCAGGTATTTTATCGTTTCGCCCAAGGGGGGGTCCCTCTAACCTAAAAAACCCCCGTGTGCACGCCACACGTACTCTGCTACCCTAGTAGCTGCTTCCGGTGTGTAGTGCACGCCTGACCTGTCTAGGGGGGCCCTACAGTTCTCCACCCAATAACGGAGGTCGATGAATTTGCAACCATTATAGTCGCAGAGTCGTCTGAGCCTCTGGTTTAGACCCTCCACACGGCTCCAAACCAGAGGACCGCGATCGACTCTGGGCACTATGCTGCAGATATTAAGCTCAGCTTGCACTCCGCGTGCGATGCTGGTTGTCTTCACCAAATCAGCCAGCCGCCGGAAGGAACCAAGGATGGCCTCAGAACCCAAGCGGCAGGCGTCATTCGTTCCGACATGTGCTACTATCTGCAGCCGGTCACACCCAGTGCGTTCAATAGCTGCCGGAAGGGCCTCCTCCACATTACGGACGAGACCCCCCGGCAAGCACACCGAGTGCACACGCATTCTTCCCCGACCTACCCGCTATTTTCCTGAGGGGCTCCATAACCCGCCTAACGTTGGAGCTCCCTATAACTAATAGGCCCGCCCTCTGTGACTGTCGGGACCTTTGCCTTGATAATCGGTAAGATAAGAAGAGATATTTCGAGATATGTACTGAGTTATATGATTTATAAAATTTCTGTAAATATCGCGGATAGACCGCTGCAAGAGACATTACAGCAGGATTCGAACCTGCGACCGTAGCGGTGGCGCGGTTCCAGACTGTAGCGCCTAGAACTGCTCGGCCACTCCGGCCAGCAGAACAGTTCTCACTGTAGGACTTTGCAGATGAGACCTCTAAAGAGCCGCCATGGCAACGAACGCATATCCGTTGTTCCTAACGCAACGCAAGGGAACAACTTCATAGATATGCACACATCAGTAAGGTAAGCAACAGAGACAAATATACCAAATGTTCATATAACAAGCAACAAAGATCTAGTTCCAAGTCCCCAAGCCATGCGCTGATCAGGACACGACATCGACTTAAATGCGCTGACTTATATTCAACACACAAGTAATATCAAAATCGCGACGAGAATGCTGAAAGCAAACTGAACACGACAAGGCGATGAAGCAACTAAACATGCCTATGTTCGTCCAACAGCAGAAAAGTCAACGTTAACATAAATTAATAAAACGCAGCCCGTTAGGTTTAATACACTGTGGAACACAGCTGTCGCAAACCACGTGTCATCGAACAACACCACAGAGATATCACGTAACGCACAGTAGTGCCTCTACTCTTGATTTAGTTGCTCAGAGTTCGACATGAAAAAGCGAGATCTTCTTGCCGCTTCTCTCCTAAAACTTACTACGTCACCACTGAGGCACGGAATCAGATTTCAAACAGATACCACAAGGATCTCAAACAGCAGCTAATACAAGACACCAGACAAACTATAAACCACTAATTTCTCACGTTGTTGGACTACTAAAACACACGACACGTGTGTACGTAATCACCGATCACATGTCACAGCAGAACCCCTCACAATGGAGCTATTACCAAATGGTTCAAATGGCTCTGAGCATTATGGGACTTAACATCTGAGGTCATCAGTCCCCTAGAAGTTAGAACTACTTAAACCTAACTAACCTAGGGACATCACACACATCCATGCCCGAGGCAGGATTTGAACCTGCGACCGTAGCGGTCGCGCGGTACCAGACTGAAGCGCCTAGAACCGCACGGCCACACAGGCCGGTAGCTATAACCGATTCCCGAATAAGTGATACATAACAGACCAGGAAGACATACGCCAACCAATCCCCCTACAAACCCACGCTGACAACAGGTTACCGGCCGAGGTGGCCGAGCGGTTCAACACGCTACAGTCTCGAACCGCGCGACCGCTACGGTCGCAGGTTCGAATCCTGCCTCGGGCATGGATGTATGTGAGGTTCTTAGGTTAGTTAGGTTTAAGTAGTTCTAAGTTCTAGGGGACTGATGACCTCAGAAATTAAGTCCCATAGTGCTCAGAGCCATTTGAACCATTTGACAACAGGCTGTCGGTACCTGTCGCTGAAGACAAACTGCCCTGGTGCTAGAAGAACATGACCGAAGCTAGCCAGCACTTTAACATATCAAAATAAGTTACCAAGCATTGTGACAGGTTAGAGAGGGAACTCAAAAACACTTCCTATTCCAGGCGCATGCTGCATAAAACCTAATGCCGTGCTGATTTCGTTGCCCATGACCGAGCACAATACGCGTCTGCTGCAGTCACTATTACCGAAATCGAATACAGGATTTCAATCGAATTGCACAATTCAGATCGTAATGTACAGCTGAAAGTATTAAGCATCGGGAATAAACTTCAGGGAGGCTGAAACTCCATGCGTTACATACGTACCGCGAACGTAAATATCCCATTAGGAATGGAATTTCACGCTGGAGAACTCGCCAAGCGATTTCTTTAGACTTTGTGCCAAAATCTACCGTCAGCACACACGCTCACTGGTGCAAAACAATAGATTGACGCATAATTAAAACTATTCCTACACGCGATTTGCACACCAAACAAACACCTACTCCTAATCACTAATCACGTGTCGTTTGCTAAACCACTCCAAGTTTTCAAGAAAAGCTATCTATGACCTGTTGGGAACACACACACACACACACACACACGCACACACACACACACAACACACACACTACATTCACCGTAAATCACGAAGACGTTAACTTGACGATCCCTACACGAAACAGCTGTTACTACAGATAGCAAAATGTAAAAATTCGTTCCTAAGCTAACAATCGACGAATGAGTAAACACGATCAACCAGCGTTACAAAATACTTTAAGCACTTCAGTTACATGGAATACTAAAGAGTGCGCAATCCCAGTGACGACACAATGGAAAGCCTGTTATAACACACAGTAAATGACTTCACGCCTCGATGGGACAACGAGAAAAGCTATCATCACAACGTCTACATCTACATTTACATCTACATTTACATAGATACTCTGCAAGTCACATTCAAGTGCCTGGCAGAGGGTTCATCGAACCACCTTCACAATTCTCTATTATTCCAATCTCGTATAGCACGCGGATAGAATGAACACCTATATCTTTCCGTACGAGCTCTGATTTCTCTTATTTTATCGTGGTGATCGTTCCTCCCTATGTAGGTCGGTGTCAACAAAATATTTTCGCATTCGGAGGAGAAAGTTGGTGATTGGAATTTCGTGAGAAGATTCCGTCGCAATGAAAAACGCCTTTCTTTTAATGCTTTCCTGCCAAAATCCTGTATCATTTCTGTGACACTCTCTCCCATATTTCACGATAATACAAAACGTGCTGCATTTCTTTGAACTTTTTCAATGTACTCCGTCAGTCCTATCTGGTAAGGATCCCACACCGCGCAGCGGTATTCTAATAGAGGACGGACAAGCGCAGTGTAGGCAATCTCCTTAGTAGGTCTGTTACATTTTGTAAGTTCCTACCAATAAAACACAGTCTTTGGTTAGCCTTCCCCACAACGTTTTCTGTGTGTTCCTTCCAATTTAAGTTGTTCGTAATTGTAATACCTAGGTATTTAGTTGAATTTACGGCCTTTAGATTAGACTGATTTATCGTTAACCGAAGTTTAACGAGTTCCTTTTAGCACTCATGTGGATGATCTCACACTTTTCGTTATTTAGGGTCAACTGACACTTTTCGCACCATTCAGATATCTTTTCTAAATCGTTTTGCAGTTTGTTTTGATCATCTGATGACTTTATTAGTCGATAAACGACAGCGTCATCTGCAAACAACCGAATACCGTTGCTCAGATTGCCTCAAAAATCGTTTATATAGATAAGGAACAGCAAAGGACCTATAACACTACCTTGAGGAACGCCAGAAATCACTTTTGTTTTACTCGACGACTTTCAGTTAGTTACTACGAACTGTGACATCCAGCCACATAACAGAGACGATATTCCATAAGCATGCAATTTCACTACGAGCCGCTTGTGTGGTACAGTGTCAAAAGCCTTCCGGAAATCCAGACATACGGAATCGATATGAAATCCCTTGTCAATAGCACTCAACACTTCAAGTGAATAAAGAGCTAGTTGTGTTTCACAGAAACGACGTTTTCTAAATCCATGTTGACTGTGTGTCAATAGACCGTTTTGGTTCAAATGGCTCTGAGCACTATGGGACTTATCATCTCAGGTCATCAGTCCCCTAGAACTTAGAACTACTTAAACCTAACTAACCTAAGGACATCACACACATCCATGCCCGAGGCAGGATTCGAACCTGCGACCGTAGCGGTCGCGCGGTTCCAGACTGAAGCGCCTAGAACCGCTCGGCCACCAGAATAGACCGTTTTCTTCGATGTAATTCATAATGTTCGAACACAATATATGTTCTAAAATCCTGCTGCATATCGACGTTAACTATATGGGCCTGTAATGTAATGGATTACTCCTACTACCTCTCTTGAATATTGGTGTGACCTGTGCAACTTTCCAGTCTTTGGGTACGGATCTTTCGTCGAGCGAACGGTTGTATATGATTGTTAAGTATGGAGCTAATGCATCAGCATACTCCAAAAGGAATTAATTGGTATACAGTGTGGACCAGAAGACGATTCGAATTCTGGAATATTTTCTTCGTCTTCTTTTGTGAAGACTTTTCGGAAGGCTGGAAGATGAGGACTATACTGCTGGCTAGTGCCGCACTATTCCACGTCACTTAAGAGAATCCCTAGTCTCTGCTGTTGTACACCTCAGTTCGCGGAAACAACCACCAGAGAGCGTCATTTCAACAGCAGCACCGTACACGGCAGGTGGCGGGATTTTAAGTCATCAGAGGGTAGGACGACAAGGCACAAGCAGTACAGAAGAAATCAAATCTGGAGAAGAAGTTGACTGAACAGAGTAAGAACGAGAAGTAATAGGGTAAGATTAGCATACAAGATGGAAGGAAGAAATCTTGATTGATCAGGGAAAAGAACGGATAGTATTGACTTTGTAAGAGATAGTTATTCATTGCTTTGTAGACGGAAAACATGTGATATACGCTGAGTGAGAAACTAAAGACATGACTGAAGTTAAAGCTTTAATGTCTCCTTGAATGCAAAGGAACTCTGAATGAGACGTAGGTTTCTGGGTAATTTCGTAGGAAGTCGTATGGCTGAAAGGAGGAATGAGATGAAGAAAGATTTAGCGTTATGCAGAGGTGCAGCCAAGGTGCTGGACGTATCCGATTTTGTATTGCAGTAATGGAATGATAGATGGTATGTGTTTGCTATGCGAGGAGGTATACTGAGGACACTAGTCACTAAGAAACCGATGAAGAAGACAGAGCGTGTGAGAATCACGTCGCCTGTCTGGTCACATCCACTGTAACTGTGCAAACCTAGGACTGACATTGTCAGACATCTGGATATTATATGCATATTTTAAGCAAGCATTAATGGCTAGCTCGAAATTTGTGTCGAACTTTAGTGCTGCTTCAAGGTTCGTTAGGAAGGGTAGAGTTCATAATTTATTCCTGCCTCCGCCCCCCTTAAATATACAGGGTGTTTATCAATGAGTATCGGGATTTTAACGCTTTATAATACTTATTATATTAAACTTACAGTTATAAATGATATGTCAAATGAAAGAGTAACTCAAACAGTTTTACCAAGAACCTTATAAATGTTCAATGTGAGCACCATATGTCACACGGCACACATCAAGTCTATAGCCGAGTTCTTCCCAAACGTTGATAAGTGTGTCTTCAGTGATTGTAGCAACAGCTGCTTCAATCCGGTTTCTTAATTCAGGGAGGTCTGCTGGTAGCGGAGGCACGTATACTCTATCCTTGATGAAGCCCCAAAGAAAAAATCGCATGGCGTTCGGTCGGGTAAACGTGGAGGCCATGCAATGCAAGCCCTGTCATTGGGCCCCTTGCGAGCTATCCAGCGCGTGGTACAGTGAAGTTCAACCAGTCGCGTACTTCGCTATGCCAGTGAGGCGGCGCACCATCTTGCTGGAAAATGAAGTTCTCTGGCTCATCTTCTTCCAACTGAGAGAAGAACCATTGCCCTAGTGTATCAAGGTAAGAAGTGCCAGTTACAGTAGGTTCACCAAAAAAGAAAGGCCCATAAACTTTCCGCCGGGATTCCGCTTCATCAAGGATCGTGTGTACGTGTATCCGCTATAAGGTTCTTGGTAAAACTGTTTGAGTTGCTCTTTCATTTGACATATCATTTATAACTGTAAGTTTAATGTAAGAAATATTATAAAGCGTTAAAACCCCGATATTCATTTATAAACACCCTGTATTAGGTTGGTGCATAAGTTCGAAGCGCTTTTGTTTTGCATGTTGGTATTCCGGTTGCTGCGAGTTTATTTATCGGTTGACATTTTTTATTTGTAGTTCACTGTCGCTACTTGGGGCTACATATCTGAAGATAGTGAGTGGACCTGTGGACACTAGAAAGTGGAGTGCCAAATGGAGAATCGGAACATTCCCGCCATATTCTTCTGTTTGAATTCAATAGAGGGGTAACAGCAGAGGAGGCCGCCAGGAACATTTGCGCCGTGGATAGGTAAAATGCCATTGGACAGAGCGCGGACAGAAAATAGTTTTCCCCCTTTTAAAGTGATCGTTTTGACATTAGGGTCTCTCCACGTTCAGGAAGACCGAGATTTCATGAAGATCACTTAACCCCATTCATCCAGAACGATCCACGTCAGTGTACTAGAGAACTACGATCATTTCACCATCGTGCGACATATGTGTGCAGCGGGAAAGGTTGAGAAATCGGATGTATGTGTAACGTATGCCGGCCGTTGTGGCCGAGCGGTTCTAGGTACTTCAGTCCGGAACCGCGATGCTGCTACGAACGCAGGTTCGAATCCTGCCTCGGGCATGGATGTGTGTGATGTCCTTAGGTTAGTTAGGTTTAGGTAGTTCTAAGTCTAGCGGACTGATGTCCTCAGATGTTACGTCCCATAGTGGTTCAAATGGCTCTGAGCACTCCGGGCTAAAAATGGTTCAAATGGCTCTGAGCACTATGGGACTTAACATCTGAGGTCATCAGTCCCCTAGAACTTAGAACTACTTAAACCTAACTAACCTAAGGACATCACACACATCCATGCCCGAGGCAGGATTCGAACCTGCGACCGTAGCGGTCGCGCGGTTCCAGGCTGTAGCGCCTAGAACCGCTCGGCCACACCGGCCGGCGTCCCATAGTGCTCAGAACCATTTGAACCATTTTGTAACCTATGTTCTCAGCCAAAATCACAAAAATCAGCGGGTGACCATATGTGCTTTTGTGCTTGCTCGTCATTCGGCTCGTGATCAACGCCAACCACTCCTATCCAGTATCGTTACTGGTGATGATAAACAGTGTCTTTACGCTAACGTAAGGAAAAGAAAAGAATGGCTGAGCGCAAAAAATTCATGAAACGCCCCCGTACAAAGACCTGAGCGCACCCTCAAGAGAAAATATTATGCATCCGGTGGAACGGCGACGGTGTGGTGTACTGCGAATAGCTTCCCCGAAGTGTAACCATCGCTGCTGACATTTATTGTCAATGAGAGGTCTTGCGGACACAACCAAAAAACGATGACCAAGAATACTGCGTGAATTGATTCTGCTCCTCGATAACACCCGCCCGCTTTCTGCTAGACTTACAGAAAACACTATACATGCGTTGGGTTTGGAAGTCACTTCGTACCCGCCTTATTCACCTGATCTTGCGGTCATCTTCTCCACTCTCTATCGAACAACCTTCAAGGAACTTCCTTCCCGGAACATAGCTCTACGAGTTCTTCGCTTCGAAACACCTAATTTCTACAGTCGCAGAATCGAGAAGCTACCCCAACATTGGCAGACTGTTTTATATAGTGAAGAAGAATATGTTATTCATGACTAAAGTCTCTGTTATAAGTATGTGTTGCGTTTATTTAATTCGTGGAGAAACGCTACGAAATTATTCACCATTCCGATAACTTGTCGTCATCCCCCACTTTTAAACTGCCACGGATACCTACAAATTCTGAAAACAATAACAACAAAATATACGCACTTTTTTAACTAATAGCCGGCCGATGTAGCCGAGCGGTTCTAAGCATTTGAATCTGAAACCGCGCAACCGCTACGGTCGCAGGTCCGAATCCTGCCTCTGGCATGGATGTGTGTGATGTCCTTAGGTTAGTTAGGTTTAAGTAGTTGTAAGTTCTAGGGGACTGATGACCTCAGATGTTACGTCCCATAGTGCTCAGAGCCATTTGAACATTTTTTTTAACTAATAAAAATAATAATAAATTTTTAACTACAATAAAATATGCCTGTGAGTGTGTGTAAATGAGGGATTCTATTTCTTTCCATTGCTTCCTCCTGTGTTCCGTTTGTTAGTCTTTCAGTTTGTTTCTTTTTTTTCTGGCAGCAGGTACGGCTTGTCTATGAAAGGACGCATTTACGTCGATGAAATGCTGCTAGTCAGACAGCAGGTTTGTCGACGTGTTCAGGGCCTCTGCAAGCAACTGAAAGGTATTTGTGTCGAACCTAACTTGTAATTTCTGCATTTCCTAGGCTTTTGGGAGACACTTAGTTTTCAAGCTGCTTCATTCTCCAAACGTTAGTGGTAAATTTTGAAAATATATGTAAACTTATGAACACTTCAAAAATATACGAATATGTGGTTGCGCGGCGATATATGCTGATAAAATTCTTTCGAACTTCCAGCCGCATCTCGTGCTTTAAAATCCACGAACTTTCGGACGAGTCCACCTAGGCCATCGTCCAATGCTGTGTCTTTTGGTTGCTGCCACCTTCGTTAACATAGACGCGCCGCGTTCTGTGATGTCGCTAGTGCTCGTTCCAGCGACATGTAAGTAATGGTTTCGTTGCGCGCCCGCTTCAACCTTCCGTAGGTCGAGTCGCAAGCCCTTCTTAGCTGCAGGCCGCCGTCTTTATTGGGGGTGTTGTCAAAAACTTTCATATCGATTGCTTCTTTTATTACACTGTCCCAGAAAATATTGGTGCTTGTAATAAGAAATGTCTCGTAGAATGCAAAAAATGGTTCAAATGGCTCTGAGCACAATGGGACTTAACTTCTGAGGTCATCAGTCCCCTAGAACTTAGAACTACTTAAACCTAACTAACCTAAGGACAGCACATACATCCATACCCGAGGCAGGATTCGAACCTGCGACCGTAGCGGTCGCGCGTTTTCAGACTGTAGCGCCTAGAACCGCTCGGCCACGCGACCGGCTCGTCGAATGCAACACGATGTCTGCTTTCTAGAGCATGCTCTGCTACCGCTGGTTTCTCAGAGTACAGAAGGTGAAAACATATCTTGTGTTCTACATGGCACTGTTCAATATTACGCACTGTCTGTCAGACATAAAACTGTCCACGCCAACACGATATTTTCACCAGACAGACGGCGCCGCAATGGAAAGCCCATTAGCTCCAGTTATACCCAACATGTTTATGGAGTACTTTGAAGACATTGCCCTGGACACAGCTCATGCAAAACCTAGTCGCTTTTATCTTTACATCGACGACGATTTAGTTTTCTGGTCTCATGGACGTCAAAATCTGAGAGAATTCTCCGACCACATCAGTAATATCCATGTCAACATCAAGTTCGTGATGGAGAAGGTGCACCGCTTCTCGTCTGCTTGTGTCCATATTGGTTGACTCTAGACTGCTAGAAAACCATGACCTGGTCAGATTAGTCCCGATTTCAGTTGGTAAGAGCTGATGGTAGGGTTCGAGTGTGGTGCAGTCCCCACGAAGCGATGGACCCCAGTTGTCAATAAGGCACTGTGCAAAATGGCGGTGGCTCCATAATGGCGTGGGCTGTGTTTGCGCGGATCATTGACTGAAAATGATTATGTTCGGCTTGTTGGACACCATCTGCAGCCATTCGAAAGTCTTGTAGGCCATGTCGTGTAAGGGTAGCTGCACTACGCCGGGCAAAAGGAGGTTCAGCACGATATCAGGAAGTATCTCATGACTTCTGTCACATCAGTATATAAGGATAGTATCACCAACCTAAAGACCGTCACCTCTCGTCAGTAGCTCAGGACTACTTCGACGAATGAGCGTGGATTTTAAACCACCTGCCGCGGCTGGAAGCTCGATACAATTTTATCAGTTCTACTAAAATGTCTTTTTTTGGTACGAGACAAATACGACCCACATGAGACCCTACCCTTTCTCTCCCTCTTCGATCTGCAACTGGTCAAACTACATCACAATAGTAAAGATGTGGCCAGAGTAAGGACTACATTAATTTTGTTTTATCTATGATGAAAATTTCTCTAATTTTCTGGATTACATGTAGGACAAAATTTTCTGCAAGCTGTGGCGCTTTGTTTCTTCCAGTTTCGCTGTTCATCCAGGGTTATGATGAGGTTTTTTACCATTGGGGTGCCAGATGTGGCGATGGGGCGTAATTGTGGTAGACGGCTAGTGGCTCTTTAGCAATTGTCTGAGACTGCTAGATGTCAATCAGCAAGAGTGAAGCAGGGTCTGGCGTCTGGAGAGCTGAGTATTCTTTGCGTTGGCGGTGAACGTGCAATGACTCCACACCGAAACGACCTTCGGTGGTGCCCAGCCTGGCTATGGTCAAATGTTGGTTGCAGGCTCTCAACTGGCATCCTTTTAATCAACATAAGGCCACCACTGGCGACAAAGCAGAACCACCTTTCACCAGAAAACACAACGTTCTCCACCCTGCCCTCCAATGAGCTCTGGTTTGACACCATTGAAGTCACACATGGTGCTGGTTAGGGGTCAGGCAAAGGCCGCCTGACCCGGAGCTGTCCTTGAAATAACCAGTTTGTGAGAGTTAGTTTTGTCACTGTGGCTTTAACTGCTGCTCAGTTTCCTGCTACAGATGCAATACGATGCACCAGAACCATACGACGAACAGGATGGTCCTCCCTCACAGTAGCGCCATGTGGCCGTTCAGAGTCCGGTCTTCTTACGACCTTGTACTCCTGTGAACACAGCTGCCAGCAATCATGAACAGTGACTGCGTTCCTGCCAAGTCTTACTGCAATATCAGAAGGAATATCCAGCTTCTCCTAGCCCTATTACACGACCTCGTTCCAAATCACTGAGGTGTTGATAATAGAGTCTTTGTCGCCTGAAAGGCATTCTTGTCTAACGTCAGCTCACAAGGTCTAATCTCAAAGGTAGCTAACACGACCGTTACAACGTGTATTTAAAGCAAACCTGACGTACTTCTCCATGGTGGTGCTACTAGCGCCAATCTTATGCGTTGTTGTTGTTGTTGTTGTTGTTGTTGTTGTTGTGGTCTTCAGTCCTGAGACTGGTTTGATGCAGCTCTCCATGCTACTCTACCCTGTGCAAGCTTCATCATCTCCCGATACTTACTGCAACCTACATCCTTCTGAATCTGCTTAGTGTTATTCATCTCTTGGTCTCCCTCTACGATTTTTATCCTCCACGCTGCCCTCCAATGCTTAATTTGTGATCCCTTGATGCCTCAGAACATGTCCTACCAACCGGTCCCTTCTTCTTGTCAAGTTGCGCCACAAACTCCTCTTCTCCCCAATTCTATTCAATACCTCCTCAGGAAGAGCAGTTGAACGGGATGGACAGTGTCATCAAAGGAGGATATAAGATGAACATCAGCAAAAGCAAAACGAGGATAATGGAATGTAGTCGAATTAAGTTGGGTGATGCTGAGTGAATTAGATTAGGAAATGAGACACTTAAATTAGTAAAGGGGTTTTGCTATTTGGGGAGCAAAATAACTTATGATGGTCGAAGTAGAGAGGATATAAAATGTAGACTGGCAATGGCAAGGAAAGCGTTTCTGAAGAAGAGAAATTTGTTAACATCGAGTATAGATTTAAGTGTCATGAAGTCGTTTCTGAAAGTATTTGTATGGAGTGTAGCCATGTATGGAAGTGAAACATGGACGATAAATAGTTTGGACAAGAAGAGAATAGAAGCTTCCGAAATGTGGTGCTACAGAAGAATGCTGAAGATTCGTTTATGTCGCACAACTCCTTCTAAGTGTTGAGATTTTTTTCTATCAGTGTATGTAATCTTTGGGCTAATTCTTTCGTATGAGCCATAGGTGTGATCCAAAATGACTTACGACCCGTGAGTGAAGGACCTTTACTTACATATTGTACTGTGTTAATGCATAAATAACAGCAATGTCAGTCTGCTCACGTCTATTTACAAACAGTTCAGCTGTACATAAAATAAAATTTGTGAGGGGACGCAGTTGGCTAGTTTGACGCATTGGCATTTTTGTACACTTGCACATCTCAGGATATCGCCTGGAACATAGTCTACCATCAATAGAGGCGTGACCAGCAGGTTGCCGAAGCTCCAGCACCCACCAACAACACAATCTCGACAAGACTGTATGAGAGGAATAGTTCGGCTGACCACAACACGCTTGTTCGTTGTCAGGAAGAACTTTGGCGGACGTCGTGGAAACGGTAGGCACCCAATTCGCCAACAGGCAGCGCTAGTATCGCTGCTGGGGTCACAACATTCGCGGTCACTACTTCGCAACCGACCATCACAAGTCCACCGAATGTGGAACGGATATCCGTCCACTGGTCGTGTATTTAAGATGACGTACAGCTGATAAGAGGCACTTTAGTTCGCAAAGCCAAGCAATTTCGTCCCAGAGGCAAATCTGGATCTACACCTCGAAGGAACAGCAGTTCCAACCACCGCAGTAAACAGGAAGTTATGCCTCTGCAACCACTATGAGCAGCCAGCCGTCGGTTCCAAGCTGCTGTCTGTCCAGCATTAGCCACCTGTGGACTCTGAGCATCAGAACTTAATATCCGCTCATTGTTATTGACTTTTCTGGCTGTGTTCAAGGGCTGCTGTCCAAGACTGGGTCCGATTGGACTTAGACTTTTACTATTAAACCCTCTGCAGTACCAGCACAGAAAGGCCATTTTGGTTAGTGTTACAAGGCCAGATCAGTCAATCATCCAGACTGTTGCCCCTGCAGCTACTGAAAAGGCTGCTGCCCCACTTCAGGAACCACATGTTTGTCTGGCCTCTCAACAGATACCCCTCTGTTGTGGTTGCACCTACAGTACAGCTATCTGCATCGCTGAGGCACGCAAGCCTCCCCACCAACGGCAAGGTCCATGGTTCATGGGGGTGGGGGGGATCGTTAGAGAATTGATTATTCCGAGATCCACAGTGCCAAGAATACCAAATTTAGGCATTATCTCCAACCATGGACAACACAGTGGCCGACTGCCTTCACAGAACGACGGAGAGCATTGGTGTTTGCGTAGAGTTGTCAGTCCTAACAGACAAGCAACACTGCGTGAAATAACAGCAGAAACCAATGTGGGACGTGCGAAGAACATATTCGCCAGGACAGGCGGTGAGTGCCCTTGCTAACAGCACGATATTTGGTGCTGCACCTCTCCTGGGCTCATGACCATATCAGTTGGACCCTAGACGATTGCCTAAGCAGATGAGTTCCGATTTCAGCTGGTAAGAGCTGATGGTAGGGTTCGAGTTTGGCGCAGACCCCACGGAGCCATGGACCCAGGTTGTCGACAAGGCACTGTGCAAGTCGGTAGTGAGTTTACAATGGTGTGGGCTGTGTTTACATGGAATGGATTGGGTCCTCCCTTCCAACTGAACGTTCATTGACTGTAAATGGTTATGTTCGGATCCTTGGAGAGTATTTGCAGCCATTCATGGACTTCATGTTCCCAAACAACAATGGAATGGATGGCAATGCGCCTTGTCAATGGGCCACAAGTGTTCGCAATTTGTTTGAAGAACGTTCTGGACATTTCGAGTGAATGATCTGGTCAACCATTTCACCCGACGTGGATCCCATCGAACGTTTATTGTACATAATGGAGAGGTCAGTTTGTGGACAAAATCCTGCACTGGCAATTATTGAAAGCTATAGAGGCAGTTCGGCTCAGTATTTCTTCAGGGGACTTCAAGCGACTTGTTGACTCCATGCCACGTCGAGTTGCTGCACTTCGTCGGGAGAAAGTAGGCCTGGCATGATTTTAGGATATATCTCATGACTTTTGTCACCTCAGTGTACCTCTTCGGAGTGTGCGAGAGAGGATACCAGAAAACAGTGAATCACCATTTAGGTAACAGTGTGACGTAAACACAAAGCTACATGTACAGGGCTATTACAAATGATTGAAGCGATTTCATAAATTCACTGTAGCTCCATTCATTGACATATGGTCACGACACACTACAGATACGTAGAAAAAAACATAAAGTTTTGTTCGGCTGAAGCCGCACTTCAGGTTTCTGCCGCCAGAGCGCTCGAGAGCGCAGTGAGACAAAATGGCGACAGGAGCCGAGAAAGCGTATGTCGTGCTTGAAATGCACTCACATCAGTCAGTCATAACAGTGGAACGACACTTCAGGACGAAGTTCAACAAAGATCCACCTACTGCTAACTCCATTCGGCGGTGGTATACGCAGTTTAAAGCTTCTGGATGCCTCTGTATGGGGAAATCAACGGGTCGGCCTGCAGTGAGCGAAGAAACGGTTGAACGGGTGCGGGCAAGTTTCACGCGTAGCCCGCGGAAATTGGCTCATGCCACAACTGGAGACCGACAGCGCCGACTTCATCTTTCAACAGGATGGTGCTCCACCGCACTTCCATCATGATGTTCGGCATTTCTTAAACAGGAGATTGGAAAACCGATGGATCGATCGTGGTGGAGATCATGATCAGCAATTCATGTCATGGCCTCCACGCTCTCCCGACTTAACCCCATGCGATTTCTCTCTGTGGGGTTATGTGAAAGATTCAGTGTTTAAACCTCCTCTACCAAGAAACGTGCCAGAACTGCAAGCTCGCATCAACGATGCTTTCGAACTCATTGATGGGGACATGCTGCGCCGATTGTGGGAGAAACTTGATTATTGGCTTGATGTCTGCCGAATCACTAAAGGGGCACATATCGAACATTTGTGTATGCCTAAAAAAACTTTTTGAGTTTTTGTATGTGTGTGCAAAGCTTTGTGAAAATATCTCAAATAATAAAGTTATTGTAGAGCTGTGAAATCGCTTCACTCATTTGTAATAACCCTGTAGTAACTGCACCTAAAGATGAGACAAAAACGCCTTTCAGGAGGCAAACTTCGCATGAAGGATCTGTCTAAAGTCCTGAAGCTAAACTTTAGGCCAGTCAAGAGAGCTTGCAGGGTCAGAAAATGGCAGCACATTATTTCACTCATATAGGGGGACGTCATCGACTGCTATAAAATTCTCGCCTTCCTTCAACTCAGTCTCATTGCCTGACCATTTCATCTGCATTATGGATACCGATGGAAGGTCTGCTCTACTAGTTGCAGGATGCCCTGGTGCATACAACGAAATATCTACAGGCACCACCACCTTGGAGACCACTGCTACAAGTCTGCAGGAATCCGACTGTGGAGAGAACTTCGACTCTGTGAGCTGCACTCCTGCCAGTCACAATGGTGACTGAATATGAGCGCCAGGCCGGTCTTCCATGAATGAAGAACCGATCTTCCCAACTTGTTTGACTTGGGAGTATGGTGCTTGTGCCACCACTCCTGGGCAGTACGAGTACCGCCTTACCAGCTCTAAGCTGGGACTGTCACTCAGGCTGTCCCTCATGTCGCTGTTGGGTCTTCCACCTACACAACATCTCAGAAACCGACAACATGGACGTGCAGATTTCTGCAGTTGAGCCTAAGTGCAGCTTCTCTCAATGAGAGTGCCGACGCTCCAGCACACTTCCACAGCCATGCCCGGCTATAGCGACATGCCAGACGCAGGACCATCCTACAGCAGGGCTGCCGAAATAACCCTGGACTACGCCAGAACCTGCGCCTGCGACGAATTTCTCGCCAGTTGGTGACATGTTACTCTGTGCCTTTGTGCAATGTGAGCTCAGTACGACAGCTGCTATTCAGTGCCGAGAAGAATACAGAATGAATGTAAAACTCTTGCTAATATATGACTGCTGATTGAAAGATGTCTCATTAGCGTCCTGTCGCTCCACATGACTCCATCACTGTGCTCGTATGTCTTGCACTCGCGTAGGCGGTCACATCTGGTGGGATCTTACAAATTTGGCACCAACAAGCGGTCTTCTGGTAGGCTCGTGCCTACAACTTTGGTGTGAAGAAGTGGTTCTGACACGCTGCATTAGTGCCAGAATAACCTGCAGTCCTAAATGTTGGGCACCACAGATGCTGATGTCGGCTGTCACCGTCATCAAGGAACCACACCTGCCCATCAGCAGCCATCGACGGTGAGTGACCAGTTTGTGTTGACCTTTTTTTTCTAATATTGGTGTCATTTTGAGTCAGAAGGATCTGCATATGAATTTGAAAGTGACATTGCATAGGCGACAGATGTCTCCAGGTTCAAAATGGTTCAAATGGCTCTGAGCACTATGGGACTCAACTGCTGAGGTCATTAGTCCCCTAGAACTTAGGACTAGTTAAACCTAACTAACCTAAGGACATCACAAACATCCATGCCCGAGGCAGGATTCGAACCTGCGACCGTAGCGGTCTCGCGGTTCCAGACTGCAGCGTCTTTAACCGCACGGCCACTTCGGCCGGCAGATGTCTCCAGACCTTGCACAGTTCTGGGGTAACGGTAGCGACGGGTAATTACAGCCGACTAGGTGCCAGTGAAGTGTGAAACTCTTAGAAGGCTTGGCAATGAAGGACTGTAGTGCTGTGAGTCAAATGGCTCTGAGCACTATGGGACTTAACTTCTGAGGTCATCAGTCCCCTAGAGCTTAGAAAGCCTTAAACCTAACTAGTCTAAGGACATCGCACACATCCATGCCCGAGGCAGGATTCGAACCTGCGACCGTAGCGGTCGCGCGGTTCCAGACTGTAGCACTTAGAACCACTCGGCCACCCTGGCCGGCGCTGTGAGTCCCTCTGGGCTATAATATGTAGGAAAGAGTAAAACCGTTGAAGTTTTGGAATGTCCGGTAGTCACATTACTACAGAGTAAAACAGAACGAAGCCAGGCTACTGAAGAAATGCAGAGAGAGCTAGAAGCATTACGTGCCATGACCGGGTTGACGCAGTCGCAGGGAGATACCAAGACCGTAGTAAATGTATCTGTCCCATCCATTGACTCTTTTTGTTTCTTTTTTGCAGCTAGCCTCACTACGCCTTTTTCTAGGAAACCATCTGAGGATGTATCAGCCCTTCTCAATGATGTGATGGAAGCAACTAGATTAGGGCATCGCTCCAAAGGTAGATGGCCGGCCGCGGTGGTCTAGCGGTTCTGGCGCTGCAGTCCGGAACCGCGGGACTGCTACGGTCGCAGGTTCGAATCCTGCCTCGGGCATGGGTGTGTGTAATGTCCTTAGGTTAGTTAGGTTTAAGTAGTTCTAAGTTCTAGGGGAGTTATGACCTAAGATGTTGAGTCCCATAGTGCTCAGAGCCATTTGAACTATTTGAACCAAAGGTAGATGACTGTCTGCGGCTAAATTATGGTCAACAGGCAACGCTAAAATGTATGTCACGAAACCCTTGGTAAAACACAGACATTTGACCATTTGGGCGAAGGGCTTACTCAGCATCGCAAGCAAAATAGTGCATGATTTTTCAGGGAAAATCTCATGAGATTAACACAGAAACGCAATGAGTCTGCAGAGGCATTCTCTGAGAGAATTGGTAAGTCAAACTCAAAGACTTTCAAACTGATACACAACTGAAAGACGGTAAGTTATTGAGGATTGCGTCCTGTAATTTTTGATTAATTCAGTCAGGAGTATATACATTTATGAGTATGTATGCATTTAAGGTACAGTGATCTATGCAAGAAGGCATTAGAACATTAGGTCATTTAATAAATTTGGTCGACAGTGATCGCATAGTGCTCACCTCGGCGCCTAGTTGCTGTAGGTAATTACAAAATGGCTCTGAGCACTATGAGACTTAACATCTGAGGTCATCAGTCCCCTATACTTAGAACTAATTAAACCTAACTAACCTAAGGACATCACACACATCCATGCCCGAGGCAGGATTCGAACCTGCGATCGTAGCGGTCGCCCGGTTCCAGACTGTAGCGCCTAGAACCGCTCGGCCACTCCGACCGGCTAGGTAATTACAGATGACAGGTCTTTCTTTCTTCCGAGTACCCTTGAGAACTGTTTGTGTTGGTACTGTGTGTGGCGAAATACGTTTCTCAGAGAGTCACCACAGAGAGGCCTTAATGGGCTGCAGCTCTAGGAAGGTGGAGGCGCAGGGAGTCAGGTACAGTTCCAAGGGCAGTGCCGAAACCGCTCGCTGCTTTCGCATCACAGAGATGGCTTGCAGAAGACCAGTTCCAACAGGGAGAGTCTGAGGAACACGTCCTGTCCTTAATGCACTGTGGTGCGTTGTTCCCAGTGCTGTCCACAGCACTTTTCTTACAACTTTCAGCTCTTGACGCACAATGAGCCAGCGCCCTGGAAGTTGTTTTCTGTGAGCACAAAGAATTTCTTTGGAATTTGCAGGTTTTCGTGAACCTGTCTTCAGATGACCGTCTTTTTTTTTTTTTTTTTTGAGACAAGCATACCTGTTCAGCTGTTAAAACATTTCCCCTCATAACCTGAGATAGCCCCACATGCTGGGTGATAGACACTGTGGCATCAGTACAGCCGGCGTATTTTCTAGAGCTCTTGACTTTCTGGCACCAAGTGGTTTCCCATGCACACAAAAAATAAGTGTCGTGATTGGAAATGAGATGGTGATGTCAGAAGATATACTGCAGGCATCTGTAATTCTTGGCGGCAAGCCACTCTATTGGTGGGAATGATCTTGCCTGCCTCGCGGAGGAAGGCTGTGTGTCAGAATACGTTTATGCAACCGGCGTAGTGAAACCTGCCACATGTTCAGTTGTTAGTGTGTATTTTCAGTGACGCTCTACATGGAGCACATTTTCGGCGAGTATGTTTTTCCGAGAGAATTTTGGAGAGGGTTCATTCAGGGACACCAGTGTGAGAGTTGGTCTGAGGATGGCCTGGAGAGAGGATCGAGATAGCAGCGGTCACCTGGGGTGAGACAATCACAGTGGGATCCATCATTCCAGTCTGCCCAGGGGCGTGCAAGTCACACACTCGAAGATTTGCTGCTGCAAACACAGACCTACTCACGGGAGGCAATTGTGTACAGTGAGCATCTGGCAGCTTGATTAATTTCTACCCCAGAAGTAGTCTTTACACGGAACCACACTTAAGAAACACAACTGCAGGAATTTTCCAAGTGTTCCGTCGCCTCCAGCAGTGTATTCTTTCGATCCGCAGCAGCAGACTCTAGTTAATGCATGCACCACACTCTTATAGTATAGTGGTTCATGCTCACTGCCGCTAAGTATACTCGCAGAAACAATCAGACAGCGTTAATGCTGATACTCGAAAAAGAGAAGGCGTTGTGCACAGAGCTCCATCCCTTCAAGCCAACTTGATCAACATCTTTAGTACTTATATGATTTTGATATATAGATGAACTCCATACGTGCTTTTTTATTTTTGTGTTTAAATGTCAAATTACATCCACGATTTATTCAATAAATCCGTTGTCACGATGAATAACCTTTCATTTCATATAAATTAGCATACCTTGATCACTTAACAAATTTTGGTCTTTTTCTGTGGTGTGTTATTTATTATTTTATTATTTTATGAAAAGTTTTGTAACTTAGGATTCAGTAATAGGGCCACACATTTTTTTTAAAAAAATTTGCATTTATGCTGCATAGTCCATTGTTCAGAGATTATAGTTGTGTTTCTTATATGTGGTTCTGTGTCAAGACTACTTCTGGGACAGAAATTAATCACAGCTAGTTCCTACATTATCTTATCACTGAGTATCTTGTAGAATAGAGAGACAGAGTCCTGTTGTGGGAAGTAGAGAACGGAGCTTTAGATATATTTGTACAGGGTATGTTGTTACACACTAATGGAAACAAAGGGATTGATATGGTAAAACTTCTGCTCGCACACATTTATTTTCATACGTCCATGTACAGTTAAGAGTTATATCCGCTGCAGAGAGCAGCACAATCTACAGACCTAACAGAACACCAACAGATGGCGTAGGAGTCTTTATTCCCTGACATCCTCCCCACCCTGGTCCACCTCGAGCGGGATGACCAGCTGGACTGGTCGATAGATCTTCATACCATCTGGTTGGCGGAGGACAATACACTGTATTTTATTGTCTCTGCTGCGCCGCACTTCTTCCACCACAATCCTCTACCCCAAGTGCCATGATTTGCTGTCTTCTTGGAGCAGAACAACCTCTCCAATTCCCAGTTTCCTTTGCGAAGGGCATCCCTTCACCTCCTGGTATTGTCTTAGCAGCAGGAGGTATTCGGTCTTCCACCTACGCTAAATGCCCTCATTGACCTTTTGTCTAAGTCAGAACTGCTTGGCAAGGTCTCTTCTAGTTGTTGGCTCTGGCCCACATGGAATTGTTATTAATATCCCACCATTTAGAAAGTGGGCTGGCGTCAATGCAATATCGCTCTCTCCTTGATTGATGGGTCATGACTTTATTGCGGCTTCTATGCTGATCAAGGTGGTGTTCAAACTTTATCCACCTAGGAGCGACCAAGAATTTTCCTCAGGCAGTGTTTGACAGAGCCTATCATGTGTTCCCACCAGCATCCTCATCAAGCCGCACATGGTGGTATGAATTTCCAAGTAATTCCATGGTGGGCACAGAAGAGTTGTACTTTAGTATGCTGCATGGTTTCGAAAAGCTTTGACAGTTCTGAATTAGCTTCATGGAATTGCTTGAGTAGACAGTGACTGGTAGGCTCCTACATCCTGCAAGGCATTTCACTGCCATCAAAAATCTGTCAGTGGACGTATCAGTGGCAAGTTCAATATGAATGGCCTGTGTTGTGGCTCATGCGAATACGACCATGTAGGACTTCTTTCTTTGGTGTCCAGATTTCACATATAATGGTCCAGCAAAATCGATGCCAGTTACTGAAAATGGTCTCGAAGGTTGAACTCTGTACAGAGGTAGTGGAACCTCCATCTCTTCGTACCAGCGACTGTGCATTATCTTGCATGGTAGGCAAGAGTGAAGAACTCTCCAAACAGCTTGTCATCCTTGCATAATCGAAAATTCTTCTCGCAGTTCCCCTAACACAATCCGCACACAGATATGATGCAGTCTTACATGTGTGTGTCAGCTCAGTGAAATGGCGGCGTCCATCCAATATGACTGGATGCTTCTCTGAGTGTGACAGTGCAACACATTGCAGCCTATGACCAAGTCGAAGGATGCCATCAGATATCAAGGGATTGTATCGAGCGATTTTTGATTCCTTTGCGCAATTGTTCTCCCTTACGCAGTACAGACAGTTCAGTAATGAATATTTCCTCTTGAACTCTTCTGATCCAGTAGATGCATGCATTTTGTAATTCCAAAGCACTGATTCTATTATGAGTAAAAAATTCTATTACGATTAAAAAATACAAAGGCAGTTACATGCAGTACTCGCCAATGTGAACTAAACCTTGCTATGTCCAGCACGGGTTCAGTGATGGTGATCAGAGTGATATTTGCTCTTGTTTTGGCTTCTGGCACTGATGGAGGTGGGGCTGAGGTGTCCAGTGGCCAGAACTGCTTGTCCTCTGAAAGCCATAGTGGATCACACCACCAGATATCAAGAGTGACTAGCAGATTTGCTTCTAGTCCCCTTGTGAGATGATCTGCAGGATTTTGCTTCCCAGATAGTACCTCCATTGGCTGAGTGTGTCAGTATCTCTGTCACTCAATTACAAATAAAGGTTTTCTATTTGTTTGTATCACTCTTTACCCATTCAAAAGTGACTGTTGAGTCGCTCCACAAGGTAGCTCTGCTGGCATCAAACCCTGTTTCCTGGCAAAAGTAATCAAGGAGTCGTGATCCTAACAATGCACTAAGTAACTCCAACCTAGGCAGAGTTACCTTCTTGAAAGGAGCCAGTCTGTTCTTGCTACAGACAATCCGCACAGTGTATCCAGTTTCGGTAGCTGTCCTTATAAATTCAAAACAGCACAGTAGTCAATTTCAGATGCATCACAGAATACAAGCACCTCCACAGAGCTACCTCTGCCTGGCATCCCTATCCATCTAGGAATATGCAATGATGACAAATGATGAAGCTTTGAGACCCATGAATGACAACGACATGCAAGACCTGTCGGCAAAACTTCCTCCCATGCAAGACCCCTCAGTCATGTGTCTTGCAAAATTAGCTTTGAAACGATCCCAACAGGAGTGAACACACCAAGAGGATCATAAAAGTGAGTGGCTGCTCGAAGAAAATTTCTCTTGGTAACCAGTTTGTCCATTAGATCTTCAGCTATCTTCCTGTAGTCATTGCAGATAGAGCCATTTTCCGTGTTCCAATTAGTTCCTAAAACTTGGTTTGTGAACTTTGTTTCAAGGCCTTTGACATCCCATATTGCCTTCACATCATTTGAATTAGTCGCTCATTTGGACTGCACCTTCCTCCTTGAGAGGGATGAACTGCAAGTGGGTTCGAAAGCTGTTATCTCCAGAGTAGTGCTTCCAATGACACTCAATTGGAGAGATTCGGTCAGTGAATGGTGAATGAAACTCGATTGACTCCCTGTGTCCAGGATGGCACGTGTCTGTTTGCTCTTATCAGTTGGTCCTATGATACTCACAAGAGCAGTCTGCAGGTGTGTGAAGTTGTAAGTCATAGTTTCAATTTTATTTACTGTTATAGTATGGCTACAAATGGTGGAAATGTGATGCTCATCCTTACATTTCGCACAGGACGCCTTTCCCTGTTTGAAACACTGATTTTTGTTGCGGCCACGTCTAAGGTATAGGAAGCAGCGGTTCATTGTCTTGAGGGCGTCTATTCTTGCCTGCAAGCTTGCAATCTTTTGGCAGTCTTGGCCCCAGTGCCCTCTTTCGTCGCAATACATACAGTAGAGCTCTGACTTTTGTTGTTTCTTCTTTTTGTCCCCCTTAGTTTTAACCTTTAAATGGAAGGCAGATGCTGTTGGTACACGAATTTTTCGTTTGTTGATAGCTCCTTCCACATCTTCATTTAAGAACTCCATAAGGTGTGTGAGGTTCCCTTCTTCAATCTTTTGCCTTTGGGCATGCCCAAGCTAATTTTTGCAAATTTCTTCAGGAAAGACTCGAAGAAGTTTGGGTGCAAGCACTCTCCCATAAGAGTCCACTTTTTCTCCTACTGCTTGTAGTGCTTGGATGCGCTTATGGCACTCAATGTAGGTGGAATTGAGAGCCTCCGCACTGCCTGAAGTCAGAGTGTTAAGATTCTCCAAGAAATCCAGGTGACTTTCGATAATTCTGTTCTTATCCCCATATTTGGATTTCAAAATTTGCTTAGTCTGCTCATATGTCTCAGCTGCAACAGCAGTGCCATCGATCAAGTACTTAGGTTCCCCATCAAGATAACCGTGGACGAATAGATGCTTCTTCATAGTCGACACCATCGGATTCTCGTCTATTAAAGCTGTGAACTGCTCCCAAAATCGAGGCCAAGCTTCTGTCCCCTGAGAATAGGTGCAGTTTGATTTTATGTCCATACAAGCGTGTTGTTGAGCCACTGACGTTGCACTTCTGTCCCCTGAGCGCGCTCCTCCTAGAAGGCCTTTCGCGTTTTGGAGGACGCGTTTGCATTTATCAGTATATTCCTCACAAGCTTCTGTGTCGTCTTCGTATTCAGAGGCATCCAGCAAGTCTTGTATCGTCGAATCTGGCCAACTCTTCCTATGTTTCCTGTAGGCGTACCTGGAAGTGTTCGACTTCCTCTGTTACTGTAGAACCATCGAACGCGTTTACAGTATTTGGCTGACGAAACGCGTCGCGTTCGATCGCAAAGTCGTCTGCTTTCGTCGCAGCCTCTCCAAGTTTGTAACTACTGCTTCTGTCATGGCGAGTTGGTGGTTTTGCTTTCTGTCCCGAGAGTGAGTTCGAGGTCAAGACACCCCCATCAGTTGGATGCTGTCGCTAAGGGATGGCGCTGTCGCGGAGTGTGAGCCGTTAGCAGCCCCCAAGTGCAGTTCTCAACAGATGGCGCGGCCGTGCAGGATACATGTTCCGCAACCCTTAGAAGTGGTCGCTGTTGATAACAGATGCCGCTGCAGTCTGCTAATACTTAAGCAGTCCCCTTTGTGCTTTGCAAAAATACGCCAAATGCTCTATGTCGCTCTGCCACCAACGAACATGCACCAGGTAACACCATATACAAATCAGTCGACCTTTGGCGTTCTTTGTTACAGTTTCAGAGCAACGCCACAACTTATCTGTGTGAGCTGAATGTGACGTGACGTGACCGGCTTTTGAGATCGAAGTCGCTCGAAACCTTCTCTGCCAGCGTCGAGTCCTCTGTAATGTGTAGTAGCACTCTATCTCTTCATGTATTCCCGGCTTTTGGCAGCTAAATGTTGCCACACACTAGTGAAAACAAAGGGATCGGCATGGCAAAACTTCAGCTCACACACATTTCTCTTCACACGTCCATGCACAGTTAAGAACTTATATCCGCTAGAGGGCATCACAATCTACAGACTTAACAGAACACCAACAGATGGCGTAGGAGTCTTTATTCCCTGACAGGGTATTGGAGAGGGAGGATGGAGAATTCTAATGATTTGTCCTCAGCTATTAGAATTGCCACGCAGAGGGAGGAGGTAGACACGGCGACTTAGACATGGAGTAACCATGGTGTTTCTTCTTTGAGGTTAAATGCCACAGATGTGAATGACTGGGCCAATTGAAGAAGCAGTGCTGCCAACCACAGTGCTTTTAATTGGTGAAGTTGGACATAATGCATGTGATTGCAGAAGTGGGAAGCAGGATACGTGCAATGGAAAGAAGCTTGTGTTAAAAACAAATGGGGGTGCCTTGCACTGTTTGAGGTTAAATTGGTGATAGACACAAGTGCACATGTGTCAGCTGTTATTCTGAACCTCTTGGGTAGGAAGAGACTTCCATCTTCACAGTATACCAGAGGTTGAAAATACCACTGCAGTTACAAATTTCTTTTATTTTCACACGACCGGTTTCAGGCTCTCATAAGCCCGTCCTCAGGTGTCGCAACTGTGCTGTGGCCCCAGAGCGCCGCGGTGGACGTGTACTAGGTGCAGTGTGCTACCTATGAGCACAGAGAACCTATGAGAGCCCGAAACCGGTCGTGTGATAATTAAAGCAATTTTTAATTGAAGCAGTAGTTTCAACCTCTGGTATAATGCTCAGTTGACGATGTTCTTCCAACAGGACTGTTTGCTTCACAGTACTGGTTAACTAGAGTTGGTAACAACAAGGTGAAATCATTGGCACTGCTCACTTTTAGCATTGCGGCTGGAAAGTTTAAGGAGTGTATGGAGATGCTCTCATGTGTTGGTGAGAGTTACTGTGAAACTGTCAGACCTCAGTAAGGTCGTGCGGTAGCGTTCTCGCTTCCCACGCCCGGGTTCCCGGGTTCGATTCCCGGCGGGGTCAGGGATTTTCTCTGCCTCGTGATGGCTGGGTGTTGTGTGCTGTCCTTAGGTTAGTTAGGTTTAAGTAGTTCTAAGTTCTAGGGGACTGATGACCATAGATGTTAAGTCCCATAGTGCTCAGAGCCATTTGAACCATTTGAATCATCAGTAAGGGAGCCGCAGAAGTAATCAAATTTCTATTTTCAGAGGTTTTTTGCTGTAACGTATTTTATGTAAACCATGGCTACCCCGCCCCTCCACCCCCTCCCCACACAACTCAGCAGCAGACGGCAAATGTGGTGGATCTACCATACGCTTTTCAGTTTCAGTACCAACGAATTGCTGCTTTGCTGACGACGGTACAACAACTACTGGCTGAACAAGCTCTGTCTGCCGCACAACCAACCAACCAGCCCAACGAGTGCCGCCGACCAGCATGCCAACATTCCGGCAATTTAATGATACAGAAGAATACCTGACACAGTAACAAGCACATTGTGAAGTTCATCGTGTTCAAGGTTCTGTAAAGCTACAATACTTTCTTTCGATTGAGGAGTCCGCAGTGTTCAAGCTAATACAAAAACTATTCACAACCGCGTCTCCCGAAGAACTCAGCCGTGACAGAGTAATCGCTGCATTAACTCAGCACTATGACCAGCAGGTCCACGTAGCTGCAGCTAGATATCAGTTCTTTCGTTTGCAGAAAAAGCCGGAACAGACGTACCGTCAGTGGTTCACAGAATTAACGAGCATAACTAGGAAGTGTAAATTTAAGTATAGCTGTGGCAACTTTTATAATGATCTCATGCCACGTGATTCTATAACGTTCACCGTACCAGATAGTAAATGGCTCTGAGCACTATGGGACTCAGCTTCTCAGGTCATTAGTCCCCTAGAACTTAGAACTAGTTAAACCTCACTAACCTAAGGACATCACACACATCCATGCCCGAGGCAGGATTCGAACCTGCGACCGTAGCGGTCTCGCGGTTCCAGACTGCAGCGCCTAGAACCGCACGGCCACTTCGGCCGGCACCAGATAGTAGAAAACAGGAACAGATCTTAATGTTCTCAGCTCCATCACTTCCACAAGTATTGCATATCTTAGAGCAATATGATTCGCCGTCCGCTGTGACCGAGCGGTTCTAGGTACTTCAGTCCGGAAAGGCGCGACTGCTACGGTCGCAGGTTCGAATCCTGCCTCAGGCATGGATGTGTGTGATGTCCTTATGTTAGTTAGGTTTAAGTAGTTCTAAGTTCTAGGGGCTAATGACCTCAGATGTTAAGTCCCATAGTGCTCAGAGCCATTTGAACCATTTGAGCAATATGATTCGGGTGCCATACCGGCCCCGATTTGTCGGGTCCAGTCGCCCCTTGCTCGCGACCGCTCCAAGCAGCCACAACAACGAGCGCATACACAGCTGCGTGGACAGCCACGTAGACATGTAAACAGGCCTGTGAATTTAGTGAAGTCTTACCCTAGGTGTTTTGCTCGCCAAAAAGACAGGATTTCTCGTCAGGTAAAATGGTTCAAATGGCTCTAAGCACTATGGGACTTAACATCTGAGATCATCAGTCCCCTAGACTTAGGACTACTTAAACCTAACAAACATAAGAACATCACACATATCCATGCCCGAGGCAGGGTTCGAACCTGCGACCGTAGCAGTCGTGAGGTTCCGGACTGAAGCGCCTAGAACCCCTCGGCCACAGCGCCGACAGGTAACGCAGCGTGTTAGAAGCGTGGAAAAAAAGGTCGTATCTAAGCAGTTTGCAACGGCAAATAACCGCCAGTTCTGCCCGCTCCCAGAAAAAACATCCTCATGCGTACGCAGTGAACGCTATGTTTTCCAAACCTACAACATGTTCTGACAAAAGCAAAGAATAAGGGTGTGCCTCCTTCTCCGCCCTAGTGCTGTGCAACGACGTTCTAACAACCCGTTTGTCTCACTGCGAATTGTTGGCCGTCTTGTAAACTTTCAGTTAGACACAGGTGCCACAGTAACTTTGCTCAATCGTGCCAGTACGAACAGTTAGGCTCACCATGCCTTTCTAAATATAGCAAGCACCTCACTACTTACAACGGACGGGAAATTTCCTTGCTTGGACAATGTAGTTTGCCTGCCACTTACAAATCTCACAGCCGGCCGCGGTGGTCTAGCGGTTCTGGCGCTGCAGTCCGGAACCGCGGGACTGCTACGGTCGCAGGTTCGAATCCAGCCTCGGGCATGGATGTGTGTGATGTCCTTAGGTTAGTTAGGTTTAAGTAGTTCTAAGTTCTAGGGGACTTATGACCTAAGATGTTGAGTCCCATAGTGCTCAGAGCCATTTTTGAACAAATCTCACACCAAGACAGTGAATTTTACTGTGTTGAAATCAAGAGACAGTGAGAACATATTCGATTTAGATGTCTTTGATTTGTTTGGCCTAAGTATCCAAGACAATGTACTTTCAGTATCGGCCTGTGCGCCGAAAGACAGTGTCGCTAGCTTGCTTAAAGAATTTCCTGAACCGTTTTCCGAAGGAATAAGAAAATCTAATAACTTCGTAGCGCATATTACATTGAAAGACAATGTACAGCGTAAGTTTATCCGGGCCCGCCCCATTCCAACTGCTTTAAGAGACAAAGTAGCTAGTGAACTGAGATAATTGCAAGATAATGGTGTAATTGCTCCTATTCAAGCTAGTCGTCTCGTTTTGTTGCCTAAGCCTTCTGGTCGAATTCGCGTCTGTTTTGACTACAATCCTACAGTGAACCCACAGACAGTAGTTGACACTTATCCATTACCTCGCCATGGGGTTCATGGACAGGCTTGGTGCAGGACGTTAGTTTTCTAAGATAGATTTGAGTGATGCCTACTTGCAGATTGCTTTGGATGAAGAATTACAGAAAGTGTTTGTTGTAAATAAACACTTAGGACTGTTCAAGTATTTGCGTTTGCCCTTCGGCAATGATTCCACACCCACCATTTTTCACTGTTACTTGGAACAGCTGACTGCAAAAGTGCCACTTCGTTTAAAATACCTTAACGATATTGTCGTTTCAGGTCGTACACCAGAGCTGTGAGTATGGAGGACTGCATACTCCCGACCATACCCCGCCATCTGGCTTGCGAGGCAACAGGAACAGGCTCCAGAAAACTGCTACCAGGGCACACGTCCAGATCTGAGGGCACCTTCTGGGGCGATGACGGCGATGATGATGGCGATGGCTGGTCCTGGTCCATTGGGTCGGCGAGCTGGGACGGTGGGGACCAAGTTGCGAGTGTTGTCAGAAGCAGGACTCAAGTGTCCTCTCGTAAAATGTGACTTTTTTCAAATTGAACTGCAATACTTAGGTCATGTGATAAACAGGGTGTTCACCCCTTCCAGTCTCATTTGCTTGCAATCCGTGACCTGTCTGTTCCTCGAAATCTATCTGAACTAGGCAAGACGACATACTACATTCGATTCATACCGAATGCCGCTGAAATCGCTGCTCAATTGCATCGCAAAAACGTACCTCTCGTGTGGACCAAAGAGTGTCACGACGCATTTCAGAAACACAAAAATGCTTTGCTTAGTGGCAGATGTTTAGTGCGTTTTGGGTTGGGGTTGGGATGTGTGGGGAAGGAGACCAAACAGTGATGTCATCGGTCTCATCGGATTAGGGAAGGGCGCGGAAGGAAGTCGGCCGTGCCCTTTCAAAGGAATCATCCCGGCATTTGCCTGGAGCGATTGACAGGTGGCTACACTGAGCCACAGCGCCAGAGATCGCGCTAGAGAGTATTGTTCCGCCGCCTCCACTGGCAGTGATTATTGAGAACTCGTAGTGGGCAGTGCTTTGGGAGAACTCGTGGTAGTCAGTGCTGAGATGTCGTAGTGAGGAGTGTTTGTTGAGATGAGCTAGTAGGCAGTGCTTGCTGAGATGTGATACTGAAAAGTTCTTGTTGAGATGTGATAGTAGCGAGTCGGTGTGGAGAGATTGTAATGTCTAGAGTGCTTTTCATCAATATAAATTAAGGTAACAAACTACTTTTCTTTTCTTTCTCATTATTTCAATGTCCTGAATAATGCATCATTACAGGTTCAGTCAACAAAGCATCTGGCTTGTGTTCTTGTATTAGAGTGTAATTCTGGTTTTCTTGAGTAATTATGGTATTTCTATTTTCTTTAATTAATTCAGTATAAATGATATTTAAAATTTCTTGTGTTGTTGAAGAAGAACCGTGCCAGATGCGTACGTTGAGTCATACTTCCACACACAGAACAGTTACACTTGTGCTTTGGTTTCGTAGGTTTTATAGTTGCTGGGGACTTAATTAATTAATTGTGTTAATGAAAATTTCCATTTCATTCTTTGTTGTTGTTCTATGCAGTCAGATTGCGTAATAATACTAGTCAGGGCCAACCGTTACGAGACTTCGTAACCGAACAGACAGCTACTGAAGCAAAAAATTAAAATTATTTGCATTATTTTTTAATTAAGCCCCCATGCACGTAGCGACCGCTGCTTCGGATCGTCCCTTGGAATCTTCTGATTGTAAAAATAGTAGACAGTAGTATTGTTGTAGTAATTTGTAGTTTAGTAATTGTAGTCTATATTGCATGTGTAGATTTGGTAATTGGCATTCTTCTAATGGTATTTTTCAAAATTTAATTTTTTTTGCCTTGTATACGCGTTTGACAATTTAGTGCAATTATTTCAATTGTTCGTTAATCGTGTTTGAAGGAAACATTTCGTGTGAATGGTATTGTTGGAGATAAAGTGTCATTGTGTGCAATTTTCATATAGTGACGAATTTTGTATGTTTTATAAATGATTACGCGATCGATGAAAAAGGCAAAAATGATGGATAGTCAGAATGACGAAATTGTTGACATGGCGAACTCGCCAACACAAGAGAACAGTAGGTTGAATAATGAAGTGGAAAACAATTTAATAAGTCGGGAAAATAGTCCGGAACCATTTCAAAATTTTTCTCAATCAGAAAATTCACAGAATCCGAGATTAACGACAGAAGATTCTGGAATAGTATCGAATTCAGATAGCTTTACAGCTATGATGAAGGAAACTGGTTTCGCGGGAAATGTTACGAGCGAAAGGAATTTCGAACGAGTTAATATGGAGCAGTTGATGAGTGTAATATTAAATTTTCGATCTGAATTTAAAACTGAGATGGGAACAATGGGAACACGGTTAGACTCACAGGGATCACAAATAGGAACAATTAAAACTGAGATAGGAACAATTAGAACTGAGATGGGAACAATGGAAACACGGTTAGATTCACTGGGATCGCAGTTGGGATCACAAATAGGAACAATTAAAACAGAGATGGAAACAATGGAAACACGGTTAGATTCACGAATAGGGACATGTTTCAAAAACATGAAAGATGAATTAAAGAAAGAAATCAGAGAAGAAATACAACCGATTTTGAATTCTCACAATAATAGATTAATTGCAGTAGAGATTAGACAAAGGGAACAAGATAGAGAACAGGAAGAAAGAGATCGTGTGATAGTACAAAAATTTTCAGAGTTAAATTTACAACGTGCACACGATAAGGAAGAAATATTTGAGAGAATCGAGGAATCCGTACCAAATGACAGAATAAATAATCTAACACAACAATATGAACAGTTAACTACTAAATGTGTTAATACTGAAACCCGAGTCGCGACACTTGCGGAAGACGTAAATAAACAGAAAGAAAAAATAGGTGACTTATCGGAAAGAGTTGAGGAGATTTCAGACAAATTGACAAATCTTAGTTTAAATGGGGACAGAGATTCAGATGATACAGCACCATTGCCATTTGCAGAAACCGAAGAGTACCAGAACATAAAGAAGCATGTTGAAAATCAGGGAAAATTTAATGAACGCGTTAAAAGGGAAGTTGAGGCATTACGGAAGCAAGTCAAACAAATTGAAGGCGAAATCGTAGGGAAAGACAGCAAAAGAAATTTGGAATCACAGTTAGCAGAGGGGTTTGAAGAAAGTAATTTGTTTCATTTACGGGATGCAACAAGAGAGCGCCAGGCGCGCGAACTTGACAATAATCGACATTGGGACAGGGACAGACGCGGTAGGTCTTGTCGCCACGAGGCGAAAACTTTGACTATAAACACTTTTTGACTGTTCGGAAATTTAAGATCTTCCGCAATTCTAAGAATGACATACATCCATGTTCATGGTTAGATCAGTTTATGTACGCACTTCCACCAAATTGGCCACTAAGTCACAAACTGGAATTTATGTGTGGATATTTAGAAAATGAACCGGCGACGCGGATGCGCGCACTCATTAGAGATTGTAATAATCTGAATGATTTTTGTCATGCATTTCTATCGGCATATTGGTCCGAAAACACGCAAGACAGAGTCAAACACAGTCTTATTATGCTGCGTAATTTTAAACAGTCTGAGTTCCGCACGCCGGCAGAATACTTTGAAGACATGATTCGAAAGAATCAGTTCCTGTCCAACCCTTATAGTCCGACTGAATTAATTCGCATTTGTTTAATTAAGCTGCCACAATCCATAAGACAAATTGCTTTAGCAGGAAGATGTAAAGACGACATTTAGACTTTTAAGACTTTGTTACAAGAACTGGAGTATGACAACGACGACGGGACTTCTTGTAATTTTTTCAGTAACAGTAATTACAATAGATTGTCAGAGAAAAGGGATAGTGATCGGAACGGGCGTTATATGGGTAACTTTGAGAATGACAGACGTAACAGACAGGACAATAGATACCAGCCTTATGACAATAACAGACGTTCTAACAGAAATTACACAGACAATTATAATAACGGTAATTCGTACCGGAATGATCAATCATACGGAAACAGTAATCGGTATCATCAAGACAGAAATTATCCATACAGTAATAGAAATTCTTACTACAGAAATAACCAGGGTAGTAGGTCTAACAGTAATTTCAGAAGTGACAGTCGAAATTATACAAGAAGTAATTATGCAGACAGACAGGAAAACAGAAATTTTAATAACAGACACAACCAAGAATTTGCATCTAACAGACAGGAAGGACCTAATTGGCATCCTCCGCGTGACAGAAATTCAGAGAGACAAGTGGAAATAGTAGAAATTGATCCGCGAAATGACGGGAATAATCAAAGACGTGACGCAAACAATCGACCATGACTTGCAGCTTCGGGTTCTGGCAGCAATATAGACGGTTCAGAAAGTAATGACACTACAACTTTACACTACGTACGCCAGGAAGATATGAGAGACATTTTGCTAGGCGAAAAGGAAAATAATGTAGACGCATTTTTACATCCTGTTATTGAAGTATGTGTGGGTAAGAAAAAGTTCACTGCAGTTTTAGATTCTGGGAGCCCATTGAACGTCATTAGTGAATCAGTTTTTCGTATATGTGAAAGAACTATTGCCTGTCCTGTGTTACCTATTTCTAAAACTACAATTCGAGGAGCGATTTCTGGAAAAGGTGTGGAAGTTAAACAACAGACCAACCTAAATTTCATTGGTCAAGGATACGAATTGTCTGCTAATTTTATTATTGTTCCATTACTCAGTACACAGATTATATTAGGTATGGAGTTTCTTAACACACATAAGGCAATTTTGAACTTTAAAGAAGGAAGTGTGAATTTGACTGTTGCCGGAATGCCGAAATGTTTGAAATTTTTCGAGTGTTTAGCAAGATCTGAATCAGATACAAAATGTTTAAGGTTTCTTACTTCTGATGTTTTCGTTGAGCATTATGACGACAGTGTGTTTATTCATGACAATGACAATAGATACAGAGACGCGATGGAGGATGTAATTAGTAGCGAAGAATTAATTAATGAAAAGGTTAAGAAAGCTGAAGTGCCAGATGACGTTGCAAGAGAAGAGCTGCACCATATTTTGACTTCACATGCTACAGTGTTTAGTCATCACACAGGAACTATACAAGGCTTACAATATTTATATAAAGTAAAAGAACACACACCATTTCGCGGAAAAACGTACGCTATTCCTTTGGCTTACAGAGACAAGGTTAAGAATGAACTTCAATACATGTTAGATCAGGGCATTATTGAGCCAGCAGTCAGCCCTTATACCAGCCCATTACACGTTGTTCTTAAAAAGGATGGGTCAATTCGTTTGGTTCTGGATTCCAGACAGATAAATAATATTATTATTCCTGAAACTGACCGTCCACAAAATTTAGATGAACTTCTTCAACATTTCCATGGAATTAAAGTTTTATCCATGATTGATATGCGCGCAAGTTTTTGGCAAATAGAACTCCACCCTGATTGTAGAAAATATACTGCCTTTTTAGCCTTTGGTAACTGTTACCAGTTTCGGAAATTACCGTTTGGACTTACTGTATCTTCTGCAGCATTCATTCGTAGTTTAAATGAAATTTTACCTGTTTATCTTCGTGACAATATTACTTCATATGTTGACGATATTCTTATTGCTAAACGTTCTTGGAGTGAGCATAACAAAATTTTGGATTCATTATTACGTATTTTTGCACGAGTTGGCATGACAGTGAACTTGGAAAAATCTGAATTTGGTCGTTCTCAGGTGAAATTTCTCGGTCACATTATTTCTACAGAAGGTATTCTTCCTGATCCAGAGAAACTAGACGCTATTCGTAATTATGCTGTTCCTACCACAAAACGTGATGTTCGTAGTTTCCTTGGTGTCTGCAATTTTCTTAGACGCTTTGTTAGATTGGACAATTTGGCCACACCTCGTTTATGTGAACTATCTGGAAAAAATTCTAATTGTTGTTGGGATGAGGAAGCTCAATCAGAATTTGAACAACTTCGTGATGCTTTAGTTGCTGCTCCACTTCTTTCACATCCGGATTTATCTAAAGATTTTTGTTTGGCGACGGACTCATCATACAAAGGCCTAGGTGCACATTTATTTCAAGAGATAGAAGAAAACGGCGTTGTAGTACAGAAGACTATTGCATTTGGAAGTCGTGTTCTCTCTAAATCCGAAAAGAATTATTCGATTACGGAACTTGAAGCCTTGGCTGTTGTTTGGGCTTTCACAAAATTTCGCACATTTTTGTTCGGTAGACATACTAAGGTTTACACTGATCATCGAGCTTTGGAATTTCTTATGTCGACAAAATTAACTCATGGCAGATTGTCACGATGGGCGTTGTACCTACAGGAATTTGATTTTAGTATTGTTTACATACAGGGATCTTCAAATATTGTTGCTGATGCTTTATCACGTGCACCTATGGGTTTGAAACAAAGTGCTGAAGAGGACTGCAAAGAAAACCATTATTGTTTGATGTACATTCAAGGTGTTGCGTTTGAGAATTTTATTTCGTCTTCGCTCCAGGACATCGCTAAGGAGCAAAACAAGGATCCAATCTGGAAGGACATTAAGGAGAAGTGGAGGAGAAAGGAAAGCGTAGCGATCAGACAGTATTATTTAGTTCACAATGATATTCTTTTCAAACGAAAATCGTTCGACAACTCTATTTGGTTAGTTTGTATTCCTGATGAGTGGGTCAATAAATTGATTTGGTACACACATTTCAGTTATGCGCACTTTGGTCCCAGAAAATGCTTTCATAAATTGCGAGAAAATTGCTACTTCAGTAATATGGAAAAACGTATTCGATCTGTTCTTGCCAAATGCAAATTATGTCAAAAGGCTAAGCCGCCAACTGTTTCTCACAGAGCACCGTTGTTTCCTATCATTCCAGCGAAATTAAAGGACATGGCTGCAGTCGATTTGTTCGGTCCAGTGTTTCGTTCTACTAATGGTTTTGCGTATATTTTCGTAGCAGTGGAATTAACATCAAAATATGTGTGTTTTACACCTTTACGCAAAGCAACAGCTCGTTCAGTATCTAACGCTTTCATCAAACATTTTCTTAAAGAAGTGGGTCATGTTGATAAGGTTATATCAGATAATGGATCACAGTTTCGCTCTAAAATTTGGCTTCGTACTCTACGGCGTCGTAAGATTAAACCAATTTTTATTTCACTTTTTCACCCTCAATCTAATGCTTCAGAGAGATGGATGAAGGAAATCAATAAATTGTGCCGTCTTTATTGTCATCAGAATCACAGAACTTGGGATCAGTATCTTCATATTTTTCAAAACATTCTGAATGAACTTCCTAATGACTCAACTTCTTTACCGCCTCTATTGATATTAAAAAAAAAAGTACCAACAAATCGCATTTCTGAAATCGTTCCTTTTCCGCCTTCACGGAAACTGCGGCATTCTGAAGTTGTCAACCTGGCTCTACGAAATATTGCGTCTGCGGCTGCAAGAAGAGAGAAATCAGCTAAACGTCCTGGTCGTTTAAAAATTTTGTCAGTTGGTCAAAAGGTATTAATTAAGTCCCATCGTTTATCTCACAAAGGAAAAGGCTTGTGTCGCAAATTTTTTCTGCTTTATAACGGTCCATATAGAATTCGCAAAATTATTCATGATAACACTGTTGAAGTAGAAACTCTTAAATCTCGGCGCTCTAAGGGAATACATCATATATCGAACGCAAAAATTTTTGTGGAATTACATGCTTTAGAGAAACTAACAGCTACATATAAACATGGAGAGAGTACAAGGATACCGCGCTGTGTTTTGGCGGCGGCACATACTCAAAGCAACAGTCAGTCTGCGCGCCGCACAAGGCAGTCGTTGACCGCAAACAATCACTTTCTACGTCACGCGTCTACAGCTGATCAAGCGCTCAGTGCGAATGCACTGACAGACGTAAACAAATACACAGTCTAATTTCTCCGACTAAATTCTGTATAAAGCTATGGTGACTTTATAAATTATGTTATTAACGCTCAGTATTTTTCAGGATACGGTTGTATAAAATATTTAAGACCTTCAGGTAAATTCTGTGCATGTCCGACGTTAAGACGACTTGCTATGGAGAAAATTTCAGGAAGAATGTAATTTCAAAAAAAAAGTAATAAACTAAAAAAGGGTAACTATTAATTGAGTTTATTTTTCAGGTAACATATTTCCACTTAGGTACGTATTTTAGATGTAATTTGCTGCTTGCGATTACGTGACTCATACTTTGTGCTAAATTTCATGTTCTATGAATTTACCTGTGAAGCGACGTGCTTGCGTACATTTACTGATCTTGACAATGTTTTATTAATGAACAGTGTTATTACTTGCGTATATTATGCATCGCTTGGCTGCTATGCTTTTTCACTGATGTCATATTTTTTTTTATTATGTGCCTGCTGTGCTTATTTATTTAAATTATAATTGTCACATGATTAATTGTGCTGATATGGTTACGTATGTAAGTTACACTTTGTAATTTATCTGCTTGCGCCTTCATGTTTACTTATTAAGATTACGTATGAACATTTATTTGCTTATGCTGATATGATGATAATGGCCTGTTTATTATGTAAGATACATATTTGCTGCTTTGCGTATGGATTGCATATTTACACATTTCTGTTTTGTTGTCATAACTACTCTTCAATTTAGTATATAGAAATGCTGATATACTGTGTACAAATATAGAGTTTAGGTTACACTATTGTATTAATTGTAGATTGTTCGCTTGGCAGAGCCTCGTTATAGGGATTGTGCTGCATCCACTTGTTGACATTCTGTTCGCTACTGGTATGTTGTCGCGATATTGCATGTTTTGCTTACGCTCAGTGCCTTATATTTTTAAGATAAGATAATGAACTGCTATAATTCTACGAACGACATTAGTACAAGAAACTTCATAGAAGTCACATGAACTGGAGGTTTTATGGAAGCTGTATAAATTTATGCTAATAAGAAGGAAGCTAACGACATGACATACCAACACTAGGTTAGACCATTGACAGTTATTACACTGCATTTTTCGTGAGTAATTGAAATAGGAAGTAACACTTGACACAAGAAATACTCCACATGTTTGCTTCTGTTTGCCATAATTTTTGAAGTGGTGTACACACTGAAATATCACGATCATTAACACTTCGTAATCATACTTAATTACTGAGAGTTATTCGAACTAAGTCTGTTAGAGGTCATGTATGCATTTCTTTTATTTAATGATGGACAAGGAACCAAAATGTATCTTATAATTTATAATGAGTAGAAAATTTGGGTCAGATGGATTACACAGAGGTTGTGTGTGGACACTGTGTCTTCGGATTGTATGGGATGCTGAATTGAAGTTGCACTAGGATTTTGTCTGTACTTGTTCGAGGAGACTGACTAGAGGAAAGAGTTGTTATGGAAGTGAAATGATATTGGTGCTGAGGTTTATATGTATCAACGTATTGAAGAGATATTATAGAGGTATTGAGATTATGTGAAGTTGATGATTATTGGAGTTTTCGTGGACAAGAGGTAAGGTAAATGATTGCATCTGCGGCTGCAAGAAGAGAGAAATCAGCTAAACGCTTTGGTAGTTTAAAAATTTTGTCAGTTGGTCAAAAGGTGTTAATTAAGTCTCACCGTTTGTCTCATAAAGGAAAAGGCTTATGTCGCAAGAGGTTTATATGTATCAACGTATTGAAGAGGTATTATAGAGGTATTGAGATTATGTGAAGTTGTTGATTATTGGAGTTTTCGTGGACAAGAGGTAAGGTAAATGATATTGATGATAAGGTTTATATGTATCGACGTATTGAAGATGTATTATTGAAGTATTGAGATTATGTGATGCTGATGATTATTGGAGTTTTGGTGGATAAGAGGTAAAGTAAGTGAGGAGCATATTATTTTTTGTTGGTCTATATGGAACAAGGAGGATGAAGATAGCAGACTAGAACACTAAAGTAGAAGGAAGATAGTCTATACACACACTTTGTTAAATCACTAAGCAGTATATACTTTTTTTTGAAGAGAGGAAGTATTTGCATATCTTGGCTCACTGACAGTTGTTCAGCAACAGTACATTTGATCTGGCTTGGCAAACATTGGTCTTGACATGATGACTATGACGTTGACTTAACTATTATTGACTGTTATACATTGCTGCCACTACTACTTGATACACATGATGAACATCAAATTTTGACAGAATTACATTTACACAGTTAACACTATTCAACTACACAGGAGCACTAAATGTGGATGAAAGATGAGTGAGTGTGTTTTGTGTGTTTTCCTTTTATAATCCCAGAGAAGTGATCCCAACCTATCTCCTAAATATTATTTTACTTGTTTGTTGTGGCTTGCACTGACACCCATAAATATTATAGGTTTACTGCTATTTGTGTATTGTAATAGTTAACATGACAACTACCTGATATCATTTGTGCATCTATTATGATTTGTATGTTTAGTGTAAGAGCATTGATAATAATTTTGTTAATTGTGTGTACATTCAATCTATTGTTCATGACTGAACTGTCTCATTAGTGATAGGGAATATTATGGACTGTTATTTGCACTTTTTCTACATGATTGGTGCCACTAGGACATGTTTAATTTCTGCTCATGAACTGTGTGATTAGTGATAGGGAATATTATGGACTGTTATTTGCACTTTTTCTACATGATTGGTGCCACTAGAACATGTTTAATTTCTGCTGATGAACAGTGTGATTAGTGAAAGTGAATATTATGGACTGCGGTCAGCACCTGTTCAACATTGCTGGGTGCCACTGATGGACTGTTTCTACTGAAAAGATGTCACCTGTTGCTGTCTGCACCTGCTCAACATTGCTGGGTGCCACTGATGGACTGCTTCTACTAAAATGATGTCACTTGTTGGTGTCTGCACCTGTTTAACATTGCTGGGTGCCACTGATGGATTGCTTCTACTGAAAAGATGTCACCTGTTGATATCTGCACCTGTTCAACATTGCTGGTGCCACTAATGGAACTGCTTATACTGAAATGGTGTTACTTGTGGGTGTCTGCACCTGTTCAACATTACTGGGTGCCACTGATGGACTGCTTCTACTGAACAGATGTCACCTGATGCTGTCTGCACCTGTTCAACATTGCTGGGCGCCACTGATGGACTGCTTCTACTGAAATGATGTCACTTGTTGGTGTCTGCACCTGCTCAACATTGCTGGGTGCCACTGATGGACTGCTTCTACTGAAATGATGTCACTTGTTGGTGTCTGCACCCGTTCAACATTGCTGGGTGCCACTGATGGACTGCTTCTACTGAAATGATGTCACTTGTTGGTGTTTGCACCCGTTCAACATTGCTGGGTGCCACTGATGGACTGCTTCTACTGAAAAGATGTCACCTGTTGATATCTGCACCTGTTCAACATTGCTGGTGCCACTAATGGAACTGCTTATACTGAAATGGTGTTACTTGTTGGTGTCTGCACCTATTCAACATTACTGGGTGCCACTAATGGACTGTTTCGATTGAAATAATGTCACTTGTTGGTTTTTGCACCTGTTGACCATTGCTGGGTGCTACTGCTGGAACTGTCAACTACTTGTTTCTTGAGCTATGGAAAGCGTTTATGTGAATATTTGTATAAACTGATTTTTTTGTGTATTACTGTTTGTGAAAAGTTATGAGACTCTTACCTGCACATATTCGTCATTGATGACGCTATTGATTGAACTGTTTAACCACATAATACTTGTGTAAACTATTATGTAAAGTCACATGTATGAAAGAATTTGTATTGCTTACTGTATTCTATATATTAGGTTATTGAAAGGTCAGTGCAAAGCCAAAATTTTATCTAGTTGTATGATATTTACGCATTAATATTATCTTTTATTTTTGTCTGTATTTTTTTGACGAATTTGGTGGTATTTTCACCACCAATGCTGGCAAAAATACCATCAAATTCTAGCCCGTGGAGGAAGGGCATATGAAAGGTGGCTACACTGAGCCACAGCGCCAGAGATCGCGCTAGAGAGTATTGTTCCGCCGCCTCCACTGGCAATGATTATTGAGAACTCGTAGTGGGCATTGCTTTGGGAGAACTCGTGGTAGTCAGTGCTGAGATGTCGTAGTGAGGAGTGTTTGTTGAGATGAGCTAGTAGGCAGTGCTTGCTGAGATGTGATACTGAAAAGTTCTTGTTGAGATGTGATAGTAGCGAGTCGGTGTGGAGAGATTGTAATGTCTAGAGTGCTTTTCATCAATATAAATTAAGGTAACAAACTACTTTTCTTTTCTTTCTCATTATTTCAATGTCCTGAATAATGCGTCATTACAGGTTCAGTCAACAAAGCATCTGGCTTGTGTTCTTGTATTAGAGTGTAATTCTGGTTTTCTTGAGTAATTATGGTATTTCTATTTTCTTTAATTAATTCAGTATAAATGATATTTAAAATTTCTTGTGTTGTTGAAGAAGAACCGTGCCAGATGCGTACGTTGAGTCATACTTCCACACACAGAACAGTTACACTTGTGCTTTGGTTTCGTAGGTTTTATAGTTGCTGGGGACTTAATTAATTAATTGTGTTAATGAAAATTTCCATTTCATTCTTTGTTGTTGTTCTATGCAGTCAGATTGCGTAATAATACTAGTCAGGGCCAACCGTTACGAGACTTCGTAACCGAACAGACAGCTACTGAAGCAAAAAATTAAAAGTATTTGTATTTTATTTTAATAAGCCCCCATGCACGATTTAGGGAAATCACGGAAAATTTAAATCAGAATGGCCGGACGCGGAATTGGACCGTCGTCCTCCCGAATGCGAGTCCAGTGTGCTAGCCACTGCGCCACCTCGCTCGGTTAGTGCGTTTTTGCCCTGCTAAGCCGATAGTTTTGCAATCCTACAGAATCGGCGCTGTGCTTTCGCACAGAATTGGTGCACAAGACAGAGCTATTGCTTTTGTCTCAAAGTTATTAACTCAAACTCAGTGCAATTATTCTCAAATAGAAAAAGAAGCTCTCGTTATTGTGTATGGTGTGACACAAATCCATTACTATTTGTAAGGTCGCAGCTTCTTTTTACTGACAGATCACAAGCCTTTTCAGTCCTTGTTTCATCCGCCTAACCCGGTTCCTTCAAGTATTGCTCGAAAATTGCAGCGATGGGCCTTGTTGTTTTCGCAGCATCAGTGTGAAACAGTATACAGATCTACGGCAAAGCATGGCAATGCCGACGCCCTATCTCGCCTGCCGATTGGCTCAGACTCTGATTTTGATGCATCTGTCGCCTCTTGTTGCCACATCGACCCGCAGGACTCTGAATTGCTGGAAACTTTTCCCTTGTACTGCAGACAAATTGCGCAGGGCACGGGAGCAGACCAAAATCTCAAGATTCTGTTGCATTACATTCGCACGTCCTGGCCTCGTTCATTCAACAGTATCCAGAACTCGGTTGAGCGCCGATATTTTGCACGTTGGCATAATCTTTCAGTTCATCAGGGTATGAACCTTGTTCAAAATGACAGGGAACAACCGTGTGTGCTTATTCCCAAAGATTTGCAAAACAATGTGTTGCGATTGCTCCACCAAGGACATTGCAGAATTGTTGGCACTAAACACTAAGCGCGCCGGCACTGTACGTGGGAGGGCATAGACGCCCACATTGAACAGATGACGTCACAGAGTTGTGTATGCGCGGAAAAACAATCTGCTCCGCCACAAACTTTCTCAGCTTGGCCTAAAACTCAGCCGCCATGGCAATGAGTGCACATAGACTTTGCAGAGCCGTTTTGGAACACTCATTGGCTCATAGTGGTGTACTCTTAGAAATTCTCCATTTGCGGTGCCTGTGGATTTTACCACATCACATAGCACCATTCAAACGTTATCCTCCATATTTTGCATAGGTTTGCCAGAAGTCCTTATGTCAGGTGACGGACCACGGTTCACTTCAGGTGATTTTGAACAGTTTTGTGAACGAAATGGTATTCTTCATCTAACAAGTGCTCCATTACACCTCCAGTCCAATGAAGAAGCAGAACGCTTCCTAAGCACTTTTAAACAACAGATGGCCAAGCTCCGCACCACCCTCACTCGGGAACAGGCGCTGTACTCTTTCTCGCCTCCTATCGCTCCCACTCACGAGACGGCCCATCACCGGCGGAACTTCTGCAGGCCGCCACCATCCGACGCTACTCCACTTGCTACACCCACCGCAGCGCCACCAATGGTCGGCAAGTATCGCTTTGCGCGGCCCGATCTTGTTCTTTTCATGGTGTACGGCAACCTTGGGCGCTGGTAAAGAGTCGTAATCTATGAACGCATTGGCTCTTTTATGTACTTGATTGCAGGTCCTGATGGTTTTCAGGTCTGCCACCAGAACCAAATGCGTGCGTGTCATTTGCCGCGTGATTCTGCTGCTTTTCTTCCGCCAGACGCCCGCATCTCGTGGTCGTGCGGTAGCGTTCTCGCTTCCCACGCCCGGGTTCCCGGGTTCGATTCCCGGCGGGGTCAGGGATTTTCTCTGCCTCGTGATGGCTGGGTGTTGTGTGCTGTCCTTAGGTTAGTTAGGTTTAAGTAGTTCTAAGTTCTATGGGACTTATGACCACAGCAGTTGAGTCCCATAGTGCTCAGAGCCATTTGAACCATTTTTTCTTCCACCAGATTCACGGCCCTGGGGCCACCAGGACACCCCAGGAGGAGCGGATGGACGATGTGCCCCCACCGTCCCTTCTCGCCGACCCAATGGACCTGGACTCGCCATCGCCCCAGAACACGCCCTCAGGCCTGGACGTGTGCCCTGGCAGCAGTTTTCTGGAGAATGTTCCCTTGCCTTGCAAGCCAGATGGCCGGGTATGGTCAGGAGTACACAGTCCTCCACAATCAGGGCTCCCGACTCATCTCTACATCCAGCGTCCTTCCCCGTTGTCGTTCACATCTTCCCTACTTCCCTACACGACAGTGGTGCAACGTTTCGAGGGGGGAAGGGGGCTGGAGGAATGTGCTGGCGTAAACTGTCGCGAGCACACCAGTCCGCAAAGATGTAGCAGGAAGATCGATAGCAGGCGCTGGATCAAGCGCACATATCAGGAGAGAGGCCAAAGACAGACTCGCAAGCAACGCGCTGCCAAATATCCTCTTCACCGCAAGTATTTAGATCGCCACTGCTGACCGGAGGGCCTCAGTGTCAGTCACTAGAGCAGTCTCAGTCACCAGCTCAGTCTCTCAGTCACTAGCTCAGCCACTCAGTCACTGGCGTACTGATTCGCACTCCAAGTTGGCGTCTGTCAGTACATTGCGACCAAATTAGTGTACATAGTGGGACTTATGCTTTAGCCAAAGCATTATTAAAGTTTTTAGTAGCTGGAATACCGATATTGTCTACAAGATGACTATTCCGGAAGAGCTTGTATCACAACACATGGACTCTCTTAAAGATAAGTAGCTTCCTGTTTATGTAAATGAAGAACCCTGTTGATAGATGTGTACAGTTGTGTTTTAGCAAGAGGATGCCGGCCACCAAACAACATCCTCTCCCTTGGTTAATATGGTGCAAGACATTACAGTGGCGAAGAAGACACTACTGTGCAACGAGGATACCACAGTGGCGATGAGGACACTACAATCTTAATAATTTTGTGAGATATTTTGCGAAAATCCCTTGGGATATCTATTAAAAAAATAAGTGAAATTGGAGGGCAAAGCAGACTGTCAAGCCGCATTCTAGAAATTGAAACATGCTTTCATATCTAATCCTGGGTTTATATACTACTGGTCATTAAAATTGCTACACCAAGAAGAAATGCAGCTGATAAAAGGGTAATCATTGGACAAATATATTATACTAGAACTGACATGCGATTATATTTTCACGCAATTTGGGTGCACAGATCCTGAGAAATCAGTACCCAGAACAACCACCTCTGGCCGTAATAACGGTCTTGATGCGCCTGGGCATTGAGTCAGAGCTTGGATAGAGTGTACAGTTACAGCTGTCCATGCAGCTGCGACACGATACCACACTTCATCAAGAGTAGTGACTGGCGTATTGCGACGAGCCAGTTGCTCTGCCACTATTGACCAGACGTTTTCAATTGGTGAGAGATCTGGAGAATGTGCTGGCCAGGGCAGCAGTCGAACATTTTCTGTATCCAGAAAGGCCCGTACAGGACCTGCAACATGCTGTCGTGCATTATCCTGCTGAAATGTAGGGTTTCGCAGGAATCGAATGAAGGGTAGAGCCACGGGTCGTAACACATTTCAAATGTAACGTCCACTGTTCAAAGTGCCGTAAATGTGAACAAGAGGTGACCGAGACGTGTAACCAATGGCACCTTATACCATCACGCCAGGTGATACGCCAGTATGGCGATGACGAATACACGCTTCCAATGTGCGTTCGCCGCGATGTAGCCAAAGACGGATGCTACCATCATGATGCTGTAAACAGAACCTGGATTCATCAGATAAAAAGTTTTGCCATTCGTGCACCCAGGTTCCTCGTTGAGTACACCATTGCAGGCACTCCTGTCTGTGATGCAGCGTCAAGGGTAACCGCAGCCATAGTCTCCGAGCTGATAGTCCATGCTGCTGCAAACGTAGTCGAACTATTCGTGCAGATGGTTGTTGTCTTGCAAACGTCCCCATCTGTTGACTCAGGGATCGAGACGTGGCTGCACGATCCGTTACAGCTACGCGGATAAGATGCCTGTCATCTCGACTGCTAGTGATGCGAGGCCGTTGGGATCCAGCACGACGTTCCGTACTACCCTCATGAACTCACCGATTCCATATTCTGCTAACAGTCATTGGATCTCGACGAACGCGAGCAGCAATGTCGCGATACGATAAACCGCAATCGCGATAGGCTACAATCCGACCTTTATCAAAGTCGGAAACGTGATGGTACGCATTTCTCCTCCTTACACGAGGCATCGCAACAACGTTTCACCAGGCAACGCCGGTCAACTGCTGTTTGTGTATGAGAAATCGGTTGGAAACTTTCCTCATGCCAGCACGTTGTAGGTGTCGCCACCGGCGCCAACCTTGTGTGAATGCTCTGAAAAGCTAGTCATTTGCATATCACAGCATCTTCTTCATGTCGGTTAAATTTCGCGTCTGTAGCACATCTTCGTGGTGTAGCAATTTTAATGGCCAGTAGTGTATTTCCTAACTTCAAAAAAGAGTTCATCCTGTTGTGAATTTTAAAATTTTCCCGGCGAATTGACTGTTCAAACAAATGTCGGGCTTGCAGCCGGTCGTCGTTCAATAGCTCGCACGATATTTCAGCTGGGCACCTGCCATTCATCTGTCAGGTGCCCAGTTGAAATATCGTGCGAGATATTGAACGACGACCGGCTGCAAGCCCGAAAATTTGTTTGAAGAGTTCACCCTGTGGTGCAAGTAATATGGCAATCGGTTGTGTTTTGAGTAAAATCTTGTGTAACAGGGAACATCCAATAGCTTATGCAACGAGACAATTGAACACGGTAAAACACAACTATTCAATGACAAAAAGAGAAATGCTACTTGTTATTTACAGTACTAGTTGGGGTACATGGCTTCACTCAGGGAGTTGATATGAGGCTGAGTTGTATTAGGAATAAAAGGATAAACTGTGCAAGAGGTAAAAGGAATTATTGATAACATATTCTAACTATTTACAATACTTACTTATAAACAACATGTTTAATTTTATTATCGAAATTATATATGTACAAATTTTTCGAATTTCCACTTCGAGAGCGTTTTATGCATATTTGCCCACGAGAAAAGCAGGAGTCTTTGAGGTTGATGTCATAATATTTTAAAGTGTCTCCTTGCACTTTGTTAATTGTAAAATTGTAGGCTAATTTGATTTGAAATCAAAGCTTTTTTTTTAAATTGGAATGGCAGTGCAGTAGAGATCAGTAGTGTTCAGAGGTTAATGGTGTGTATCCTTTGCACTTTCCACTCATACATTTGACTTCTATGATGTTATTTGACAACTATTTGACAATCATTCTTGCTCGATTACATAGTTTTGGTGAGGTGTGATTTCTCAGTATTATGATCAGAGATCCAGTTTTAAGTTTCTTGTGATTGTCTTACGTAAAACATCCATTCCACTTCTAGTTTTGCATACGTATCTACCAGGAATTGTTGGAATAAACGGCGAGTGTCGAGAATGTGATTGTATATTTCATTACCTCTGACCATTAAGCGGTAAGGAAGGGAACCCCTTGGAAGTGACTTTCTTCTTTGTTACTGCATCTGTTTCAGGTGGGATCTGGTTCACATTAAAATATCTGTCCTCTCTGTGGTTAAATATTAATGGATATTGGGGGGCATCATATGAACAGTGTGTCTCTGCAACGCGTTATAGTCCTCTTCTTCATCGTACAAGTATGTCAAGGCTTGTGTTTTCACTGTCCACAATTACAATGGCTACTTCGTCTGTCTGAGGTGCATTAAACTAACGTTTGTGTTCTCCGTGTCGTCTTTTGTCAGCTCGAATTATCACTACATAGTCATCAGAAATCATTCGGTCAAGTGCTGTTTTGAATATGTGAATCAGTTTATTGTTTTCGTGTATGATCCCCTGTGCATCTCGGACTACTTCTCGTGTCCATCCACTGATATTTGTAAATCATTGATCACTTTCTGTTTCTTCATTTTCGATTAAATATACTTGGAGAAATTTATGGTCTTCATTGGATAGTGGTAGTAATGATCCCATGTTGTGATAGATTTGTCCTTGGATGGAAAAATCATAGTCGATTTCATCGCTGTTGGTGTTGACCGAAGTGACAGCAAAAGAAGTTATTTGGAAGCAGGCATTGTATACTTTTATATTTTGAAGGAAGTGTTTTGATCCTGGAGCTTCCCCAGTCATGTAATGTAAAATTCCTGCGGAAGTGCTTCCAGTGGTGGTAATCGAATTTTTCGGGTCAAGTGACAAAATACTCATGTTTTTCTAATGAATTTTTTCTCGTAGCAAAATTGCCAGATGCTAGCGATTCTTCCGATTACAATGTGTTTGTTATATTCCTTCGTCGGGCATAATGGAATGCTTCATTTGTTAGGCTGTACTGTTTACTTATTCTCATCTGCGCTTCTCGTAGGGTGATATTTTCATGGCTGGCTTGAATTCATAGTCTTTTATTATAAGATTGTGTTGCAATTCTTGACTCTTCAATCCGTTCTGTTCGTTGTTCATCGGTTTCTCTGTTTCTCATGCTGCTTATTCTCATTCTTTGGGAACTTAAACATGCTTCGCGCTCTTCGTCTGTTTTGTTTTTCGCTGTTCTTTTTGTTTTCGCCGTTTTGCTTCAGAACTGGCAAGATCTCCTTCTCTTTTACGTTTGGACATTGTCTAAAATATAAATAAAATTACATTTTATTAACAAATACACTAATACACTTTACATATTTCCACACTTTATTTTCGATTTATATTCAGTCACTCTATTACTTGGACTACTCACTCTTCAGTGTTTGTTTCTATTCACTCCACTACTTTTTCGATTCCTCCCCTCGTCACTGATAAGGAACTGACGTTCGAATTCACGACGAGTCTTCCTTTATACAGGTTGATTTTTTCCTCTGTGTGCAAAACTCTTGGGACTGATCGATGAGAGGATGCAGAATAAAAACGTCTTATGAATTTATGTTCGGAAATGTCATACATTGTAACAGAGTCTGCAATCTAATAAGCGCTGTACCATGCAACCACAGCTACAGTATGTGTTGAAAGTGGTTTCCATGTCCTCAACAATGCGTGTACACACCATAGCACTCTCTGTCTCACAGATTCACATTGGCCAGGTAGCATGCGAACAGTGTCAAAGGTAGCATTAATATGCTGCTCCACTGTCTCCACCTCCAGGATAAGCTCTGCGTACACGATACTTTTGAGATGGCCTCATAACCAGAAATCACATGGGTTGAGATCTGGTGAATGTACAGGCCATGCAACTTGAACCCCTGTCTGATCCACTGACCATGGAAGACATGATTGAAATGCGTGTGGACGTTAACGGCGAAGCGGGCTGGAGCACCACCCCTCGAATCATCAATGGCACTTCTTCCAGCAGGGGAGGCAAAGTCACCCCAAGAAACGCCAACAGTTCTGGACTGTTAGGCGACATTGAAAGAAGACTGGTCACAAAATACTGTCGTCAGTTATCCTGCCTCGCACATTCCGGCTGCACCAATACTGATGATTCTCTGTCTCCATACTGTGGGGGTTCTGCATATCATCCCACAGATGACAGTTATGAAAGTTGAAGATACCACTCCACGTAAAGATGTTCTCACCAGTGAATAGGATGGAAGACATAAATCCCGGAATTGGGGTTGCCTGGTGAAGAAACGAGTGATAAAACTGCCCTCAATGTGGAAAGTCTGTCGCTAGTGAGTGCTGCACACACTGTAAGTGACAACAATAGTAACTATTCTCATAGAGAATGTACCACACAGTCGTCTGGCTTACCCTGTACTGCCAGGCCAACTTCTGTTACTGACATGGCAATGGCCTTCAATAGTGTTAATCACATTTTCCTCCAAGTCTGGTGTCCAAACATTTTGGGTAAGTCCTTCATGATTTGCTGCTTCCTGAAAAGACCCTGTCTCAGACAAACGCTGAAGCACTGTTGCAAACATTGAATGCTGTGAAACTTCCTGGCAGATTAAAACTGTGTGCCCGACCGAGACTCGAACTCGGGTCCCGAGTTCGAGTCTCGGTCGGGCACACAGTTTTAATCTGCCAGGAAGTTTCATATCAGCGCACACTCCGCTGCAGAGTGAAAATCTCATTATTGAATGCTGTGGTTGTTGCCAGCAGGGATATGCCTCCTGATACAACATTGTTGCCCACTGTACATTGCCATTTCTCTTTCCATACATAAACAACATGTTGGCAAGATCTCGATTCGAATGCAGAACCATTATGTACAATGTTCTATCACATTTTAATACAAGACGAATCAGCAATAAAAGTGAATCTGACACAACATTACCGACTACTATGGTAGGAGAGAGCGTTAGGACATGATGTATGAGGAACAGTACCAGCGCTCTCTGAAATACCACACATACTGTAATTGTGGCCACTTGTTACAGTGCGTATTAGACCACAGTTTCTGTAGCAAAGCATGATTGAATAAATGGTCTCTAGCATGGAAACCATGAATTACCAGACACCAGTTCATTAGACCTTTTCTGTTCCATAACCTCTCATTAACCAATCCCTAGAGTTCGTGGAAAAAAATCACCCTTTATATTCCTACCAATGGGTAGACCCACCAGTGGCGGATTCCAAAAATCACCAAAAAGGCTTCGAATGATCCACAATGTTCCAGAATATTCCACGATATCTGGCAGTGTTCTGGAATGAGTCGCAATGATGTGGGATGATCCAGGATGTTCCAACCATTCTGGAATCTTCCTCAGTATTTCAGATTATTCACGAACATTCCAGAACATCCCAGAATATTGTAGAATATTCCAGAACCTTCTGGAATGTCGTGAAATTGTCCCTTTGCATTGGTAAATTTCGTGGAAAACTGATCCTGAAATGAAAATATCTTACTTTGTAATGTTATTCCTTGGAAACACTGTGCTTGCTGCTCTTTGTGGGCCAGCTAAAATTGCTAACTACAGTTGCTGAGAGCTTAGTGCAATGCTCCAGACAACAAGTACACTATTTTGTACACATCATTGAGCGAGACACTAGTTTACATAAAAATTACTTGGATCGAGGATGTGGAGAATGCTCTTAGATGAAATATTCCTTTAAAAAACTGTTTTTGAATTATCTGATGTATTATTACTTGTATGCAAATCATATTACAACACTCATTAACATTAACAAAAGCATCACTGATACAAAAATCTTACTCTCACAAATGTTAGACAAACCTTATGAACATGAAAAATACCTTAAGTGAAAATTACTCAGTCTTTATTGAAAAATTTAAACTTCCCTTATATGGATGTCTCATTTAACAATGATTTTAACTATTCTTTACTGCAGTGCCAACAAATAAAAATATTACCTTCATTCCTCTTTTCGCTCTAATTCACAAATCAAATACTTCTTCGCTGTTTCACAATATTCAAACACAAATAATTTTACTTAAACACAATGAACTTATTTTTATGTCTACATTACCACTAGCCTTCTGCTCAGCGTCTGTCTCACTACTACCCTAATGATAGAACCCCATGTTCCTCACTGCCATGCAGCCATGACAAAGCAAACACTTCTTCCACTGACAGAGCGACTCTGACCAAAAAATGTACGTGATTCAAAATTGTTGCTTAGCGTTTGAGACATCCAAAATATGTATGAATTCCAGAAATGCTAATGACAAATGTCCAGTAGACCTGTCTCACTACCCCACAGCCTCTCCAGCTAGTATTTTTCAGGATCATTTTTGCATATGGCAAGGATTGTACTGAATAATTAGACTCAACAATATTACACAAAAGTAGTAGTAAGGAAGTCGTAGAATATACCATAGAGACACATAAAAAGATTACAGAATATATATATATATCGCCGCGACGAAAAATGTCTTTGCTGTAATGACTTCCATCCCAATTCGCATATCATATCGGCCACACTCTCTCCCCTACTACGTGATAATACAAAACGAGCTGCCTTTTTTTGCACCCTTTCGATGTCCTCCGTCAATCCCACCTGGTAAGGATCCCACACCGCTCAGCAATATTCTAACAGAGGACGAACGAGTGTAGTGTAAGCTGTCTCTTTAGTGGACTTGTTGCATCTTCTAAGTGTCCTGCCAATGAAACGCAACCTTTGGCTCACCTTCCCCACAATAGTATCTATGTGGTCTTTCCGACTGAAGTTGTTCGTAATTTTAACATCCAGGTACTTAGTTGAATTGACAGCCTTGAGAATTGTACTATAAATGTCTTCATAACAATCATAAAACGTTCGCTATCCTCACTTCTTATTATCTCATCATACCCTCATTATAAAAATACATAAATAATACCTTCATATACTTAATCTATAATAAATGCTTAAGTCTTCACTTCAGATATGACACGTATAGCAAAATTCTTACAGTCAGTGAAGAAACCTGCATTATAGCTCAGTGTTAGCAGTCCAAGACGCTGAAATTAAATATCTCCCCCGCTTACTGACAGTACATGCTATACCTGTGCAAATATATAATACACTACATGTTTTATGATTACTATCTGGACTCTATTATTCCATACTTCTAAACATTAGCCTGTAAGAGAAATTTCATTATGACGTGAAAAACTAGATGTTATTGTTTCTCATGTTGCTTTCATCTTCTGTGGTGCCTTTGCTTTAAGGAAAAAATCATTGCTGTCCTCATTTATGTAAACTCTGCTTCTAAAATGATGGATTATAAAGATCTGGGTCAGATACTTAGAACATGATGTTCTATATATTCTGTAACAATCATTGTATCTATTACATAAAAGCCATAACACAGTGAAAATAAACATACGAAATGGCTTATACTTACAGTACTGTATGAGACAAAAAAACTGTTGTGGTTACATACACATGCATGTGAATAAAAACTACTAATTATGTACAAACTGTCGATGTCAAAAGTAAATGAAATACGTGTTGTCACAACGTGACTGCTATGGGAACAGAAAGTCAAATAATTATTCATTGAAGGTTTTTATATTTGTGGTGTGATGAAGATCGCTCGAAGCTTTTGTGCCTGGTGTTTCAAGATGTACACGTTGGGATGTGGAATTCGTCGAATCCGAAACGATCGGCTATAAAGTAACCCAAATTTCTGACACTTGTTCTTTGCATTACAAGAGAATGGGTGTGCTCAAACAAAAACTTAATGTCCAACTTCGGATTTTCTAGTGTGACTTACCTTCTTTTGTAGCATTTCCCTCTTCTCAGCTGCCTTTTTTATAGTAGTAATTGCAATGTCAATGTGGATACTGTGACTTGTGGAAAGAAACAAGTTCTTTTATTTTGTCTGGCAGATTTTTATTCTCTAAAACTAAATGTGGTGAGAGCGAAATTGAATCATTAGGAGTTGATATAATGGTATCCTGAAAAGTCTAAGTACATCTGTTCCATCCAATGTGTTGTTTGTGCAATAAAGTGTACATAGTTTTCCTATCTCTGTCATTATTCTTTCACAGGGGTTGTAGAAACTGGTGTACCTGAAAATACAAATGGGTTTAATGTTTCTGTTGTACAATGTACTTGTCCAAGTTGCGGAACGAAATTGTGTTACACTGTTAGATATAACCTTTTCTACATATCCTACATGTGGTAAAAATTAGCTATAGCTCTGTGAAGTGATGAAAAGGAAACAAATTTAGATGTTAGCTCAGCTGCAATAAATATATAAGAAAAACCTTTTTTGCTCTTTAGAGTAGACCTGTAGAGGTCGACCGCAACTAAATAACGTAATTTAATGGGGATAATCGGGAAAAGTGTGGCCAAATGTGATCTAGTGGAAGATTTTGCTTGCTGTCAGAGTTTACATTTCGCTAGAACACGTCTAATTCCTTTCTCCATGTTGATAAAATAGGAAGTTTGACAAAGTATGAGGAAACACTTTCTTGGTCCATAATGAGCATAGCTCAGATGTATAGGCCTATCAATTTGTTGACAAAATCATCAGGGGTACAGAGAAGCCAAGTAAAACGGTTGGGTGTTAAATGTTTGAAAAGGATGTGATTTTGTACCAAGTAATGACGTCTAATAGTAGAATTTTGTTGTTATGCCATAATTGTTTGTTATTCTTCCACACTGAATACTTACCCTGTTCTTTGGCAATATCTTTTACCACAGAAGACATGAAGTTTTCAAATGCAACTTGCTGGATGTAGAGAAGACTGAAGTTTGAATGACAAAATTGTGTGGAAGCAGTCGTTTGACAACCAGTAAGAGATCTTGATAAAGCGTCAGCGACTACATTTTTTGTGTCTAGAATATGGATGACAGTGAAATTAAATTCCTGTTGATAACGTTTCCATCGTTCCAGACGTTCAAGTGAAAATTTAGCTACCACAAGGAACTGAATTGCACTGTGGTCTGTATACATTTTAGTATGTTTGCCACACAAAAAATAACGAAATTTTTTAAAATCCAATACGACTGACAACTTTTAGAGCTCCGTAATAGAATTATTTCTTTCAGCTGGGGAAAGTACACAGCTGGAAAAGATAATTGGAGCTGTCTGTTGCAGTACAAAAATCTTTGGAAAGATCTGTGTGTGATAATAGAGGAGCTTTCAATAAAGCACATTTCAAAATTCAGAAATTCAATTAGTGCCTGATCATCCCAGGACTTAGCTCACAAAGTCTTGATATATCCAAAGCCATATAATGAATTAAACAGCTAAAAAAATTGATGAGGCCAAGAAAACTTCGCAGTTGTTTTTTAATTGTGGGAATAGTGATGTCTCAGATAGCTTGAAGTTTATCTGGGTCTGGTTCAATAATGTCAACAGAGATAATTTGGCCTAAAAACTTAATAGACGAATATCCAAAATCTGATTTATATAGACTGACGTAGTATCCTGGCATCAGAATGTATTGAGTAGTGCATTGAACTTACTGTTGTGTGTATGCCGAGTTGCTTCTGGGGTAAGTATGTCATGGACATACTTTGTGATTTTTTCTTTTAAATCAGATGGAGGAATAGTATTCATGCTACGAATGAAAGGTGCAGAAGATTGGTAAGGCCGGAAGGTAATTTGCAGAATTGATAACAATTATCAGAGCATAAGAAGGCAGTGCACTTACGACAATTGGGTGGGAAGTTCTATTTGGCAACATTAAGACTGAAAGTACTGTTAGTCTATGAAACGTTTGACACACTTCATCAAGTGTCTGTGGTCTGTCTGTTTCTGTAACTATAATGTCATCAATCTCTGGTGAATCTAACACAAGCCCTAATGATCTGTCTTTTTTTGGAACAACGTGTATGGGCTCATATACGGAGTTGCTGCCGATTCAATAATGCCTTGTGCTAGCATGGATTCTAGTTCTTCTTTCACTTTGTCTCCATAAATAAAAGGTATTGAAAAATATTTTGAAACAAAAGTCTTATAAGGTTTAACTTGGAAAACATACACAAATCCTCCCATAGTGCCAGGTTCATTGTCAAAAGCGTGTGAATGAGATTCTAAAACTTCTTGTAACTGTTGTCTGTCTGCAGCTGTTGCTATCTCACAATTGTCTACCTTGGTTTGGATTGTCTAGAGAACATCGCAATTAGTTTCTTCATCTGCATTGTCAGCAGAAAAGGATGTGCCAGTGAAAAATGATTTACACCATTGTGTATTCTTTGTATATGAAAAAAGCTCCAAACTATTAATTTCCTGTTTCTCCATCGAAATGCTCTGCTGAAACTATACTGCAATGTGCTCGTTATTGTTACATAGAAGAATATACACTGAAGGACCAAAGAAATTGGTATAAGCATGCGTATTCAAATACAGAGATATGGAAACAGGCAGAAACTGTGCTGCGGTCGGCAACGCCTATGTAAGACAACACGTGTCTGGTGCAGTTGTTACTCATAGATCAGTTACTGCTGCTACGCTGGCAAGTTATAAAGATTAAAGTGAGTTTGAACGTGGAGTCACAGTTGGCGCACGAGCGATAGGACACGGCATCTCCGAGATAGCGATGAAATGCGGATTTTCCCATACGACCATTTCACGAGTGTACCGTGAATATGAGGAATCCGCTAAAACATGAAATCTCCGACATAGGTGCGGCAGGAAAGATCCTGCAAGAACGGAACCAATGACAACTGAAGAGAATCGTTCAATGTGGCGGAAGTACAGCACTCCCGCAGATTGCTGCAGATTTCAATGCTAGCCATCAATAAGCGTTAGCAAGCAAACCATTCAACGAAACATCATCGATATGGGCTTTTGGAGCCGAAGTCCCACTCGTGTACCTTTGATGACCGCACGACTCAAAGCTTTATTCCTCGCCTGGGCCCGTCAACACTGACATTGCACTGTTGAAGACTGGAAACGTGTTGCCTGGTCAGACGAGTCTCTTTTAAATTGTATCGAGTGGATAGACGTGTATGGGTATGGAGCCAACCTCATGAATCCATGGACCTTGCATGTCAGCAGTGGACTTTTCAAGCTGGTGGAGGCTCTGTAATGGTGCAAGGCATGTACACTTGGAGTGATATGGGACCCCTGATACTTCTAGATACCTAATAGGTGACAGGTACACCCGACAGCAAAAAAAGTGGGTCACACCTCAATTCCAACGTGTAGGCTGCACCTGAATGTATACAACCAACATAGCATATCTGTGTTGCACATCGTCGCAACCCTCCACAGTACAGTCGTTGTGAGATACACAATGGGTACCACTATGGACTACTAGAGAACACCAGTCTTTATGACAGTCCGTCCAGATGTAAAATAACACCACAGTAGTACAGAAGAGATCAGACAGTCCTTATCGTTTGTAAACTAAACTTGATTACAATAAGTGACATTTCAAACGTTATGGGACAACTGATTTTGTCACATAAATCGTTCAGTAATCCTTAGGCACCATTAAATATTTGAAACAGTATATGGATTTATAAAGTTGTACGGCAATTGGAAACAAGTTCTTCGCTGTCTAAAAGGTTTACCCAACACATGCTGAACGTCGTTCAACGATCAACGGGGAGTGGTTTCTCATCAACTTTATGTAATACTAAGCAGTTAAAAGAAAACGTGATTAACGGCAGCAAGCAGTCTACGGAAATCCCAACATTAACAGCGAATCACAAGTAATATCACTGTTCACATTACTCATCAACAGTTACTTGTACACAAAGTTGTACTTTAAATGACATGACCAACGTCTTCGTTCTGGATCTGGATGCAAACCCAGAATGTAAAGCCATTGTTAACCAAGCAAAGATTTGTGCCTTATCGAGACTCGATCACTAGTCAGAAAGAGACGTCAAATATTGACGTTTCCACCAGTATCAGTTAACAATTCTCAACTTGAACGTAAATGACAATAATGTTTGTACGAAACCAAGAACCCTAACATGACAATTACCTTCTTGGTAATTAACCTCGAAAGACGCTGTATATTGTTGCATTGTCAAGGAACAAAGGATGCACATGTTTAAAATTGAAATGCCATCATGTAATGCTGGTGACAAGGATGCGAATCCAGCACCTAATCAGATTGTTGAATAAGTATGTAAAATCAGAATGTAGATATCACCGTTTGTCACCAGTAGTGAGGTTGGAACCTTAAATGATGACTGAAGTTGTATTGCCTGACCGGGATTCGAACCATGAGCCTACCGCCGTCGTTGTCTAACCAGGAACAGACGAGAAATGTCCAATGTTGGTCCACCATTAGTGAGATATGCGCACGTTTGACTAGAAATAAGGCGACGAAAACGTCTATGCTGACTGAGAGTCGAACGCTGCACACATGGTTATGAAGACACGTTAATAAACAAATTCTTATTCAATAGTAGCTAGCAGTAGCATGTTTAGTTGCAAACCTTAAGGCCTTTCTCTTCCCTAGTAACGTGTTGCCTAATATCTGCGATATCATGGTGTTAATTTACAGGTGGATTGACTGCCGTAAAGAGCAATGTTCTCTAGTAGTCGTGTATCATTGAGATGTGAATGCAGTGCCTCAGCAGAAAGTAATTTCCGTCTTGCAGCACGTATTGTTTCAGAGACACTGAGTACATGTTATAAGTGCACAAAACGTGTATTGCATACTACATATATACTATTATTTGGAGAAGCTGCCCCCAAACCTGTTTACTTTTACATTCCACTTAGTTGTCGTGGTTGAATACACGTTTTCTTATGGCTACATCTAATGCAGAGCGCATGCAAGAAAGAATAGTTTCCTGCGTCATGCTATTGCTAGCTAGGTGAAATATTTTGTGGTAGCTATGTTTAAAATGAATGTATTTTTGAACGTATTGTTCGTCAAATATTTGAATGAATCGTCAACTGTAGGTGTGCCTGCACATTTTATAGTATAATAGCTGCAGCTGCGTTGGTTTATACTAGAGACTTGGGTAGGTTAGGTGTAACTTTTGATCCTTCAAGGGGTCTGCGGCCCGGGTCTGTACTAGCAGCGGCTCGCGAGCTACGGGCCAGCCAGGCTGGCCGAGGCGAGACGGAAGTGAGCGAGCTGGCTGTGGCGGTGGTGGGCCAACAGCCCGGGACGAGCCAGCACGGCTGCGCCGCATGCCCCTGCCTCTGCCGCTCCGCTTGACGTAAATATGTTTACCTCCTCTCCTGGCATCAGTATAAGAGCGGCAAGCAAAAAAATGGCTCTGAGCACTATGGGACTTAACATCTGTGGCCATCAGTCCCCTAGAACTTAGAACTACTTAAACCTAAGGACATCACACACATCCATGCCCGAGGCAGGATTCGAACCTGCGACCGTAGCGGTCACGCGGTTCCAGACTGAAGCGCCTAGAACCACACGGCCTCACCGGCCGGCAGCGGCAAGCAGAAATACATATCGGGTTGTCTGCCGTAATGGCTCACTGGGAGAGGTCTATTCGAGATAGAGTCGTCGCTCTCATTGAAGAAGGAAGATGTTCCATCAGAGAAGCTGGCATACGGTATGGCGTACCACATACGACTGCAACGAGATGGTGGAGGATCTGTCTTGAAAGAGGCACCACCTTCAGGGCTCCTGGCTCAGGCAGGAAGAGAGTGAGCTCACAGCAGGAAGACAGGGACCTAGTGTCTATAATGAAGGATTCTGGATAAAATATTAGAGTCCTTAGATTGTTTTGTTATATCTTTTTTTTCGTCATTTTTCCTCATTGGGAGCTAGTGGAAGATCGCGTGGCAACAGAAAAGATACAATATGGGCTAGTTTTGCTTTGAGTTGCCATTTTAACCCAAATGGGTTTCTTTTGAATATATAGTTTGTTAAATATTCTATTTTGATTTAATTTATACCCTCTCTAGATACTTACAAACTAATCAGCGTGGATGGACTCTGTCACAGTATTTTTTGTTATTTCAAATACATCTCTCTCTTCCCCTCCATCCATGAATACACCCTCCGTCCTTCACACAATACGCAAACGATTTCATATTAAGTTTACTCGTTGTTAATATCTCCTCTATTCTCTCCCACACACTCTCTTTCTCTGACACTATCGCCGCAAGCGCCCTTCTATTCCATTCCCCCAAAACATTATAAACAAATCTAGCGGTTTCCACTGACGCTACATTTTCTCTTTTAATTGCTGCTGTCTCTACTCTCTATCATTCCTCTCAACACCTATAAAACCGTATTCTTTGATCCCCCATTCCCTATAACCCATTCTTCGTTCTGAAAACAGTCCTTCCTTATATCTCGGTCCTAAGATAAAACGAACTGTGGCACACATCTAAGTAAGCAATACTTCGCAAGCTTTTCACGCCTACTTGCACTTCTGCACTTCTATCCATTCCCAGATCCCGCCCTCTTTCCTGTTACCCGTCCCTTAACATCTGCATCTACATCTAAATGAATACTCTGCAGTTCACAATTATGCGCTTGGCAGGGGGTTCTGTGGTCTGGTGGTTTAATCTTGTATTGATGTGTAAAACGTGTAGGTTCACATCTATTGTCTGGCGTAGATTTGTAACACACACAAGTAACTCTCCTGGACTCCTAGTAACGCCAAGTGCAAAACGCCAGTAAGCTCCGTAGTTCAATATCCGCAGTAAAGGTAACATCCCTTCGCTGCCGACTGGGGCAGAGCGGCATTCGTTTGAGCTGTGACAGATGGAGAAACCCCGAAAGGCAGAGCCTCTGTCACCAGCAAGCCGTCGTAAACTAGAAAACGTATTTCATTTAATGAACCAATGGCCATACAAGTTCACAAGGCTCTTACTTTCCTTGAAACTGAGACGCTGAAAATTGTGGTGCTGGACTGGGATTCGAATTCGATTTCACTGTGTTCCCCAAGATTGCAAGCTCTTCTAGGCCTCCTCGAAAGGCACCCATCTGGTTTCGAATCCTGAGCAGCACAAAATATTTATTATTTCATTTCAAGCCCTAGCATGTGCACTCCAAACTGCTAGTGAAAAATAGTTGCACTTTCAACGTCTCTTCGTGCATTGTCAGCTGTAACATGTTCGCTTCAACTCACAGCCACATGATGAGCTTTCTATCACAACATTACAAAATCAAACGTTTCCTTACATCTTTTCAAGTTCAAACATTCCTCTCCATCCTACTGGCGAAAACGGATTTGGGTTTGACGTTTTGTTCGTTGTGATCACCAACGACGATATGTTGCGGATGCAACTTCTAGCCAGCAGAGTATTTTCCATCACATCATTGAAAGTACAAACATGCCACTCCTAGCTATTATTGGAAAAGAATTTGATAGTTAAAGTGTCTTCATGACCACGTATGCGGGGTTTGAATTCCAATCAGCACAGAAACATGCGCACATCTCGCTACGGTGAACTAACAATAGTTATTTATCGTCTGTTCCTGGCTAGAAAACGACGGCGCTAGATGCTGAGTTCGAATCCTAGTCAGGCAAAAACAATTCTATCGTCATTTAAGGTTCCAACATCTCGCTATTGGTGAAAACATTTGATATTTAACTTCTGATTTTACGTACTTCGTTAATAATCAGATTAGGTGCTGGGTTGGCATCCCTGTCACAAGCTTTACATGATGGCATTTCAATTTTAAACATGAGCATACCTTGTTCCTTGTGAATGACACCATATTAAACGTCGTTGGGGGTAGTTCCCAGGAAGGTAACTGTTATGACAGGATTCCCAGTTCAGTAGAAACATTTTCGTCATTTATTTTCAGGGTCTTAATTGATAACTGATACCGGTGCTAACGTCTATACTTCACGTCTCTTTATGCCTATTGATTGGATCTCAATAAGTCACAAACAAAGCTTAGCTTAGTTATCAATGGCTATAGTTGCTGGTTTTGAATCCACGTCGAGAATGACGATGTTGGTCATGTCATTTAAAAGTTCAAATTTGTGTACACGTAGCTGTTGATGTGTTACGAGAACAATGATATTACTGGTGATTCGCTGTTAATGTTGAGATTTCCGTAGAGTGCTTGTTGCCGTTAATCGCGTTTTTTACCGGTTCGTCCAATATCCAGTTTCCAGAGCCACTCGCCGTTGAGCGACGTTCAGCACATGGATGGAAAACCTTTTCGAGAGGGAAAAACTTTTTCCAATTGCCGTACAGCTTTGTAACTCCATATATTGTCTCAATTATTTAATTTTAACTAAGAATTACTGTACGATATATGTAAAATAATCCTTTTTCTCAGAACTTTTGGAATGTCACTTGTTGTAATTAAGGTTAGTTTATGAGTGTTATGGCGTGTCTCATCGCTAAGAACGTGTTTTCTAATACGTTTTGTATGACGATATTAGTTGACGCAAGACACTGCCATAAAGACCTTTGGTCTCTAGTAGTCTCTTGCGGTACCCATTGTGTGTAGTCAAACGACTGTACCCCACGGGGCTTTGGTGTTTAGAGGACCTGCAACACAGCTACGTTATGTTATGTTATGGTATTCGACAGCGACCCACTTTTTTTGCTGTCAAGTGTACGTAAGCATCCTGTCTGATCACCTACATCCATTCATGTCCATTGTGCATTCCGACGGACTTGGGAATTCCAGCAGATCGGTGCTACAGCCACACGTCAGAATTGTTACAGAGTGGCTCCAGGAACACTCTTCTGAGTTTAAACACTTCCTCTGGCCACCAAACTCCCCAGACATGAACACCACTGAGAATATCTGGGATGCGTTGTATCGTGCTGTTCAGAAGAGACCTCCACCCCCTCGTACTCTTACGGATTTATTGACAGCCCTGCAGGATTCATAGTGTCACTTCCCTCCACCACTACTTCAAACATTAATAGAGTCCATGCAACGTCGTGTTGCGGCACTTCTGCCAACTCACTGGGGCCCTACACGATATTAGACAGGTGTACCAGTTTCTTTGGCTCTTCAGTGTAAGAGTTTCTAAAATCCAAAATGGCTTTATGTTCTGTCAAGAAATACGTACCTATCATAATTTCAGTTATTAAAAGTGCGACAATACAAAAGATTTGCCTAAAATGTGTGGCCGTAAATGGCAAATTTACATCTACTTCTTTTACAGAAACTGCTTCTCTAACTTAAGTCTTTTTTAATGGGAATGCAGAGCAAGAATTATTCGCATTACATTTATTACATGCTACAGCACTAATCACCATAACTGGAGATCCAGACTCAATTACTGCGGTGAAATTATGTGAGTGAATTTGTATGTTGATAATCGTATGGTACACATCCGTTTGTGGCTGTTCTTTTTGCTGCAATGAAGTGTCGCTTACGTCTTCCAACGAGATAATACGTTCTGTTACTGTGTTCATATTGTCTGCAGATGATGTCTTGCTGTGGACAGCTACTGTATGCTGAGCTTCTAGTCATTGTCTGTCAGGAAGATGGAAGCGTCTATCTGGTTCATTCAACATGCAGTGTTGTTGCTGTCCATAACTATCATTTTGCTTGTTGTCATTGTGGTTGCTGCGTCTGTAATTCTGACTGTGGTTCTGTTGTATGTTGTCTTACTTTCTTGTGTATGCTACGTGACGACTGGAATGTAACTCATTATTTCGATGAACATCATTGTTTCCCTGATTATTATTACTGTAATTATGCTGTGACCCGTAATTTTGCTGAGACGACTTGTGATTGCTATTATCTTGCTGCTGAAACTGTTAGTTGTTGCCAGCAAAATTTTGGTTTTGTTGCCTAGTGTACTGAGGCTGTCCATTAAAATTGTTTCTCCTGTTGTAATTATACTGATACCGCTGAAAAAAATGTTCAAATGTGTGTGAAAACTTATGGGACTTAACTGCTAAGGTCATCAGTCCCTAAGCTTACACACTACTTAACCTAAATTATCCTAGGGACAAACACACACACCCATGCCGGAGGGAGGACTCGAACCTCCGCCGGGACCGCCGCACAGTCCACGACTGCAGCGCCCCAGACCGCTCGGCTAATCCCGCGCGGCGATACCGCTGACTATTACCGTGTCGTCTGTAGTGTCTATTATTAAATGATCTATTATAACCTTGATTCCTATTGCTATTGTAGCCTTCGTTGTTTTGAGAGAAATTTTATTGACGAAAGAATAGTCAGACTGCTGAATTTCAAGTAACTGAAGTAGGTCGCGGAATGCATTGATATTTTCTTAATGTTGACCTGTGAATAAAGAAACACCTGGTGAACGAGTAATTTTTGAGATACAGAGCCGAATGAGGACTGATTGACTGAATGGCTCTGTTAAAGGCTGGTTCTGTTGCACCACGTATTAAAACAAATTGCGTAATTTTCACGAATTGCGAATTCTCAAAACTGGGTCGGCTGATTAACTGATTTTTGACGACTGGCTGTGTCGTTTCCGATCAATAAGCACCTACAAATGCGTTCTGGAGTTCAACAGAATAGCATTGTCTGGCCATTGGGTACATTCACTTGGCGAGTCGCCTCCTAAAAAGCTACAGATGAACTCTAATTTGTGAGATAGTGGCCAAGGTGGAGGTAAAGACAAAGAGAATTTGCTGGATCCGATCTAATGGATGCAAGTCAGTATTAGCATTTTTAAAAACTTTGAATTTTTGTACGGAAAGAAAATGTTTATAGTCGAATCCGTCGTGTCTTGGAGAATTTTGTAGATCGTTTCCATTGTAAAATGTTTGCGATTATCGCTGTTCTGTTGCAAAGTCCTTGATTATTCTCATTTCGCCTACGTTTTGTTCATATGTAAATCCATCCGACTGACCATGAAAAGTATTTGGAGAATCACAAGGGTTTTGTTCATATGACATAGTTTTCGCAATGTTGGCAAGACTACTTTTTAATCTGTTAATCTCATGGAACTATAAAAGGATGGGAGGTTGCACTATTCCAAAAACACCTGAGGACGAAGTAAAAGCGCCCTAGAAGAACTGGGCCACACGATCATCTCGGTACATGAATACAAAAAGAGAAATCGAGGCACACGCGAACTGATCCACCAAGGGATGTACCAGGTTTCCACACCTATGCACACAGGAGCAGACCAACTATACGACGTACAATTCCTCCTCAACATGAAAATAGTCGTGGAAATGTACAGGCCCCGAACTGGACCCGCACAATGTCACAGGTGTCAAAGGTACGAACACATGGCCAACTATTGTAAGATGTCGGCCAGATGCCTACATTGTGCAGGACTACACCAGTCGAAGGACTGCGACAAGAACACGGAAACCCCAGTCTGCGCAAACTGCAAGGGGCCACACCTGGCAACCTTCAGAGGATGCGAAGAACACCAAAAACGCATCAAACCATTTCATCGCTTTCAACAAACACAACCCCTAAATCAAAGACGCTAAGGGTTCGCATCCTACTACACAACTAGAGCTGAGAATAGAAACGAGTTCCCGACACTGCCTCGAAACCAAACTGGGCACCAAGACACACAAGTCGCCCCAACAGCAACAACTCGCTCCTTTGCAAGGGCCGTGTCGAACGCCCCTGAACCAATGGGCAATACACATGAGCAACCTGAACCATGAGAGGCACACCAGTCAGAACAGCCACAAATTAAAACGCAAGAAAGCAGCCAACAACAGGACGAAAAACCAAGACAAAACTCCCAAGAACAGCGAGTGAGACACAACCCACAAGAACGCCCCCAACCCTGCGAGGCAAGCCGCCAGCAGAAAAATGAACAACCGATACAAAACCCTCAAGAACAACGAATAAGACACAACCCACAACAACCTACCCAACCCCGGGAGACTGAACTTGTATCCGCAATTAACGAAATCCTCAAAACACTACGGATATTCACCAAGGATACGTTCATTAGCACAATCATCACCACTGTCAACAGACTAAAAGCAACCCAGGACAAAACGGCAAAAGCCGCTATAATGTTGGAGGCAGTACTATTACTAATTGAATAGAAATGGCAGTCCAAAGATTGCAAAAAAGAGACACGACACTCTGTATTTGGAACGTGAATGGGATTAAGCGAAAGAAAACAGAACTGTAGGCCTTCATTTCTGAACACGACATGGACATACTCCTAGTAACAGAAACACACCTGCGACCTACAGACAGATGCAAAATAAGAAACTTGACTTGTCATCGCTATGACCGCCAAAATCAAAGAGGTGGTTGCACAGCCATATTCTTAAAAAAACTCCATTACCCATGATGTGGTGGTAACGCCGGAGCTACAAAACACAGAAGCCACCATCGACAAAATAAACTCACATGACAGGGTGATGTTTGCTAGGCGCTGTCTATCTGACCCAAACAGAGAGCTCCAAGACGAAGAACTACAAAAGCTCGTCGATTTCTACCCAAAAATCATACTTGAAGGAGATCTAAATGCGAAGCACCCGTTTTGGAACTCCCATGTAGCCAACCCCAAAGGGAAAAAACTAGCAGGGCTCGAAGACGCCCTACATATCACGGTGCAAGGCCACGACGACCCCACCCACTTCCCGCTAATGGCAGAACACAGCCCTGATGTACTGTATATTTTAATCACCAAAGGAGTCACGGAAAATATCACACTGGAAGTAAAAGAAGATCTAACATCCGATCACAATCCAGTACTCGCAAAAATCCATAAAATAACCCCATCTCCACCGGCAGCACAAAAACTTTATGAAACAGACTGGAACCAGTTCAGATCTCTCATCACTGAAGAAACTCAACCAACGATGGATCTCTCAAGAAGCGATAAAATAGATGCACCAATAGACACCATTACTAAAAACACCCAAAAAGCAAACCGCCTCTCTACCACAGCCATCACCCAGGACCAACAAAATGACAACTTTCCCCCACTCCTCCGCGAACTCCGCCGCCAGAAAAATAGAGCAAGACTGACATGGTAGCCCACCCGCGACCCTAGTTACCGAACAGAAACAAACCGTCTGCAGTGGGAACTAGAGAAGCGCCTAACAGATTGACGTGCCAAGGTGTGGGAGGACAAAATGGAGCTCATAAAACTCCAGCAGAGAGACGAGTGGCACATAGTAAAACGTCTCAAGGGCACCCAAACAGCAAATAGGGCTTTAGCAGGCAACCAAGGATCAGTATACGACGCCTTGTCGAGGGCTGCACTTCTAGCCAACACATTCGAAGCTCAGAACACCCTTCCAGAGTTCGATGTAAGATCCAGGGAAGACCATCAGCACGACATGGTGGTAGATCAGTCAGTCTCAGCGCTCAGAAACACGGTCCCAATCACTGCACCAAGACTTGCCACCCCTACAGAAATCCGCAAAGAAATCAGCAAGAGGAAAGGAAACTCTGCACTTGGCCTCGACAAGATCACACACATGCATCTCAAAAACCTCCCCCGAAAAACAATAGTGCTGTGAACGAGAGTCATCAACAGATGCATGCAGTTAAGTTCTTTTCCCTCAGCCTGGAAGCTAGAAACACGGTCCCAATCACTGCACCAAGACTTGCCACCCCTACAGAAATCCGCAAAGAAATCAGCAAGAGGAAAGGAAACTCTGCACTTGGCCTCGACAAGATCACACACATGCACCTCAAAAACCTCCCCCGAAAATCAATAGTGCTGTGAACGAGAGTCATCAACAGATGCATGCAGTTAAGTTCTTTTTCCTCAGCCTGGAAGCTAGCCAAACTGATCACAATCCGAAACTAGGAAAAGACCCAAGAAATCCAGCTAATAACAGACCCATCAGCCTACTGCCAACCATGGGAAAGATATTCGAAAGGATAATCCTGCGTAGAATCCAATCCACTCTTCTGGAAGACAGAACTATCAGGCCAGAACAATTCGGGTTTGAGCAAAAAGTCTCAGCTGAACTACAGGTACTCAGACTGACAGAGCATATCGTCCAAAACATGAACTTGAAAAACTCCATCCCAGCCATCTTCCTGGACTGGCATAAAGCCTTGGACAAGGTGTGGCACAACAATCTAACCGGGAAGATAATACAACACACCTCTATACCAGACACCTACGTTAAACTCCTTGATGACTTTCTTTCCAACAGGCATTTCATAGCTAAAGTACATGGCAAACACTCATCTCACAGAACACGCCATGCGGGTATACCACAAGGATCAGTAATCTCCCCAACAATATTTAATATCTACGCGAACGACATCCCCACCATTGAAGGCGTCCATATCGCCCAATTCGCGGACGACACCACCTTCATCACAAGTGGCAAACGACACCTGGTGAATATCAGAAAAGTCCAACAGCAACTCAACACAGTAGAGGTTGCATATGATGGGGAACAGCTAGCCAAACCAAAAGGTATGAATTGCAGACAATACAGAACAAAGTCCTCTGATGGATCCTAGATGCTCCCCTATGGACCAAAACTACAACCCTCCATGAAGCCGTGGAGATGGACATTGTCCAAAAAACAATAAAAAAGTTAGCCACAACTGTCTATACAAAGCTGGATATATACAGAGACAACAGACACCTGCAAAACGTCAGAACAATCCAACCAAGACGTAACACAAACAAAGAGCTCCATGAAGCAACATAGAGCCAGCAATATAGATTCGTGCCCGCCAGCACCAAAAGAAACCTCACTCCCTTAGAAAATCACCACCTAGGATAGGCCAATTACCAGCCCATACTAGATCAATAGGATGTAAACAAAATCATGGTGATAAACTAATTAGAATAGGCTTACTAAAATCCATTTTAGATCAGTAAGATGTAGGATAAATTCATGGTGTACAATCAAGTAAAATTGGCTATCCACAAACACAAGCTAGAAGTCTAAGTAAGTAATCTTAGATATAAATAAGTAATCTTAGATATAAGTCAAACCAAGACAACATAGGAATATTGACCTAGTGACAAAACTGCTAGAAAACGCATGAAGGAAAAAAATCAAAGCCTCAACCCAATAAGGCACAGAACACCACTTATGGCGGCGGATTGGCGAACTTTTAAGTTAGATAATTCATGATCCTGTTCCCAAAAGTTTAAATAAACGGTGCCACCACAGCACTAAAGTCACACCACAGGTGGAATGGAATGTTCAGGGTTCACGTAACGTACTGTATGCATCATGACCATGTGTTTGGTTTTCTTTTGTTTGTTTGTTGTGAAAATTTAATCAAGAGGTTTTTATTGTTTTGCTTGGGGGTTTGTTCCTCGTTATACTAGTTAGGTTAATGGCATTATACTGTCATAGTATTTGGTAGTATTTTATTATACACCAGCACTTTCAGAAGGAGGGAGGGAAGGCGATGAGAAATTGCTTCCTCTCAAGTGGCATGACAGCACGGGCAGCCACGAAGAATATGGTAATCTTGCTGTTCCTATATCTCATCCAGAGCAGAGTAGGGGGTGTTTTCAAGAAACAGTCTCTCAAATCAGGAATGGTGTTCTCCATGCAACCTGATGTCTGTTAACAAATCATCAGTGGATGCTGGAATTAACTTAGAATGTGTGGAAGATGATAAATGAGGCGTTCAGGTTAGAAGACACATTTGTGGATTACAGAAGGAAGCAGACAAAGAGGGAATTCTGGCAGAAGTCCAGGAAGAGTACTGCAGGTTGCAACTCTCATATGATAAACTGAGTAGCAGTTGAAAGAGGTAATCGACTTGGAGCCGAGAACACTGATCCAGAGAAATAGTGGATGAATAAAGGCAGGTGGAAAACTGTTGAAGATAGTGTTCGGAACAGCAGATGGCAAGAATATATGGAATTTAAAAAGTGCACTAGGCCAGGTACAAGCAGCAGCTGATGCTACAAAGACTAAGGTAGTATGGCATACCATCCAACTAGTTAACAAAGAGTGGCTGTTCTGAAATATACAAGGTTGCCAAGGGAATTGGCTATAGAATTGGTGTAATATATGCAAAACACGAAACAAACTTGATACAATAGCTGGGCATATAGTTGTTACAGATTTTGACAGACTGTATTGATGATGGAGTACTGGAAACAGCAGCATTACAGGAATCCATCTTCCATAGTATTTGTGGCAACTAAGTGCTACACTATTGCCAAACAGCAGTTCTTAGCAGGAGTATGGGAAGCACAGAAGAATTTTACAACTGATTACAGATTATAGTGGAACCAACTGAGGGAAATTTTGTTATTTTCCCACATGCTGGTAGTTGAAGTGAGGACAGGTGGAGTGAGACTGTATGTGTCACAACATTTTCTTGTAGTAGGCTCGAATGCCCTCTCTCAATGTTTTATTGTATAGATTCGTCCAGTAAAATGGGGCACTTTAAGGAAATAGGTGCAAGTACACTGATGTCAAGGCAGAGTTGTGGGGTTGTCAACAGGAGAGTGTCATGGTCTTTCCAACCTGAGTAGTGCTGACTGACACTTAGGAATGTGAGGTACAATTGTTCTTGGAGAAAACTGAAGCTACAGACTGTTGGAGACAAGCATTAACCCCCTACTTGCATTTTCAAAGAATGGGCATGCACTAAACATTTTTGTTACACACACAAGATATATAATTCTTAACTGTTACGAAAATGGAAAGCCACAGGATATGACAGTGGAATCTTAATGAATGGAACAGTTTGCGGCGTAGCCAAGATAACATTTTGCCTACCAGCCATAATTATGGGTACGACAATGACAGAGCTAACACATTCCTTGCTGTTTTGCCCAGAAAAGCCGTTAGAGATACTGTCAGTCCAAAACTTAACATTTCTAAATGATACCCCGTACCTGAATATCCTTCACTCATTAGACCAACTAATAGCACCACAGAAGTGGTGAATCTCCACCGAACAGAAGTTGCAACACAACCAATGGTACCATGAGAAACAGCGTAATCAGGTTGTGTACAAAATCACTTTCTGGTACTGTAATGATTCTAATCGCAAACTGTGTAATTTATGTTTGCTACAAGGGTAGAATGGTATCACACCAAGAAGTAAGTGTGTATTGGTTACCTATTGCCTGGTTTACAATATAACAGGAAGCGCTACAGAGTAATTAAAGCTAAATCATAGGTCTAAGCAGACTAAAGATCTGATTAACATAGTTTGATAATTGAATGGGATTAAGACTTATGAAATTAGCTTCAATTTTTGAAACATATATCCCATGCAGGATGAATTAAAAGAACATACATACTGGTTAGTAAAGTGCAAAATTCAGGATGTATTTTATGAAGGACAGAGAATGTTACACAGCAGAATAGTAATTACCTTTTAGAATAAAATTTTCTTACACCTATTTGGGACGACACTAAATGGAACACATCCACTAAGTACATAGCGGTGGCTAACCAATGTCAACACTGGAAAGGCCAAAGTAAGTAAGACAGGGAGCTTATTGCCTTATAGCACGTAAGAGAAGACTCCGGGAAACACCAGATTCATAACTTTACACAACAGTGTCCAGCAGGCCCTATCTAACGAGGTTACAAGTAGTAACTCAACATAAGGATGGCACAACAACGCCTTTCAAGTTGCAAACTTTGATTAGGGGAACGATCTGAAGTCGTGAAATGAAACATTAGGCCAGTCAAGAGTGCTGACAGGAGAGAAGACAGGAACACATTCAGTCACCCATATTGGGGGCGTGAGGAGAAATGTCGTTGACTGCTATAAAACCCTCGCCTTATTTCCATTCACTGTGAAAGTTATCTCACTCCATTTGCATCACAGATACTGATGGAATGTCCGATCTGCTAGTTGTAGGTTGCCCTGGTGAATACAACGAAATACCTACAGCTACCGCCACCTTGGAGTCCACTGCTACAAGTCTGCAGCAGTCTGGCTGTGGAGGGAACTTCGACTCTATGAGCTGCATCATTCCAGTCACAATGGCGACTGCTGAAGATGAGAGCCACACCAATCTTCCACGAATGAAGAACCGATCTTCCCATTTGCAACTTGTTTGACTTGGAAGCAGTGTGCCTGTGCCACCACTCCTGGGCAGTAGAAGTACCTCATTACCAACTGTATGCTGGGACCATCTGTCAGCCTGTCCTTCACATCGCTGTTGGGTCTTCCACCTATGCACCATCTTGGCAACAGACAACATGGGCATGCAGATTTCTGAAGTTGAGCCTAAGGGCACCTCCAGTCATCAGGGGCACTAAGGCTCCTACAGACATCCACAGCCACACTAGGCTTTAGCAATGTGACAGCTACCAGACCCTTTTAGGGGCACAGTACTGACTTCTGAAATTGCCAGAGCATGTGCCTGCAAATTCCTTGCCAGGCATTGATGTCCTACTCTGTACATTTGTGAATGTAAAACTCTTTCTAATAAATGATTGGTAATTGAATGATGTATCATTAGCATCCTTGTGCTTCAAAGGACTACATCACTGCACCTCCACTTGTCTGTCCTACACTCATGTTGGTCAGATCTGGCAGGTTCCTACAAATTTAGTGTCAACAATTAGCCCTCTGATACCTGGTGTCGACAGTACTAACAGTCAATTAACTACTCAAAAGTCAGTGAAACGCCACCACCTGTTTAATAGATCAATAGTTAGTGATAATTATTCCACAGCTTTTGTAACTACACAGGGCACCAGGGCAGAATAGTCATCATATGTCCCATTTGGCACATGTAGCTGCAATGACAGTTCATTCCATTCCGCCTTGAATAATGCTACTGAAGATTGCCACAAAAATTTATACAAATTACGCCCTGAGTGCTAAAGCACTGTCTGCACTGCAATGTAACGAACTATGTTTGCAACAAGAAGGGACAACTGACATCCATGGGGCTACGTTGGTCAGTGATTTTACTACACCACAATGTGTCACTGCACAAAATCGCCCCACTGTCCACTATACCTGCTGAAATTCATGGCAAGCTAACGATCGTCTTATAAAGTGGAGTTTACGAGTGCAGCAGTGTAACTCACGAATTTCAACACATATGAGAGTCTGCACTCACTGCTACACCTATCCCCTCAGAGGGATACCATTCTAAGGACAAATTAATTTAACAAAGAAGTACACTTAACTGTAGCATCACCAGCATCTGCTAACATTTTTGGCCTGAGTGGATTTCTGCCACCTGATTTGCAGAATCATGAACTTAATTCTCTCATCATATTCTGTTCAATGATCTTGAGCAGTTGTTTGAACCTCCACAGAGATTTTCAACTCTTCTCTCATTGGAAACTTCATTTCAGCCATATTTTATATCTGATTCTATGTCCTGAAGAATTGCTGGTTAAATTAGTTGGGGGGCAATTATTTCTCAAAAACAGATTTAGCAAATGTATATATGTAATTCCTACTAGGTGCTTAAATGCAAAGTGTTTTTCTGCTCAACATACCATTCGGAATGATCAAGTGCAATAGATTACCGTTTAGAGATGCAAGCAGGCCTGTCATTTTTCAAGTGTTTAGAACATTAGCACAGCTCATCTAAACACAATGTCCTAATTATTTGTATGATACCATCATGACATGGGATGCAAGGGATCAACACTTGAAGAATCTAGAAGTACTTTTTCAATTATGCCAAATGGTACCCACTGTTGGCTTGATAAATATAATTTCTTCTGGACAAATATAAAATATGTGCGATATATGTTAAGCAAAATGAAGCTCATGCCAAGAGCATCCATAGGCATACTAACAGCTCCTAAGAGTGTGAACATACTGACTTCCTTCCTGGGTTTAACCCCAAGATGGCGGAAACTGCCTACTCACTCAACCATTTACAGCAGAAGAGTACAAATTTATGTGGTCTGTGACCAGCTACTAAACTTTTATGCAATTGAAATGGTATCTTGGAACCACATTACGCATTCCCAAATTGTATAGGAGGCACTGGTCATTGTTTGTAGGTTCAAGAAATTTCAGGTTTAATTTTATGGCACAAAATTGCAATTCATGATGGACAATAAGCTTTCCCTGTTTGGGTAACTGGAGACCAAGTCTTAGTGTAACAGCCAAAAACTGATTTGCAAAGGAAAATAACAGGATGTTCTTGGCCTAACTGGCCTTACTCAAATGACCAAGTAATTTCCGTTTCTATCAGTTATCAAAAATCAGATCTAATACTAAATAGAAATTACCTGTTAAGTTCAGAGAAAGGCGACTGTGTTTAATGCCAGTGTGCTGGCTGTTTCCTGTAAATGATGCTGTAAGATCTGAAAATGCATTAATCATTGAATAAATAACAAATTGGAAACATTTATTCGAAAAGAATGAAACAAATGAACATCAACAACCATGTGCAATTTCATATTTTATCTCTGAACAATGGAAAAGATATACAGTTCCTAAAAGATTTCTAGTAAAGACAAAGAAAAATACAGTATTAGCATTATCTTCAAGAAAAACCAATTAATATCTCATTGACATTGCTAACATACAGTCTTCTCTTTCACAAAAATTCAACATTGTGTGAACTAGAATAAGGATACTTTTCTTGTTGTCATCAAACAACATGTCAAATATGATCCAGTTGTGATTAATCACAGAATTAGTTTCCATCTCCTTAAAATGCGAAAATAAAGACCACATACTGTTAGAGCATACCCCAGCCACCTGCATTTCATTCTAGAAATCTATATTTTCTGATAATACGTCAATATATACTTATTTATTACATATATCTTATGTTTTTTGGCTAGTAAAAAGTGTTTAAAACTGCATACTGGTACTTTAACAGTGATCCCATGAATCACTTATTTGAGATACCATTCTTATGACCATAATTGTATTGCAATAGATTAAAAAATACATTAAATCGTTGAAAGTACATTAAAGCCTAATTCCTTGCTTCGAACATCCTGCTAGCAAAGCATATGGAAGTGTGACTACTTTATATATTAACCTCTTTGAATATTTCCAAAAGCAAATTATAAAGCTTTGTGCCTTCACATCTCCACCACCTTAAATCAAACCAGTTACCAACGATATAAAATTCCAGAAAAAATATAAGAACGTTAATTTAATTGAACAAACCTAAAAGGTCATTTAAAAAATTCATAATGGAATTTTATAACTTCTTTATTTTTGTTAATAAGATGATATATAAACAGAGGTATTGTTTGCATCTTTTCCTGTGGTGTTTCTTGATTATATTGGTGCTAATTTTTTTTCTTATTTTGTGTCTTTATCTCTATGTACTACTGTTTATTTTTTTTATTTTCATTTTAACTGGACTTGTCTGTTATTAATTCTAAATAGGTCACTGTGAAATTCACTAAAGCAGAGAGTGTCTTGAACAATTCCAACACTTCCACATGTACAATCATTTCAGTATTAAGAATTAACACAGTCATGAATAGAGGTTATTAGCAATTACCACACAAAATGCATATTCTAGTGAAAACTCTTCCCATTAATGTTTTATGAGAAAAATTTGTTTTCCTATTAATTATCTTCAACTCACATAGTTGCAGTAATCTGCTAAAAGATTCTACTTCAATTTTCAATCTTACTCGTAAGATCCTGTCTCATAACTAGTAACTCATTTTCATTAGACCACAAGAACTTGTTTATTGTCAACAATACATTGTGATTTTAACAACAACACATAGTTTGTTTCACTTTTTATTCAACTATTCGATGAAGTGGGTGGATCATCACGCATTAAATGATAGCTGCACTTATGCACTGATGGATAAGACAAAAACCATGTATTTGACTGAAGGAATCTACACAGCAGTAACTAACATACTGATCACTTTATGGCTGCCAAATATACATCATCAATTAAGACTCGGATTATTCAAATGTGTGCTAATTTAACAGTAATTTTACTTCTAGTATGTGCAGCTAGGATGTTTTGGAATTTGGAGCATGTAATCTTACCATCCCACATATCACTATTATATTTTTCTTAGAGCCTTCATGAGTTTCAAAAACTTCGATAGGTGTAAGATATACAAAAGAAAAACCTTTTATTGATCTTCATTTTTTTTTGGTTGTTGTTGTTGTTGGCCGCAGTTCATGTCTATGGTTACATTCTTACAGCTGAAATTTTAACTTACTGGGTTCCAGGTAATTAAAAAAATGATGAAGTACTATCTGTTGTTTTCTTTTATTTTATCCCATTCTTCCACATCGCACTGACTTCACAATCTCCAATTACATACAACCATCAATTACACTGTTGTAGACAAAATCAAAGAACATGTGCACTTCCATCAGAGGCATGCCCACTACTGCTACATTCTGCATTACTCACACTATTCCAAAGAGTTTAAAAAGCAGAAGATTTTACAAAATTTCTTGCAAAAGAAGAATCATCACCAAGATAATACATTACTTTATAATTGAATCCAGAAATAAACTTAATAATTAGCTTTAGATTGTGCAATTAATAACAGGTATTTTAAATATGCTGATAATCCATAATTTCAAACATTTATAACAGAAGAGTAATTTTAACTGTATGTAAAGAGTACTAACAAATTAGTTTCCTTTTACATATTTTAGCCTGAAACATAACACATCGTATACAAAATTATATGAAGTTCATTCAGTTAAACAGCTGATATAATTTTCACCTATACAAGAATGGATAGTATACCTGGTACTGGTTATTTCTATAAAAAAGTAATGTTAGGAAAAGGTGTCCCATTATAAGCATCAGTTGCATAACAATTACCTTTTTGTTGACAATGTAGAGAAAACTTTTTTGTCTCCAAAACGACAAAAAACAAAATTTGATCAAAATGTGTATATTTCTAAAACAAACTGATTTAAGTCATTCATTTTCATACTTTAAAAAATACTTCTCTCATGGTAAAAGTGTTCCAAACGTTATTCAGTAGAAAATTTAGTTCCTACACCTGCCAAAAAATTTAATTTACTGTATTGTGGAGACATTTTGCAATACTATAACTACTACATATTACAGAAACAAAGAATTTCACAAGCAAAACAACATTTTCCAAAATGTGCTCAAGCAGTGATATATTTTCACTTTTTAATCTCATCATTTACGACAACTGTGCAGAAGAAGCCTTTTCCAGGTATCAGGCTAACCACAGTTACATAGTCTAAAGATCGAACTTAGAATAGGTGGCATTTGACTCATGCCGTAATATTATTTGCCATATTTTCATTTCATACTCAGATTTGATTATTCGTAGAAATCAAGCAAGGAAGTTTCTTTCCATCATCATTTTCCTCAGTACAGTCTATGTTTTATGCATATATGTTGGACTGTAGTATCCCATTACCATAATATCCATAGAAGTAATTTTCTACCTGGTTAGCGAATCATTTTATCACTGAGTAAAATGGTACTGTAGTTAGCACAGTGGACTCACATTCAGGAGGACGACAGTTTAAATCTGTGTCCAGCCATTCTGACTCAGGTTTTCCATGATTTCCCTAAATTGCTTTAGGTAAATGCTGGGATGATTCCTTTGAAGGGGCATGGCTGACTTCCTTCCCCTTCCTTCACTAACCTGATTGGACCTATGACCTCACTGTTTGGTCCCCTCCCCCAAATCAAACAAACCAATCCTTTATCAATATATTTGTTATTTTGTCTTGTGAAGTGCTCTAAGTGTCTGCAAAATTAAATTACTGATATCACTGTCAGTATATGGACTTATTGTATTTATTGCTGACACATGAGATTTTCCTATTGCTAAATAATGTTCACATTGGTACTCACATATTGTGGAAGATAGCTAGAGCTGAATGGGTAGTTTGAAATTATGTTTACTAACTGTTTCACAATCTTTGGAGGAAATGTATTCTTTTTCATGTATGATAGCCCAAAGGCCAATTCACATTGGCTGCCATGTCATGACACATCATGTCACTGTCACATTAGGATCTATTCACGCTATCTGTCACATCACATTGTGCCGCATCGGTTCACTTTGCCCTGTACTGAATGGTGAAAGTGAAGCTGTCATTTACTATCCATAATGCAGAAAATCGGAGTGTAATATTGGAATCGAATGACTAACAAGTATAACGTTTGCTAATGGCCAAAGCAAATTTCATAACATATGTTCTTGATCAGTTTTTTGTGGTAAAATGCCAAAAATGAAATAACAATGCAAAACACAGACATTTATTTTGTGGCAAAAATATGTACTTGCAGATATACCAAACAATATTTGTAAGAGTATAAATAAAGGCCATTTACCTTATCCAATGTGTTTTTTTGCTTAGGTAAGTAATAACATCGAAAGAAACTGTATTGTTCTTCTTCATTATAGCTGACTTTTTCACTTAAAATGTTATTTAATAATAACCGCTTTATCAACTAATGTTCTTATTTATACACAATGGGGGCATCAGTTCTGAGCTGTTATTGTAAAACCAGAGTCATTTTGCACTTTCTGATATCAGACTGTGTCTGTGAAAGAATAATTAATTGGAAAAATACACAACTTGTTTTGGAACATATGTAGTTTACCACTAAAAAAAGTATAATAGCAAAATAAAGTGAATATATGCAGTGAAATAAGTAAATTTCCGGCATTAGCAAACGGTGAAACCATCAAATCTTTCTTCCCATTAAACCTTGATGTGTCATGATGTTGACAGTTGTGTGAATATAGGCATTTGAAATGCATTATGAAATGTTTCGATGTGATGTGACATGAAGTGACAGCAAGTGTGAACTGGTCTTAATAGACTAATGTGCTAAATTTTTTTGGTCCTAAAAGTACATTGAGAGAAAAAAATGGCAGTTGTCTCTCATTTCATTGGAAATTTTCAGAAAAATTTTACAGGGAAATTTTCATATTTAGAAGCATTCTGGCATTCCTTAGAACACACATAATTATCCCTGAAAACGGAATTTTTAAGGGTATATTTGAATTTATAATTATGTTTAAAGTGTAATTTTCAGAAATTATGAAACTGTTGTAAATGATGATGTTCATTTTACATTTCATCACTGAGATGTAGAGAAGCACATGGTTTAGCATAGTTTTTTTGGCGCCCATTAACTAATTTATCCATTTGGATAACAGAGATAGACTCTGGAAAAGATTAATTACAATATTTTTTCAAATCTAAATTTTGTTGTAAGACATTGTTACTGAAACTGCTAACCTAGATACTAAATAATGAAATATACATATGATACTCAAAGTTAGTAATCACTGAATGGTGTTGAAAATCTGTTAACTTAATATTTGTGAACTAAATAAGCTAAAGCCTGTTATAAATTTATTAGTAGTCAGCTATTGTAAACGAAATACACATATTTGTAGATGAACTAAGTTTACAAAATAGTTAATTATTTAGGAAAAACGTATTTTTTCTTGTATATCATATGATACCAAGTATTTATTTGCCGCTCTTTAAGCTAATTTTTGTATGATACTCGTATAAGTATTCAGGTTGACAATTAACAACAAAAATTAACATGAGTGGTGCTTAAGATAAAATTTATTATATGCAATTATTTTTTTAGTCTTTATAGTTATATCACCAAGCTAACATTTCCCATTATATAAATGAGCTCTTCAAACATGACAATTCTAGAAATGATAGTCACACTTATACCCATTTATCAGGCTTTCTTCTTACAGAGGCACGTTGTTGCCATTTGTCGACATTAAAATTTTCCAACAAAATTTTTCTCTGGCGATGCAATAAAATGGCTTGGATTCTACAATTAATATTGAGTTGCCTTTATGCAGTAATAGTTAATCTACTATTATGTATTACTGTCATAATCATTTATGTTTTTACTAGTAGTATGCTCGGTATATGGTATTGGAAGACATTAATTATTTGGTCGCACACAATGTACGTCTTATTATTATTTTGCCACACATTAAACTTTCAGATACATCATGTATGCCTAAACAACTTTCAGTGGCACACTACACATAACTTGTTCACTATTTCTTCTGTGAAAATGTTTGTGACCATACTATGGTACTTTGAAACTAGTTATTCTGGTGTATTACAGTCCATATTCCGTGTTCCTAACTGTAATATACATAGTCCTGTAATATATTATGACTTTGCCTGACGTTTCACAACCTCTACTCTATGAAAATACCATACTTTATCGTTACTGGTGGACACATTTTGCCACTTACAAGAATTAATGCCTTGTACCTTTCCTTTCTAGAATACAGGAGGCTGTTGACGTCAGTACAAGACAAAAATTTAACATATAGGTTCTGAATTGCAGAACACTATTAACAAGGTTTCGTAAGGCATAATAGAGAGGTGGCAGTCGATTTCTTGATATCCCAAATAATCGTATACTGTTTGATGTAAAGTGCTACATCACCTGACTCCGTTTTACTACGACAGCGAAAAGTTTAAGTATCCCAGTTCCCTTCACTACTGCAATGAATTCTAGGGAGATGTTGCTAAAATGCTTTGAAGTGAATCCTGGAAATCTTCATTGGTATTCGCTAGGACACTTGTCTTTGTCTGTCAGTGTCGTAAATACCTGCAAAAATCGTTAAATTATGTTTCGAATGCTAAATTTCTTTTCCGGTTATTCATCAATTTGTTATGCCCAGCCCTCATTTGAATTTATATCTTGGAAGCTCACAGAAGACGATAGTTAAAAAGGAGAATTTGATGTAGCGAACGATATCATTTTCTTTGTCTGCCTTGGTGCATTATATTTTTCCATGATTTTGGCACTTATATTGTGTAATCTTTGCGCAGTTCTGATGTACTATCATTGAAGTTGCCGGTGAGACGTCATCTATGATTTGCTTTGTATCCAATGATTACAATTATATATAATATGGCGGGTTACATGTTTTGAAAAGATGTTGTGATAGTTGATAACAAAGGTGTTTCAGCACGATAATAGGTTGAAACGCAACAAGGTAATTACTGTTTAATATTGCCCCTATAAATCTCTAAATAAATGTGTGGCAGCTTTACAGTGTATTATTTCTTACAGGAGAGAATACAAGTGATAGAAGTCAACGTTGATGCATTGTTCCTTGATTTATTTGTTCTGTACATTATGTTTATGAGTATTCAAGAAAAAATGAAAATCGTTGTGTGATAGTAATAACAGTGCATTCTCATATTTACGTCTGACTCTTCAAGATAAGACACTATACGCAGTTTCGTGTGCACTAAGCCTTCCGACGCTTGGCTGTTGTGCTTCAGTGAAACTGAAATGTGAGGTTTAGTGTGTTGGACATGTGTGCTTTCTCTTTTATTTGAAAGTTGAAATTTGTCGCTCATTTTATGGCATTTTACATGTATCCTCGTTCGCGAGTGATTGCAGACATGCGTCTGGATGCTCTTCCAATAATTGTTCTTCTGTATCACCGTTGACGTTTTCCTCTTTTGTATTTGGTGCCTCACAGCCATTACCTGGTTCATGAACGTACTTTCTTTCGACGTTTTCTGTGATATGGATGTTGCACTCCTCTGTTTTTATGTCACTTTTGATTTGGCTACCTACGTCAGTTGATGTATATGTAATGCCACACATATGATTGGACTCTGCACTTTTTTCGTTATATGATTGTTGTGCTGTAGTGTCACATTGACGCTGAAGTGTCATACCTGCTTCCGTGTGTTTTTGTTCTTCTTGCTGCTTCATGAGGTACTTCTTGAATTCATCTCGAAAGTAACTGTCCATTGTCTTAAACACACTTGTGCTATACCATAATAAAATTCCTATGAGGAACACTCCTCGAAACATACCTGCGAGAGGAAACATAACCGTTACCAGTTTGCAAAACTTTGCAATCCCTGTGATTGTCTGATATGTGACCAGTGTTTTAATTTTACAGAATTTGAAATTTTCTTTTAGTTTTTGTGTAGTATCATTTAGTTCAGTCCTCAGAAAAATGACCTAATGATATCCAAAAACTGAGACATGTGTGGCCACGCCATTGTCAAAAAGACCACAAAAGAATTTGCTATAACAAAGAGTCTCATGTATTCCACGCCTTCCGAAGAACGCAGCCAACTTCCAAATCCTTGATTTTCATCACTATCAGAAAGGTCACCTGTGTCAATAGGCTGAGCTTTTTCTTCTGTAACTGCTTCTGTTGTGTTGTTTGCCTGTTTACGTTTCTTCATTATTAACTGTAAATAAAAACAATTCTGATAAAGAAGGTGGTTGTTGAGTGAAATCTTACAGGTGAAATATTTCTTCTGCCTAGTATTTTATGATATACACTTAAGTTTTACAGCAAACCATAACACTATAACTGGATGTCTTTGTTACTTAATACCTTTATTAATTGCTAAACTGCTCATTTAATTTATCTAATGTAGTCATATCTTTGCATATAAGGTGTCTTTGTTTTTACAGAAAATAATTTACAGCTGATTTGTGTTTCAGGTTTTGTATATATTCTCATTAGAAATTAAAAATTATATCCAAAGAAGTAAGTCTGAAATCTGTTCTTAGGGATAACACAGGTACATTACTGTTAATGTTGTGCAGTTTATTTTTTATGTATGGTTATATAATTGTATTACTCTTCAAAGATGATTTAAAATGGTTGAAAAGCCTGTTTAAAAGGTCTGTGTCATTATATAAGCGGTTTGGCAGGAGTATTGCAGACAAAATTTTTAATTATTTCTGAAACACAAAGCAGGCAGGAATGTGAGTGGCCAAATGAACTCCTAAACAAAACAACTATTGATAGTGTAATAGCACTGAAACATAATAGAAGCAGTCTTGCTGTACTTGAGATGGGACTGCCGGCCGTGGTGGCCGAGCATTTCTAGGCGCTTCAGTCCGGAACCACGCGACTGCTATGGTCGCAGGTTTGAATCCTGCCTCGGGCATGGATGTGTGTGATGTCCTTAAGTTAGTCAGGTTTAAGTAGTTCTAAGTTCTATGGGACTGATGACCTCAGATGTTAAGTTCCATAGTGCTCAGAGCCATTTGAGGTGGGACTCTCACATTTATTTACTGTTTAAACAAGTTTGGGCAAAATAATGCTTTTACAAATAACCTCAATATGATTAACCAGGTTAATTCCTCTGTTTTTCCTACAATGAAAATCAAGGAAGTAATGTTGCTAGATAAAAGACTGCTAGAATCAAGTTGAAAAAGGTGTGTCACACTGTGGGAGAGGACTTTGCTAGAATGAAGTTACTGTAGCATTAGTCCATAATAGGCAGGAGCTGATTTCATATTTGCACAATTGAATGTTTGCAGTTTACGAGACCTCATGTGCATAACTTCTCAGCACTGATGAACAGCTGTGAGGATGAGACGTGCATTGTTAGGACTGTAGAGTTTCCAATCAAAGAACAACAGAAGATGCTATGAAGCCTCAGAGTGTGGGTATGCGCTATGTTGTATCAGAGTAACTTAATAAATGTAAAGTTTTACTGCCTTCATTGTTTTGACGGTTGAAGGTTAGACAGTAGCAGCATATTTTACTTTTATGCTGGTAGTATCCCAGTCATTGTTGAAGAGAGAAGGAAGAAAGAAATTTTTTTTTCAAGACATTTCAAAGGCAGCCTTGCAATAACTTGCTCTGAGTGATAGTAAAGAAACATATAGTATTGACCTAGATCCTTCAGCTTGAATGGTGATGAAACAGTTAAAATAATCTTGTGTTTTTATGGGGGAGAGGGCTGATCACAGTAAATCAGTGTTGTGACATTCTCTAGGTCACACATTTCTGTAGAAGAGTTTGTATAGTAAGACATGTTGTCCCAGTCAAATACAACAGTGGCTTCTAAATTCAGATCCAGTCGTGTTGGTCAGTTCTGTTACTTAAGGGAAACTCCCCATTTCACCCCCTCAGATTTAGTGGTAAGTTGGTCCATTGGACGGTCTGTCAAAAACAGAACACAGATAAAGCATGAAAACAGGAAGAAAGTGTACTGAACTGTGGAAAAAAAGAAGAAAAATAGAAACAGTGAATGGTCCAAAATTAATATCTGCAACATTGTTATATGTAGTGTCTTGATTGTGTGATCATGGTGTCAGACCGTGAAGCAGCAGGTGTGGATTCAAATCTCTCTTGTAACCCATATACACAAAATCACAAACTGTCCATCTGGTCATTGACGTGTTTGTTCGCTGTCTTCAAATCTCCGTCTGTGCCGTGGCACAATATCGATTTGCAAGAGTGACATGTAGCAAAGGGACCTCCAGACGTATTTATCTCCTATTTGTTCTACATAGACAGGTACTACATGTTATGCTTCTTGCATTCTATTTTGGAAGCTTTGACTCTTGAATTCCTTCATTGTAACATAGTTCACACCTGTTCATTTGTTTTTGTCGTTTCTGTGAGAGATCTATTCGTAATCTTGCCTGCTCTCACTATTCATCAGAGAGTATGTCATGTGGCAAGAATACACTGACGTTGCAAGCAAATGTGATGAATAGTGAGAGCAGGTGAAATGCCACATAGACCTCTCACAGAAATGAAATCAACAAATAAATAAGTGTGAGCTATGTGACAACAAAGGAATTAAAGTGTCACAACGTCCCATGTTGCAGCAGACATTACACCATGACGCGCGCGCGTACACACACACACACACACACACACACACACACACACACACACACACACACTTGAATACAGCAAACACACACATCAATGACCAGGCAGACAGTTTGTAATTTTGTGGAGAGAAAAAAAATGTTCCTATTTTTCTTCTTTTTTCTACAGTTCAGTACACCTTCTTCCTTTTTTCATGCTGTATCTGTGTTCAGCTTTTGATGGGCTGTCCAATGGGCTAACTTACCACTAACTGTGAGGGGGCGGGGGGTGCAATGGGGAGTTCCCCTTTTCAGTTGGACATGTTACATGGCTGCGTGCAACTGATGTCTGTAGATGTGACATTGTTAGCTCCTAATCCTAAAAAAGAGCCAAGAGGGGACAAAGTTAGAACAGTACCAGTGATTGTTTGTAGTAATTTTGCTCTCTTTTCTCCATTGTCTTTCTTTCCCTTCTTGAAAATTTTGAAAATGCTTGATTATGAATATAGAGTTTCTCCTTTTCAGTATTTGATAGGGACATCTCTCTCTTTTAAGCCATTTTATCTTGCAGTTATTTATTTATTTGTATTGGTGAAATATATTTAGACACCATAAAAATATATGAAGAGAGAGAATGAAAGAAATAATCATATAGAACCATAACACTTTTTATACCAGTGCACAGTTTTGAATATGACTTGCTGGTAAGTTACATATGGCCCTGCAGGTGTAATTCTGCCACAAATATGTGTTCTTATGCCAACAATGGGTGCTGAGTATTAATTGTTCGCTCTAAGAAGACTCTTCGAATAGTGGCTGCAGGAGCAGCTTATCAATTGAAATCAAACATTTGACCCCTGTCAAATGTAAACAAGGCTGTATTATTAATTATAAATATTGAAACATGAATGTTCTCTGTATACAATTGTAACCATAGGAAAAAATTGCATGGAAACAATGTGGCTTTAGTGTACCAACACAGTATTGAAAGCTAAGGTTCATAATCATCAGAAACACATGAACATGTTTCAAAGTCATACACCATCTTCTAACTTTTTTGGAAATAGCTACTCTTGTCAGTTACTGTGTCAAGAGTCTTCTTAGACTGAACACTCAGTAAGTAGTGGTCTGCATTAGTAAATAAAGTTCATGATTAAAACTGTTTGCATATGTTTTAATTTTGGATCAACAGTTAATACCAAAGGTTATATAAAGCCTGAATAATATTTAGCTGTTATAGCTGGACATTTTGGGCATTCTGAGAAGTATAGGTAGAAAGGTCTCCCAGGCAATACTGCCATACCATCATCCTCTCCCACCCCCACACAAATAAGGTATGTCTACAAATTGTTCTGTCACTGTATATGATGCTCATGGATGTTGCTATTCAGGCTGTGATTTAATGTTTCAAATATCACCAGAACAGTTTCAGCACAAGCATACCAAGTCTGGAAAGTTGTTATTTAATTTTTATCCAATGAGAGTGGTATGATCTCCACAGGGTGGATGCAGAATTGCTAAAAGATTAGTGCTAATTGACAGTTTGTGAGTTTGAAAATGTATAATTGCTTTGGAAACTTTCAGTTGAATGTTGCTTCAATATATGAAAGTAAATTATTTGTGAAGATTAATGTTTATTGTATTAGCCAAAATCAGAATTTATCAAGGTGCACGCTCATGTGATCATGCCCATCCTAGTTTTTGATTCTTACAGAATCTGCTTTGCCCAATGGTTTCCTGAAACTAGAAGTAGAAATAATAACCATGATTGAACACACTGCCACTCTGTCTGGTATCACATTTGTCATCGCAGCATTATTTCTGAACCTGTTTCCCATTGGTAATGATATTTCAACATTTATCTGTTCTGATTAAAAAATATTTATCAACTGGCAGATAGTCTAGAATAGTTGCACTGCTATTACTTATTTGTTTTGTGCAGCAATGTTTGAATGTTTGCCATGTGGTGTTATGTGAGCACAAGGAAATATGTCAACTGTTGGTTGTTAGTACCCAATGAAAGAAGCATGGAGACAAATTGTGTCATAAGTACTTGCATAAAATCTGATCAGATACATAACTATTCAACGAATTAGCTAAAAGACAAATGGTGGTCATAACCTTTAAAGTTTACAATATTTTTTGTTCCATAGAAATAATAAGTTTGTGTCACATGATTTACAGTTGAAATCACAGTGTAAAGTATATTAAACATCAGAATAACGGAGTTACTGACAGCTAGTTGTTTACAGGGCAGCTATAACAATGAATCAGTGCATGAGTTTGGTCACACCTTCCCTCCTGTCCACAGTTGTCAAATCGTTCTACTGCTTCAGCTGTGGACGACAGTTGTGTTCCTTAATATTATCGTTGTTATTTTTTTGTTGTATTTTTTTGTTTCTCTGTTGGTGTGTTTCTTGTACAGAACATGTGAAATTAATTATTGAAGTGATAAGACTAGCATGTTCCTGCAAAGAGAACTTGATACTGTATGTTAATTGGGAACATATGAACGTACTCAGCATGGAACCGTACAGCAGAAGCCACTCGAGTCATATTGAGCTTGTGCGTAGCGGCGATCCAACATCCGTTCCCCCCTTTCATGCTTAACTGTCATTTTGTTAGATTGAGTCTGGTATAATGTCAGGTGTGGTGTCAACATTTGAACTGTGCAGTAGAAGTAGCTGAACTGCTAACATCCACATTCATTAGCATAACCAATTCTGTCAAATTGCCTCATTCCAACCTAACCTACAACTGAAGGTTGTGCTACAGATCAGTCTACCATCACCTCAACCTTCATTCTAAAAAAAGGGCTGTAGTTGTTTATAAAATTTGTTTGCAACTGTTTAAGGGAACCTCTTCTAACCTACTGTAAACCATGAATAATGTGCAAAGAATCTTCAATAATTTCAATTTTGACAATCAAAATGCATTGCCTCTGTTCTCATCTGTCATTACATACAAGATTGTGTTAAGTTTTTGGCTACGTTAAACTAATGCATGTGAAATTTACATACCATAGAGGTAATGTACCCTGTCTGACATTACTCCTATCTAGGCTGTATCTATGTTAGTTCCCAGGCATCACTTGCAGCAGCTTAGTAATGCAGAAATAGTTTTCATCTTCATGAGTTAAAGAATAATAATCCAGTATAGTAAGGTGCAATTGAATTGGCACAAAGTAAATAAATTTAGCCAGAAAATTGTGCTTAATGCAACTCAGGCTTATTGATGTCTAGTTTATTTGATGGCCATATTTTTATAGAGCAACATATTGTAACAAACAGCAACATAAACATGGCAGTGAATGTAATTTGTGTGATTTACCTTCTAGAGTTTTGTTCCTAGATCTGAAGCAAAATTGTTCAAGGCTCGTGGAAATGTTCTGTGCAATTTGCAGCATACACCCTTAAACAAAGAAATATGATTGTGATAAGCTGTCACACAAGATAGAGGCACGATAAGCAGAACACAAAATGAATCGAACTGAAAAAAATATTTTGTAAAATATACCCAGTAGTGTGAAATTATGTTCCATGTTAGTTTCTGGGTAACTTACATGTAGACCAGTAAGCTTTAAAGAGTTTGTGTGTTTATTGTACCTACTCTGTAATTTAAAATTAGGTGTAATTCACTAAATGCTCTCTCTCTCTCTCTCTCTCTCTCTCTCTCTCTCTCTCTGTGTGTGTGTGTGTGTGTGTGTGTGTGTGTGTGTGTGTGTGTGTGCGCTACATATGTACTGGTTTCATTGCTCTTTCATTAACACTTTCTGATAATTATCTGTTCGATAGCAAATAAGCTTGCATCGCCACGACCACCACCATCACCACCACCACAAAACTGCTAAGAAACAAAAAGTACTCGTTTCTGTAAGGTAATGTTTAATGTTAGGTGCATCCAGTTGGGCTGATAATATGGCATTTTGAAAGATATGAGCTGATATCTAAGAACATTTTCATGACAATTGAATTTTTGCTGTCAGCTACACTAAAAATAAAAGAAAACTGGGAGTGATATTTGCAGTAAGATGCTGAAATAATAAAAACTGCTAAAACGTGTGGAGGGATTATCTTCACTGAATGTTTCCGCATTTAAAACTGTTGCTTTTCTTAAAATAAAATAACTTGTGATGTGAAATACAGTACATTATTCTGATACTTGACGAATTTTGCTTCCGAAGAAATGAGAGAAACCTTGGACACCTGCAACTCCCCGCTCCCTGCCCTCTTGTAACTTATTCACTAAGCTGTTCATTTACTCTGCTGGTAAGTCTTTTAAAGTAGTTGGTTTGTATTTCTCGATAAACTAACAGTGAGTGACAGTTTATCTGTTCCTAATATTTAGATTTTTGAGACTTGGGCAAATATCGACAAACATATAGGGTGAAGTGGGGTAAGTGTAACCATGGGGTTAGTGTAACCACGGCTTATGGTGCCTTAAAGAAGCTGTATTTTTACCTCTGACCTATCACACATGTTAATTTACTCCTTTCTTTGTTATATTTAACCATAAGTTGTCAAATCTGACATAAATTGGTAATTAATTTTTGGACTTGAATTGGCGTCTACATTTTCACTCTGCGAGAGAGTGACATGCTCAGAATTTGGTGGTCTGTCATTTTTGCAGTTTTAAAGATAACTGCACAATTTTTTGGTTACAAACTAACTTTTGCATGATAATTTCAAATATGAGACTCGTTTTACTATACTGATAAAGCTCTTGATATGCCAGGTGTGGTTACACGTACCCCAACTTTTTCCCATGTGGGGCAAGTGTAACCAATCGGCTGGGGCAAGTGTAACCAGGAGGGTTACACTTGCCCCAAACAAACTTACCGGAACATATTTATTTATTAAGCCGTAACCCTGTTTTTGCCATCACACTAGATCAACTAAACTGGCCTTTCTGTGTGTGAAATCTACTTGGGACCAAAAGTTAACTCATCACCAGATACATCATCAAGGGGTAAAAATTAGCAAATGTGACTTTTCCAATCTCCTCACTGCTGTATGGAATGAAACACTACCTGAATTGTTGAAAAGTGGTTTTCAAAAGCAGGAATATTCCCTTACAGTAGAGAAGTAATTGATAAAACTAAATATGATCCGGAGGCATATAAAAGATATGTAGCTCATACCATATCTTTGGCAGAAACAAATCCATTGCCAGCTCACGATAATGCAGCCATAGACTGTGTGGAAGCTACGTCTCCAACAGAAAGTACTCAGATGTTTGGGAACCTTCCAGCTGAACAACCTCCAGAATGTTATAGGCCTACATCTACTGAGCCCCGTAGTTCTCCCAGTATCAGAGTTCTTTCTCAACCATTCCCAAGCTAACCAATGTTTCATTATGTTCTGGAACTTCTGATTTGTCATTTGAAAGGATATTATTGGAAACAGTCCAACAGTGTAGTCCCACTGGTAAAACAAAGAAGAAAAGGATTGCACCAGGAACTGAAGTTATCACTTTTCAAGATGCCATCTATAAAGAAAAAGATTTTAAAGGAAACAAGAATAATAACGAGAAAGCAAAACAAAAAAAGCATTATCGGCATAAAAAAGGGCTTGGTAATGAAAACTAAATCTTCCAAACAAAGTGCTTTTACTTCATCTGAAGTGGCATCTCAGAATGTTGTGGAAAAAAAAAAATCCTGGATTGCTCATGTGTATAACAAGAAAAAAATACTGGAAGTTGAAACAAGTGAAGAAAGTGAAACTGAAGGAGGCCTTTCTTTAATAAGTAGTGATGAAGATGATAACACTGGATGATCTCAGGAAAGAAATGATAAGCTGTGAAGAAGAAGAAAAAGAGGCAAACTTTTTTGAAGCCAAGCTGTGAAGAAGAAGAAGAAAAAGAGGCAAACTTTTTTGAAGCCAAAGATAAAATTACAGTTGGAAACTATGTTCTGGTAGCTTTTGCAACAAAATGTAAGAAAGTTCATTTTATTGGTCAAGTTACCAAAATTATTGATTTAGGAGATGCAGAAGTGATTTTCCTCAGATGCAAAAATAAGACAAAGCATGGCACCACATTCTATTGGGCTGATAGAAGAGATGAGACGCAAGTTCCCTCCTCTGATGTCATTTCAGTGCTGTCTGAGCCTACTTTGGGTCACAAGGGAGACTTGACATTTGGTGTTACATTTGATTCATACAACATTCAGTGACTAAATAATAGTTAGGGCCTAAGTGTGAATATATTAAGTTGAATTAGGGCAGTTTAGCATTAAACACAAATTGCCAACAACTTTAGTTCAATTACCATGAAAAATGATAGAAAGTGAACTTATAAAGAGTGATTTTTTCTTTTCTCTTGAGACTAGATATTTTATTCTTTTTGTTAAATTGCCTACTAAAGAAAAAAATATTACTTTTGTAGAATTTAAACTAATAAATTACTTGCCTAAAACAAAAATAAATCATTTATGATGCATTCTGTTTCAGTGTTTTATGGTTTAGGCTGACACTTATTTTTTAGTTTAGCTAACATTTTCTGTGTATTTCATAATATACACAGAGGCGTGTGCAAAAACGTTCATATCTTGAGTAAAATTTAAGATTTTTTAATAATCCTCAAATTCAGTAAAAATCGGGTAATCAGGTCACTTACCCCAAGTCTCTTTTACAATGCTCTGTATGGGTACAACAATGCGGGGTTACACTTGGCCCAAACCATGGGGCAAGTGTAACCTCACGACACAAAATTTTGAAAACAATTATTTGACCATATAATTTTTTCTTTCAAAAACAAAATGTATATTGTTTAAAAGTCAATAAGTCAAACTTTAAACATGGGAAATTTCAAAATCATATCTTCAATAACAAGTTGGCAATTTGGTGTCAAAGTTGAACTATGCCAAAACGTGGTTACACTTACTCCACTTCACCCTAAGCTTGCTTGTTGAAATGTCCAATAGTAATAGTTGCCAACATAAACTGTAGGCTTTGTGCAAGGAGAAATTTACTGAATCTAAGTTTGTTTTTGGAGCTGCGTCTGAAACACAAATGATTTTTTCTGTTACGGTCAGAGGGAATTGATTAAAAATGCATTTGGGAAAATTAATTTTTTCCTCAGGGTCCAGTTTACTGTAATGAATAATGATACAGGAGTTAGGCATGGTGACGGTCTCTCAAACCACTTCGCATCCTCAGAAATGTGGGATCTTCAACAGAACTTTGAAATAGCCATAAAAAAAGGTCCTGTTTAATGAAGAAAAAAGTTGAAATTCTTCTTCTCTTACAGATATGCTGTTTCAAAGATCAGATAACCTATTATTAATGTTGTGGATACGATGTGTGAAACTGCCACTTTTCACAATAATGGCAAGAATCTCTTTGACTCCATAGAAAAATGTTGATGAGAACCTGAAATTTTTTCTAATAAACAACATGATATCAGTGTTTTTATATGAACATTTGGTAATACTGTACTTTACAAATTGTACCATGAGAAACTGCCTGCGCATTTCATTATGGTCAACAGCACTTGAGTGTATGCTTTTTTTTTTGTTCCCCCCCTCAACTCTTAGTGTGAAGTACTTAGAACTGACTTGAGCAAATGCACATTTGAAAGGTGTGCCAGTGTATAAAACCCACTTGTTTTGATTTTTTTGCTATTATGTTGTTATGCCTGCACCTTGTGGCCCAGATCATTATCAAATGGACAAAGGAAAAAAACTGTTCCTTAGTTTGGGCTCAGACCATAAATTTTGAATGAGCAGCCACATACCATTATAAAACCCAATTGAATTTTGAATTTCAGTTTAGCATACTTCAGAAATGCCATTCCACACAAAAGAATCTGTGCACCCTATCATGTAACATAATGAATCAGTACATAAAAACTTTTACTAATGTTCCACAGACGAAGGATAACCCTGTTAGCAGTGTTATAACTGACATTATGCTTTCACTTTTTGCCCCAATAGTGGCTGCTGAGTTGTATGAAATGGAAAACTTAATTGCGTTCCTCTGAGTGGATAGTACTTTGTGTTGACTTTAACATCTTGAGTTTCAATGGAATACCTTTGCTGTACTTGAAAAGGTTCTCTGACAATTGCTTTTTCATCTGTCCCTGGATTTTGGGTTTAGAGACTCTAGTGAAATCTTGTACCAAATTCTCAGCTACATTGGTGCTTCTTTCTAAATTACTCACAAGGGAACCTCCCCATCGCACCCCCCTCAGATTTAGTTATATGTTGGCACAGTGGATAGGCCTTGAAAAACTAAACACAGATCAATCGAGAAAACAGGAAGAAGTTGTGTGGAACTATGAAAAAAATAAGCAAAATATACAAACTGAGTAGTCCATGCGCAAGATAGGCAACATCTAGGACCGTATGAGCACAGGAGCACCGTGGTTAGAGTGAGCAGCTGTGGAACAAGGGGTTCTTGGTTCAAGTTTTCCCTCGAGTGAAAATTTTAATTTTTTATTTTCAGACAATTATTATCTGACAAACTCTTATGTTTTCATCACTTTTTGAGAGTGATTATCACATACACAAGAAAACCTAAATCAGGCAAGGTAGAAGAATCTTTTTACCCATTCGCCAAGTGTAAAAGTTAGGTGGGTCGACAACATATTTCTGTCATGTGACGCACATGCTGTCACCAGTGTCTTATAGAATATATCAGACGTGTTTACCTATGGAGGAATCGGTTGACCTATGACCTTGCGATCAAATGTTTTCAGTTCCCATTGGAGAGGCACGTCCTTTCGTCTACTAATCGCACGGTTTTGCGGTGCGGTCGCAAAACACAGGCACTAAACTTACTACAGTGAACAGAGACGTCAATGAACGAACGGACAGATCATAACTTTGCGAAAATAAAAAAATTAAAATTTTCACTTGAGGGAAGACTTGAACCAAGAACCTCTCGTTCTGCAGCTGCTCACGCTAACCACGGGACCACGGCACTCCTGAGCTCTTACTGTCGTTGAAGTTGCTTATCTTGCCATGGACTACTCAGTATGTATATTTTGCTTATTTTTTTCATAGTTCCACACAACTTCTTCCTGTTTTCTCGATTGATCTGTGTTCAGTTTTTCAAGGCCTATCCACGTTGCCAACTTATAACTAAATCTGAGGGCGGGGGGGGGGGGGGGGGTGCGATGGGGATGTTCCCTTGTCAGTTGTTATTCTAGACTCATTTCGAAAGAAAATACATCTGTGATGCAAACTCATTGAATGTGCACTTACCTATCCTTGAATGCAATTCTTAATACCACATGGCATGTATTCCATTGTTGTTGTAGTTGTCTTCAGTCCTGAGACCGGTTTGATGCAGCTCTCCATGCTACTCTATCCTGTGCAAGCGTCTTCATCTCCCAGTACTTACTGCAACGTACATCCTTCTGAATCTGCTCAGTATATTCATCTCTTGGTCTTCCTCTACGATTTTTACCCTCCACGCTGCCCTCCAATGCTAAATTTGTGATCCCTTGATGCCTCAGAACATGTCCTACCAACCGGTCCCTTCTTCTTGTCAAGTTGTGCCACAAGCTCCTCTTCTCCCCAATCCTATTCAATACCTCCTCATTAGTTATGTGATCTACCCATCTAATCTTCTGCATTCTTCTGTAGCACCACATTTTGAAAGCTTCTACTCTCTTCTTGTCCAAACTATTTATCGTTCATGTTTCACTTCCATACATGGCTACACTCCATACAAATACTTTCAGAAACGACTTCCATATGGTGTCCGGAAATTTTTGGCAGTGTAGTGTATGAAGTATTAACTCATAAAATCCTTGGTTTGCTACATTCTTAAGCATTACCAGTCAGACAGCAATCCTTACAAACTGGAATTAGTGTAAAAGGGAAAATTTTGTGAAAAACTGTGCTGTTTCTGTGTACGATCATTTCAAAAAGAGCCCATTAACTCCTGTTGGAAATACTACAAGAAAGGCACTGTGCATTGTGGTAAGACTTATTTTATACTGTATTGAGCATGAATTTTATAAGACAAGTCATGTTGCTCTCTCCCACATACATCCATCTTCATCTTCAAGGCAGGAATTTTAGAGACATGTTGCATAATGTGAGTGTCTGTGGATGGCTGTTGTTTCCAAGCACATCTACAAATGATGGGGTTTTACTCTCACTTAAATGCAGCTTCTTTTTGTTATTGCCAGATGGATGACTGCAAGCAGATGATAACCACTAACATTTTTGTCTCACTACCAATTGGAGAAAAGTGTTTAGATACATCCTTTGAACTGTCAAATTAGTCTTCCGCAATGAGATTAACTATGTGTGTGTGTACTTCATTAATGGTATAGTTTGAAAGTGCCCTAATTTTGTATGTGATAAGATTATTATAAAAATGAGGCAGTGATTTTTCTGTCAACTTTAGTGCTGTGCACATTTTAGTAACCATTTTCTACTGGAACTGATTATCCAGCAACAAAGGCATATAACACTTCGAAATTCCAACATTGCTTATGTGTGAGTTCTACATTTCATTTATTTAATGTTGCTGATCATAATTTCATGGCATTTTATATGTAATAAACAATGCTCATCATGTGTTTCCAAATACTGTGTATAAAGTCCAGTGGACATCTCATGGTGGGTGGAATAGTTACATGAATGTTTCACTTCATGCCATTACCGTTCCAGCACACACAAAAAGCTGCTAAATGTAATTACAGAGAATAGAAAGACAATAACTAATAATTATCACCCTGTCTCAAAGTTTTTGAAGTGAGTTGGTCACATGTAAGTAGGTATATGGAAACTGATAGTATACAGGAGGCAGTCAGCTATGTATCTTTATGGCATATTGCTAAAATCGATTTTCTAGTCCGGTTCATAAGTTACAAAAAAGATAATGATTATATATGCAGAAGAATAAATGAGAAAGAACACACAGCCCTTCATGCACCACATTTTTCTGTTTAGATATTTCCACTTTTTGTTCTTTCTGCTATGTATGCAACATTCTACCTAAATTTTTGTAGGTGTTTTTTTAAGAACTTGTTAGTGTACAACAATGTACCCAATGCACATGAATGAAGTAATAAAGGGAATTTCAAGCTGAGTAGTCAGCAAGAAAAAATTTAATTAACACATCAGATTTAAACTAAATCAAAAATGAATGCAAAATTTGGAATTTCAACAATTTTGAATAAACTTGTTAATCCAAGTAAAAGTATTTAGAAGGGGAAAGTTTACTTATAAATAGTGATGCTGTTACTAAAAAGACAGTGTGTGCTGTGTGTCTTGTCTATATCACAAAATGATCTCCATAAGTAAAATGACAGATTTTCTGGAAACTGAGCTGAATTTGAATATTCTGTGAGAAGTTTTGTCACAGAAATCCAGAAGATTGAAATACTGCATGGTTATAAATGATGTGCAGCTACTCTCAGAGGTCCAGTATGAGCTGTAATTATCGTATAACAGTGAAACTGGATAGATGTGCTAATTCATTTATGTTGGAACAAATTAGTTCCAATTTTGGCCACCAGGTGTAAATCTGGCACTTTTTTTCGTTGATGTTTCCAGTGCTTTCACTGAACAAAATATGTAAGTAGAAGTTGTTGATTTTATCATCATAATGCCTTTGTCACTTGTCTAAGATTTTTTGCCCATGTCCTGTTCCTAATCCGTGACTCGTGGAAACATTTCTATACAACTTTCTTGCATTCACAACGCCAGATTTGCACCTGGTGGCCAAAACGGTAACTAATTTTTTCCCAGCGTAAATCGCTTCCACATTAAAGCGTTAGAATATCAACAAAATTTCACTGCCATATGACAATTACAGCCCATGCTGGACCTCTTTGGGTACATGCATGTTAATTGTTCTGTGTGATATACCCAACACACTTCAAAAAAGACACTACCCAGATCACCACTGATCTCCAGATCAGAATGTGTTAGCTGCTCGATGGCAGAGGCAGTTCAGGTTTCTTTGTGGAATGATATCTGTTGTGCATTTGAATATTCACCCAAACCAGTGTTTGCATCTTTCTTCAGTCACAGTTATTACATTTCTAACAGATCACTTGGGCCCGGATTTTAATGACTAGTCATATTTTTTTCTGAACTATAGGGTGAATTTTAGATTAATTTATACACAAATCTAGGCATTTTAGTGTCAAAAAATTATTTTGATTGTGCATATAAAATCATATTTCAACAAATTTTAGTAATAGGTCATATTGTAGTGAACTTTTAATACAATAGGTCATATTTCTGTCGACTTTTGCCAAAAATGCATATACTGTTTTTCTCCTATCTTATTGGACACACGAATAAGAAAATGAATATGTTGATCATGAGACAATATTTAACGTGCTATTATGAAAGACAAACAGATAAATTAGTACACAGCTTTATTTCTCAGGACTGTAGCGTGTACCTCAACAGTCGTTTCGCGAACATAAAACATTGTTGCGCAGTCGACAATACACTCTCAGAGCCAACAAAGGCGGCTTCTGCCGTGATGATCATCGGAGTCGCACAGGTGTTCCCAGTAACCAGTTTGAATACAGCCTTTGCCTTGTTCAACATGCCTAAAGGAAAGTGCTCCAACAGCGTGAAGTTGCGAGGATATGTTAGAGAATTTGGAGAGAAGTTCTTTAGTACTGATGGGAAAATATTATTTTGTAAACTGTGTGAAGTTAATGTTAGTGCAGAAAAGCACTTGAATGTGCATCAACACTGTAATACCGCTAAACACAGCAGCTGTGTGAAACGAAGTGCTGAAAATAACAGCAGGCAAACACTGTTATTTGAACAGACAGGTCAATCGTCAACCGTGCAATCATTCTGCCAGGATTTGTGTGAGATGATGGTGTCCTGCAACATCTTATTGGGAAAGCTGAAGAATCCACGCTTCAGGCGGTTCTTAGAGAAGTACACAACACATCCAGTTCCAGATGAATCTACACTGAGAAAGAACTTTTTATCCGTATGATACAATGATGTGTTCAACAAAATACGAATTACTATTGCTGAGAAAAAGACCTGGCTGTCGATAGATGAAACTACGGATATTAGTGGGCGATATATTGCAAATGTTGTTGTTGGTGTTCTAAAAGTTGATGGCCCTGGAGATATGTTCCTATTAATGTGTGAAGCTCTCGATAGAGTGAACAATTCGATTATTGGTATTTTGTTTGAGAACACTCTTAAGCTACTGTGGCCTGATGGTGTGAATAGAGACAACGTTTTGCTGCTTGTAACAGAAGGTGCTTCATATATGGCTAAAGCAGCCAAAGGGCTTCAGATTCTCTACCCCAGTATGGTGTACGCCACTTATCTTGCACAGAGTTGCCGAAGAGGTGCGATCAAATTACCATGACGTGGACAAATTAATTTCCTGTGGCAAGAAAATCTACATGAAGGCTCTGCTACGGGTGCAGAAATTCAAGGAACAAGCACCTTCAACACCACTCCCACCTAAACCTGTTCTTACATGATGGGGTTCTTGGCTTAATGCTGCTGAGTATTACTGCACCAATTACACCCAAATAAAGGCAGTCTTCTGTGAGCTTGATAGTGATGAATCAAGTGCTATCAAAATTGTGGAAGAAGTTTATACAGATACATTGTCTCGAAACTTGCCATACATCAACGCCAATTTTTCAGTGATATCAAAAGCCATCAAATGACTGGAAGCTGTTGACACTGGGCTATATGAGGCCCTGAGTATTGTGCAACATGTACAGAGGTAGTTGAGTCGAGCTCATGGTCATGTGGCTGACAAAGTGAAAACCAAATTGCAAAATGTTCTCCAACGGAATCCTTGGATATTCTACACTGTGCAAAATTAGTGACAGTCTTTCAGGGAATGCCACAACATTTGAAGATACTGAAACAAAGCTGAACTCCAGTGACCTGGCTGCCTTCAAATAGGCTCCAGTGACGTCTTGTGAAGTGGAGAGGAGCTTTTCCAGGCGCAAAACTATCCTCAGCGAAAACTGTAGATCTTTGACAATGGAAAACCTGAAAATGCACCTTGGATCCAGTGCAACTTTGCAGATACTGAAGATTGACATACGGTATTAAATGATGTGAAATGCTTTAAATACTATGTAGAAATAAAACATTGTTTTACTGGATGATCTTTTCACTGTACTTTGTGTTTAGAAAATAAAACATTCAGACATTCAAAAAATAGGTGCAAATTAGCCACAAACCCTACAGAAAGAAAGAACTATACTTACAATATTGTGAGAAGTGAATTTTGTATTACTTTATGATGAATAAAAAATTAAATAAACAAACAAAAATGCTTTAAATAAACTTCTATTAAGTCATATTTTATTTTTTAACGTCATAGTTATGGAAGTTTTAGGTCATAAATGCTTGCATATTTCACTGTTTTTGAGGTAGTTAAAATCCGGGCCCTACAGATCACCTATGGAACCAACAAAGCTATCATTGTGACCATTTTCCCATATGAATCAAAACTATCAACCTTCTGAATACTAGAATTGTTTCTGTTCTGCAAAAGTGTCTAGGGTGAGTGTACTACTTACATGCTGTAGATTAGGGGTGCATGTTGTTTTACATCCCCCAATAAGGACATTTTGGTTTATAAAATAAGCTACACAGTTATTTAGTGGAAGCACTATCAGTGGTTTTCTAAACTAATAGTCTGCACAGACATTAAATAGTAGGCAGTTTGTGAGGGTAATGACATATTTGATAAAATAGCTACACAATTTTTGATGAGTGACAGAAGCTTTTGTGATATAAAAACCCTGCACAACCCAAATGTCTGTATCATTGCATAGTAAACTTTAAATTTTAAGCAAGAATGTGCATGATAAAGGAAAAATAAGACAGTTTTTGTTAGTAATGTTTTCATATATACCTGATTGTCTGTTGTGTTACCTTTACTGAGAGGGACTGGCACAAACGACAGTGCAGGAAGTGCCTTTCTGTAATAAGATTTAGGCACATAATTAGATTGTAGAATAATCTTGTTAGACTGGTCTGCTTGCATGTGGTGCAAGAGAAATTATGTAAGCAAGCAAAAGACAAAGTAGTTGTACTTCTTTGATAGTCTAAGGTTATATTTGATAATTTGCAGTTTGATTACTCAGTATTTGCTATTTGATGAGTTATTATTGAATGTATAAATTCACTTAAACAAGTTTGTGTGTGTGTGTGTGTGTGTGTGTGTGTGTGTGTGAGAGAGAGAGAGAGAGAGAGAGAGAGAGAGAGAGAGGGGGGGGGAGGAATTCTTAATTTAAGTATTCTAATCAATTTATTTACATGTCTGTGAAAATTGTGCAGAATGTCATAGAGAAGATTCATGGATGGAGAGAACATTTTCCTCTCCTCATTCTTTCATATTTTCTTAATATCATTTTCCCTATTAAAATGAATACATAAAAGATGTGATACTATTTGTGATTCAAGACTTCTATGACTTTATCAAATTATTACTGTTATATTCATTAAAAAATATTTTAAAAATTGTGTTCAGTGACAACATTGTGCTTTAGAGCTCTGTAATTGCTGAAGGCTAGACATGAAAAAAGGAGATGTGGTTAAAATGCTACTGGCTTTTTTTAAAATGCTTTTAACTGTGCAATTTATAAGGTAATTAAATTACATGCGCTTAATGTACAGTGTGTGTGCGTGAGAGTTAAACAAAAATTCATGACAATGGTGAGGGTTATGTTCAACATAAATAACTACTTAAAACAAACAATTTGCAAATTGAATTGTGTTGTGGAAGAACAACCATGCATAGTCTATCATGCCCCTAAAATTGTCCTGAAAATAAGGCCAGGTGTATGTAGGAGTGAGCAGCACATCTTGACCTCTTACACAATTATTATTTAAATAAAGTTTATTAAATTTCCAAATTTTTCTGGTCGAGAAGCAAGTGTAAATTAAGTTACTTCTTACATTAATAACAGCAAGAACCTGAAGGTATTTTTCCATAATTGCATAACGAATGAGCAGCTAACCTGTTCCATCTTACTCTTTTTTTTCCATTTTAATGAATATAATAATGAATATACTAAAGTGTGTGCCAAATATCTGAAGTTTCATTAGTTATATTAGTTGCATGTTCTGTCAACTTATACTTACTACTATATACTGCAATTTAAGATTCCATACATATAAAGAACAGTTGATTTGAATTATAGCTTCTACCATGGTTTATTCAGTTGGTGGATTCAAGCACTGCTGTTAAGTAAAGGTGATCTTTCCTAACAGATAATTGCATGTGGACATATAACACAATATACTATTTATCTATATTATGGAAAGGATAGTTGCTATTCCCTATACAACGGACATACTGAGTTGCAGATAAGCACAACAAAAAGACCATCATAAAGTGGGCTATAGGCCAACAAGACCTTTGTTGAACACACACACACACACACACACACACACCACAATCAGAGTTTGCTGAGGGTTAGTCTCTCTCTCTCTCTCTCTCTCTCTCTCTCTCTCTCTCTCTCTCTGTGTGTGTGTGTGTGTGTGTGTGTGTGTGTGTGCGACGTAGGGTTTGCGCGCGCGCGCCCGACGTAGGGTTTGTTAGCTGAAAGCTCACTTTTCAACAGTGCTTTTGTTGTGCCTATCTGTGATGCAGCATCTCTGCTACACTGTGTGATCAAAAGTATCAAAAAACATAAGTTTTTCATATTAGGTGCATTGTGCTGCCACCTGCTGCTAGGTACTCCATATCAGCGACCTCTGTAGTCATTAGGCATTGTGAGAGAGAAGAATGGGGTGCTCCGCGGAACTCACTGACTTTGAACATGGTCAACTGATTGGGTGTGATTCGTGTCGTACATCTGTTGGCAAGATTTCTATACTCCTAAACATCCCTAGGTCCACTGTTTCTGATGCCACAATGAAGTGGAAACATGAAGGGGCACATACAGGGTGTGGTAGATAAGTAATGAGACTGGCTGCCGCGCGGCGCCCCAGTCGCTCGCAGGGCGGTCTCCACCTGTACGTCACGTGGTGGGGGATCTGAGCTAACAATAGAACCGGTTCGCAGTCACGTCGGAGCTCTGGTGCAGTGAGGGTCTAGCTTCGCGTATTACGTTGTTTGTGTGCCCGTGATACTTGTGAAAACGCTGAAGATGGATCGCTCGATAGAACAGCGGTATGCAATCAAATTTTGCTTTCACTTGGGCAAAACTGCTTCGGAAACTTTTGCTATGATTACGGAGGCCTACAAAGAAGACTCCCTATCAAGAGCTCAAGTGTTCTGGTGGTGTAATGAATTTAAAAACGGGAGGGAATCCGTTGAAGACATGGAACGATCTGGACGCCCTTCAACGAGTCGTGTGGATGAAACGGTGGCCAAAGTGAAAGAACTCCTGGACTCCGACCGTCGTTTAAGTCTCAAAATGATCGCCGATGAGGTCTCCGTTAATAAATTTACGGTTCACCAAATTGTTACGCAAGATTTGATGATGAGGAAAGTTTGCGCAAAATTGGTTCCCCGAGTGCTCACCGCCGAACAAAAGCAACAACGAGTGGACGTTTGCCGTGAGATGTTGAATGATTTGGAAAATAATCCACACTTTTTAGACAACATAGTAACAGGCGACGAATCGTGGACATTCCAGTACGACCCGGAGACGAAAGCCCAGAGCTCGGAGTGTCACACACCGGCATCCCCGCGGCCGAAGAAAGCAAGAATGTCAAAGTCCCGCATCAAGACAATGCTGATTGTGTTTTTCGACAAGCGGGGGTTAATTCACAAAGAGTTTGTCCCTCAGGGGAAGACTGTCAATGCCGAATTCTACAAAGAAGTCCTTCAGCGATTGCACAGAGCCGTCAAACGGAAGCGACAGGACCTTGCTCAACGCTGGCGTCTCCACCACGACAACGCTCCGGCGCACACAGCGTTCCTCGTGACCTCCTACTTGACCCGAATTGGAGTTGAAGTTTTGCCACAGCCACCATACAGCCCTGACTTGAGTCCTCCTGATTTCTTCCTATTTCCGAAGGTCAAAAGATGCCTGAAGGGTCATCGTTTCGACGATATTCCGAACTTCCAACGTGCTGTCACGAAGGCACTAACTGGGATAACTCAAACGGACTACAGTGGGGCCTATGAAGCTTGGAAAACGCGCTGGCAACGTTGTGTCGACGCCCAAGGCGAGTACTTTGAAGAATATTAACGTTTTGTACAAAATGGATCAATAAATTTGTTTTCCTAGACTGAGTCTCATTACTTATCTACCACACCCTGTACAGCACAAAAGCATAAAGGCCGACCTCGTCTGTTGACTGACAAACACCGCCGACATTTGAAGAGAGTCGTAATGTGTAATAGGCAGACATCTACCCAGACTGTCACTCAGGAATTCTAAACTGCATCAGGATCCACTGCAAGCACTATGACAGGTGGGAGGTGAGAAAACTTGGATTTCATGGTTGAGTGGCTACTCATGAGCCACACATCCCGCCGGTAAATTCCAAATGACGCCTCGCTTGGTGCAAGGAGCATAAACATTGGATGATTGAACAGTGGAACAATGTTGTGTGGAGTGACGAATCACGGTACACATTGTGGTGATCCGATGGCAGGGTGTGGTTAAGGTGAATGCCCGGTGAACGTCATCTGTCGACGTGGTGATATGGTGTGGTTGTTTTTCATGGAGGGGCTTGCACCTCTTGTTTTGTTGTGTGGCACTATCACAGCACAGGCATACATTGATGTTTTAAGCACCTTCTTGCTTCCCACTGTTGAAGAGTGATTCGGGGATGGTGATTGCATCTTTCAACATAATAGAGCACCTATTCAAAATGTACGGCCTGTGGTGCAGTGGTTACATGACAATAACATCCCTGTAATGGACTAGGCTGCACAGAGGCCTGACCTGAATCCTACAGAACACCTTTGGGATTTTTTGGAACACCGACTTTGTGCCAGGCCACACCAACAGACATCGATACCTCTCCTCAGCGTAGCACTCCATGAAAAACGGACTTCCATTCCCCAAGAAACCTTCCAGCACCTGATTGAACGTATGCCTGCATGAGTGGAATGTGCCATCAAGGCTAAGGGTGGGCCAACACCATATTGAATTCCAGCATTAACAATGGAGGGCACCACGAACTTGTAAGTCATTTTCAGCCAGGTGTCTGGATACTTTTGATCACATGGTGTATAAGGTGGGTAGCAACTAACCTTGTGATACATTGTTATATTCCATCATGGATTTTCAATTGTAAGATTTTATTTATAAGTCATGTATTTGCCTAAATTTGATGAATAGATGCTTCTAATCGTAGTCTTCGTAGCTTTGTTGCATTTTGCTTCTTAGTAGTTGGTTTTTATTCATAGCAAAGCATGGCAGCAATTATATTTATTCATTTGTAAGTTGTGACATCTATTCTGTATGTTTTGTCATTGATGTAACTTTGCTCATGGGATCCAACATGGCTGTAAGGAAGAAAATAGCTGAAGTATTGAAACTAGTATAGCCAATAAACAAAATTTATGTGAGCATTGACACCTTCATAATAAAGTTCAGTGAGCTCATAAATTCTCTATGCTAGCATGCTAAATATGAAGTTTTTGGATGTGACGAGAAAAGACTTTAAAGTGATCATTTTATTTGTAACATACATGTTTTGAGATTATTATTTCACACTCAGTGTCTGTCTCTGAAATGTAGAAAAATATATAAGGATGATCAGGTGTAGTTATGCAAGCAGTTGCTACTCTTATTGTAAGTGTTCAAATAAGTTTTATTTATATGTTATTATTACTGCTCATAACATGTGATTTTGTTTTACACAGCTGTATGTAAATGTGTGAATTTTTCACAATTATAAATCACATATTTTACAACATGTTAAATTGCTATTATTCATGTTAAATTCAAGTTACATGGTCACAAGCCACTGCTTGAGTTGCTTTTGTTAACAGCTTATCTTCATTTGGTAAAAAATTATAAAAAACAGCTATTTTAACTTGGGGCATTTTGCTTAAAATTAATTCTCTGTTAACCGTCCAAAAGTTTTTTATTTTATCATTTTCTATTTTATCATTTTTTATTTTATCATTTTTTATTTATTTTTTATTTTTTTTTCATATATGAGGAATGTGAATTCATGTGGTACTATTTAAGAACTTAGTATCTTCTTTCACTAGCAGAATGGTTTTCAGCGTATATGTGGCATGAACAGTGAGAATATTTAATTAAGTGAATAGGATTTTGTAAGTTGTTCATATCATGATGATCCTCAGGGCTCTCTGTCGCTGTATGAAACCACTTCTCAGATTAGTGTTGCAAATCTCATGCTACTCCATAAGACAAGAAATGGTATACTAATCCAAGATGTACAGTCCTTGGGGTTTCAGAATTAAGGTATGGTGATTATCTTGTTCATATGTACAGACCTCTTTTGCCATTTCGATGAATGTCTGTCTGTTATATATAAGCCCAAAAATTTACATTCCAAACAAGTGTAAGACAGAATTTCATCAATTGCAGTATTTGGACCACTTGGTTTAAAGTGCATAATATTTGTTTTTAAGTTGGCTCCTTCAAAGTGGTCTCTGTCTTTTCAGTAAAGTTTTCAATCTCTTCAATTAGGTGGGGCTCATTGTCTGCACATTATACACCAGATGTGTCATCAGCATCATAATGATCAAATGCTTATTATCTAGAGAACTTGGGAAAATATTTACATAACATGGGAATAGGAATGGATCTAAAATGGGGCCCTGAGGAACACCAAAAAGTATCCAGTATTTCTTCATAATTATATAGAATATCATGATGTATTTTATCAAAAGCTTTTGAGAGATGTGGGAGTACACTTGCTGCTTGGACATTTTCTTTGTTTGAAGTACTGAATGGACAAATTTTACTGTTGCTGACATACCAGTTCGACCTCTTCTGAAACAGTGTTGGGCATCACCTAAAATGTCAGCAGTGCTGTAATGTTTGAAGATTCCTTAAATATTATTGTCTCAGTAGTTTTGCTACGTGTTGAGATCAAGGCTTCTCACTTTATGACTGCAGCCAGATTCAGCTTTCAGGAAATACACCATCTTCGAGAACACAGTTCATTGGTTGACATAATGGTTTCACTAGTTCATGTTTGCGTTTCTTCAATATGTATGGAGAAATTTCATACAATCTTGAGTATTTTTTGAGGCTGCTTATTGCAAGTAGTGTACTGCAGTTCTTTTTGTTAGTGGACTCAAATGTATGTTGTTTATTCCATATTGTGCAGACATTTTTGACAGTATGTATAAAGTAATTATTAAAATATTGCTAACTTGAATGGGGTCAGAAATAACATCATTATTTACAGTCAATTCTACATTATTAATATTCAGTTTTTGTCGTGTTGCTTCTTATTTCATTTACAATTGACCAGTAGGACTTTTGAGACATTGTCAGGGCTTAGTACCTTCTGGCTAATTCTCCACATTTATTCTCCTGACATTGTTATACCGATACTTCTACTGCTTGTAGAGTTCTATATGTAACTCAAGAGTTAGTCAGTCTGTGTGAGCTATACATGTTTCCAATTTTTTCTTTCAGAACTTTCGTTCTAACTTCAAATCTCACACATTTTAATTTAAATGGTGGTTTTTTGAACACTCATTTTTTAAATAGGATGATAATATTTATTTGCCCAGTCAGAAGCTCTAAGAAAGAGTTCCATTTATTGTTGACCTCAGTGATGGTAATAACTGATTTCCAAGATTCATGACTTAACCTATGTCTTAGGTCTCACCTAAATCATTTGAGAAGTGACAATTTATGATGTCTGCTGAGAGGATAGGATCAGAATTTGCTGCAACATGATCTATTGAACCACGATGTGTGTTATCTATTCTAGTGGGTGCTAGTCCAAGTAGATCTTCAGCCCCGTTAGATGGAATACATTCTCTAAAATGTTCACTTTCCTGGCAGTCATGTAGTGTTGATACTCAAATCTCTAAGCAAGACAAGTTTTACACTTCTTAATTTACTCAAAACTTCTAGCAATTTCAGGAAAGTATCAAAATTGCCACCAGGGGGCTATAGTACTTATAACAAAGAAGGAGACAGAACAAAACATGAATTTGGGAATTGCAGTTTCGAATTATTTGGGTGAACAAGTTCTCTGTTGACAAATTAATTTTTCTGTGGATTTTCTATAAAATTTAACTTTCTCAAGTAAGTGGCAGCAACAATCACCATTGTTGAGTATTGATAGTTTATAGCCTTCTAACATGAAATAATGAATGTTTTCTACTGATTTCTGATGTTCAGTAGCAGCAACAACAACAACACTCCTGTGATAAATGATTCAGTAATGTCTGTTTAGTTTCCTAAACCCTGCACATTATAATGGAAAAATAGTAGGTTAGTATCGTGTGAATTTAAGGCTGCGTGAGATATAGGCCCGTATGGATCGTATACCCTGGCATTAAAGTCCACCTGCGCAATCAATACTTGTCTAGGCTGTTACTGTTGCTTACAATTTTGAACACAGCTTTCCTTGAATATGCCCCCAGCCCCCCACTGACTGTTAGTTATCTTTGATTTATATGATTTTGCACACGTCATTTACAGAATCGAACTATTTAGATGCAAGTGCGCTACTCTACTGTGCCAAGTTTGTTTCCTCTCATTTAGAGGTGTGATTACAGCACTGTGGCACAGGAATTTTGTTGTCTGCCAGAACCACAGACATGTACTAACAAACAAACTCAATCATGTAATTTTATATTTTCAAGGTGATATTTAAAACTTTCTTAAAATCCTTTGTAGAGTATAAAAGAAAAAAAATAGTAAAGTATTTGTTGATGTGTGTATTAAACTTTCATGCATACATATCTATAAATGTGCAGCAAGAACTCAAATATAAAATTAATCCATTTAAATAGCCCATAAATTGATTAGTAACACATCATTACAAAATGATGTAGCAATTTATGTTAGTTTGTAGCCGTTTATGGACCTAAAGATTTACATAAATGTAGAGAAACTGCACAAATACAGGGCGGAGCAAATAAAAATGGCCCAGAGAACAGAGTTTCAGGGCACAAAAAACCACAGCAGAGGAAAGGAAAAAACAGTACTAACCAGATTATATCAGATGTTGAAACTGACTAGCATTCACCTCTTGACACTTGTGGGCCCTGGTTGGCAAGTTTCGGAAAGCAGATTGAAGCTAGACTGCTGGGATTGCTGTGTTTCTTGAAGAACATGGGAGTTGTTGCAATATACCTTAGACTTAAGGGCTCCCCCCCCCTCCCCCCCCCACACACACACAAAGTAATTACACACTGATAGGTCAGGTGACCTGGGTGGCCAGCTAGGGCTGTGACCAGACTGACCTCTGCTAACAACTCTGTCAGGTGTGAAGACTGTGTAAATATACCCCAGGGTCCGACAGGCTGTAAGGGCAGTTGCTCCATCCTGTTAAAAGAAACTGTAGTATTTTCCTCTTCCATTAATGCTGCTACAAATTTGTGTCAGTTGTATCCACTCATCTGGGCCACTTTTATTTGCCCCACCCTGTAGGTGTAAGGCAGAAAAGGGGTTTTGTTCTGTATTTGTGAGGACATGAGCATGAACAGCTCACTGTTGAATGGGCTACAACATTTTAGATAATACTGTGAAAAGTTGGGAATAATATATGACTAGTTGGGAATAATATACAACTCATCTATTCCACTGAAAAATCAGTAAGGGAAATGAATTAATTTATTCATACTAGGATAGTGAGACTGGAAATTTTATTTGTTGCTGTATATTCAGTTCAATAGTTGTGACTGTTTTCTTTTATGTCTCTCTTTGATATCAAGAATGATAAAGAGAAGGTATATTTAAAACAATGGAAGTTTTATAAGAGATATGCACATTTTTATAAACCTTTAATTTCACTTAAAATGTATTGAACTGATAAATTTTTTGGTGCACAATTTGTGTGTTGATTTGTGGTATAGCATTTGCAGTATTGTATAGAAAAGACATTGAGTTTTGATTCCTGAAAGTATAATTAATGTTTATAAAAATTATGTTTCATTATGGGTTGATGTTTGAGTTCATTTGACAGAAGATTCCAAGAGTTCTTTCTGATGTTAAGGTGTGTTGTTGTTAAGAATTTCAACATTTTATAATAGAACCTAGAAGGTGGAATGTCATTCCGTTTTACTGAAGGAACTCCTACTGTGATAGTGACAACCCTGTATGAGGAGGTATTATTGCGGAGTCATTAGAGTTTTTGTTCTTGGTTATTGTAGATGGTGTTTGGAAGGGGACAGTTAGACTTGAATTGTTTCCAATCACATGAAAATTATGAGCACATTAATAACACTGCTTCAATACTTCTAGCTCTTATAATCTTCAGGAAGGTAATATTTAGTAATCTGTTGTGTAAAAGAAATCATCCCAGTTTGAGAATCACCTAGGAAGTAAGTTTCTAAGTAAACAGTGACAAAAGATCATTGTTCATACTGGTGCCCACTTTTGCACTACTTCTTTATGTAATTGCTACAACATTGTAACACACATTAGAATGAAAATAGTGGCTCAGGATTCCAGGGAGTGTGAGAAAACTGTTACCAACTGATATTTATGATTAGTTGTTATGCTGCAGCTGTAGTGTAAGGCCAAGCAGTGTTGTGCTTCAAAAAGACATTATGTATAAATATGCGAAGTCATCTATTGCGAATTGCATGATAGAAATCTTACTTCATTTCAGTACACCTCTTTGGTGCAAGAACCATGCGTTTTGGTTTTTTTTTTTTTTTTTTTTTTTTTTAAACCCTGTATATGTTGTCTTTAGTGTTTAGAGACTTGTCACTGAGGAGAGAAAACAGAGAATATGAGTACCTGCAGTACACACATTTTTGTTGAGTTCTATTATTAGAATGACCAATGACCCTGCTATGTCTTTTGGTTGTTATTCATATGGTACAGGAATTAATCATATGAAACAAATTACTGGGCGAAATGCAGCTTCCTGTCATTTCCTCTTCTGCTGTGACTGTCATTACCTGCAAAATGGTTTATAAAATTTTTGGAAAGTGGAATGAAAGCTTTAACACAACATAAGTTATATTAACTGTGTGACCCATTTCCACCAATTCCTTGATGGTTACGCAAATCATTCTTGATTGCAAAAATTGTTACATTCAGAACTGAATGTGAGCATGCATGTACAGTCCCAGTGCTAAGGAGCATACTCCAAACCAAACAAGTGGCTTTTATGTTGCATGTCTGGAGCAGGGCAATAACTCTTCTGCTGGGAAAGGGTCATTCCGTGAAAGTTAGTTGAGTTACATGTGCTGTACTTCCTGTTCCTGACCTTCACTGTGTACTGTCCCATTGAAGTTTATCTGTTTATTTTCATATTAATTCTTCAATGTTTCATTGTCAGTTGTACAGATGTTACATTGGTAATCATGGGGTGACCCAGAAGTAGACTACAGATCACTGGAAACAAATGTGCTTAAGTTGTATTTGTCTTATATGCAATATTAAAAGGCTAAACCTAAATATTTACATATTCATTTTTTTCATGTTATAAGGTTTTTCTGTTCTAAGAAGTTTCATGTTTTACCTGTGTGTTTGTAAAATTTTGCAAATCTCATATATCTTCCACTGTGATACAAGTCATTGCTCAAAAAACAACTTGGATGTGGGGGCACAAACATAACTAAAGTCAGGGTGCAGAGAAAAGTATGTAGTTGGTGATACAAGAATAGTGAACTCAGAAAATTGTGGGAACAAGAGTGAAAGTATTAGGACAGCAGAGACTAGCAGAGAGAATTTTAGGAGGTTACAAGACTGGAGGTTGCAGTGTTGTGGAATAGTTTCCTTATGTGCAATTCAGAGAAAGGGATGGGGTGTGTGTGGTTCAGATGTAGTAGGCTGTAAAGCACCTTCTGAAGTTCACCTTGTTTTGGTGACCTGCACAGTCTGTCAATGGCTGTTCAAAATTTTCCCAAAGCCAGATTGACAGTGTCCATTTATATAAGAAGGGACATCTAGTAGATGATTAGGGATGAATAAAAAACTGTGTATTTATTGCAGTGAAGTGCATGTATTGACACAGCTGTTTCCTTTGTTGAGCCTGCCCTTAAATGCAGGATGTTAGTGTGCCAGGACTTGAGTAGGAGGCATGGAAGCATAAATTAACTCTGTGGGTTTTGCATGAATATGATGTGTGTAGCAAAGAATCAAGATTAGGAGTGGCACAAGCTTGGAAGGATATTCCTCTAATGAAAATGTTGAATGACGATCAAAGCTGTTCTTCAGTGAGGACTTACTTTCCTTTATAACAAAATGAATTGAAAATAATAAGAAATGTGTGCAAAGTTTACTACTATGTACCCTGTGTTTAATTTATGCTTGTCTCAAAATATCAGTTGTAACATCAGATACATTTAAGAAAAAAAGAAACACCATAATTGCACATTGTTTCAGAGCACATAGGCTCTTCAGTTATGTATAGAGTAATATTGAAATTTGTGTCCATATCATTAAAAATGTGAAACAAGAGTTAATTCTAAATAAGACGTAATACTGTTCAGTCCATTCAGTGTTCCTGTAAATTTAAACTGAGTTTCTACCAGGCTCTGTTAATTTTTAGAGGCAGTAGTTCGCTCAATACTGTGAGAACAGCTATTTTTTGTTGCAATGTGACATAAGCAGAGCATCTTGACAGTATGCATTGTACATCATCAAAGTGAGAAACATCAGTGATTTATGTCTCCAAAGAACCTGTTAAAAATGTCTGTTGCAATAGCAAATTCTTTCAGTTGTAAGGAATGTGCAGTGTTGTGATTTCTGTTTGCAAAAGGTTTAAATGTTTTTGAAATTTCCCGTCAAATTACTGAAGTATATTGAGAATTTGTTATAAGTTAAGTAATGAGTGATGTCTTTCTCATTTGCCATGCATTATTAAAGTACTTTCTGTTTTTATTAGATGATACAAAAAATGAGTATTGTTGTCAGTACCTAATAATATTTTGAAAGCTGATAAAACAGTTAATCTGTTACACAAACTCTGTTGCACTGTGTGTGTGTGTGTGTGTGTGAGAGAGAGAGAGAGAGAGAGAGAGAGAGAGAGAGAGAGAGAGAGAGAGAGAAGGGTGGGTGGGCTAAAGTGAGGGAGTGTCAGCAGCCTTGTTACTTAGTGCATTGTATGCATGTAGGCTGCATGTTTATCAGTGTGACTTCTAACAGAAATGAATTAGAAATGCAAAATACATGATACAATAATTTGAGAGGTCACACAATTCACCTAATAAATTTCAGAATTGTTTGTTTATTTGTTAAGTGCAGTGAACGCTTGGAATGAGAAAGATTTGCTTTTTAGTCAACAAGTTGGAACAAGAAACCCTGAAGTGTTCTTCACGATGCTATTAAATCTGAGCTGACAGATTAGAATAAATGTAGTGTATTAAGTTATTAAATTAATTTTGTCTGTGACACTTACAGAAGAAGTATTATGCAACATACATGTAGTAGTACATCTCCACATTAATGGAGTAGGGAGGTACTAGACAAGATGGCACAGTGGCTGAAGCTCTGGATTGCCATCTAAGGAGTGCAGGGTTCTGTTTCCTGTCCAGCCCATGCTGATTTAGCTTTTCCTTGATTTCCCTAAATTAATTAAACCCTTACCAGAAGGGTTTCTTTAGTAATGGCACAACCATTTTTTCCCCAATCTGAACTAGTGTTCTATCTGTAGTAGACACCTCATTAACAAGACATTAAATCATAATATTCTTTCGTCCCTTTGAGGTACAAGTAGTATGCTCATTCACCTCGTAATTGTTAATTGTTTCAACAGGACTTTAAGTAATATCCGAAAGAAGTAAGAAATATCCTGGTCAAAAGTGTTTGCCATTGCTGAGGAAACAATCATCATTGTCAGTGGGCTGCTCCTGCCAATAGTAGAGGTGACATTAAGTAAGTGAAAATGTTTAAAACTTTGGAGGCCAGCCACTTAGAAGAATATCGGTCGTAGGAAGTTGACCACTTACACATTTTTTAAAGCGTTACTGGCACATATGTAATTTGATATATGTTTAAGAGTAATACATACCAAAAAATGACCAAGCTTCAAGATTTATTTTTCATATTTATGTTAGTTTTGTGATTGGTTACAAATTTTAATATAATGATGACAGTACAATCATCCTCCCAAGAAGAGCATGGCCCCTGTGCTAGAATGACATACAAAATCGTGAAGTGTTCTACATTTTTTGAGCTGCCAAGTCGTGTGTCATGCACTTGTGTTTGCATCATACCGTTCATCCAGAACCAGAACTTTATGTTAATAACGATCCACTCACTGTAGTGGAGACATGTGGATTCTTAGGACTGGTTTGCAACGCGCGATTGACTTGGTTACCTCACCTTCGTCAGCTGAAGTGGAAGTGCTGGCAGCACCTCAATACCCTTCACTGCTTGAGCAACACCAACTGGGGAGCAGATTGCTCTACTCCGCTGCAGCTCTACAGAGCCCTTGTTCAATCCCGCCTTGACTATAGGAATGTGGTTTATGGTTCTGTGGCGCCCTCAGAGTTGTGTTTACTCGACCCACTGCACTACTGTGGCGTTCGCCTAGTGATGGGAGCTTTTAGAACGAGTTCGGTGACCTCCTGGTGGAGGCCAGAGCCCCTCCATTGAAGGATAGTCATGCACAACTACTGGCCAGTTACGTTGCACACGTTTGTAATTCTCCTGTGCATCCGAATTACTGTCTCCTTTTCCCAACCATGGCGGTTCATCTCTCACATCGACGGCCCAGATCAGGGCTTATGATTGCGGTTCATGTTCGGTTCCTTCTGTATGAACTGGAGTCCTTACCATTACCAGCTCTCCTCGAGGTCCATTCACATTCACCTACTTGGTGTACACCTAAGCCGCAGATTCTTCTGGACCTTCCGCTGGCACTAAGGACTCCGTTAACCCTGCATCTCTCCGCTATCACTTCGTCTAGATTTTCGACGTGTACTGGGGCCATGAAGTGGTTTACACTGACGACTCGATGGCTGATGGTCATGTAGACTTTGCGTATGTTCATGTAGGACATATTGGACGCACTCCTTGCCAGATGGCTGCAGTGTTTTCACTGCAGAGCTGACGACCATATTTCGTGCTCTTGAGCACATCCACACGTGCCCTGGCGAGTCATTTCTCCTGTGTACTGACTCCTTAATCAGCCTCCAAGCTATCGACCATTGCTACTCTTGCCATCCTTTGGTAGCATCCATTCAGGAGTCCAGCTATGCCCTGGGGATGGTCCCATCGTTCAGTGGTGTTTGTGTAGACCCCAGGACACGTCGGAATCCCAGGCAACAAATTTGCCGACAGGCTACACGGAAACCACTTTGAGAGATGGGCATTTCCGAAACTGACCTGCATTCTCTCGTCCGCTGCATGTTTTTTCGGCTTTGGGAGATGGAATGGCATAACAGTACATACAACAAACTGCATGTCATTAAGGAGGCTATAAATGTGTGGAGGTCCTCCATGCGGGCCTCTTGCAGGGACTCAGTGGTTCTCTGCCGGCTCCACATTGGCCATGCTTGGGCATCCCACGGCTACCTTCTGCACCGTGAAGACCCACCTCAGTGTCAGTGCGGTACCCGGTTGACAGTGGCCCATATTCTGGTGCACTGTCCCAATTTGACTGCCCTGCAACAAAATCTTGGGTTACCGGACTTGTTGTCGCTAATTTTATCTGACAATGCCTCTTCAACTGATTGAGTTTTACATTTTATTTGTGAGGGTGGGTTTTATCATTTGATCTATGTTTTAGCACATGTCCTTTGTCCCTCTGTGTCCTCCACCCTGGTGCTTTTAGGGTGGAGGTTTTAATGTGTTGTGTTGCAAAGTGGCTGGCTTCTCCTTTTTATTCTCGTGGTCTGCCAGCCATTGTAATCTGCTCTCTTGTTTTGATCTCTTCTACACGTTTCGTACATTTCTCTATGGTTTTCTTGTCCGATTTTGTCCAGTGAAGTGTTTGTTGCCCTTCTGTCATTCTTGTGGTTTTCTCCTTTTTATCCAGCTGTGTTTTGTATGTCTCGATTATTTTACTCCCATCCTTGTGGAATTATTTTAATTGGAATGAGAGACTGATGATCTAGCAGTTTGGTCCCCCCACCCCGCTCTTTTAAACCAACCAACCAGTCCTCCCAAGAAAAGAGTGTGAGGTGAGGTATTGTGCAATTGTCTTGAGCTTCCAAAATTTCCTTTTCACAACAAACGTAACATATTTTTAGCAGAATTACAGCAAAAATCGAAACCTAACTGGTACACTTGTTAAACTATGTCAGTGCAGTTGTATTGGCTTAGCCATGCGCAAAGCAGTTATTATGTTTGCTAATGTTCTTTTCAAAATAATTATAGAAATTGTCAACAAAAGGCAGCACCAGTCTAGGAACGGGTAGCAAGACATTTGTACATTGTTCTCATGTGATATGAGTCCAGTTTTCAAGTGATAGATGGCTCACACGTTGAGAAAATTGCAGCCCAAACAATACTTGGGTGCAGTCTTTGTAACACAGGGTTGTGGGTCAAAGTATCCTGGGACTTGGTCTTCAGAGTGTTAATGTCTTGGAACTGGCATTTACATTGAAAGCTTGCTCGATAGTGCCATTTACTCTTGTACTGAAACCTTTCTAAGGAAAGCAAAAGAACTTGTTGCATACAATCTTGTTTGAAATTATTCTTACTCTGTCCATGAGAAGCAATGTGTGTGTGTGTGTGTGTGTGTGTGTGTGTGTGTGTGTGTGTGTGTGTGATTTAATAGGTATTTTCAGTTCCATTTCTTTTATGAAAGCGATTTCTTAGAACATTGTAAAGTAATTTTTATTAGATCTACGACTCAATTAATATTTTGTAGATGGACCACCCATTCATATTACCTAAATTAGTCGTCAGCATTTATGCTTAGTGTGCCTGTTCAGATCAAGCCTGTTCAGATCAAGCTGATACACCACACAGATGAAGACAGAAATGGGCGTGCGGATTTTGCAGAGAGGGTCTTTCTTTCAGTACTTTTAATAACTCTTTGGAACTTCGCAGAAGCTCCCCCAAATGGCTAATCCAGTACATGGCGTACATTTTCGGTTACAGGTTGCCTACCTGACTTCCTCCAGGGACAACAAAAATTTGATTTCAGGTGTTTAGTTTAATTATTGGCTGAACTTAGAAACTTAAATTTGTCATGGCACAGTCATTAAGAGGTACAATTGTATGTTAATGGTTTAACACAGTAAGAGAAGTATTACAGTTAGAAACTGCATGTGGGTCCTGTCAGCATGACTAGCTCCACACAAATTACCCGCACTATATTCGTAAAGTGCACTCAGCCTCCTGATGCCAATGAGGAGCTACTCAACCGAATAGTAGCGGCTTCGGTCAAGAATATCATCATAACGACCGGAAGAGTGGTGTGCTGACCCCACACCCCTCCTGTCCGCATCCTCCACTGGCGATGACACGGTGGTCGGATGGTCCCGATAGGCCACTCGTGGCCTGAAGACGGAGTGCTTTTTTATATTCGTCCATTATTTGAGTATGAGAAAACTTAGCAACTTGCAACAAACTTCAAACAATATTTTGAACCTTCCCTAAACTTTTTCACAGTTACATGCTTAATGCCAAATATTTAACACATTAACTCATCTGCAAAGTAGTCAAAATGTTTGAAGCCATTTTATATACAGGGGTTTAGTTCTTTACAGAATTGTGGGTTTCCTGGTATGTTGTAGGTTCAAGACTCTTGGGAGGAAATGTATTCTGGAAAATGACTTAGGCATAGCTTGGAAGTTGTTTTCTGAATCAATGTTTACCTTGGTTCCGGAGTGTATTCTGTACTGAATCTTCCTGACAAGTCAACATTGAGTACCAGGACTCCGACCCAGACCATAGCCATTCTTAGTTGAGCTAGAGTCATTGAAATCTTGATAAACCATTCACAGTACGGTGTATGATTTGATTTATCACTCTTCGGTGATACATTGTAAAGGGCAGGTAGAAACAATTTGAAAAGCTTGTAAGAGTGTTGCAGGGTAGATTGGACTGAGGAATAATTGTTCAGAAAAAAATTTGGCACATCGCAACATTCCCACGTTACTTAGTGTTGAAGATAGCCAATCAGGCGGCTGTGCATGCAAATTCAAGTGATCCACCAGATGCAGTTATTGTCAGTTGTTCTCATTGTGTAGATGATAACGCACAAGACTGCTCAGCCTTTGGATCAGGTTCGATCCTTACTGCCATCCAAAGTCCAATTTTTATGTCGCTCTATTGTTCGGCTGGTAAGAAACCAGACGAATAACGCGTTTGACATAGGTTCTGGCGGGCCACTCAGATTTTGTTCGTAATGGCCCATTTGACTAACTTCAGCACTAAATTACTTGGGAACACTGCAACAAATTTGATTTTTTTCTTACCATTTATTTCTCAGCACAACTTACCACACATCACCAGACAAGCTTTTCAGACTGTTTCTGACCATTTTGTATACATAGTACAACTTGACATTTATGTGGGAGCAGATGAATGTGTGAAAGCTAGTTGACTTAGGCCAGTATGATTTGTTTCCGCCCATTGGCAATCTTGGCAAGCAAACAGTTCAGTGCGGCACAGCAATACAGTATTGCCGTAGGCATTGTGAGTGTAATGTTTTTTCCAGTGTGCTGCCTGCCCTGCCAAGAGGAGGTTGGTCTTGTTTCTCCCATACCTCTTCTCCCCTCGCAGCGGCCAATGTGCTAGATAGCGATTGCATACTTAGTTCCCAGCGTGCCTGCGAAAACTGTCTAAATGAATTGTATTTATAGTAGACTTCAGGGTGTGAGTAACAGCTCGAATAATTTTAGATAACAGCATTTCATACATTTCATGCACAGATCACTTCTGGTTTTGCTATTTCGTTTGGTGAAACTATGCAAGGAATATCCAGTTCGTGGATTTGTTGCACGGTGTACCAACAATGAGTTATTAAGATAGCAGCAAGTTGACATACACTTAGGTGCATCAGAAAACTCCTTTCTGTGACTGAGGTCAGTATTACACCAAGCTCATAAATGAAGATCCTTAAAACGGCGTGGAGTCATGACAAATAGTGCTGCTGTTCCTCAACAATGGCAAAGGTTCCAGTATTGGCATATTACTGAGTTGAAGTAGAGCAACATGATCGATCTCTGGGAAATGGATCTATCTGTGTGTAATCAGTTGTTTAGATAATGGTCACATACAACATGATGAGCATTAGACTATTTAATATAGTCACAGAATGGTAATGATACCTATGTGGCTGTAATGGGCTGTACTTCTGTGTCCAGTATTTGCTCCATGCTGGAGCTCTACAGTGCACATTGGCACTGTTTTAATGATTTGACACAGTTTGCTGCAAGCTCTACTAGTGACACACATCCCATACTATTGGCTTCTGTGTGCCAGAAATCACAAACGTCTCAGCCTGCAGAGGACAGCTGATCATCATCCTGGCATGCCATGCGGCAGATGACTTCTTGTAAATGAGTACTACAGTTATTGTTACATAGATGTTACATGCCATCATGGTGGCCACTACTGACACCTTGAAGTGTTGAGTGGGATTGCAAACTCATTGATAGTTTGTGTCACCATGGTATACAATATGCACTTGTGATCCTCTGTATTTAGACCAATTGCAACAGGAAACACAGTGCTAGGTAGTTTTAGGCTGCATTGCCCTTCCTTCACGCAACTCCACACCCATATTTCAGCAGGATTAAGCCGGCTCCATAAAGTGAGGAATGCGCAAACTTTTTTGAAGAATAGCAGGCACCACGACTGCTTCCTTCTCCAGCATATTCCATGGTCAGCCTCATTTTGTTTGTGTGATGAGAAAACTGCTAATTTTCACTGTGGTGCACCACTCAACCATGGAGAGCTTCTGTAAATGGCTTCATCATTGTGGCACTCGAGCCATTTTATTGTAGTGCTTTAAAATCAATTTTAAACATTCATGCTTTTCGTAAATAATAATTTATAAATGACTAATTTCATTTCATTTTACTGTCTTTAAAGTGTAAGAATTATGTGTTTTATTTATTGCATTAGGTGTATATGTAATTCTCATGATACCTTATTTATGTTACAGACACAAATGCACCACATAAAAGAAGATAGAAGGGAAAGAGGTAAGATGACAGTATGCATTAAAAAAAAAAAATTAGAATTACTCTACTTGTGTGTGTTTTCTTATAGATATGATCTGAAAACTCTAATATAGAGCAGCTGAAATTTTGAACAACTAACAGAATACTGACACTGCATGCTAATCTCTACAGATCAATTGGAAGGAACATCTGACTCATTATACTTGCCAGTGTTCTACTCATGTAGGTTGCAATTTAGAGGATTTGTGTGCCAGAGTATTTTGTACAAAGTTGTTCTACACACTAAATATAAAGAATATTTTGTAATACCACAGTTAGAATAGAAAAAAATCTGCATGTGGGAATACTGAATGTACAGAAAAAAATTGGTCTGGAACACTGGTGACATAATGATATTGTGTGCAGGATCGAAACATGAGCACTAATTCCTGCCTCCAATAGAATTTGTGCGCTGCTGGAGTAATGGAGGGGGGGAGCAGAATTAAATAAGATTCCATCACAGAGTTTGAATGTACACATCAACTACCTTTAGTTGTGTTTAACATTTCATTCTCAATTCAGTTTTATTTGTGTGTAGTATAGAGGAGATGTTTTCAATCACTTATAGCCAACAACATTTATTGAACAGAAGTCCTTCCATAATAACAAATTAAAATAGTATGTTAATCCATAAACCAAACAGTACTGGCAGAACATTCATGTGAGTCACAATAGAAGTTAATATGAGATGATGGCTGATTAAGCTGAATGAAGTTCAAGCACTACTTTGTTGGCAAGCAGGTGTTTAATAGTCAGAGTTCCCTTAAGCCTAGCAGTGTTGAAAATCACACATTCATAATTCGTAACACTGTGCACCCAGTAAACTGTTGCTGTGGTCAGAGTACACAGACAGAGGTGATTAGGATGGCACCAGCTGAACAGGCTGGTACCGGGCAGCCTCATATTTGTCCACTGTGGAAATTCACATGACCAGCTGGCAATATCAACAATACACTTACTGTAGGTGCCCTTGCCAGAGGTTACACATATCATATGTCCGTATCTTATGTTTGCATGTGTGGCAGCATCACTAATTTTTCTCATTTAGTTGTTAATGGTTAATTGTTTCTGAAGAATTTTTCTGTTTTACTGGGCAACCTCTTGCCAACGTTTCAAAAGGCACTGTTATATTCTGTATCAGTGTCTAACTTGTTTTACATATTGATTACCTCTCTGCAGCCACACAGAAACTGAAAGCATTATATTGTCAGATGAGCATAACAGCAGGTAACAAAATTCTAGTATGATATTTCGAGACACTGTCCTATCTCAGCACATATTTATATACTGTCTCTCTCAAATGAATATGAGATTTTAAGGCTTTGTAGCTTTTATTACATTGAACTTAAAATTATAAATACTACTAAAAATGAAATAGAAATTCAAATTGCTTTTCCTATAATTCTTCAGTGTGAGCAGCATTATCACAGGGCACAGATTGGATTGATAGAAGTGTGCTTCCCAAATGTTGATCAGTGTGTCTGGAGTAACTGTTGCAACAACTGCTTCAATCCTGTTTCTTAACGGAGCAAGGTGACGCCATGTTCAGCACACTGGACTCGCTTTTGGAAGGATGACACTTCAAGCCCGTGCCCAGCCATCCAGATTTAGGTTTTCCATGATTTCCCTAAAATCACTGCTGGGATGGTTCCTTTGGAAGTACATGGCCGATTTCCTTCCCCGTGTGTGCTCCATCGCTAATGACTTCGATGTCCGCCTCCATAGTGTAGCGGTAACGTTTCCACCTACCACTGCAGGCAAATGCTGGGATGGTTCCTTTGGAAGTACATGGCCGATTTCCTTCCCTGTGTGTGCTCCATCGCTAATGACTTCGATGTCCGCCTCCATAGCATAGCGGTACCGTTTCCACCTACCACAAAGGGGGCCCAGGTTCGATTCCTGGCAGGTGACTGGGTGTTGTGTGTCCATCATTGTTTTCATCATCATTGATCCACAAGTCGCCAAAGTGGCGTCAACTAAAAAGGACTTGCAATATGGTGACTGAACTCCCCCGCATGGGGCCTCTTGGCCAACAATGCCATACAATCATTTCATTTCAATGACTTCGATGTCGCCGGGATGTTAAACCCAATCCTCCTCCTCCTCCTCCTCCTCCTCCTCCCGTTTCTTAAGTCTGGTAGATCAGCTGGTGGTGGAGACACGAACACGTAATTCTTTGTGGATCCCCAAGGGTAGAAATTGCATGTGTGAGATCGGGTGAATGTGGAGGCCATGTGAAACAAGCTCTGTCATCTAGACCCTTGCAGTCAGTCCATTAGTCGTGTACAACATCGTTTAACGAATTGCATACTGATTTATGCCATTGAGGCACACATCATCTTACCACCAAATAAAGTTCTGTCATTCAGCTGCTTCTATATGAGGAAAGAGCCATATTTCTAGTGAATCAAGAAACACCAATTGCAGCTGCTTCCCTGAGAAAGAAATGCCCATAACATTTCCACCAGGAAGTGCCACAAAAAAAACATTCAATTTAGGGGAGTCTCATTGCAATAGTACCATCTTATGGGGTGCTAGTGCCAAACCCTGTGGCAGGCCATTATTTGCAGCCATGTTTGTGCTGTTCATGCCATGAAGTGAAACCTTGATTTCCATATCTATTAACATGTTTTTGTATAAGGTGCAAATCTGTTAGCATTGGATGACTGTAGTTAGCTTAAGCAGTTGCCTCTCAATCCGTATTGTATTGTAAGCTGATGTGAGCTCATTTTGAACCACGCCAGTTTTCATTGTGTTTTGGAAGCCTTTCTAAGTGTAGATTGTGGGGAACAGTTCTCGAGCCCAACACTTTGTACACGTTCGAAAATCAACTTAGTATGTAGGAAGGTCGGCTTTGATGCAAGGAGTTAATCTAGTAAGTAATATTCTCTGGAATAATTTGTAGCTGGTACATAGTAGGGATATTTGTCTGAAATTCTTCGGGTTATCTCCGTTAAGTCCGACTGCTTTTCCTGTCTGCATTACTTTCAGGTCCTAAGTAAACTCTGATGTTTACACTTCTTTCACAATGCCGTGCACAGTTTTCAGTCATACCCCCCCCCCCCACACACACACACACACACTCACTCCTCCCCGCCCCTCACCCCCGCTCTCTTTCTTCATACGATAACAATGAGTATTTTGATGCCAAAACTTCAAACCACCAAGAGTAAGTAAATTTATTACAGTTTCATAAACCAACCTCCTACGTTGACAGAACCTCAGTTGATGGCCCCCTGTAGCTCTGTCTTCCAATCATCCCGAATGTCTCTCAATTACTAAAATAGTAGTCTCCATAGAATTCACACAAATGACAAATCAAAAGACAGTTTAGAATGAAATCACTCTTTCAATTTTGGGCAGGGTGGATTGATGAGTTTTCTGCACTGAAAATGAGCATTCTGTGTGCTATTACCATTGGCTGCTTTGCAAGTACAGAACTCAGCAAAACATCGTTAGGGAACTCTTGAGTGTTTATTTCTAATATTAAACCCTCCTTGGAAGACATTTGTCTGTAAGCCAGGCCAAAGGAGTCACTAATACTAACAATAACTGAACTTGTTTTTAATTTAGTATTGAAAAGTTAATTATTAAACACGTTGTATGGTACTAATGCAGCTCTGTTTATAAATGCATACATATATCAGTGTAACTGGGAATTTTAATTTTTTGTTGTTGTCATATTTTGATTTTGTTTTCTTTCAGTAACGTAAACAGTTTTTGATTTTGTATGTATGTGTGTGTGTGTGTGTGTGTGTGTGTGTGTGTGTGTGTGTCAGTGGGATTCAGGTCAGTAAATTAAGATAGCCATTCCTTGTGCTGAATTGTTTGCTGTTGAAAGTTGTCACCCTCAAGAATTTTTGATGTAAAATCATATAATGTACAGGCACAATGAGGTTCATAAATATTTGTGCACCATTTCAATCAAAGTGTCTGATGGAAAGATAGGGACTGTGTGTCCATCTAATGATACCATCCTACACACAGATCTGGCTTCAGCTGAAGGTATCACATTCACAAATGTTGATGAATGGTAATGAATGGTTCCATCTTGCCAATTCAAAACCTCATGTTTTTCTTCAGGGCTCCAAAAATTTGGAAATCATGTGGGGAGAGATGAAGATTGTATGGAGGATGAATGGGCTTTCCAGCGAAACTTCCACAGTGTATTCAAATCTAAAGGCACACCATCTTCAGGAAAGTCATGATGACCTTTTTCTTTGACTGCAAGGACCTGCAGCTCATTTATTTTCAGGAATATGGTGTCACGATTAACCCGCAACGGAATAATGTGGACACTTTGCAAAAATTGAAGCACTCCATCAAGTCCAAATTTCGAGGAGTGTTGACAGATGGCAGCATTCTGTTGCAGGATAATATCCACCCTGCATGTTGCCAAGGATGTTTAGAGTATGCTGCAGAAGTTCTGCTGGGAAGCCCTTACATATCCTTCTGCTCTGTCCCAATGTGATTTCCATATTTTTGCAGCCCTGAAGAAAGGCTTTCATGGCCATCAATTTGCTTCGGATGGAGAGATGCATGCCCTGGTGCAGTCATGGATCGGCAGGCAACTGCTAACATTTTCCATGAAGGCATTGTCCATCTTGTCTCACCATTGGATAAATATATTAACACTTACAGTGATTACTTTTGAAATAGTAAACAGTTTACTTTTTTCTATCTGTCTTGTTTTAATTTGACTGCTCCTTGTACATAATCTTGCACTCCCTTTATTTTACTCCAGCTACCTTCAGATTTTAAAGAGCATTTCAGTCAACATTGTCAAAAGCTCTCTCTAAGTTTACAAATGGTATAAATGTAGATTTGGCTTTTACTAACCTATCTTCTAAGATAATACATAAGGTGTACATAATTGTTACAATTAAAATATCTTGTAAGAAGTTCGTACTGTGAAGCTAAGCCCAAGTAGAATCACATTTCATCGGACTTTTCCCTAGATCAACTGATTTTGCTTGCCAAAACTTCTAAGTTCATATTTGTAACTGTCTCTAAGATGTTTCTAGTTCGATGTTGCTGTTCTAACTGAAAGAATAATAAAAGTGTGTTAGAAAATATGACCCTTTAACTTCCTACTGCTATAGAAATATGCAAGTAAATGAGCTGAGTAAACATCTATTATACTAACCAAACTGAAAATACCTTGCACTTCACTATGTTCGAGTAGCAAATTTAACAAGTTTCCTTCTGAATTATCTGAGTACTAGGATATCTTATTGCGCACTGGCATCATCATTTTGAATAGGAGTGTTGATTGAATCATTGCTGGTGAAAGAAGTTTTGGTGACCATATGGAAATCACTTGCTCTCGTTCTTTTACCAGTGCTGACTGTTTCTTGATTTAAATACATTATCAGTAAAATGGCAGCATTGTGCAGTTTCCCAAAGTGTGTATCATGTAAAGATAGAAAGCACATACATGTCCAGTGTCTTAAAAATTCTTGCAGCATTTTCTATATTTACAGGCAATATTATTATATTGCATTACAAACAGTTGCTGATGACAACAACAGTTTTTTTACCAGATTTGTTGACATCGTCAGTGTTGGAGTCAATTTATCTATCATAATTTTTTGTAACTGTTAACATCCATACAGAACATATAATCAAAATGACTTTACATCATTGATAACCAATCAAGTAGAACAAAAGTCATAGAACTAAGGCATTAGGCCTTTAAAGCTTAGAAACTGACACAATATAAATTAATCAGTATTTGCATTATATTGTAGCAGAGATCATCATGAGTATGTTATTACAATGTGGTATATGAGAATAACATTGCAGATGATGACCATTACAATGATCGACAAAAACATTTGAAATGCACTTTGTCCTCAATGTTTGTGGCCAGCACTGCAGTGAAAAGGGGACTGGCGGCCAATGTGATCGATAAGCTACTAGAGGTGATCATCACTTGGTGGCATTAGCAGTCAGCTATTTTACTTTTGTAGAATCTTAATATTCTAATAAAATGTAAAAGGACTAAAGATGTTAATGTATTTATAACAAAATTATATTCATCAGTACATTTTTAAGATTAACTGACCGAACAAGGCTTTAACAGATAACATGACACGATACTGGCCACACGTTTATATGACATGCAGTTCAGTAGTTGTGCTTCTTGATCGTTATAATGATTGTCAACTGCAATTTTATTCTCATATACCTTGTTGTGATAACGTACTCATGATGATCCCTGCTCTGAGGTAATACAAACACGGAGTAAAGTGTGTCAGTTATTGAGCTTTAATGGTATAACGCCTTAGTTATGCAGGGTGTATAAGCTCTGAGAGAACTGGGAAATCCGGGAAAAACTCGGAATTTTTTCATCCAGGTGAAAACCGGGAAAAACTTGGGAATTTTTTAGAATTCCGGGAATTTTTCATTGTTTCAGTCTTCAGTTACATTTTTGTAATTACTAATAAGACCTGATAAACAGCAAACTGTGTCAAAGGCTTTAGGATGAAGACTATGGAATACTTTCTAACAATAAACTGCTGCCGCCGAGCGTGACGTCACAACAGTTTACATTAAGTTTGTTTGAGCAGTTGCTCACGCACTTGCGCAGTTGAGTTGCATATGGGCAGTACCTTCTTCCGCTTCCAGCTATTTGAAGTGTGGCTGTTAGCTGTATCAGCAATTGGAACAAGCAGCCAGATGCTATCCGGAAAAAATTTTCTGGCACACCCAAGCTGCCAGATTCCCACATGCCCATAGCTGTCTGAGTTGTAGTGGGGAGGGGGTTAGTCTCCGTGTAAGCTGTGTTCATGTGTAGTGAATTTGCTGTTTCCTCTTCATTTACACTTCTCATGCCAAATGAAAACAAAATGGGATTCTGTGGTTGGGAGCTATCAAGTGAATTACAATACATTCACATAATTACAAAAGGCTAACATATGGTATTAGTTTCAGTTTTTTTATTTTATTTCATTTCCGTATTTTTGGCAGTCTGTCGCCTTGCAGAACAATGAAGTTATTTTTGTCAGTGTGCTAAATAAATGTGGCTTTTATTAGTATTTTCCCTTGAGGCAGTCAAGTTATTTGAAACGAAGTGTTTCATTCCACACTATTGGCTAGTTTCAACTGTTCACTGAATTTCTAGTGCACATTTTCATCTTCTGGCTATATGACATTATTTATTTATTGGTCCAAGAATCAGTTGCGTACATTGTTTGTACATGTGATAGGACAGTGGTAAACATAGTTAGTTTACAATACAGTAGTCATTTTGACTATATTCTTGACATAATAAAAATGCATAATAATGTAGGTTGGTGTACTACATTGCTTCTACATGTGTTAATAGCAGTTATTAAGCGAGATGACATGATAAGCACAATGTAAACTATATTATGAATTGAATTGACAATTAGTGAATTTGGTAAATGAGGTTTACTTATTATGATGTTCCATAAACTCAAAGAATAGAAGCAGTGGTCAAGCAAGAATTGTTTTAAAATTATTTTAAATGCATTTAATGTTGGTAAGCATTTTAGGTAAGAAGGCATATTGTTATATAACATAGCTCCAGAATGATACACTCCTCTTTTGCATAAGTTTGTATTTACTGTGTTCCTGTGTTGGTTCATCTTCTGTCTAGTTCATATGTGTGTATATCGTAGTTGTGTTTGAAGAGACTTTCCTTTTTTAAGATGCTTCCTTTTGTGAAAATTAGTATTTCATATATATACAAGCAAGGCAGTGGCAATATGTTCAAAGTTTTAAAAAGGGGTCTACAGGAATCCTCACATTTAGCTTTTTTTATCACACTGTTAATCTTTTTCTGTATTTTAAATGTTTTTGTAGTATTTGTGGAATTCCCCCCAAAAATTATTCTGTTCATAAGTAGCTACTGTATACTGAAATGATACATTGTCAGCACTGATGAGCAGCTTGTATTTTGAGTTAGGATCCTAACAGCATATGCTAGTGAATTGAGTGTCTTATTTGTTTAGGTGTACCTCCCACTTCAGATTTGCCTGAACATGTACACCTAGAAATTTTGTATGATTGACCTTCAACACATTTTTTCCTTCAATAGTGAAAAACAGGATTTGCAGGATGGAGTTTTTGTGTGGTATGAAAGTTAACTGCCACAGTTTTTTCAGAATTTATGATGATCCTATTGGTCTTGAACCAGTGTGTTAAGGTATGCATAACAGATACTGTAGCCTCCTGCAGATTTTCCTCATTCTGTGATTTAATGAGAATATTAGTGGTACCATCATGTATTTTAATAGCCAAGTCATTTACATACAGCAGAAATTGGACAGGTCCTAGAACTGACCCTTGTGGGACTCCATACTTGATTTTTTGGTCATCACTTGTAAAAACTAGAAATTTTTGTGTTTCACTATCTTTGTGTTTTATTTCTGTAATCTGCTGACTATTACTGAGGTACGACTGGATATACTTTTCAGACTGGCCTCTAATTCCATAATTACTTAATTTACACAAGAGAATGCCATGATCAGTTACATCAAAGGCTTTATTTAGATCCAGAAATATCCCAGATACATGTTGTTTATCATCCTCTGCTTTTAATACTTCATTTAAGAAGGCAAAAATTGCTGACTGAGTTTGCTTTCCAGCTCTGAACCCATGTTGGAAGTTACTTATCAGGCTCTCTTTATTTAAGAAAACTGTTAATCTTCTAAGGTACATTTTTTCCATAATTTTGCTGAAGTCTGACAAAACTGAAACTGGTCTATAATTAGCAATATCACTTTTGTACCCTTCTTATGTAAAGGTGTTACTTTTGCATTTCTTGGATTATTTGGAAATACACCACTCTCAAAAGATGAATTTACTGTGTCTGTCAGTGGTTCCACAATAAGTGTTGCTCTAGCTTTGATAATAGCATCTGGTATCTCATCAACACCTACTGAATATTTGTTAGGTAATTCTTTTAGGATTCTTGACAGTTCCTCGGGTGTTTCTGGATACAGGAATAATGTGTTTGAATGAATTTTTTGATCTGAGTGACTGGTTGGCTGTTCGTCGTGGTGTGTGTTTATTAACTGCTGTACTATATTTGAGAAATAATTGTTGAAAGCACTATCAACATGTTTGGGGTCAGTTTATTTTTATTCATAGTCAGCTCTATATTACTGTGATTTACTGGCCTGGTACCCATTTCTTGCCTTATAATGTGCCACGTTCCTTTAGTTGTGTTCTTGGAATCGCACACTATTTTGTCATTTTCTAGTTTTTTTACTTTTGAAATAACTCGTGTGAGTATTCTTTTGTATCTTTCGAAATATGCAATAGTCGGGACTGGTATTATGCTTGGAGTACTCATACAATCTTCTTTATGCCATAATGAAGAAACAAACATGAGATAATACACTACTACTACTACACATCCCGAAAACCACAGTGAAAAGTTTAATATCAGGTTGGGACCCCACTTCATTGTGAATCTGAACTTATGAATGTGCGCTTTGTGCCAAATAATGCATTTTAGTATGGTTTACGAAATGCTAATGCTCTTGGAGTATCCTATTTCTTTTATGACATCATGTAAGATCTCTTAATACTATACAGGGTGGTCCCAAATTCATGGTACAAACTTTAATGGTAGGTGCAGGACATTGTAACAAGGATATATTGTATAGGAATGTATAGTCCCAGGTGACGCGGTGAGGCGTAAACAGGGGAAATAACGGCCGAAAGGAAAACGAAAGATTTTATTGAAATCGTTGTTGACAAGTGTCATGTTTACAGTAAGTGTTCAAAATTGCGTCCACCATGAGCGATACATGCTTGACAGCGTCGGTGCAGCGATTGGCGTACACGTTCAAAGATGCCTGGTATTTCACGCACACCTGCAGCAGCTACAGATATGCGAGCAACGAGATCCTCATCTGAGTCAACTGGAGTCTCATAAACAAGGCTCTTAAGATGTCCCCATAAAAAGTAATCGAGGCAAGAGAAATCAGGAGATCGGGGTGGCCAAGGGACTGGTCCACCACGCCCAATCCATCTAGCACCAAACGTGGCATTCAGGTAATTCCGTACAGCAGTGCTGAAGTGTGCTGGCGCTCCATCGTGCTGAAACCACATGCGGTTACGAATGGCGAGCGGAACATCTTGCAGCAGTTCTGGTAACACTTCTTGCAGAAAAATAAGATAGCTTTCGCCACAGAGTCGCGTGGGTAGTAAGTATGGCCCAATCAAAAAGTCGTTCACAATACCAGCCCACACATTAATACCGAAACGTTGTTGATACGCATGTGGACGCGTTGCATGTGGATTATCTGTTGCCCACACATGGGAATTGTGCGCATTAAAGACACCCTCGCGTGAAAATGTCGCTTCATCTGTAAATAGCACATGACCTACGAAATCCGGCTGCAACGCACATTGCTGCAACAACCACTGGCAGAAGTTCACGCGAAGAGGATAATCTGCCGGATTCAATGCTTGTACTTTTTGAAAATGGAAGGGGTGTAAGCGATTTTCATTTAACACTCTGCATACAGTCTGATGACTCACATGTACGTCACGCGCAACAGTTCTTGTGCTTGACTCGGGTCTATCAGCCACTATGTTCAAGATGCGTTCTTCCAGTCTTGGAGTGCGTACAGCTCTTAATCGACCAGCGTCATGTCTGTTGACGTCGAACGTACCTGTTTCACAAAGTTGACGATGTAACCGTTGAAAACTTCTATGATCCGGCATTCGTCGATTAGGATACTCCGCGCGATACATTCGTAACGCAGCTCTGGCGTTACCATTTGCACGGCCGTACATGTAATGCATGTCTGCTTTTTCTGCATACGTAAAGTCACCCATCGTCTATGGCAGCACAATTGTGAATGGCGCTTGTCCCTACTGCGATACATCATGTTCATCTACTGCCCTCTACCGGCAGTGACACCAACCGATCACTCCATTTCTCTTTCCCCTGTTTACGCCTCACCGCGTCACCTGCGACTATACATTCCTATACAATAAATCCTTGTTACAATGTCCTGTACCTACCATTAAAGTTTGTACCATGAATTCGGGACCACCCTGTATACGTATGACCATTTGGGCTTCCTATGTCATTGTAGCTGCCCACATGCAGTAACACCTGTTTCCTGGCGCTCTCAGGCAACTGCTGAAATGAAGCTATTTATAACAGATTGCAGGGAAAATATTGCAAATGTTGCTTTGAAAAGTGTTAGTTCAAAGTAAATTTCATTTTACGCTAGACGAATTATATTATTTGTGCAAATGCGCAACGAATTTCTTAAATCACACAGCATTTGACTCTCATTTAAAACTTAACATATTGAGGAATAGCCACTTAGAATAATTTCAAGCCCTGAAGACCAGACATTAATGTCATTATTAAAAATTCTACTATCACATTTGTGCGATGTTCCTTAAAGTGTGACACGCGCAAAAGAGACCAATATTATATGTGAAAGCTTAACATTTCTGGTCGCTACATTAATGTACATTTATTCAAACCATAAAATTTTCCTATTTGTGTGTTCCCACTACTTAACAGTGATGTTGCTGTTGGCCGACTACGTCATGTGTCTTATGCTCTGGATATCTGCTATCATTGGCTGGTGAGAGCACGTGACATGAGCTATGATTGGCTTACAAAAGCACATTTAAATCTTAATTTCAATGCTTCGGAAACTAATGTGGTGTTTTGAATCTATACTTCCTTAATACAAATACAAAAATATGCAGTGGATCATAATATGAATTTACCATTCATAGGATTGATATTTTTCCAGCTTCAAGGGAAAGTATATTGTCAGTTATCATGGAAAAGTGTATTTTCCACGTTGGAAGAAGTGTATTTTCATGTGGGAAAAAGTGCTATTTTAACCGGGAAATCTGGGAAATTCGTGTGTGTGTGTGTGTGTGTGCGTGCGTGCGTGCGTGCGTGCGTGCGCAGAAGTATACATCCTGTTACATGACCTTCGTTCCACTTGACTGGTTATGTTACCTATACGTTCTGTATGAATGTTACCAGATTTTAATGGTGTGTGAATTTTTTATCATCTGAAGATGGCTCATTTCTAACCAAACGTGTAATCAGAATAAAAATTTAATTGTGATCTTGGCTTTGAGGATTTTTCAATCCTTAATAGAGAGAAATGTAGTTGTTGGTGTTGGAGTCTACAGTAAGCAATTTGATGGAGATGTGTTCAGCGTGTGTTGTATAAAAAACTTACGAATGGAAGTCTGTTACTACTACCACCAACTAAAATGCAAGGAATTTGGTCTGAATTATCGTGTCGTTTTGGGAAATAAAGCTTACAATTTGGTAGAGAATGTGACAAGATATCTTTTCCTTGTAGATATTTGGCTAAAAAGATGATCTGTACAGTAATGTGCATTCCACTGCAAGAAAAGTTGATGATGTGCATTTCATATAATGATGAATACGTACAGTCTACTGAAAAAGGAAATGGAAACATCCATGGCTATTGCTAATCATGTACTTGATTGCATTTATATTTTGTGTTCTGCAGGAAACCAATGTTGAAGCTGAACTGTTTTGTAACAGGTTGTATCATGATAACAAGGAACTCCACATTACATTCAAAGTCAGCCCGGAACTCATTTGTTGAATCTGAACTACATGACTTTGCCACTTCATTCAGTGATCTGGAAATTGTATTGCAGTTGTGGTATTCACCCAGTCCTTGATAGCAGATGGGTGGGTTGTGCCTAATTTCATTTACAAGTTGTTATACATCCATGATGTCAAGGACAGTGTGTGAACATCTGTCACAAACAACACAGTACCGACCTGCTAGTGCCTGACTTTGCAAGCCATTGCTATCTGGAGTGGATGCTTAACACCTCTTCCCCTTCCACCTGTCATGCATGCAACACCACACACTTGCATACATAGACTACAACAATTCATCCTAATTGGTTCAAGGTATCTGAAAGACCTTCCTGATAAATAACAACTTACAAGTAGAAAATATTTTACTATGTAGCCAATAATTAGAATTTATTCCTGCTAAAATGTTAAGAAACATCTTTCTTTCATAAAACGCAAGAAGAAACTGTTTTTCATGCAGTTCAAGAACTGCTGATGAAAAGGATACAGTGCTGCAAGGCTGATTAACATCAACACTTCTCATAAAAACAGATGAGAGATTGCATGCATTTTCTGCAGAAGCTGAAGTGTAGCTCTGCCATCTCTCAGCTGTTGCTGGAAATATCAAGCATTCTGAATGTTGCTGTTGCAACCTTGCCCACTCTGGCACTCTGATGCAGCCCAGCCACCAGTGTGAGTACTGAAATGCAAAACAGTGGGTCTGTTATTCTGGTCTGGCCTAGCATGGACCGATTCAATGTGCAGTGTGAACACTGCTTAACATGGCTGTTGGCTGAGACTGCAAACATATGAAAACTTAACAGTCTGAGAAGAAAGGAATGGTGCAGGGGAATAAGCCCCACCACCCTCTTGAGGGCAGTGAGTGTATGCCTTTTTTGTGAAAGCAGAACTCACACTTGGACATACAGACCAATGATCCCTCTGTGTGGTAATGCAAAGAAGGCATCTAGTCAGTGTGTCGACTTGCTGTGGTGTCCAGTACTGTTACATGCATCTCCAGGCGCACATACAAAATGCTGGTTAACCCGCCAGTCTGTGCATCAGTATCAACACCAACAGTGAGTCGTGCAAATTCTGGATGCTCTATATTCGTTCTCAAACAATTTTACAGAAAATATTGGATAAAAAATTTTATTCTTTTGTTATTTATAGCCTCATATGTCGGCTTCATGCTGAACTTCCTATCTTTTTGTTAATCGTAAGTGTGATTCTTCCCAGTTAACCCACCACCTGAAATTAGAATAGTTTGCAGTAGGAAAGAGGAGTTCTAAGAGTTTAAATCTATTGCACACGAGGTCACACCAATGAAGCCAATGAATTTCCTATTGAGAAGGACATAAAACAAGGTGGCTATATCCCCAAAACTGTTTTCAGCAGAAAAAGCAGTGTCAAAATTGAACTTGAAGACAAAGGGAATCCAAGTTCTGGGAAAGAGATTAAATAAACTGAGGTTTGCTGGTGATATTGTTCTATTTGCAAATAATGTAGAAAAACATAAAATATTGTTTAGCAAATTTATGTTAGTCTGACCTGAAGTTGATCTGAAAATGAACTATGATAAATCCAAGATCATGATGATGATGATGATGATGATGATTGGACTCTGCAGGGGAATAGACATACTGTGATCCTTTTCAGTTATGTACTATCTCAGTCAGCTTATAAATATGAAAAGCGACCTACAACTAGAAACATTTAGCTGTATTAAATTGGGCTGGTGAGCTTATGGAAGATATTCTTCAGGTTTGAAGTTTAAGATTTTGACTGAGCTGAAGAAAACAGTTTTTGACTAATGTATACTGCCGGTAATAACTTATGGCTTTGAAACATGGACATTAAATGATTTCATTGTTACAAAACTAATAGTAATGCAAAGTGGAATGGAAAGATCAAAGTTGGGCTACTTAAAGAAAGACAGAAAGAAAGCAGTTGATATTGGACATAAAACAAAGATCATTGACATAATGGAAAGAGTGAACATTTTGAAATAGCAGTGGGCTGATCATATTGCCTAAAGACAAGAAGGCAGACAGTCAAAACAAGTACGACATTGGAACCCAAATTATCAAAAAAGACCAAGGGTAAGACCACCGGACAGATGGGGCCATGGACTTGAGAAAGACAGCTGGATTTGTCTGGCAGCAGAAATGGAAGAACCTGCAAGAATTCTATGTTGCACACTGACTCAGAGATCACATCGTAAAGTTATTGAGTTGTTGTGGGTGATGGTGATGGTGATGAGGTGAGATGCAGAAGGAGGAGGAGCTCCTATATTGCTGTGTATGAAATTAGCTAACATACTGAATTTTCTTGTAGGCTTCTGAAGTTGTTTATATCTATCTCAAATCTCTAGATAATGTATTTTATGTAGAGCATGCACTTCCACATGTGTGCACTACAATAAAGAGAACTACTCATAAAATCCATTAAATTTCATAAGTGGTTCCAGATATCGAAATGATTATTTGGCAAATAGCAACACACAAATAGGAGACTATTTTGTTGTTTGATTAATATATGAACCTTTCATATATATAGATGGAAGTAGTAATAGATCTTTTTAATGAAATAATGTAATTTTTAAGGGCCATTTATAACGGATGAAAAAAGAAATTATGTGGGCTTTTTACGACATACATAAAGAAATTTGATTTTTTTAATACTGACAGTGAGCTTTTCATAAGCTGGTGACCCAGCTTGCCCTCAGTTGTTTGTGTCACAATTTCAGCGGAATTAGCTTATAGTAAATTTAAGTTGTGTAAACTGTGTTTTGGTAAAAGAAGCCAAAATTAACTTTGTAACAGGAGAAACCAACAACAATATTCACATATACATGCCAACATCACAAGGAGGAGATGGAGAGAGAGAGAGAGAGAGAGAGAGAATGTGTTTGAGGATGTTGAGCATGTAATGCTATATGTAAAGGGCAATGAAAATCTAATACTCAAAGGTGATGGAAATGTTGTAGCGGGCGGAAAGTTAGAAGACAATTACGGGCGAGTATGAGCTTGGTAGTGAGAGAGGAGAAAGTCTAATTGAGTTCTGCAACAAATTTCAGCTACTAATAGCAAATACACTGTTCAAAAATCTCAAGTTGAGGAGATTCACTTGGAATCTTTTCATGTCTGCAGCCTTTCTCTAACTGCTTTATATCATGCTCAGAAAGTGTTTCAAAAATCAGATATTGGATTGTAAGGTGTACATTGGAGCAGATAAGAGATGCTGATCACAATTTAGTAATAATGAAGGCTAGGCTGAGGTTTGGGAGAATCATCAAGGGAAAAAAATCAGTGTGAGAAGAGATACTGAAGTGAGATGCATTTGAAGTTTTCTAAGACTGTAAGATTCTCCAAAAATGAATACCACAACAGACAGTTCAGTTGAAGAGGAATGGACAATTCTAAAAAGGGCAATTACACAAATTGACAAGACAAATATAGGTACAAGGAAGGTAACTGTGGAGAAACCTTCAGGAGCAGAAGATTGTCAGTTTCTCCACAAAAGAATGAAGTATAGAAGTGTTCGGGAGAAGACGTGTCACTGAGAAACAAAATAAGAAAGAAGCACAGGAAAAAAGAAATTGGAGTTGATAATGGAAGACATAAGTGATCCAGTATTAAGAGTCAGAGTTCAATTAATATCTTTGGGAGATTGTACTCATATATGCAGAAAGCATATGTAACATTCCTTTGGGATTCCTAAAATAATCGGGTGATGTGGCAATAAAACGACTGTGAATGTTGGTTTTTTATAATCTATGCCTCTGGAGACACACCTCAGACTTGCAGAACAAATGTCATCCACACAATTCCAAAGCTAAAAAGGATGGAGAAGTGCAAGAATTGTTGCACAATCAACATAACATCTCATGCACTCAAGTTGCTGATGAGTAATATGCAGAGCATGGAAAAGAAAGTGGAAGATCTGTTATATGGCAATAAGTTCGACTATAAGAAAGGTAAAGACATCGTAGAGGCAGTTCTGGAAGGAAGCCTTAAGAAAAAATGAGACACATCCATAGGATTTGTCTGTGCAGGAAAATTATTTGACAGTATAAAATTGTGCCATATGAGATTTGAAACTCTGAGGAAAATAGGCATAAGCTATGGGGAGAGATGGGTGATACGACCTATGTACAAGAATCAAGAATGAAAAATAAGAATGGAAGACCAAGAATGAAGATTTCAGATTACAGATTACAGAGAGTGTAAGACAGGGCTGAAGTCTGTGCTCCTACTGTTCAGCTTAAACATCAAAGGAGCAATAATGGAGGTACAAGAAAGGTTCAGGATGTCAGTGATAAGATTCAAAACAGAAAAAACCATGATCAAATTCCCTGCTGACATTGCTATCAACAGTGAAAGTGAGGCAGAATTGCAGTACCTCTTGAATGAAATGAATAGTCTAGTGAGCACACACTTTGGAAAAAGAATGAAGTGAAGTAATATTGTAAGAATGAGTAATAGAACTGAGATTAGTAATAAACTTAACAACAGAATTGGGTGCCACAAAGTAGACAAGGTGAAAGAATTTTGATACCTTGGACACAAAATAACACGACACACAAAGCAGAGAGGACATAAAATGTATGATAGCACAGGTGAGGAGGGCATTCCTGGCCATAAGAAATCAACTAATATCAAGCAGACGCCTTATTTTGAGAGAGAAAATCCTATGGCTGAGGACACTTTACGTGCTACTGTCATTACCTCCCTTTCCTGTTCCAGTTGCGTATGGTTCGAGGGAAGAATGACTGCTGAAAAGCCTCTATGCGCACTTCAATCTCTCTAATTTTACATTCATGATCTCCTCAGGAGGTATAAGTAGGGGAAGCAATATATTTGATACCTCATCCAGAAACGCACTCTCTCAAAACCTGGACAGCAAGCTACACCGCCTCTCTTGCAGAGTCTGCCACTTGAGTTTGCTAAACATCTCCGCAATGCTATCGCACTTACCAAGTAACCCTGTGACGAAACACGCCGCTCTTCTTTGGATCTTCTCTGTCTCCTCTGTCAACCCGACCTGGTATGGATCCTACACTGATGAGCAATACTCACGTGTAGGTCGAACGAATGTTTTGTAAGCCAACTCCTTTGTGATGGACTACATTTTCTAAGGACTCTCCCAATGAATCTCAACCTGGCACCTGCCTTACCAACAATTAATTTTATATGATCATTCCACTTCAAATCGTTCCGCACGCATACTCCCAGATATTTTACAGAAGTAACTGCTACCAGTGTTTGTTCTGCTATCATATAATCATGCAATAAAGGATCCTTCTTTCTATGTATTCGCAATACATTACATTTGTCTATGATAAGGGTCAGTTGCCACTCCCTGCACCAAATGCCTATCCGCTGCAGATCTTCCTGCATTTCGCTGCAATTTTCTAATGCTGCAACTTCTCTGTATACTACAGCATCATCCGCGAAAAGCCGCATGGAACTTCCGACACTATCTGCTAGGTCATTTATATATATTGTGAAAAAGCAGTGGTCCCATAACACTCCCCTGTGGCACGCCAGAGGTTACTTTAACGTCTGTAGACGTCTCTCCATTGAGAACAACATGCTGTCTACTGTTTGCTAAAAACTCTTCAATCCAGCCACACAGCTGGTCTGATTTTCTGTAGGCTCTTACTTTATCAGGCAACAGTGCAGACTGTATCGAATGCCTTCCGGATTCAAGGAAAATGGCATCTACCTGGGAGCCTGTATCTAATATTTTCTGGGTCTCATGAACGAATAAAGCGAGTTGGGTCTCTCACAATCGCTGTTTCTGGAATCCATGTTGATTCCTACAGAGTAGATTCTGGATTTCCAGAAATGACATGATACGCGAGCAAAAAACGTGTTCTAAAATTCTACAACAGATCGATGTCAGATAGTTTTGCGCATCTGCTCAACGACCCTTCTTGAAGACTGGGACTAAGTGTGCGCTTTGTCAATCATTTGGAACCTTCTGTTCCTCTAGAGACTTGCAGTACACGGCTGTTAGAAGGGGGGCAAGTTGTTTCACGTAGTCTGGTAGAATCGAATTGGTATCCCGTCAGGTCCAGTGGACTTTCCTCTGTTGAGTGATTTCAGTTGCTTCTCTATTCCTTGGACACTGTGGGCGAGTCTAAGTCTTCACTAATAATCTATATGGAAGAGTGCCCATTCATAATTCTGGGAGATTAGAAATTTATATACAAGCCCTTGAGCACCATGACTTCATTTTGATTAGAAAACAAAAATCAGTAACAATGAGTACTTTCATATTTTCTTACCCTTATTCATATAAATAATGAAGCTTTAACATTGCTTTCTGCAGTTGTATTTTACTCGTAAAATATTATTAATTATTGTGTAGGCTTGTAGCATTAGTATGTTGATATTGGCTATCAACATACTAATGCTACATGTAAATTGTTATGTCAGCTGCTGCATATGTATTTAATAGCTGAAAAAACATGGCTGTATGAAGCAAGTAAAAAATTTGATACACCATTTGTAAAACTTAGATCTCTATCTTTCGATGGCAGTAAGCAACCAATTGCACTGTGAGAGCTCTCGACACGGACTGGCTCAAAGCTCTAACCTATGGTAGGCTTCCCATTACTTTCGAACTTCGCAGAGATTCTCCCATAGTATTGTTGGGCTGGTGCCTCCAGGAGAATGAATATTTTGCTGAGATTGTTTTCAACTAACACAGCTGTATACATGGACATCAATCTGTTTTACACATCACTTACTTCTCAGAATTTGATCTACAAGTATAGTATAGTAAATTAAAGTAACTGAAATGGTTGCTTGGTTATGAGTTACTTTTTGAAATGCAGATAAATTTAGAAAGATTAAATTTAATTATAATGTAATGTAAATTTTGTAAATATTCTGTGATCGGTACTGACAATGTAAAACCTAATTTTCCAATAGTCAGTAGTTTTTTGGGAATTATTAATTACGTGCTTCACAAATGCAGCTCCAAAGGACTTGCAGAGTGCAGACATCGTTAGAGGACAAAAACATAATTACTTGTGTAACATATACAAGAAGTCAGGCTAAATAAACAAAAAGGGTAAAAAAAACAATAGTAATAACAGTACTGGCAGAAGACGAACGATTGACAGTTACTGTTATCTTATTAACAAATCCTTGTTCACTGTAATGTGATGAATGCCTTGCCAGTGACTAAAGCTACTAAGGTGGTTGTTGTTCGGAATATCTCAAGATATTCTCACACTGCTAAATCAGCAAAGAAAACCTAATTGATTATAAGATGCAAGACTGAACTCTACTTTAAGAAATGGTGTGCTTCATCAACACATTTCGAAAATGTGCTACCATTTAAGGCATAAACATGTATTCTTCCTTTGTCAGTTTTTTTATATCACTGTCATCTGTCAGTAGTACCATATACTAATAAACATCAACATAAAGGAAAAAGAAGAAAACTAATTGTATTCTCAATAGATTATAAGAAGACTGTACTCACATGTGGTAACTGAGGACTGAATTTAATAGAAACAGTGCTCTTGTCAAACAAAATACTGAATTAAGTAGTAGATTTTAAAACTGACATAAAGCTGGTAACAGTACATGGAATAGCACGATATGTGCCGCTAAGGCCTGCGAGAGAGAACTGTCAGTGGAGGTGGCCTCAGACTAAGAGGCATGTAGACACACATGCTGAAGTTGCCACAACGTGGACATAAAACAAGTTGCGCCGTCTAGTAACAATTAGCTTCCTAGTTTTTGAAAAATATTTTAAATAGCGTATAAGTGTTCATCTCAAAAATCAGTAGCCAGTATTGTGCAAAATGAAAAATTATATGTGACAGTGCAACAACAAATATTAGGTATAATTAATTAAATTTTTGTATGTAATGATCACAGTGTAATAAATGAAAAGTGAGAGGAGGGAAATGCTTTATATCATTAAAAATTTTGTTATGTAATTATAAATGTTCATTAAGAACAAGAAAGGTGTTTGGAAATTTCTGACTCTTCAAGAATATTGAGTGTAAAGCCTTTCCTCTCTGTGCACAGTTTTACTGTTAGTTAACAGCTGTGTCAGTTTGGATGTCTTTAATTTTATTTAGTTTTAATATTAACTTCTTAATGAAGTAGTTTGTTGTGAGAGCATTATTGCTCTTAATTTTGTTTGTCAGTTACTTCATGCGAGTACAGTCTTCTTATGAAGCAGTTAGAAATAAAAACTGATTATTCTTCCATTTTCTCTGTGTTAATGTTCGTTCACAGTCGTTTTAGGTACTCATGAATACCTGGTAAAAGCAAAATTTTGTTGCAAGTAGTTGGCTGTTTGATACATGTTATGTTCTTGTACGTTTGCTGCCTCACAGACATGTTTAAAGTTGAGTGACATTATGGTTAATTCCTGTTTTTATTATTGTAGTATGTTAGTACAAGTGTCTCATGTAGCTCATTGGTAGGAAAGATGGTGAAAAATTTCTTCACTTTAAAACCTGCCGGCCAGATAATGAACCATCGTGTATGTCATATACATCTGAAAATTTCTGTGTGGCCATTCTTAAGAAGAAATTTGGTGAGGTGGCTGGTGATAGTAGTGGAATTGAGATATGTCCGGTTGCTACCTGTCATAGATTACAATGTGTACAGTGACATTGTTGCAACCATTCTGAACCCTACCATGCTGAGTTTAACATGTCATTAGATGAGACCGTTTAAAACTCAGTTAGAAATATTCCAGTGGTCATTAATTGTGCTTATCTTTCATATATGTAGATTCACTAAACACAGTGCTGGTTAAGCGACTGGATAGCTGTTGTTACGGTACTCGTCAAGGTCATTGGATTTGTATTGATTCAGCTACTCCCGTCATCTCAACCCCATTCCCTTAAATTGTCTTCTTAGAATGTGAGTATAGCATTTTCGCATCCTGCTTGGTCCTGCTGGTCACTGCATACTGCATACTTCTAGTAATCAGCAGCGAGAACTTACAGATCAGCACCAGTGGTAGTACGCTAACTTTGGCAGCATATGGAAAAAGCACTGATTGATATTTTTCATATGCATATTTAAGAACTTTTTTTCCCTTGGTATTCTACTTGAGTATCTGATTGCAAAGTTGGTGGTGGACATCTTGAGCATACCACATTGTATAATTATTTAGGAATAATACTAATGAGGGAAACTCCCCATCACACCCCCCTCAGATTTAGTGGTAAGATGGCCCAATGGATAACCCATCAAAAACTGAACACAGATAAAGCCTGAAAACAGGAAGGAGGTCTACTGAACTGTGAAAAAAATGCAAAATTGAAACAGTGAACGGTCCAAGCTTAACAAGTTCAGTATTCAAGGAAAATGAAGAGTCATGGTTAAGTGGTTGCAGTGATGGACTGTCAGGCAGACAAACCGTGTTAAAAACTCTTACGTACCATCTACTTTTATTTATTTATTTATTTATTTCACAATGTTATGAACTGTCCGTCCAGTCATTGATATGTTTGTTCTCTTTCTGTGGTCATGGTAGTTGTAGTACTATACATTGGTTATAGAATATGAGTTGTGTGGTAACAATATGGTTGGTTGGTTGGTTTGTTTGGGGAAGGAGACCAGACAGCGAGGTCATCGGTCTCATCGGATTAGGGAAGGACGGGGAAGGAAGTCGGCCGTGCCCTTTGAAAGGAACCATCCCGGCATTTGCCTGGAGCGATTTAGGGAAATCACGGAAAACCTAAATCGGGATGGCCGGACGCGGGATTGAACCGTCGTCCTCCCGAATGCGAGTCCAGTGTCCAACCACTGCGCCACCTCGCTCGGTGTAACAATATGGTACCATCGCAAGTAAACATGATGAATAGTGAGATCAGGATATAAACAACATAGATGTCTCACAGAAATGAAAACAACAAATAAACAGGTGTGTTTATTACAACAAAGGAATTCAAGAGTCAGTACTTCCAAAATGGAACGCAACTTCAAAAACTTTAAAAACATATGTTTTAACGGAACACAGAGAAACTGTATGATAGTGAAACTGCTGTTTGTTCATTGCTGCTTATGTGACAAACTACATGGAAGTGATCACATTCACATTCATATGAACACCTATTTTAGGCAAGTAGGCATATCTCACTCAATCGCCAGACTACAGATTACCTGTTGGCAAGAGATTCGTACCATTTGACACACGAACATTCACTAATGCCTAATGCCTTGTATGACTCACCAGACGTGTTTTCCAATGGAGGATTCGTTTGACTTGTTACCTTGTTATGAAATGTTTGTGGTACCCATTTGAAAGCCACTTCCTTTTAGCTGCTAATAGAGTAGTTGTGCAGAATTAACTGTGATTATAGGTCCCTTCCTAACACTTCACTGTTGCAAATGGACATTACACCTTGACACAGACACAAATTGGAATATTGGGGGCGGGGGGGGGGGGACAAGGGGGGGATTCGAACATTGCTCTTTCAGGCTGCTTTGTATTGCAGTTCCTGTCCATGGACCGTTCACTGTTTCTATTTTGCTTCTTTTTTTCTTAGTTCAGTATACCTTCCTATTTTCATGGTTGATCTATGTTCAGTTTTGGATGGGCTGTCCACTGGGCCTTCTTACCACTAAATCTGAGGGGGTGCGATGGGGAGCTTCCCTTGTAAGAACCATTGTGAAATGGGACAATCATATAAAATCACTGTTTGGAAAGGTGATTGGATAACTTAGATTCATTGGAAGGTTTCTGATAAAATGCAATGCTTCTGCACTTTCCCCCTTGGAATCTTGAGTACAGGCTTTTAATTTATTACCAAATTCTAACACATTTTCAGCATTGATTACACAGGTCTACAAATTTATACATTACAATTTTTTTCTTAATAATTGTAGGTGATTCTAATGCTCTTTGATTTGCCAAGTTCAGAAATGCTAAGGGTTTCCCTTTACCACATAAGATTTTTCACAAAGTAATGCATAATAACCAGAAAATTCATGCAAACACAAACATTTGAAAAATTCATTTACCCTTCGTGGGCGAGCCATTCAAACTTCCATCTTTAGGCACCTTGTGGCTTTTACATCGCACTTAGTATTAGATTTTTAACCATAGGAAAAATAATCTTCATATAACTGCTAGCTGCATTTTAATGGAGAGTACCTAGCATTACATGGCTCTATGAAAATAGTCTTTTGTTTATTTCTTGCCTTCGCTGTTGTGTGTTATTGTCATCGTAATTTATAAGTTGCCAGTATTCTTTGTTCCCTTTATGATTTTTTTTTAAATTGTATCGCTTAATTGCACTGACTTGTGTTAAAAGAAAGAAACAAGAGAACACATTGTGAAATGGATCACTCATAAACTCCCTCTCCTATTTATGATCGTGATTACGTTAGCTTCCATCTGCAGCTCACTTTCACATTGCACACATTTTGAGTATGTGACACTGTGTTTCTTGGAAACATTTTTAATGCATTTCACGCATATTGTTTTTGTTCTGTTGTTTTTATGCCTTCCACATCTGTAACAAAGTCCGGGTTTTGCTGGGTCCTTGGTCTGCTCTTCTTCGTGCCTGTACTTGGTCAAAAAGGCATGGATACTGTTGGGAAGTGGTTGAAATAACACCCACTGATTTAAATGCTTTTCCATCAGGCCAAGATCAGGATGTTTAGCAAATTTTCATCTTCTTGCTTTATTATCAGGATTGTTGATCATTTATCACAACAATATCTAGATGTCTGTAGAAAAGTTCAAGTGGCCATCATTGCATTATTCTAGAAGTGCTGTAGGATGAACACATCAGATCTACAGTATCTCTTCCTCCTTTGGTAACATTGTAGTCCAAATTCACTCCTGACTTTAGTCTCTTCATCTATTATATTTGTGCTGTGCATTGTCGACAAAAAAAAAATCACAGCTTTGTTCTTTTTAGTTGAGGCCATGCAAAAATCATATTAAAAATTGAAGAGATATGATTGGACTTCTCTGATGCTTTTGTTTTCTTCCCTTAAGGAATTTCCCCCCCCCCCCCCCCTTTTTTTTCCAAGAAAGTCAATCCATAGCCAAGAAGGTTTTCAGCCAGAGGGTAACTACTGCAGTAATCGTCAGTTGTAAGATTTCTGTTTGTTTTCTCTATTGGTGTTGCTAATCTTTGCAGAATGTCATTAAGCTGGCATCTGCTTGTCACAATGAATTTCTAAGTTCAGGGTATAAAATTTTTTGGCATCACACAACGCATAAATCTTCATCCCATATTTTGCAGAGTCATTAGAGATATACTGTAAAAGTCCTCAGTGGTCCTGAAAGGATGCAACATCTTGTCAGTAGTGACAGACTTGCTGACATTGTAGTGAGCTAGACAATTGTTAACAAATTCTTGATGGAAGTCCTGAATAGGTGCTAGTTTAGTGTAGTCTCTCATTCCAAGTTGTCGAACCTAAGAGCTCAAAGCAGAGAGCTCATAAAGTAATCATGCCTGTGCTGTCTAAATCCCACAGTTCACAGCAATTCATGTATTGTCCTTGATTTATACCTGTTATATGTAATGCACCTAAAACAATATCAAAGATTTTTTTTAAAAAAATAATGGAAACTGCAGATGGGAACTTTGATTTGATTTGAATCTTCATTAAAAACTAAAATAGAAGACAGATTGCCTTTAAATGAAAGAAAAACACAAGTATAGAAAATACTTCCTTTCACTAGGCACTTAGGAGGAAACTCACTCCAAACACAACACTCGCTTTCTGAAGATCAATAGTGATCATACTACTGTAAGCATGAACTGTGCAAATTTAGTAAGTGGTGACATCACAGATTGTTGTTACCTTTGCTATGACTACTTCTATGTTGAACATAGTTTCAAATGCCAATTTATGGTAACATCATATTGTTTTCCGCAATAGTGAAAAATAACTTATCTGGTCTGAAACATTGATTCTTTGCTTTGCAGCATTATAGTAAAGAATTACTGTAAGCTTAAATATTTCCTCGCCAGTTTTCTTGCTTTTCTTCCCAGTGGTTTGTATTTTGATGTCATGTTTAGAAGTGAGATATATGACATCTCTCTTGTTGAAATGCCTTCTGTTTTGACAACGGTGCATCCCTTGTTTACATATATTTGCATGTACTCTGGAAGTACTTTTTCTGCAAGATTTTTACTGACAGTGTACAGCTGTCCTGTGTAAGCAATCATCCTCAGTGTGTAACCACCTTGGTTACACAGTTTGAAAACTTTGATTCCATATTTATGCACTTTGCTGGGGATGTATTTACGAAATAAAAGTTGGCCATGAAAGGGCATCATTGACTGGTCTGCTGCTAGCATCTCTACCAGTTCATATTGTGAGCAAAATGTACTCTGGATCATATCAAGGAGTTTCCAGATTTTGAATATTTTTGTCTGTGGTTATGTTGTCCTCAAAATGAACAAATGTTAACAGCAGTTGAAACTGATTAAGGGACATAGCTCTAGCTACTGGATTACCCCTCTAGAGCATACTTGTGTCCAGTAGTCAGTAACGTATGGGTAGTGAACTAGCCCCATGTACATAATCATGCCAGATAACTTGAGCATCTCCTCAGCGTTTGTCTCCTTCCAAGCTGTAGCCCGTGCTTTACCGCAAAGCTGAGCAGTAGCCAAGAACCGAGCAGCATTTCTGTTTGTTACAGTGACAGTGAACCCTGAAATATCATCCCCGATTGAAAATCCTGAAGATATTCATAGGTTGCAGATCCTTCAGATTCTCGGGGCAACTTGAGTCATTATATTCAAAAGTTTCCATACTTTTGAATTTTATGTTCCCCAGTGTGATGCAGTCCACTTCAGCCCAGTTTTCATCTTTACTTCCTTCTAGAAATTGAGGAGAGAGAGGTTGTATAAATGAATGGCTCATTACCTTTTTCCAGTTCATCACTTTTATTGTCTGACAACAAGTGCTCATCATCATCATCAGCATTGAGAATTTTTAACAGCTCATCCTCTGTCAAGAAATCAGATATATCTTTCCATATCAGTTTACCAGTAGAGGGACCTTGGCTTGCATCTGCACCACACTTCTGTGGCCCACTACTTTCAGAATTAGAAGGCACCATTTACTGTATGGCAGACAGCAGAGCAATAACATGTCAAATTAAATTTTGTATTTAGCAGATGATTTACTAAAGAATAACTCGGAAAATGCCAAATAGTTACTCGAGATAGTCTTCTGTCACTTATTCCAACACTTACAATTACTTTGCTGTGCACTTAACACAAGAATATTTCACTAGAACCACAAAACATGGAGGAAAACTACATAGTGAACTAAAGCCACGTGCCAAGGTTCAAGAAGCAGTACCACTGCAGCCGTCTAACAAAATAACTATGAAAACAACATGTCAGAACCACATCACACATAAGACAGGGTTCTAAAACAAAATGGTGTTGCGATGTAGTGGCTACTGCAAGTACTATTGTGACATGGCCCCAAAGACCACAGAAAAGGCGGATTTGAGTTTACTGCCGGGCCGGACTGTTTCAGAGTCAATTGAAAATGTCATAAAAGCTATGGGAGCCGGCACCCTGATTGGCCTGTGAGGAACCCACTCATGAGAGCGAATGTGTTAAAGAACATTCAAGATGATCATTAAATTCATTCATTTTGTTTTCAGATGTTTTGTCTGCCATAAGTTTCTGAAGGTGAGGGCTGACAAAAACCACATTCTTTCGTCTTAGCCACGGTAACCTATTTGCCTACTTATTTGAATGTGCTACCCCTCCCCCCTCCAACTGCCCCCCCCCCACCCCTTTTTTTACTAGTGCTTGTCTTTGGAGGACTGTCCCATTTGCTCTGGATGCAGGGATCCTCCCTCACTTTTACGCATCTTTATGCCAAAGAATGCAAAATAGAACTGCTTTCACAAAGTCCGAGATTGTTCGGTGCTGCTTTTTCACTCTTAAGTTTGCAGCACTTGCATCAGAATTTGCAGCACTTGCATCGGAAGTGATCAGGCAAATCATTGTAATCTCTTGAAGCCATGAAATTGCCAAAAGCAGGTACACTTCGATTTATTGGTCATTGCCAAAGAAAAACAATATGTAAAGCAGACATTACATATATAGGTAGCTGTGCTATAACAGACAAAAGTAGACACTTTTTGTAACAGGTTACATTGCATACCTTCACAAAAGAATACTGGCACTATTGAAATGATTAAATAGCTACTGTTGCATACCTCACAGAAATTTTAAATCTTGTCAAAACAGCATGTTACTGAACATTCTAAGTACTTTACCTCAAAACAACACCCAAAAACACACCATAAAAGCCCATTATTTTTCAGGAAAAAAATCCATTGTTAACCATGTTATCAGTGACTTTTCTTAGCAGCAGGTTTAACAGCACTCATCCCGATGGAAAATACTGTGACTCCAGCAATCGATATATATATATATCCCAGGGGTGCACCACTGGATTGCAATAAATCTATGTAGCCCACAAGAAATTGAAACAGAAATGGTTGAGAAACTTCATTGGTATCCTTGGGAGAAAAACACCATAGTTTTCATGAAATTCTGTTGGATAAATATAGAGAAATGGCTCTGAGCACTATGGGACTTAACATCTGTGGTCATCAGTCCCCTAGAACTTAAAACTACTTAAACCTAACTAACCTAAGGACATCACACACATCCATGCCCGAGGCAGGATTCGAACCTGTGACCGTAGCAGTCGCGCGGTTCCGGACTGCGCGCCTAGAACCGCTAGACCACCGCGGCCGGCTAAATATAGAGAACATGCATTCGAAGAAGACTGACTGTTATGCTCCCACGATTATACTTCTGACTTTGGGATCACAAGAAGATAAGCAAGATTAGTGAATGTACAGAGTCGTGTAGATAGTCATTTTTCCCTCGCTCAATATGCGGGTGGAATAGGAAAAAAATAGATGATATTGATATGATGTACCCTCACTGTAGAGTTGCCTGCACAGTTACATGAAGATATAGAAGTAGACATGAATCTACATACACTTCTGCTTTTATGTGTATTTGTTGGGTTAATATCATTAATATTTGCAGCCATGTTAAGGTTTAATCATTATGATACACTGAAACAAAATTTTTAATTTTTGTTAGGTGTCAAGGAAAATATTGACAATTCTAATCTTTCTGGTTTCTAAATAATAATAATAATAATAATAATAATAATAAGGAAAACAAAGACAGAGGATGAGATGGTCAGATGAAGTTAATCGACACCTCATGTTCTGTTATTACCAAGCAACAAACCTAGGAACCAACACAACTGGATACAGATCACAAGTATACACAATATTTATTACCAGATACCCAGAATTAAAATTTTTAACAGAACAACGACTAGCTGATCAGATCCGCGTAATAATCAAAAATAACAGGATACCCCAGTCAGAATTAGAAAACATCAAACAACAAGTACAACAAATACTGGAACAAAATAATGTGCAATCAGAAGAAGAAGAAAATACAGTAATGGACTCAAACATCCCAGAGCAAACAAACAAAGAACAACACGCATCAATTAAACAATAAGAGGAAAACGGAATCTTAAGACAGCCACCAGAACAAGCACAAATAGAACACGAAGTGACACACATGTTAGATATAGAAGAAAAATTTCAGCTGACATATATAGAATACAAAGACACAAATACAGACATTAGACCATTCTTGCATAGACCGCCAAATAACCCACAAGCCGAAACAACACAATCATACACAACAAAATAAAAGAAAACACAACTATGGAAGAGTTACAACTACTGGTTTATATAGGAGCACTCACTACACTAAATATACACACTAGGCAGAGATCAGAACCAACCAACACACAGAAGAAACCCACAAAACCAGCATGGCAACACAGGCTACAGATCAGAATAGAAAAACAGAAAAGACATCGGACAGCTAACACAATTTATAAGAAATGAAATGTCAGAAAAAAAAACGAAAAAGGTTAGGTAAAATCTCACAACAAGAAGCGATAGAGCAATTAGATGAAAAGAAGCAGAAATTACAAGCATTGGCCAAATGACTTAGAAGATACAAAAAACGTGAAAATAGAAGGAAACAAAACCAAACATTCAACACAAACCAAAAGAAAATTTACCAGACATTAGATAACACACACATTAAAATAGACAACCCACCAAACATAACAGACATGGAACACTTCTGGAGCAACATCTGGTCAAACCCGGTACAACATAACAGACATGCACGGTGGATACAAGCAGAAACAGACACATACAAGATGTTACCACAAATGCCTGAAGTGATAATTTTGCAACATGAAGTCACCCAAGCAATTAATTCTACTCACAATTGGAAAGCCCCTGGAAAAGATAAAATAGCAAATTTCTGGCTAAAGAAGTTCACCTCAACACATTCACATCTAACTAAATTATTTAACAGTTACATTGCAGACCCATACACATTCCCTGATACCCTTACACATGGAATAACTTATCTGAAACCTAAAGATCAAGCAGACACAGCAAACCCAGCTAAATATCGCCCCATAACATGCCTACCAACAATATACAAAATATTAAATTCACTCATTACACAGAAATTAATGACACATACAACACAGAACAAAATTGTAAATGAAGAACAAAAAGCCTGTTGCAATGGAGCACGAGGATGTAAAGAGCAACTGATAATAGATGCAGAGGTGACATATCAAGCTAAAACTAAACAAAGGTCGCTACACTACGCATACATTGATTACCAAAAAGCTTTTGATAGTGTACCCCACTCATGGTTACTACAAATATTGGAAATATATAAAGTAGATCCTAACTTGATACAGTTCCTAAACATAGTAATGAAAAACTGGAAAACCACACTTAATAATATCCAAACAAATTCAAATAATATCACATCACAGCCAATACAGATTAAGCGTGGAATATACCAAGGAGACTCATTAAGTCCTTTCTGGTTCTGCCTTGCTCTGAACCCACTATCCAACATGCTAAATAACACAAATTATGGATACAATATTACTGGAACATACCCACACAAAATCACACATTTGCTATACATGGATGATCTAAAACTACTGGCAGCAACCAATCAACAACTCAACCAATTACTAAAGATAACAGAAGTATTCAGCAATGATATAAATATGGCTTTTGGAACAGACAAATGTAAGAAAAATAGCATAGTCAAGGGAAAACACACTAAACAAGAAGATTACATATTGGATAACCACAGCGACTGCATAGAAGCGATGGAAAAAACAGATGCCTATAAATATCTAGGATACAGACAAAAAATAGGAATAGATAATACAAATATTAAAGAAGAACTGAAAGAAAAATATAGACAAAGACTAACAAAAATACTGAAAACAGAATTGACAGCAAGAAACAAGACAAAAGCTATAAATACTTATGCTATACCAATATTGACCTACTCATCTGGAGTAGTGAAATGGAGTAACACAGACCTAGAAGCACTCAAAACACTTACACGATCACAATGCCACAAATATAGAATACATCACATACATTCAGCAACAGAAAGATTCACATTAAGCAGAAAGGAAGGAGGAAGGGGATTTATCGACATAAAAAAACCTACATTATGGACAGGTAGACAATTTAAGAAAATTCTTTCTAGAACGAGCAGAAACTAGCAAACTACACAAAGCAATCACTCATATAAATACATCGGCTACACCACTGCAATTTCATAACCACTTCTACAACCCTTTAGACCACATAACATCAACAGATACGAAGAAAGTAAATTGGAAAAAGAAAACACTACATGGCAAGCACCCGTATCATCTAACACAGCCACACATCGATCAAGACGCATCCAACACATGGCTAAGAAAAGGCAATATATACAGTGAGACGGAAGGATTCATGATTGCAATACAGGATCAAACAATAAACACTAGATACTACAGCAAGCATATTATTAAAGATCCCAATACCACAACAGATAAATGCAGACTTTGCAAACAACAAATAGAAACAGTAGATCACATCACAAGCGGATGTACAATACTAGCAAATACAGAATACCCCAGAAGACATGACAATGTAGCAAAAATAATACATCAACAGCTTGCCTTACAACATAAACTTATAAAACAACACGTTCCCACATACAAGTATGCACCACAAAATGTACTGGAGAATGATGAATACAAATTATACTGGAACAGAACCATTATAACTGATAAAACAACACCACATAACAAACCTGACATCATACTCAGCAATAAAAAGAAGAAATTAACACAACTAATCGAAATATCCGTACCCAATACAACAAATATACAAAAGAAAACAGGAGAAAAAATTGAAAAATACATCCAACTGGCTGAGGAAGCCAAGGACATGTGGCATCAGGATAAAGTTGACATTATACCAATTATACTATCAACTACAGGAGTCATACCACACAATATTCACCAGTACATCAATGCAATACAGCTACATCCAAACTTATATATACAACTACAGAAATCCGTAATTATTGATACATGTTCAATTACCCGAAAGTTCCTAAATGCAATATAACATATACCATACAGTTAAAAGGAAGTCACGCTTGATCAAGGTCCGCGTCACTTTCCATTTTTGACCAGACATAACGTCTGAGAAAAGAAAGAAATAAGAATAATAATAATAAGAAGAAGAAGCTGCAAAAAAAATATTTTTTGAAAGTTGTTTGAAATTTGATAACTGACTTTTATGTACTTTTCAGCGCTGATTTCAAAAATGCAATCCATTTTTTTCTATCGTGTCAGATTTTCTCACAAAAAGGGGAGTATTTTTTGGTATAATAAAATTTAAGCAATTTATCACTTTTTCCAACATTATAAAATTTTATTTCATTTATAAATCATGTTCTAAACATAATTTCCAGTACACTTCCATTTCTCTTTAAGCTCGAGCATGTCTGCGACGATTTGTCTTGTAGCTTGGATCTCTTTTGTTTCCTAGGAAACCGGTAACAACTGATTTAAAAAATGTCCATGCTGCCTTTTCTTTTGTTTCCATTTTGTCCACACAGTTGGGATCTGTCATTAGTTTCTAATGTCTTGCCCGACAAAGAGTCTTTCCTTTAGCTTTGCCTCTGATAAACCAGGAAACTATCCACAAAGATACCTGAAACATTCCACTTCTCTTTCTTCAGCCCCAACTTAATGTGAAGTGATGGAAGTAACACCTTTTTGGGATCCACAAGGCTTTACCTCTCAACCTTTTTATCCCCTACCTGTAAGGTTTTCCTCAAGGGCCAATCTTTTTTTTATGTAGTGTTGCTTTCTGTCTCTAGTGTCCCATTCACAGAGAAAGCAAGGGAACTTTGTATAGCCACTTTGTTGACCAAGCAGCATTGAAATCACTTTTAAATCACCACATAGTGTCCATTTGGGGTCTTAATATGAGTTTGCTTAAAACCAGTTCAAGGTTTTTGTAGAATTCTTTTAAGTGAACCTTGTGTCCAACTGGTATCGAATCATACTTATTGCCATTGTGTAGAAGTGCTGCTTTAAGGCTTCTTTTTGAAGAATTAATAAAAAGTCTCCACTCATCAGGAGCATATTCTATTTTGAAACATGCCATAAGTCCAGGAACATCACTGCAAAACACCAGGTCACCTTCTTGAGAGAAGAAAGATACAAACTCCTTTTCCGTCAATCGATACCAAGAAAAGGATAAAAGGATGTACCTGGAGCCAACATACGTTTATATTTAAATCTAGATCCTAAAACCTCTGCTGATTCTTTTGAAAGGCTTAGGTCTCTAACTAAATCGTTCAGTTCAGATTGTGAGAATGGAATGAAATCGGTTGTGTCAGGATTGTAGCAATCTCTGTCTTCTTCATTGTCACCATGCTGAGCCAATGGCTCGTGATCATATATATCATCCAAAGAATCTGGAGGAGAGGGTATTGGTACTTCCGGTCCATGAGGAACAGGGCGAATGGATGATTTTTTTTTCCCCCCAAATTGATACCTCGTATGTTGCAAGAACAAAAATAGCAGTCATCACTATGTTTTTTGCGCTCCCTCCAAACCATTGGTATTCCAAAATGTAGGGACTGCTTTTTACGTTGAAACCATTGCCTCAGTTCTTCAACACACACTGAACGAACTTTGTGTGGGGCCCAAGGCTTATCTTGACTGAGTAACTACATACCAAAATAGGCGAAATATACTTTTTCAACAAAATCGGAAATGTTTCTTTGTTGCTTTTTAAAGGTATAGTTACCACGAACGTAGCAAAAGCAATCTGGTGAGTTTATACATCCTCTGGTAGCCGTTGTCCGTTGTCCATAAAACAACTTCACAACACAAGAAAACAAGTCACTAGTTTAAAGCACTAGTAACAACAACACGTGAACAGCACAGAGTGAAGAGGTACTGTGAACTGAAGGACAATAGCAGAAGCTGACTGCTTGGTGATGGCGGGGGAAGGGGCAGTGCGACAGACAGGCACTGACATGAAAATACTGCTGGTTTCTCCTAATTACTCTCTATTTTATGTATATCTAGTATAAAAAGGGCTAAATAACAGTTTATGGAGATCCTAAAAATCAAAATTCAAACTCACTAGAGTGCTGAAATATCGAAAAAAGCTAAAACTAGACAAGCAGTTTGTGAAATAACTGTACGTGATGGAATTTTTTCACTATTTTCCTGAAATCAGCATTGAAAACACTATAAAAATCTCTTACTAAATTTAAAACATTTTTTACGTCGCAGACGTGTGTAATTTATTAACAATATCTGTAATACAGGTTAAAAATTCTACTCAACATTACATAAATTTATAGAAGTATTTTACGAAAATGGAATTGTTTCTTGCTTAAAATACTTCGAAATCAGTGCAAGAAATAGTTCACACGAGGCTCACAGATTTTCAGTTCATCCTCTTTGTTTCTGTGTTAGTTGAAGCAAACAGTTTCTGGAAATTAACTCTGAGCTAGAGATATAGAGCCTTTTGCTGTACAATCGCCCGCATCTCGTGGTCGTGCGGTAGCGTTCTCGCTTCCCACGCCCGGGTTCCCGGGTTCGATTCCCGGTGGGGTCAGGGATTTTCTCTGCCTCGTGATGGCTGGGTGTTGTGTGCTGTCCTTAGGTTAGTTAGGTTTAAGTAGTTCTAAGTTCTAGGGGACTGATGACCATAGCTGTTAAGTCCCATAGTGCTCAGAGCCATTTTTGCTGGACAATCTCAGTCTCCTCCTTGTACATAGCTACTTTCCTTCCAGTTTTAGGTGTGAAGTTACTGTTAGATGGTACAGTTTAGAGAACGTTACAGTAATGTGTAGATCTCGTTCAGAACAGTGTTCAGCTGTTTGTCTCACGACAACCAGTATCAAATTGGTTAAGCATAGTCTATCACCACATTACAATGAATCGTTGCCTACAACAGGATAGTTTGTTGGTGCACCTCAGTGTGCTCAAATAAGTTTACATGGCAGTTTGCTGTGTCGGTGTCTAATATTTAAGTTGATTCTTGAGGATGACTGTTCAAGATGAATCTGATATTTGAGAAGGTTATAAAAACTATAGATTGTCTTCTGAATGCCCTACTTTAAGCTGACAGTTTGCTACTTTGCTTTCCGCACCACAGTAATTTTGCAGCATTAGATCAAAGCTAGCTTAAAGTGTGACAACATTAGGGACATTGAAGAGACTTCGGGGATTTCACCATCACAGTTTCAGAACTAAAGCTTTATGTAACAGATCAATGTCAGCAGCATACAGAATATTCATGTGTAGGCTTGATGACTTACCTCTGATGAAATTATTGAGAGTTTTAGAATTACTTTCTTTCTTGTGGAAGATCATTTGGCAGCATATTCTGTTGAGTATGTTTATTTAGGAGGTGAAAAATTGTGTGTCCTTGGGTTGACTGGCGAACTTCATCAAATGTCTGTTCCTTGTCTAAATCTACACTTTGAATAGAAGCTAGTCTGTGCTCTGATTTAAAACATTTAGTTGGAAAGATTATACTTGAAGTGGAAACCATTCTTCAGCAAGTAGGACATTATCCCATAGCAAGCACATGTGTTGGTGTTCCCTGTACATAAGTATGACAAATATTACATAGCTGTGGCTTGAAGTGGCTGGTATCCTCTTGATTATATGTATGTTTTGCACTTTCATATAGGTGATGAAGCTTGTCAGCAAATTACTTATAACTGTTAACAGAATCCATTAATTCTGTTCATCAATGAAGCTATTGTCATGCATAATAATTTCAAAAGTATCCATAATTCACATTGGTGGTGCAGTGGAAATCTTTGTAGAGACGAATTTTAAGTAATGTTCCAGAGGTTATTTGAGTAGTTTTATTGCAAAGCGAGTTGCCTTTATTGGAAGATGTTCCTTCAGCTAAGCACATTCTGTCAGTATGCATATTGCAATTTAATCTATATCTGACATTTTTTGACAGATGAGTGCACTGGTTACATTCATTGGCCAAAAAAGTCGATGGGCTGTAGTCGGGTAGGTTTTTGTTAGAGTGGGTAGACAGAACACATCATCTACAGAGAAAAAGCAAACATAAGAGAGAAATAAATGGTTTACATAATGAATAGTGCTGTCCTCGTGGCAGTAGCCTATGTGGTCTTCACTTGAAAGAGATACACACAAAAAAGTTTCGAAAATGACTGAAAATTGTATTGAAGTCTTAAGCTAAGCTTTTGAAAATTTAATTTAGATTGTTAGAAATCATTCATGTATTTTTTTTCATAAATAAATTGCTTCAGTGGATTTTTTGTGCTCTCGTGGTGAGGTTTGTTCAATCTATAACATTCAACATTCAAATAGCTATAACTCTACATTCACTGAAAATTGCGCAAATAGTTATGTATATCAACTTTCTTTTAAACTAGAATGCAACTGCCTATACATGTAGTATAGCACTTGGTATGGGAAGCAGAATGGAAAGCAAAGAATCCTAGGGTTTGAAGAAGCAGCAGCGAATATATGATCAAAAATTAATAAAGTTCAAGTGAAATGCATAATGCTCACAAAGTCGTCTCCTACTGCTCGTGCAATCCCAGGCGGCCAGAATACAAAAGAACTTACCCAGTTTGCAGGCATGGTAATATTAACAGGCAACCGAGATTTAAAATTTATTTCTTATCCAGATCTGGCCGTGTAAGAGACCACCAATGTTCTCATTTGCATGAGGTCCCTGATTTGTTTGGATACTGGGAAATGTTGGAGAATATCACAACACTAATATGAAAGAAAGTAGGGAGTAACAGAGAAATACGCTGAAATAAGAACTGAGCGAAACACAATATTAAGCCGAGGGCAGCCTTCACTGCCGTTACACAATGATAAACGGCATTGAGTACATATATTGAATCTTAGCTAGACAGCCAGGACCACAGCCAGATCAAAGACAGAATGCTGAACCATGAGAAGCAGATAAAGGTGACAAAGGGGCAGACTTTGGTGAATCTTAACATATGGCTGGTGCCACTGGTTTGCAGTAGGACCGTACGATTCTCGAGCTCGCCAGGCGAACGAAAAGGCGAGTGAACTCTAAAGATATTTTTGTGTTCTATTCACAGCGATGAACAGCTAAACTGATCTCACTGCATGTGGTGGAAATGCCTACAGCAAGAAGTCGTGTGTGGTGAATAGGCTGCAGTTCATGGTCCGTCACAAAACTCAAGCTAGATGTGAGCAAGAAATCGCGTTATCTGCTACAAGTCACAGTGAGTGACAAGTCGCAGATATCACAATAACAACTTTACAGAATCTGGCTGCAATTTGAGTTAAAAGAAGAAGTCGTTGAAAGAGGCTGCAGAAGCTATGCTAGGAAGCCCGTAAGCTCCTCCACATCTCTCCCCGTGTGATTTCCGTGTTTTTGGACATACGAAAGAAAGACATTTGTGGCCATAAATTTGCTTCGGACTAAGAGGTGCACGTCTGGGTACAATCATAGTTCAGTAGGCAGTTGCAAACATTTTTCCTTGGAGGCATGGATCGTCTTGTCTCACAGTAGAGTAAATGTGTTAAGTTATGGCGATTACTTTTGAACTAATAGAAGGTTTACTTTTTTCCATATGTCTCGTTTCCATTTGACTGCTTTTTATACAATTAAGTCTGAAAATTGGGTTATCCTTGGTGTTCAGCTAGAGCATTTGTTGGTTCGTTATACATTGATACAAGTGATTTTAATATTAATATATACTTACATTAATATATGGCATGTACGATGACCTTAGAGAGAATGTCAACAATTTTTTGAAACTGCATTTTCTCGCAGTTAGCTTTTCTGAAAAGGCTTCCCATTTCTATATCAACAAATATCAGCGCCCTCACTGCTCAACAATAAACCCCCGTTAGACGAGTTCTAGGCATAGCAGCCCTATAAGGTTGGTTTCTGAAATGCACTGTTGCTCATAAGCCAATTGTCAGTTACCTTTGCCTTAATAGGTGTAACATGAACCAGGATAATAGCTGCAGTTCGCTGTTGCATCTGCGGGACGAAATCGTAAACTTAGCGATGCATCAGTTCCGAACCCCTTTCCACACTTCGTCCAGATTGTGAGAATGCTGCCTCTGATAATGTAGCGTATAGCTCAAGGTGGTCCTTGAAAATTTCCATGTGATTAAAATTCCGTATTTTGCAGGGTAGTCAAGATCTGATGACGGTTCGTCGTGTCAAGTAGGCAAAAGGTTTAGTCTAGTTGATGATAGAATTATTTTTCGAAGACGAGGGTAATTATTATATGGCGCTTGTTGAGAATACTGTTCTACGTGATATTCTAGATGCTCATGCTTAGTTTGACCGATTCAGGTTACCTGTAATTAAAACACCTCCAGAATATTGCGGGTAGGCAGAGCTAACTTTTTAGTTTGTGAACTTACTTTCGATATTTTAACTGATTTCTCAGTAGATTTATAGTCTTTACAGCTTAGTAAAATAACGCTAGTGTTGAACACTATCCCATTTTTGTCATTGGAACATCCTTAGTTATAGAGAGCTGTGCTTGCTTCTTCGGAGGACCGTCGGTTGCTGCTGAATAACTGGCTAGAAAGCAGGCAAGTTGGCGACGAAGTCGCGGCTACAAGTTCGTGGCTTTCGCCGCCCCCCTTTCAGGACGTTTCTGACCCAAAACCGGCGCAGTAGGGTAGTTGGAGACGTATCAAAGCCGTTACTTGGCCAGTCGGACTCCAGTTTCGCTTCACGCTCTCGACCGCTCCTCAGAAGTCGTTCAATAAAAATCGTAATCGCTCAACCGTGTGCGGTACCGACGAAAGAACTTCGGGCAAACATACACACAGTCGCCTGAGGCTACACGGAAAAGATGTGGCGTAGGAGATTCTGAAGCAAACAGAAGGAAGAATAAGCGGACCCTAACAACTTGAGTGTTAAATTCTTGTGGTAGATAGGTGACATGCAGTGAACGACTTAGTCACTCACGAAAAAGAAATATTAAAATTCTACGAGATATATATTCGGTTTCCTCACAGTCATAAGAACTGATCTCATGGATATTTATTAGAAGCGGGAGAGAAAAAAGTGATAACTGACAAACGAAAACATTTAGAAATGGTACGAACTCTTAAGGAATTGCGAAAGACAAAAGATGATGATGATGATGATGATATACCACCTGATCCGTTGAGTGAACCACGACATAGTAGATTACACGCATCGACTACACTTAACAATAAAGTCTGTGAAAGTGAGGATATTGATGTGTTGGTGAATGTGCCAACACCTTGTAGAGAGGAGGCCGAAAATGCACGCTATCTAACGCAGACGGGCGTAAATTCTGGAACAGGATAAGTAGTGAATTCTAATAAGAAAAGTATGCAGCTCCTTTAATACTTAACTTTTATTTATCCTTGTTGTGAATACAGCATTCTTGATGAGACATCTGGAGATTGTGGCGATACAAGTGCGACTCTTTAGATACAAGCTATCTAAGGCTAATGGCGCCTTGCTAGGTCGTAGACTTGGACTTAGCTGAAGGCTATTCTAACTGTCTCTCGGCAAATGAGAGCAAAGGCTTCGTCCGTATAGTCGCTAGCAACGTCGTCGTACAACTGGGGCGAGTTCTCGTACGTCTCTCGAGACCTGCCGTGTGGTGGCGCTAGGTCTACGATCACACAGTGGCGACACGCGGGTCCGACATGTACTAATGGACCGCGGCCGATTTAAGCTACCACCTAGCAAGTGTGGTGTCTGACAGTGACACCACAGATATAATCAAATGATTTTTTAGGTGTAACAATGAGTGTACTAGCAAAGATGACGACGACAAAGAGAGGCAGTAATTACATAGTATCTGTCTTATTTCGTAAATAGTAAGATTATTGCAAGCACGGTTTCTAAACGTTTGACGATATCAGTTCGGATTTAGGGCGGAAAAGGCGCAAGCCGCACTACTGGTCTGCCGAGAGTGATACTGAAAAGGATTTTAGAGACAAATACGGAGTTGTGTTTGTGTTAGATGGGCAAATAGCCTTTTGCCATTGGCAGCTGAGTCACATACCAGGAGATTACAAAAGCAGACTGTAGAGATTGAAGACTAATTTGCAGCCCATTCGTCGATCAAAACGAAAAATTATTTATGAGGGTCGTTGAAGACACCAGTAGTATTCTAATTGGAGGAGACGGAGACGGGTTACTTCATGCCTCCAAGTTTATTCATTATATACAATACTCGGTGAATGAGGCGTACGCATAATTTGGAAATTTTAAGGTAGGAGGCTGAACAAGAAGTCAGATGAATACTGCAGATGAGACAGCGGATGTTATAGACTAGCTGATATAGAGAGATAATATGGTATGTAAGTTGTTATTGAAAAAGACAAAGGTCTTCTAATACCTCGTAGTAATATGCGCTTTCATATTAGAGTAGAACCAACTTTTATTTATGAGTTTAAATATCTTGTAAGCCCCGTAACATGAGATACCTATTGTACCATTGAAATACTTTGTCAAATCTCCTTTGCCAGACATTCACAGAAAAGAAAATTTTGCCGACTAATAAGTTTATTTTCAAAATGAAGGAGAAAAGTTAATATTTCATTTGGAGTATGGGACTGTATGGACCAGAATCCTGGGCCCTAAGTGAAATCGACAGCCAATGTTTAACGTGTTTTGAAGTGTGATGTTGGAGAATGATATAAAAGCTATAATAATCTACGGAGAAGTGCTACGGTAGTGAAGGAAATGTATTGCGGCGAACAACTATCACAGAAATTTTGGTTGGTTGTACAATATTTTCCACTTAAGTATTTTCTACATAGTGTATACACTGAAGAGCCAAAGAAACTGGTACACCTGCCTAATATCGAGTAGGACCCCGCGAGTGCTCAGAAGTGGTGCAACACGACATGGCGTGGACTGGACTAATGTCTGAAGTAGTGCTGGAGTGAATTGATGGCATGAATCCTGCAGGGCTGTCCATAAATCCGCAAGAGTACGAGGGGGTGGAGATCTCTGAACAGCACGTTGCAACGTATCCCAGATAACGCTCAATAGTGTTCGTGCCTGGGGAGTTTGGTGGCCATGGGAAGTGTTTAAACTCAGAAGAGTATTCCTGGAGCCACTCCGTTGCAATTCTGGGCGTGTGGGGTCTCGCATTGTCCTTCTGGAATTGCCCTAGTCCGTCGGGATGCACACTGGACATGAATGGATGCAGGTGATCAGACAAGATGATTACGTCCGTGTCACGTGTTAGTCGTATCTAGATGTGTCAGGGGTCTCGTATCACTCGAAATGCACACGCCCCACACCATTACAGAGCCTCCACCAGCTTGAATAGTCCCCTGCTGACATTCAGGTTCCATGGACTCACGAGGTTGTCTCCATACCCGTACACGCCCTTCCGCTCGATACAACATGAAACGAGACTCGGCCGACCAGGCAACATGTTTCCAGTCATAAAGAGTACAATGCCGGTGTTGACGGGCCCGGGCGAGGCGTACAACTTTGTTCATGCAATCATCAAGGGTACACGAGTGGGCCTTCGGCTCCGAAAGCCCATGTAGATGATGTTTCGTTGAATGGTTCGCACGCTCACTCTTGTTGACGGCTCAGCATTGAAATCTGCAGCAATTTGCGGAACGGTTGCAACTTCTGTCTCGTTGAACGATTCTCTTCAGTCGTCGTCTGTCCCGTTCTTGCAGGATCTTTTTCCGTCCGCAGCGGTGTCGGAGATTTGATGTTTTACCGGATTCCTGATATTCATGGTACACTCGTGAAATGGTCGTACGGGAAAATCCCCACCTTATCGCTACCTTGGAGATGCTGTGTCCCATCGGTCGTGCGCCGACTGTAACACCACGTTCAACTCAATTAGATCTTGATAACCTGCCATTATAGCAGCAGTGTCCGACCTAACTACGCCAGACACATGTCTTATATAGACGTTGCCGACCGCAGCACCGTATTCTTTCTGTTTACATATCTCTGTATTTGAATACGCATCGCTATACCATTATTTTTGGCCCTTCAGTATAGAAGGTTAAAGCGGAATTGGAAGAAGATGAGCACAGGTGATCAGTAAATAGTATTATTGGCAATTGAAGAATGAATTTGAATGTCAAGGGAAACGGAAAAGAAGATTCATAGTCGAAACTAGCGGAAGAAGGGACGAATTCTCTTCACTGTCCACGGGTTTTTGAGCATCAGAACGCTGTTGGTGAAGTATCGCCCATGGCATGGGCGGTAAGTACACTCCTGGAAATGGAAAAAAGAACACATTGACACCGGTGTGTCAGACCCACCATACTTGCTCCGGACACTGCGAGAGGGCTGTACAAGCAATGATCACACGCACGGCACAGCGGACACACCAGGAACCGCGGTGTTGGCCGTCGAATGGCGCTAGCTGCGCAGCATTTGTGCACCGCCGCCGTCAGTGTCAGCCAGTTTGTCGTGGCATACGGAGCTCCATCGCAGTCTTTAACACTGGTAGCATGCCGCGACAGCGTGGACGTGAACCGTATGTGCAGTTGACGGACTTTGAGCGAGGGCGTATAGTGGGCATGCGGGAGGCCGGGTGGACGTACCGCCGAATTGCTCAACACGTGGGGCGTGAGGTCTCCACAGTACATCGATGTTGTCGCCAGTGGTCGGCGGAAGGTGCACGTGCCCGTCGACCTGGGACCGGACCGCAGCGACGCACGGATGCACGCCAAGACCGTAGGATCCTACGCAGTGCCGTAGGGGACCGCACCGCCACTTCCCAGCAAATTAGGGACACTGTTGCTCCTGGGGTATCGGCGAGGACCATTCGCAATCGTCTCCGTGAAGCTGGGCTACGGTCCCGCACACCGTTAGGCCGTCTTCCGCTCACGCCCCAACATCGTGCAGCCCGCCTCCAGTGGTGTCGCGACAGGCGTGAATGGAGGGACGAATGGAGACGTGTCGTCTTCAGCGATGAGAGTCGCTTCTGCCTTGGTGCCAATGATGGTCGTATGCGTGTTTGGCGCCGTGCAGGTGAGCGCCACAATCAGGACTGCATACGACCGAGGCACACAGGGCCAACACCCGGCATCATGGTGTGGGGAGCGATCTCCTACACTGGCCGTACACCACTGGTGATCGTCGAGGGGACACTGAATAGTGCACGGTACATCCAAACCGTCATCGAACCCATCGTTCTACCATTCCTAGACCGGCAAGGGAACTTGCTGTTCCAACAGGACAATGCACGTCCGCATGTATCCCGTGCCACCCAACGTGCTCTAGAAGGTGTAAGTCAACTACCCTGGCCAGCAAGATCTCCGGATCTGTCCCCCATTGAGCATGTTTGGGACTGGATGAAGCGTCGTCTCACGCGGTCTGCACGTCCAGCACGAACGCTGGTCCAACTGAGGCGCCAGGTGGAAATGGCATGGCAAGCCGTTCCACAGGACTACATCCAGCATCTCTACGATCGTCTCCATGGGAGAATAGCAGCCTGCATTGCTGCGAAAGGTGGATATACACTGTACTAGTGCCGACATTGTGCATGCTCTGTTGCCTGTGTCTATGTGCCTGTGGTTCTGTCAGTGTGATCATGTGATGTATCTGACCCCAGGAATGTGTCAATAAAGTTTCCCCTTCCTGGGACAATGAATTCACGGTGTTCTTATTTCAATTTCCAGGAGTGTATGTGCAGACGGCGTAAAATTCAAATCGTGTAATATCCGTCAAAGCTTCATTGAATGTTCTCAAGAACAAACTGCCGTGTACTTCTTGACTGTGGAGCTCGTTGCGTTTTGACTTAACTACACGGCTAAGTGCTAAGTAGAAATGATTATTTGAGATTACGTGTGCATTATTTTAATGTCTAAGGTTTTTTAGATTGTTATAAAATATACTGACTTCTGCGTAAAATGCAACTTGCGGTTGTGTGATTGATGCAGTAAACTAGGTAATATGTTTGGAAGACAATAGCAGACGCGAGGAAAGGTAGCGTAGCCTATTAGGATTGCCTCGAATGTTCGTTTGCCATTGGCGGCTCAAAAGTTCCTAACTTAAGTTTTGTTTTTCTTTCATACAGAATTGCCCGGCAGCATTTCGTGGTATTTTCATCGAATCTTTGATCACAAACAAATCAGTCTGCATCTTCACTATCGTTCGTACACGTTTTTTCTTGTGACTGCTTTTCAGTACAGTATTACGTATTCGTTCCTGTAAAACATTTGAAACATCGAATCTCTCTTCTCTTTGTTGAGGCGCTATTACTGCGTCTTACTGTGTACATAGCCTACTACTATTTTGTATTCCTACGCTAGCTAAAACATTCACCATACTAGCACCAAGTGTTGACAATGGTATAATTGTAATGTGGGCGTAATGGTCAGCTCTCATGCGTGAACCTGCCTATTTTAGTCGCCGAGATTTTATTAAAAAAGGATATGCTCTTGATCTCGTTTGTTCTACAGTACGGAAGCAGATTTTGGACCGAAGAAATGAGACACTGACTCATCTTATTTTCCTGACGTGTTCTTCCAGTCAGGAAAGCATTCATCATACTGGTAGATATTTTATCGAGTGCTTTGGGAGCGGGTGTATGTTGATTATTTCCTAATTAGTTGAGGTTTACACATGAAAAATAACTTGATCGTGATAACTCACAAACTATGACGGTCGAGGCCTCCACCATAAGAAAACTCTCTCTCTCTCTCTCTCTCTCTCTCTCTCTCTCTCTCTCTCGTTTTGAAAAGAGGGCGGATGAGCGAATGCGGGTACGGGAATCCTCTTGTTCTACAGCTGGAAAACCACATATAAATGTGGATTAGCCTATGTCGTCTGGAGTTTCCCTTGTTTTTGGCATTTTGAACTGCATTACAGTAGTAATGACTTCGAGATTACAGCCGTGACTCAATATGTTTTTTGGTGGAGGAAGTGATTTTCTAAATTTTCAAGTTGCGTATAAGAGAGAGAGAGAGAGAGAGGGGGGGAGAGAGAGAGAGAGAGAGAGAGAGAGAGAGAGAGAGAGAGAGAGAGATTGATTGTTTGATTGATTTCCTGCATGCTGCTAGAGTTTGCTGTTTTAAATGATGGTCAAGGATTACACGAGCTTCTTGTTTTTTTTTATAGCTTAATTGTATATCGTCAGGGCGTGTAAGAGAAACTATTTCCCAAAAATACTCTTGCTCAGCTTTCGGTGTGATATAAGGAACGCCAGTGACGTCTTAGGCTTCTGTTTAAGTCCCAGGTTATGTGCCCATCGATTTACTGAACATAGGTCTTACTCATACCTAATATCGGAGAAGCGGTGTTCTCGGGACTGGCGCTTAAAAGCAGCTGGATATTGACAGCATTTAAATGTTGGTTACAAGAATGTAGCATATGAAATAACATGTATATATCGTTTAAAATTTATCGATTCATAGTGATAACCGTGTATTGGAACTGTTTGGATATGAGACACTACCGCGCATTGGAAGCAATGCGGTAGTCGTCCGCGATTACATCAAGAGCGTAGCCTGCAACAGCTGGCAAGAATTACAGAATTTTGTGAGCCAGATAGTTCTTGGAAGTCAGAACTAACTGGATATGAATCCAGTAGTGCATTTATGGGGCTTAACTAAAAAAGAAGTCTTCATTTCCAAGAGACTTTCTGTGCCTGTGAATATTGGGGTGCCGTGGCCAGCTAATGAAATGGGGCTCACCGTTAAAGATTTAGTGTCGCAGCAGCTTGCTTTACTTCGTTGAGCTGAAGGAAACGCCCATGGTAATTCCAGGCACTATCCCACGACTTTGATCTTACCATTCTAGAACGTTTTATCAAAGATTTCGCAACTTACAGCTATTAAATTTTTTGTTGTTTAGTGTGGGACGACTTGACACAGTCGGATGCTTTTTCCAGCGTTATGCGCTCATTGACGACCTGTGGTTTCCAATGAGAGCTGTAAGGAATTGGGGCCCCGATAGTGGTGGACGTCGGGATGTGGTGACACTGGTGGTGTGCGTGCCGCATGCCGGCCTGTCCTCACACGCTCGCTGTGCACGCGAGGAACGCGGTAGCGCGTATCTCGGGGCGGGCAGGGCGCGGGCCCACCAGCCCCGGTCTCTTTCCCAGGCAACCACTGAACGCAATCTGCATACATGTACGATCGACGTACGTACGGAGCGCTAGGTTGTTAAGAGTTTTAAAACTTTTTGTTAATACTATTTAAAACACAAATATTCTTCTCCAATTCTGGCTCGGCCGGAAGCTATGTTATGTAGCGTCCTACTTGTAGCTGAATTAATACATTCTGGACCCTATTCCGAGGTGTCATACACAAGTATTTAAAACACAAATATATTTGCCATAATTTATAATCGTATTTGTAAATGGAAGAGACACAATACCTTCTAACCTTTGCCGGAGCACTCGAGGAGTCAGTGTAGTACAATCTCTCTCTCTCTCTCTCTCTCTCTCTCTCTCTCTCTCTCTCTCTGCGAAAAATAAAATGTGCATCCTGTCTCACCCTTTTATTTCAAAGATTGTTGCCGATAGTATTCGGGAGCTGTTAGGAGAGCATGATTGAAATGAAGTAGAAGGCGAGTAAATACATACAAAATGTCAATATATGCACTAAAAATTCGTAAAATATGCATAAACGATACGCAAAATATAAATGATCCAGTCAACAAATGGTACGATTAACAAATATTGTCATCATTTCTTCATAATTTAGTTACTTTTAAACAGTTACTGTAGAAAAGTAGTACACTTTTTAATTTAAAACTTAGAGAAATGAAATAAAAAAAGTTAGAAATGCACCGTATTGTCCAATTTAGCCGTTGCAATAGACGAGAAATGCCCTGATGTTTTCTGCGGTGAAACGTTATTCGTCTGTCACTAAAGGAGGTTTTGTGAAGTAAAAACGACATCTACGTCACGAGATGTCACCTGTACGCGAGACACACTCCAAATCGCTTTTTTACTGAGTTCTCTTTCACTTCGCACATTTCCCCGGCCAGGTGTTTCGCAATATCACAAACCGTTTTATAGCTTGTATTTTTACCAAGCGCATTCAGCGTATCAAAAGTAATTTTTGCATCTCCTTGTGTTTCAACGGTCAGTGCCTGCAACACCTGATTCACCAGGGACAATTATCGTTGCAATGAGTTATTCCCAGCCTGCAGTTTCTTTATGTTTCTGGTAGAATTGAAAATGACTGTGTATGTACTGCAATTTACGTACTGCAGTTTGTTTATCACTTGAGTTGAAACATTTTCGAGCTATATATGTAGAAGCTGCGTCCTCCAGACTAAACTGTGTACTGTTTTTTTCGTATCATTGAAATGTTCAACAGAACACCGTACGGCCTCCAACCACGGACTGCATCGTGTTAAACCAGGCTGAGGATGGAATGCTAACATTGGAGCCAGTTCTCTGATAACGGAAACTCTAGCGGTTGCTTTAATGAAAATTTTCTTGATATTCGAAACGAGACGGTAAACTTACGGATAGCTCACCATTTCTGCTTCACTGTGTAGACCATTGGCTTTTTTACGGTTCAGATGTATTAGTTCAGAGTAAAGAACTCCTATTGCAGTTCTTGCTTTTACGATGTATGGGGCAGTCTGTGTAAGAAATAACAGCACACTTTCGTCTTTTATCCCATACGACCGCAAAAATCTAGGGAATCTCTTTAAATTTTTGCAGTTGTTGGATGATTTTACCCTTCCATACCGGCTACTGCACTACATACACACTGATCTGCAGCGTCTGTGGTCTCGTCTATCAAAATTCAAATGTTTTCATGTTTTAACGATTCCCGGAAATGAAACACTCGGGCAAACACGTTTTACGAGGGGTAGATTGGTCCGACACTCTTTCATTAGTATATTTTTCTAAGACAATATTAAGATAAATATAATTTGTTCTACAGAGGAGTGTTTACACTTACAAATGCTGAATATAATTCCTTGGCGAATGAGTCGCGTGAACCTGTACTTATAAATTGTTGACGTAAAGCGGATTTTCTGGCTACATTTTGTTCGTGCTTCATAGTGTTGTACTACTTGGAACATGTTGTCAGAAGGAATACTTAGTTTACATTATAAACACAATAACACTTGCCCATTCACAATGAAATTATCACTCCCGAGACGCGCAAAAAGGAAAATATGACTTCACTAGTAAATTTTAATAAATATATATGCAGTATCTATTCCCCAAAACATACAATTCTATACCGTATACTACTGCACCAGTGATCTCGTAAAGGTGAGAACAGGAAAGAGTACTTCTAATGCATACATTTAGAATATTCAAAAACTCGGCAAATTTTGCGTAAAATCTAGGTTATAATATTCACTTCTACAATTGTATATTTTTATTGGAAATACAAAGGAAACTGGAACTAGTGGAAAGGTATGCAGATTGTATGACTCCTCTAGGCGAAGGAATAAATAAAAATGATAAAATGGAGCGCAATGCTGCTTAAGAGAGATATAATACTTTCGCAACGAATAACAAAATAGTTTTTAGATTCCACGACAAATGGTTGTAGGTAAACTAGTTATTTATCACGTGTATTAGCTTACTACAGACTGATCTTGAATTGGTGCGTCTGCTGTGTTTAGTTGTCCAGTTTTTCAAGAGGTGATTGGAGGAGAAGGTGGGGGGGAGTAGAAGTGACCTACACTGCCCCGCTAACGACACCCTTGTACGATGTGGGCTCCATAATACAACGAATCTGATCATAAATTAAAATCTTGGCTTTTGATTTGTATTCAACTGATGCCATGAAACTATTTTGTCAAAATTGAAGGTATTTATTCCTTGAGGTTAATTACTCATTCAAAGCATGTAGCGGCCATGTAGCGTGTCCCCCCTGCGGGCCCGGGGATTAGAATAGCCTGAGTTATTCCTGCCTGTCGTAAGAGGCGACTAAAAGGAGTGTCAAGCGTTTCAGTTTTCATGTGATGGTCCCCTGTAGGGTTTTACCTCCACTTTTCAAAATTTTTCTGAAGAGCGAGCCAATTGGGGAAGGGCGCCTTACGTGGTTTATCGTGTCCATCATGCGCTGAGATCTATAAGCATCCTTCATCGACGTGGATCTGCACTTCTGCTCATTATCCAACTGTTGGGTGAGGTCACCTTCCTGGGTGCGTATTTTTACACCAACTGTGCAGTATCGTTTTCTACGCCGACGATGATAATGGACTTGTTTGCTTGGTTGCACCTGATACCCAGCACAGTAGCAAGTCCGTTGGCCCCTGACCGCACAGGGATCGCTCTGCCGATGTCTGCGTTGTTAACTCCCCATGTATGCCGAGGAGTAGATGGCCGTAACCCTGGGGCATCGGGACTCTCGGCAATGGCCATCCTGACAGGTGGCCTTTGCTGCGGCTGCGCGGCGCCCTTAGGGAGGGCCCCAGGTCGGAGTGGGTGGTATCAGGGCGGATGACACACGATGAAGCGTAGTACATCATCTCTTGCTGGTGATCAAACATCAGCAGTCTCTAAGCGTTCACAGGCACAATTCAACGCACAGAAGTACGTACCCAAATCGTTCCCCTCCCGGCCACAACATGAGAGGAACGTCAGCCTAAGGATGGCAGCAGATCTTATTCGCCCCAGTACCTTCTGTGTTCCAGAGCTGATGGGGACTCTTTCATGACGATGAAGCCTCAGTTTTTTGTTGTTTAGAGGACAAGTTTGGGAAGGTGGAGGGCTTGTCCAAAATGAGATCAGGGTCAATCTTGATCAAAACAACATCCTGTGCCCAGTCACGGACTTCATTCGCTTGTGACAAGCTGGGGGATGTTTCTGTAACCATCACGCCCCATAAGAGCTTAAATATGTTCCACGGTATCATATTTCACAGGGACCTTCTTTTGCAGTCTGCCGATGAGCTGCACGCCAAATTAGAGCGGCGAGGAGTACATTTTGTTCGGCGTGTCCACTGGGGTCCGTGGGATAATCAGGTTGCCACATACATTACCCGAGAAGGTCAAAATGATGGTCTACCGCTGTGATGTAAAGCCCTATATGCCTTCCCCAACGCGGTGCTTTAAATGCCGGAAGTCCGGCCATATGTCTTCCCACCGTACTTCCAGCGTCACGTGTCGAGATTGCGGATGCCCATCACATCCCAATACTCATGTGCCCCCCTCCTATCTGTGTCAGCTGTGGAGAGCACCATTCACTTGTTCGCCTGACTGCAGGATTTTCCAGAAAGAAAGGATAATCATGGTTACAAGACCCTGGACCGACTAATCTACGCCGGCCGCGGTGGCCGAGCGGTTCTAGCGCTGCAGTCCGGAACCGCGAGACAGCTACGGTCGCAGGTTCGAATCCTGCCTCGGGCATGGGTGTGTGTGATGTCCTTAGGTTAGTTAGGTTTAAGTAGTTCTAAGTTCTAGGGGAGTTATGACCTAAGATGTTGAGTCCCATAGTGCCCAGAGCCATTTGACTAATCTACAATGAGGCTAAGAGGAAATTTGAACGCCTACATCCTGTATGTATGACATCGTCTTACGCCGCCGCTACAACAGTTCTAGCCCTATCAGCTTCGCCAACCCCAGTCACCTCTCAGAGCCGGAAGACTACACCTCTCTCCTTGATGGTGGGAGGGGGGGGCACCTCCCTCCCTGTTGCTTCTGCACCACCTTCTTCGGGAGCAACACCCCCCTCCCCTCCCCAACCATCGGGGAGTGTAAGACTTCCTCGGCTCTGCACTTTGTCTGTGGATGAGGTTGAAATTCTGGTGTCTGCTGAGGATCTAGATCTCGCCAGACCCTCAGAGACAATGTATATAGACTGCTCAGGAAATAAGTCGGTGGCAGCAGGTGACCCTGAGGCGTAAACTGCCTCATTGAATGCTTCATGCCTTCCCAGTCTCACGATGACGTCATTCTCCAGTGGAAATTTGGCCGTTTTTTCCACCGCCTGGCTGAGCTACGGCAGCTGTTCAACAGGTGTTCCCGGTGTTGACATAAATGGCCTGTGTTATCTACCAACGCAAACGCGATTGCAGAGCACTTTCCTGAGCGCTATGACCGAGCCTCTGCGTCGGGGGATCATCCCCCAGCCTTTCGCTCTCTCAAACAGCGGATGAAAGGGTAAGTCCTCTAGTACAGTACACGCCGCAGTGAATCCTATAACGCCTCAGTTACAGAGTGGGAGCTCCTCAGTGCCCTTACACAATGTCCTGACATTGCTCCTGGGCCAGTTGGGATCCACAGTCAGATGATTAAACATCTCTCATCTGACTACAGGCGACATCTCCTCATCTTCAACTGGATCTGGTGCGATGGCGTCTTTCCATCGCAATGGCGGGAGAGCACCATTATTCCGGTGCTTAAACCTGGTAAAAACACATTTGATGTGGATAACTAGTGGTCCATCAGCCTCACTAACGTTGTTTGTAAGCTGCTGGAACGTATGGTGTGTTGGCGGTTGGGTTGGGTCCTGGAGTCAGGTGGCCTACTGGCTCCATGTCAGGGCGGCTTTCGCCAGTGTCGCTCACCTCTGATTATCTTGTGGGCCTTGAGTCTGCCACCCGAACAGTCTTTTCCAGACGCCAACACCTGGTTGCCGTCTTTTTTGATTTACGAAAAGTGTATGTACGATCTGGTGACATCATATCCCTGCCACATTATACGAATGGGGTCTCCAAGGCCCACTCCCGATTTTTGTCCAAAATTTCCTGTCGCTTCGTATTTTCTGTGTCCAAGTTGGTGCCTCCCATAGTTCCCCCATATCCAGGAGAATGGCGTCCCGCAGGGCTCTGTATTGGGTGTATCTCTATTTTTAGTGACCATTAATGGTCCAGCACCAGCTGTAGGACCGTCCGTCCCACCTCTGTATGCAGACGACTTTGGCGTTTCGTACTGCGCCACCAGTACTGGTGTTGCTGAGCGGCGCCTACAGGGAGCCATCCACAAAGTGCAGTCATGGGCTCTAGCCCACGGTTTCCAGTTTTCGGCCGCAAAGTCGTGTGTTATGCACTTCTGTCGGTGTCGTACCGTTCATCCGAAATCAGAACTTCACCTTAATGACGATCCACTCACTGTAGTGGAGACATATCGATTTTTAGGAGCCGACCGGTGTGGCCGAGCCGTTCTAGGCGCTTCAGTGTGGAACCTCGCGACCACTACGGTCGCAGGTTCGAATCCTGCCTCGGGCATGGATGTGTGTGATGCCCTTAGGTTAGTTAGGTTTAAGTAGTTCTAAGTTCTAGGGGACTGATGACCTCAGATGTTAAGTCCCATAGTGCTCAGAGCCATTTGAACCCTTTGATTTGATTCTTAGGACTGGTTTTCGACGCCCGATTGACTTGGCTTCCTCACATTCGTCAGCTTAAGCGGAAGTGCTGGCAGTACCTCAGTGCCCTCCACTGCGTGAGCAACACCAACTGGGGTGCAGATCGCTCTACGCTGCTACTGCTCTACAGAGTCCTTGTTCAATGCCACCTTGATTGTGGGAGTGTGGTTTATGGTTCGGCGGCGCCCTCAGCATTGCATTTACTCAACCCAGTGCACCACTATGGCGTTTGCTTAGCGACAGGAGCTTTTAGGACGAGTCCGGTAACCAGCGTCATTTTTGAGACCGGAGTCCCTCCATTGCAGGTTAGGCGTGCACAACTGCTGGCCAGTTAACGTTGCACACGTTCGTAGTACTCCTGCGCATCCGAATTACCGTCTCCTCCTCCCACCCACGGTGGTTCATCTCTCGCATCAGCGGCCCAGGTCAGGGCTTACAATTGCCGTTCGTGTCCGATCCCTTCTTTCAGAACTGGAGTCCTTGCCTTTACCACCTATACAGGGCTATTACAAATGATTGAAGCGATTTCATAAATTCACTGTAGCTCCATTCATTGACATATGGTCACGACACACTACAGATAGGTAGAAAAACTCATATAAAGTTTTGTTCGACTGAAGCCGCACTTCAGGTTTGTGCCGCCAGAGCGCTCGAGAGCGCAGTGAGACAAAATGTCGGCAGGAGCCGAGAAAGCGTATGTCGTGCTTGAAATGCACTCACTTCAGGACGAAGTTCAACAAAGATCCACCAACTGCTAACTCCATTCGGCGATGGTATGCGTAGTTTAAAGCTTCTGGATGCCTCTGTAAGGGGAAATCAACGGGTCGGTCTGCAGTGAGCGAAGAAACGGTTGAACGCGTGCGGGCAAGTTTCACGCTTAGCCCGCGGAAGTCGGCGAATAAAGCAAGCAGGGAGCTAAACGTACCACAGCTGACGGTTTGGAAAATCTTACGGAAAAGGCTAAAGCAGAAGCCTTACCGTTTACAATTGCTACAAGCCCTGACACCCGATGACAAAGTCAAACGCTTTGAATTTTCGGCGCGGTTGCAACCGCTCATGGAAGAGGATGCGTTCTGTGCGAAACTTGTTTTCAGTGATGAAGCAACATTTTTTCTTAATGGTGAAGTGAACAGACACAATGTGCGAATCTGGGCGGTAGAGAAACCTCACGCATTCGTGCAGCATATTCGCAATTCAGCAAAAGTTAACGTGATTTGTGCAGTCTCACGGTTTAAAGTTTACGGCCCCTTTTTCTTCTGCGAAAAAAACGTTACAGGGCACGTGTATTTGGACATGCTGGAAAATTGGCTCATGCCACAACTGGAGACCGACAGCGCCGACTTCATCTTTCAACAGGATGGTGCTCCACCGCACTTCCATCATGATGTTCGGCATTCCTTAAACAGGAGATTGGAAAACCGATGGATCGGTCGTGGTGGAGATCACGATCAGCAATTCCTGTCATGGCCTTCACGCTCTCCCGACTTAACCCCATGCGATTTCTTTCTGTGGGGTTATGTGAAAGATTCGGTGTTTAAACCTCCTCTACCAAGAAACGTGCCAGAACTGCGAGCTTCCATCAACGATGCTTTCGAACTCATTAATGGGGACATGCTGCGCCGAGTGTGGGAGGAACTTGATTATCGGCTTGATGTCTGCCGAATCACTAAAGGGGCACATATCGAACATTTGTGAATGCCTAAAAAAACTTTTTGAGTTTTTGTATGTGTGTGCAAAGCATTGTGAAAATATCTCAAATAATAAAGTTATTGTAGAGCTGTAAAATCGCTTCAATCATTTGTAATAACCCTGTACTTCAGTTCCATTCACGTACACCTCCATGGTGTACACCTAGGCCGCGGCTTCGCCTGGATCTTTACATGGCCCTAGGGACTCTTAACCCCACGGCTCTCCGCTGCCACTTCCTCTCGATTGTTGACATGTACCAAGGCCATGAAGTGGTTTACACCGACGGCTCGATGGCTGATGATCACGCAGGCTTCGCGTACGTCCATGAAGGACACATATTGAACAGCATTCCTTGCCCTATGGTTGCAGTGTTTTCACTGCCTAGCTGGTGGCTATATCTCCTGATAGAGCACATCTGTTCATGCCCTGGGGAGTCGCTTCTTCTGTTTACTGACTCCTTTAGCAGTCTAGAAGCTACCCTTGTCATCCGTTGGTACCGTCCATCCAGGAGTCCATATATGCACTGGAACGGTCCAGTCGTTCAGTTGTGTTTGTCTGGACCCCAGGTCATCGTCGGAATCCCAAGCAACGAACTTTCCGACAGGCTTGCCAAACAGGCCACGCTGAAACCGCTTATGGAGATCGGCATCTGTGCAACTGACCTGCGTTCAGTACTACGCCGCAAGGTTTTGCGGCTTTGGGAGACGGAATGGCATAACGTCAGCACGCACAACAAACTGCGTGCCATTAAGGAGACTACGAATGTGTGGAAGACCTCCACGCGGGCCTCTCAGAGAGACTCCGTGGTTCTCTGTCGAATCCTCATTTTACACGTTTGGGTGACACACGGCCACCTCCTACGCCGTGATGACCCACCTCAGTCTCGGTGCGGCGCCCGGCTGACAGTGGCCCATATCTTGGTGAGCTGCCCTTCTTTGGCTGCCCTGCGGCGGAATCTTCAGTTACCGGACTCGTTGCCAGTAATTTTAGCTGACAGCACCTCATCGGCTAATTTAGTTTTACGTTTTATACGTGACGGTGGGTTTTATTACCGGGAACAGGGGACCTATGACATCGCAGTTTGGTTCCTTCCCCTCCCCCCCCCCCCCCTCCTTTAAGCCAACCAATCATGTAGCGTGTGTTGCTGAAACCTCTTGCAATATCTCGCATTCTGCAGGTCATCGTGATTAGTTTACAGCCAAACCTCAGAAAACTCAGACGTATAGGACTTACAAAGCTTCGACTTAAAGGGTTCTCGAGTACTTTTCACGGGTGTAGTTTTTCGAATTTGAAAAGCTTTGTAGCTTCTGGGGAGTCGTATTTTATAAGCGTGTTAAAATGGAATCGGATGGTGAAAACGGAAGCAACAGCCGAATTTTATAAACGCGTTAAAATGAAATCGGACGCTGAAAATGGAAGCATTAGCAGAGATTCCTGGGGTGAGACAAGATGAATAGTTGCAGTGAAACTGTCGGTGCGGTCAGGGAAAGTTATAGCGTGGCACATGAAGCGAACTGTGAGGTAGTGGAAGAAAGTAGATGTCATGAAGAAATACAGGAAAATGTAGTTCTTGCAGAAGTAGAAGAAAGAGGTGAAAGAAGTGACGACGAGGAACATGATTTCACCCAAAAAAGCGATCACCAACAAGGCAGAGAATCTTCTCGTGTTCATCTACGTCTACGTGATTATTCTGCTATTCACAATAAAGTGCCTGGCAGAGGGTTCAATGAACCACCTTCATGTTGTCTCTCTACCGTTCCAGTCTCGAACTGCACGCGGGAAAAACGAGCACTTAAATTTTTCTGTGCGAGCCCTGATTTCTCTTATTTTATCGTGATGATCATTTCTCCCTATGTAGGTGGCTGCCAACAGAATGTTTTCGCAATCGGAGGAGAAAACTGGTGATTGAAATTTCATGAGAAGACCCCGTCGCAACGAAAATCGCCTTTGTTTTAATGATTGCCACTCCAATTCACGTATCATGTCTGAGGCACTATCTCCGCTATTTCGCGATAGTACAAAACGAGCCGCCCTTCTTTGAACTTTTCCGATGTCACCCGTCAGCCTCACCTGATGCGGATCCCACACCGCACAGCAATACTCCAGAATAGGGCGGACAAGCGTAGTGTAAGCAGTCTCTTTGGTAGACCTGTTGCACCTTCTAAGTGTTCTGCCAAATAATCGCAGTCTTTGGTTTGCTCCACCCACAATATTATCTATGCGATCGTTCCAATTTAGGTTATTTGTAATTGTGCTCCCTAAGTATTTAGTTGAATTTACAGCCCTTAGATTTGTGTGACTTATCGCGTAATCAAAATTTAGCTGATTTCTTTTAATACTCATGTGAATAACTTCACACTTTTCTTTATTCAGGGTCAGTTGCCACTTTTCGCACCATACAGATATCTTATCTAAATTATTTTGTAAGTCGTTTTGATCATCTGATGACTTTACAAGACGGTAAATGACAGCATCATCTGCAGACAATCTAAGACGGCTACTCAGATTGTCTCCTATGTCGTTAATATAGATTAGGAACAATAGAGGGCCTATAACACTTCCTTGGGCAACGCCGGATATTACTTCTGTTTTACTCGATGACTTTCCGTCTAGTACTACAAACTGTGTTCTTTCTGACAGGAGATCGTGAATCCAGTCGCACAACTGAGGCGATACTCTGTAGGCACACACTTTGGTTAGAAGTCGCTTGTGAGGAACGGTGTCGAATCCATGATGTCATGAGAATTTGATGTCGTGGATGAATTTGACCATAATGAAGAATAGGAAGATGATGTTTCAGATGTATCTGTTGAAGAAATAGAAGTTACGTCACAGGAAGGTCTGCCGGAAGAACTCAAGAAGGAAAAAAAAAAAATTGTGAAGAGAATTGAGGAAATGGGAAAGTGGTGAAGGTGAACTGACATTCAGAAATGAAAGCGATGTGTTGTAGAGGAACTAGACCACAGTCATTTTGAGATGCTGCTGATGGTTGGGTTCAGATGAATGACAGTAGGAAAATGAAATGATCGTATGGCATTGTTGGCCGGGAGGCCCCGTGCGGGGAAGTTCGGCCGCCGTATTGCAAGTCCTTTCTAGTTGACGCCACTTCGGCGACTTGCGAGTCAATGATGAAATGATGATGAAGAACACACAACACCCAGTCATCACGAGGCAGAGAATCCCTAACCCCGCCGGGAATCGAACCCGGGACCCCGTGCGCTGGAAGCGAGAACGCTACCGCAAGACAACGAGCTGCGGACATGACAATAGTGATAGCCTGTTTTCATGCATAAACAAACATGTGTAAGTACATTTGTCAAACCATACTTCCTTGGACCGGAAGCGCAATGAGATTACAACGAATGCTATACCATACCTGTAGTACCGCTGAGCTCTGGAATCAAAGGATGCAACTACTTAAACACCTCCAGAACATCCGTCAGAGAAATCTGATGGGACAGAGCCGAGAAATAACAGTGCATAAAATGCAGTGTTTCCAAATGCTTCCATTAAAATACTCCGAGAGAACAAGGAGAGATAGTTGCCAAGACCCCACATAAGACAGAGAATACTGTCAGATTTTCCAGTTCAAAGATGTGAAGTTCTCAGGTTTAAGTCCTGGACAGAAAGCGTGAAACAGACTGAACAAGAAAAGCAAAATTTGCAGCTACAGTACCGACTTTACCAGAAACAACAAAGTACATTAAATTTTCTGTTGATAATTCTTGCTGTTGAGAAAATGGTCATACAAGGAAAGGGTGAATTATGAATCCAAAAGGGAAGTGTTCTGCACGCGTTGAAGAAACGTTTAAGGAGATAAAAGAATTTAACTGCATCCTGATGGGCTACCGTTTCAATAAATAGCAAGCGGTATGGTATTGGATTTGGAATAAACAAGAAAAAAGCAAAATCAAAAGCTGTAAAGCAACCCTGGAAATTTTAATTCCCTAAATGAGAGAACAAAATTGTCCCGTGAAAGAGATAGGGCAAAATCTGAACAGGTTCATGAGACTCATACCTGTCTTCATTTGACGATGTCATGATAAAAGATCAACGAGTAGCCGAACTTTGCCCCAAAACCACGGAACCATCTCCATATACTATACTCCTAACATATTTGCAATGGAACTGTGGAGTGGAGGAAATTCTTATAAAATATGAGAGAAATGTTCTCATGCAACAAAGAAATTAATTCATAATGACTGTTGATGGCCACATAACAAACGTTACGTGCAAGAACAAACGAGATGGAAAACAAAGGACATCACAAACTATCTTATAGGCCCATTATCCACGTACTACAAGCAGGGGGTATCTGCTACGACTGCATGGTCGTCGTTCACTTAAAAGCACGAAGGAGGGAAGACAACAGGAGTTTACGTTACTGTAGAGTAAAGTTGCAGTTAATTCTACAAATACCACTATACTGAACAAATTAAACGCTGAAATGAAAAAACTAAGAGATATGAAGGCTTCCACCCAACCAGTCTGAAAATATTCCCGTAATGATGTCTGTTTACTGTCATGTGGTCCTGATTGGAACACTTGACATCCGACCCTAAGTAACTCTCACCCAAACAAAATGCGATGACAGTGGTTATCTATACGCAAGTTAACAACAGATAAAAATATCATCATTACTGAAATTAGGGGTCGTATTGAGTCGGCATCATAGTTTTAAAAGAAAGATCTGGAACTTGAGTCTTCACAAGCTGACGTTCATTCTTTTGTAGCAAAAAGAAGTAAAATAATAAGAGGGCAAGAATAAGTGGTTTATAATCCCACACGAGCGTTAAAGATAAGCGAAGTCCAAAAGAGAAGCATTGGAAACGTGTTTAATTGCACTACTGTTAGTAATATGTAAAACGCATGTAGATTTGTGAGCAACGCAATAGAGCGAGCTGAACAGTAATGCCTCCGGATTTCTTTTATGTGAAAACTCTTCACTGTAGAATGTTTGACATTATTGACAGAGCCACAACCTCAATTCTGCTTGCACCGTTTAATCACTATCAAAGTTAAGCAAATTTTGGAAGCATGAACCATGGACCTTGCCGTTGGTGGGGAGCCTTTTCAGTAGTTGCAGGGGCAACAGTCTGGATGATTGACTGATCTGGCCTTGTAACATTAACCAAAACGGCCTTGCTGTGCTGGTACTGCGAACGGCTGAAAGCAAGGGGAAACTACAGCCGTAATTTTTCCCGAGGACATGCAGGTTTACTGTATGATTAAATGATGATGGCGTCCTCTTGGGTAAAATATTCCGGAGGTAAAATAGTCCCCCATTCGGATCTCCGGGCGGGGACTACTCAAGAGGACGTCGTTATCAGGAGAAAGAAAACTGGCATTCTACGGATCGGAGCGTGGAATGTCAGATCCCTTAATCGGGCAGGTAGGTTAGAAAATTTAAAAAGGGAGATGGATAGGTTAAAGTTAGATATAGTGGGAATTAGTGAATTTCGGTGGCAGGAGGAACAAGACTTCTGGTCAGGTGACTACAGGGTTATAAACACAAAATCAAATAGGGGTAATGCAGGAGTAGGTTTAATAATGAATAAAAAAAATAGGAGTGCGGGTTAGCTACTACAAACAGCATAGTGAACGCATTATTGTGGCCAAGATAGACACAAAGCCCATGCCTACTACAGTAGTACAAGTTTATATGCCAACTAGCTCTGCAGATGATGAAGAAATAGATGAAATGTATGACGAGATAAAAGAAATTATTCAGGTAGTGAAGGGAGACGAAAATTTAATAGTCATGGGTGACCGGAATTCGTCGATAGGAAAAGGGAGAGAAGGAAACATAGTAGGTGAATATGGATTGGGGGGAAGAAATGAAAGAGGAAGCGGCCTTGTAGAATTTTGCACAGAGCATGACTTGATCATAGCTAACACTTGGTTCAAGAATCATAAAAGAAGGGTGTATACCTGGAAGAATCCTGGAGATAATAAAAGGTATCAGATAGATTATATAATGGTAAGACAGAGATTTAGGAACCAGGTTTTAAATTGTAAGACATTTCCAGTGGCAGATGTGGATTCTGACCACAATCTATTGGTTATGAACTGCAGATTGAAACTGAAGAAATTGCAAAAAGGTGGGAATTTAAGGAGATGGGACCTGGATAAACTGAAAGAACCAGAGGTTGTAGAGAGTTTCAGGGAGAGCATAAGGGAACAATTGACAGGAATGGGGGAAAGAAATACAGTAGAAAAGAATGGGTAGCTCTGAGGGATGAAGTAGTGAAGGCAGCAGAGGATCAAGTAGGTAAAAAGACGAGGGCTAATAGAAGTCCTTGGGTAACAGAAGAAATATTGAATTTAATTGATGAAAGGAGAAAATATAAAAATGCAGTAAATGAATCAGGCAAAAAGGAATACAAACGTCTCAAAAATGAGATCGACAGGAAGTGCAAAATGGCTAAGCAGGGATGGCTAGAGGACAAATGTAAGGATGTAGAGGCTTGTCTCACTCTACAGGAAAATTAAAGAGACCTTTGGAGAGAAGAGAACCACTTGTATGAATATCAAGAGCTCAGATGGCAACCCAGTTCTAAGCAAAGAAGGGAAGGCAGAAAGGTGGAAGGAGTATATAGAGGGTTTATACAAGGGCGATGTACTTGAGGACAATATTATGGAAATGGAAGAGGATGTAGATGAAGATGAAATGGGAGATAAGATACTGCGTGAAGAGTTTGTTTGACAGAGCACTGAAAGACCTGAGTCGAAACAAGGCCCCGGGAGTAGACAACATTCCATTAGAACTACTGATGGCCTTGGGTGAGCCAGTCATGACAAAACTCTACCATCTGGTGAGCAAGATGTATGAGACAGGCGAAATACCCACAGACTTCAAGAAGAATATAATAATTCCAATCCCAAAGAAAGCAGGTGTTGACAGATGTGAAAATTACCGAACTATCAGTTTAATAAGTCACAGCTGCAAAATACTAACGCGAATTCTTTACAGACGAATGGAAAAACTGGTAGAAGCGGACCTCGGGGAAGATCAGTTTGGATTCCGTAGAAATGTTGGAACACGTGAGGCAATACTAACCTTACGACTTATCTTAGAAGAAAGATTAAGAAAAGGCAAACCTACGTTTCTAGCATTTGTAGACTTAGAGAAAGCTTTTGACAACGTTAACTGGAATACTCTCTTTCAATTTCTGAAGGTGGCAGGGGTAAAATACAAGGCGCGAAAGGCTATTTACAATTTGTACAGAAACCACATGGCAGTTATAAGAGTCGAGGGGCATGAAAGGAAAGCAGTGGTTGGGAAAGGAGTGAGACAGGGTTGTAGCCTCTCCCCAATGTTATTCAACCTGTATATTGAGCAAGCAGTAAAGGAAACAAAAGAAAAATTCGGAGTAGGTATTAAAATCCATGGAGAAGAAATAAAAACTTTAAGGTTCGCCGATGACATTGTAATTCTGTCAGAGACAGCAAAGGACTTGGAAGAGCAGTTGAACGGAATGGACAGCGTCTTGAGAGGAGGATATAAGATGAACATCAACAAAAGCAAAACGTGGATAATGGAATGTAGTCAAATTAAATCGGGTGATGCTGAGGGGATTAGATTAGGAAATGAGACACTTAAAGTAGTAAAGGAGTTTTGCTATTTAGGGAGTAAAATAACTGATGATGGTCGAAGTAGAGAGGATATGAAATGTAGACTGGCATTGGCAAGGAAATCGTTTCTGAAGAAGAGAAATTTGTTAACATCGAGTATAGATTTAAGTGTCAGGAAGTCGTTTCTGAAAGTATTTGTATGGAGTGTAGCCATGTATGGAAGTGAAACATGGACGATAACCGGTTTGGACAAGAAGAGAATAGAAGCTTTCGAAATGTGGTGCTACAGAAGAATGTTGGAGATAAGGTGGGTAGATCACGTAACTAATGAGGGAGGTATTGAATAGGATTGGGGAGAAAGACGTTTGTGGCACAACTTGACTAGAAGAAGGGATCGGTTGGTAGGACATGTTTTGAGGCATCAAGGTATCACAAATTTAGCATTGTAGGGCAGCGTGGAAGGTAAAAAATCGTAGAGGGAGACCAAGAGATCAATACACTAAGCAGATTCAGAAGGATGTAGGTTGCAGTAGGTACTGGGAGATGAAGAAGCTTGCACAGGATAGAGTAGCATGGAGAGCTGCATCAAACCAGTCTCAGGACTGAAGACCACAACAACAACAACAACAACAACAACAATGAAAATGGGACGAGGCTAAGTTCGGACTGTATGGAGCAGCCTGTTCCAGCTCGTCGGCTCCGTTGTGAGCCGCGGAGCGCTCCCTGCTCCAGGGTGCCGCGTCGCTCGCTGTGACCATTCCAGTGGGCCGGCACGTGGCACGGCTGGCTGAGGCAGGCGGCAAGGCAAGCGTTTTGATGTGCCAGCTGCGTCTTACAAGATCGACAACCTCATACTCTTAGCTGCTAAGACGTGGTGACATGCTACACCAAGCAATACAATGTTCAGGAAATAAATAAAGACTTCAAGCTCAGCATGTGCGGTGCTTTCGTCAAGCGCAAGCGATAATGCAACAAAGCTCTGCGCCTTTTTCCTGAGCTGTCTCTCTAAATCCACTGCCATATCCACGATTCGACGAGACGTTGTTTGCTTTGACAAGTAAACCCCTTCAATTGTCTGAACATCCCTTGGAAACAAACATTCTACAACTGCTACCATTCACGATTTTACGAGTGGTCCCACCGAAAACGGCTTGCCACTTGTCGCAATGATGTGAGCGACTCTGTAGCTTTCTCGAATTGCAGATTCAGTAGTGTTTTCTCCGCTCTCGTTCACCTGAAAATTATAAACACATTACAGAACACGAATTATGTTGCATGTTTTGATACCCTCCGTATTACGAAAACGTTTTTAGACTTACGTCTCCTGGTATGTCGTTCGTAAGCCTGTCTACCAGTTCTCTGCGTGCAACGCCTTCTACCTGATCGTAGTGCGCTGAGTGAAGACGTGTATAATGTCGTTGTAGATTGTACCTCTTCGCAGAATTAAATACTTTATGACATACAAGACACTGCAGACGACCATCCCTCTCAGTGAATAGAAAGTTATCCTCCAATAGAGGTACAGGGTTCCCGCGGCTAGTCATAGCTGTCATTGAGTACGGATTATTGCGTCAGTTGCGGCTGCATGCGGCCAGGGGGCAGTGAGTTCGCTTTCCCCCTCCACGCCGGCTCCGAGCTGCAGCAGTGAGCGCTCCGGCTCCCTGGAGCTCGGTTGGAACAGCCTGGTATGGAGGATGATTGTTGCAGACGTCGCAGGGTTCTTGTGCAGTGTTGCATTGTCTCGCTGAAGAGAGGGTGCCCCATGTCTGGAAAACCGTTCGATTTCGTGATGCCAGGATCACAGTACCTTGCAGAGGTTACAGTGGCTTTAGAAAATTTCAAATGCGCTACACCTTGAACATCCCATAATTCTGTAAGCATTACTTAGCTTGCCGATGTGATGATCTTGAACTTTTTGGCGTCGGTGATGCTTTGTGAACTCCATTGCTGCTCTCTTGTTATCGGGGTCAAAAAGGCGAACTTAGCTTTCAATGCCGGTTACATTGTTGTAAAGAAACCCATAACCCTCACGCTCAAAAAGTACTCAGCTTTCATTCCTCTATGCACTTCAATTGGAGGTACATTTCCTGCGGTTAGAAACTTGATTACAGCACGCTGTTCATCACGCACCGATATACAGTGGCGGTCGAAATAATAGAGCCACCTCTATTGACGAGATTAAGAACTAGGATATCTATTAGTTCGCGAAATCGCCACGGGTGCCGTGTTGTCAGTCCCTTGTAGACAACATCAGGGAAGACGTTGCTGCTATCTTTAGTCGTCCGAAAGGAAGCGTTTGAGCTAGACGTGTGAAAAGAGGCATAAAGGTAAGAATCTTATGGGTCAAAATAATAGAGCCGCTTTACACATGTGCCTTTAAATTGATTTTTATGCAGTTGTTTTGTATGTAAATTGACGTGTGGTTTTGTTTACATTCGTCTAGAGCAAAGCATACCAGTGGAGATGAGCGTATAGTAATGTTCCGGATGTTCAAAAGTGGGATGTCCATGAATAAAATAGCCAATGTCTTGCACGTTTCGCGAAAACGAGTCCAGAACGCCATGAGACGGTCAAAACAAACAAAGCCGCAGGTGGAGAACAGGGGGCGACCTCGTGTAACTACTCCTCGCGTAGACAGACTCATCACTAGGGAAGTGAAGAAAGACCCATTTTTGTCAACACCACGACTGAAAGCCATTTTGTTTAGCGACGAACATGATGTTCAACCATCAACCTCAACGATTCAAAGACGACTGAGATCTGCAAAATTGAATGGGCGCATTGCAAGAAAGAAGCCACATGTTTCACAAGCTAATGTTCGGAAAAGGTTAGCCTTTGCCCGGAGAAATGAACAAAAACCTAATACTTGGTGGAGGAACATCCTTTGGTCCGATGAATCCAAGTTTAATAGGTTTGCCTCAGACGGAAAAGTCTATAGTATGTGCGCCGCCCACCAAACCAGGAATTTAATCCCAAGTACACTTTAAAAACTGTGAAATGCGGTGGCGGAAGTGTTATGGTATGGGGATGTTTTTCGTGGTACGGCATTGGTCCAATACACCGTATCAACGGCATAATGAACGCAGAAATGTACAAAGACATCTTGGCAAATGTGATGCTGCCTTATGCTGAAGAGGAAATGCCGCTGAAATGGAAATTTCAGCACGATAACGATCCAAAGCATACTGCAAGGATCATAAGGCAGTTTGTTCAAGAGCACAATATCGAAGTATTAACCTCAGTCCCCTGACGCATCACCCATTGAGAACTTATGGGAGATCTTAGACAAGAGAATTGACCGCTCAAAAGCTACATCTTCAGAAAAACTGTGGGAAGAAATCCAGAGAGCCTGGTATGCGATCAGTAGTGACGAATGCAGGCGTTTAGTAGACTCTATGGGTAAGAGGTGCAGGGCAATCCTCAAATATAAGGGTTACCCCACGAAGTACTAATGCAGTCCTATGCAAAAAAGACTGTTCCTGTACGTTTCATAAGACTGAGATCAGGTACAGTATATTTGTTTCAATTGGCTCTATTTTTTTGACCCTGTGGTCTGGTATTCTTTTGAATATTATTGATTCTTACTGATTATTTTGTGTTGTGTTATCTATATAACTGACTATAGTACAATGTGACTCGGTTGTAATGGTTTCCATCATAGTTCAAACATGTCTAGTAATAAATGTGCACTTTATTCCAAACCTTTGCCAGGTGGCTCTATTATTTTGACCGCCACTGTAGTTACTTTGACAAACTGCCTATTGGCTTCTGTCTCGGGTTCTTCGGCCGACGTTCATCTAATGATTTTTCTGACGTTTCGCCAGCACGAGTGGCTGGCATTGTCAAAGCTTCACCCTCCATTGCCGGTGGTGAACTGGAGCCGAGCTCGCGGGCGCAGGCTATATGTACCTGGCGCGCCAACGTCCGAGGGCTTCTCCGCGGTCATTTCCGGTGCGGTTCTCCTCTTGCTACCTGCGACGGTCGTTCGCTGCAGTACGGGAAGCCAGGATCCGTTGACCTTAAGGCTTTCCTCTTTCTTGTTCAAACTGTTCGCGTGTTTTTGTATTTCTACAGCTTCTCTGAACAAGCGCGTGTGATAGTGCTTCTCTTACAGCCAGAACTTCCGTGTCGACGAATTTCATTACGTGGTCGGTCTCATTCGGTGCGTGCTCTGCCACGGCCGATTTCTCCACCTGCCCCAACCTGCAATGTCGCTTATGCTCTTTGATCCTGGTGTTCATTGATCGTCCAGTCATTCCGACATAAACTTTTCCGCATGTGCATGGTATACGGTATATTCCCGACATTGCAAGTGGGTCTCTTTTCTCCTTCGCCGATCTAAGACACTCTTTGATCTTCCTTGTCGGTTTGAAAATCGTCTTTACGCCATGTTTGCACAATATACGGCCGATTCTGTACGTCACTCTGGGAATGTATGGCAGAAAGGCCGTACCCGACATTTCTTTTTCTGGTTCCTTACTTCGCCGAGTGTTTGGCTCTGTTACACTTCTAATGTAATTTGTGAAGTACCCATTGCTCCTCAGAACCGTTTCCAGGTGTTGCATTTCTCGTTTGAGGTGTTGCGGCTCACATATTCGTCCTGCTCTCGTTACGAGCGTACTAATCATGCCTCTTTTCTGGCTCGGGTGGTGGTTTGACAGTTTGTGTAGGTATCGGTCCGTGTGTGTCGGTTTTCGATACACGCTGTGTCCCAGGTTTTCGCCTTCCCTTGTGACCAGCACATCTAGAAATGGCAGTTTCTTGTCCTTTTCTACTTCCATGGTAAATGTTATGTTGGCATGGAGGCTGTTCAAGTGTCTTAGGAAGTCACCGAGCTGCTCTTCACCATGGCTCCACACCACGAAAGTATCATCGACGTACCTGTACCACACCTTAGGTTTGCAAGTCGCCGAGTCCAGTGCCTGTGCTTCGAATTGTTCCATGAAGAAGTTGGCCACCACTGGACTGAGAGGACTACCCATGGCGACGCCTTCCAGCTGTTCGTAGAAATCGCCATTCCACGTGAAATAGCTCGTGGTGAGACATGCATGGAAGAGCTTTCTGATGTCTAGCGGAAAAATGGAACCGATGTGCTCCAGAGCGTCACTGAGTGGCACTTTCGTAAATAACGAAACAACATCAAAGCTGACCAGGATGTCGTTTGGTGCAAGTTTCAGTTTCTTCAGCTTCTCAATGAAATGTCCTGAGTCCTTAATGTATGTGTCGGTCTTCCCCACGTGTGGCTGGAGCAGAGAGGCCAAGTGTTTTGCCAGTTTATATGTCGGTGATCCAGGAGCGCTAACGATCGGTCTCAGTGGAACGTTGTTCTTATGGATCTTGGGTAATCCATACAGCCGAGGTGGTAGGGCTTCTGTGTTGCGCAGGTTTCTCTGTATGTCCGCCGGCAGAGAAGACGCCTTGATTAATCGATTCGTATTCCGTGTGATACGTTGCGTCGGATCTGCGCTTAGTTTTCGGTACGTCGTCGGATCTAATAGGTCTCGGATCTTTTGCTCATAATCTTCGGTCTTCATTACGACGGTCGCATTCCCCTTATCGGCAGGCAGTACCAATATACTCTTGTCGGCGTTGAGATTCTTAATGGCTTGTACCTCTTCTTTCTTCAGGTTGCAAGCTGGTGGTTTTGCTCGGCGCAGTATCCTGGCTGTTTCCGTGCGTATTTCCTCTGCCCTTTCACAAGGAAGGGTACGAATGGCTGCTTCGGTGTTGGCAATGATGTCCTCCATAGGTATAGTTCTCGGGATGATAGCGAAATTCCCTCCTTTTTGAAGAACAGACACTTCCTCTTCGGTCAATTGTCGTTCAGTGAGGTTGACCACTGTGTGTGACATGTCGGGAGTCGCCTTGTCGGTGTGCTTCCGGCATCTTTCAAACTTTTTCTTCTGTCGATCGGTGCAGCGCTCGAGTTCGTTCTGCATCACTCACAGGAGCATGCAGAACGAACTCTAGCGCTGCACCGATCGACAGAAGAAAAAGTTTGAAAGATGCCGGAAGCACACCGACAAGGCGACTCCCGACATGTCACACACAGTGGTCAACCTCACTGAACGACAATTGACCGAAGAGGAAGTGTCTGTTCTTCAAAAAGGAGGGAATTTCGCTATCATCCCGAGAACTATACCTATGGAGGACATCATTGCCAACACCGAAGCAGCCATTCGTACCCTTCCTTGTGAAAGGGCAGAGGAAATACGCACGGAAACAGCCAGGATACTGCGCCGAGCAAAACCACCAGCTTGCAACCTGAAGAAAGAAGAGGTACAAGCCATTAAGAATCTCAACGCCGACAAGAGTATATTGGTACTGCCTGCCGATAAGGGGAATGCGACCGTCGTAATGAAGACCGAAGATTATGAGCAAAAGATCCGAGACCTATTAGATCCGACGACGTACCGAAAACTAAGCGCAGATCCGACGCAACGTATCACACGGAATACGAATCGATTAATCAAGGCGTCTTCTCTGCCGGCGGACATACAGAGAAACCTGCGCAATACAGAAGCCCTACCACCTCGGCTGTATGGATTACCCAAGATCCATAAGAACAACGTTCCACTGAGACCGATCGTTAGCGCTCCTGGATCACCGACATATAAACTGGCAAAACACTTGGCCTCTCTGCTCCAGCCACACGTGGGGAAGACCGACACATACATTAAGGACTCAGGACATTTCATTGAGCAGCTGAAGAAACTGAAACTTGCACCAAACGACATCCTGGTCAGCTTTGATGTTGTTTCGTTATTTACGAAAGTGCCACTCAGTGACGCTCTGGAGCACATCGGTTCCATTTTTCCGCTAGACATCAGAAAGCTCTTCCATGCATGTCTCACCACGAGCTATTTCACGTGGAATGGCGATTTCTACGAACAGCTGGAAGGCGTCGCCATGGGTAGTCCTCTCAGTCCAGTGGTGGCCAACTTCTTCATGGAACAATTCGAAGCACAGGCACTGGACTCGGCGACTTACAAACCTAAGGTGTGGTACAGGTACGTCGATGATACTTTCGTGGTGTGGAGCCATGGTGAAGAACAGCTCAGTGACTTCCTAAGACACTTGAACAGCCTCCATGCCAACATAACATTTACCATGGAAGTAGAAAAGGACAAGAAACTGCCATTTCTAGATGTTCTGGTCACAAGGGACGGCGAAGATCTGGGACACAGCGTGTATCGAAAACCGACTCACACGGGCCGATACCTGCACAAACTGTCAAACCACCACCCGAGCCAGAAAAGAGGCATGATTAGTACGCTCGTAACGAGAGCAGGACGAATATGTGAGCCGCAACACCTCAAACGAGAAATGCAACACCTGGAAACTGTCCTGAGGAGCAATGGTTACTCCACAAATTATATTAGAAGTGTAACAGAGCCCAACCCTCGGCGAAGTAAGGAACCGGAAAAAGAATTGTCGGGTACGGCCTTTCTGCCATACATTCCCAGAGTGACGGACAGAATCGGCCGTATATTGCGCAAACATGGCGTAAAGACGATTTTCAAACCGACAAGGAAGATCAAAGAGTGTCTTAGATCGGCGAAGGAGAAAAGAGACCCACTTGCAATGTCGGGAATATACCGCATACCATGCACATGCGGAAAAGTTTATGTCGGAATGACTGGACGATCCATTAACACCAGGATCAAAGAGCATAAGCGACATTGCAGGTTGGGGCAGGTGGAGAAATCGGCCGTGGCAGAGCACGCACTGAATGAGACCGATCATGTAATAAAATTCGCCGACACGGAAGTTCTGGCTGTAGAGAAGCACTATCACACGTGCTTGTTCAGAGAAGCTGTAGAAATACAAAAATACGCGAACGGTTTGAACAAGAAAGAGGAAAGCCTTAAGGTCAACGGATCCTGGCTTCCCGTACTGCAGCGAACGACCGTCGCAGGTAGCAAGAGGAGAACCGCACCGGAAATGACCGCGGAGAAGCCCTTGGACGTTGGCGCGCCAGGTACATATAGCCTGCGCCCGCGAGCTCGGCTCCAGTTCACCACCGGCAATGGAGGGTGAAGCTTTGACAATGCCAGCCACTCGTGCTGGCGAAACGTCAGAAAAATCATTAGATGAACGTCGGCCGAAGAACCAGAGACAGAAGCCAATAGGCAGTTTGTCAACAAGTGGCCACGAAAGCCTCAACAATTTTGTATAGTTACTTGACTTATAAACTTCAGCTCGTAGCCGTCTAGCGGTAGAGGTCTGTAACTTGTGTCAGTAAAGCGGGAAAAGTCGACCTAGTACTGTGCACGGCATCTAATACCTCAACCGATATCGACAACAGAATGAAAAATTCGAAGGCAGCACACCCACGTATCTCAATTAATGTAAATTGTGCCAGCTTTCTCCTCATTTCGTGATTTTTCGTTAGATCCTACGAAGAATCTCAGTAATTTGAAATGCCCAAGATTCAGCAATAAAATGTAAGCGGACGGTGAAAATGGAAGCAATTCCTAAATTTTATAAACGCATTAAATGGAATATTCTTTTCTGTTGTTACTGATATCACCATAAATACTGTATTCTTTAAATTGTTATCTTTACTCCATGTACTATATCGTTCAACGAAAATGTTATTCTTATTTCAATGATTGAGTAATATCTACTTCAAATGCCAAATGTGGGATGCAACAGATTTTCCTGATGTGCAGATGAATTCTTTGTATCCCTCTGTCAGCATTTGCAAATCTCAGCAAAAAAAAAAACATTTTGGTATTCCCAAAAAAAGCGCCTACTAAAGTTATTGTTTAAGTGTGAGTGTGATTCATTGTTCAGGACTAACAGTTTCATCAGAACATATTAGCCAGTGTTTTATTTTATTATGATATGAATATTATTTTTTCAAGTCACGAGGAAACTGATGTTTTTGTATTTATTTTTATGAGAGTTATATAATGTAAAATATATTGGCAATTTTATTTGAGAAAAACAAAGGGATTCAAAGGTTTGTGGTACGATCATTGGTTAACCTTAGGATTTTTAATCTGTCATTCATCTCTGGCCTAGGTGCACTGTGGTTTGGAATCATTGTTAAACTATCCCTACAACAGGTATCGTAAGTCAGCTCAAAGATCGCAGTAAGACAACGGCGTTTATTCAAATAGGGCAATGACTAGTACACGATGACGGCTTTACTTTTGATCATCAGCTAAACGAAAAATCCTCAGTGCAGCAACAAACGTGACAAAAGTACTGGAGGCGCCGGGTATCGATCCCGGTACCTCTCACATGCTAAGCGAGCGCTCTACCATCTGAGCTACGCCCCCAGTTGCGTTTGGTACTCCGCCAGTGGGTACCAGCCGAGCAACTTTCGTCGTTCGCCGGAGAGTGACGTAACAAGAAATCGAGGTCCCGTTACAAGGACGTACATGCCACTCCTCAAGATACCGGCTCAGTGTTGCTGTACTGGGGGCGTAGCTCAGATGGTAGAGCGCTCGCTTAGCATGTGAGAGGTACCGGGATCGATACCCGGCGCCTCCAGAAATTTTTTTATTGCTAGTTTGAGAGTTATGGTATATTTCAACTACTACCGTACTGGCAAGTGTACTATCACTAAGACGTTTCCCGTGATATTTATATGCGTCCATTTCAGATTCATCACCCATTAACGCTCATTTTACGTCTCGGCAGATGATGTTACCTGGTTAATGTATCGTAGGATACGTATTACTTTTAAACGTATTGGAGATATTTTGTGATTTTGATTTTAAAGTTCACTGTCAAGAATTTGCCCTAATTTCACTCATGTTATTTGGTAATTGCTGCAGATTTGACGTTGTAATTGAAAATGTGAGTAATGCGTAACAATCCGAAGGAATTAAGTGGACCTGTTATGATCGTGAATCGAAGAGGAGCTAGTACATATTTTTTCTAGACAGCTTTGGCCGCTACAAGCATAGGCCTTGTAACGGGACATCCTCCGTTACTTTCCTCAACAGTAGTTCTGGATACCAGTAGTATTTTTCGAATTTTGAACAGTTCAGTATTGTCTCAGCTGCTTTTCTAAAAACTTTCATATAATTTTATACACAGTATGTTATTTCAAGCTAAAATTTATGAAAAGGAATTACATTATTTTGGATGTTGTAATCTATAGGTACTAGTTCTGAACGTACAGTTATAATTATTTTTTTTCTTAGAAACATTTGAAATTACGAATTATTTGGCACACTTAAAATTTCTATTATTAATTACGCAATATAGTACTGTTTACTAGGTTTGTTTCTGGATTCATTTCTGAAATAATAATCGAAACTAATAGAAAATCGTTTGTCAAGAAAAATCGTAAACCCTGTGGTATATTATTATTGGAATATTGTTATTTCCGCTGAGTCAGAGGGTAGCAAGCATGCCTCTGATGTGATCGGACGATTTTTGTATTTTGTGCGAACAGTGTAAATCCGGCTTTGTCAATGTGAATGTGTATGATATACTAAAATGTGACAAAATATATTAACGTAACAACAAAAATTCTGCAACGATCTTCAATTCAACCATGAGGCACTAAAATGAATTTCAGCTTCAAGAATCAGACCCCTAGACAAGAAGAACTTGAGCCAACTCTACGTGAATAGATACGCAAACTAGAAAATTTATTGTAATTTTCGCTCCTCACAAATCTTCATAAAAGACTAATGTGGATAATAGCTGCAAGTAGGAAGGACTGTCCCATAATCACTTACAAAACGCATCTTTCGTGCTTCTGCATAGTACCATCACTTTTAGTGTAGTTCTTCTGAAACTTTCTTAATGTACCTGTCGCCGGTTGTCAGTAGTAACTGAAGGAAGAAAAGAAAAAAAAAAAAAGAAAACGATCCTTGTGTTTACACTGGAGGAAGGAACTACACAGACTGTAGGTCACGATGACACGTAAATTCTGCGGTCATGGCTAAACCATGGAAGAACGTGGATAATCGATGTACACGCCAACCAGTGTTGTTATTTTTACGTATAGCATGATACTGGACAGAAACAATTTCGGGCTTCATGCTACCAGACCGACCTTCTTCTCAAAATAATTACGAAAGCCAACGGAATATGTATTTTTTACATTTCCAATATTTTTAAGTTTCGTTGTACACTTATTACGTATTCTGCATTTCCTTAAAGGAGGTGGTGTCTCTGCGGGAGTAAACCGTCGATTCATGAGGAGGTAAGTAATGCATTTCGCTAACCCCGGTCAACCAAAAACTTTGGCTTGTATATGGCGTGATTACCGTAATAGATGAACCGAACTTTATCACGAAGGAATTTTGTTCTGTTGCGTAATGTGTGAGATTCAGTTGAATTATGCGCAAGGAATAATGTAAGTAAATGGCGTTTCTGTGTGGAATTGATGGCCTGCGATTGTCGCTTCGCTTGAGTGATATTTGTTTCTCGCCGATCTTTTAAGAAAATCGTATCCTCTGTGTGTCATTCTCCCCTCCTCTTACTCACTTCCATGAATCTTCACACTTTCGGTGCTCCCTCCCTCCCTCGTTATTATCAAGAGCGTTGGTTACATTTTTGAAAAATGTAGAGATTTAAATTCTATACATTGCCACCCCCTCTGGAAGGAAGAGCATTCGTAATATCCACAAGATATCTGTACTGTAAATAACATCTGCAGACGTTGTAAGATATGAGGGAAAAGTATTATCGCGTGACATCATATAGCAGCTAATGCGCAGATAGTTGTTTGTGACTGTGTCGGTATATCTGTTTTACTTATACGCTGCCTATCATTGTGAAGTTCATGACGAGGAATAATTTTTTATTGCACCATGTATGAAGTTTTATTCCAGTTTCGTTGAGCGCGGAGTTTGGGAAGAAGGCGACTTGCTCGCCCCTGTGCGAGCTTTTATGATTCCAATTTTATCAGCAGGATATCTACAGGATCGGTACTTCATGAGTTAAAAATTGTTCCGATTTCTGCAGAGATAGAGAAAGTGTGACCATTCCCGCCGGTCTTCTTCGTATACGCCTTGTTACGACTTATGCTACGGGGCCCTCACATCTCAGTATTTATTGTACAGCACAGGATTACATGAAGATATCGCGAAACTGCCAGGGCAAGAGAGGCGCAATATTACATGTAAATTGGAGCGGGATCACTGCTGTCAGCTACAGAGGGACATTAAGCGAAAATGTGAACTGAACTGGGATGCGAACCCGGTATCTCCTGATACTAGGCAGATGCTGTTAACCACTGCGCTATCCAGGACACAGCGTGACTATCTCGGCACGCCTCACGGCCGATCAACAATCCCACAGGGCGCCACTTAATCCGCGGTCCGTGTCCAGTACGCTTCCGTACGCTACTCCGAAGCATAATGCGGGTAGGTGACGCTCGGTGGGAGTCTATGATTTATAGGATAAGCTGGCTTATCCGCCTGTGAGGTGCAGAAGTGCGAATTCAGGAACATCAGTCTGTGAGGCGGGTGAATATTTTGCCTTCCTGGAACCTGTGAGGCGGTGTGTCGAGAATGGAAGCAAATTTTCTTGGGTAAATCGGCACAGCGAGGCACGTGACCACTGCAATACGACTAAACACCAAATGAGACCCTCTTAGCCGGCTAGAACCTTGGGGCGATTTTAGAGACTGTATCTGCCTGTCAGACGGGTGTTCGTTCTAAGTATTACAGCGCAATACCCGGTGTAGTGCAATAAATATTGAACGTATGACGGGACCATTCATTATTCATACCTAAGGTTGTCGTCATTTAAACTGCCGATCCCGGACAAAGGCGTTGCAAAACTCGTACATTTTAGTCAAATGGGATTATTTTCGCGGATACGTGTGTGTGTGTGTGTGGGGGGGGGGAATTTGCCTTGCCACCTGTGAATTCCTCGAAAGAAACGAGTGATCAAAATGATGAAGACGGAAGTGTAGGTACTGAATCTTTAGCTAAAGATTCTGCTAGAAATATATTTAGTTGAGACAGATATCGCTGGTCGTCTAAGCCTCTTCCAACGATGGCCAGTGGCATTATTAATCCGCAAGTTGGACATAATGGCAACTCATTGGCGACATCACAGATAAGAAGCGAATCAACCACTATCACATACCATGTGAACTTCGTGCAACCATCCACTGTGTTTTGGGTATAGCAGAACCAAGAATAAAAGTCGTTGTACAAAGACTGGAAAAAACGCAAAAAATGCTCCATCTGTGACCCAGAAAAGAAGAGAAAGGTGCCTTGTCATTGTTGCAAGAAGCCAGTCTTGATTTCCCTACAAAAATTTCTAGCTAGTGTAAAGAAAACCTCTGAGAACGAAACTAAAAATCTGCAAAGTACTAGTGTAATTTTCATTTTTGTGATGTTTATGGAAGTTGTTTTATGTTTTTGTTGTTACAAGTATAAAGAAAGAAAAATATAACAAAAATTAAAATTTATAGTGCAAGTATTTGATTTTAATACCATTAACATTACCACGTAATATTATGTTCATTTTGTGCATTTTTTGCTTAAATGCATTTCTTCGTAAAAATAAATTTTAATGTTTATTTCGATATTTTTTGTGTGGTATTAACAGTAGCTTTCACATAAAGAACTTAACTTTCACTAAAATTGCTGAATGCAATTTTTATGGCTATTTAAATATAGCAGACTGTCAGACCGCACCTGGGACAGAGTGTGACAAAGAAAAAAGACCTGGGAGGATAAGGGTTAGATGTGACAGGAACAATTTTTTGAACGGTCACTGTGGCCGCAGATATACATTGTGTAAGTGGTCTGTCACTGAGTGTGGAGCCATTTATGTGGAAGTAGCACGTACGAATGACGTTTTACTAACGGAAGACTCTTAAGAGGAAGCAGTGATAGAACAACTCAACCGTGAAAGTGATGTAGTTGACATCCATGATGAAAGTTATTCCCTAGCTTTTGCTCCTGCAGCAGTTACGGGCAATGGCGGAAGTGATCGGTCTGTCGAATTTCAGACAGGAATGAAGAAAACTGTCCACTGTACGAATGGCAACTGTTGTATCACAGCTGTCCCTAATAGGCCTATTAGCTGCCGAAACTTTGTAGCCCGTATTCCATAAACGGTGGAAATAATGAATGAACTGATTTATGAATAATTGAGAACTCCAAAAATATTCGTGTTGTAAGTGCATTTCCTTAAATGAATATTATCTTCACCTAATTATACTACAAAGAAAGTCTTAGATCCGAAAAGCTTTCAAGTTTCTTCATTGAAAAGTTTCCATGACCTTTCTGGATGCATTAAAGTTAATACTGACTGAAAAAGTACGTAAGAGCTGTGGCTTGAATTTAGTACAAGAGTGCCCAATTTCATTCTAAAATAATCCATATTCACGCAATTGCTCTAGCAAACAATTAAGGATCGTTGTGTTGGACCCTGATGTACACTTCTTGTAACAATTTCAAAGGGTATACACTACTAGGGTTAAAAAATCAAAGGCAAACATGTTCAGACACTCTCCTATAAACGTATTTTCCTTGCTTCTTCGTTGAGAAACCGCCGACAATCGACGATCGCATACACCGCCCACAGCCCCCCCCCCCCCCCCCCCCCGCCCCACCGCGCGCACCACTATGCCCTCAGGGAGGCCGACCGTAAACATTTTCAGAACAATGTATATAGAAACTTACATTTTATCCGTCGCAAATTCTTCAGCTATTTGATTGTCAAGAGAAAGTAATGAAAGATATCGATATGCTGGAACTACTTGGTAGTCTTCACTACTTCAACAGATTCAGAGTGGCGTTTGTTACGCCACAGTGACGTTCCATTCGATAGTAGCGCACAAGGCTTTTGGAATACACTATTAAATATTTTTTCTGTTTTCTACTGCACAATGAATTTATTAGGCCATTATTTATCTACACGACGAGTCTCGTTTCAGCAGTTTGTAATTTCCAAGTTATCCTGCAATATGCAATGTACAGATTTTCTCGTATTAAATTCTGTCTTCGTAGATATTTACGCTTTTATGTATTAGAATACTGATTTGGAGTGTCAGTTGAGATTGAAAATTTGTAAAGTGGTCCTCTCAGATTAAGATCAATCATATATTTTTATGAGTCTCCAAACCACATCCTTATGAGCATAACCCAAAATACATAAATAATTGATTCCAATACCATCTGCAATTAATTGCATTGATAGCCTATCCTGTACTTTAAGTAATAAATACATTACGAACCAAGTGATATACATACAGTAAAAATACACTATCAAAATTCTAAGATATTAGCTCACACTGTAAAAGACATACAGATCCCCTAAGGAGGAAAATTTATATCACTTAATATAACCGGCTACACACAGACACACACACACACACACACACACACACACACACACACACACACAAAACTGTAAACAACTGTCTACGCTACACTGTAGAGAAATTAACTTTCACCGCGTGGGACTATTCGAACTCGATGCTATACCTCAGCATTATAACGTCAGACGACGCGCGCGCGTCAGAAACAATGAGATAATAAAGAAAAAACTTTATATTCCACAGAAAAATGTCCACTATTGATGCATATGAAATAACTCAATTACTGGAACTCACGGTATCACAAACTATTTCGAATTTGAAGAAAAAAAATACAAACAATTAGGTGGAACGGCAATGGGTATTTGCATAGGAGGCACAGTTGCTGATAAGGGAAGGGCATTCAATAAGTAATGCAATACTTTGGCAAATTTCCGTTGACAAAAATACGGAATTTATTGTGGTTCATCGTGGAATATTCAATCCCTATAGTTACATTAAGTTGCGATAGAGGATGGCGGTGCTAAATGTAACCTTTAAAACAGTTTCTGTAACGACGGTGCGTTCGGGGGAGCTGTCATTGAGCTGAGCTGGGCATCGCAGGCAGGCATAGGCAGTTGCTGAATGTTTACGGAAGCGGACTACGAACAAAAGCACGGTGAGTCATTAAGCGAGGCGTCTGTCGTCGCAACAAGGTCGTGTAAAACATGTCCGATCTTACGCGTGCTGGCCGGCTGTGGCTCCTGCAATATGGAACGTGCGGACACTCTCATTCGAGATGGGCGACGGATCACAAACACCTCGCTGCACAAATGGACGTCCCTGCTGACACATTCGTCCAACAGTTGGGATACTTAAAGTTGTATGCTCACTGGGCTCCTCGCCACCTAAGAGAAAACCATAAAGGGCAAACGAGGGATTCCTTGCGCGTGACGAAGCGGATAGTGATTATGGGACTCTGAACTCGTTATTCTGTTTGTGTTTCCTCCTGAAGTGTATTATGCTACCCTCAGGAAACCGAAGAAACGACTTCAGCTTGTTCGCCGTGTAAGGGGTCCGCAGGCCCCTACTGCTAAGTTTGCGCTCACACAGGTCGACAGGGCAACTATCGAGTAGTGTGTGCAGGGCGCGAGATCTAGAGGGGATTCACCGGAGTGCCGAGTGCTGCTTGGGTAGATTCCCGCGAGGCGGGAAGAACTGGGCGGAGAGTTAGAGTTGAGATGTGCTGAAGTAAAGGTGTGGTAGGTTCCCGCGAGGCGGGCAGAGCTGTACAGAAGCCAGCAGTTGAATTAATGTAAATTATCGACAAAGGGAGTGGCCATCGCCGCGGTTTAACCCCTTTGTGTTAGTATTATACGGGAAAGTGAGAAAGTTTAATTACAGAGTGATTTCAGTGATATTAAGTGCCGCTATTGAACTTCCGCGTCTACCGCGTCGGCATTACTTGGATTACAGTGATTGGATGTCGCGTGTGACGATTAAGAATAACTAAAGAAACCTGTGCTGATATTAGCCGTCATTTACAGTGTATTGACGAAGGCAGTGGCTGTCTCCTTATTTTGTGCTTTTGCTGAGAATATAGATCTTGTTTGTGAAACTGTGTTGTGTCCTTCTTACCACCAAACAGTACGTATTACCATATTTGCGAAGGACAATACGGAATGTAACATCCCCTGAGCAGTCCAATCCGATTGCCAGCCCATTAGGTACACGGTCACATTAAGTAATTATCTAAATTTGGGCTGCTATTTTGATCCCGAACGAGCGGATAAATAAAAGGGTATGTTACACCCTTGGCTTACCGTGAAAGGACAAGTGCAATTTTCGGACGAGTCATACTAATTTTTCAATGTGGAATCGGGACAGTGCATGAACGTTAAGATCGCGATAAGGAACAGTGCATTTTTTGAACAATACGAAGTAATAATATCTCACGATCGTGACTAAACTGTTTTTCTGGCCATATTAAACTATGTTGTAAAGTGCAAATGCGAAAATCCGCACGAAAAACTGTGAAAAGTGGACGCTAAAGAAAGACATGTGTGAACAGTAAAATAGTGAGACGAGACAAGATTTCGTCATACAAGTCGTCAGAAAGGTGTTTTGTGGTAATATGTTGACCGAAATTGCCTTTTGAACGGTGAAAATCGGACGGTTTCGTGTGGACCCAGAAACTGGTATGCTGACGATAACGTATTGTGGCGACGCAATTAGTGAGTGACGTCACGCAGCCACGTAGCAGTCGCACCAAAGAACTTCGATCCGCGAGGTGATTTCACACGACACCACGGCGAGCGACGCAACTTCGAGACAACGAGCGCAGTCCCGGCATCTAGCGGCCGAACTACGAACTACGCCCGCCTGGAGCGCCACGGAGCGGCCGACGGGGAACTACGTCGCCTTGCAGCTGATCTTCAACTTCACGCGAGCTCCAGCGGTGGCACAGCCACGCCCATCTCAAACATCAAAACATCGCGACTCGCGGTAACGTCGGTTGGTGAGTGAAGACGACGGGTTAACATAACAGTAAATTGCAGTGTGCAGTATTCGCGATAAATAAACAGTTTTTAACTGGTATTTACGTTAGAAAAAAAAAATGCTAAATTGCAGTAATTTCCGAAAAGTTTGTGAAACATACTCTGAAGTATAGCAAGCTTACGTATGCACACTGCACTGAATAAATGGTAATTGTTTTGGTGATTTTGCATTGATAGATTTTGTGAGTGTTGTGATTATCTTGTTTAAAACATTTTTACATAAACTGTGTATGTGGACATTGTTATTGAAAATTTAGGTTTGTGAGAGCTGTTATGTTCGGTACTCGTGCATGTTGTATCATTTTGGGAATTTACTGAAAGGACTGTAGGTACTGTTTGATCAGTTTCATGTAATTAGGAGTGTTTTGGGTTATTGGAGGTTATTTTGTATTACTTGCCTGGGCATTAAATATAAACCAAAAAAAAAATGTCTTTTGAAGATAAGCAGGTCTGTGAGGCAGTAGTTGAAAGGAAAGGAATAGGACAGGAAGACAGAAATGATTCAGGAATTTGTGATTGTGGATTGTCATTAGGAAGCCCATTAGCACATTCAACTAGTTATCCTGAGACACCGGGACAAACGATGAAAGCTGAGCCAGTTTCAGAGGATGCAGAAATACGATCAATGTTGGCAACCTTGCTAAAAGAAAGTAGAGAGAGGGAAGAAAGGTTACTCAAATCAATAGACTTGATAAAGAAGAGTTCACAAGAAACAAGAGAATCGTTAGAGAAGCGTTTACAAGAAATTAACGCATCGTTAGAGAAGAGTTCACGAGAAAGTTACAAATCATTAAAGGAAGATTTACAAGATACTATAGTACGAGAAATCAGAACATCTTCCACAGAGATGGAAGGTAATCTGAGGAAGGAAATACAGGAGGTACCAAAACGACTGAAGATGAATGTCGACGAGAGAGAAAATAAGCTACAGACAAATATAGACCAGGTCCAGGGAGACGTGGAGAAGATGGAAGGAAAGTTAACAGAGAAGATAGAAGAAGATGTTGAAGAAACTAAAACCGAATTGGGAGGAAAGATCACCGAGGTGACGCAAATGCAGAGACACTGCAACAATATGGTTGAGGGGATAGGAGAAAAGCAAAACCAATTGGCAGTCAATCCGAGAAATGCTATAGCCGTGCAGCGAGAAGAAGATGACCAGTGGGTTGCAATCGAAGGTGAGGACTTCACTTGTGGAATCAAGAGGAAGAAAGGGACTACTAATTATGTTCAGTTTGGAGGAGGATTATTGAAGAAATGCTGGCCCAAAAGTCGTCAGTGTGCAGCACTTGAGGACCCACTACGATGCAGACCACTTAGTAATTGGAAAGGAACGTCGGAAGAATTTGCCAAACATTCGTGGAAATTGAACGAGACTTTGGAACAACCCCTGAGTGATAACGTAATGGTATCTGCGATAAAAAGAAGATTGAATCAGAAAAGGCAAGGAACCGTATCCAGGAGCCTAATTAAAGGTAGAGAGGCCTTAATGAAGATACTGGACCAATTGGAGTCTATTAGATCACAGAAATACAAGCAAGCTAATGATCGAAACAGAGAAGGGAGTAATGACCCAAGGATTCATATTAATCATTCGTCTGATTTCCGAGGAAGAGGCGGAGGAACCGAAAAACCGAATGACAATCCAGGTGAGGTCCGGTCAAGAGTGGGGGCTAACAGGACCCGAATAAACCTGCTAAGACATGGTTAGGACATTTAGCTGTAAAATGGACTTTTGAAAGAGGGAAGTGTTTATTTACATTGTGTTTTGTGATGCATTACAATTAGAGTTGCATATTTCATGTCGAAGATTGTCTCAGAATGAATATAAAACCTGTAATAACTAAAATGGTAGAGTAATAATTCATATATTCTGTGTTTAGGTAATAATATTTGAGTGTACATGTTGTGTGTTGTCATCTGATATTGGACCACAGGGGACTATTGCTGGTTGAGATGAAAAATTGTAATTTTGGACAATGCCATTTATGTGATGTAATAACCTTTTTGTAGAAACTATTGTGGAGGCAGCCCACTACCGGAGTCCAGGACTATTTTAACAATTGTAAATTCATTAATTATTTGTATTGCATGTTCTGTTCAAATGTGACAATGTTTTTTTTCTTTTTTTTTTTTTTTAATCCCTTGCCGATTCTTTTTCACCTGCGGTTCAAAATAAGTTTTTGAGGGCGGGGATGTAAGGGGTCCGCAGGCCCTTACTGCTAAGTTTGCGCTCACACAGGTCGACAGGGCAACTATCGAGTAGTGTGTGCAGGGCGCGAGAGCTAGAGGGGATTCACCGGAGTGCCGAGTGCTGCTTGGGTAGATTCCCGCGAGGCGGGAAGAACTGGGCGGAGAGTTAGAGTTGAGATGTGCTGAAGTAAAGGTGTGGTAGGTTCCCGCGAGGCGGGCAGAGCTGTGCAGAAGCCAGCAGTTGAATTAATGTAAATTATCGACAAAGGGAGTGGCCATCGCCGCGGTTTAACCCCTTTGTGTTAGTATTATACGGGAAAGTGAGAAAGTTTAATTACAGAGTGATTTCAGTGATATTAAGTGCCGCTATTGAACTTCCGCGTCTACCGCGTCGGCATTACTTGGATTACAGTGATAGGATGTCGCTTGTGACGATTAAGAATAACTAAAGAAACCTGTGCTGATATTAGCCGTCATTTACAGTGTATTGACGAAGGCAGTGGCTGTCTCCTTATTTTGTGCTTTTGCTGAGAATATAGATCTTGTTTGTGAAACTGTGTTGTGTCCTTCTTACCACCAAACAGTACGTATTACCATATTTGCGAAGGACAATACGGAATGTAACATCCCCTGAGCAGTCCAATCCGATTGCCAGCCCATTAGGTACACGGTCACATTAAGTAATTATCTAAATTTGGGCTGCTATTTTGATCCCGAACGAGCGGATAAATAAAAGGGTATGTTACAGCCGCCACAGAAGTGCAAACGAACTTCTTCATGACAACGCAAGGTCTCTCTCAGGTCTGCGCATCCTAGAGGTGGTCACAAAACTTAAGTGGACGGTTCCTCATCCACCCTGTAGCCCAGATCGCGCATCATCCGGCTTTTGTCTGTTTGACCCACTGAAGGATGCACTCCGAGGGAATCAGTACGTGAATGCTGCGGAGGTTATGGATGTAGAAAGACGTAGGCTCCGACGTCGACCAGTAGAGTGGTACCATGCAGGCATACAGGCCCAGTAAGGTGGCGTAAGGCCGCCACATTGGACGGAGATTGTTGATAAATAGGGATTTGTAGCCGAAAGAGTGCGGAATAATGTGGTGATTGTTGAAAAATGGGTTTTTTAGCGAAAAGAGTGAGGAATAATGTGATGTATTGGCAACCTCAATAAAATTGAACTGCTTTCAGAGAAAAATGTGTTGCATTACTTATGAACGCTCCTCGTATTTATTAACAGACTAGAAGTATTTTTTTCCAATTGAAACTGGTCCAATTCAGATAAATTGATGTATTGTCATAGATACGTAAACATACAAATGATCCACCAAAAATTTAACAGCTTACAGCCTAAGATAAAATGTACGAGTTCGTAATTTCCAAGAAGCTACCTAATTCCTCAAATCGTCGTTTGGCAATAACCCAAACCCCCAACAAAACAGTAAACAACTGTCTACGCTACACTGTAGAGGAATTAACTTCCACCGCGTGGGACTATTCGAACTCGATGCTATACCCGATTCAATCAGCATCATAACGTTAGACGACGTTCCCCTGTCAACGCAAAAAAACAGTGCATATTTGCCGCCTCGAGAGTCGCGCGTACATATGTATCGGTCGGAGGCAGGCTACGACTTCGAAATTAAAGTTTCTTGAAATTACCGACAACATAATGCTTCTAACTCCGCAGTAATACCAGGACAATAATCAAGGCGTACAATCAAAATCACAAAATATAAATAGAAAAATAAGAGAAGAAAAATCACAAAACGCACATACGTGAAAACACCATACGTTGGCCATATTTCAGGAAATCTCAATAAAAAAGGTAAAGAGACGAATTGAAAAGGGCTTTCCGCACCGTAGCGCGCTGCAAACGGAAATACAATCAGGAATAACTAAAATCCCATTTTGCATTGGACAAACAGATAAGATCATCTCAATTAAAGAACGCAAACTGAAAGTAATCAATCCAAATTCTACATACACTTCCGCACCATAAATACAAAGCAGAGCAAATAGAAAATGCAACAAAAATTCTACATCTTGTACCTAAAGGAACAATAATGAATATTTTGGAAGAACTGTAAATTTATATCCCCACAGTTGTATTTACAGAAAATTCTTAAAGAGCAAACGGAACTAAAGCACAAACAATATTTAAAAAAAACTTTGTTGGCTTCCTGAAAGAGAGAGGATAATTTTCAGCACCTCGCGATGCTCCGAGGAAAAAAAAAAAATTATAATTCTGGAGACAAATTATGTCATTGCACAGTACATGAAAGCATAGAATAGCAGATCTTTGTATGTAACTCTTATCGCTGGGATTCCTGCTAGTGGCCCCATAATTACCATATAAGACGTTGAAGCCTTGTAGGTGTAGCATATCCTTTGGTTTTTGCCGTCTCCAACTTCTGGAAAGGCTTTAGTGTTAGTGGCATTGAATCTTTAAGTTCAAACGTATTTACTGACCAATTTTTTTTTTTCCATCGAGTACAACGGATAGACCTCCAGCAACTCAACAACAAACTGCCGACGACCCACTGGCGGAAGATGCTAGCAAACCTGCAGATGACAATGTGGAGAATATTGGACATAAGAAAAGATCAGCATACAGAAATTCCGCGTACTGTGCAAGTTTGGCCATGTTTTAATATTGGTGCAAGGAAAACAACAAGATGTAAAAAGAGACGAAAATCAACTTTTCTTACCAATAGACCAGTTAAACAACAATTAGAATCAGCACCAAAAGACAGAAGATGAAAGCAGTTGCCAAAAAGGGATACATTCAACGAATTAAAGCCTTTAGTCAAACTCCAAATATTGGATGAGAGCAGCAGCAACTCTAAAGATTGTGTGTGTGTTGTATATTGATTTCTCTGATACTGTCTGGGACACAAATGGTGATGAAAATTTAGAAACAGTGAAAAAAAAAGGGGACTAGGGAGAACTGCCATGAGTGGTCACTGATATGTGCTCAAGTCATTAAAATGTGTGATGATGGTCGTGAATGGCCCAGGTTTCCCTACATCTAAATTTGAAGAACATTAGAAGTGAAATAGTGCGGAAACTTACCCAGCAGGGTACAGCAATGTGACAAAATTCATTCAAAAATGCCGACCAAACAGTAACACCAATTTCAATAGGATAATAAAGTATACTTTTAAAATACAGTATGATCATTCACAACACTGCCTGAAAGCTACAGTACGTCATTATTCTACTGCTTTAAAGAAGTCGGCTTTCTTTGACAGGCCACTTCACGCGCTTCCTTTCTTTAGCGCGTACGGTTCATTTTGTCGTTCCATCCATGTAATCACTTTGTGTATATTACCCAATATTTCACGTGTAATGGGAACATCGATACTTTCTTCTCAGCTTCATCATCTTTCTCCTCGACTGCTTCACTACTCTCATTTCGAACAGCGGCAGTAATTTCCTTGTCATCTATGATCTCCGAAATCGATTCTTTGTTGTCGACGAGTACCCAAAGGTTCAAGTCTTCAAGATCAATATTTTTGCACTGTAGAACGTCACACGCAGAGTGGGTGTCACTCATGTTGAAATCTGTGTCACTACAGCGTTCATCTGTTGCGTTTTCTTCAATGAAACACTTTTTTGCAGCAATTCCTAATTGTGATCAGACCGGTGCTTTGGCACGCCATGACTGCTGAATTTGCAACACTCTTTAAGATTTACTGATTGCAAGAACATTTCCATTTCTTCATCTGAATTTAGTATTGAAGTGAGCCGGCGATTGCAACACATCAGTAAGTGGGTGAGTTGGATAGTTACGAAGGGTTAGTAGAGCTGTTTCTGAGAGCTCAAGTGACCGTGGATACTTTCTCACTGATAGAACAAACTCTTCTTGAAACAAATTGGTGAAAATGTCATCGAAGCATTCTTTAAGTACCTGTAAGCGAATTGTAATGATAAGTTTGCATGTTTGCAACATCTCGGGCTGTCACTTTTACCTACTAAAGAAGTTTATCTTATAGCTGCTCGATTTAGTTGTGGGAAAGAGGGAGGTTATTCTGTCTTTATTCATTTTCAAACATGCCTTATTTCCTGGTTTTTAAATCCAGAGTTCTGGTTGAAAGCAATCGATAGTAAAGTGCCGTTTCATCGCAATTATACACGCGATGATCATTCGAAATTTTCATCTACCATTAATTTGTTTAGAATTTCAGGGAACTATGGCGGATTCACTGCCGCAAGACTTTGCTTCCTCCTTCATTGGTCGTTTGGCAAATTCTATTGCGACATTTTCATCTTGAAACCATCCGTCGGAAAGTATAAAATCTTTGTTAACATGCAAATACACTCCTGGAAATGGAAAAAAGAACACATTGACACCGGTGTGTCAGACCCACCATACTTGCTCCAGACACTGCGAGAGGGCTGTACAAGCAATGATCACACGCACGGCACAGCGGACACACCAGGAACCGCGGTGTTGGCCGTCGAATGGCGCTAGCTGCGCAGCATTTGTGCACCGCCGCCGTCAGTGTCAGCCAGTTTGCCGTGGCATACGGAGCTCCATCGCAGTCTTTAACACTGGTAGCATGCCGCGACAGCGTGGACGTGAACCGTATGTGCAGTTGACGGACTTTGAGCGAGGGCGTATAGTGGGCATGCGGGAGGCCGGGTGGACGTACAGCCGAATTGCTCAACACGTGGGGCGTGAGGTCTCCACAGTACATCGATGTTGTCGCCAGTGGTCGGCGGAAGGTGCACGTGCCCGTCGACCTGGGACCGGACCGCAGCGACGCACGGATGCACGCCAAGACCGTAGGATCCTACGCAGTGCCGTAGGGGACCGCACCGCCACTTCCCAGCAAATTAGGGACACTGTTGCTCCTGGGGTATCGGCGAGGACCATTCGCAACCGTCTCCATGAAGCTGGGCTACGGTCCCGCACACCGTTAGGCCGTCTTCCGCTCACGCCCCAACATCTTGCAGCCCGCCTCCAGTGGTGTCGCGACAGGCGTGAATGGAGGGACGAATGGAGACGTGTCGTCTTCAGCGATGAGAGTCGCTTCTGCCTTGGTGCCAATGATGGTCGTATGCGTGTTTGGCGCCGTGCAGGTGAGCGCCACAATCAGGACTGCATACGACCGAGGCACACAGGGCCAACACCCGGCATCATGGTGTGGGGAGCGATCTCCTACACTGGCCGTACACCACTGGTGATCGTCGAGGGGACACTGAATAGTGCACGGTACATCCAAACCGTCATCGAACCCATCGTTCTACCATTCCTAGACCGGCAAGGGAACTTGCTGTTCCAACAGGACAATGCACGTCCGCATGTATCCCGTGCCACCCAACGTGCTCTAGAAGGTGTAAGTCAACTACCCTGGCCAGCAAGATCTCCGGATCTGTCCCCCATTGAGCATGTTTGGAACTGGATGAAGCGTCGTCTCACGCGGTCTGCACGTCCAGCACGAACGCTGGTCCAACTGAGGCGCCAGGTGGAAATGGCATGGCAAGCCGTTCCACAGGACTACATCCAGCATCTCTACGATCGTCTCCATGGGAGAATAGCAGCCTGCATTGCTGCGAAAGGTGGATATACACTGTACTAGTGCCGACATTGTGCATGCTCTGTTGCCTGTGTCTATGTGCCTGTGGTTCTGTCAGTGTGATCATGTGATGTATCTGACCCCAGGAATGTGTCAATAAAGTTTCCCCTTCCTGGGACAATGAATTCACGGTGTTCTTATTTCAATTTCCAGGAGTGTACAAGTGAAATTTTTCAGCTTGGGCTTTAATGACTGACCCGGCAAGTGGCACATCTTCACTTCTCCTCACCTGTAAAGGCATTCGTCGAGTTCACTGTCTTTTTCCATTTAGATCGTTTTTCTGTACATTCCTATACCATTTTCAATCGCGTTTATAGAACTTCTAAGTTTATTCTCTCCTGTTTAGCCCATCCCCTGATAGTTCCTTAAGGATAGGAATATTAAATAAGGAGATTCTAAGCCAGTCACTCCTCTTTTATTGCAGTTTTTGTGGAATGTTTTAAACATGACTCATTCTAGTACCGCTGTGGATTAAGCTTTTCGAACAGTTAAATTTGACAACAAACACTTCATGTGGACTATTACATTCAAAAGATTTGTTATAGAATGGCAGTTGTAATTCATCTCCAGTAACTTGTACAATGAAGCTTGGTATGTATGATGGCAGTGAAGAAGAGGCAGAAGAAAATTAATTCATTGGCGTCACTCACCAGAAGGGGAGAGATAATATGAGAGTCAGATTCACTAGTTTTCAAGCCATATTCGTTAGCTGTTCCTCTTTTTTTTTTCAGTTGTTAACTTTGCGGCACACATTTTTCCTGTCATTTGTAGTTATGCTCACAGTTGTGAAAAACTTTCCATACCTTACACAGTTGCACATTTATTGTTTTTAAAATGATTTTACGTAATTTTCTTCTTCAAACTAATTTTGCATAAGAGACCACTTCTTTCTTTCATTGGGAACACTAATGCAAACGTCGGCCAGAGTGGCCGAGCGGTTCTAGGCGCTACAGTCTGGAACCACGCGGCCGCTACGGTCGCAGGTTCGAATCCTGCCGCGGGCATGGATGTGTGTGATGTCCTTAGGTTAGTTAGGTTTAAGTAGTTCTAAGTTCTAGGGGACTGATGACCTCAGCTGTTAAGTCCCATAGTGCTCAGAGCCATTTGAACCATTTGAACTAATGCAAACATACTGCGAAAACAACTAGAGGGAAAGATACTTACTTATTTGATGCTGCTTATGTTCAGAAAAAAAATTCAAGAACGCAGCCGGAATTCGAACGCGAAACCCTTGAACGGCAAAAAGTGCTATACCAACAAAGCCAAGCCGTCGTTTTAGTAACTAGTATAGGGCATTCAGTTCCAAAATAGTAACAGACCGCGCAGAGAAGAGATGCGAACAATGAAAACTAATCACTGTTGGTACGTTACCATCTCCTGCAACTGACTATGGCAGGTAGCATCCGAGGTTGCAGAGCGATTAAAAAAAAAAAAAAAAAAAAACGGCGAAAGAATGGAAGGCGTGACCAAGTTCATTCTGTGATTGGTTGTTGCTATAGCAGCTGTAGTGTAAACAAGTAACTGTCAAACTGTGTTACTCTAATCCAGGTTTATGTACCAAAATTTAGTTATTTTAGCATTCTCGTATTTGATGTATTCGTTTCATGTTCCTGATTACATGTTGGCCCAGAAGCTCCGTTACAGTACCAAATTACCGCTGCCAAGCGAAAATGTAAGTGTTGTGATCTAGCATATTTGCAGAGCAAATTGATTGAATTTGGTTACTGTCCATCGCTGACTGACTCAGTGGCAGCGCGGTCCTGTCTCAGCCATGCCGTAAGGGGTTTGGGATGCAGAGGTGGGCAAGGGTGGGGGCGGTCCAGGCGGAGGCACGCGGCGGTCACGAGGTTGCCAGGCCTGCGGCTCACCCGGCGTCCGGCCGCACCGCATACTTCGTGTTACGGCACTCGCACCCCATTAGCTGCGGTCTCACCTGCTGGTTGCCCCCTGCTGGATGCGTGTGCGGGTGGAACGAAGCGAGTGAGGCATACCAGGGTGATATGGGAAATTCTCTGCCAGACAGTTGCGAAAATGAGAATTTATGTTTTCAAAAACCTCCTTTATTTTTCTACTTACATACACTTCAACGACATCATTCCATCCTGAAGTGTTCCTTAGAAAGTGTTGCAAAATAGCTGCAATCGCTTCTTAGTTAAGCAAAAAAACAAAAATGGCTCTGAGAACTATGGGACTTAATTTCTGAGGTCATCAGTCCCCTAGAACTTAGAACTACTTAAACCTAACTAACCTAAGGACATCACACACATCCATGCCCACAGGATTCGAACCTGCAGCCGTAGCGGTCGCGCGGTTCCATACTGTAGCGCCTAGAACCGCTCGGCCATCCCGGCCGGCAAGCGAAAAACACTGACCCGCAAGGAAGACTGGCATTTTGTAAGAGACGGAAGTCTGAGGAACTAAACCTGGGAACAGGGCAGGTGTGCTTTCCCTCAATTTTCCCTTTACGAAGACCCTTTCGTGGGCAGGTGCGCTGCTTGATAAAATTGTTTTCTGCAAACCAGGTTCTTTTTCTCGATTTTTTTCATTCAGGTCCGTAAGAAGATTAAAAATACGTTTTTTTAAAGGTAGTCAGTTATCAGAATAATTATCGTATCCCAAACCACTGATCCTGCCACCTTTCCCGCCGATGACATCGTCTTCGTCTACTTTGGAGCTAAAGAAAAGCTTCTGTCCACTGTTGCGTTTGTCGTTTTGATTCTAATGCGTAGCGGTGAATCCATGTACATCCTTTGCCACATGCCGATGCAAGTCATCTTTGTTTCTACATAAACGCGCCAAATACTGTCCGTTTTTGATACACCTTTAAGGGGAGTCGTACCGCCCTATCTCGACAATGTTAAATTGGCTATATAAATGCCCCGTTTTCTCAGGAATTGTTGAGTACATAAATGTGTTTTTACCACATGTTCTGCTATGTTTTGTGACTGTATTGATCTACAATCACTTTAAAATAACAACTGGAAAAAAAGTTATGATTTTTCCCTAAACATGTAATTTTTATGTAAATTTTCACAATTTTAATGTCTTGAATTTTAACTATTACAATAAGTACTACTAAAGTAGAGCTACAACATCATTGTACTATGCTATGCTATGATTGTGTTGTTTACACGTAACTTTTATGTTATCATGTATACTTGTGTTCCTTTGTATTTACTAGATGCATGTAGTATGGGTTTCTCACAACTGCTTGGTCTGATTTAAACATGTCGCTGTCTATAACCAATAGCGTAGCGTACATCTTCATGTTCTTGGCCATGTCCTTTAGAGCTGACTCGGAAAAGGATGGTTTAGATGGTGGGAATAACTTGGGATGTTGGGTTGTGGGTGGAGGGAGGCTGGATGGTGGGACGCTGTGTGTGTGTGTGTGTGTGTGTGTGTGTGTGCGCGCGCGCACGCGTTTTCCATCACTGTGTGATAAAAACCAACATGGCGATCTTATACAATAACAACAGAAGGAAACATTTTCCACGATCCCTCCCCTCAATCAGCCCTAAAGCATATGAATCAGAACATGAAGCCGTATGCTACAGTATAGTTTATGGACAGCGAAATGTTTATATGTGACATACCATTTGAAGTAAGTGTACTGCATGCGTCTAGTACTTACAGAGGAGCACATACATACATATGTAGAGCAGAATAATGAACGTTAAGTTAATTTAAATGAGCTGTCAACAATCACTACAAATCTCTTATCAAAAAAAGTGCAATTAAATAATTTTCTTGTGCGTTATAGACCACTGAAGGTGCCCAGCATATCGAAGCAGAACATGGCTGGTACACACAAATAAAGCAGTCAGTTGCAAAAGCTGAATTTTCTTACCTGTACGGTAAAGCATATATAAATGTAAGTGGTAAGAGACTTACTACTACTGACAAGGAGAAGTCCCTGCGGTGGAATCGACATACGGTGATGTAGGTTAAGCTCCCAGGCACCATACCCAGCAACCATTCACCCCGATAGACCCTTGTTTGTCACTAATCGAATAAAACAAATTTTGCATCATGACCAGCAGCTTTAGTAAAGAAACATTATGGTGATTGATTGCGTGGTGTAATAGTTACGAGAGTCTTCGTTGTGAGTTCAAATCTGGTCAGGTGCTTTAATTTTTTTTATTTTCGAGTCCTTATCGAAATAAAATTGGCCGTTATTTTTATTCAGTTAATTGCCTTAAATGTGATTTTTATTTTATTCCTTTGTCACATTTTAATCACTGTATTCACGTTTAAAATTGCTCTCATTCTTTTTCCATTTGTAATTTGTGACCATGTGCATTTAATTGCTTTTATTTTGTCATAATATTTAAACATTAGGAAACACCAATCTACATCTACATGGATACTCTGCAAATCACACTTAAGCGTCTGACGGATGTTAAAAAAACAAAAGACAAAATAATCTGAATAAAAGAAAGGATTATAAGTAAAGCGAAATTAAAACAAAATGAGGAATAGAAATAATGTAGGATTGTAAAAACGTAAGAAATTAAATCGAGGTTTTAACACAGAAATATAACGGCGGGAAGAAAAATATGAGAGCAATTTGAAAAAGTTAATATGATGATAAAATGTGGCAGAGGAAAAGAAATAAAAACATTTAAACAAATTAATTGAATAAAAAACTGGTTAGTGTTTTTTCGTTACAGATTTAAAAATAAAAAAAATTAAAGCACCTGACCAGATTTGAACTCACAACGAAGACTCTCGTAACTATTACACCACAAATTCCTGCACATAAGGACTCTGTGTTAACCGTGACGCTGTGCAACCAAGAACCATAACATTCCTTTATTAAAGCTGTTGATCATCACGCGAAATTCCCAAGTTTTTCTGAGTCGATTAATCACAAACGAGGGTCGAACAGGGTGAATGGCTGTGATACCTGGAACCTTAACCAACATCACCGTGTAAATGTTTTCAAAACGTCGAAGCCATTGCAGGGGACCTCTCCTTGTAACAAAAGCAACACAGATTCGCAATGCTTGCGGTTTTGGAGCTTGTTGTGAATTTATGTTTCTCACTGATTTTCTCGTCATGGTGACATTGCTTGGTTCGCATGTTTCCCAGACGTCAACATGTGTGTACTATAATCATAAGACACTGCGGAGATTTTCGGAATTTAATCCAGGACATTGGCGCAAAGACTTGTGAGAGGAACTTTACCACCACCACACCACCACCACCATGACCACTCCTCAGCCGGAAAGGAAAAAGGAAAATTGTCAACAGCACGCAGCGTACCCGAACTTTCACCAATCCCAAGTATTGGCCCATCTCGACGGTGCTTGACTTGATCTGGATGAAACTGGTACATCTATCGCGGACGTTGACCGTGTACTATGGTGTTACCTTAAACACCACGTACACTTGGCGAACTTAATGGATGCCATTCGTCAGAAAATCTGTCAAATCAAAGTTTTGGGGCTCATTTTTGGCATCTTCGACTGGACTTGAAGACAGCGTTGCGAATGATGGACACCACTTCGACATCATTTTCAATTTCAAAGACTTTTTTAAGCAATAAACGTTTCTAATTTAGTGTTATAAGCGAGTTATTAATTTAAAAGCGTCAGATCCTTTTGACGAACCGTGTATGATTTTCCTTCAAAATCACGCACCGAAAATTTTATTTAGGTGTCTTAAGTGAACTCCCAACCCTGATTCTTCAAAAAATCGAACTTCCATATACAAAACGTCGTACATCTCGAACTCATTGTCGTAAAGTGATATAATTTTGCAGCTATGTTCAGTGGTCTATGCGAATACTGTCTTCCAAAATGTGTTGCGAAAAGAGGTATCAGTAAAGAAGTAATTAATTAAAACATTGTGACTGGTGTTGCAGTTTCAGTTTTACTTTCTCGCGAAAATACAGGAAACGATAAACTTTTTTGTGGGGGGTGGGGGGATTGAGTGTAAGCAAGTCAGTTTCGTAAAGATTTAAAATTATGTATAAAGTTCGTTGGAAATGCTGCCTTAGACATGTTCACTGTTCCTAACTGTAATATTTCTCTTTCTGTTTTAAAGCTTTACCATAAAACTATAAGTCTTAATGAGAAGATTATGACAGCATTTTAAAATTGTAGATTCTGTTAGTAACTGTACGAAATATTGAGAATCCAGTTTTGCTTGCCCTTGAAGCCGTTAGAAACCCAACCTGCAAGTGGGGTTGACCCCATTTTAGCCGTGTAATGATATGGATTAGGATTCTTCGAGTTACTTGTGACTCTACGTGACAGGCGGCTGAAACGAACCTTCTACAAGCAGGAAATTGGGACGAAACCTGAAACTAAGAAATGGTACCATTACAGAGCAACTTTTACGTTGATATGTAGAACTATCTGCGTATGTTTTGGGTGGGTTAGGTTTTGCACGACGTAACGTAACAGGTAATAAATTTAATGTATTAATGGAATAAAGTTAAAGATTTATTTCCTTTTAACAAAAACGTCGCCCGGATTATGTCTGTGTAACAGTTAATGGTGGAAACAGTGCGAACCTACAATCATACGTCTTTCGACGTAGCTTAAGAGGAAATATTATCGGTAAAAAGTCATTTTCCATCTGTTGCTGTCTTCCGTGGCACTTAAGCGCCGAGAATATCAGCATTGCTACGCTTTGTTCGGTTGTAATTAGTAGTTTGTCGGCTGTGTGAACTTTCTTCGAACGCTAATGGAATGTGACGCAGATTAAACGATGTCTGCCGTCGAGTCCAATCTCCGCACCATGAAGCCCAATTGAATGAATCACATTACGATGAGATTGGCGCTAATGCTGCTACAGGTCCGGGGCGTGGCCGGGCACAAATTTTAAGCATTCTGTTCACCTGCCTGTAGCAGTTACCTTCCATTTTTGCACTGAGATGGCAGTTATCCTGACATACTTTCGGGGAACTTGTTAGTTTATTATATTAATCAATTAATTCTGAAAGTATCCTTTGTGCCCCACTCTATGTTCCAGTGGCAGTCATCGGTAATGTGTCAGTGACCGTTATCGAGGCCGCATTGTCTTATCGTTTCATAACATACTTTTCTTAATTAATAGCAGATGAGTTTTGTAATGTGTTTTGGATGATTAACAGACATTACAGTTAGCTGTGTAGTAGAGTTATCCAAAATTAGTTGCAAATTTTCGCTACATGTGAAACGACTATGCGAGCATGGAATGCTAATAAATTATTCCCCCCCCCCCCCTGTATTTTCAAATAAGTTGGTTTAGTGGTTAAAAAAAGGTGGAATTACATGAGGAGCAAGATTGAAATTCCCATCAGGTCATCTGATTTAGGTTTCTATCGAATGCCAGAATGATCCCTCCAGAAAAGCAAAGGCTGATTCCTTCCTCATTCCTTGCCATCTGATGACCTCCATTTCAGTGACACACTAGGCCCTAACCAACCATCTCTCCTCCCCCCTCTTTTTCTCCCCCTCCCTCCCGTTACATGTTTTTTGCCGATGGAGAATGACACTGTTTTAAGGATACAGGGTACTTATAAATAGTGGAAAAATCGGAATTTTTATGACTTTATTAAATTCTATAGTCTTTCCTGATTACATTGATACATACATTATAGGGTTTCAAATGAAAAATGACCTACATATGCCCAATTTTAAAGTCTTGAAACTTTCCCTGCCACAGCCATTTGAAACATTCATTTTTCTTCCTGATACACAGCGTATATATCTGTATAGTTGACATAACATTTACTTGTAAATAGTCCTGACACACAGTGTAAACACTGCAAATGCAAACATACTTGCTTGTCAGTGAAGTGTGGTTCCCAGTAGTTAATGAGTGCGAAAGGTGGGAAAAGTTTCAGAGTTAACGAAGGACCAATAATCTTCGGAAACTTCTTTCTAGAGAAGATTGTTAACGATTCCTGGAAGATGCTCAATTAGCACGGTCGGCATAGCACATTACAGGACCCTTGCTTACTGTTTCCACGCCGGAACCTAATTAGCTGAATTGCCAGAGAGGACGGGACGAAAGGAGGGGTCCTTTAGCTGATGAACCAATTCCTGCGAGTGCCGCCACCGGAGGCCGAAATGCTTCCACGTAACGAGTAAATAACCCGCCAGCAGCAGCACCCCAGGGAGCAGGGAGCGCCGCAAACACCCTGTTGTTTCCAGGCCCTGCGGTCAGCCAACAAAGCGGTGGCCAGCTTAGTTCGCGCACGTTTCAAAACTAAAGGTTGTTCTCGCGCACGTTTCAAAACTAAAGGTTGTTCTTTCTCGCAAGCAGCCAGTGTTGGGTTGTAAGAATTGTGCCGTGATGTTATACTATTTGTTCGTTCGCGGCTTACGGTAAGGTGAGAGAAACGGCGGTTGGTCACCACTTTGCCTCTACCCCACCTTGTCAGTTACAGTACGGAACAATGATGTATATCTCAAAAACGGATTAAAATTTTACCTGTGTTAATTTATACATTACTTGGCTGACGTACTTAAAAAAAAACCTCCTTGATCAGTCCATGAGGGTCGCGAGATGCTGACAAGCCTTTGCGTCATCCTCTGCCAATGGCGTAATTTGGATACAATGTGGAGGGCATCAAGTCCCTATACTCAGCCGTTGCCCGCTAGTCACTTTGCTGAAACAACCTCCTTGCACTCCGCCCAGTAAAGAAAAATCCATTGCAGTAACGTGTATTGAACACTGCTCCGTCGCACCACATTCAAGCACGGTGGGCACCCAGTTACGGAAGGGGACTCTTGGCGCGTTTGTACTGATGTAAACTAACATAATTGTCCTTCCTGTGACGATGAACGTAACAAGATAGTATTGTTTGGTAATTAAATTTCTAGACATAACGATTCGTCATCGTCCCCAAAGGAGTTGTCGCTGCACTGAATGAATTTTTTTTTAATGGGACTGCAAATGTGAAACTTATAATTTTATCCAGCATTCTTTAGTATTACTGGTTACTGGAATGTGATAACATTGCGCTATCTGTAAAACCATTTGTTCGTTACTGAAGCAGATACATGTACACAGAGTTTTTGATTTTATAACGACACGACATGTCACGGGATAAATCCGTAACAGCGTAACCTGGCCCTATACTCAAAGGAATAACGAATCAGTTCGCCTTTCATAGAGTATTCTCACACCGAAGATACACTGAAGAACCAAAGAAACGAGTACACCTGCCTAATATCGTGTAGGGCCCCCGCGAGCACGCAGAAGTGCCACAATACGACGTGGCTTGAACTCTACTAATGTCTGAAGTGCTGGAGGAAATTGACACAATGAATACTGCAGGGGTGTCCATAAATCCGTAAGAGTCCGATGGGATGGACATCTCTTCTGAAAAGCACGCTGTAAGGCATCCCAGATATGCTCAAGCGGAAGTGTTTAAACTCGGAAGAGTGTTCCTGGAGGCCCTCATTAGCAATTCTGGACGTGTGGGGTGTCGCATTGCCCTACTGGAGTTGAGCAACTTGTCGGAATGCTTAATTAACATGAATGGATGCAGGTGATCAGACAGGATGCTTACGTACGTGTCACCTGTCAAGAGTCGTATGTAGATGTATCAGGGGACCCATATCACTCCAACTGCACAACCCCACACCATTACAGAGCCTCCACCAGCTTGAACAGTCCCCTGCTGACGTGCAGGGTCCATAGATTCATGCGGTTGTCTCCATGCCCGTACACGTCCATCCACTCGAAACAATTTTAAATAAGACTCGCCCGACATGCTTCCAGTCATCAAAAGTCCAATGTCGGTGTTGACGGGCCCAGGCAAGACGTGAAACTTTGTTCGTGCAGTCATCAATGGTACACGAGTGGGCATTCGGTTCCGAAAGGCCATATCGATGATGTTTTGTTGAATGGTTCCCCACACTGACACTTGTTGATGGGACAGCATTGAAATTCGCAGCAGTTTGCGGAAGGGTTGCACTTCTCTCACGTTGAACGACTCTCTTCAGTCGTCTTGGTCCCGTTCTTGGAGGATTTTTTTCCCGCCGCAGCGATGTCGGGGATTTGATGTTTTACCGGATTCCTGATATTCATAGTACACTTGTGACGTGGTTGTACGGGAAAATCCCCACTTCATCGCTACCTCGCTCGTGCGCCGACTATAACACCACGTTCAAACTCAATCTTGGTAACCTGCCATTGTAGTAGCAGTAACCGATCTAACAAATGCGCCACACTCTGTTTGTCTTATATAGAAGTTGCCGACCGCAGCGCCATATTCTGCCTCTTTACATATCTCTGTATTTGACTACGCATGTCTGTACGAGTTTCTTTATCGCTTCAGTTGTTTATGCTAGCAGTCAGCAGGAATCTAAACACAGTATTGCTGTATGTTTTGCGTTGGTACTCTACAAGCAAATAGCCACAAGCACGTGACAATTGAAACCCCGCTCCATACATCTGTTAACACATAGGATACCAAAACGTTCATTGTGCTGGTAAGTTATACGAACCATTATGAAACCCGATAGCCACAGAAAATGGATCCTCACATTCTATTCATTTGATACGACAGACGCTCACCAGCAGCATGCTGACCTGTACAGAAATATTGAATCATGTCCATTTATTAAGTGTCATTTGTCTGTAACGTTTTACGGGTGGAGAGCTTTAAGCACAGATTACTCCAGCACGCCCCGCCAAATACACAGTTGGATTTCTATCTGTGCGACGTTTTGGCTATACAATCATGTGCAAAGTGGTCATTAAGCCATTTTTGGGCATAATATGCTCTGTGGGCGAGTATGATTATAAAATATTGCCAGAAGATTATAAGTTACTGTCAACTTCCAGGGTTTTGTTTACTTACCTCAGCTACGTTAACCTACTATCTAGAAAGCTATAATGGGTCATCAGTGTTAGTCACGGTGCCCGCCGACGTGAAGTCGCAAACGGCTTCTAACAAGGGATACATCTAGCTTGCAACTTCAGATGGAGCAGCGGACTATATGGATTTTCCGACTAGCGTTTCCGACCCTATTGTAAGTGCTACTGGTACCGTGACGCTTCCGACCAACCACCTTGGCACAATACACGTCGACATTGTGAGCACAGAAGAGGAGACGAATATGTTTCCTGTTTTAATTGCTTGCTCCCAGACACAATTCAAAATACAAATGACAGTTCTTTCTTCCTGATTAAAAAATAAGTTGCGAGGGTGGTCATCGAAAGTGAGATTTCGAGATGGCTACAGTTACAGTATGAAAACAGTGTTCCCCGAAACATGCCTTTCCGATTGCAGTTCACACAAGAACAAAATACAAGACCTGGGATTAACGGAGGATTACAGAGATGGAGAAGTAGTAAGATGTGCACGATGTGTCAGTGCTAAATAACACGGCTCGATGAAACTGGGACCATACATAGAAAGAAATGCTAGAGTTTAGCGCAATTTATTCGAAGGCAATAATTACACTAAAGTCGTTGCGATTTATGGTGCCCCTGGACATTACAAAAGACAGGACATGGCTCGTAATGTGCTGTGTGATCAACGGACGGCAGTGCATGCTCTGCAACGTGCACCCATGCTTATTACAAGGTAGCAAAGGTGGTCTCGTGATGGGCCGTTCCACACACCCCTCCCCTGCACAGTTGACAACTTTTGGGTTGGCGTTGGTGTATGTGGACGTGCTGCAATACGTCTTCCCACCGTATCCCCCACGTTCTCGATGGTACACACGTCAGGAGAACTGGCAGGGCAGTCCATTCGCTGATTATACATTCATTCCAAAAGTTCCTCCACCTCGTTCGATGCGGTCGCGCTTTGTCATTCATAAAAATGAAGTCAGAACCAAATACTCTCCCGAAGAGACGCACATGGAGTAGGAGAAGCGTTTAAGCTAGAAAATAAAGTAATGTTCACAGAAAATGCACAGATCAAAATTTACATTTGTGCAGAATATGAAAAGTTTGTCCAAAATTCTGCTGGTAGAAAATTGTATAAATTGTACTATTAAAGATGATTGTAAAAGTGAAATATATGTATATTGAATAAGCTAACAGTAATCTGCGACATAAAATTTTATTATTTTTTATATTAACTTTTACTCACGTAGATCCACACATTCCATACACATCGCATTTGAATATGTGGGTTTCATACAAGCTCCACACAATGTATGCCTTTTCAGAATCAAACCTTTTCTACAAAAAGACGATTTCCGATTTCTGTTCATGCAGGTAAACCGTCCATCGCAGTCAGTTGTGTGCAGGGGAATGCTAGTGGCGTATTCTATAATTAAATCCATAAGAGAGAATCGTTCTCTCATCTGACGAATCTACTGTACACCACCTTCGTAAACAATGCGCATTCCAACAACAGATAATTTAAGTTTATAGATGTGCAGAATTAATTAGTGTGTATATGTCTGTGATTTGCTTATTGCCATACTCGTCATCACTTCTGTAGTTTTTGGGATGCAGTACATTACAACTCCTATCTTCTCTAAACCACCTTAGTCTCCCATTTAAATTTATAAGCAGATTATCCAAGAATTTGCAAACCGTGTGCTTTGTAACACTTCTATGCTGCAATGAATCTTGTATCAGGTTTCCAAGAAACTAGACCCATCTTCTTGACATTTCGGAGATACTTTATCAGTAAAAGAGCTGTGAATAGGACCAGATTTCAGTTTAAGGTTCTCAAGCCCATGTATACCTGCTTTCAAGCAAATTTGTTTGCTCTGTGATTTAAATTTGACTTTTGAAATGCCAAGCACAGTTTGTTAACAAGAAACATGACATCTTTCATAAAGACGATACTGACAAAAATTTAAGACACTTAACAGTTTTTAGCAAGCCAGCAGCTACTGATCTTTTTCCACCACAGATACCAAAGAATTCCAATGTGCATACTGTGAATTTACCGTCTCTCCCAATGAAATCAAGCTACTATAACAAATTTTTCCGTGGTCTATTAACTATTTCTTGCATATCTTTTAATACTTTCGAATTCTTTGGTGACTGTTCAGAGTAGCTATAAATTCTGTTCAGAATATCTTGAAAGTTTAATAAAAGCTCCAAACAGTATTCAGCTGCTTGACTGTTTGCTAGAACTAATCGATGGGCCACACAATGTTCAAAAATATATTAGAAGACTCGTCTATCATAACTGAATACCATCTAGCTGACTTCTATTTTCGATAAAATATCCTCAGTAATTATTTTACACAATGCATCCTCCATATCATGCATACTATCATAACTTCCACAATTTGCACTGCCACTGAAAGTTAAGTTGGTCAAAGAAAGATATCTTAAGTCTGTACACAGTTCTTTTATTCCGGGGAAATTTCTTTTGCAATCCTGTCCTCCTTTATTATGTAGATGATTATGTATCGTAGCGGTTACTACACTTTCCTCATCGTTTTTACAGGATGCAGCCGAGACTTTGATAAAATTTGGTGCCTCTAACGACTCTCGCAGTGATTTCTTATGCTGCGCCGATTCATGCCTCCTTCGCCCGTTACCCTCGCGGATGACACACTGATTTTCCTGGTCTTTTTTGTCTAAATGTGTTGGATGTAGTCCGCGCCATTTTCATTACATGTATGTTAACTCTCCATCCGTTAGTTTCGGCCATCAATGGCTATCAGGTCTACAACTTGCTTTTTTATATGAATCATAGCCTGAAGGACATTTACATTTGCACGAGTATTGTTACTAAATTCTGAATCAAGACAAGTGTATGTTTCTGTATTGCTTTCCTAGATTCAACACAACTTTCAAATGTTTCTTTATTGCTCTCCCAGATCCAATAAAACTTTCATGTGCATAATTTTAGGGGTTTCTAAACTGATTACAGTTAATTTGCTTTGTACCAAGAATACTTTTTGTAGAATAAATATCAAAGCTAAAAAAAAGTACACCTTAGACGAAAACTGGAATGGTTGTATGGGCTGATTGATGAAGATCTGACAGTGGTAGTACTGACTCAAAGAACGAAGATTGTGTTTATGAAAGCTGTCATGATTTAGGCACAGAACAGTAAGTGTCAGAAAATAATGTATTTGAATCCCAGAAGAAGTAATTCAAGAGGTCTTATTTTTTTCAACAAACGATGTAATAGCCAAATGGAGGAAAAGTAAATATCCTACCAATGTTAGAACGAAATCTTGTAATATTACGCGTTAAGGTGGACCAAAAAATGAAGCTCGTATAACAACGACAGAGACAGATATTACGACGTTATTCTTGGATGAAATTTACTGCAGTAGGTAGTAGTAGTATTTACGGCAATGAAGTTCGTGGTAACTTTTCGAGGGAAAGGGTTGCTTAAGAAACAGATGTCAGAGAGATCAGAACTTTCACTGGTTTCTGCTATCTGTGTGGATCTCTGAGACTTTCTAGAAAGAGTTCACCCAAGTTGTGGGATAACTCACTGGGCAACGGACTTGAATGATGCTACCTTATGCATCAGTGAAAATCGATTCAGGTTGCACTTTAGATGCGTCAGGTTTGATAGGTGTTCGGCTGCTGTCTAGAGGTAGTGGAGCTATTCACGAAGAACAGTTGCCAAAAATATTCAACGCCGAGTGTTTCAAATGGCTCTGAGCACTATGGGACTTAACATCTGAGGTCATCAGTCCCCTAGAACTTAGAACTACTTAAACCTAACTAACCTAAGGACATCACACACATCCATGCCCGAGGCAGGATTCGAACCTGCGACCGTAGCGGTCACGCGGTTCCAGACTGAAGCGCCTAGAAACGCACGGCCACACCGGCCGGCCAAAACCGAGTGTATACCTTACTGTATTTGTGTATTAAATGTGTTACATTTAGATTTAAATAAAACACTTCTAAAATAATTCATATATACCTATGAAAGTGGCCAAATACGCCGTTTATGTTGTGGATGATACCTGTAATTCGCGCAAGTAAACGTGTCAAGAATGATCACGCGAGTAACGGAGGCTTAATGTATCGTCTACTTACGAATAATGGAAGTTCTCCAGAATACTGCACTTTGCAACAATTATACAACACTTGCCACTTCTCCTCGAATTGTTTATTTGGTATGTCTATTTTAGTATCAAATTTTGTTTATTTTGTATGTCTATTTTTAGTTGCAGCAGGACTTAGTTCCCTTTTCTGCCATAAAACAAATTTGATCCGTCACTTCTTAAAATGCACCAACATACAGTGTGCATTTGACAAGAATAAGTGAACCTCGCAGACCCGATCAGTAATGAGATCCACTAGCTCACTAGCTGAGAGGGACACGGCATATCGTTTGTGTGGGTGACATATTGTTACAGCATGTTGAAACTCGAAAGGTTGTATGTTTAGCCTCTATTGTTTGGTTCTGTGGTAGACTTGTCGCATTCTGTGAGGAAAGGCGGCGTTTCGTTTGATTCTTTGACATTGTTCAGGCTTATTTGAGTTTATAGCCTAATTAGGGTTGACCTTGCACAACTGTCAACTTTCGCATGGCTCAAAAGAACAAAGTTCCACGCGCGCCGGCTCTCTTCTCTTGGAGAGAGAATGAAAGGTAAGACACATTTTCGAGAATGCTGCTATAAAGTTCGTCTCATTCTTCGACCTCGAGTAGCAAAAAGCGACTGTGTTAAGAGTACAGCGTCACAATAACGTTGACAAGTGAGAGTACCGTGTTTAAAGATTTGGAGGTCAATACACCAATGTAATATTATGCCTCTTCACACCACAACACCTGGACCACCAAGACGATCATGTTCGACAATGCTGGACCCTTATAAGGCGAGATTTGAGAACACGTAATGCTCAGCGTCTTGACTTGGGGCTTTAAAATGAGTTTTAAAACCTCTGGCTTTCTGAATGAGAAATTAAAATTCATAAAATACAACAAAAAGTTTTTAATCATTTGCTGCAACAGTGTTATGGAAAAAATTCAATATGCCTCTATTCTACGTGATTAGCCAGTCCTAAGCCCGGCGTAATGGACTGTCGCGACATAGTCGTCCAAGCTGGCATAAGATTCGCTGTAAGCTTACTTGCCGGCTCGCCCGACGGCTCCCTTACAGGTTCTGTCGTCTGCTAGACGGCTGCCTCACAGGGAGCTGTGCATGTTTTCCTGGTAGCTCCGGTGCTATTTTCCTTGTGAAGGCTTGGTTGCCTGAATCCTGCCTGCGCTCGCGAATCAGGAAGCGCCTGTGTTGAAAGGTTAATAACGCCTCTTTGCCCTGACTGTTAGTCTTGTTATTCCTACATTAAATTCTGATGATGCGTCAGCGTTTCAGAAGAACTGATTTGAGCTTTAGTTTTGGTACGAGGAATATCAGTAAATGTTTTAAGAACCGTCTTGTGCCTGCCCGTCTCAACTTTTACTTATTACTAACTGGCTGTATTATATATGCTGAAACTATCCTTATTTTTCTTTTGCAGTTCTGGTAACAGCTTTGTGCAGAAGTTTCATAACACCAAGGAACAAATCAGTGAATTATTACGGAACGGTGAGTAATTTGTGCTCTACGCTTTTTTATTTCTGTAAGTACTGTTGTCATTGTCACAGTGATCAATTGAATGAAAAATTTAAAAAAGGGTCCTGTCGTTACGACATGTCTTGGAAACCCTGGACGTTCCACAATCAACAATCTGATGTATCACCTCATCAGAACGATCGGAGAGCTCAAAACTAGTGTCTTGTTGTCCCATTTATTTGGACGTTATCACCATAAAGGTGTTAAACAGTGTGACCAGGGACACCAAGATACTACGCTTTCTTGCCGTTAAATCGTACGGGTGTCGGATAAATAGTCAATTCTCCATATGACGAGCATCACAGTGAAAAGACCAGATCTTAATTCTCCCTCCCCCCCCCCTCTCTCTCTCTCTCTCTCTCTCTCTCTCTCTCTCTCTCTCTCTCTCTCTCTCTCTGTTTCTCTCTCTCTGTCATATTGTTTATGGAAAGGTCTTCGGAGAAAACTTATTTTGATGGACTCATTCGCAAACTTGATAAACGAGAAGCCACTACATCCACAAATGCTCCAGCAAAAAGCAATGGAAAATACGGCCATGTGACACACGAAAGCAATTCTAAAAGTAACGTCCGTTTCTAACATTTCTTTTAGCGTCTCTTCGTGGAATCTTTTCTTGTTCTTCTGCTGGTTGGTAATGGTACTCAAAAATTTGTCGAACAATAGTTTTGTGAGTGAACTCCTTTGTGGGCTTCCTTCCTTATGATTCTATCCGATAAATCTGCAAGACATCTACATTCCGCACGATTAGATTTGTGGTTGGCCTCCATAAATTACTCCGAATAGGTACTCCAATAGGCACTTAAAGCTCATTCGTGATTTCACTAATTAACAAAGGATCGTTTGGTCAAAGGGTATCGCGGCTTTTTGTCCATATAAACCCATAACATAACAATTATCTATGTAGGTTAGCCGACAGTCTTAGCACCAACTTTGTGTAGAAATTTTGTAATGATGTGACCACCTAGCACGCAACTCGCTGTCTTAATGTGGTAAAAACGTTGTGTGCCAGGTCATTTATGTATAGTGTATAACAACATGGACGGCTAAAGTTTCACGACACAGCCGGCCGCGGTGGTCTTGCGGTTCTAGGCGCTGCAGTCCGGAACCGCGGGCCTGCTACGGTCGCAGGTTCGAATCCTGCCTCGGGCATGGATGTGTGTGATGTCCTTAGGTTCGTTAGGTTTAAGTAGTTCTAAGTTCTAGGTGACTGATGACCTAAGATGTTAAGTCCAATAGTGCTCAGAGCCATTTGAACCATTTCACGACACATTTCTTGCTCATAACAGAAGAAAATACTTTCGTTAACGTGGATATGGAAACGCTTTATTTCCGTGTCAGTAGGCCTACTTTCTTTTTCTACAGCCCTTCATAACCCATCAGTCAAGGGAAACACACACGCGCAGAACGTTCTAGAATTCCACATGAAACTTTCTTGCGGGAAATGTTTAAAAAGTCTCCTGTTAACATTGACATGTGCGTCAGCTTGCCTTCGCATTTAATCCCGGATGTGCTGATGTACCCCATAGTATATTGCGCATAGTGTTGCTGTCTTCCACAATAATGGCAAGAAGACACTGCATTTTTGACCTAGTTTGCAGCACTCAGAGTGTCACAAATGCCCCAAAAGGTTAATGGATTTAGATTGGTAGAATATGGAAACCAGGGAATTCATCTACCTACTCCGATGAATATTTCATGTACATGTCATTTAGGAGCCGAAGGGGTTAACACAGAAATGGATATTAGTTTCATCGTACACGAACCACCTTTTTCGTCATACTGCTGAAGAAACATCTAAATCAGGTAAACTATAATCGGAAAAAGCAAAGTAATTTCGACAGTTGGCGGAAGAGCACAAAGCTAAACAAAATCACCAACTATTCCCTCCCAAATATCAATCGAGAATCTTTCTTGATTCCGTGCTTCAGCATTAATCATCTGCTCCGTTGATTATTGGTACAATATTTTATACATTACTGGAGAACCCGGCAATGCTTTGCAATTGCAAAATATCCATAGAAATTGCATATACGTCCTAATCTCCTTTCCTACCCTCTTTCTGTCACTCTCTCTCCACCTCCTCCGTCTGCTCCTCTCTCCCCTTCGTGTTTATTCCCTCTCCTCTCTGCCCATTGTCGTCCCCCCTCCCCTCTGTCTCTATCACCTTGGCTCTTGTTTATTGTTATTGCCAAGGAAATCTTGATGGGAAATGAAGTCGCTTAAAATGAGTGGCGAAATCAGTCAGGATCACTGGTATACAGGGACTAGGTATCCCCCCTGCGGGTCCGGGGATTAGAATAGGCCCGAGGTATTCCTGCCTGTCGTAAGAGGCGACTAAAAGGAGTCCCACCCCCTCAAGGGGGTCGTTAGCGCCTGCGTCCGGAGACGGACGGTTCCACGACATCTATTTGCGGTCATTTTGCTTTTTCACTTCTCGTTTCTTCCTTCCTTTGGTTGGTTCCTTTCTTTGCTCTTCTCCACCTCACTGTCTTCCTTACTCTTTCCCTTGTCTTCTTCTCATTGCCTTCTTCGCCTTGCCTTCTCATTGCCTTCTTCTCCTTGCCTTCTCATTGCCTTCTTCTCCCTGCCTTCTCATTGCCTTCTTCTCCCTGCCTTCTCTAGTCTCCGCCTCGGCGTTTGAGACAGTCTGTCCTCTCTCTCCCTCTCTCTCTCTTCTTTTTCCTCTTCTTCCTTCCTCCCTGTGCGTGCCTGAAGGCCGACCCACGCGTTCGCACGCGTAGCCGGTGACGGGGTAACGCGTAATTCCCCGCCCTGGGTAGACATGTAAGGCACGCACGTACCCCCTGGTAAAGGCCAGTAAGGCACGCACGTACCCCCTGGTAAAGGCCAGGCCCAGGGAGGGGTGATTGCCTGAGCTGATACCTTCTGACCATGCCGATTGGCCCCTCCGTCTGTTTCTCGGGAGGTGTGACCTGAGGTGTAAACATTCATCTAAGGCGGGAGTGCCCTCTGAGAGGGTCCCCACAAGGAAGGAGCGCGCCATCGGAGACGCTGGCAATCATGGGGGATTCCTCCGCAATGGATTTCACTCCATCTCTCTCGACTTCTGCCCAAAAACGGAAACATGACCCGCCACCAGTGACAAAAGTACTACCGCCTGCCCCACAGTTCCTCGTCGTTTCTCGCTCTGAGGACGGAAAGGATTTTTCCTCTGTCAACCCTTTCGTTATCCAGAAGGGCGTAGATGCCATAGCCGGATCTGTAAAATCTTGTACCAGGTTGCGTAACGGTACCTTATTACTAGAAACTGAGAGCGCCTTTCAGGCACAAAAACTGCTTCGGGCCACACTCCTGTACACGTTCCCTGTCCGGGTGGAGGCTCACCGAACTTTGAATTCGTCTCGTGGTGTAGTCTATACTAGCTCCCTCGACGGATTGACTGACGAGGAGATTCAATCTTTCCTCGCTGAGCAGGGCGTGACGGCTGTCCATAGGGTCATGAAAAAGGTCAACAATGACCTTGTACCGACCCGGACACTTTTCTTGACTTTCAATAGTGTTAAGCTGCCATCGCGCATCAAGGCGGGCTACGAGGTTATTTCTGTTCGCCCCTATGTCCCGACACCTACGCGCTGCTACCAGTGTCAGCGTTTCAATTACACTCGACAGTCTTGTTCCAATGCGGCTAAATGTGTCACTTGTGGCAGGGATGCCCATGAGGGTGACTGTCCACCTCCGTCTCCTCGTTGTGTGAACTGTCAGGGTGACCATGCCGCATCCTCCCGCGACTGTCCTGTCTATAAGGAAGAACGCTGTATCCAAGAAATTCGGGTCAAAGAGAAAGTGTCCACCTCGGCTGCTCGCAAGCTATTGGCTAGTAGGAAGCCCACGCTGCTCCCAACGGGGAAATACAGTACTGTCCTCGCCTCTCCTCGGACTACCAGGGAGGTGGCAACCCAGACATGCGATCTGACCTTCAGCACCACGGTTGTCCATTCGGCCAGTGCTAAGATCGCGCGGTCGACGTCTCCTCTTCGTCCCATCACCCCACAGACACCAGCCCCTTCATCAGCTTCTGCTAAGACGAAGACCCAGAAGTCTGATGCACGGGCCTTCAAGAAGGAACCGTCCCGTGCAGACTTCCTACGTACCTCGACCCCCCAGCCTTCGCCCGGTACTTCCACCAAACGTCCTTCCAAGAAGGCTCATAAGAAGCACAGTTCTCCTTCTCCGCCACGGCGCATTTCTTCTCCTGCGCCACCCAGCGGTTGCCGCCCCAGGCCGTCATCCGTTTCGCCTGGCCGCACCGCTGGTAGCCGAACATCTGGCCGTTCACCGGCGGAGGAAGCTCCCCCTCCCGGCCATCTTCCCAAGATGGCCGATGAACCTATAGACCCAATGGACGATGACTGTCCGCCTACTGATAGCGGCGGCAGTGCTCGCTCGAAGTCAGGCCCTCAGCGGCCTTCGAGGTGACCCCTTCTTTCATCTTCCTTTTCTTCTTACGATGGCACTTATTCACTGGAATATTCGCAGCATTCGCTCCAACCGAGAGGACTTGAAGTTGCTGCTCCGCTTGCACCGTCCGCTCGTCGTAGCCCTCCAGGAAACGAAGCTACGCCCATGCAATCAAATTGCCTTGGCACACTACACCTCTGTGCGTTTTGACCTACCCCCTGTGGTAGGTATCCCGGCTCATGGAGGGGTTATGTTGCTGGTCCGGGATGATATTTACTACGATCCCATCACGTTGCACACCGGCCTGCAGGCAGTTGCCATCCGCATTACTCTCCCCACTTTCACATTTTCCATTTGTACCGTTTACACTCCATCGTCATCTGCCGTTACCAGGGCAGACATGATGCAACTTATTGCTCAGCTACCTGCACCATTTTTGTTAACTGGCGACTTCAATGCCCACCATCCCCTTTGGGGCTCTCCAGCATCCTGCCCGAGGGGCTCCCTGTTAGCAGACCTTTTCAACCAGCTCAATCTTGTCTGCCTCAATACTGGCGCCCCTACTTTTCTTTCGGACACGTCTCACACCTATTCCCATTTAGACCTCTCTATATGTACTCCCCAACTTGCACGCCGGTTTGAGTGGTATGCACTTTCTGATACATATTCGAGCGACCACTTCCCGTGTGTTATCCATCTCCTGCAGCATACCCCCTCTCCGTGCTCATCTAGTTGGACCATCTCCAAAGCAGACTGGGGGCTCTTCTCTTCCAGGGCGACCTTTCAGGATCAAACCTTCACAAGCTGCGATCGTCAGGTCGCACACCTCACGGAAGTCATTCTCGCTGCTGCTGAATATTCCATCCCTCACCCTACTTCTTCTCCACGTCGCGTACCGGTCCCCTGGTGGACCGCAGCATGTAGAGACGCTTTACGTGCTCGTCGACGTGCTTTACGCACCTTTAAACGCCACCCTACAGTGGCGAATTGTATCAATTATAAACGATTACGTGCACAGTGTCGTCGTATTATTAAAGAAAGCAAGAAAGCCAGCTGGGCTGCTTTCACAAGCACCTTCAACAGTTTTACTCCTTCTGTTGTCTGGGGTAGCCTGCGCCGGCTAACTGGCACTAAGGTCCACTCACCAGTTTCTGGCTTGACGGTCGCGAATGACGTCCTTGTGGCCCCTGAGGATGTCTCCAATGCCTTCGGCCGCTTTTTCGCCGAGGTTTCGAGCTCCGCTCATTACCACCCTGCCTTCCTCCCCCGCAAACAGGCAGAGGAGGCTAGGCCACCTAACTTCCGCTCCTCGAATCGTGAAAGTTATAATGCCCCATTCACCATGCGGGAACTCGAAAACGCACTTGGCCGATCACGGTCCTCCGCTCCAGGGCCTGATTCTATTCATATTCAGATGCTGAAGAACCTTTCTCCTGCGGGTAAAGGTTTCTTCTTCGTACTTACAATCGCATCTGGATTGAGGGACATGTTCCCGCATGCTGGCGCGAGTCTGTTGTTGTCCCGATTCCTAAGCCGGGGAAGGACAAGCACTTGCCTTCCAGTTATCGACCCATCTCGCTTAACAGCTGTGTCTGTAAAGTGATGGAGCGAATGGTTAACTCTCGATTGGTTTGTCTGCTCGAGTCTCGACGCCTACTTACCAATGTACAATGTGGATTTCGTAGGCGCCGCTCTGCTGTTGACCATCTGGTTACCTTGTCGACCTTCATTATGAATAACTTCTTGCGGAAGCGCCCGACCGCGGCTGTGTTCTTTGATTTGGAGAAGGCTTACGACACCTGTTGGAGGGCGGGCATTCTCCGCACCATGCATACATGGGGCCTTCGCGGTCGCCTCCCTCTTTTTATTCGTTCCTTTTTAATGGATCGACAGTTCAGGGTACGTGTGGGTTCTGTCCTGTCAGACACCTTTCGCCAGGAGAATGGGGTGCCACAGGGCTCAGTTTTGAGCGTCGCTCTCTTCGCCATCGCGATCAATCCAATAATGGATTGCCTCCCAGCTGATGTATCAGGCTCCCTTTTCGTGGACGATTTTACCATCTATTGCAGCGCGCAGTGTACACGTGTCCTGGAGCGCTGTCTTCAGCGTTCTCTTGACCGTCTTTACTCCTGGAGTGTCGCCAATGGCTTCCGTTTTTCTGCCGGGAAGACGGTCTGTATTAACTTCTGGCGCTACAAAGAGTTTCTCCCACCGTCCTTACGACTCGGTCCCGTTGCTCTCCCAATCGTGGAGACAACAAAATTTTTAGGTCTTACATTTGACAGGAAACTTAGCTGGTCTCCACATGTGTCATATTTGGCTGCCCGTTGTACCCGTTCTTTAAATGTCCTCCGTGTTCTCAGTGGTATGTCGTGGGGAGCGGATCGAACCGTCCTGCTTCGTCTATATCGGTCGATCGTCCGCTCCAAGCTGGATTATGGGAGCTTCGTATACTCCTCTGCACGGCCATCCATCTTACGCCGCCTCAACTCCATACAACATCGGGGTTTACGACTTGCGATCGGAGCATTTTATACTAGTCCCGTAGAGAGTCTTCATGCTGACGCTGGCGAATTGCCACTCACCTACCGGCGCGATATACTGCTTTGTCGGTATGCCTGTCGGCTACTGTCAATGCCCGACCACCCGTCTTATCGTTCCTTTTTTGACGACTCTCTCGACCGTCAATACGGGTTGTATGTCTCTGCCCTGCTACCCCCTGGAGTTCGCTTTCGTCGCCTCCTTCAACACCTTAATTTTTCACTCCCTGCAACCTTTCGAGTGGGCGAGAGCCACACGCCACCTTGGCTCCAGGCTCAGGTCCGCGTTCACCTTGACCTCAGCTCGCTCCCAAAAGAGGTTACCCCCGGTTCGGTCTACCACTCCCGTTTTGTTGAACTTCGTTCGAAGTTCATCAATATGACCTTCATTTATACAGATGGCTCAAAGACCAATGACGGGGTCGGGTGTTCTTTTATTGTCGGGGCACAAAGTTTCAAATACCGGCTCCATGGCCATTGTTCGGTCTTCACAGCTGAACTCTTTGCCCTCTACCAGGCTGTTCTTTACATCTGCCGCCACCGACATTCTGCTTATGTCATCTGCTCCGATTCCCTGAGCGCCATCCAGAGCCTCAGTGATCCGTATCCGGTTCACCCTTTCGTGCACCGGATCCAACGCTCTCTTCAGCAGCTGGTGGACGTCGGTTCTCCGGTTAGCTTTATGTGGGTCCCTGGCCATGTCGGTATCCCTGGGAACGAAGCTGCAGATGCCGCGGCCAAGGCTGCGGTCCTCCAGCCTCGGACAGCTTCTTGTTGTGTCCCTTCGTCGGATTGTAGCAGGGTAATTTGTCGGCGCATTTTATCGCTGTGGCATGCTGATTGGGCTGCACTTACAGACAACAAGCTTCGGGCCTTGAAACCTCTTCCCGCGGCTTGGACGTCCTCCTCCCGCCCTTCTCGGCGGGAGGAGGTCGTTTTGGCCCGGTTACGCATTGGCCACTGCCGGTTCAGCCATCGCCATCTGCTGACGGCTGCGCCGGCGCCGTTCTGCCCATGTGGGCAATTGCTGACGGTCCGCGACATTTTAATGTCCTGTCCGGATTTTAACACACTGCGTCTAGATCTTAACCTGCCATGTACTCTAGATGCCATTTTAGCGGATGACCCACGAGCAGCTGCTCACGTTCTTCGTTTTATCAATTTGACAAACCTCTCTAAGGACATTTGATGATGCAGTTTTTTAATCCTTTGCCTGTCAGTCTGTCTTTTATCGTGTTTTCCCTTTTAGTTGTTGTTTTAAACTTGTGCCTCGCGGTGCATTCTTAACGTAGTCAGGGCGCTAATGACCATTGAATTTGTGCGCCCTAAAACCACAAAAAAAAAAGGACTAGGTATGAGAGAACTCTTTCGCTGCAGGACCTTTGAGGATGGTAACTAAAGTGACAATGTTTTGCCTAGTTCTCATCTGCAAACTGGTAGGATTACAATTTTTCGGGCGATCCACATTCTGTACCACGAAAACCCGACCCTGAGTACTAGACTGCTTATTGTCATCCGCTAATTGTCATCTATTGTTTACAAGCAGTTGCAACTACGGTTTGTACTACCATTATTTGTATTATAGCTACGAAAGCCATAGCGACTTCGTTAACCCTTAACTTCCCACGTCATTTATTTGTCACGATGCTGTCTGATAGACGCTATATTCAAATAGTCATAAAAATTTCATTCAGTAATTTCAGTGAAACAATTCCGTTTTTAATGTAAAAGGTTAGAGTAATACTACACAAAAAATATTCAGATAAATCTTAAAGTTTGTTTTTACGAAACAGAAAACGGCACAAAATGAATATAATAGTACTTCATATAAAAAATCAAATACCTTGCACTTCAAAATTTAGTCATTGCTATATTTTTATTGTTTATTACACACGTGATAATAAAAACATAAGAAACTACTCTAAAATATTTTAAAAAATAAAAATTTCACTAGTATTTCGTAGGTTTTTTAGTTTCATTCTCAGAAGGGTTTTTTTGCACCCGCTCCAAATTTTTGCCGAGTATTCAAGGCAGATTGGCTTCTTTCATCAATGGCAAATATAAGACGTCTTCCTCTTCTTTTTGGGCTCACATGTGGAACATGTTTTGCGTTTTTTCAGTTGTTCTACGACGACTTCTGCTACACTTAAAACACGGCGAATGGATGCACGAAAAATGCTGTTAGTTCACATAAATCAGCTTCATACCAAATATGTGGATATTCTCAGACTTCTCGTTTTAAAATACGATGTGCAAAATATTGGCAGCCATAAGCAAATTCCAAATGGTAAGAGGATCTGGCTTATTACCTACTTGAGCAGGGGTCGCGCTGTTTTCAAACGAATGATGTTACGTTGCCGAACACGAAATTGTTTGAGAAGAGGCTTCGACGACAAGCAATATTTGTTTCGACCAAATATATTTCTAGCAGAACCTGTAGCTAGTGATTCAGTCTCGACACTTCCGTCTTCATCACTTTTAACCACTTACTTCATTCAAGGAATTCACAGGTAGCAAAACAAATTCATCTTCACTTTCAGACTGTTCCGATTCTGAATTATGTTCACTTTCGATTCCCTTATCCCTATCTGATCCAATATCACTTCCTAAACTGCGCTCTAACCACTTAAAAACAGTATCCTCAAAGTCGGGTCTGTAAAACGAACAGTAGACGAAGACCTGGTCGCTGAAGACAACGCAACCCCTGGTGCGGTGGAAACTGCTAGCACGAAAATGGTAGTAATAATATCGGCCCAAATCACCCTCAAGTTGCTGCCAACAAGGGAAACCACGGCAGCTCCGGGACAGAAAAACCAGACAACACCATAATCTTCTGCCCCACCCGTATGCATTAGCAACAAAGTAACAATAAACGCTAGCGGTATGTGAGACCGCACCTGGGGCGTTAATGGTCAAGATGTGTGAAGTAAATACCTCAGCGAGATGTACCCTCTTGAAGAAAGAATCGCAATAGTGGAGGCGTACGTGTCCGCCGGTTCATTTGAGGATAGGCTGGACATTTTTGCAAAGAAGTTTTCCGAACGCTTCCATACCAGCAAAGTGCAGTATACAGGGTATGATGTCAAAGTGGCGCAAACGCTAAAAGAAACGAGCTTTGATCGTGGATATTCGGACACGAATGATCCAGAAGAGTCCCTTTGAAGCCGACACGTAAATTTTCGCAAGAAGTGAACGTTTCGTATGGGTCTTATCATATCACCAAGAACTTAAGGAGAAAGATAAGGCACAATGTGTGAATTACTGTACGTGGTTATGTCAAACAATGAGAGTTGAATTTTGGATCAGTTGCTGCATTTAATGGGTGATGGAAGTCTGGTTCCATTTGACAGGACATGTAAACCCCCAGTACACCAGATACTGGTCACAATCAGCCCCTACACGTTCAATGAGGAACCTTCGCACAGCGAAAAAATTAGAGTATTGTGTGCCGTGTCAGCAAGTCGGGTTGTGGGTCCGTATTTTTTGGAAACACTGGTAAACACTGTTGTGTGTATGAGAATCTTCGAGGAGTTTTACGCACAGTTGACCCCCCAGTGGACGTACGTATGCTGCCTTTCAACAGGGTGGAGCGAGCTCCCACATCTCACGCGAGTCAGTCTCACGAATTCATGAAAAATTCGCAGAATAAAGGACTGTCACCAAAGGATTGTGGCTGCCGTTTTCGCCGGGCCTAACCACTTGGGCCTCTTATTTGTGGGGCAGACTAAAAGGAAAAGTATACGCAAGCCACCGAATAACGTTAGAAGGCTTGAAGGGCAGTATTCATAACGAAATTTTGAGAATTGATGCGGCAGAGTTGAATATTTTAAAATAGTTCATCTACAGAGTATCTCGGTTTGTTTCCAAAGATGACAGTTGTTCATGTTTGAAGACTAAAACGAGAGGAATTATTTCAGGAAAATAGCGATGTAAAACTACCTTAAATAATGAATTACATGACAAATTCCAACAACTGTTGTGAGAAGAATAGTAAGTTGACAGTGGTACACTTTGGTGACTTGTTCCAAGGTGTTAACTAAACATGAGAATCTTGTCCTTAACATGTCCGATATTACAAGCAGGTACAATACAGCATGTGAGACTGAACAGCTAAGTAAAACAACGGTAATTATAGAGAGGAAAATTTTTTAACAGGGCAAGTGAAACTACAGAAATTGAAGTCAAGGAAAAAGGTGGCGTATCAGTAGGAGGGATTATTTACATAGTGGTGTGGATAAAATTATTAGGAGCATCTGCAGTTAGAAGTGGCGAGTAATGGAACTGTGGTCATTCAGTACAAAGCTTGGGCAAGTGGATATATGTTTATTAATTGCCATTATTTCGAGGTAGTTCATCTTCCTCAGTTTGTTGATTTTATAACGTCAGTCCACACTTCTTGATTTTTCAGATTTACTATCTGATTACGTCGAAACAACGCTTCACACTATTTTACTAAAATGACTGACAGATTATTGAATAAAGCATTAGCAGAAGCGTACCTATGCAAGAAAAATCAATTCTTAATAGTAGCTGCATACGCTGAAAACGGTGTAGATGCATAAGGTTATGAAATAATACTCGCCAGTCATGTTTAGAGGTGTACAAGTTCCCCTTGTAACCCGCTTGCCCCTAGCTCCTCTGCAACCATTCATGCAGGTCAGCCTGCCGCAACTTAAACACAAGAGTGCGCGTGTACTGAGGCATAGTGGGTAATGCGGCCGACTTGGGCTCCCGCAAGCCCGTGCTACCTGGGTTCCCGCAGGCCTGCCAAGCTTCACGGGACCCGCTCAGCTTGCCTCACCCGACAGGTTGCGCTGTCATGCTAGCGTGACTAGAGTAGCCAGTTAGTTAGCCCGCAGTTCATTTATCGCAACGGTGGAGGCTGCACAGTGAATAGGTCGAACTTTAGTGAGATTGAAAAAAAAAATTGACAACTGGCGAATACATGCTGGTAACGGAACAGATCACAAGTGCCGCACGGGAAACGTTTTCGTGTGTACATGAGGCCGCTTCAAATAAATCGGTAGGTGTGTCTCAATGCAAACTATGAAAAAAGCTCTTAAGTACTTATTCAGAAACCTAGAGTATGTTACGACATGTGTGCGAATTTGACAAGCAGTTCCCTCACTCAGTAAATATCCTGAAAGAGGACAAAGATTTAGTGGCCGAAAACTGCGTCGAAATGTGTGCTAAGGACCTGAGACCATTTAGCAGTATAGAGGGAGAAGGATTTCTTAATTTAGGGCAGACACTAATCGACATAGGTAAAAAATATGTCTCAGTTGATATTAAAAATATTATGCCTTCCCGAGTGAGAGTAGCTAGGAAAGTTCAAACCTTAGCTGATAAAGTGCGCATCAAAATGCTCCCCGATATAGTGCATGCGATTCGTTCTGGTATATGTGCCAGTACAATTGATCTATCGACAGACAATTACAAAGGGGTGCATTGCATTACATGTTCGTGACAATGCATTACATAAATTCAGACTGGTGTTTGAATAAATATGTACTGATGTGCTCTGCGTTTCCTGACTGCCCAAAAACTGGCTCGAATATTCGAAACGAGTTGGAAGATCGCTTAGAAACTATGGGTGTTTCTCGTGAAGACATTGCCAAAATTACTTTTGTCACATACCAGGGCAGTAACATTGTCAAAGCTCTCGAAATATATCAGCATCTTCCATGCATGGTTCATAGTATAAACACAGTCTTGAAACATGTTCTGAGCGAACAGGTTTTGAAAGAATATGTTCCAAATATTTTAGCCATTCGTAATACAGTGCGGGCTACGGTTTCCTACTTCAAGAGAAGAGGTCTCTGTGTGAGACTGAACTCGTCTTTAAAGCAGTGGGTTTCAACTCGTTGGAATAGTTATTTTGACATGCTTGTATCAGTCCATTCTCAGATTGAATCAGTGAAGGCTGTCTTACATAACGAAGGTGCCTCTGATAAGATGCTGGGTTATGATCACCATATAACTGGCCTGCTTATAGCATTTCTTAAGCCGTTTAAAGAAGCCACAATTGATCTAGAGGTTGACAAGGAGCCAACCCTACATTTAGTTGTACCGTGGTTTTATGCCTTAAAAGCTCACTGTACTGTACGGGATAACGATGAAGAGGTTTGTAATTTTATTCCATCTGAATATTATAGAACCACTTGTGAAATATGTATGTTGATGAAATGTATTTTCAGGACATGAAACCTTTGAAACAAGCCGCCGGTGCCTTCCTAGAATAGAAAATGTGCGTTAGTATGTTGCATAAAATTGCAACGTTTATAGGTCCTAACAACCGTTCATTAAGAAAGTTAACCGAGGATGAAAAAATTGATGTTTACCAAGCGGCACGACAGATGTTTGCTGAAAGTAAACTCCTAAGATAATGCATATATTCTTCATCTACATGTACATCGGTACTCTGCAAGTCACACGCAAGTGCTTGGTTGAGGGTTCATCGAACCACTTTCAACTTATTTGTCTCCTATTCTCGAATTTCGCGCGGGGTAAAACACCTACATCTCTCCGTCTGAGCGTTGCTTTTTTGTATTTTATTCTGATGCTCATTTCTTCCAATGTAGACGGGACTCAACATTATATCTTCGAATTCGGAGGTGTAAGTTGGTGATCGAAATTTCATATATAGATCGCGCAACGTCAAAAAACGCCATTGTTGTAATGATTCCCACCCCAACTCCTGTATAATTTCCGCGACACTCTTTCCCCTGTTTCACGATAATACCAAACGAGCTGCCCTTCTTTAGACTCTTTCGCCCTCCTCCACCAATCGTACCAGAAAAGGCTCTCCAACTGCGTAGCAATACTCCAAAAGAGTGTTTTGTCATTAAAACGCGTACATTTTCTGTGTGTCCATTCCTATTTAAGTAGGTCGTAATTGTAATCAGAGGTATTAAGTAGAATCTACAGCCTTTAGACTCGACTGGTCGATCTTGTAAACGAAGTTTAACGGACTTAGTTTAGTACACACAGGGATAACCTCGCTCTTTTCATTATTTATTGCCAACTGCCAATTTTCACACCAAAAATATATATCTTAGTTAAATCGTCCTGCAGTTAATTTATAACACCTAAGTGGTGTTGGCTACAGAAAAAAAATTATACCATCCAACTTCAGTTGGGACAAAAAAAATACACATATTACAAATATACAGTATATACACTAAGGAGATTCATACACTTCTTTCAAAAACATTTTCAAAGTAAAGCATTTACAGTAATTTTCATCCACAGACTGGTTTAAGGAAATTAATTTTCATCAATACACAGGATACCTTCAAGCATGTTCATTTCATACATACACAGTTCAAATAAAAGACAAAACCTTACACAAAATAATCTACATATTAATAGAAAAGGTATAGCCTTCAAATAAAATAAAAAAGTAAACACACATACAATAGCACAGAACATTTTAACATAACAAAGCAGAAATTTGTCTTTCAATAATTTTAAAGGAATGTAAATATTCAGACACACAAGCATGTTAATGATCATAGTACTTTTCACAGGGTTCAGTAGTTAATGTAATGTTCAAAATTTCAGTTTGCATTCACATATGTACTAATATTTACACAAAACAGCTATGAGAAATTTTTCCAACTGATTCCTTAAACACAAAATTAACTTTTCAAGGTTCTCTCAAAACAATTAACTTTAAAGCTGCTCTTCATTAATAGCAGCCCAAAATGTTTGTTGCACATAAACACATTAACCTATTCAGAACTTATCTGTAATCATCACTGCTGTGTTTTAAAACAGAAAGTCCAGAACTTTAAGTTATTCCAAAAACCTAGTATCAAAACATCTACATCCATTTGAATGAGAATGCATATATATTTTTTAATAAATTTTCACTGACTTCAGAAAAATAGTCAGTTCATAACACATTGACCAATAAACCTAACTAAGTTCACTGCTTGCCTCAGCACTAGCAGTCCATGTTACACATTCTGCCTCTCATTGGCTTGGCAGTCTTTGCCTATAAACATTTAGACACAAAAACACAATTTAGATTAAGAACACTAAAACAAACATTTTTCAATTAGTACACTGCCCCATCCTCTAGGTTTGGCAGTTCGTAACCACTTATCAACTTTTTGCCCCACAATGGCAAGTCCTTTGGCTACTGCTCACATAGCATATATGGTAGTCCTCAACTTAAGGACTACAGCATTTTTATTGTTTTGTATTGTTTTGCTGCCCAATAATATATTTTTGAGCAGTTTATAGTCATCATCTCCAAGTTTTTCCATCATTATGTCATATTTTTTGTACAATTGCATTAATGGTATAAAAGATAAAACCTGCAACTTTGAAACAGCAATTAGACACTGGTAATATTAAATTTTTTCTTTTCAAATGACAACACCAGGTAACATATACATTAATCAAGAAACAATTAAATGTCATACTTGGGGTCAAGTCAGGATTAAGAATTTCTTTACTACTCCTTTACCATTCCTTTTCCACACACAGTTAGGTCATTACATACATCAAGATCAGGACAGTAATTTCATATCCTATTGCAAGTGATTTCTGCCAACCCTTTTGGTGGCACTAGACACATACCTCACACATCTATTTCATATACATTAGCCAGGTTCATCTCCTCAGTTTTTGACACACACAGTTTTTCAACATCATAATTATCCCTATTTTCAAAAACATTTACATTTAGTCATAATATAGTATTCATTTACCCTGTTTTCAGTATTCTTACCTTTTCTCATCTATACTTCTATTTCCAATTACTTTTCCCTTACATTTTTTTCTTTTACAATACTCACTATACTTTCATTATTCTTGGTCATTTTCTAGTATACCCAATTTAATTATTCATTTACTTGTCCACAAACAATAAACAGTACTTACATTATTTCCACACTTTTCAGTTTACTCTGATAGAGAAGAAGGAAAGAGGATAGTAAAAGTTCTGAATGATGAAGAGGAAGGTTGGCAGCACGAAAAGAAACGGAAGTAGTACTGGCAACGACTCGGGCCCCTGGTGCTCATCAGGCACCTGACAATGCAAAGAGTGCATTGTCCCCTGAGGGTATTTCTTTTGAAGTCAATATTCAGTTTAATTACACATTTAGGTTATCAGATATGTCAAGCTCAGAACAATAATTTTACATCCTACTGTGAGTTCTGCCCACTTTTGGTGGCACTAGACACATACCTATCTAATCTATATCATGTACACTAGTCAGGTTTCTCTCCTCAGTTTTGACACAGAACATTTTTCATCACCGTTCTTACCCATTTCTATACAACCATCTTTAGACATTAATCAAATTAGATTATTCACTTTAAACATTACCTTTATTCACACTTGCATCTTTCTGCATAGAACCATTTATTCATTTACTTTAACTGCATGTTCCTATTCCTTTTTACGGTACCCACTATACTTTCATTATTCTTAGTCATTTTCTAGTGTACCCATTTTAATTATTCATTTACTTGTCCACAAAAAAATGCACAGTATATTACCTTATTTTTACACTATTCAGTTTACTCTGATAGAGAAGAAGGAAAGAAGATAGTAAAAGTTCTGAATGATGAAGAGGAAGGTTGGCAGCACAAAAAGAAATGGAAGTAGTGCTGGCAGCGACTCGGGTCCCTGGTGCTCGTCAGGCACCTGACAATGCAAGGAGTGCATGTCCCCTGAGGGTTGAACAACTCTCATCTGAGGACATGAATCTTTAAATAAACCACATACTGCAAACATAAGCCCTTTCTGATTTTTAAGCATATTAGAAATAAATTATTATCTTGTGGAGTTCTTTGCACTTGCATAAAGTAACCATAATCATCATTATTCACAAAGTTCTCATGTTTCTCACACTACATGGCCCTCTCTTCATAATTAGGCTGGCAACAATAAGTATTCAATTGAAAATAAACAGTTCCTAGGCAAAGTCAAACAGTATACTACAGTAAATAAACAACAAACTTCCACAGGCCTCAAGGTCAACAAAACAATAATTCACTTTCAGATAACACTCAGATACAATAATAATACTAAAGTCATGCATTATATTAACAAAATATATACATACATCCTGCCCCCAGTCTCTTTATTAACAAGGCAGTCTTTTATGGTTCAAAAACCGTGACTTAAATCTGGTGGCTTTTTAGGCCTCCTATCTTCTACATCTTTCACTAAGCTATTCAGATCTTGCCAACGTTTTGTTTCATCAGGTGGCTTTTTTGGTCTTGGAATTTCGAAGTCCTTAGCAAGGTACATGATCTCCTGTTCTGATATTAACTTACCAGGTGGTTCTTTTTGTTCCTGTAATTCACACCCTTTCAAAACATTTGTTAAGGCTTGCCCCAGTATAGTATCATCTGGAGGTTCCTGTAAATTATGCCCCTGTATTACATTACGGAATAATTCCTTCGGTTTTGGCCCATTTTCACTTTCTGTATCTTGCTTGGGAAAAATGTCACTAATTTTTTCGTACCCTCTGTCAGTAAAAGTATATTCACTTTCGTTTATACCTGAAAATTCATCTTCACTGGAGTCATCACTACTCCCTTCCTCACCATCAGATTCACTTAAGTACGCTACTTTTGAACAACAGGGAAAGTTAGTATATTCATTCTTATCTGTATTCATATACCCTTCATCACCTGATCATTGATTTCATTTTCGTCACCAGATTCTAGTAGGAAAGCAACTTTTAGACAGTGGAGCAGATTATCACTAGATGTTTCAGCCACTTTGTTTTTCGACTCATTTTCTACACAATGCACATCGTTTGGACACGCAGGCACTTTAGTTGTATTATTTTGAACAATTTCAGACTTAGTTTCGTACATAGTATACTCGTCATATACTTCGATAACTTTCATTTCATTTTCTTCCATGCTGTCATTTTCAGGTAATCGTGCGAAATCCCTACCAGACCCTTCTGCATCAGAACCACTAAACACCTTTCCATCAACAATAATTTCACCTGCACTGCTTATAATGCAATGTTCACTAACGTCCTCCTTCACATCACTTTCACCTATTATTAATTGTGCACACGTCTTTTGCGTGGCATATTTTACCTTCCTTTCCATTTTAATCATCATAACCTTCCCCACATCTACGTCTTTTACCTCATACACATCATTAACAGTGCCAATATTTCCCTTTTCACTCGCCTTTTCTGTCTCCCTTTCATTCTTTAATAAAGTCTTTTCGCACGAATCCGATACTGAGTTATCTTTATCATATGACATATTAACTTTATTTTCATTTCTACATTCATCTACTACTGAAACCGGCCATCGGAAGTGTCCGATCCCGCCTCTTCTGTTTCTCTCTACGGCAGCCATCTTGTTCTGATGTCTGCCATTTGTGTCGGCTGCCAAGTGCAATGTACGCTGCTCCGGCAACCGCTGGCCCGAGCACGAACGGTCACGTGACTTCGCACTGGGAACGCCACTATGTATCACTCCGCGCCCGTCTGCTATAGGCGCGCCCTTAACCTTCCTGCCCCGTAGTTTACATCTTTCCTTCTCGAATCTAATATTTGACATCTTTTCTTTGGGCCCAAAAACGGTTTCCGCGTGAATCCGGCCGTAACACACGCGGTTTTCAGTTTTCCATTTCGTCTATTTTGGAAATTCCGCGGCATGTATCCTCTGCCGCGCGTAGTATAATTTCCTCTACCTCTCGCGCGACCTCTCTGAATTGTGTTTACACGATATCTATCGTTTTCAGGTCGTTCGTTTTGGTCATTGCTTTCGCGCGAGTAATTGTTGTTATTATGAGGACGGGGCTCGCGATTCCTTCGCCAATGATCTTCATCCTCTACCCTTTCCAAAAACGCAGAAAAACTTCTGTGTGTACTTCCAACATATCGTTTAGAATCCTCAGGCAGTTTCTGCCAAAGAACCCAAACGATCTCAGCTTCAGTCCTTCTAGCCTTCAAATGTATCGGTTTTCTGTACCATGATTCGCAGAATTCTTTCATGGTTTGCCTACCTCTGACATCATACAGTCTGGCCATTAGAAATTCACGCCACAACTGGTCTTGTTTTTGTTCTGACCAGTATTCGTCAATAAATTTTTGTTTAAAGGTCTCAAAAGACATCTGGTTATTATCCAGATTCAAACCCCACCTTTTTGCTTCTCCTGTTAGTGCACTAATTACTACATTAATTTTTTCCTGGTCGGACAAATATTCAGGAAAATTTCTTTCGCAATTCTTTATAAAGTCTAGGGGGTGCCATCCGTTATGCCTCTTCGCAGGGTCGAATTTCTCTTCGCCCACTAATATTTTACTGAGAGGCATTCTTTCAGTAATATTTGTAGGTCCGGTTTGTATTTTTCTTTCCAAGTCATACATTTTGCCTTGGATTTGTGAAGTGTATGTTCACACTTCTTTTCGCAAGTAAGAATCTGTTTGGTTAGAGCTCTGCTTGTTTCTGTTACAGACTGTTTGATCTGTGCAAATTCCTCGTTACATTCGGTTTGTATTTCGGATTTAATACCGAATACCTTTTCATCCACTTTAGTACAGACTAAGGGTTCTATTTGATCTTGGATTTTAATTACTTCAGTGTCAAATCTTTCGTTAATGTCATCAATTTGTCCTTGTATGTTGGCAATATTGCCATTGATGACAATAATTTCGCTTTTGAGGTTTTTAATTTCATTATTCACAATGTCTACTTTTACATCAACCTTCTCAATCTGTTTACTAAGATTCTTGCCCTGCTCTTGCATTTGTTTACTAATATCACTACCTAGTGCTGCGTTTTGCGCTGTAATTTGTGCCTTAATATTGTCATTTTGTGCTGCAATTTGTTGCCCCTGTGCTGCAATTTGTGCAGACAACATTTTTAACAAATCAGTCACATCTGGTGTCTTTTCACTTTTGGTTTCAACTGCATTTTCGTGTTCAGATTCTACACCCCTCTCAGTTTCTGGTGATTCGAACATATCCCGCGATTCATTAACATAGCCACTGTCTTCCACAACATCGCTCATATTGCCTTGCATAGTACGAGCGACATTCATAGCTTCTATCTGTTTATTGACATCGACATGGTATCGTACGTAATTTAACTCGCGCGTAATGCCATCTGTTGGTGTGCTGCCTGAACTACTCTCGATTGCATTCTGCTCTCGCGTATTTAGATTCATTTCTAGTTCCCTGTCCATTGTAGCTATTACTCAGTACTGATACCTTTAATTTTCAATTTAAGCTGAACTTTCACTATCCGTTCTGTTAACTAATGTACAGGTTCGTGCCGCTGGACGTTCTATGTTCACTCTGTGTTTGTAAAATGCTTACTACTTATAATTTTTTCCGGCTGTAGGTGGAAATTGAACGTCGTCCTGTCACGCGGCGCCACGTATAACACAACAACAGCGTATTTACGTAGCTTATACTATGAAGTACCAAGTTTGGTTTATTACGTAGTATATCCCCAACAGAACAAATAGTCCTGTCACGGGAAAGCCACGTATAACACTCCCGTCTGCTACTGTTATACCATAACCTCAATGCTAGAAACAGGTTGTGACATAAAACTATTTTGTAAAAGCAATTATGGTACAAAGCAACAGAGCAGTGTTACCCTCTGAGAGGAATTTTGTTATGTTGACCGTGTTCTCCCTAACGGAGGTGGCTTATCGGAAATGAAAGTCAGAATTACGTAAATATTTGAACAGTACCAAACAAAATTTTGCCTATCTGCACTGTTCAACGGATAAAGAAAACGGCCGCCAGCCTAACTAGGCAAGAGAATGATTAACATTCTCGTTCAAGAAAGTAGTTATTAGTAACTCTAATGGGTAAACACAACCTATACTTGACCACAAGAGAGTGCAATGAACTCTGACACACTCATATGTTTACGGTAAGAGTGAAACTAACAGTTGGATCAGCACAAACTATTTGCAAAATTATAACAGGTACAGAAAAACACTATCACTTTCAGGGCTTACACAAACTGAGTGGTCTTTATACTGTTAATATGCACACAAGAGAGACAAGCACTTAGTAATCATGAACATACGAGGGTCAGTCAAAAAGTAATGCCTCCTATTTTTTTTTTTCTACGTTTAATTGTCAGGAAATTTAAATGCAATTACATAGGTTGAAAACCACAACATTGAGGATCATTTTGTCATTTTTCAATGTAATCTCCGCCCATCTCTACAGTTTTGGTCCATCTTTGAACAAGGGCATGTATCCCAGCACGGTAAAAATCACAGCTCTGCTTCCTAAGCCATTGACGCACGGATGTTTTGACGGCCTCCTCATCTTCAAAATGAATCCCACGATGAGCTTCTTTTAGTGGCCCGAACAGATGGAAGTGTGATGGTGCCAGGTCAGGGCTGTATGGGGGATGAGGCGAAACTTCCCATCCAATTTTGACAATCTCGTCAGAGGTGTGACGACTGGTGTGTGGTCTTGCATTGTCATGCAAAAGAAGAACATCTGCCATTGATTTTGTTGGGCGAACTCGCTGAAGACGTGCTTTAAGTTTTTTGAGGGTTGTGACGTATTGAACAGAATTTATTGTGCATCCCTGTCCCAAAAAATCAACCAGAATCACACCCTCTGTATCCCAGAAAACTGTTGCCATAACTTTCCCTGCCGATCGCACAGTTTTGAATTTTTTCTTCCTCGGCGAGCTTGTGTGACGCCACTCCATTGACTGCCTCTTTGATTCGGGTTCAAAAAAATGCACCCATGTTTCGTCCCCGGTCACAATTTTTTTCAGAAACTCATCTCCCTCCAAACGGAAGCGCTGCAAGTGTTGGGAGGCTATTGTTTTCCTTGCCTCTTTATTCTGATCGGTTAACATTCTTGGAACCCACCGTGCACAAACTTTTGAGTACCCCAATTGTTTAATAATCGTGATCACACTGCCTTTACTAAGAGAAATAATGCGACACACTTCATCTGCAGTCACCCGACGGTCACCACGAATGATGTCATCAACTTGCTGAATGTTGTGTGGAGTCACTGCACTCACCGGCCTGCCGCTCCGCTTTTCGTCAGTCAACGGTGTTTGCCCTTCAGCTTCCTTACAACGACGAACCCATCGTCTAACAGTGCTGACATCCACTGTCACAACACCATACACCTTCTTCAGTCTTTCATGAATGCGTATGGGCGTTTCACCTTCTGCATTCAAGAATTCAATCACACAACGCTGTCTCAAACGAACATCGATGTCGGCCATCTTACAAACCTCTGCTGTGCTGCCACCTGTTGACACAGAAAGTTACTACTGCAGTGGATTGCAGAAGAAGGTTTGAGGAATGGCGCCAAATTCAAATTTTTCACTTAACTTAATTTCTTTAAGTAGAAAAAAAATGGGAGGCATTACTTTTTGACCGACCCTCGTATAATTTCCTACTATGCAGTTTTCTACTTTTACTAACGTGAGGCATAAAATTAACATTAATGTAAGATACTGACCCACTTTCTGAGATCAACAACAGGCAGTAATGTGATCATTTACTAAGCAAAACTTTATAAGCCTGAGTCTTAAGAACTTTTAATTTTGCAGTTGGCAACAGCACTTTAGTAAGCAGTTTTAATAGGAAAATTATTTCAGCAAGCATCATTAACTTTATCTCACTCTCTTGCCACATTAACTTCAACTTTCTCTTTACTATGTTCAAAGGGCATCAATTAGAAAACTGGGTTTTAATGTACTTTCAGTAAGGACACTCGGTAATCACTTTAGTTCAAACGGAGAGGACCCTGAGAGGTGTTATGATGAGGAGAAAAATCAAGGTAGGTACATAAATTCAGATAAAATTTACCTTATATTTGAGCACAGTAACACATCCATTAAGCTGATCCTTCACTGTACATCTTTATAGTGTTACGTTGCAATGATTGCGCAATGTGGTGGCAACTGCATGTTGGTAGGTGGAATTGCAGGACTCTGTCATTTCTTGGTGGCGAAGATAGATACAAATTCCAGAATAGTTCCAGCTATTTATCCATCCATCTCAGGCCTTGGAAAGAAGCAGGAAAAGCCTCTCTCGGGATCAGCACAATATGCATCTTTTACATGGCAGTGCACGGACTCGTAGCTCGTCCCCGACTGCTGACTCGTCCCCGACTGACTATCAGTTCCACCTTTTCCACCTAGGTCAACCACAATTTGCGCGCGCTACACAGTTCCGTTCCCGGGGGGAACCACAACAACTTTTACACATAGAATAACTAAGAGCCCTAAGTGAGGATCGGCAATTTACATAACGGCAATCAAATACATTAAATAAAACAGAACATTTGCACATATTGACATTTCTACCAAAAATTATTCACACAAAATTACAATCATGTACAGTAAGTTTTATTCCCTCCAAATGGGACAAAGCATTTAAACGAGAGATATGCTACACAGCATACAATCAGACCATGACTCAAAGTTTGTGCAAAGAAAGAAATATACAGTTTTATGTTATCGATTCAATCGCACACAGTTACAGGAGCTCAGCGATGTAACATTAAATGAACCAAAAGTAAAAATAAATCAGCACAGCAGTAGATCTATGGTGTTACAAGTTTTGATCTTCTGGTGACTTTACTCGACAATAAATGATAGCATCATCTAAAAACTATTATAATTTCAACTATGTGTAGTACGATCTTCACATTATTCTGCAAATATTAATTGCAACCTGTATAGTTTCAGTACAAGTGCCCAATCACAACACCCAAGAAACAAATCCAGGACCGTACAAAATGGCGAAATTTGAGGACTGGGCAGAAGAGTCTCCTCTCCTACATGATGAAGTCAGCAGATACTTGCAAGAACACTTTGTGAACGAGGGAGATATTCTACAGTGGTGGAAAAATAACTCCCAACGACTTCCTCGACTTGCGTGTGTGGCAAGAAAAATATTGAATATACCAGCCACTAGTGACTCTAGTGAGAGAATTTTTAGTTGCGCTGGAAACCTAATTAGCGAAAAACGATCACGTCTTAATGCAGACAGACTTAACGATCTCTTCATAATTAATTCAAACACTAATCAGTAGACACATTGAGAATACAGGAAACTATGAGTTTGAGTGCAAATTTACTAATTAAGACTGCAGTTTTCTTTCTTGTGCTTTCTGGGCGTCAATTTCTGAGACAGAAATTTTGTAATGCATACAGTTCATTTTTATTTTAGACTACACTTTTTCATTTCAATCCTCCCAAGTGACATTTATTATTGTTTGTAAACCATTTTCTGTTACTTGCGTGTGCAAAAGTAACCAAATATTTTTAGGAGTATCTGGTTTGGTCTAAATAATACTTTCAGGGGAACTGAAGGAAAATTTGTAAATATTTTATATTGAAAAGTGTTCTGCAAAATAAAATATTCATTTTTGGATTAAGGCAATACGTATTATGAATTTAAATTACAATTTATTTTGTTGAGTTCCACACACATTGCGAAATGTAATTTTATTCCTGTATTTCAATATTAAGGGGAATCCCACAAGCAGGGTCAAGATGCTGAAGACCTAGACACTACAAATGTTTTTAAAATGAAGAGCGTCTTTTTGCACGAATGTATTGTAGTAGAAATATAATGGAAACACTGAGCCACTCTCCACAGCGTCTACGCCTGCGTCATGAGGGTTCAGACTCGTCGTTTAAGTCTGTGTTATGAGGGTATACAATCGTCGTTTAGGTTTGCATCATGCAAGTAAACACTCGTCGTCTAAGTCTTCATCATGAGGGTCCGAACTATGGTCCCTCATGACGCAGACCTAGACTACAAGTGTGGACTCTCATGGCGCAAACGTAGACGCCGCGAAAAATGGCTCAGAGTCGCCATAGTATTCCCAGTACTATTGTTTTTAGACGAACTGGATACGAAACAAGTGCTTCGATTTTGTTAAAATGCATTTTGGCAATTTAGAATGTTTTGCCAACTTCGAATGAATTCACAGAACCAGTAAAACATACATCCTGGAAAAGTAGTTAAATGTTTGTATAACTGGTGTCATACTTGACTGAAACATACTAAAGTTAAATAATCTAGACTTCCAAAATCTTAATTTGGTTCTCATTGCAGTACAGTGTTTATCAGGCGCGTAGATAATTTATTCTTCTGTGTTGAAAACTGCAACACAGACTACATTGCGTTCTACTAAAACAAAAAACACTATGTTCATGGCCTCGTTATCTACGCCCCTGGTGATTATCTGTAGCTTTTAGTGTACAAAGGTGCTCCATTTTCAGTGATTGTTCTGCTTGCTACACAAACCTGAGATGTGATCTGATGGTGGTTCGAATTGAGAATATCCAGTATTGAGAGATTGTGAAGTCTCGAAGAAATCCTTTTATATTTGACAACTAGCTGAAAACCCGGCGTTGCCTGGGCATTTATTTATTCCATACTCTCGTAGTCCATCTTCCCTCCCTTATTTTCTCTCTATCCATTTATTCCTCCCCCACTATCTCTCTGTTCACCTTCCCCCCTCCTCATCCCTTGGCCCATCCCCCCCACCCCACCCTCTGTCCTTCTCCTCGTCCTCTCTGTTGGACTCCGCCACCTCAGTTCATCTCCTCTTCATCTATCTATGAAAACTCATATATATCTGTCAACTTTTGTGGTGATCAGTGAAGCAGTGTCAAAGTTTATTGCTACATAGCATTTATTGTAATACTTTTTGATACGCAGCATTGATAGTTTTGTTTTCTGCTGCGTAAACAAATTATGTTGAAGATGTCCCCACAGGGGAATATGCGACATACAATTGGCCATGTGAAAAACATGATTTTCAAGATTGACTCCACAAACATATAACGACTGCCCTTGCGATTTATCTATCGACAATGCAAATGCAAGCTGCACTGAAAATTATGACGGTTTAAAGTCGAATGGCATGTCGGTCGGAATCATAGCGATACGTGGAGTCAAACTGTCTTCACCTTTGTACTTTCCTTTTAAAATTGTGGCTTCGATTACGTTGTTCTTCAATTTCTTCACTGCAAGCCGGGTGCCATTACAAGGACGTGGCTGGTTTACCTTTCGCAACATAATGATTGCCGATTGGGAGGCGGTAATCCGGGCAAATCCAGCGAATTTAAAAATTCTGTAGGATAGTTGACTACATCATCTTGGTTAGTAACGGAATAAACCGACTTGTATGTCGCGTACATGAGCCAACTTTCATGGTAACCTGCAAACGATGTCAAAATCTTTTGTAATGTACTCTATTCCATGCACTGTCCGAAATATTATGTAGACAGTGATGTTTCTCTTGATGGTCAAGTGTGCAAAATTTCTTCAAGATCAGAATAAAATTGTAGGTTGATGTAGAAGTGTGTAAATAAAGTACCCTCCGCTATGCACCATTCAGAATTTGAAGCAGACAGCGCCCTTCATCCTGCTTTGAATATCAAGTGTGCCAAATTTCATCAAGATCGGAATAAAAACGTACAATTTGTCGAATTCCGTTAGGTAAAGTAACCTCTGCCATTCACCCTACGAAATTTTATGTAAAGTGTGACCTTCCTCTTGGTTTCAAGGTATAGTGTGCAAAATTTCATCAAGATTGTATGCAATACAAACACACGGACACAATGAATAAGCACTTTCAGTTTTTCTCAAATTTTCCAATTTTTCGGTCGATTTTCCAAAAATTTTATTTCATAAAAACCTTTTCCTCAGAATTACGAACACAGCAAAAAAAAAATTGCCAAATTGGTCCAGCCGTTCTCGAGCTTTACGCTTATCACAACACATTTGGCAATAAAAATGAATTGCCAAATGTGTTGATAAGCGTATATATATATATATATATATATATATATATATATATATACAGGGTGAGTCACCTAACATTACCGCCGGATATATTTCGTAAACCACATCAATTACTGACGAACCGATTCCACAGACCGAACGTGAGGAGAGGGGCTAGTGTAATTGGTTAATACAAACCATAAAGAAATGCACGGAAGTATGTTTTTTAACACAAACCTACGTTTTTTTTAAATGGAACCCCGTGAGTTTTGTTAGCACATCTGAACATATAAACAAATACGTAATCAGTGCCGTTTGTTGCATTGTAAAATGTTAATTATATCCGGAGATATTGTAACCTAAAGTTGACGCTTGAGTACCACTCCTCCGCTGTTCGATCGTGTGTATCGGAGAGCACCGAATTACGTAGGGATCCAAAGGGAACGGTGATGGACCTTAGGTACAGAAGAGACTGAAACAGCACATTACGTCCACATGCTAACACCCTTTTATTGGTCTTTTTCACTGACCCACATGTACGTTACCATGAGGGTTGAGGTACACGTACACACGTGGTTTCCGTTTTCAATTACGGAGTGGAATAGAGTGTGTCCCGACATGTCAGACCAATAGATGTTCAATGTGGTGGCCATCATTTGCTGCACACAATTGCAATCACTGGCGTAATGAATGTCGTACACGCCGCAGTACATCTGGTGTAATGTAGCCGCAGGCTGCCACAATACGTTGTTTCATATCCTCTGGGGTTGTAGGCACATCACGGTACACATTCTCCTTTAACGTACCCCACAGAAAGAAGTCCAGAGGTGTAAGATCAGGAGAACGGGCTGGCCAATTTATGTGTCCCCCACGTCCTATGAAACGCCCGTCGAACATCCTGTCAAGGGTCAGCCTAGTGTTAATTGCGATGCTGATACCACATACGTCGACGCGTTTCCAGTGGGACATTTTCGAGCAACGTTGGCAGATCATTCTGTAGAAACGCGATGTATGTTGCAGCTGTTTGTGCCCCTGCAATGAAGCGAGGACCAATGAGGTGGTCGCCAATGATTCCGCACCATACATTTACAGTCCACGGTCGCTGTCGCTCTACTTGTCTGAGCCAGCGAGGATTGTCCACGGACCAGTTATGCATGTTCCGTAGATTCACTGCCCCGTGGTTTGTGAAACCCGCTTCATCGGTAAACAGGTAGAACTGCAACGCATTCTCTGTTGATGCCCATTGACAGAATTGCACTCGATGATTAAAGTCATCACCATGTAATTGCTGATGTAGCGACACATGAAACGGGTGAAAGCGATGACGATGCAGTATGCGCATGACACTACTTTGACTCAATCCACCGGCTCTCGCAATGTCCCGTGTACTCATGTGTGGGTTCATGGCAACAGCATCTAACACACCAACTGCACCCGCTTCTCCTGTGACGAGCCTGTTACGGACCCGTTTGCGTGCTACGACCATACCTGTTGCATACAGTTGGCGGTAGATGTTTTGCAATGTGCGGCACGTTGGATGCTCTCTGTCCGGGTACCGTTCTGCATTCACCCTGCAGGCTTCAGCTGCATTTCGTCGACACTCGCAATAGATGAGTATCATCTCCGCCTTTTCAGAGCTCGAATACACCATGGTCACATTTCCTACAACACTACACTATCACAGACGTCTGGTAACACGGTGCACTACAGTTGGTCTGCGTGCGGAGACGAATGCAGAATAACAATAGCAGCAAGCGTTACATGCGGACACTGCGACAGCTAGACCAAACCACAACAGTGCACTACAGCCACACTCGCAAGCACGGTCGTTATCGTAAACATGTCCCTGCAGATGCTGCTCGCCGACTGTGGCCCGTGTTTGTTACAACACGCAACTGAACGTCGGAGGTTTCAAGGGTCAACTTTAGGTTACAATATCTCCGGATGTAATTAACATTTTACAATGCAACAAACGGCACTGATTACGTATTTGATTATATGTTCAGATGTGCTAACAAAACTAACGTGGTTCCATTTAAAAAAACGTAGGTTTGTATTAAAAAACATACTTCCGTGCATTTTTGTATGGTTTCCTCACGTTCGGTCTGTGGAATCGGTTCGTCAGTATTTGATGTGGTTTACGAAATATATCTAGCGGTAACGTTGGGGTTTGTCTTTTGGTGCTCAGGTAAAATAAAAACTTTTAATTAACGTTCATAATAACACAATGACGCGCGCAGACTAAACGGCTGCGTAGCGCAGCTCAGCAGTAATATGGGCAGGCAAGCAAGTTTCCCGGAGCCTGCCAGGGTTGGGTTCTGCTTGGCTTGGCTGGGAGTGAAGCAGCCTGCCTGTTCTGTTGACAACGCGTGGCGGCCTGGCCACCGGGCAAGCATGGGCGGGTTAAAAGCGGAACATGTACACCACTGGTCATGTTACAACTGCTTGCAGTGACAGCAGGATCTTCGTCAACTGCAAGAATTATCTGCTTCACTTTCTGTGTACTCGTCCTTCTAGACCTCCCTCAGTCGCAAATAGAAGGCTTAGATGACACTTTCGCGTTAATACGTCATACATTGCTTCAATCATGGACCCTTCGAGGCACATTCCTGAAACAAACGACCAACGATACAGCCATGACTATGCTAGTCTTTCCGTGAAATGGGCAGCGAGAAACTCCGCATGTTTGTATATTTCCATTACAGTTTTATGGAAATCAAGTACGTAAGGAACACTAGTATAAACACTTACTTTTTGAGATACACCGCGTCTAACGTTGTCTCCCCATTGAGAACGAGATACTGGATCCGCTATCTATTTCCTAAATAAACAGAAAAATGTTACTTTCGTTGGATCGTAATTTGCGTAATCTGAGCTTCTTGCAGACGATCTGTTCTGTCTCCACACGGAAGCATGAAATATATTCTAGAATTTTATAGCACTATAATACATGGGAGACATCACCATACGAGTTTTCTTGTCTTTTCCGACTCTATTAGTGCACTTGTAAGCACTTCACCAAATGTATCCGGTAGACCCGCAGATTCAGCTCATCCATGACTCCTTAACAGCGGCTCCAATGCCGTGACAAGAAGGTGATCTTTTGCTGGGTACCTTGCGACGTTGGGATACAGGGTAACGACATGGCTGACAAAGCTGCCAAGGAAGCATGCTGGGATGGTGCTGTCCATCAAGGTCCCATTCCGTTGCACGGCATTATCTCATTTTCTGACAGATGCATCCTGCGTTAGTGGGAGACTGAATGGTTGCAGGTGTCAGACAACAAACTGCGGTCGCTCAAATCGACCACAAAGACTTGCCGGACTTAGTGTCAGCCTCGCCGCTGGAAGGAGGTTTTGCGTACCACACTATAGCCCTTTCACACATGGCTTCCTCCTCCGGCGGGAGGATCCACCATTCTGTGAAGTTTCTGGCGTGGCGCTTTCAGTTCAGCATATTGTAGCTACGTGTACCCTGTATACTGATATCAGGGCAGCACTCGGTCTCTCTGGAGAGCTGCCCACCATCCTCGCAGATGCCGATACCAGTTTTAACAGAGTGGTGAAATTTTGAGAACTGTCAGGCCTCATCCCTAAACTGGTAGGGAAGGGCGGCAGACTTAGTACGTTATAAAATGCTCCGCATGTGGGGACAGACTTCGTCCCCACCCGTAAGATTTCATGTTGACTTTTCGTCAGGGCGCTGATGACTACGATGTCGAGTGCCCCCTCAACTAAATCATCATCATCATCATATAATTTATGGGGTCCTGCGGTTTCTCGTAGTAATGGAACGGCATTCTGCATGAGAATGGGCCATTTCAACGGCACATTCGATAGAGAATTAAAAGGATACCCTAATATGCTCAGCCACTCCTCCTCCCCCCCCCCCCCTCCCCAAAAAAAGTGTTTCTTAAGTTGATTTTCAGTTCTGAACATATGTATTTCTGTTTCGACTTATTTCCACAAGTCCGTTCATACTTTCCCTATAAAACCCACCAAGTGGTAACGCACATACTTCTCAGTCTGCGAGACATACCGGCACTTGCCTCAGAAGATTTTCCTTTCATTGACCTTTCCAGTCGTACGAAAGGGTATTTCTGCGCCTGCGTGTACGTCATCATCGTGCTCTGTTAACCTCTTTTTTTCTGTATACTGTTTTACACAGACGGTGGGATTTACCTATGCAAAAAAGCCCACATGCTCGTGCTGTATGGAAGATGTAGGAAGAATGTATTTCGTTCTTGTACGCTGTGTGCGGCAGTATATCCCAATAGACGTCAATCATCTCGCCAGTTGTTTGTAAACGTCTTCAACCAGTTACGTGAAAGAGGTAATGTAACGCCAAGACAACGAAACAGAGGGCAACCAGTGGCGACAGAAGAGAGGTAAATTAATTTTTGTACTGCTGCTGCAGTTGATCCGCACGCCAGCAATCGCGCGAGCAAGTGGTGTTAGTCAGGCAAGTGCCCTACCCACTGTCAATCGACATAGGTTCCATCCCTGTTCAAATGGCTGTGAACATCTGGGTTCATCAGTCCCCTAGAACTTAGAACTATTAAGCCTAACTAACCTAAGGACATCACACTCATCTATGCCCGAGGCAGGATTCGAACCTGCGATCGTAGCGGTCGCGCGGTTCCAGGCTGAAGCGCCTAGAACCGCTCGGCCACACTGGCCGGCTCCGTCTCTGTCACATGTCTCCCCATCAAGAGCTGCATCAAAACGATTATGAGAGTTTTTTTAACTTACGTACATGGACGTTAAGACAAGATACGCCAGATATATCATGCACCTTCATCAAGTTATCTTGCACTAGGAATATGGATGCACTCAACGACTGTGATATGAGTTTCGAAATGATGGAGCTCAGCAATCAGTCGTCCTTTCCTTTCAGGTTTTATTAAGCATATGTAGATTTCGGCTAGTGCCTAGCCATTATCAATGCCCTATTTCATAGTATCAAAGCCTGTCCTAGTGCATCAGCCCCCTGTTGTTCGAGCTTCTGTCACAGTTCGTTCAAAAATGATTGCTGTGCTCCATCATTTTGAAATATCACCTACCTTGTTTCGTGATGAAGCCACATTTACCAGTCACACCGCTGAAACAAGAACTATTGGTCTGTTGACAGTCCCCGTTGGCTTCGTCAGATGTTACGTCAACGTCCATGGAGTGTAAACATGTGGTGTGGGATAGAGAACCATCAGCTCATAGGTCTGTGTTTCATAGACGGAACACTGAACGCGGAAAAGTATCGCAGCCTCCTAACGGACCGTCTTCCACGGATGTTAGAAGTCGTTCTTCTGAAGCCTAGGAGGAACCTGTGATACCAATATGATGGCTGTCCAGCCCATAGTGCACTAAGTACTACAGCATGCCATCACGAATTTTTTCTAAGTCGTTGGATTGTACGCACAGGACCCTTACCTTGTCCTGCCCGTTCCCCGTGTTTGACACCTGTACACTTTTTTTCCGTTGGGAAAGCTGAAGGAAGCTTCCCACAAGGACGTAACAACTACACCCGATGATTTGCTACGACATTACTGCAGCCTGGTCGGACATCTTTGCTTAAATGCTAGCACGTCTGCAGCAGTCGTTCCATACCTGAGTGCAAGAGTGTATTGCCGCTGTCTGTTGTGATTTTGAACAGAACCTGTGATGGTCACTTGTCTCATTACTGATCAAAATCCGCATAACTAATGTACGTTCTTGTGTTGATGTATAGGGTGTCCTACCACAGATTTTTACAAGTGTCGCGTGGGAACTTTTTAAAAGTAGGATACCTCGCAAACGACTCGCACTAGGATCCTGCAACGAACGCCACTGACGTTGTAATTTACCCTACTTCTGGTTTGTCAATGACAGTAGGCTATTTAAAAGTGTATGTTTGCGGAAAAAATACACTTTCTAAGTATTATTACGTACTGTTAATTGCGTAATAACAAAAGCCCCTGACTACAGATCCATTCTGCGAAAACCGCTCATCAATAGGCACTTTCCATTTCCGCAATATTTGCGTACAAGTTTTAGGTGATTTACCCTGCATATCAAAACTGGACAATTAATGACCATCTGTGTTGTGTTGAAGTGTTGCTGATGTCTGAAGGACGCATTTAGATGGAGACTTAATAAGTACTGAAGTCTTTACTCGTTATGTCGAAGACAGTAACTATCAACATGCGCAGTCTTCCTGTACTGTTTTGTATGTATTTATTTATTTATTTTTAACTGTTCGGTAATTGCGATGACCCTGCCCGTGGCTTTTATGTGCTTGAAGATAAGGAGGGTGTTATTGAGACGTTGTATTCGATTTATTAAGCTTTTTGGACTCGTAGCTAAAGGAAGCGTAGGATAGGCGGCGCATGTGGCGCAGATGGCTGTCTGGTGTTCGGGTAGGCGGTGTGAGGGTGTAGCAGTGAGCGCAGGGCAGCCGACGAACAGCGCGGGCTGGCTCTGACCACTAATCAGGCGCGGCCGCGGGGGAAATCCGCCGACCAGGCCGCCGCGGGAGCCCGGGCCCAGGCCCGCTGCTTCGATTCACAACGGAGAACAAATCGAAAATTTCCTCCAAACAACCTCTGCGTTTGACATCTCTCCTCCCTTGTAATTACAACCCTGTTCACAGTTCTAGCGGAGCGACCCCATTTTTCAGAGCTGTGACTCGTTCTCTCGTGTTCGCCGAATAACGTCCATCAGGACCTCATTGCATTTGGGGAATTAGATACAAATGGTTGTTTCAAATTATAAGTGGAGAGCTTCCTCGAAAATTATTCAAAAGTGAATCTTTTTATTGCTCTCTATAATATACCTTGTTTTGAATTCTCTCACCAATCATTATATACCGTAGGCCAGTATGGACCGAGGAAGGTTGTGAGGAATAGGAAATGTCCGCCGCGATTCAGCAGCCGTGTTAAGAAAGCTGCTACGTCAATCAAGAATGTTTCATCGCGGGTTTAAGCGAAATCAAAGCCTAGTTGACGAACAAAAGCCGAACGAAGCCGAAAATAAACGTACGGAGAGCAATGAGAGGAGCGTTCAGTGAATTCGAAAATAAAATGTTGCTACATGATCGGGGATAAAAATCCTAAGATAATTTAGCCTTACGTCAAGCCACTGAGCGGATCGAAATCATATATTCCGTCGCTTGGTCATCGTGCTTGTACCGAAACGAAACACGACACAAAGAAAGCCGAAATATTGAAATTGTTTAAGTGCGGAAGATCACGTCGGCTCCAATAGTTCATTGCTGGAGTAGCGAAGGGTACTTAGCGATTGGTAAAAAGTGCAGGTGAATCCTGTTTCTAAGAAGGGTCTTTGGTCATATAGACACAAGCTGAAAAATGCTCCTGTCTGAGTACAAAAAGATGAATATGTTCCTCTTTATAACTCTCTCACACGAAAGTGTGGAACCACTTGCCACAGTCTTCATTCTGCCTTGTTCATCAAAAATTGTAGCATGCGAACTTATTCGTGCTCTTTCAACACGGAACATTCTAAATTCTTTTACCCAGTTCCTCTTTGTAGTTGAGCTTTCATACTCAGCATCTCAGTCCCACTGCCGCTTCTGATGTATGTGTCTATCCCACTGTCTCCTTTTTTCGCGTTGATTTACGGTATTATCCCACTTCCAGTGTGTCCTCTCACTTACACTGTCTTATTGCGTCTTTCTTTCCCACTTTCATTGTCTCCACCATACCTCTTCAGCTTAAAAATTCTTTGGTGTACAACTTAAGTTTTGCCCCCATACCCAAGTGTTTGAAGTTTCGGTGCAAAATGCCCTCTCTCTTATACCTATGTGTTACAGTTCTGCTTCTCCTCTCCCACCACCACTTCTCTCTCTCTCTCCCCCTCTCCCTCTCTCCCTCTCTCCCTCTCTCCCTCTCTCTCCCTCCCTCCCTCCCTCCCTCCCTCCCTCCCTCTCCCTCCCCCTCCCCCTCCCCCCTCCACTGCTACTGTCTGCTCCCTCTCTCTTCCACTTCACACTCGGCCACTCCCTTTCAGTACAAAAGGGCAAATGTGTTCGTATGCCAAAATATTTGGTGAGGTAGCTGGAAAGAGAATTGAGGCAGCTGGTTCCCCCGTTCTACTGTCAGAGTCTTTTAAAGGGGAACATATACGCCTTTTTGTGCTCCGAAAGGAACATTTTTCTGCTGGTTCCCGTACTCTCCCAACTACAGAAGGATTTGCTGGTTATATAAAACGAATTCTGAAGGTCAGTAAAGTTGTAAGAATTTACTTATATACTTCCACAAATTTATACACTTGACACATAAACGACAAGTATGTGCATATAATGAAAGGTTAACACTGCAGAGGGGCCGAGCGGAGACCCCAGTGTGAGGTCAGAATGGTTGTTGGCAATCTGTGAAGTATTTTGGGCCCTAGTAAAACATTATTAAAATACAGTCAGTTATTCGCTTTGTATAAAATTCGTTGCTCCCCGCACCAGCTTCGGTCGATGTTTCACCCAGCTGCGTGTTGAATTCCATCTGACGTATGTTTAGTCAGCTGAGCGTCTGCGCGGCCAGGTGATGGTGTTAACGACGTAGGCGCCACGACGGGTTGCCGGTTGGAAGGCGGCCTTGACCAGTGCGAAAGTTTCGTCTGTAGTTGGCCGCTGGAGTGTCCTCGGGGCCACTCTGAATACTACGATGACCCTCGGTGACCCATCAGCGATGTACCTGGTGTTGGTAGTCGTGCGCTCGGTTGATCTTCTCCCTACCAACCTTGGGTTTTCAGCACCTGCAGGTGCCCGGGTTTTGAACAGGAATGTAGAAGTTTCTGCGTTGAAGTTTAGTGCTGTCAGCACCCTGCGTTGTGGTGTTGTTGGAAGACAATGGTAGGTGGCAAGCAGTGTGAAGTTCATCAGGTGAAGACCATCGCCTCGAATACATCTTTCACTAGTTCATAGACTGTGCTGGAGCATTTGAGACATAACATTCACTACAGTATCATAATCGTAGAACTCAGTGCTGTCACTGTGAATTGACGAACGAGCCAGTGAAAATGTTTCTCTCTCTTCCCTTTCTGTCGAAGTTTTCTTTCTGCTGAATGCATATTTTGTACCTCAGCGGATGACGTCGTATTGTGTCCTTGATATACTTGCGACGTACCAGTGCGCTTCCTGTTTTAGCCTGTTTCTCTGGCTTAACTTCATATTGCGTATGAAAGTGCGAATGAGTTTTGATAAATATTTCTAATTTCTTATCCTTTACTGTTCTGTGGTGTAACAGCACAAAATAATTTGGTTAAGATTAAAAAAAATTTTTTTTTGATAAACATGCATCGGTTTCAATTCACCGAAAATGCCCGGCTTATGATTTGTATCTTAAAACAGAAAAAAATTGCTGGAAATATTTGCAGTCTTCGCCCTTTTAAATAGTTAAGTTTTAGGCATGTTAAGGCCCTTTTTATTCTATTTTTTGCCATTGTATCACGTTGAGCTTGAAACAGCGTGTCATAAAGTTTTATTTGTGAAAATATGCTGACTAAAATAGTAGGGTACTGGAGCTCCTGATGCAATTTTGATATCAAATTGATGCGCACATTAATTAAATTGATCAGCCGTCATGTGGGCCCCATCCTTCAGCCTTCCCCTACCCCACCTACTGGCAGGAATTTCGTATTGTGGTGGGAATTTCTTTCTCCCAGGGCTGTGCTAATATCCCACCCCACCCCACCCACCCACCTGGGAATTGACGAGAAATTAAAAATGGCGGTGCCCTTTCTGGGACTCGAACCATGGTCCTTCTGGTTGAAAAGTCAAAGAGCACTGCCCCACCCGAGCACTTGGAAACTGCGTGGATGCAGGAGAGGAAGTTTACGTTAGTGTAATTTCTTTATTTTGGTTGGGGAACTGAAGTAAAGATCAGACCTAATTGTGTAATTAATCATAAAGATTGCTCCTAATAACACAACTGTATGCATAGCAGTACACAGGGACTGCCTAAAATTACAATACAGCTCAAAAATTGACGATGCCATACAACCAGTGTTATCCTGCTGGGAAAAAATTCACTGTGCCACTCGAAACTAGTGGCAAATGTTCTCAAACTCCATCCTTCATCTACCAGCTGGAGGGAGAAAAAGCTTCGAGTGTACTATATTTAGTTATTTGTTTGGTGGAACACATTTCAACTGATGAGACGCTGGTGTTGGACAGAGATATGTTTAATAAGTATATTACCTGTAAGCATACAGCTGGGAACTGTATCTGTCGCTGTTTGAAGTCAGAGTTCGCTACAGACGCCACATGTTGCAGCCCAGATAATTGAAGCTGAGACATGCTTTTGAAACTGATGGAAAATGCTTCTTCTAATTACAGTTCTAAATTGTTGTGAAAAAAAAAACACCACTTGTAATGAATGGGTCATAATGCAACACGTGTACTGGGGAAAATCATCGTCCCAAAAGATTGCAGATGGGCGGCAGTTGAATGTGCGTTCTCCTCCATGTACGATCACATGCTGCCGAAATTAGAGGCCCTCTTACCTTCCCTCATCCCTCGGTCTCTCTCCCTCCTTCCAGATACTGTGGTAACACGACTTTTTCAAATGGTCAATTGCATCCGCCACGCAATGGCGGTTTTTCTGCGGCGTACCGTCCTTCCGCCAATGGACGAGCTTTCCGCGGTTGCTAATAGTCTTGAAGCGATGATCCTTTTTCAGCATAAAAGCGTAAAATTTATGGGCACAGCAGCCCTGCCACATTTGCCGCCCCCCACCCCCCCACCCCCCTGCACCTGACTGTACGGCTGCACAATCGCGACAATAGTAAAGTGCCTTCCACGAAAATAGGCCCAATCCATTTTCTTTCAGTTTTATGACCAAAATCGTTATACGTTATACGTTTGACTGCGGGATACAATTTGCGTCTCATTATTTTGCAACATCCTACGAAGTACACTGCCACCAGTTGCAGATGACCAAAATGTCAGAGGTCGGGCTATACACTCCCTATACACATCCATCCTGAGTAAAATGCGCAAAAAAAAACACCTTTCACTATTTTGCTGTGAAAACTACCGATCAGCACAGAATATACTTGTTTCTTCGCAACCATCATACGAGTAAAGAAAAAGCGAGAATTTAAACTCTGAACAAAAAACTTCTGTGATAAGCAATTTCTTTCAGCTTGATGGACAAATTACACGACTTGAGAACATCTCTCGAGTTCAAATCAGTGTTTGTAAATAATCTGTCATGTGCGCGTGTATTATAAACATTTAGACACATGAAATAACATTACAGAATACAATCTCTCATGCCATTAATCACATGTCGGAAAAAAAACAATCATTTTACGTTTGACAACAGCAAGCCATAATTGAAGAGGACGTTGCTGTTTTGTATACTATGGACGGTTCCGTTTTACTAGTGCGATGCTACATCACACTGGCATTTACGAAACAAATTGTGAGAAAGCCTGTCTTGTAATGGAGACTCCTGTAAGATTTTACCGTCTCTCTCTTTTCCGATACATTGAAATAAGATACCATCTGCGTGCTTACATCTGACATTTCTGATCCATGACTCATCTCTGCCTACATTTCAGCAAAGTCTCTATCATACAGCAGATTATTGGTTTTAGTTTTGTAACTGCATGGACGCACTCCAGCCAAAAAAAAGCACAGTATTGAACTGAACTGCTTATGAAACAATGCAGGAGCCCTGTCTTGCAGTCGATAGTCTGTTGGATATGGTCGTCCTGGGTACAGTTGATAAACTTAACACAGGTCTGTGCAAGGGAATTCAACCACTGGTCACCTGCCCCAAAGGAGCTATATGTGTATATGTAATATGCTCGATGTCAGCATGCAGACAGGATTTGTTTTCCGATGTATCAGAAGAGATAGAAGCAGTAAAATTTTACAGGAGGTACTATTAATAGGCGTCGTATAACTGGCCAAAGTTTGAATGCAGATAGTTCTCTCAAAACTACACCGCCTTTGCTCATAAAACTAATAGAAATAGGCTGTATCTGTTCTCGTGGGATCATTACTGTTATTATTATTATTATTATTATTATCATTATCATCATCATCATCATCATCATCATGATTGCCTGTTGAAAAATAGGTGTTACCGCAAATGTTATCTCATACCTCATAACCTCTAATTATAGACACCACTTTAATTATAGCTCGTTGTGGAACCCACAGATAATAGTGTTTCTTCCCAACATGTGAGTAGATTGCGTGAAACAGGATGTGATTATCAAATTACTTACAAAACTAAAACCAATAATCTGCTGTATGATAGAAACTTTACTGATGTGTAGGCAGAGGTAAGTTACGGATCAAAAATCTCAGATGTAATCACGTAGGCAGTATCTGATTTCAATGTATCGGAAGAGACAGACATTATAAAATCTTTTAGGAGCTTCTGTTACAAGACATGCTCCCTTACAATTTGTTTCGTAAACGCCAGTGTCAAATGGTTCAAATGGCTCTGAGCACTATGGGACTCAACTGCTGTGGTCATAAGGCCCCTAGAACTTAGAACTACTTAAACCTAACTAACCTAAGGACACCACACACATCCATGCCCGAGGCAGGATTCGAACCTGCGACCGTAGCGGTCACGCGTTTCCAGACTGTAGCGCCTAGAACCGCACGGCCACTCTGGCCGAAACGCCAGTGTCACGTAGCATCGCACTAGTAAATCGGAACCGCCCATAGTATACAAAACAGCAACGTCCTCTTGAATTATAGCTTGCTGTTGTCAAGCGTTAAATGATTGTTTTTTCCGACATGTGACGAATGGCTTGAGAGATTGTATTCTGTAATGTTGTTTCATGTGTCTGAAATGTTTTTAATACACACGCACATGACAGCTTATTTACAAACACTGATTTGAACGCGAGAGATGCTGAGGGTCGTGTAGTTTGTCCATCAAGTTGAAAGAAATTGCTTACCATAAATGCTTTTTCTTCAGAGTTTAAATTCTCGCTTTCTCTTTACTCCGTTGACGGTTTCGAAGTAACGAGTATATTCGGTGGTGACAGGTAATTTTCGCAGCAAAATAGTGGAAGTTTTTTCTCCAATTTTACACAGAGTGGACATGTACCGGGAGTATATAGCCCGACCTCTGTAACAGGCGACAATGCCCTTCGTTGGATGTTGCAAAATAATGAGACAGGAAAAAACTATACCGATTTTGCTCATAAAAGTAAAAGAAAATGGATTGCGCTTATTTTCGTGGAAAGGGGACATTTATTATCATCGCGATTGTGTTTTCCTTTTTAATAGATGATCGATTATAGTACCTGCGTTGACATGAAATAACAATTGTTACACTGCAATGTTTCCCCTCAGAATGGTGGGCTCTTGTGGGGGCAGTTTGTGGTCGCTCTAGGCAGCTGTGCTTTGGTCTGGTGGCGGCTTGTGGGACAAAGCTGTGAACAGAAAAGACGAACAAACAACTTGCACTTGGAGCAGCCATCCATTTATCTCCTGTTGTTTAGTTGACTATCCATGATTTTGTGTTGGCGAAGGACAGTCGTCTCAAGGTGGTCAGCGACCATGGCGCGTCCGTCGACGGAAGAAGACAGGCCGCAGAAAAACCGCGAGGCGTGCAGCAGTAGCAGCTGACCATTTGAAAAAGCCTGTGTACAGGGAGTGCTGAGGGTAGGCTAGAGGGCCTCTGATTGCGACAGTTTGTGATCGTACATCGAGGAGAGTGCACTTCTTTTCGGACGGCGATTTTCACCAGTATGTGTGTTGCATTATGACCCGTTCATTACAAGTGTTGTTTTTTTTTTCCACGAAAACTTCGCCATTAAGAGCAGTGAAGCATTTTCCACCAGTTGTGGTAGCACGTTTTGGCTTCGATTACCCAGGCTGCAGCATGAGGCATCTTTGGCGAACTCTGACTTCAAACGGCGATAGATATAGTTCTCAGCCGTATTCTTACAAGAAATATACTTGTTAAACTCTTCTCTGTCCAACACCAGCTTCTCGTCAGAGGAACATATTTCCTACAAAAAAGAAAGTAAAGCCTTTTCCTCTCTGCAGCTTGTAGATGAAGGGTAGAGTTTGGGTATGTCTGCCGCTGGTTTCGAATGGTATTGTGAAATTTTTTCCCAGCGGGATAGCACCCGTTGTATGGCATTAGCAATTTTTGAGTTGTATTGCGATTTTAGGCAGTCCTTGTGTAACACTATGCACTTAGTTGTGTAATTAGGCGCGATCTTTATGATAAATTACACAATTGAGACAAAGTTTTGCTTCAGTTTTCCAAACAAAATAAATGAAGTCTAGTCTAATCTTCCTGTACTGCATCTGGATAGTTTCCATGCTTTTGTTGGGGGGGGGGGGGGGGGAGAGTTGCACTTGGGCGTTCCATCCAGAAGGACAAGGGCTCTAGTCCCAGAAACGGCACCGCCTTTTTAATTTCCCGCCAATTCCCAGGTCGGGCGTGGCGTGGGACATCAGCAAAGTTCTGGGACAAAGAAAGTCACACCAGTGGGATAGATTCTGGAGGGGGGAGAGGGGAGGGCCGGGGAAGACTGTGCAGGCTGAGGAAAACCACATGACGCGTCGTCTGGGGGACGGGGGTTGGTTGGGGTAATTAATTGATCAGTTTAATTAATTTGCATATCAATTTGATATCAATATTGTACTAGGAGCCCCAGTACTCCACTACTGACTAAAACATAGTTTGATGACTTCAGAATATTTGCGATGTGACTGGATATTACTTGTTTAGATGTGATAACTTTCAACCTTGTATCTCGGTAAAGGATGATAATATTGAAAAACGCAGTTCCGTGAGAATTTTATCTTAAGTACACGTTGTAATAATTTCTAAGGTTTGCTGTGCGTAGAAATTACAGAAGTGGCCATCCCCACAATTGGAATTTTTTGTATACAAAAATCATTGGGATTTATCAGGAACCGCGTATGAACAAATGGTGCTTTTATAGCCTGCGATAGGTCCACATTAGACCTCATCTAAATTAAAAGAACCGACCGATTTAATCAAATTGCTTGAGCTGGAGGAAGTGTGTAATGTTAAAATTTCGACCCCGTACTGTAGAAAAGCAACAGTATGCTCATTCTTCCGACAGGCATACAAATGGTCGCTAGGCGAAGGGTAGCCAAAACATGTGTTCCCTTATCTCTGTGACCAATAGAACCCGATGGATGACGGCCTGAAAAATCGCGTATCTGCTCGCGACTTTTGAAACATATTGGTACAGTGCACTGTAGGCACGAACTGATAATTGCAACCCTGTATCACTGACGTCGATCTGTTGTAAATTATGGAAAATGTTTGACATGTGTTATGAAGTTTCGGGAGAAAAAAAATTCTTCTAAAAAACCAACATGCTTTGCGCAAACTGAGATCTTTTCGAAACCCAGCTTCTATTGTTCGTCCATGAGATCCAGAACGCTGTGGACAACAGCGCCCGAGTTGGTGTTGCCTTGACTTCAGTCATTTAGTGAACAAAATACGGACCTACCCAATATCGGATCAGACTGATAATCGGTACGACTTCCTTGCAAATAGAACTTAACATGACGTTCTTAACGGAACAAAATGTATACATGGAAATTTCGGCAGTACGCCAGGGAAGTTTGATAGGGCCATTACAGATTACATTATATAGAAATAATGTAGAGGGTAATGGCGGAAATTCCATGAAACTGTTGGCAGACGATGCAGTTCTCTGCACGAAATTCGCAGCGCCCGAGTATTAATAAATTAGTCACTAAAAATCATTAAACATTACACGAAAATGCTTCCAATAAAATTATTATCCCTATTTGAAAATATTGCCAACGCTACATTTCCAGAATTTCGTGTGCGCCAGAAACTGATTTCAGGTGGGAAATCTACTGTACAACAGATCGCTATGGTGTCTCTCCTAATGAGTGCTTAATTGGAAAAAAATGATGTTTCTAATCAACAAATTTTTCAATAAACTATGTATATTATTAGAAGAAAATGGTAAGACGCGAAACTTTCATCGAAATATTAAGTACGTGTGCTTTCATGGCATTGCTGTCAAATAACTATAAGCAACATACAAACGACTCGACATTTTACCGCACTGGCCTGAGGCTATCAAAGGTTTTTTAGATAGCGATGAGTGTGTCAACTCACCATATGCAGTTTTTCACTTGAAGGCAGGCAGCATCGGTGCTATCTACGCTCGACCCAGTTTGTTGCCCTGGGCAAGGATGTGTGTCCCCTTTTTCGTCATGGCGTGGCCATTATTCTTGTGGTGCCCGCGGCTCACCCCTTTTGCCTTGAGTGTGCTGTCTACTGTTCGCTGAAGAATAGGCGCACAGTCTCTTCAGCATTTGTGTATAACGCGGCGACTACTGCGACACTTCCAAAATAAAGGAAGCAAACGGCGCTGACTCTTAGAATTAACACAGATATATTCTAAATTAGTGTACGACTCTAAAATGTCTAACAAAACATGATGGTTGCCTCGAATGAGAAAGCGGTCTAATAATCGGTCACACACGAGAAAACACACATTTTAATTTGCTCGTATGCCTCTGTGTACATTCTGAAAACTAAATGTTGTGCCTACCGATTCCACTAAATATGATTCCACCAAATATATTAATCTACCGCTTCGCCGCAAATCATGAGTTATGACTAAAGTTAATATTCATCTCGATTCGTTGCAGCTTTGAAACGTATGCTGATAGTGGCCCTGTTTCGCCATGTTTTCAACGGCTGTCGAATCCATAGAATGTGACTGTGACTGAACATACGCGTTTGCTTTCGGAGAGTGTGATGGAGAATGATGAAAGAGGTATCAGCAGTTTCCTGAGTAGCGCGACAGAGACCTTTGGTTACGAGCTCAGATCAGTGTTTGCTCGACATTCTCTGCGTAATAACCCCGTTTCCGGGGAATAAGGACGTTTCTTTCTAGACAAAGAGCGTATCCTAAAAGTCTAGCTTCCAAAAGGTGCTGACAATAATAAAATATTTGCATTTAACAGAAACAGCGAATGAATAAATGGTTCTAAAATATTACCGACGTCAACGGCCCGCATTAAGGGTTAGCACGCCCACTAGTTGTCTTCCTACTATCACATAGCCTTTAGGTTTATCATCGCTAAGTAGATTGCCCAATACCGTTCTTGCAAATAACAGTAGTATTTTTTTTTTTTTTTTGTTGCATTTGTGGCTGCTGCGGATGTTCAGTGGGATGCTATGGTCATTGAGTGGGAGACTGCTGAAGCGCGCGGAGTTGATGCTAGTGGACTGCTCGAAGCTACTATATTCCTATTGAAATTTGTGATTGACATTTCAGCGAGTCGAGTGGTAGGGGCGAGCCACCATCCGATCGTAGTTATTTCTCGAGAGCCACGTGCTCTCAGTGTTGCCTGCTTTGTTGGTACTTGAAGAACCTTTGGTCCAGTCAACGAAGGGAAATCAGGAGAAAAATTCGTTCAGTCGCCAATTTTTGTACAGTGGTAGGAGGGAATGTCATGAACAGCATACTAAAAATCCCCACCTGTGAGGTGGTGGGTGAGCGTTTGGAGGTCACTATTTTATGTTTTTCTTGAGTAACTCGAAAACCACGCCTTCCAGCGAAAATGTTTCCTAGTACAAATTAAACGACTTTAAATTTCCTACAGAAAATACCTTACCATTTTTTTCTAGGCCTAATAGTTTCCGCGTTGTAGGGGATGGATGAATAGCAAGTTATTGGAAATAGTGTTTTAATGGTATAAAATTAATGTTTCTGTTAAACGAAGTGGGTTAAGAACAAGTATTAAATGTGTGTATCACGTCTAAATGCAATAGAGCTTTACTAAGGGATAAATTGTGTTCTGTGGGTGTAACAGGGTGGAAAGGACAGGGGTGAAGATAGAAGTGCGAGGGAAGGTAGGTCGCTACGGCGTTTTGTGTCACGCAGTTCACTCGTTCATAGGTCTGCAAACTGAAGAGGGAGCAGATGATTTCTCACTCCATCTATTCCACTGCGTCACAAGAAGCACCTACAGAACGTTTCACGAAGTTACATCAACCCTCCGCAGTGCGCCTTATTAACCACTGGCGACGCAGTGCGCAGACGTGCCCACGTTTGTTTATTTTCCACAAACTTCATTAGCACTGGATGGAGAATAGATATGAGCTACTAATAATATTAACGCAAAAAACACGTATGGACAGAATCTACGTAAATCTCTGTACCCTGTTCGAGACTGCTAGAGGTGAAACTAATTCTTAGTTACCCTGTACGGCTACTGTAACGTTCTTCCCAGAAAGGCATCTTCACCACACCAAGAGTGCTGCTCGTTTTTCAGTTTACAGACTGACTATACCTTCAGAGGATCTGCTGTCCAGTTGTCTTATGTGAGCAGACAAAATAAATTCACTGAGATCGTGCTTACATAATGGAGTTATTTTCAATTTATAAAATGAGTACTTATTTGCAACTGTTAAGTGAGCTTGTTTGTAAAATACATTGCTATAAATACAAGCAGTGCCTGAGAAGTGTATAATTTGTGATGATGATGTCAGTGACCTTTACAGTGTTGGTAAGGGGACTGGGTTGGTAAATGTGGCACCTCGCTGCTGTCTACCGTTGGCAACGTATTGTAAAGCCTTTTAACCGTGTTGTAGTCACTGAATTAATGAATGACCAGAATGTTACTACACTTCCCTCACTAATAATCGTGTTACTGCATAACTCACTTCCATATAGGAACTGCTCGCACCGTTAGAGTGGACTTGACAGAGTGGCACCCCTTAACACACATCCACAGTATACCTTCCAAGGTGAGTGAGTCCACAAAATGAAACTGGTGGCGAACATGAAACTGACATTGTGGAATACATATTGACAGCATGTTACAGTTGGGGTAGGCTCTTCAGTGTCGTAGACACTTCACAGCTCCGGCTGTTGAATTTTTTTACAAAATAGCTCACTTAACAATTACGCACTTGATAAAACTGGACAGCAAATGGTGGTGAGGTATAGACTATCTGCAAAATAAAAAGCGAGCAGCGCTCGTGATGGGGGAAGTTGCCTTTCCCGAAAGAACGCTACAGTTGCCGTGCCCTACAGGATGACTAAGAATTAGTGTCCCCTTCAGCACTGAAGAGTAGTGTGCAGAGATTCATGCAGATTATGTCCATATGCCTTGCTTGCGCTAGTATTATTAGTAACTAATATGTTTTCTAGTCAGTGTTAATGGAGTTTGTGGAAAATAAACATCCATAAGGCGCTCTGCGGAGGGTCGGTATAACTTCGTGAAACACCCTGTATTTGCTTCCTGTGACGTAGTGGTTTCGTTAGGGTGGGAAATAACATGTTCCTCTTCAGTTAGCAGATATATGAAAAGAGTGAATTGCATGAACACAATCCGAAGATCTACTTTACCTCGCGCTTCTACCCTGTTACATGTCCAGAACACAATTTATCCCTTAGTACCGCTCTACTGCACTTAGAAGTGGTACATTCATTTAATATACTATTAAAAACTGTTTTTAATAATTTGCGATTTGTCCATTGTCTACAACGCGGAAACTTAGTCATAGAGAAAAGGAATAGGACCTTTTCTGTAGGAACTTTGTTTTGTACTGGCAAACATTTAACCACCACGCTCACACCCCACCGGTTTGGATTTTTGTTATGTTGTTCATGGCACGCCTTCCTACCACTGTACAGAAATTTGCCTTTTTCTGCCTAATCGACTTTTTATTTATTTATTTTTTTTCCGTTGACGTGGCAGTGCGGCTGGCTGCATGCCGGCAGCACTGCAACCTGTCAAGTCACAAAGTAGTTTTAATAGGAGTACACCGCTAATTTGTTCCAGCACCATCCTTTGCTCAAGAGCGTAATGACGCTCCTAGGCGCAGTGGCCTAACGGATTTTTGAACGTTCATCTCGCTTCTCTGTTTTTCGTTGTCTTCTTTTCAGATTCTTTCGATGTTTACTGTTCCTGCGATGGAAGTGGTAACAATTTATTCCTGCGGAATATATTTGGCTCATTCTTATCTTCAGATGGTGGACTACATCACTTACTACTTTATTGTAATTCCGTGTGTACGGAAAGCCCGATTTTTCTGTTTAGTTTAATTGTAGTATTACATGCCAGACATTGTTTTGTGTATTTAGTTGTTCCGTTCTGTAGAAGACGTAGGACACTCAGAGAAACGACGTGCTTATGAAGGGCGGAAGACTATACCATGCATTCCTCGTTGGTACTCTATATATTTCTAATAAGGGATAGAGTATATTGGTACTGGAGACGACTGGGTAAGTTTGCGTCGAGGACACAATAAGTGATGCAGCTTGTGCATTAAAATTGAAAATTTAATGATATCATATGGGAGATACATGCAGGACATGAACGAACTGGAAAAACTGGTATGTCCTCAGCCGCCTGTCATAGGCGTACGATAATGAACACCCCCATTTTCTCCTGCAGCCTACCGTGTTCAGTAAGACAAAAAGGTGTTCGACTGTCCCGTAAGTTATCTAGTTACACCAGTCGTAATCAGCACATCTGAGACGCCGTTGAAAGGATTTTATCGCTCTGGGTCCTGCTCTGTTCAATCTCATTGCATTAGGAGGCCGTTGTTTGTTTCTTGCATGACATTCCATCTCATTTTACGTTGTACAGGGGAACGAATGGGACTTAATAAGCTCTCGTCTTTCCCATAGTCATATGACTTTCGACTGGTTCGATGCTGTTCTGCACCGCAGACGATCTTCTAAAAATATACTAATGTTTGCATGCTTACTACAACCAACGTTCTGTTTAATCGGGTGAACACGTTCCAAAATTTGATGCTCGTACAAATTTTCCTACAACCGCTTTTGTCAGTGCCAGGTTAACTGTTTCTGCATGCCTTCGTATGATGACCACTGATTGGTAAGGGGCTATCCAGGATCTTCGTTCGTTTTATTTAATTATTTTTCATGTCTTATTTCATCTGCCTATATATTTTGCAGGGTGTTAATCAGCCTGATGTTTCATAGGGTTCTAGTTACATGTACTCCAGTTTTCTGAACTAGTTACACCTACTCCAGTTTTCTAAAGATCGACTTCTCACTTAGCGCTTCAAACTTTAACCTTAAAGTACACGCGCTGTTTTTGCGAACACGTGTGGTGTCTAGAAGGACCCTAACAGAATTTAGGTATGTTTATAAACAATTATTGGAAATAACTTGCATACTGATAAATTTACATAATAAAAGAATGTATTATTTAAATCGATTATTGTGCTTACAATAATCAGTCTTAAGAGAAATTTTGAGTTACTACAAAAGCATGTGTTTTTGGTTGTTTATTTTTGTAGTGCAGATTGAATGACATAAAAATCAACTCAAAAATTAACTTCTAATGAAACTCTTGTTTAACAGAATTGTAACATAGAGGAGACGAGGTACTGGCGGAAGTAAAGCTGTGAAGACGGGTCGTGAGTCGTGAAAATTTCAGGTTTAATTGATTGTTGATTTACAGACACTTCGTAATGCATAGAATATGGTAAAACTACATGTTTATGCTTCTTTGGAACGAATGACACCAACGCCTTGTCTCGCACAAATCCTAATAATGATGGTTCAGTGGGTCTTCTTTTATTAGGCAAAAACGCTAGAGGAATTTACCGTTTGTTTTTTCGTGTAGTACCCACTTATGTTAGTCAAATAAAGAATGGGGGGTTTACGAGGGTTTTATAACAATATGCATGTTGCAACTAACAGCCGAATCCAAAAACGTTCTCATCTCAAGACCATCTTACCCAGTTAAAAAACCTTGCAACGACAGACTGATGTGTCCTTCATTTTAATTGGCCTTGCTGAATTCGGGCCGAATTATGTAAATGTGGCCGCTTACCTTAGGGGCAGAGGGGTAAGTGAAGAGGCCATTGCGGGGTTAGAGGATGTGAGAAGGAATGTTCTATTGTTCGTCTTCCAGTGCTAAAAACTCGTACCGATCAGCTACTTAAAATTTTTGACGCAGTTTTAACATGAATTTGTGGATGCGCCTTACAGAGACGGTCATATTCAAAAGCAGAACTTACTTGCAGCAAGGAACATTATATTAATCAATGACCTTGTAATACAGCGCAGTGAATAGAAAAAAGGCATTCAAAACATTTAGTAAACATTTGTGACTGTGTCGTATTGCATAATGCATTCAGATATAGTGCAAGTACTGTTAATCAGTCATCCGCTCACACAGACAACACAACACGGCGTTAGGCAACTACAGTGCCAAACTTTTTAGGCTCTGACACGGGCAGAAATCTGAAACAGAGAACAGTCGACAGGAAGTGTTTCGAATGGTGCCTACTTTTTTTCTGCCAATTTATCGCGCCCTTACTGTAGCTAGCGTATAGGGGGTTCATAACAAACTAATTTATGTAGATTACCAGTTAGTAACAAGATCCATGCACGTGCGGCCCGTCGTGTCGCCCCTCATAATGTCAAAGGATGTCTTTAATTTTCTATTTTTGTTTGAGATCAAATCATTCATATCTGTACAAGATGTGTCTGCATTAATGATCATCTACTTCATCCAAGTCAGTCTCTTCTTCTTCCTCCAGCATGCTATGGGGTAGCAGTACTACTTCCAAATGGCTGTCTTTGTATGTATCAACTCATGCCATCTACCTGTACTTTCTAGACGTGTCTCTCAAATCCACTTCCTAGGTTTAAACCTGTGTTTCTTTTCCTTCCCAAAGTGGCTTTCTGTCTTCCTGTACGTAACTTCCATGTTTCTGTTAATTTCGACAAATAATACACAAAACAATATTTGCGTGTTTCCTTCTTCTGCCGGTGAGTTGAAATTTTGAAATCAGTTTTCTGATTTTTCTCTTACGTGCAACAGTGGTAGCCTTCATAATATTTATTGTATTATATTGTTCCGTACCGTCACCGCTGTTATCAGTCGGGAGTAATGCAGAAATCTGTTGGTCGAGCAACGTGTGTGTGGTTAGTCTTCAAAAAATGGTTCAAATGGCTCTGAGCACTATGGGACTTAACATCTATGGTCATCAGTCCCCTAGAACTTAGAACTACTTAAACCTAACTAACCTAAGGACATCACACAACACCCAGCCATCACGAGGCAGAGAAAATCCCTGACCCCGCCGGGAATCGAACCCGGGCGCGGGAAGCGAGAACGCTACCGCACGACCACGAGCTGCGGGCGGTTAGTCTTCAGAGTAAATACAGTTCGTTACGCTACAACTGATTTTACTTTCTTTCTATTTTATTTTCTGTATTTCGTTTCAGCTTTATCCGACGATCAAACACTTGTGAAATCTCATCGCAGGTTAGCACAGTGACTACTTAGGAAGAGGCACAGTGAATAAAACGAGCATCGGCGGCGGGGATAACAGTCGAGTGTAACCGATACAACGGCTTTTCTAATTGATGGCGAAGAAGAGATGCTCTTTCCAATTCTTGATTGAATTTAGTATCCTGTTTAACGGACCCGGATTGCTTGGCGCATTGCATTATGAGCCACTGCCGATTTACAAAAGAAATTGCATCTTACACTTAAAGGAAGGAGAGAGGAAATTTTACTCCCAATTTCTAGCCTCCCATTTTCCAGTCAGGAAATGAATTTGCGGCGATGAAGAGCGGTATAATGATGCCCTTTTGTCTGAATTGATTTCCACGTCGTGCTTCGAGAGTGAAGTCCATCTCGTGGAAATTAATGAAGCTTATACCTTACGGGAGACGGCTGTTTCATAAATTGAAAAATTTCATAGCTTTTCTTTCGACTGCGTAATGCGAGGAACTGCCTTCCTTAATAATTTTGTGCATTCTGCAACGGTATCACACTTCAGGAAAATTGTTTCGGACAGTTTTAATTATTTCCGTTCTCTGTGGTAGGAACAGTCTTTCCTTCCACTAGATATCTGCTGCTTTAAACGACAAGAGTGTAATATTTAGAAGCGCCGATTCGTTGCAGCTTGTACAAATTAGATTACTACGAATACGTCGTTGTTGCGAATTTATTATGCAAATACTCTCTCAAGGAGCACTTTATGAACTTTCCTAACAGATTCTTGAGACCTTAACTCGGATTCTTATCTGTGGCGAGTAACACCGTATCATCTGAACGCGTATTAATGATTGAGTCAAAACATCAATCTGCCAGGAATCTCCTTTGAGTAACCTATAGTTGTTTAGGAGCATGTCCTACATATTAGGGGCATCTTCTTGTAGAAATAGTAAATAGCCAATCAGTTACAAATTGGAAGAATTATTGAGACCCCTTTACCATTGTTTCAACGTGTATAAAAACGTCTTCGTGAGGAAGAAATAGGGACGACTGGATTACATGTAGCGGCAGAGGTAAGGTAAAGTATAAAGGGAGGCGTCAGTCAAATATAAAATTTCACCTCCATAATAAATTAAAACATACGTAGCATGGTTGTTGTCATATTGTACTTCCCCACCAATGCGTGTCTACTGTACATTGGTGAGGAAATACCGCATGACAACCACCATGTGCATATTTTAATTTGTTAAGGTGAAATTTTATATTGGACCGACGTCTCTCGGCTATATTTTAACGCACCTTTGCCACAACGTGTAATCCAGTTGCCTATATTTCCTTCTGAAGAAGAGGTTTCCATAAACGTTAATACCATTGTAAAGGGCTTTTAATAAACCTTCCAATTTGCAATTGATTGACTGTTTACTATTTCTACAAGATGATTTCATTCTACGGTTGCTACTCAAGCCATGTACAAAAATTTAAAATATTAAGGCAGTCAAATGAAAATGAGAGCTCCTTGCCACGGTTCGCGCGGCTTCCCCCGTCGGATTTTCGAGTCCTCTCTCGGGCGCGCGCGCTCATGTGTGTGTGTGTGTGTGTGTGTGTGTGTGTGTGTGTGTGTTGTCCTTAGTGTAAGTTAGTTTAAGTCAGATTAAGTAGTGTGTAAGTCTAGTGAGTTCCTATGAACTTACCACCACCATGAAAATGAGGCAGGTGGACAAACTAAATTGTTCGTTATGTCAAAAGTAATCGCCATAATTGTTTTTTGCTAAATTCCATTGCGACACAGAACTTTAACTGGACCTAAAACCGGACAACCCAAGAATGTTTCATTATTATTATTATTATTATTATTATTATTATTATTCACAATTCATTACACAATACATAGATTATAGCCGCTACAACAGGAAACATACGATGCTCACTGTTAATACTGCGAAGTCAGCCATTTCTCCTTGCCTCCAGTTTCTTTGCTAGTTATATTGTGAAGTTATACTTCTTTTCCGATTTCACGACTTTAACTAGTTCTTTCCTGTTGGATTTTAGAAATTTAGCAAATTCAGCACATTACATACGGTAGTTAAAATTCACAAATAGTTGAGCTTTCACCATTTCCAATTTATCTGTTTTCTTTCATTGCTCATTTAGCATCATACAAAGAAAAATACGCTCTACAAACGCATTGGACGATGCCATTTTTTCTAACACATGCTGAACAAGTTCCAGCAAATTATGTGCTTTGCATCTCTTAAACAATGCCACCTAGTTATTTTAAATGTTTGAGTCTGGTAATTCCTTAATGAATGGCAAGACGTCATTCAGTGCACATATTGCAAAAAATAGTTCGTCACCGTTAATATTTATCTTAAAATGATCTGTAAGTTTCCTTATGTTCACCACTTTAAGGGACTCTTCGGGATATAACTTGGAGCTAAGCTTGAAAATTGAATCTTTACTGAAGTCATTTTTCTACATATTCTAGAATCCTATAGACTTGATGAGCTTCTCTTGCATGTTCATGTTGCGGAGATTTTTTTCAACTCTTATGGTATCTTGAATATCGGAAGAAATTATTTCTTTGTCTATTAATTATTTCTGTACGCAGCTTTACGAATACAGACTATTTCAGTTATCTGTATGTAATAATTTTCCACGTGTTTTACGGTTGTATTAAATAAATGCATAACATTGTGGACAAAATAAATGTATATCTCTGGGAGTGGTACTTCATCGTCCACTTCAGTGTCGTTTTCACAGGCTACGAATGTCCAAATGAATTTGGCAGTATTGTCTTCACCCTGGCTCATAAAATAGGATTTCAACAATGACCAGTTCTGAGCAGTCTCTCTGAAGCAGAAAAAAAGAGTCAAAAAGCGTGCAGGAATATGCCGGAGTAGTGTGTAGTAGGCTGACAGTAGGAACTCAAAACGTTTTTCAGCTCACTCACCTTCTTCACACTTGGAGAAAACTCATTAAATACACTAACGACTAACGGTTCAACATTGTACGGCAGTAGTTTTAGTCCATATTTCGCAGTATTGTACAGTATATGCATGTGACAGTGTCCTGCAATAAGATGTGGTGCTTCAAATGTTTTTTTTTTTTTTCCAACTCCTCGAAAACAGTTTGGTTTTTCCCTTAATTGGCGGAACAGTTGTGTGCACCGTAAGAAACTAGTTGTGATCCTTGAGGATCAGTCTTAATGAGCTCCCCTTAAGGGGCTCCGGAACGCCCTATACTTGCAATGTTAAAATAACGCTTATAAATTACATCTTTCCTCACAAAGTATTTGAGGTAGGAAGTTGAACTTTTTACAGATTATTTATTGGAATATGGGCTACAACGTAACACAGGGATTTTACAAAATTTTAGTTCAGTTATTAAAGATGATTTTTTTTCAATTGTAATGAAAATTCACAACATTTTTTTGCAATTTTTTATTTATATATTCAAAAATATACAGTTTTTTGGAAAAAGGCTGTGTTAAATTATGCAGAAGGTACTGTGTAACATTTACTGAAAGTTTGAAACAAATATGTTTGGAAGATCCTTAGAAAACATGTAATTAGTATGAGAAAATAAAAGTTTTGGGAATCGAGCGACAAAGATTGGATTAACTTTTTAGTGCATTCCAGGTCCATAGGATGGATTATCTTCATCCTCTGCAAACTCCTCCTGCTTCCTCTTGTTCCTCCTCCTGTTTACTCTTGCTTGTATTTCTAGACTCTTTACAGCCCTGTCTGCAGCCCGAAGGCGATCCTTGTCTAAAGCAAGCATCGCTCGTACCATGTTAGAACCTATCTTCATTCCCATATTTCTAAATACCTTGCACCTTACAATGTTGCCATCATTGAAAGTCGCAACAGCATCATACACACCAAAGTGAAGTGTTTCTATTCCAACAAATACAGTCTTTGGGATTCTCGACCATATAACACTATTTACACTTTCATTGGGGTTTTGAGTTTTTCCGTGAATACACTTTTTCAACAGTTCAGGTGCTGCTAAGTCTCTGAAAATAGGTTTTATCACCTCCATTATTGCATGAGGCAGACTATGCTTATGAGTGTACACTTCACCAGTTAGCAATCCTTTGTTATATTTACACCAACTGTCTTCTTCTTTGGGACACAAGCTATGTTGGGGATTTTCATCGTCTTTATTGTTTACAGTAATAACACATACATTTGGCTTTCCAACATTTCTCCTTTTCTTAAAAGCCTTCAGAGGATTTCTAATAACTTTACTTTTACTCATTATTATACTTCAACAAAACAGAGACTCAAGAAACATAATTAATTACGAATATTTTCGAGATAACGACAGAGTAAATAAACATGAAACAATCGACAATCACACCAGTGATATATATTGAACCATCACAGGTTAGCCACAACACATACTTTATCTCACATCACTAAAATGTACCTGATGAACACGGACGTTAATAATAACACCATTTGACAGCAGTTTAACAGCGCCACAGTGGGTCACGCCCATGTAGAACACATTTCAAAAAAAATTTAAAAATAGTTGTAGTCTTCGGAATTGAATAAATTATATATCTATTAAAAGGTAATAGTCTGCAGATTCAGAAAACTCAAAAAAGTAAAAATTGAACTTTTCATGATTTTGAGCCTTTCCGGAGCCCCTTAAGCTTCTTGCCTGTAGAAGTTGATGTATCGTCAGCGTCTTCGTAAAAATCTATAACAGCTGAATTCGTTCCTATGTCTTGGTCGAAGTACCGGATAGCAGCTGGAAATAATTTCTTATTTCCTTTGTGTGAAGCATCACGGGCACTCGAAAATGGAGTTGTAGTAGCTATTTTTCAGAATTTGTTGCAGAGAATGTGAAAACAATGCATTCTCTACTATAGCTTTGGCCCGTCGACAGGGAATTTTGGATGATAGTTTCGAATCTTGAAACAAGAAGTGAAATAGAGCATTTCCACAGTCTTGTGAAAGGTAACTGTTATGATGTTTCACTCAATTATGTGTTAATATTAGTTCCGTTGCTGACACGTGCTCTTCCTGACTATTTCCCGCTGGCGCGAAATACCTCTGAGCATGGCAGAGGGCATTTCGTACCAATATTAACACTGTTCTGTAAGAGTAACTGTGCTGTTCCATGTGTGGTTAGGTTATATAACTTGGCATGCACCTTCATCCCCCGTATCTTATTCCTATGATATGTTACTGAAGTGCACGAGGGAAGAAACAGAAATCTTGCACAATCTAGTGAAATACGGTTCTCTAAATTTACATAGTACAGTTCCCTAAATTTACATAGTAGGGGAGGCTCACGGGCTTAACAATTTTCCAAAGATCGTCTCATAGGATTCCTGAGTATCGTTCTGGATGTTCTAACCTGTTGCAAGGGTAGCTGTTAGTCTTTGAATTTTTGCAATGTTTGCTGTCACACAGCATACTTTGTAAAGGTTCCAAAAACTGAGGCAATAAACTGGAATTGGTAGCACTGCCGCCTTGTTTGCAATTTCCAGTTTGGGTAGCTCACACCAGCCTAGAACTCTCGGAACAAATTTTGAGTCCTTTATTTCTTTTCCCGAATTCGCCCACTTCATATTGCTTCTTAGTATTACTCGTGGATATTTAAACGGTGTGACAGATTCCACTGTTGGAGTAATACCATTGATATGCCAGGTTCTCTCTTTGTGTGAGTTGCGATATTTCATGTATGTACAATTATTTATGTAGCGTATGGCTAATATAGGCATATCATAAGATTAAATTACACATACATATGTACGTATTGACACACAAGAAACTTAAGTTTGTCGTTACAACTGAATATCCAGTCCTTCAATCCAGCGCACTGCATCTGGAGTTGCTAGCAGGAAGTCCTCTTCAGCACCGTCATAGGCTCGAATCCTGCATTCACTGAAAATGTGGTGAACAGTCTGGTATGGAGCCCCGCAGTCACAAGCTGGATCAGGCAGCTTCTTCCACTTAAAGAGAGCATCCATGCATCGCCCATGGCCGGTACGGATTCTGTTGGGAGTAGTCCAGGTCTTGCGTGGTAGGTCGAATTCACTTGGAAGTTTAGCACCTGAGAAGATGTTATGCTGGCGCACATCAGCCACTGCTTCCCACCGACCTTCCCATTGTTCAAGAGGTTTGAAATCCTTAGCAACCATGTCAGCAGCATTGCACAGAGTTGGATGGCGTGATTTCAGTCTCTTACGATTTAAAAGTGGCAGGACGCTATGCACGGGTAGGTTGGAATTCCCGGAGATCTTGTGGAATTCTCTCATAAGGGCAGTACATCTGCGTAGATCAGGAGGCATTATACCGGCTAACAGTGGAAGCCAATAAACTGGAGTAGATCTGACTGCGCCAGATATTTATGCGCATTGTCGTACGCAGCTGGGTGTCAACAAACCTTGTATGATGACTGTTCATCCAAACAGGTGCACAATACTCAGCACTTGAGTACACCCAGCCCAGAGCTGAAGATCACAGTGTGGTTGCTGAAGATCCCCAGGTAGTTCCGCATAGCTTATGGAGGATGTTGTTCTCAACTTTTGAGCTAAGTTAAGAAGGTGTTGTTTGAGGCATAGTGTACGGTCCAGGATGACACCAAGATTTTTTGGGTTCCAGTTATGACGAAGAATTCTGCTTCTGAAACTTACTTCCAGTTTTACGTTCGCCAACCGATTATTCAAATGGAAACAGCACACTTCTGTTTTACTCTCACTGGGTTGGAGTCTCCAGATTTTGAAGTAATTATCTAATGCAGACAGGTCATCGGTTAGAATCTCTTCTGTTGTCTTCATTTCCTGGTGTCGTACGGCTAGAGCCAGATCATCGGCATAGCAGTATTTTCTGGACGAAGTGTCAGGTAGATCAGATGGATATAGGTTGAACATAATGGTGAGGGAACTGATCCTTGAGGCAATCCGTTGTTCAGCTTCCTCTCCTTACTTATGTTGCTTCCAGTGATTACCTGGAACTCTCGATCGCTTAGCATGCTGTTAATCAGTCGAGCCATTATTCATACAGGGTATGATGCGGAGGAATTTGTTCATTTGGTTTCCTGACTCCATGAAGAATGTGAGAGACAATACTTGGTCGCAGCAGCTATGCCTTGGTGTGAAGCCTGCCTGATCAACTGGAGCGTTCTCTAGGATAGCGCTACTTATTCTGTTATATACTAGCCTTTCAAAAAGCTTGTAGCAGCGGCTAAGTAGGGCAGTGGGGCGATAGCTTTCTGCCATGTTGCTGGGTTTGCCAGGTTTCAGAACAGATATTATCTTCGCCTTTTTAAACTCCAATGGAAGTTGACCAGTCAGCAGGATGTCAGTGAAGAATTCTGCCAGCCATTTCTTAGCTTTTCCTCCCATGTGGGTCCGGAATTCTGGATGGATACCATCGAATCCAGACGCCTTAAGAGGTTTGACGTCCTTCAGTCCAGAGTCAATGTCTGAAACTGTGAAGGGATGGGTATACTCAGATGAGGGAGATGCCATCTTTTTCAGGTCACGTAGCTGTCGCCTGGTATGTCCTGTATGTTTCTTGTCAGGAGGCACTCTTGAGGTAGTAATGATGTGAGAAGCAATTTGGTCTGGTGTTACTTACGAATTTTTCTGCATGCTGGTGCACTTCCTTCCAGTTTTCTCAGAAGACTCCATGATTTCCTACTCGAGTGGGTAACGTCCATATTTTTGGGTAAAGTCCATATTTTCGACTGTTTCTTCCCATTTCTGCCTCCGAGACATGCCCAAGCTGGACAATAGTTCCGTAGCTATCTTTGGGTCACGAGTATAGCACGAGTATTCCACCCATCGTAGAAGCAAGTTATGCTTCGTGAAAGAGTAGCCAGCAGTGACCAACTACCGCATTTTTTAAATGCGCCTTAAGCGTTCTGTTTAATTGCTTTGTTTCGCCTGTATGTGAAGTAGCCCAAGGATTTGAAATGGTTTGCTTTTTTTTATTACCGATTAAGTTTTCAGTCTTTCATGACTGAGTCTCCATTGGTTTTCTGAAATGTTACATATTCTATGAGATGCGTTTTAGCGATTGTTTTTATTAATTTGAGAGACATACTTTCGCCCCGCGGACCTCTGCCGGAAGTCAGAGAGACTTTCAGGAAGTGTATCATCTTCTGTCCTTCCAGTTCTTAAGGAAGATTATCATTCTAAGTTCCTCTAAAGATATCTCCTTCAGGATTTTGCAAAAAAAAAAAAAAAAAAATGGTTCAAATGGCTCTGAGCACTATGGGACTTAACATCTGTGGTCATCAGCCCCCTAGAACTTAGAACTACTTAAACCTAACGAACCTAAGGACATCACAAACATCCATGCCCCAGGCAGGATTCGAACCTGCGACCGTAGCAGTCGCGCGGTTCCGGACTGAGCGCCTAGAACCGCTAGACCACCGCGGCCGGCAGGATTTTGCAAAACTTACCTTTCCATGTATGTGACTTTGTGGCAGGGGAATCGTAGTCTTTACGTGATTTTTTAAAATTGAAATCGTCGACGTTGTTACTCAATTTGGTGAACATTTGGGCCAAGCCGTAACAAAGCTGTTGTGCCGTATCCCAATGGGGTCGAAAGCCAGACGGATGGCCGGCTGACACGAGCCAATTACTCGCAACATGACGCGGACGGCACGCCGCACTGCGACCTCGCCTCGCGCTTTCTGGTAGGGTTGCCATATCTAGCTGGAACCTCGTCGGGACACTCTGAGGTAGGGGGTGTAGAAATTAAATAAAAAATTTATTTAATATAATTACTTTTTATTTAGTACACTATTACATGGAACTTCTTGCGTCAGAAGTAGTTTTTCCTTTTACGTAATTGTAAAACCCCTTGTAGTTAAACTGGAACTGTAAGACTGATTCCATAGTCCCTGGCAACAGTCGATTTCTTTCATCGGCCCACTGGGCCTACGTCAGGGAAACTACTCTTTCCACAGAAAACAAGTATTCGCATAATTTTAGCAGTTGGCATTTGCGTTCAGTGCTTTCAGTTTCCGTAAGAAGTAAATTCACCTCTCTTCCACCTAGTGTTTAGACTTCCATTCTTTCGAGTTAAGCCTAGCTTGTAAAAAGCTCTTCAGATACATATATTCCTGAAAACAGTTGTCGCCTGAAATCTTCACACCATTTTTAGTCAGGTATATAAGTGTTTTCAATCATCAGATCTGGAGTTTCAGATGGCGTCATCGAATCAGATACTTGATATTTATTAAAAGAAAACAAATGCTATGGATAGAATTCCGTTTTCTCTTCCTCAAATTTCCAAATCAAATTGATTATTTCCTGGATAGGGTTCTCATTCTTTAATTTGTTCAAATTCTTCATGGATTGCATGCCAATAAAATTGGCAGTCTTTCTTTCATTCAGACATTTTTTAATGTCGATTAATATTTTTGTTATTTCAATTACCGAGACTTTATTCTTGTCTACACTTATTTATATATATATATATATATATATATATATATATATATATATATATATATATATATATATATATATATATATATATATATATATATATATATAATTTTTTCAGACAGAGCCAGGTTTGGCTGCAGAAACATTTAATGATTGGACTGCTGAAAAAATCTGAAATTATTTTAGGGGGCCTGTCTTTGGCATCAAAAAATTGTTTTAATGGAATCCAAAGCGTGTGAATTCCCACAGTTGCTGACATTAACGACAGCTGTCTTGTTTTTGAATGAAATTGGAAGAGTCTGATGATTGACATCAACGTATAAGCAAACCTCTTTCATCTTCTCTGTCCTTACCGTGCATATTGGAAAAATAATTAAATATTTTCATGACAATTATTTCAGTGTCGATAGTTAACGAGTCCAGTAGCGCTTGATATAGTATTTTGGAGAGTGTGGGCAGGACAGCCAGTTCCTTCTACGTGTTTTCATAGTTCATCTTTAATTTTGTGAAGCACATTGTGCCGGCCACATCGATTAAGCCCTCCGAAGTTGGTATTGTCTCGGCCGAAGTTGGTATTGTCTCCGCAAAAAACGATTAATTTATGTAATGGAATTTGCAGTTGTCTTAAAATGTATATACAAAAATTTACAATTTTTTCCGATGTTTCGTTATTCAGCGAATTAAACTTCAAAAGCTTCTGTTGGATTCCGTTAGTTTCAGTAAAGTACAGAACAACTAAAGGAAACATTTTTTCAGTCACGGTTCGATACGTGGCGCCTATGTCCTAAAATGAAACTTCTTGCAATTGTTTTATGCATTCGAACACGGTGTGTGGTGCAAGAATATTTTTAACACCCGCTGTAGCTTTGGCACTGGCTGTACACTGCTTTGCGGCGAGTATGGAGTCAGGATATATTGCGGCATTCAGTTTTACGCTACAGTCTAGACAGCTGGACTGATGATGCTTGACAACTTTATAAGGTGTTGTTGGTTAGGCAGCAGCAGCGAGAAATTCTTCCTGGGGATCTTCTTCAATTACGGCTGTAGAAACAGGCTTTGATTCGATGCTACCGCGAATTTATTTGTATGATTGTTGATAGAAATATGATGCCTTGACATCTGCCTTACCTCCGTGAATCCCTGAGATGAAACAGCTGTAAATCTCACACAACGCTTCCTGATCCGTACGTGCTTTCTTCACAAAAGACCACTCTTTCGTGTAATCATCCGAAAACTCTGTTTCCATCCTCAGACATTTTTGTAAGCTATTATAAGTTTATTAGACGGTAAACAGTCGACAGTAACACTTTAGTCATGGAATTACATGTCGCTATACACTTCACGCCCTATATACGTGCAGTAAACAGTTCAAACATTACTATCAAAAAAATAATTTCCATCGTTGTTCGTATTACGCTTAGAAAGAATCGTCTTATCAGATCGCTATTCAAGTGGGAACTGCCCGTTTTTTCCGCGTGGCGATGCATAAATGGTTCCAATCTCGTACTACTGGACAAGTCAGGCATTTTCTAGAATGAGGGCGCTTAATCTGAGAGGTGCTAGTCAATATAGGATACGCAACTTGCAACGCCGGCTGAGAGACTTGTTCAGCATAAACTTGTTGACACAACTGAGGCTGCATTTACATGTTGCGCAAACAGATGGCGTTACTTCAGTACTTGAATCAAGCTCGTAACAGTATTTTACAGAATCGGGACAAAATTGAGTCTTGTACGGATGACAAGAAGGTCCATAACAGTGACGGTCCCGATATATCGGGGCGAGTGGCAATCCTAGGGTCGCCTGACGTCGTTGCTGCCGGACCACTGCGGCAGAAGAGCGACAGTATCATTGTTTCTGGACGTGACCTTCAAAGTTGTGTTCGAGAGGCAGTTCGGAAAATTTTAACAATTCGAAACACTTCTTTTCAACAGTGAAACGAGCAGCGTATAAAATAAACTGTTACTCTGTTGACGAAGTGAAGTCGTCGTAAAGGCGCAAGACATAGTTCTGATGAGCTACTAAAACAGCTATAACAGGCATGTGTGTTCGTTTTACAGAAAGTGTAACAAATTGAATACTGTTTTTGTGGTAATGGCTGTGGTGGAATACCGGTCAGGATAGGCTGGTAAACGACTGTGGATATCAGACGTGTCAAAATTTGAACAGTAATTAAGAATCGTCACAATGGGCATTGTGAAGTGCTGTACCCGTTTACACCCGAAATCAAAGAGAGTAATCTGCAGTAAATGTTTTCCAGAAGAGATATACCTAAGAGATGTGGAGACTATGGATTAGGTTGCATAGTTCTCGACAAAAGTCACCAATGTATTTGCTGTGGCAACTTATTCGTACTGTTAGATACTGGCCCCGAAAATCTCGTGAGGCATTGCCCTCCAGGAGGACACCGCCTCATCGACTTCACCTTCAAATGTCCGGCGGAAGAGTTTCCGTGCCTCAATGACGAGGGCTGCGCCAGCGGTACCGTAGCTATTAGCAGGCCAACCAAGCCGGACAAGCCTTACCTGAGAGGTTTGATGAAGGCTGGTTCACAACTTTGGGAAGGCAGAACTGTTTTTCTCCAAAGGATGCTGCGACAGCAGTGATTTGGCCCGAGCATGCCGATCCCAGATTTCCCGAACTGGGGACTGGCCAGCGCTCCATCCCCTTACTACCGTAAACTCTGGGCATATTTCAGGGACCTTTGTTAGGCGTCCTCTCACAGGACGTGAAAACATTCGTGGGCGAGGAGTATGTGACGTCACAGTGCGAAGCTGCACGTTCCACTCCATTGAGAAGCTTGAAATAAAGAATCTGCCGTGTCGGTTTTTTGCCTCGTGGAGAGGAACGTGGCCAGTCAGATGTAGCATCGGTTTTATGTCACAGGCAGAACTTAGGAGACTCTATATTATATTAAGAGCTGAACTCTGTATTTGGTGATTTATATATTACAGCGTACAAAAGTTGTTTCAGAGCATCAGCACACTAAGAATCTCTAGAAAAATTGTCATTTTAGGAACGATTTGTTACAATAAAATGACAGGAAATAACATATCAGAAGTTATAATTTGCGTGCTACGAAAGTATACTTTTCCACTGCTACTGCGCAATGATGATCTATGGGAAGCGCGTCGTTTTTGACACAAGTTGCAAGTTCGCGTCTAGCTACAACCAATTTCTTTTACCTTTTCTTTTCTGAAAGATAACGGATCTTTTTTATTAATTTAATAGACTTATTATTCACAATAGCCCAAGTTATTTATTATTCATTAATGTATTATTATTTATTAATGTATTTGCTGCAGTTCTTTTTCCATGGGCCAGCGATCCTTAGCATCGGTTTGTTGTAGAATCTAAAAACATTTTCTGGGCTCAAGCATAATGAAGTAACTTGAACAGAACCTCAGTGCCAACCACCATGGATCCCGAAAACATAAATCATGTGAAACCCAATTCGCACTTTTCTCAGGTGACATACAGGAAGCTTTGGATCAAAGCAGTCAGGTAGAAGCAGCATTTCTCGGTTTCCGAAAAGCATTTGACTCAGTATCACATCCACACTTATTGTCAAGTGAAACTTGTGACTGGATTGAGTAGTTTTTGGTAGGAGGGACGCAGCATGTTATCTTGGATGTAGAGTAATTGTCAGATGTAAAGGTAACTTCAGGTACACCCCAAGGAAGTATGTTGGTGCCCTTGCCGTTCATGTTGTATATTAATAACCTTGCAGACAATATTAATTGTAAACTCAGACTTTATGCGGATGATGCAGTTATCTTTGATGAAGTACCATCTGAAAGAAGCTGCATAAATATTCAGTCATATCTTGATAAGATTTCAAAATGGTGGAAATATTGACAACTTCGTTTAAATGTACATGAATGTAAAATTGTGCACTTCACGAAACGAAAAAACGTGGTATTCTATGACTACAATGTCAATGGATAACTGTTGAAATCGGACAAATCATACAAATACAGAGTGTACATAAAGTCCGGGAACACTTTCAATTATTTATTGCACAAGAGCCAAACATTGTACAGCTATCATACATGTGTAATTTTGAATAGAAACCCTGAAAGCTTTTTTTCATTTATACCGCCACAGCGTAGTTTGGTAATTTGCCGATAGTCAGCGGTAGTCGCAAACATGGCGGCTGTGCTACAGAAGGGGACAGCTGCTTCATGAAATGGCCTTTCCAATCACCAGATTTCACTCCGTGTGACTTTTTCCTGAGGGGACACATTAAAGATCTGGTGTATGTACCGCCTCACCACGTGATGTCGCAGCGCTCCGGGAGAGAACACGGGAAGCGACTGCCCACAGTCGACGATGCTGGGACTGGTATGCCAAGAATTCGATTACCGTGTTGACGTCTGCCGGGTCACTCATGGTTCGCATATCGAATGTAAAAAAGAAAAAAAAACTTAAAGAGTTTCTCTTCAAAATGCAATATCTATGACAGCTGTACAATGTTTAGTTCTTATGCAGTAAATAATTGAAACTGTTCCCGGATTTTATGAATACCCTGTACTTGGATGTAGGCATATGAGATGGAATGATCACATAGCTCTGTTGTGGGTAAAGCAGGTGGCAAAATTCGGTTTATTGGTAGCATACTGGGGATGTGCAGGAGATTGCTTACGAATCACTCGTGCAACTAGAATATTGCTTAGGCGTGTGCGACTCGTTACAAATAGGACTAACATGGGATGTTCAGTGTATACAGAGCATGGCAGCTCAAATGGTCACAGGTTTGTTTGACCCGTGGGAGAGTGTCACAGAGATACTGATAGAACTGAGCTGGAACACGCTTGAAGGGAGACGTAGACTATCCTGAGAAAGTCTGTTAATGGAGTGCCAAGAACCGGCTTTAAATGATGGTACTAAATATCACTGACATAAGGATCGTGAGGATAAGATTAGAATAATTACTGCTAAGACAATGCATCGGTAAAATATGCATATCAGTAGGGCCGCATATCCCGATTATGCAAAGTTTCACATTGTGATGAAGAAAGAGGTCTTTCCTTCTGATAACCAGGATTCGATGGGGAGACTTCGTGAAACCAATTTGCCCAATATAACGGCATTTAGCAACATATTCACAGGCACTGCCATAATGAATGCGGTGTATAGGCAAGTGGTGAATGTGTGGCAGGAGTACAACATTTCTGATTTAGAGGGATACACTGAAATGTACCTGGAGAAGACATATGTGCCTGCTCGCTGACATTTTTGAGAAATTCCGAAGCGTATGTCTCAGCACATACACTCTGGCTCCTGCTTTACGTTACACTGTGCCTAGGCCTCCATGGAACACAGTCTTAAAGAGACACGTGTCAGTATCGAACAGTTGACTGATGTTGGTATGTTGCTTTTTTACGAGCACACTATTTACAGGGGACTTTACCATTGTGTGCACAGGTGCGCCAAGGCAAGTAACCTGCGACTGAGTGAGAAAGAGTACAGGCAATCTAACGATCTCAGTTACTTCCTTTACTTCCATGTAAACAGTCTCTAGGGCACACCATGCAACACACTCTATCGTATGGAGGGTTCCTGCGGCTCTCCGAAGCTCAAATAGTCTGTTGGAAGAAGAGATCTGAGATGTGGCTGGGGATGCCGGTGAGGCATATGTCTTGGAGGCAGACCTGGCATATCCCACAAATTTTTATGGCGGTCACAGCAGTTTGCCGCAGTGTCCAGAGTGCATAGTCTTGCAAAATGGTTCTGTCCCCAAGCTGATGATAATGCTGGGGAATAAGCAGAGGTTAGTCTAGATTACGGAACCCTCCAGCAGTGTCTCAGGTTGGGGACGAGACTTAATAAAGTCATCAGTGTCCCTGGTCGAAGGAGTACACGGATGTTACTACCGAAAAGAGGGCTCTCACGACATGTGATTTGAGAAGGCTTTTTACAAATAATGAATAATTCTACTTCTGGTAAAACCATGGAAGATGTAATGTTGTTGTTGTTGTTGTTGTTGTGATCTTCAGTCCTGTGACTGGTTTGATGCAGCTCTCCATGCTACTCTATCCTGTGCAAGCCCCTTCATCTCCCAGTACCTACCGCAACATACATCCTTCAGAATGTGCTTAGTGTATTCAGCTCTTGGTCTCCCTCTACGATTTTTACCCTCCACGCTGCCCTCCAGTACTAAATTGGTGATCCCTTGATGTCTCAGAACATGTCCTACTAACCGATCCCTTCTCCTAGTCAAGTTGTGCCACAAACTTCTCTTCTCCCCAATCCTATTCTATACTTCCTCATTAGTTATGTGATCTACCCATCTAATCTTCAACATTCTTCTGTAGCACCACATTTCAAAAGCTTCTATTCTCTTCTTGTCCAAATTATTTATCGTCCATGTTTCACTTCCATACATGGCTACACTCCATACAAATACTTTCAGAAATGTCTTCCTGACACTTAAATCTATACTCGATGTTAACAAATTTCTCTTCTTCAGAAACGCTTTCCTTGCCATTGCCAGCCGGCCGCGGTGGTCTAGCGGTTCTAGGCGCTCAGTCCGGAACCGCGCGACTGCTCCGGTCGCAGGTTCGAATCCTGCCTCGGGCATGGATGTGTGTGATGTCCTTAGGTTAGTTAGGTTTAAGTAGTTCTAAGTTCTAGGGGACTGATGACCACAGATGTTAAGTCCCATAGTGCTCAGAGCCATTTGCCATTGCCAGTCTACATTTTATATCCGCTCTACTTCGACCATCATAAGTTATTTTGCTCCCCAAATAGCAAAACTCCTTTACTACTTTAAGTGTCTTATTTCCTAATCTAATTCCCTCAGCATCACCCGATTTAATTAGACTACATTCCATTATCCTCGTTTTGCTTTTGTTGATGTTCATCTTATATCCTCCTTTCAAGACATTATCCATTCCGTTCAACTGCTCTTCCAAGTCCTTTGCTGTCTCTGACAGAATTACAATGTCATCGGCGAACCTCCAAATTTTTATTTCTTCTCCATGGATTTTAATTCCTACTCAAAATTTTTCTTTTGTTTTCTTTACTGCTTGCTCAATATACAGATTGAATAACATCGGGGATAGGCTACAACCCTGTCTCACTCCCTTCCCAACCACTGCTTCCCTTTCGTGTCCCTCGACTCTTATAACTGCCATCTGGTTTCTGTACAATTTGTAAATAGCCTTTCTCTTCCTGTATTTTACCCCTGCCACCTTCAGAATTTGAAAGAGAGTATTCCAGTCAACATTCTCAAAAGCTTTCTCTAAGTCTACAAATGTTAGAAAAGTAGGTTTGCCTTTCCTTAATCTAGCTTCTAAGATAAGTCGTAGGGTCAGTGTTGCCTCACGTGTTCCAATATTTCTACGGAATCCAAATTGATCTTCCCCGAGGTCGGCTTCAGCTAGTTTTTCCATTCGTCTGTAAAGAATTCGCGTTAGTATTTTGCAGCCGTGACTTATTAAACTGATAGTTCGGTAATTTTCACATCTGTCAACACCTGCTTTCTTTGGGATTGGAATTACTATATTCTTCTTGAAGTCTGAGGGTATTTCGCCTGTTTCATACATCTTGCTCACCAGGTGGTAGAGTTTTGTCAGGACTGGCTCTCCCAAGGCCGTCAGTAGTTCTAATGGAATGTTGTCTACTCCGGGGGCCTTGTTTCGACTCAGGTCTTTCAGTGCTCTGTCAAACTCTTCACGCAGTATCGTATCTCCCATTTCATCCTCATCTACATCCTCTTCCATTTCCATTATATTGTCCTCAAGTACTTCGCCCTTGTATAGTCCCTCTATATAGTCCTTCCGCCTTTCTGCCTTCCCTTCTTTGCTTAGAACTGGATTGCCATCTGAGCTCTTGATATTCATACAAGTGGTTTTCTTCTCTCCAAAGGTCTCTTTAATTTTCCTGTAGGCAGTATCTATCTTACCCCTAGTGAGACAAGCCTCTACATCCTTACATTTGTCCTCTAGCCATCCCTGCGTAGCCATTTTGCACTTCCTGTCGATCTCATTTTTGAGACGTTTGTGTTCCTTTTTGCTTGCTTCATTTACTGCATGTTTATATTTTCTCCTTTCATCAATTAAATTCAATATTTCTTCTGTCACCCAAGGATTTCTACTAGCCCTCGTCTTTTTACCTACTTGATCCTCTGCTGCCTTCACTACTTCCTCCCTCAAAGCTACCCATCCTTCTTCTACTGTATTTCTTTCCCCCATTCCTGTCAATTATTTCCTTATGCTCTCCCTGAAACTCTGTACAACCTCTGGTTTAGTCTGTTTATCCAGGTCCCATCTCCTTAAATTCCCACCTTTTTGCAGTTTCTTCAGTTTTAATCTACATAACCAATAGATTGTGGTCAGAGTCCACATGTGCCCCTGGAAATGTCTTACAATTTAAAACCTGGTTCCGAAATCTGTGTCTTACCATTATATAATCTATCTGAAACCTGTCAGTATCTCCAGGCTTCTTCCATGTATACAGCCTTCTTTTATGATTCTTGAACCAAGTGTTAGCTATGATGAAGTTGTGCTCTGTGCAAAATTCTACCATGCGGCTTCCTCCTTCTTCCCTTCTCTCCCTTTTCCTACTACCGAATTCCAGTCACCCATGACTATTAAATTTTCGTCACCCTTCACTATCTGAATAATTTCTTTTATTTCATCATACATTTTTTCAATTTCTTCGTTATCTGCAGAGCTAGTTGGCATATAAACTTGTACTACTGTAGTAGGCGTGGGCTTCGTGTCTATCTTGGCCACAATAATGCGTTCACTATGCTGTTTGTAGTAGCTTACCCGTACTCCTATTTTTTTATTCATTATTAAACCTACTCCTGCATTACCTCTATTTGATTTTGTGTTTATAATCCTGTAGTCACCTGACCAGAAGTCTTGTTCCTCCTGCCACCGAAATTCACTAATTCCCACTAAATCTAACTTTAACCTATCCATCTCCCTTTTTAAATTTTCTAACCTACCTGCCCGATTAAGGGATCTGACATTCCACGCTCCAATCCGTAGAACGCCAGTTTTCTTTCACCTGATAATGACGTCCTCTTGAGTAGTCCCCGCCCGTAGATCCGAATGGGGGACTATTTTACCTCCGGAATATTTTACCCAAGAGGACGCCATCATCATTTAACCATACAGTAAAGATGCATGCCCTCGGGAAAAATTACTGCCGTAGTTTCCCCTTGCTTTCAGCCGTTCGCAGTACCAATACAGCAAGGCCGTTTTGGTTAGTGTTACAAGGCCAGATCAGTCAATCATCCAGATTGTTGCCCTTGCAACTACTGAAAAGGCTGCTGCCCCTCTTCAGGAACCACACGTTTGTCTGGCCTCTCAACAGATACCCCTCCGTTGTGGTTGCACCTACGGTACGGCCATCTGTATCGCTGAGGCACGCAAGCCTCCCCACCAACGGCAAGGTCCATGGTTCATTGGGGGGGAGGGGGGGAAGATGTAATAACCACTGTGAAATTAATTTAGGTTAACAACGGGATGGATCTTACGCAAAAAGAGAATTCATCGTTAGGCAAGATTTTAAGTGGGCCACAGTTTTCAGGGAAGGACTACTAGCTATGGAAATGGGTAAGTTACAGTGGAGTTCGCGAAGCCTGTCTGTCGGTATGTATAGTCTGGAGCTCTCCAAACTTCATGTAGCAATTTCACTGTGTGTGTGTAAAACAAAGCTTTGCTAACACCAAGTTGCTTTATACGATACAGTCTGTGTCATCTAATCGGTAAAAGGCTGCTATCAGTATGAAGTCATTAGGTACAATCCTGAGAAATTCGACATGTTTGGATATGCAGCTGATAATTCTTACGGGATAACACCTCAGAGTAAGCATGGTACTGGCGTGATGAGAGAAGGTGAATGGCTCCCAGGTTGTGGAGCTCACACCCAAACCTCCACATGTCAAACACTCAGATCGGTACCAAACTTCGTGTGTCGATAGTGTCTCACCTAAAACACCGACTTAGTTTGTGCTATGTGCTGTCGTCCTGTAGAAGATGCGTAAATGGTAATTAAAAATAACACCAGAACTACGGAGTATAGGCGAACCATATCTGTGAGCTCTGAAAGTGAAGCTCTCTGGTAGAGCGTTAGACTGTCGTGCTAGAAGTCACGAGGTCGAAACCCATTGATGGTGGATTTTTTTTTTAACAGATTGGCATGAAATTGTTATATGGAAGAACATTTTTCTGCCACGTAAAATGACGTTTCGGAGTTGGTAGCAATGTTCTTTTGATAGCCTAGTTTCGCTACGTTAGTTGAAAGTAGCATACCTATACAGTACATTTGTAATGGTAGGTGTGGTGTTATTCCAAACCAAAATACCGGTTACTCCGAGCCCAAAACATTTAATTTTAATACGTTCCACTGAATTCGTAGCATTTTCAAAAATTTGCGCGTTTCGAACTTTCTTAGCGTTTGAGGGAAAGTGCACCATAGGAGGCGAAATAGTTGAAAGCGTCAGTCGCAGGAGGGCGATGCGGAAGGAATGAGATGTGCTTGGAGCCAGGCGGCTGCCAGCCGACTGCTCGATCGGACGTGCGAGTGCTGAGCCTGAGCGCCTGGCCGGGTCGCAGCTCCGCCGTCGCCGAATTATCCGTTGCTGAAGAGGTCTGCCGCCTGCCGCAGATGAACTTCCTGCCAAACGGTTACTCTCAAAATTTCATTTCGCTGCCACCTAAACCGATTTGCTCGCTGCAGGCGCGACCAAAATAAACAGCGCAGGCCCGAGACGCGAAGCAAACGGCAGCCGTCGTAGAGTTCGCGTCGATTGGCTTCACTTAGGGAACTCAGTTGCCGCTGAGAGAGCTAAGCGTCTTCGCTTCATTCGCTACATAATAACGGTTCTAATAGATAAGTAGTGTAGCTAGCTGCAAAACTCGTCTCTCGCACACTAACAGACGAACAGAAAGTTCTGTCGAAGAACCAAATGTGATCCCACGTTCCTTTCAAGGATTATTGGTGCGGATGAAAGTTATGCTTCCAGTATGACCCTCAAACGAAGCATCAAAGTACTGAATGGCGGAGTCCTGAGTCACCAGCCTCGGAAAAAATCAAACGACAACCTTCGAGAACATAGACAAACGTTGACCGCATTGTTTGGTAGTAAAGGATTATTCACCGTAAGTATGTTCCTCCAGCTCAGACAGTGACCGAAACTAGTTACATCGAAGTCTTGAAGCGTTTGCAACAAGCAACTCAGCGTCGCCGCACTGATTTGTTACATTCTTAGGACCGGTTCTCACTGCATGAAAATGCAAGATCCCAAACTGCTTTTCCTGTTACCGAATATCTATCCATACATTCTGTTATTGCCATACTACATACGCCATATTCGCCCGACCTCTCGCACTACGATTTTTTTTCTGATTTCCGCGACTGAAATGGCGACAGGAAGGAAAGCTTCATCAAGATATCGCTGACATCTAACGGGCTGAGACAAATGAGCTTACAAGCATCGCAGTTGAAAATTTCGCTGCTTGCTTGCAAGACCTCCAGAAATGTTGGCAACTTTGTATGGATAGCCGAGGGTACTACTTTGGTAGGAGCTAGGATCATTACTTGGTAAGAGCAATTTTCTATTTTTTAAAATAAATCTGTCCTGGAACTTTTCTGACAAAGGGAGTATATTCCTCACCCATTCAACGGAAGTTGTACAGCCTCTTCAGTGGCCGTCACGGACGTGAAGGCACTAACGAATGAAAAAAAGCGAAGAATTTAATATGAAAACATACAAAATAAGTTTATCATTATGTGTGAGTGGAAATAGCCAAAAACATCATGAAACTCGTGGTTGCCAGCGGCATCCTTCCGCTGAATGTGAGTAGTGGTTGGTAGCCTACGCGCCGTTCACATGTGATGAGACACTGACGGTGCGGACGGGAGCAGGAGCCTGAGCGCCGGCGACTGCACTCGGCCGTGTAATAGCCGTGCCGCGCGGCTGCGATGATTGATGAAAGCCACGAGCCGTTAGCGACGCTGCCCGCCCTCATCCGTCTTGATTACCGGCACGCCTCGCGCCCTCCTGCTTGTCCACTCGCCGCAGCCGCGTGCACCTCCGTTATCTCTTAGCGACTCCTCCAGCGTGCCAAACTTGTCAGTGTCTCGGGCCTTCGCTAAGCTGTGCGGCGCTGATAAAACATTTTGCTTCAGCTGTGCCGCGGTAATGGAATGGACATTTTGGCATTCGAGTTCACAACGGCCCTCATTATTGAACTTACTCGGGTCCCGTTTTAAGTAAAATGCAACAGTTGAGTTTCCTTTGCCTTTTTGAAACAATAATTCTGTTCAGTCCTTGATTATAGTGCATAAAATGTTCATTTTCTCGTGATGTCGTTTTTTTATTATTTTTTTAAAGAATGTATAGAAAAATTGTTTCAAAATAGTGCGGCTAGTTTGGCGTCGCCATCAACTGTAAATCATCGTCTTCGATGCAGGCAACGTGCACATTGGCCTTATTGCACTACACTTCCATTCTCTTCCAACTCAGCGTTCGCCACATTGGGTAGCCAAGAGTACAGCCACCCTTGCTTTTGGGAGGATAAGACTTCCTACACACGTTACGTCATTTTTACGTCACATACTTTATCGAAGACGGATTATTTATTATTTATTTAGCGTATGGCTAATACAGACATATCATGAAATTACATATACATATGTACATATTGACACACAAGAAACTTAAGTTTGTCTTTACAACTGAATATCCAGTCCTTCAATCCAGCGCACTGCATCTGGAGTTGCTAGCAGGAAGTCCTCTTTGGCGCCGTGATAGGCTCGAATCCTGCATTCACTGAAAATGTGGTGAACAGTCTGGTATGGAGCCCCGCAGTCACAAGCTGGATCAGGCAGCTTCTTCCACTTAAAGAGAGCATCCCTGCATCGCCCATGGCTGGTACGGATTCTGTTGAGAGTAGACCACATCTTGCGTGGTAAGTCGAATCCACTTGGAAGTTTAGCACCTGAGAAGATGTTATGCAGGTGCACATCTGTCACTGCTTCCCACCGACCTTTCCATTCTTCAAGAGGTTTGAAATTCTTAGCAACCATGTCAGCAGCATCGCACAGAGTTGGATGACGTGATTTCAGTCTCTTGCGGTTTAAAAGTGGCAGGTCGCTATGCACGGGTAGGTTAGAATTCCTGGAGATCTTGTGGAATTCTCTCATAAGGGCAGTACATCTGCGTAGATCAGGAGGCATTATACCGGTTAACAGTGGAAGCCAATAAACTGGAGTAGATCTGATTGTGCCAGATATTATGCGCATTGTCGTATTCAGCTGGGTATCAACAAGCCTTGTATGATGACTATTCATCCAAACAGGTGCACAATACTCAGCACTTGAGTATACCAAGCCCAGAGCTGAAGTTGGCAGGGTGGTTGCTGAAGATCCCCAGGTAGTTCCGCATAGCTTATAGAGGATGTTGTTTCGAGTCCTCAGCTTTTGAGCTAAGTTAAGAAGGTGTTGTTTGAAGCATAGTGTACGATCCAGGATGACACCAAGATATTTTGGGTTCCAGTTGTGACGAAGACGGAAAGAGCTGCCTATAGACTTTCCTGTTCATTTGGTTAACAGCAAGTGAGGCGAACCTGAAGCTCAAAACACTAACGTTCATCTAAAGTAGAGAGAACTGCAGGTTATGCTCTTCCTTCACTGCGGGCAACGTTAACCTCGATGCTACGTTGTTTACAAATGTGTAAAGTTCTGTGTTCATGTGGACTGGGTAGCGAATAACGGAGAGATTAAAGTGCTTGCTAGAATAAATTCCGAAACTTGCTGAAAAAGTTGTACCAACTATTTTTCGTAATATGTCTTCATCAACCCCGAAAACCGGGCGACTTGCTGATTTAGAAGCAAAAGAACAATAGTCGCTTCGCCAAGGCACATCGAATGCTGCGATTAGCTGTTCATTTGTGTGCACGTAAAGTACTGATACCCCGACAGCTCCTTTTGGTAATTCATTCTTCTGATTCCTCGCACCACTGTTCCTTTCCGAGAGGCTGCCACCGAATCTCATCCGGTGAATGAATGTGCTAACCAAAGATTCCAGATGATGGTGGTCGTCCCCCCTCCCCCCCCCTCCCCGTCTTTACGCCTCATTTTAGTCACCTACGATATTCTAAAGTTTATCTGAGTTTATTGTATGGAGATAGAAAAATGCCACACATTGAAACGTTCATTGCCGGAGATAACGTGTTTCGTTACTGTTGCCGAAATTTGCTATGTTTGCTATAATGGCTTTCAGTTCAATGTGCCTTACAACCATTGCAGACGAATACTAAAAAGTTATTTGCTGTAGCGGAATTCTGAAACATAAAAATGTTTCGAGAATGAATGTTCACTCTGAAGTGGAGTGTGCCAAAGTTTAAAACTTCGTGGCTGATTAAAATCGTGTGCCGGACTGCAACTCAATCTTGGCGTCTCTTCTTTTCGCGAGCAAGTGCTCTGTCGACTGAGCTGTGCTATCCAAGTACGCTTCACGACCTGCACTCGCAGTTTTACTCCCGCCAGTACCTCTTCACTACTGTACTAATTGATTCAGTCCCCTCCCCCCCCCCACAAAAAAACGTGTGTTCTTGAACAGTTCTGTAACAAAGGCAGGTCTGATATGAGGCAAATACAACGATGATAATTGCGAACCTGACCGCAGCAGCCTGGCGTCTATCAACATGATGTAGAGAAACGCTGAAATAAAACCACACTTAACGCGTGTACAGTAATATGAGTAATTGCATACCACGCACCCATTACACAATAGAAATATTTATGAAACAGTTGCGTTAGTCCTGCATGTTGCTAGTTCTGGTATCTAAATGCCTGTGTTAAACAGATCATCACTCAACCCTTGTGCAATGCTGCGGGTTAAATGTTAGTTTTAATAACGAGCATATATCCATTATGAAGTGGCAATGAAATGTGGGGCTGTAGTAATGGCCCTAGCTAGCAACATTCAACTTAAAATCATGCGTAATTTTTTTCGTGAGTGAAAGGAGTTCCCTGTGTAGCCTTGTAGCGACATGACTGGGCCCACTCTACATTCGTTCTCCATGCGTCAAGTTTAATTAACGCAATCCCACTGCATTGTATCAGCAGTCAACCAGAGTATTAGACCGACCACTTCAGTGTCTGGGAACAGCATCGCCTGGATGTCAGACAAGTGCGGCGTGCCTGATAACAGCAAACTGAGTCCGTACTTAATTATTGCTCTGCGAGGCTCTTTACTTGACTGTTCTAACGAGCGCATTCAGATCATACGTATTCCTTACTTCCATTCGACATATTTCTTACTCGATTTTGTTACTACAGTCATAGACTATTTATAACAAATTTTAGGTGCTTTTACAATGTGATGGAATGCAGCGCTTTTTAATAAATTATGCTGTACTACAAACGTTTTCACAAAGTTGCGGAATGAATTGTCGTCGGCATACTACGTTTTCACATTGTACTTTCACATGTTATTGATGTTCCCGGCTAAGTGAAACCCACCGAAAACACACTTTCTTGTTTCTGAATCACAGTTTGCGTTATTTTCTGTTGTGGCCGTGGTTGTTTCAAAAATGTTCTATTTCTTGAGTTTGAATGAAGTCATTGCACGGATTAATTACTAGATTCCACCTTGACACATTTGTAAACAACATTCAAGATGTGAGGAAGGAAAATTCATCTCCATCCCTCTGTTCTCCTCACTCTTTGATACACAAAGGAAAGCAACAAAGGTCTGAGGAACTTAGGATACTCGTGCACTAAGGTTTTACTGTTCAAGCACATCCTCATCTATCATATTTTTTATTTAATCTGTCTTAAATTTGATAAATCCTCGTAACATGTATGAAACGGAAGATATTGGTATCACCTCGCGGTAAATGAAGCCAACCAGTATTCTAAAAAGAAAAGTGGATTATGGTGACGTTATTTAACCAGTTAAAGAATTATTCTACTTTCAGCACAAGAAACAACTAAGAGATGGACGCCGAAAGAAAGAAACGAAAGAAAGAGAGGAAAATAAGTTACCCTCATTCGAATTCGTTGTACTTTCATCCTGGGGTACATTATTCTTTGTCCCAAAATTATTCTGGTCAATGGGCAGGACTGTTACTCCATTTACTGATCTCATTTGCGTATTTACAGTTTTGCTCCAGTAACTCTCAGTTCTTCACCCTTCCTCTGACAGATTCCTTACCTTACTTGCAAGCATGGGTAGATCTGTAAACAGTTGGATATTGAGGGGGAACTAATACAGCTAAACAGTGTAAAGCGCAAGTCTCATGTGTGTGGCGACTTCGGGTCGAGCCCCATATGTGGATGCCGATTCATATTTCACACAGTTTCATTAATAGCCCTGGTGGGCAAACGACAATGAGAAACCATGCAGAAATTTTCATTGTGAAACGGCGCCACCACATGTGTACTTAGTTGTAGACTTAGGTTTGGAAGACTATTGTAATGTCTTGCCGTTCTCCAGATGAACTTCTCTAATAACGTAACTATCGATGTGACAAATGATGTGTGATAACTCTTACATAGTTCGATACTGGAAACTTGTATAATTCGCATTTAAGATATGAATATAGCAAGATATTAATCTGGATAACTCTTGTTTTAGATCACCCCCCCCCCCCCCCCAGCTTTGAATGCCTGTAATATCTCTTCGACTTTTGGAGATATAGTGGGGAAACATGAAAACATCTGCATTTTGTTTCTCACAATCACTAAACGGTAACTAATTTTGTTTTCGTATTTCATACATAAATGAAATAATTACTGTTAAAATAGCAATAACTGTAGATGTTTTGTTGAACGCAAGTTCAAGGTTGAGAACAAAGTCAATATGCAACGCTGAAAAATTGTGGCCGTTTCCTTCGAACTTTACTAACTCTTATGGCAGCGACGAAAAAGGCATCTGTTTGAATGTGACACACAGCTAGTTACATCTGTAGCAGGAACGAATTAGTATTCGGCGCAGCAGTTTCACTGGTGCATTAATTTCCATCCTGTGTCAGCATGCCAGCGAACAAAGAAACCGCCATCTGGAACGGGTTAGTGGCTGCGACTGGATGGCGCTAACTGCCACTCCAGAGTTGGCGGCAGCAGTTCCGGCAGCTATCGCCTCATTTTTCTTGCGGAGTGGGAGCTGCTTCTGCGTTCGACACCGAAAGGTCCTTCAACTCTCGTCTGCATTATCTCTACGTTGGCCACACCTGAATGGATACATTTGCATCTGCTTGGCAATGGTTGGTTGAACGGAGACCTCTCGCTATGTTGCGCAGGTGTAGAAGTTAAACGTGCAATGATATCAGTCAGTTGAAATCAGAAGTTATCAGAGGCAATTGATTGTAGAACGCTAAAATACAGGATTTGAAAAATATTCTTGGTGTTGCCAGGAGAGAAGCGATAAGAAAGACCTACAGAGGGTAGCCTGTGACAAAGGACAATGAGAAGCTGAGAAGCGATGCAGAAACTTTTGTTGTGAAATGGCGCCACCATTAAGTGTGTTTAGTTGTAGAGTTAGGTTGCAGGTATGTAAGATGGGAAGAGGAGAAAGCTCTCTGCAAACAATACCGAGTGGTGTGCAAAAAAAAGAGAGAAAGCGATCTCTCTCTCTCTCTCTCTCTCTCTCTCTCTCTCTCTCTCTCTGGACACTTCTTGGAATTTCCGATCTAGAAATTTGAAAAACGAGGCATCGTAAGATGCGCGATGTCCCCTCTGTAGTGTATCTCACAGGAGACACACTAACACTTACATGATGCTTTCACACTGACCAACCAAACCAGCGACTAATCGCAGAAGCCTGTTTTAAATCTTCTCTATCTGATCCTTTGATTAAAACTGATAAAGGGTTATTCACTGTCGAACGGTACTCATCAATCGGTCAAATCAGGTTTTTTTGTAAGTAATTTTCATCTTGAATGATCCTCCAAACTTACTTTTATCTGGATGTCGCAGTAACACGCAGCATTTTAAAGGCTTGTAGCTTTCTATGGATTGATTTGGTCAGCCCACTGCCTCTACATTATATTCGAGAAAATTCTTATCGAGTGTTCACGTCACTTGCCACGGGAACAGCTGTGGAATCCGCCACACTACTTCTTCGCTTATTGAAACACCAGTTGCACAACATATCTTACCTAAGGTAAATGCTGGTTCATTGATATAAGAGGAATACTCTCATCAAAATATTTGAACGAAAGAAGATTTTCATGTTAAGGGTGAAAATGGTTGTTCGTCGAAGAAGAATATTATGGTACATTCTGCGTAGCCAAGACAGTGTAGTAAGAAGGGACCTTAAATAAATACGCAAACACTGTCATATTGTGACTGGCGCGAAACGCAGTTGAATTAATTTATTGAATTTGCAAAAGCCCGATCGCCAATTGATTTCGCAGCGTCAGATAATTGATTACCCGTTTGCGGTATTGTTTTCTGAGGTGTTTTTTTTTTATCTTCGTCGCAGTTGGAAATTGCAGCTTCTTCTCTGAAGTTCCACATTTTGCTGCTCCATATTGATGTCATAAGTATGTTGATTATGGCATTACTTTAGCAGGATACTGTTTGTAGAATAGTTAACGTCAGAACATTATTTCAGGAGCCATCAGAGAGATTATCTTGTACTAGGGTCTACGAATGAATTTTGAGAACTGCGTGGTTGCTTCTAATACAAGATAATTGCAGGCGTAACGTAGCGGATGGGATACGTTCTTGACATGCAGAACATTGTGGATTCGAATCCGAACAGGTATTTTGAAATTTTTCATTTTTACGTCTTTATCTAAATGACTTTCATCACTATTTGTGTTCAGTTGATGAGTGTCAATGTGTTTTTTTTTTACACGTCATTTTAAACATTGTATTAACGATTACATTAGCTCTCACTTTTCTTGTCGTCATGCGTTTCTCATTTGGAATCCTTGTGCTTCTGATTTATTTTTATTTAACTGTCATAATATTTAAATGTTTAAAACGCTGATCAATCAGTAAAAAAAAAAGACAAATTAATTTATTTTTGTTTGTTGTGCAGTGGGATCAAAAATGTATTGTTACAAGATGTAATTTTTTTGGGTGATGATCGCTATACAAACATTTAAAACGTAAATTCTTGTTGCCCTATGCACAAAATAATGCAAATGGAGATTTAAACGAAAACTAATTTCAAGCAAAATGGATGCGAAAATATGGACGCAATTATAAAATGGTAAAATGGAAGAAATAAAAATCCAGGTTAGTACATAAAAATAATTTATATCACGTCAGCAGTGATTCCAAATGAAAAAAGAAAGACAGGAGAAAATGGGAACTACTAAAAAAGCTAATACGATGTTTAAATGGCGCGACAAAGGATTATAAACAAAAATATTACATTTAAATGAATTGGAAAAATAGTGATCAGTCATTCTGCTAAACATTTGAAAATATAAAATATCAAAGTACGTGGTAGGATTCGACCCGCAAACTTCTGCACGTCAAAAATGTGTCCTATCCAGTAAGCTGTGCCGCCTTGTCTACATAGTATTGTTATTTTTAAGGACCCAGACCGTCATGCGAAATTCCGAATTTTTTTTCGTAAATAGCTCGCAAATGAGGGTCCATCAGGGTGAATGGCTCCAGGGTATGATACCTGGGAGCCTAACCTGCACCAACGTATGTATGATTTCCGAAAATCGATCCCACCCCTGAGGACATCTCCTTTCAGACTTCGCAGATTTCATTTGCTCGCAATACCAGGGATATAGTCACCTGTGACGCTTAACCCTTGCTTTTACAGGAAAATTAATAATATGCGTGAACCAAGCAGACGACGTAATGAATTGACAATATTTTATTTCTACAAAGTTAGGGTATGAATTCCGAACATGCTTTCTTAGTTCTTCACGATACAAATTGTTTGAAATCACACATCGTTCTGTTTTTCATCCATTGACACACATGGTGTTTTTTTCCACTGTACAAGAATCGTTTGAGGGATGGAGTTAGGAAAGTTATGGCTTCAACTGCTGACTTTGTCTTACGTGGAAACGCTTTCGCAGTAGGAGGCATATTTCGTGACTGTAGGCGTGTCGTTGTTCGCTATTTTAGGCTCTAAATTAATCTCGCCGTTGCGTTTGTGTTAACTGCAATACGACAGTGAATCAAAGCTCACAGTTCTAATGGACTTGCAGTAGTTACCATGCCGTGGTTAGCCATTGCACAAATTTCAAAATTAACAACAAATTACCATACTCAAACAATTACCGAGGGAGGCATGGCCGGAATTTTCACAGATTTGTCCAGTAACCAATGTCAGATCGCCTCAATGAACAATTTTTACGTAGAGGGTTTGCAAATGATGGTATTCATATATAAATAAAATTGTAGCACCATATTGACCAACGAAGCATACTTTCCAACCTCTGTTACTATTCTTGATTTCTTATTTCCTGCGTTTCTAAGTACTTTCCATTGTGTCCCTACCTTTTCTTTCGTCTCTCTACAGTGCTTCAGAATGCTTGTTTTTTCGTTTTATGCCCCCTCTTAACTTTTAAGACAAAGTATTTCTCTGTGTAACTTCTGATTCTTATTTTTTTATATTGGAATCTATTTCATTGTCATGAAATAAGCTAATTTGGTTCTTCTTTCCAAAAATGCTGGAATATTTCTTTGCCATTACTTCAGATATTTTCTGTATATTTTTGTAGATTTCATCGTTACTTCTGACATTCCAATCATCTGTTGCTTGTATTGCACCTATTGTTTTTCTAATAATCTGTCTTTCAGGCACCGCTATCCTATCTACCTGTTGTACGACGTTAGGATGGATATAAACGTTCTGGTCGTACAGTTGCGTAGTAGTGTTTTCGTTGTGCTTTTTTAGGTACTACGTTGTAGCCTCTTTGTTGAGGATAAATGTTGTCAGCAGAAACTAATAAAAATAAACAACATCTTTACGAAATATTTATTTTGTCGGTAGTAGCTTAAATAAATGGTCTTAAAATTGTGTGTGTGTGTGTGTGTGTGTGTGTGTGTGTGTGTGTGAGTGAGTGAGTGACTCAGTTTGTTCAAAATTATAAACATTGACCAGAACTTACCTTCATTTCGATGCTTTGCTGCAGATCACTCCTCCTGTAAGTTTCTGAAGACGTACCAGAGACTACGACGATTCTCAGAAGACGTGAAAAGTCAGTTACTGTTTCAGGTTTACAGTTTATTACGTCACACATTGCTGCTCAAGATCTTACATAGTACTGGCAACCCCCCCCCCGCCCCCCCCCCCCCGACCCACGATTTCTCGTGGGCTTTATTTATTTTTTATTTATTTATGCATTTATTTTACCTGGCAAGATTAGGGCCTTCAGGCCCTCTCTTACACCTAACCAGGCATACTCAGATTGAACGAATTTCGGTTTCTACAGAACATTAAGGACATATAACGTGTTATACAGTATTAATGTCAAAGAAAGAAAATAGAGATTATAACAGTAGTACAATGATAATTATAACAATCAAAAAATAATTATAACAATCAAGAATAATAATAATAATAGTAATGACTATGTATATGAAAGTAAACATATTTTTCTTTTGTGAATGTCAGTCCTATTGCTAGTTGGGAATTTTCTCGTTATGTTCTTGCAGCTTGTGAGTTATTCTCAACGAGCAGAGACATAAGACGATAGAATGGGGTGAAAGAGATATAGAAGAGGTAGATAGGTTAGAGGAAGAGAAATAGAATGGTAAAATTCGAAGCTATGATGGAGAGGAGAAAGAAAGAGATGAGAGGGGCATAACAATAGTGGCTATACCGTCCCTAATATGTAAGTTTTGAGTTCCCTCTTGAACGTTGAGTGGTTCTGGATAAGACGCAGATCACAGGGGAGCGCGTTACATAGTCGGATGACTGAGATGGAGAATGACACGGAGAAAGATTTTGTGTTATGTAAAGGTACAGCCAAGATGCTAGACGTATCCGATCTGGTATTGCGGTTGTGGAATGATGATAGGTGTTTAATGTGGGAAGATAAGTATTGGGGGCACCAGTGGCTGAGAAATCGATGAAGTAAGCACATCGTGTGGAGATCGCGTGCCTTATGTTGGCGTATCCAACCTAGCTGGGAGTATGAAGGACTGATATGATCATACAACCATATATTGCACACGTATCTAACGCAAGCATTCATGACTAGCTCGAGGCATCTCGAATTTTCACTATTTGTGCCGTGTTGAACTACATCACAGTACTAAAGATTAGGCAAGACTAGTGTTTGGACTAATTTTTGTTCAACATGGGTTGGAAATATTTTTCTAAATTTTTGAATTGCATGTAGGGAGGAGAGCGATTTCCGGCAAGCTGTGACTGTTTGTTCTTCCCAGTTTAGGTGTTCATCCAAGATTATTCCTAGGTCTTTTACTGTTTTTTGGTATGGTAGTTAAGTACCATTGAGGAGTATTTGAGGGACTGTTTCGCGAAAGTACCGGCTGATTAACTTTGGATGAGATATAAGTATGACCTGGGATTTCTTGGGGTTTAGTTTCAGACCTAGGTTCTGTGCCCGTCGAGAAACAGAGCAAAGATCTGCGTTCATACTCGCTACTGCGTCAGCAATGTTCTTGGGGCTTGCACTTACGTACAGTTGGATGTCGTCGGCATATAGATGGTAGTTGCAGGAGTGAATCACTGAAGAAATATCATTAATGTACAGTGAGAAGAGTAATGGGCCAAGGACGGAGCCTTGGGGAACTCCAGAGCGCACGTTTTTCCATGATGACTTTCCCGACCCACAAATGACTTGTTGACTTCTGTTTTTGAGGTAGCTGTCGAACCAGTGTATTGCGCTGTTCGAGAAATTCAGCTGTTTCATTTTAATTAGTAATATATCAAAGTCAGCTGTATCAAAAGCCTTGCTAAAGTCAAGCAGTGTTAGGATGGTAGCTTCACGTCTGTCCATAGCATGTTTAATGTCATCAGTTACTTTGATTAATGCAGTTGCGGTACTATGGTGCTTTCGAAAGCCTGACTGATATTTGTCATGGATGTTATGAGTTTTGAGGTAATCCGTCAGCTGTTCATGGACGATGTATTCTAGGGCTTTAGATATTGCAGGTAGTATGCTGATCGGACTGTAGTCACCTGGCGACTTAGGGTTGTCAGTCTTGGGTATAGGTTGAATTAAACTATGCTTCCACTCAGTAGGATATGTACTACTGACAAGAGACAGGTTGAAGATGTCTGTGATAACTGGAATAATAGTGTCTACGACGTTCTTAATCATGCCAATGCTCACTCCATCATTTCCTACTGCCTCGGAAGAGATTCTCATAATTGCCTTGTGTACTGTGCCGGTAGTGACTTGTTTAAGGAAAAACTTGTCTCTCGAGAGATTGATATCTTGGGGCTTGTAATTTGTCGCTGCGTGGCAGTTTACAGCTGTTGAGAAGAAATCGTTTAATTCTTCTGCAGACGCTTGATAAACAGCGTCAGATCTTCGCTTCGCTATACCGAAACTGCGCAGCTTTTTCCACAGTGCAGCAGGTTTTGATATGCCGCATACGACAGAGCGGGCATGTCTGATTTCGGCATTCCTCACGCTTTGCTTGGTTCTGTTTCGGAGTTTCCTGTAAGTTTCGTACGCCTCGGTGTTGGGTTACGCTTGAAGGCCCTATGTGCAGCATCACGTTTATTCATTAACTGGCGTAACGAAGTGGTGAGCCACGGAGCGGGAGCTCTTTACCTTGACAGTGCGTTGAGGAGCATGTTTATCATACAGTGCAATAATTTTGCGACATAATTCCCGGATTTTTCCGTCTAAAGTCGGTTCATTGCTTATATCATACCAAGGGATGTCTGAGCAATCCTTTTGAAGAGCGTCATGGTTAACATTTTTTAGGTTTCTGTAGGTTACCAGGTGAGATTTTTCTTTGCCAGTATGCACTGAGTAATTTAAGAATATCACGTCATGAGCAGAGAGTCCCGGAGCGGATGTCTGATTGGCGCGAATTATTTTATCTGGTCGCTTTGTTGCTATTATATCTAAGAGTGTATGGCTGTGTGGCGTGTGATGAGTTGGGTCCAGCGGTGTTAAACTCATATCATAGGAGTAGAACAGTCTCCTTAACTTTTCTGCAGAGGGAGATTTTAACTGTAAGTCGATGTTTGTGTCGCCCATAATGATTATGTGTTCATACTGTGTCACGAGCGAGGACAGGGCAGACTGAAAGGAGGACATAGCACCGACGTTTGGAGGTTTATAGATTACTCCAATTGGCATTTTCTGATTTGATGTATTTATTTCGAAAAACAAGAACTCTGCTTCTCCTTCGCCCTTTGCATCCGATGTGCATAGTATAGTAGGTGTCAGATCAGTGCGAACGTAAGGCACCCACACCACCCCCGCGTCGTGCTTCACGATCTGCCCTTAGGAGAGAGTAACCAGTGATTCGGATAGCGTCGGAAGAAATGTTTGGTTTCAACCCAGTTTCAGAGACGAGGATAACATGGAACAGCGATTGGCAGAACAGGTCACAGAACTCGTCGAAGTGAACCGTTAGCGACTGCGTGTTCGCGTGGGCCACAAAGAGCCCGCCGCCGGAACCGGTCCGTCCCATTGTGGCCGCCTGTAGGACCGAGCGCGCTCCGTTTACCTGCTGGCCGGAAGAGGGAGGGACAAAGCTGGATTTCGCGGGGGAAGACACATTTACAGGTGTGTCCATGGTCGTGGCTGACTCAAGCGTCTGTGGGCTAAAGGTGAAAGACAGGCTGGAGGTATCGGAGAAGGGAGCGAAAAGAAAGATGGAAAGCGGCAGTAGTGGTTACGAAAAAGATAATAGTAGTAGTAGTGGTAGTGACGAGCCGGCCGCGGTGGTCTAGCGGTTCTAGGCGCGCAGTCCGGAACCGCGCGACTGCTACGGTCGCAGGTTCGAATCCTGCCTCGGGCATGGATGTGTGTGATGTCCTTAGGTTAGTTAGGTTTAAGTAGTTCTAAGTTCTAGGGGACTGATGACCACAGATGTTAAGTCCCATAGTGCTCAGAGCCATTTGGTAGTGACGAGGATGAAAATAACAGATATAGAAAAGCGGTTTTAAGGAGATTCCTGTTAATGGAGAATGTTAATTCCCGTTTAACTGACAATATGAATATACATGAGCACTTATGATAGACAAATAAAGAAGCAGTATTTATGTGAAACAATTGACTGATTTTAAATAGAGTACTTATGGTACTTATAGAAATAACGAAGCAATATTTACGTCAAAAAAATGAAAAGAAAGAATAAAAATTAACTTATATTACAGAGTACAATATGAGACTTTGTCTCTCGTGAGATTTCGCTCAGTCTTTCAGTTCGAACATGTTCGTCACCGTTTTCCTCCCTCCTTCCGTCTTGACTACGATCCTGCCATCCTGGGTCCATACATTTTGAATGCCAAACTGTGTGACCGCAGAGTTCAAAACTTTTAGTCTTTCGCGCGTCAGATCTTCCCTCAGGGTAACCCCACTCTTGGCGAGTTTTCTTTTCTGAGCAAACGCTTCAGCTCTTTTCCGGTATGACACAAATTTAATTATGATGGGCCTGGGTTTCATGGCACCTGCTATCCTGCGCCCAACACGGTGGCTTCTGTCAATATCGGCCACGTCGATCTGCACGCCAAGTTTCTCACGCACGAGGCTAATGGCCCGGTCGTCGGTGTTTTCACGATCGGTTTCAGCTACCCCGAACAAGCGCAAGCTCTTCCTTCGCTGATACTGCTCGATTTAATCGGTGGCAGCAGACAGTTTAGCTTCTAGGTCGGCGGCTTTTTTCTCTTGTGCGGCCAGGGACTTTATAAGAGACTGGATTTCGGTGCTGTTGCGCACGACAGACTCTTGCAGTTTGTCCATGACCGCGGCCGTCACAGAGTCCGTGATGGATTGCACGATTACGTCTAGCGTGTCTTTGCTGTGCAGCGCCGCACTCACCTGGGACCGGACGAGCTCCCCGATGTCGGGAAGCGAGGCCTCACCTGCCGCCGGAGACCGGGCGCCCGCGCTGCCTGCGCCCCTGTAGCCCGCCTGCTGCCGCTTACTCGTGCTCTTCCCATTTTTCACTCACTTATCACTTGTGGTAATCAACGGAGAACAATACACTACGGCAAGTAACACTCGTTTAGTCGGATGCACACGTTGTGGACTTCCCCACTTCTCTGTAACACCTTCAATGAGCGGAAAAACTCGCGAGCCGAAGAAACACGCGTCACTCAGTGGCCGCCATTTTACATGTTCTTCCTAACAATTAATGTGTTGTTCCGTGAATAAATTCGCTAATTTCAATTACAGAAATTGATGATCATTGCAAAAAAATTATCGTCTGGTCGTTGCAATTGAAATGCGTGGCATAAGACACAAAGACAAATTACAGATCTCTTATTCTTGTGGAAAAGTAAGTGGAATGATGCGAATAAACAATGATGATTACATTTTTGGAAATTATACTGAAACTACATTATCCCAAATATTCCTACCATGTTTTCTGTTTGGAATTTGATTACAATCAATGTAGATCGTGCCAGAAATAAATCAGTTAAGAAGTAGAAACAAGCATCTTGAATTCAGTATTGCTGGGTTACTTTGAAATATTAAGATATTTGTATAGAGATCGCATTGCCAACTTGAATCACTATCGCCCGTAGCTCCCTTCACAACCAATGCTATTAAAACGTAATTACGGGCCTAAGGGCTTGTAAGAAGTTGGAAATACAACTAAGATACTAACGAGAAACCACAGCGGTAATAAAATTGTTGCTTTTAGTACAAAATAGAGGAAGTAGGTGGAGTAGCAGTCATTTGAAACAAGAGCATTAAGTGGTACAGAGGTACCCTGACTGGTAAAAAGTTACCGTGATTGACTGTACATTATTTTTTAGTGAAAACAGAATTTCAGTATATAACACAGCAACCTAAATGAACACTTTTACATTGTTAATCTGTTTTCGTTTTATGAATTACAATAAATATGAGGTAATTTGTATGTTGTATTAACCACTAGCTAGTAAGCGGACAGTATGGTAAAGAGAGTTGTTACAGGTTTCAAACATTATAATTACTCGATTGTTCGTAAATGAAAAACCCTAATTGCAATTAAATGATTTGACAATATATGTTCCTGCCAATGGATGGATGTAATATTAGCGGTTACTTTGACATGGGGCCGGCCGAAGTGGCCGTGCGGTTAAAGGCGCTGCAGTCTGGAACCGCAGGACCGCTACGGTCGCAGGTTCGAATCCTGCCTCGGGCATGGATGTTTGTGATGTCCTTAGGTTAGTTAGGTTTAACTAGTTCTAAGTTCTAGGGGACTAATGACCTCAGCAGTTGAGTCCCATAGTGCTCAGAGCCATTTGAACTTTGACATGGAATTGTTGAAAATTATATTACAGAGCTCAGAAGCAAAATTACTTACTAGGGTCCTACCTAGTGACATAACAGTTAATCAAACAATCCAAATAGTCTTTGAAATCGTATGGAAAATGAGCTGTTACATTTCAGTACGCATTTGTTGTTCGTAGATTTTTTTTCTGCCAAACCGTATCCTCTTTCAGTTTTATTAACTTTTACATCCATTGCAAATTTTTCTAGTTTCTCCAAGGTATTTAAATATACTAACTCCCTCTATTTTTCCTATTTGTATTATAAATTTTTGTGCATGGTTTTTTTTTCAGAATATTTGAGTAACTGTTTCTGCCAGATTTTCTGCAAGTATTGCAACATCTTTTCCAAAAGACAGGCAATTTGCTTCATGCTATTTGTTTTCCTTCTCAGAATTATTGGTTCAGTATTGTTATACGCACACAATTTTATTTGTAAACTGTAGTTACGCAGGAAGGGTTATGAACCGCCGCGTAGTCTAATGCCTGGTTTTATTTCAAATGGCTGAGATACTTCTCCCCTATACTTAACGGAAGATGCCATATCTTTTAGAGTTTCACGAATTAGGTTTGTGAATTTGCTATAACATCCAATTCTGAAATGATTCTGTCTATTGTGTCCCTGTGTACCAAATCAAATGCTTTCTTGAAATCAATATCTGATACAATTGCAGGTTTTCTGGTTAACATGCTGTTATGAATTATCCGTTTCAAGTTAAAAATGTGTTCCATGTACGATCTCCCCTTTCGGAAACCACCCTCATATTTTCCCAGTTCGCACCAATTCTGTTTTTGCTACTGTTTTTGGTGCATCCCGAGTATGTCCAGGTTATAATTCGTTGTTAGTGTTAACATGCACATAAACATTCTGGTCAGAAAACCATTGTTGTTGTTGTTGTTATAGTATAGTAGTAGTAGTAGTAGTTATTATTGTTAATACTGAGGTTTAATTTCTAGCTTTGCAGTTATTGCACGGAACTTTCTCATTATTTGGGTGCAGTCCTTGTGCAAAACTTGTACTAGTTATAGAACGAAACAGACCGCTTAATGGTTGTGGTCTTGGTGTTTGTTTCAGCCATCTTGTTTACCATAGTGCTAAGGGTACATTGGCACAGACTGCAGCGCAGTGTCATCGTCATTCCTTTTGTAGTAAGTACATACTGCTTCATAAATATTTTCAAACGATAACAGTGTATAGCAAGAAACATCTTCTACGCGATATTGATATTCACTATTCCTTTCACTCGACACATGAGTGAAGGTATTTTATGTTCTGCGTAAGAATTAATTTTCTTTTCCCTAATCGCTTCTCGTTCTTTCAGCACTTAAAACGAACTCTTGTCGTAAGATAGTTCTCGCAAGAATACGTCTAAAAGCTGTGAAATTTGCCACCATATTATTTTATTTAATGCGACACAGATACTGGGGAACATATGAAAATCTTCATCAGCATCACTTATTTTTAAACTGACATCAGGAATGTTTCGAAGTTGACCCGATCCCGTCCGTGGGATTCTAATACATTCTGTATATGTATGAACATAGCGCGTAATTCTTTACGAATTAAAGAGTTTGCTGTTTAGGTTATCAAATGAAGCTTGTTTTCGTGTCGGGAGTAATTCATATATAATCTGAGCCAGTGATGGGATATCTACTACGGCCAAAGTTGCTGAAATCCATCGTTGTAGTATTCTACAGAAAGTGAAGTGTCTGCAGCTGTTACAGTTGTGCATCATAATTTTGAAATACGCGTACGTATTTGTAAAACTACATTATTTATGACATCGACGGAACTTCAGATGACAGTGGATTCGAGAATGTCTGGCACAATCTTTCAGCAAGAGTAGTAAGTGTGTCACCTGTTTAGAGAATGACAAAGCAGTTTTTTTGCTGTAAGCGTAAAAAAGAACATAGTTTACAATTGTTGTGTAGAATTTCGTCGTGATCATTCTTCCGTCAGCAGTGAATTTTAGAAAGGTCGACCGTTAATCGACTGCTTGAATGAACTATAAATGGCGCTGTACGCTACATAATTAAGAGGGCACGTGGAGTTCCATTAGGCACAGACGTCCTTAGGCGTGTCGAAGACTTCAGTACGTTCAGTTTTGAACGAAAATTTAGTTGTGGAAAAGATCTCCGATGGAATCCTCAAAATTTGACCGAAACTTAAAACCAAATTCGTGTCAGTGCTAAATCAGCACACAACATTGTAACAAGAGATAAAATTTGGGTAAATTTTTCGCGAGCTGCGAAATATCCATTACATACCAAAACAGTACGAGTGCCACTCTTATTCTCACGGCACGTGAAGGAAAAGTGATGGCGTTTTTCTTTGGTTACATTGGATGTGTGGCGGCCATTGTTTTAAAAGACCGAAGAATAACTAACACTGAATGCTGTAAAAAAAATTTATTTGCAATGCGTCATTGATGAAATGAGGAAAAACAAGAGAACCGTCACACCATTCACCATCATGACAATGCCAGCTGCACACAATACTTGAAACGGTTAATTAGTTGACGGAGAAAACCACGGAGTCCGTACCTCACTGCGTGTATTCACCTGGTATCGCCTTTTGTTCTTTCATACAAAAAAATGCGTAGACAGATATTTTCATAGCACTTCTTTCACAAGCTGCGACATGGTCGCGGATTGAACAGTGACTAGAATATAGAATAAATTCCCTTTATCTCTATGGGAAAAACACAAATACACTAGCAGATTGCCTAAAGCCTAAAACAATAGACCAGTTTTATTGTTTTAAGCTGTATACAATCTTCTAGTGTATTTGTGTCTTTCCCATATTTTGCAGCAGATCGTAAGATGGTTATTATAGACTGAAAGCGGTAGTCTGATGACAAAGAATTTTTGATCATAGACGTGAAGTAAAGGAAATTTACTAGATATTTTCATCACCTCAGGGTGCTGTTGATCCTTCCAAAACCTTGCTTTCAAGGTACCAAGTTAGAGTGCAAAAAATTGTCTCTATGATCGGTTCAACAGCTTGCAAAAGTGTGTAAGTTGTAAAAGCGAATATATTTTGACAAACAATAAAGCGAATTTGTACAAAATTAATGTATCTCTAGCAAATATTTACCAAATAAATGGCGGGGGAAGTGGCCTTTTCCGGAAGGTCCCTGGAACTGCCCTACCAGGTACACCAAATATCAGTCGCCCTTTCCTGTCTAGCAGTGTAGTGTAGCGTGCGGTGATTTACATCAATTCTGTTCGTGGGATTTTAGTTACCAGCATCAGTCATTCATGTTTGTATATTTGGTGATAAACATAGGTAAGAAAAAGACACAATATGAAGAGAAAGCCCTTACGGAGTAAAGAGCGTTCGGTCACCTCTAGCTTGTATTAAAGAGTCGCTACAAAAAGAACTTGGCCTATATTGCCAATCTCCATTCGAAAGGCTGCAGTTTATGCAAAAGTCAGAGTTGTGCAAATAAAATATAATTGAAAATATAGAACAAATCAGAAAGGAAGCCTGAAAATAAACCATATGGTTTACTGGTATCGCCGAAAAAGAGCGCTGAGAATTTTAGGAGGAAACGCATCGTTATAGACAACTTCACAAAATAGGCTATTAGACAGACGCTGGAGGACTTAATAAATCAAAAAAGTGCCGACATTACGCAAATAAGCTATTCTTCTATAACAAAAAATCCATGTTCCTCGCCAGAAGATGTTTTGCACAAGACACAGCATGAAATAGGTTTTATCTGCAAGTAAAAGAGAAATTCTGGTTGAGCAGGCTGCAAATACTTCACACGACTAAGGAAATGAAGAATATCGACGAAACTTAGGTGGGCAACAACATTATTTACCGAAATCTTTGGAAGGGTCCTGGTGTTGATGTCATCACGTACATTATTAGTGGAAACAGCAGGAGTATTGTGGTGGGTAGTGGGTGTAATGCTGGGTTTTTACACAACGCGCGATTTATTTATTAAGCGGGGAACTATTACGGTCAAATTTAGCACGAAAATTTTACAAATTGGGATTTCGATGAAAGTAAATCCGAATCTGCCGCTCAACATTGTTGTTGTAATGGACAGTGCTTCATACCACATCAAGGAGCGTAAGAAAGCTGTAACTAGGTCGTGGAATAAAAGGGAAATGATTGGTTATTAAAAAATAACGTAGATGCTGACTTGTCAATAAGAAAAACGTTATGTGATAGGATTATACAACATAAGCCGAAAGAAATGATTTTAAATGAAACTTTTGAAGCCCATAGACGCACTACTGTGGCTTCCAGTAAAGAATTCAACTTAAATGTAATTGAACTGACATAAGCAAAGCTTAAAAATTGCGTTAGAGGGAGAAATATTAACGTAAATATTTGAATGACTATGGTATTGCGGTTGGCGAAAGAAAGTAAGTAGGAGTTTTCCGCATTTTTATTTTCTTACCTTGTGACAAAAACTCAATGGTGCTCTATGTCATTAACATTGAAGAAGACAGTGAGCATAACCTTCACATTTGATCACACCTGTCGAGCTTTTTTCGGTCGCGGCAATTCAGAATATTTCCACTGAGACGATCGAGCCTTTGTTTCAACGTCATATCCGTAAACTTAACGTTTCATCATCTGTTATGACATGTTTCAGTATTCGGCATCGTTTTTGACTCCATGCAGCGACTCCTAACCAACTCGCGTCCGCCGCTGGTCTTTTTGTTTTTTTCTCTCTCTCTCCGAAATTCAGCTGCTTGGGAACATATTTACTGGAAACATCCGAATTTCATGTCATGAGCCGGTTGATAGGCAACCATTAACAGCGACTTCTCTGATTGCGATTCGGCAATCGTTTGTAGTCATTTCGTTCACTTTTTCCACGATTTCATCGGTTATCGTGCTGGGACGTCCAGGACCCTCGTCATCTTCACGATATCCTTCGAACTCGTAAACCCATGTTTTAATCATGCAGAATCACCAGAAACAGTATTTAACGTTTCTAGAACTTTGATTCACTGTATTACGTTCTTAGAGCAAAATTTAACACGTTCTGTCATCCATTTCTACACAAAACAGCCAATCACCGATACTACTAAAACACATGTAACCTTTTTGACAGCTGACGATTAAGTAAGTATCCCGTATGGCTAACATTGTACAGATACTCTACAGACATTTTTATCGTCACAATGACAAAAATGTCGTGCTAATCTAATACAACACGCGAAATTAAAGTTCCCCGTTACTTCCCTAACACTCCTCTTATGGTAAGAGTAGTTGCGTTACAACCCTGCCCGTCTAAGAAAACGTTTACCTCTTAGCGGAAACATAGAGCAAGAAATAGTTTTAAATAGGGGAAAGTCGGGAAAGAGTATGCACGTAGTATTTAACCCCTCATATCTAGTAGATGAGAAGGTTAAAACAAACTTTTCTTATAACAAATTATTTTTGATTTATTTGGGAACAGATATATTTTCAGTTACAGCTGCTAAACTTTCAACATAAACCTTAAATACCAACATACGTCAATTCTGTACGTTCGTACTCCTAAGCCGCATCGATACCGACCAGCCGCCGTGTCATCCTCATCACACAGACGTCATTGGATGCGGATATGGAGGGGCATGTGGCCAGCACACCACTCTCCCGGCTGTATGTCAATTTACGAGACCGGAGCCGCTACTTCTCATTCAGATAGCTACTATGTTTGCCTCGCAAGGGCTGTGTGCACCCGCATGCCAACAGCTCTTGGCAGACTGGGTGGTCACCCATCAAAGTGCTAGCGCAGCCCGACAGCGCTGAACTTCGATAATCAGACAGGAACCGGTGTTACCACTGCGGCAAGGCCGTCAGACGTCACCACACCCTAAGCAATTCAAAACACCAGATCTCCCCTTGGATTTGGATTTCGTCTCTTCTTGATTTTGTCTGATTCAGCTTGTTTGTCTAAGAATGCATTTTTCTCGGATTGTTTTGACGTTTTCTTCTTTGTTGTGAGTCGATCATATTTTGGCCGTGAATAATAGTGGATAGGCCTGCAACCGTTCGTACATTAGCTCTCTGAAGTTCATATCTAATACGTTCTTGGTTTTTTCCTGCTGACTGCACAGACAAATCGTCTGTCACTGAGGAGCAGCATTGTCGACGGGCTCCTGTTAAACTCCTTTGTCTTCTTGAGTTGTTGGAAATTCGGTTAATTCGTTTCTCTCAGTGAATTCTGTTGGAGCGAAGTTTTCTTCTGTGGAGACATCCCCTACACTCAAAGAAATTCTCAACAGTTTGGATTGCGCTACTCTAGAATATGCAGCTCGAAACGAAGGACTCCCATCTGTCTGCGTAACGGGTTTTCCTGGATTAGAAGCAGTTCGAAACACAGAAGAAAGGGGGGAGGGGGGATTAATAGTACGCGCGTAATCTTTCCCGCTGTTTTACAGCGTGCTCTTAACCGATGCGCTACACAGTTCAAAAAAATATCACAAATGGCAGTCTGCTTGGTTCCGCTGTTTGCCCTGTCGTGGTTTGTTCCTCCAAGAACGGTGAATCTTTCGTCAAATAACTTTATATCTCTATTGGTTATGAACTGCAGATTAAAACTGAAGAAACTGCAAAAAGGTGGGAATCTAAGGAGATGGGACCTGGGTAAACTGAAAGAACCAGAGGTTGTACAGAGTTTCAGGGAGAGCATAAGGGAACAATTGACAGGAATGGGGGAAAGAAATACAGTAGAAGAAGAATGGGTAGCTTTGAGGGATGAAGTAGTGAAGGCAGCAGAGGATCAAGTAGGTAAAAAGACGAGGGCTAGTAGAAATCCTTGGGTGACAGAAGAAATATTGAATTTAATTGACGAAAGGAGAAAATATAAAAACGCAGTAAATGAAGCAGGCAAAAAGGAATACAAACATCTCAAAAATGAGATTGACAGGAAGTGCAAAATGGCTAAGCAGGGATGGCTAGTGGACAAATGTGAGGATGTAGAGGCTTATCTCACTAGGGGTAAGATAGATACTGCCTACAGGAAAATTAAAGAGACCTTTGGAGAGAAGAGAACCACTTGCATGAATATCAAGAACTCAGATGGACACCCAGTTCTAAGCAAAGAAGGGAAAGCAGAAAGATGGAAGGAGTATATAGAGGGTCTATACAAGGGCGATGTACTCGAGGGCAATGTTATGGAAATGGAAGAGGATGTAGATGAAGACGAAATGGGAGATATCATACTGCGTGAAGAGTTTGATAGAGCACTGAAAGACCTAAGTCGAAACAAGGCCCCGGGAGTAGACAACATTCCATTAGAAATACTGACATCCTTGGGAGAGCCAGTCCTGACAAAACTCTACCATCTGGTGAGCAAAATGTATGAGACAGGCGAAATACCCTCAGACTTCAAGAAGAATATAATAATTCCAATCCCAAAGAAAGCAGGTGTTGACAGATGTGAAAAATAACCGAACTATCAGTTTAATAAGTCACGGCTGCAAAATACTAACGCGAATTCTTTACAGACGAATGGAAAAACTGGTAGAAGCCGACCTCGGGGAAGATCAGTTTGTATTCCGTAGAAATATCGGAACACGTGAGGCAATACTGACCCTACTACTCATCTTAGAAGCTAGATTAAGGAAGGTCAAACCTACGTTTCTAGCATTTGCAGACTTAGAGAAAGTTTTTGACAATGTTGACAGGAATACTCTGTTTCAAATTCTGAAGTTGGCAGGTGTAAAATACAGGGAGCGAAAGGCTATTTACAATTTGTACAGAAAGCAGATGGCAGTTATAATAGTCGAGGGACATAAAAGGGAAGCAGTGGTTGGGATGGGAGTGAGACAGGGTTGTAGCCTCTCCCCAATGTTATTGAATCTGTATATTGAGCAAGCAGTAAAAGAAAAATTCGGAGTAGGTATTAAAATCCATGGAGAAGAAATAAAAACTTTAAGGTTTGCCGATGACATTGTATTTCTGCCAGAGACAGCAAAGGACTTGGAAGAGCAGTTGAACGAAATATAAGATGAACATCAACAAAAGCAAAACGAGGATAATGGAATGTAGTCAAATTAAATCGGGTGATGCTGAGGGGATTAGATTAGGAAATGAGACACTTAAAGTAGTAAAGGAGTTTTGCTATTTGGGGAGCAAAATAACTGATGATGGTCGAAGTAGAGAGGATATAAAATGTACACTGGCAATGGCAAGGAAAGCGTTTCTGAAGAAGAGAAATTTGTTAACATCAAGTATAGATTTAATTGTCAGGAAGTCGTTTCTGAAAGTATTTGTATGGAGTGTAGCCATGTATAGAAGTGAAACATGGACGATAAATAGTTTGGACAAGAAGAGAATAGAAGCTTTCGAAATGTGGTGCTACAGAAGAATGCTGAAGATTAGATGGGTAGATCACATAACTAATGAGGACGTATTGAATAGAATTGGAGAGAAGAGGAGTTTGTGGCACAACTTGACTAGAAGAAGGGATCGGTTGGTAGGACATGTTCTGAAGCAACAAGGGATCACCAATTTAGTATTGGAGGGCAGAGTGGAGGGTAAAAATCGTAGAGGGAGACCAAGGGATGAATACTCTAAGCAGATTCAGAGGGATGTAGGTTGCAGTACGTACTGGGAGATGAAGCAGCTTGCACAGGATAGAGTAGCATGGAGAGCTGCATCAAACCAGTCTCAGGACTGTAGACCACAGCAACAATAACCTACATAGTACTTAACTGCGCACGACATACAACGTAAAAATTACATAATTTGAAACAGAAACTTACATTCATCAGTCACAACCAATAAATCTGTCGGAGTTTGTGAAGATAACATGTGACGGCGACAATATAGAAGCAACAGTTGAATATAGTCTTTCGTTGTCGGTCAGTGTTGCCAATGCAGAAAACTGCCACTGCGAACTCTTACTACCAGAAGTGTACTATGTTGGAAAACGTACAGAATATATCCATCGGCGTAGGAGGAGAGAGAAGACGAACATGCATTCAGATGAACTGCCGTACTGTCCGACATTTGTAGTAGATGTATGGATATTGACATACGACTTCCGTTGCTATTGTATTGTGGTTAAGCATATCCACTCGCACGGATCCTGAGTGCCTCTCAAAATTTTGGACGTAACTGGTACTTCGCTTCAGAGTTCATAGTATAAGTCCCAAATACGATATTTTTGTCATTTTTCTAGTGCAGTTATTTGTAACGGGGAGATTAAGGTATGAAGGATGTTTTTATAAGGCGAATTTGTGTCTAGTAATTCCTAAGTTAACGACCCATTGGATTAAAAAATGGTCCAAATGGCTCTGAGAACTATGGGACTTAACTGCTGGGGTCATCAGTCCCCTAGAACTCAGAACTACTTAAACCTAACTAACGTAAGGACATCACACACATCCATGCCCGAGGCAGGATTCGAACCTGCGACCGCTCGGCCACCCCGACCGGCCTCATTGGATACATTTTTCATAAATTAATATATGTTCGTTTCTTTCTGAGCAAGGAACTCTACTTCTGGCTGTCTGGATTGTGTCCTAGCTTTCAGCCATAATGACGACAGTTTTCGAAAAAAATTACGTTCCTTTGTTTCTGGATTGTTCGTGTTTTTTTTTTTTTTTGTGTGTCTCATCCTCTTTACACAACGGCTTTTGCATCCAGCGTCGATGTTTTGGCCTCCAGAGGCTATAATTTTCTTGTTTATCCTATCACACGGTACTAAATTTGCTATTTGAGGCGATTGCTCCTTGCTAGATCTTGCACTAGGGGACAGTGACATTGAGTACTGCGTGACTTTTTTTTATCAGTCATTGAACCAGACAGATGACTGATGATTACAGAAATAAAAATGAACATGGCGCACTTACGTTCAGTTAAGCCATTATATTCGTGATCGAGGGAAAAATAGTGACCCTAACACTTCGATTTATTTTCCCGGTGGTTTTCGTAAATCATCTCGTAGGAATAATTGGAAGGGTACCAACAATTACCCTGTCCCATCATTATCAATCACCTTTCAAAGCTCTAAAACTAAAGCCCTGTATCTAAAGGAACGAGCGATATCTTCGGTTTGACTGTTCAAATATTAGATTAATAATTTAACTAGTTGCGCTTAGAAAACTATCTCATTTCATGTAGCTGAAGTGTCTGATTCATTCCTTCGTTCATGCGTAAATCTTAGACGGTGTGCTCGTCTGTTGTGGGCGTTGGTATTTTTTGAGGTGTTCGTAAGCACCGTTTCCAGAACGAAAAGAGCGCACCAAAAATTTCCGTATGTTTCTGGATGAGTCACGAGTAGGATTGGTCTGCAAAGTGACGGTTATGTGGCTGCATTTGTTCTCAAGTGTTATCAACGAAATACAGTAGACTGAGAAAAATATTGTGACTTGCATATCTGATGCTTGGAGTATATTACTTGTTACTGCTCCGAAGTTGTTTACCCAACGTCATACTTGCAATATCGTTTTTAACTATTTCATCAGTTAATTAATTATGAAACTTAAGAGTCCCTAATTTGTTGTACTGATACTCTTTCACTCGGATGATTACCTATTTGACTAGTACATCAACTCACTTAAACAATATCGTGGTGGGTCTGTTTAATTCTGGAATTCCAATAGTCACTACAGAACTTCTGTAGTAGGGTGTTAGCTATTGCTGCCTTGTTTATAGATAATGAAACCCTGTAAATTGCCGGCAATCCGAATTGTGCTCTCTAGAAAGGACGTAGTAGACCCATTCCTTGCACAGTTTATGCAGACGTCGAGCGAATCTATTCTTCGCTGTCAGCGTCGTACTTCGACCAATGCGAGGGCACAAATTCTGGGCAATTCTGCACAAAGCAGGATGAAAGGCGCATATTTCACCTGCGGGCAGCTTCGCTGGCACCTCTGGCGCGCACAGGCCGTCCCAGTGCCATTCCATTTGCTTTCTGGTGCTCTCAAATCAATTCTGTGACGCCCTTTCCAGGGATAGTATTTCTTAACCGATTCGAAAACATCGATGCAGCTGACGGGGCTATGAAATATATTAGCCAGCTCACTTGAAAGGGAACTGGTGTCTTCATCTTTCTCTGTCCTCTTTATTGTAGGATAGTGCTTGCCCCTCTGCATGTTATTCATTGTACGTTTTCGCAGTTGCGGCACCTCCGACCTACAACAGCAGTGAAACACAATAAAATAACTTAATTAAGACATTGTGATTTGATAATCATTCCTGTGGAACTGGTATATACTCAAATTTGTTATCCGTGAAGTTTTTAGTGCTCTCCGTAAGAACATTTGGATGATTAGTCAAATAGCTACATAGTCGATTGCATTTCCCGTTGATAATGTTAAGATTACTCGCCCTCGTTCTTGTTGCAATTATGGATATACATTTTATACTTATGTTTTAGTTCCATCATTTCATCGTGATCCGTTTCAATAGGGATAGTAAGCCTGTTACTGCTGGAACTGTGTTCTGTTTTCCGTATCTGTTACCTGCCATCCTGAAATCATTCAAGGGAATATATGGATAGACGTCTGAAAAAAGACGATCTGTCGAGTTCTCCGTCCTTGTCACGTATGAGCCACTCTTAAATATCTCACTGTCGTCAAGGCATTAAATAATAATGCACAGAAAAAACGGATGTAAAATTTCACCCACTGAGTTGTCCAAAGTTCCTTCACCTTTTTTACACACCGTTTATATCCCCTTTCTCACGCAAGTGGCCGGCTTTACCCTTTTTACTAAAATATTTCCCGTTTTCCGCCCCTTCCAAGCGAATCATCTCAATTTTACTCCACTATTGTAGTATTTCTGTATGTATTTTGAACTTTCTGGTGTTTATAGGTGAAAATATATTTGGTTAAGACCTAATTTCCATTTCTAACAACAGCTATGTCTCGATATTAAGACTTAACACAGTCTTCTATATTAAAGTTTCTTGTTGGTGTTGGTGCATAATTGTGATGGTGTCGATCTGGGACTCCCAAACGTTGCGTTGATAGGGCTATTCATTTGTTTGTAGATAACTTCGATAAAAGTGTTAAACTCAGTTGTATAAAAGAGGCTATTAAGGTTTTTCCTCTTTTTGTTTTTTTCCATGAAGTGCTTCATTATTTTCCTACACGTCATCCATTGGCTATCTGGGAACTGCAGTCTCTACACACGATTTTTACATGATATTCCGCGATTTTCGATGTTGTGCCATCAAGTTTTCAATTTCTTTCAGTTTTTTCTTATCTGCAGTTTTCGGGGCGTGTAAACTGATGATTCTATGCACTTCGTTTACCACTTTAAATCGAACAGTGCTAGGATGTTTATATACAAGTAGAAAATGAGGAGTAACACGGTTATGCTGCCCTTGATATGGGTATGTTAAAACAGTCGTGAGCAACCCAAGTTGTTGCGTCTAACATGTAGCAGCCGCTTATGCGCTGATGAAGATCAATAAGTGTACATACCGCTCAAGACCCCCCTATGTGCAGTACAGCAATGAGACCAGTTGATCGAAAGGGAGGCGGCGCGGAAGTGTACACAGCAGTACAGCACCATCACGGTTGTGGAATGTTTCTCTTACCATTCGAGAGCGATGGGGTTGTGCTTTGTGTTGTTGAAGGTACAGGTTGCCTGCTGCAATGTACCGTAGAAATCAAACGGATGCACGTCACATGACAGTGAGAGACTGGGCTGAATGGGTTGCATTTCATTGCAACTGAACATCCCGCGAGCGAGAGTGTCTCCACCACTTACCTGAACTGTACCATTTTAACAATTAAGATACGGCGCCTCATGTGATTCTCGACGTAATCGTAGCCTGCCATCATCGGTGTGTACCAGGTTATATCACAACTTATCAATCGAGATGATCTTTGTATATGCTAATCGCCATGCTGTTGCCCACTTGCTATTATCTATCTCTTCCGATGTTTGTGAAACAGATGCACTCATGTCGGGTGGTTGGTTTTTGTATTTTATAGCGAGTAGGCGACCCGGGATGATAAGACTGTTCACTAGGTATTTTTTATCCATTTTCGTACTGATTCGCGACTGTCAACGGCGATCCCAGTCGTTAGAAATTAATACAGCAGTTGTATCTGATGGCAGCGGTTTTCCCCAAATTTAGGTACTTGCGCTAAACCCTTATCACAGTAAAACGTGAAATATCCACAGCAGCCAGCAATATACCATTTTGCATTTTTTGGAAACATTGGTCGTATATTTTTAAAAAATTTTAGCCGTAGAAGGCGTCTCGCTAACAAGCATCTGGGATGCAGAGATTCTTCTCTACGTGATGGTTTCAGTATCTGCTGATTCTTCCAACAAACAGTTCCGAAGTTTCGTACAACATGCTCTATGAAGTAAGTAGACTGGTGGGAAGGTGTACGCATTTCCAAGAATTACATCTATAAGATTGATAACATTAAAGTTTATTTTAAGCCGTTCATAATGTGGCGAACAGAAAGCTTTCCGTTACGAAGGGGATACTCCGGTTCCTCCGGTGGAAATACTTTAATGATGTTCGCAGAGAAGCCATAAGAGCCTGTGCCTTCTGAAATTTTAAGTGACAAAAGTTACCGATTTTCCTCGTGTAACTGAAATGAGAGAAAAAAACTCGTGTATCCAAATGGTGGTAGGGTTCAGGGCGGACATTTGCGTTTTTTGGGGTTCGTGCTTCAGTCGGTAAAAACGAAACCCTTATAGTTGTCCGTCCGTCCGTTAGTCTGCACTGTCCGTCCGTCCGTTTTTTTTAGGAACGGATGGACGTATCAGCTTGAAATTTACGTTACACACTGTGATCTACGGTCCCTTGGCGGTATACTAAACGTTAACTTCTAAGTCAACGCAGTCAAAAGGTAGGGCCATTTATGTCCTGTATTTTGACAGTCGCAAACTCCCACGTGTAAACCTATAGGATGCTTCCTGTTGATCAACAATGATGAAATTTGGCAAGAAGAAGGGTTTCACGTTAGAAATAAAGGAGAAAATCCGAAAATAGTTAATTGTAATTATACCACATGAAAAAATATTTTGTCGTTTGTTGTCCGACATAGAACTTGAAATTATATCAATCAGTAGTTGTGCATTCAGACTGAGTGGGTCGCAATGGTAAAAGTCAAACACCAGGCAAGGAATGACTTTATTGCTCATATTACGCGTTTCGGAATTAACCCATCATCAGATATCCATGAGCGAGAACAACACGTAGATATGACGTTTCAAGTTGTATGGGAAACGCCAATATACTTGCAGTAATCGCTCCAGGATAGCTCATCATGGATAAACTGCAAAACGCGTCAGTGGAACAAGAAAGTCATTCCTGCCTGATATTGGACTTCTACGATTGCGACCCAGTCAACCTGAATGGAGAACTGTTTATTACGATAATGGTCATCTGCCTCCTGCATGATTTTGTCACATTTACATTATTCAAATTAAAACATTATCTAAAGTCTAGGAATCCCTGGGATTGATATTTCACGTATGTCAATTTCTACGACAGCTGCTACACCCTTGTTGCTACTTTCATGTGCTCTTTAAAACTCGACTTAGTTTCAGAGACTACGCAACAGAAAGCAGCCCGGCATTATAGCGAGAATCTCGACCATTTTTGATTCTCGCTATAATGCCGGGCTGCTTTCTGTTGCGTAGTCTCTGACACTAAGTCGAGTTTTAAAGAGCACATGAAAGTAGCAACAAGGGTGTAGCAGCTGTCGTAGAAATTGACAGTAGTGATTTCTGTGATAAAAGTTTAATGGGCCTCAGTTTTACCTCCAAAGTAAGTAACAGATAGGAAAGAGCGCTGAGAAGTTGTCAGCAATGTTTTGATCAGTAATTTCAGGCAATACTTAGTTCTTAAGTCAGCGAAGGTTGCTAGTTGCCAAGCGATCGCCTCTTCGCTCCTTAAAAAAAAATCTAAAAACCAGATTCTGTTTTTGTAAACAGCTCTGTTACTGGATGGTCGTGACATCGTAACAGATATGGGATTACTGCACTCGTAACAGATATGGGATTACTGCACTAAGTAGAAGAACGATATTGTTCCAAGTTGTGACTACGTCAGGGCCCGACGTTCGGAAAAGAAGAGTAGCTGGGTAAAATGTACCGGCGGCGGGACGGCGTGCTCGTTAAATCGCAATCTCTGCGCGCCGGTAGCGGGGGCGGATTTGACGGCGTGTGCATAAGGGGCGGCGTCGTCTCTGGCACGGGCCCAGGCCGGGACGCAGATTGGCCCCGGCTGTTTTACGCCTTCGCGAGCGTTTGAATAGAGCGGCGCTCGGGTGGCTGCCAGCTGCTAAAGCTTTCAGTCGCGATGGCCCGCCTTCCACTCGATATATGGCACCCACCCCCATTTCTCTATTTCCTTACTGCCCATTTTAACCCGATACTGCCCCCTCAGTATTTAGTCTGCTATCGTATCTGTACGTCATCCCTGTGCACTTACAGACAGTGACGCAATAATTACACAGTGAAATGGAGATTATACACATGCAAAACACGTTGTAATTATTACCAACAGTAGGGATCTGGCGTCATAGCAGTAGTCGTCATGACTTCGCGCAATGTGAAAAGGAGGGCGTTTGCTCACGTTTGACTCACGGCTATCTTGGGAAAAGGATAAGTTTATCCGAGTTTCAACTAACTACGGTGTTCGACTGCACTGTCTGAAATCTCAAGCGAATGGAAGGGCGCAGGGCACCTCATATAATTACAAGTGTTCACAATGACTGTTGGTTACAAGTACGAGGGCAGTTCAATAAGTAATGCAACACATTTTTTTTCTCGGCCAATTTTGGTTGAAAAAACCGGAAATTTCTTGTGGAATATTTTCAAACATTCCCGCTTCGTCTCGTATAGTTTCATTGACTTCCGACAGGTGGCAGCGCTGTACGGAGCTGTTAAAATGGCGTCTGTAACGGATGTGCGTTGCAAACAACGGGCAGTGATGGAGTTTCTTTTGGCGGAAAACCAGGACATCTCAGATATTCATAGGCGCTTGCAGAATGTCTACGGTGATCTGGCAGTGGACAAAAGCACGGTGAGTCGTTGGGCAAAGCGTGTGTCATCATCGCCGCAAGGTCAAGCAAGACTGTCTGATCTCCCGCGTGCGGGCCGGCCGTGCACAGCTGTGACTCCTGCAATGGCGGAGCGTGCGAACACACTCGTTCGAGATGATCGACGGATCACCATCAAACAACTCAGTGCTCAACTTGACATCTCTGTTGGTAGTGCTGTCACAATTGTTCACCAGTTGGGATATTCAAAGGTTTGTTCCCGCTGGGTCCCTCGTTGTCTAACCGAACACCATAAAGAGCAAAGGAGAACCATCTGTGCGGAATTACTTGCTCGTCATGTGGCTGAGGGTGACAATTTCTTGTCAAAGATTGTTACAGGCGATGAAACATGGGTTCATCACTTCGAACCTGAAACAAAACGGCAATCAATGGAGTGGCGCCACACCCACTCCCCTACCAAGAAAAAGTTTAAAGCCATACCCTCAGCCGGTAAAGTCATGGTTACAGTCTTCTGGGACGCTGAAGGGGTTATTCTGTTCGATGTCCTTCCCCATGGTCAAACGATCAACTCTGAAGTGTATTGTGCTACTCTTCAGAAATTGAAGAAACGACTTCAGCGTGTTCGTAGGCACAAAAATCAGAACGAACTTCTCCTTCTTCATGACAACGCAAGACCTCACACAAGTCTTCGCACCCGAGAGGAGCTCACAAAACTTCAGTGGACTGTTCTTCCTCATGCACCCTACAGCCCCGATCTCGCACCGTCGGATTTCCATATGTTTGGCCCAATGAAGGACGCAATCCGTGGGACGCACTACGCGGATGATGAAGAAGTTATTGATGCAGTACGACGTTGGCTCCGACATCGACCAGTGGAATGGTACCGTGCAGGCATACAGGCCCTCATTTCAAGGTGGCGTAAGGCCGTAGCATTGAATGGAGATTACGTTAAAAATAGTGTTGTGTAGCTAAAAGATTGGGGAATAACCTGGTGTATTTCAATGCTGAATAAAACAACCCCTGTTTCAGAAAAAAAATGTGTTGCATTACTTATTGAACTGCCCTCGTATTAACAACGATTATTGGAGCAGACGAGGTAACCACGTTATGTAAATATACGGCGGTAACATGCTTGTAAGGAAGTAACAAACTGAGAGCAAGGTTAAGACCCTGATAGGATGACGGCATAGCAGAGTTCACGCCCGAGAAACAGGGATAGATCGGAGGAAGAGCGTACAGCCAAGTATTCTTACAAGTGGAGTGCCCAGACGGCACATGTCTACACGTCAATGCCTGTCTCCATGCCTTGCCATCTGAACACTGACAGGCACTTATACTTAATTGTGTATGAATCCATCTTTCATCTGAATAGTGCACTGAACTTTTTAATTCCGATGTTTCATTTATTCGTAAAAATTTAATGACCATGCCTGTTTTTGAACCTGTTTTCGCTGTTTGAACCTGTTTTCGCTCATTATGACGCTGGCAACATTTTAAAAAATCCCGTAAAAGCAACTAGTTTCCAGCTCTGGGGCATAAAGGTTGTGAAGTTTTCACGAAGTTGGTATTTCATTTGTTGTTCATAATATCACGGAAATTTGGTGCCTAATAACACATAGCGACATCGTTCGTGGGATATTTATTATGCGCTCTTTGCTTATTCCTCTTTGAGGCCAATACTTCAAACCCACTTCGCTTATTGTCGTGCCGATGCTCCCGTAACTTACACACGATCGACGTACTCTTACCTTAAAATTTTGTTTACGTGTTCCGTCATTTTTTCCGACAATAGTGTCATTTTCCGACAATAGTGTCACTCCTTCCTCCTCCTGGTCGTCGATAAATTTAGGGATATTAACAACAAGCCATCGCCAATGCTTGCGAAAGCATTTTCCACGATCACTGTTTGTGTTCGGACTGCGATGAACAGCGTGCGCTACGTTGAACTGGAACGTGGCTTTCATATATTCTGACGTGACGAGGAGAAAACGACAAGTGCCTTAATCTGATTTCCCCGAAAATTCACTCAGTGTAAGAGAGGTCAAAATAAGCGAACACGTGTAACGGATTATACGTAGATACTCGACAGTTTCTAAGAGAACGGCGGTCAAGGTTTTCGAGCTACTTTATGTGCTTGTAACGAGTAAATTGTTCAATTGAATCAGTGGCTCAGTGGTTAGCGTTGCATCTTCACATTTTGCGGCCTGTGTTCGAGATTTGATTATTACATTTATTTTTGTGTTCCATTTATATAGCCATATCCGTAGATTACACGTACTTCACGAATGTTCGCCATTGTACACTGAAATGACGTCGTCCTTATTCGACTACTAATTATCTGTCAGCTGAATGAATTAAAAAAAGCAATAAATGAATGCGAAAATTGTTTCCGGACTAATTCATGTTGTGTATCTAGATTCATAATACATTGCAAGCACCAGTTTTCGGAAAAGTCATCCGTAATGCGTGGTTTGCCGCGACATTGTTGACAACGCGTGAAATCTTCAGTAGTGTTAACTACGTTTCATTCCCGAGTGAGTCATACGAAGAAATGTCACTGTAGCAAACCTGCCTTCGCGCGATGCTTGTGGTCTTCGGAATTTCTATGTTCCAAATGCTTCTCCTATCGGTTTCATCCAAGGGAATGCACCAACACTCCGTGAAGAATAAACATAAGAACGAAATATAAGAATATGAGAATTTAAAACATCGTAATAAGTGAAAACAGCGCGCGCACGCACACGCACGCACACACACACACACACACACACACACACACACACACACACACACACACACACACACAATTTTAGAATTGCTGTAACGCACTTGTAACCCCTATCGTGATAAGAAACATTCGTGTAGTAACCTTCTACAAACATGGGTTGATAAATTAAAAAATTACAAATAAAATAAATAAAACCAATAATCAAATTTCGAACACGGGACGCAAAACTAGGAGGCCCCTGCACTAGCCACTGTGCCACTATTTCGGCTGAGATGATCACCCTCAAAAAGGCATCCAAATTACGTCGAAAACTTCAGCCGTCGTCTTCTCAGAATCGGTAGCGTATGTACAGATAAGTCGAGACAAGCATTCACTTATTTTGACTCATCTTCCATTGAGCGAAGTTTCTGGGAAATTGGGTTATGACACTTATTGTGTTCTCCTCTTAAGGCCGGGTTCGCTTAGTCGAGTATTACTTGCAGGTAATTTGTAGTATACTTCGTATATACCAAGATGGGTACTCCAAAATAGACGTCTAAATGCTTAATGACATGAAAGGACAACCGTAAGCATCATCCCGAATACTCTTGGTCACAACAGGCGGCCAACATTGGTTTGCATTGCATGTCATCGATTAAGTGCGCTCATTGAGGAGATACTCAGTTATTTTAACATTATTCAAGAAGTACAGCATATTTCTGTGGAAAAGTACCGTAAGGTGGTCGAAAAAATGCAATACGCCTTTCAAGGGCATTTCACATGTTCGATTGGCTTCAAGCTTAGGGAGGCTGGCCACGGCATTAGGCTTACATCATCCCACAACTGACGCATGTAGCTACGATTTCAGCCTTCCGTAAAAGAGAGAAAATCGCCAAATGCTCCAACATATAGCCGAAACAATCATTCTTTGCTGTGTGTACAAGTCGTTGAAGTATTTAAGATGAAGTGGACGCTCCTACGTAGTCGATCATCACGATATTGCTATCTACCACTTACAAATGTGGGGCTGTTTAGCGTTGTATACTCTTTCTAGACGTAAAACACCCATTTTCCAGAGTCTCTGCTAAATTTCAATTCATTAGAGAACAAAACCTGTCTGCATTTGGTGTGCCACCTTCTCAGTGTTCCCCAAACAGCGAGATGAGCCAATGCAGTGATCGTTATCAGTGGCACCATCGGCCTATAATGCATTCATACCGTGTTTTACGATGAGGATTGCGAAAAGCCAAATAGAAATTTCAATCTTATCCATTAAGTTGAAAATGTTTGAGCCTGTGGTTTGTCGCCGAAGTGGCATCTAATTGAAAGCCTTGGACCAAGACTTTCCGGAATACGGCATTATTATTATTATTATTATTATTATTATGAATAGAAGTACAGGGGTGGTTATAATTAAAGTTAAACTTTCAAACCGCTGTAGAAATAACACCACTGGTCAGAATGACGTCAAATTGCAACGGAATATTATCGGAGAGGGGGGAAGACACATGGCAGAAGAAAAACAAAATTTTACAAAATGTGGCAATAGATAGCGCTGTAAGCTTCATAATTTAATAGTGGTAGACTACACATGACAACTGAGTCATACAAGAATGCCTAAGATATATGTTTGACGTTAAACAAACTGTACTACTCAGTGTGCATGGGTGTACAGGCGTGATACTGTTAGTTACGTAAGCCCATCCACCACGGCAATTTTAAATCACATCGGAAGGGAAAAATTAGCTTTTAACTGTCCTAAGGCCAAAAACCGCATAAAAAGCGTCAATCAAAATCAAATCGGATTATTAATCTCCGTGTGACTGGCGCAAAACAGGTTCAATATACTGTCCACCGTTTTGTGCAACAAGTTGAAACCGAGAAACAGCGTGCTCCACAACTGATCGAAGTGTTTCCGGTATCACGTTCAGATTGTGTTGCGCATTGCAGCTAAGTTTGCAATCGGAACACTGAACATATCTTTCAGATAGCCCCACAGTCAGAAGTCACACGGGTTAAGATCAGGTGATCGGGATGGCCAGGCTGCAGGGAAATGGCGGCTGATAATTCTAGCAATTCCGAGATTGCGCTTAAGCAACTGATTAACTGGATTTGCAATGTGCGGAGGTGCGCCATCTTGCATCAAAATGATCCCATCCACACATACACGCTGTTGGAGAGCTGGAATGACGTGATTGCGCAAAAGACACTCATAGCGCTTACCAGTGACGGTACAGGTAACAGGACAGGAAGCACCTGTCTCTTCGAAAAAATATGGCCCTATGTTACATGTTGCCGTAAGCCCGCACCACACAGTGACATTTTTCAGGATGAAATGGTACTGGTTGATTTGCGTGTGGATTTTCCGTTGCCCATATTCGACAGTTCTGTGTATTGACATATCCTGCCAGATGGAAGTTGGCTTCGTCTGTCCACAAAATCTTCCACGGCCAATCATTGTCCACTTCCACGCAAACAAGAAATTCTAAACAAAGGTCTCTCTTGCTGGCAGGTCAACAGGAAGCAACTCGTGCACATGGGTAATTCTGAGTGGATAGCAAAGAAGGATGTTTCGTAGGATTTTACGCACCGTGCTCACGGGTACGTCCAACGTTCGGGCAATTCTCCGTGCACTACACCTTTGCACACCACCACTGGCTTCTAATCAGTTCGTTTCCTCCCTCTACCAAGTTGCACACCAAAAGAAAGCGTCTTTTCGAATTGCCGAATCATTTTCTCCAGACCCACGGCAGTCATCGGACCAACGTCTTTTTTCAAACCCTTCAGTGTCCGGAACTTCTTCAGAGCGACGTGTGCACAGTCATCATTCTTGTAATACAGCTTTACCAGCAGAGCGCGATCCTGCATTGAGGCAGTCATGGCGAAAGTCGCAGACGCGAAAGGAGGAAAAGCCGTATACCCGGCGTGTTTATATCAACTTCAATGAGTCATGCGCATGACAGGAGTATTCATTTACGTATTCTGACACATACAGCGCCATCTATTGATTAATTTTCACACTTTTTTTCTTCAGCCATACGTTTTCCCCCTTCTCTGATAGTATTCCGTTGCAATTTGACGTCATTCTCACCAGAGGTGTTATTTTTACAGCGTTTTGAAACTTTAACTTTAATTATAATCACACTGAACATGGAGGAGCACAACTAAAAGTTGGAGTAGTCAGTCCAAAAGTTCTGTTCAGTTCCTATGCTAATCATTCCTTTAAATCTTTGTGGAGTTCATGCATTTCCTTTACCGTCATCTGTTTTGGAAATAGATGAGTAATTAATTCTTTTCTGCATATAGCCGGGAATTACTAGCAGGAAAAACAGGTAGAAATTTGAAACGATTGTCTAATACTTGCTGGAATGTTCATTACGGTACAGTCAAAGCTATAAAAGAAAACATGGAAACACTTGTGAACACTTTGGAAGATACGTAAGATCCATCCAAGGCAAACCTTCACACTAGACCTGCAGCAACCTTGCTCCTTCCAGCTACAGTTGATTTTAACTTTTTGATTTATATTATGTTTTCACATACCATACCGGATTAAATAAATTTAGTCCAAAAACATCTAATCTGCAGAAACGACGAAGGTAAAGGATTCACGAAATTATCAAACCTGAATGACTTTTTAGTGACGGAGATAATTACAATTAGACAATGCTGCTACTTTTGGGACTAAAAATGCAGTGATATGGACAGTCGTTAACGGATGAGAAAGACAGGTAAATAAAACAAAGTGGCGTGAACGAGAGCATAACGGTCGACCTACATGCAACTGATACGAGAATAGACATTGCTGCTATATGGGCAGTCTAAGAAATCCGTTACAGTTAGGTGGAACTTCAGTGAACCATTATCCCATGCTTGACTTATAATCCAGTACTCGTTGACCATTTGTGTCTCAGTCACGTCATGCGAGAGATGTGTTCCTAAACTGAAACTAAAAAAAATTTTTTGCTCTGCGATGAATCAAGAACGACTATCGTCCATTTTATCAACTACAAGATAAGTTTCAAATTAAATAAATTTTTGTTACTGAGAATTTCAATAAAAGAAAGGAACAAAATGTTATATAGTAATATCAGTAATAACTATTTGTGCTAGGTTACTAAACTGATATTGAACGAGCTTTGTTTTCAGACACAAAAAAGGTAAATTTCTTTTGCCATCCTGTATATCTTTTCCGTGCATCAGAGTAAAAGAGATCCACGTATTCGGGAAATGGTAGAATGTAACGTACTAACATCATTACAACACAAAAAACCACAATATAAACATTACAGGTCGACAAACCAAAAATTACAGTTCCGGTACAAAAATGTTCATTGAAACTGCTCACTGTATCTAAAGATATAAACTTAAAGACGCTACTAGACTGTTACATTTTAGTCTACATACATTCCTATTAATTTCCAGAATGAAATTTTAACTCTGCAGTGGAGTGGCCGCTAATATGAAACTTCGTGACAGATTAAAACCGTGTGCCGATCCGAGATTCGAACTCGGAACCTATGCCTTCCGCGTGCAAGTGGTCTAGCGACTTAAGCTACCCAAGCACGACTCACGACCAGTCCTCGCAGCTTTAATTCTGTCAGTACCTTCCAAACTTCACAGGAGCTCTCCATCGAAACTTACAAGACTAGCACTTCTGGAAGAAAGGCTATTGTGGAGATATGACTTAGCCACAGCCTGGAGGATGTTTCCAAGATGAAATTTTCACTCTGCTGAATGTCAAGAGGAGGCAAATGCAAAAGGGTAGGGTTTATTATTCATTGGCAGTTAAAACGTACGGTGACTTATGGTACACCTTAGGAAAATGGCAACAAGGGACAGGAAAGGATACCAGGTGCCCTCAGTGTGTGTGCCTGGTGGGCTCATTCAACATATTGAAGAGGCTATTCCAGCAGTCATTGAAGGAACAGGGTACAATCAACTGCAGACGCGGCGCATATTGGAACAAATGATGCCTGTCGTCTGAGCTCATAGGTCGTACTTCGGTCATTCCAGCGAGTGGCAGAGAAGGTTGACAAGACCAGCCTTGTGCATGGGGTTTCAGCGAAGCTCACAATTTGCAGCATTGGTTCCACACATGATCGTTGCGCATCGATTCTGAGTCGAGTGGAAGGACTGATCGAGAGATTTCGAAGCTGTGACAAGCTAGGCTGCGAATTCGTGGACTTGAGCCGTAGGGTTGAGAACTGTAGGGTCTCCGTAAGTGGTTCAGGTGTGCACTACACGTCAGAGGCTGATACTCAGATAGCTGACTGTGTGTGATAGCTGTAGGAAACCCAGAAGTGTCGGTGTAAGATAGAAAGAAATGCCTCCCTCAGTGAGAGTGTTTAAATCCTAATGGTAAACTGCTGAAGCATTCGCAACAAAGTGCCATAGTTTGAAGCGCTCCTGAAAAGTAGTAAAGCTCACATAATACTACGTACAGAAAGCTGGTTGAAACCTGAAATTGATAGAAGTGAGATTTTGGTGGAAAATTTGAGACTATATCGAAAGGATAGGCAATTGAGAAGTGAAGGTAGTGTATTTGTCTTAGTAGGCAAGGAACTCAAATCCATTCGGATAGAAATTGAAGCTGCATGTGAGATTGTTTAGGCAAGATTCAGTCTCAAGTGCGGGCATAAAATGTTAATTGGATCCTTCAATCCCCCACTAAGACTCATCTCCTGATATTAACGAAGGTTTTAGGGAAAACTTCAGTTCATTTGAACGCAAGTTCCCCCATCATACCGTAACCATGGATGGAGACTTAAATCATCCAACAATCAGTTGCGAAAATTACAGTTCTATTAGTGATGGGCGAAAATAGGCACCTCAGTGTCGTCTGACCATCCTACAGCATTGCCAGTTTGTGATAATTTCAGATGTTAATAAAAATTCCGAAAAAAATATTGGGCATCTCTATTTTCAATTTAGAATATTACGCAGTACTTTCCAAAAGGTAGTTCTTGCCAGCTGCAACGAAATGAAATGATCATGTGTAATTGTTGGCCGGAAGGGGCCCTAACCGGCTAAGTTCAACCGCCGAGTGCTAGACTTAATTCAGTCCACGCTACATTGGGCGACTTACGTGCCGGTGATGAGGATGAAATGGTGATGAGGACAACACAACTCCCAATCCACGAGCGGAGAAAAACACCAACCCGGCCGGGAATCGAACCCGGGCCCACTGCATGGTAGGCGAGCATGTTACCACTCAGCTAAGCAAGCAGACTGTTATGAAATAAACTACCGCTACAAGAAATTCTAAAGAATCTGTGGAAAAAACGGAACTGCTGACATATTAGGACTGAAAATAATATATGAACATAAGGTACTCAAAGAGTATAGAAGCATGTGTTACGTATTTTATCGCGAAAACATAAAAGTATTCCGAGATAAAAAGTAGAGTACCGTAAGAGGTGTGAAACTGATCGGCTCTAACGAAAAATGTCTTCGCTGTTGGATTCACATACTGTTGAAGCTTGTAGAAACTTCCAGCGAGAAAGTTGTTAACAAAACTATGAAATTAATTTTGATGACATATGAGATCATTACTGTAGCGTATCCCATATGAACGCATTTTATTTACGAGAGATTCCGTGCGCGACAGCGCACGAGTACTTCTATGACGCCGCCAGGATTTTAGTTCCAACGCCTCGCCTTAATACTACTGAAAAAATTCCCTACATCCCGAAAATGTGTTATTTGCAGCTTTTGCTGACCCTTCGTCACTACACTCCTCACCGGAACAGCAGATGTACCCTGTACTTTCAGACCAATCTTTCCATTGAAGTCGAGCAAAACATATTTTTGCGTGTACTTTCGAGAAACCCAAGCGTTAACGAAGTACACTACAAGACTATTCTCCTCAGCACGGCGAACGTGCAACCGCAAAGACCCGTCTGAATAAATCTAAACTGAGAGGATGTGCAAAACAGTTTAACAGCAGGACATAAATAACAATGCAGAGAGGAGTCGCACACGTAGGCCCAGTAGCACCCTCTCTCTCTGTGTGTCTGTAAAGCTGGATAATGGGTTGTCATACAATATGGAAACGGGAAATCAAGCTTTTAATGCGCTGTTGTAGCTATCAAGGGCGGGTACGAGCCCAGGGGATACGGGTGAAGGCAACCCGCAGGTTCAGTGATACGGTACAGCTGTAACTAAACAGCAATTGTTCTTCATTGCCGGTTCAAGCTACGATAACTATCTTATCACTTTCATTGTCAGGTTATGCTGCCGGTGTCAGGTTACACACTTGGGCGACTTACAATCGATTATACCTTATATAATACTAGCTTAGCGCCTACCGCTTCGCTCGCATAGAGTGTATGGTCTCCACAGATTTTTTAATTGAATTTTTATGTTGTTCACAAATTGCAACACTCCCTTAACGTTTCACGCTAATTAAGACCGTAGGAGCATGGTCTTCTCGGAATGTACTTCTGACAAAAAAGCGGTTCTGCTAGCTGGAGTCAAAGTGTTTTTTTTTTTTTCCTCCGTAATGCTGCTTGTGTTCTTGTGATATTTTCGTAGAAACTTTCATTCCCTAACACACATTTCTTCATATCGAACCGAGATGTGAAATACCACTTTTCATAGATTCAGCTTTGAACATTTCTTAATTTAACGAAATATTTTATTAAAAGTTTATCCACCGTTTCACTCCATTAGGGGTTGAAACACGTAATTTTTTTTCCAACGGAGAAGCCAAATACAGATTTTCGTAGATTTAGCTTTGAAAATGCTTTCATAATGAAATAATTTCATAAAATTTTTCATCCCCTATTTCAGTCCCTTAGGGGGTTGAATTTCCAAAAAAGTGAAATATGTATTTATTCATTTCCAACCAAGAAACCAAATACGAATTTTCAAAGATTTTGCTGTAGAACACTTTCACAATGAAACATTTTCTTTAAACATTTCATGCCTTTAGGGATTGAATTCCCAAAAACAGTGAAATGCGTTTTTTTTTTTTTTACCGTAAAATATTTCATTCCCTATTTCACCCCTTGACGGGTTGAATTTCCAGAAACACTGAAACGTGTTGTGTTTTTTGTTGCCGACGAGTCAAATACGAGTTTTCATAGATATAACTTAATAATTTAGTAGTGCTTTACTAATGGTTTGCATTTTAAAAAAAAACTTCCACCATTTCACCACCACAATGATTAAATTTCCAAAAGTCCTGAAACACGGTTATCATTATTTGTGACCGAGAAACCAAATATCAATTTTCGTAGGTCTAGCTTCGAAATTGCCTTAATAGCGAGATATTTTCAAAAATATCCCATCCTCCATTTCTCAGACTCTTTAAGCATGGAACTTTAAAATCCTTTCTAAACGACGCCAACAGCATAAGATACACACCCCCTGCAAATATTCTGTCCTTAGTGATATGAGCTGGGCAATGAGGAGTCAATGACTCAATCAACTCATTTTATTTACAAAGTTATTTTTTTATGACACGTCTGTCAGATACGCTAAATTCTCCATTATTTTTCTATAGCAGCATAAGGTGAAGAAAAACTACACACACACACACACACACACACACACACACACACACACACACACACACACACGCGCGCGCGCGCGCGCACAGAGTGAATAATGTAAGGGAGGGTGCCAATCTCACCCCTATAGATGAACCGCTTGTCGTCATGATGTGACAGCTATACTTTCAGTTGCAGTGCAGCATGTACCCATGACGTCACGATCGAAAGATTACCTCGCGTACCATATGTGGAGCGGTGCCAACGCCGTCGAGAAGACATCTCTCGTAATCCTTGATCGTGAGAGCGTTTGAGGCCCCGTGATGTACACACTTAGCCCGCCTGTGGGGACAGATGCAGTGTGCATAAATTTTCGATTTGAGCCGTACAACCTCCTCAACTTGCGAACTATTCGCCTCGACTTTCATCAGGATAATTTTCTTGCTGTGTGGAGTTATTGCAAAAGGTTTGTGGGTCGCATATCCGGACATATTGAATTCGTCGTGATTGTACTTAGTTCCTTCACGTGGCTTACAGCTTGTAGTCAAGTAAATGTTGCCTCTATCCATATAAAGCAGCTTGGGATTGGCGAAGTTCGACTTTGCAAACTTGTGGTGGAATCTATACATGTGGGGTTTGGAAGGTCCAGCACATACACATCCAGGCTTCTTTAACTGCACTGAACTGTTGGCTATCTCTATAGCTACTGGTCCTTCATTGAAGATGATGAACCGCTTGACGTTTGGTCTGGCCATGTAATCTCTTGCGCTATGACGCCCATTCCATTGGTAAACCAAAGGAACTTCCCAATATTTGCCAACTTTTTGCTTTACTTTTTTCGAAAATTGAATTATTTGTTAAGTTGCAAAAGTCTTTCTCAAAGTCACTAGTCGCGAGGGCCTTCTGTTCTGTGTTTACATCAATGTACTCCTTCAACTAGCAACGCTGCTTGAAGGAGATGCCGTGGGTGGTACTAACAAATTCCATCCTCAACCTGAGGCATTGCTGGAGGTTTCTGTAGTGCAGAAAATACCGCTTCTTGTTCCCCAGCATTGCCAACAGCCTCGAGATGGAACCATTTCACGGAACTAGGCACTCCAGACACAGCGGAAAGTCGCTGCCCGTCTCATGCAAATGCATGGGATATGCCGGTTATGCCTCCAGAACATGTCCCTTTGCAGCATCCTTAGCTTAGATCTTTTCCTTCAATCTGATGATTTTTCCTTTGGACATCCATCAGAACACTCCTAACTTTGTGGCATGGCGTACCTGTAGAGGTTGTTCACATCCAACTAAGGGATGTAACTTAAATCGTCAGATGACGTGTATCCCTCGTCACTGAGTAGTGGATTATTAGCCTTGGTGTACCTGTGCACGCTCTGGAAAAGTCCAAGATTGAAAGAAGAACAGCATGTGAACATAGGCCAACAGTTCAGTGCTGACGCATGTTCTTCCAACAAAAGTCGTATTACGGTGCTATCGAAGGCAGGAACCAAAGAATATTTGCCCAGGTATACATTCCGGAATTTCTCGAAAGTGTGCGTGAGCAGGTGTATATCAGTGTTTATGTATAGTCTTGCATCTTCTCCTATAGCAGAGATGTCGAATGCCTGCCAAACATTTTCCATATGCTCATACTCCCATCTGTTACGGCATTGCCTGTTAGTTTATCGACAATGCAGCTGTGTTGGACAGCTTGGTTTCGTACAGCCTCCATCGGATCCAGGTAGTCGTATGGGAGACTGTCTTTTTCGTCAAAAGCTGAAACTGTGCATCACTGGGGTACGCAGCTCTGGTGATATTCATGTACTCTTGAGACATTGTCTTATCGAGTTTCTGAAGAGACGCATGCGCGAAACAAAGAGACTCAGGGAAGGGGAGAGGGCTTTTTTCCCCTGATTCTGTTGGAAAAAGAAACTTACTTTCAACGGTATCAGAAATGGCACTGATGTCATCAACCTTCATACTGAAATCACCCAAGTGTTCAGCAAGAAAGTGAGCATTATTCCGCTCAAATTGTGAAAGAAGGTGGGTATGTGCTGTGGCAATAGGAGCTTAACCAACAACTATCTCACATGATTATGACATTTGATTAGATTTTTTTGTGACTGGAGTCATGCGAGCATACAAACTGATGTGTTGCCGCCTTCGCATGTTCCTTTCTGTGAAAGTACTGTGGAAGGCAGTGGGGTCGTCTTCATAACTCACCAGAGGAGCTAGGAGGCTCTTGAAGTTGGCGTATCTGATGAAGGGACATGGCTCTTGCTGCACAGTGTTCTTAAATTTTAAGAAATTCTTATTCTTTCTGCACGTAGCGGTTCCTGTCACTTTCGGTCAGTGAGGCCCCTTTCTAGAACCTCATTCTTGTTAAAAGAGCTGCATGGCGAAAGAGATTTAATTTTCGACCGCGGACACAGGTTGTCCAGAAAACGCCAAACGATCTCTTAATAAAGGGGGATTGTTGTAATTTAACATTTTACCATTCCGCTACGTTTGTGGTTTTTTTAAACAACGTTCCAAGTTCACTATCATTATTCATTAGCATGCTACCCACTCACTAATTCCGTCAGGCTCCCATGTCTCGAGTAATTTCAAGATCCTGCGACGCGAACTAAAGCCACAGAAAGAAAATGTTTTCCATGGCCTAGAAAAGCACAAACGTCTCGGATTACCACGTAAACGTAAACGTCGCCGCTGGAGTTTAGGGTGGCAGACTGTTTATTTTCTGACAGCTATTGCTCCAACCTATAGTCATTGTTGCATACATTTTAGACGCTACGGCACTGTGATCGTTATCGTTGACGAGCAGCATAGCGGTCTGACGTTAAGTTTAATGATTGGAGAACCATTGAGCACAAGATATGCTACATTACGTATTGAGGGCAGCCAACCTATTCAGTAAATTCTACACCAAGAAGATAGTAATGCTTGGAAGATTGCACTCTTTCATGTAATACCACCCAAAATTTTAAGCAGGTCTATTCCAAGCCACACTTGAGTGAAATATGTGATCTTTCTTCAAAGAACTATAGAGACCACCGCTACCCAGTCCTGCGATTTTGTCCGACATGTTGCCCACTGTATATGTCAGTTCCTGCTTTGTGGCTTACAAACAAGCTGCGTTGAGGAAGAATCGCAAAGACATATTCCGCTCCCTTTAGAGAGTAATAACGTTACGTGGGTACTCCATGCCATTCTGGATTATCATTCCTAAGACTGAGAGCCATGTTTCGTACTCCTGTAGCACACCTCTGCCTCCACCCCGCCAACGGCACCACGCAATAAAGAGACAAATATGAAATCCTGTGTGTCCCGAAATAACTGTGAGGTTGAGAAATACACTGTAAGCAGCATAAAGTTAAACGTTTTCTTTGCTCGTGTGTAGCGTTGTGTATTTCGAAACTAGCTTGCTAAATGTATAGAACGGCAAGATCTCTACAAAGACACTAATGTACAGGGTGTTATGGGTATAAGTGAAGGTATTCTGATCATTGGCATTGTAATATGTACCCACTTCAATGTGTTAGTTGCTTTTTCTCTGCGTCTGTCAGTCTTCCCACAGACACGTCACATAATTTGTTACCTGTTGTTTTCTGCACGGTCGTAACTGTACCACTAAGTGGACAGTCTAGATCGACAGTTTTGCGTCCACCCTTCAACACCTGACCTGCTGCCCAGGGGCAATAGACATTAGTGGCTTGCTCTTGCCACATGTACTTGGAGAACTAATCAACCTTAAAAAATATTACTCCTATTAGCTATAATTATTAGTTTAAAAATAAAGTAAATACTGATGTAAAGATCTTCAGTATATTGTCCTCAGTCACCAGTAAAAGTACCGGCACGTATAACGTCCGTAAAGTACCGAAATTGGGATCAAAAAGGTCAAGATTAAAACTAGAATTGTAGTCGACAGCTTGCGGATCAAATACGACACAGTGTGGGGAATACATTACATTGATTGATGATATTGAACATACAAACAACTTTTATACTGCACCTCAGGAATGGAAGAATATCGTCCAGCTTCTCTCGAAGCGAACAGGAGGGGCAGAAGGTATGATAGGACCAAAAGAAAACAGGACGGATGTAACAAAACGGGAAAGAGAGCTTGATCTGTGGTGTTGGTGGAGGCGTGGAGTCCGTCAGTAAAAAGGAGACCTAATAGCGAAATTTCCTTCTGCTGTAAAAATTCTTCTGGAAACCAGAACTGAAATTATACGATTAAAAATCTGTAAATACCTATGGCCATTGTGTGACTTTGTGATTCTCCTGTGGAGTTTGTATACCCGTCTTAGCAACTTCTCTACTCCATTCCGGGCAGTCCTGTTACTGACTGTTTGAAGAGCGCTCTTGTTTAAAGCGAAATTCCACATATACATGCTGATACTGAACCGTGGGAGTAAATTCAGTTGTCAGCTGCGAGGTGGTCGCATGCCGTGGCCGCCAGACTGCACTGTGGAACAGGCGAACGTAACGGTGTGGTACGGACTGGTGCGTGTGGGCAACTTGCCGTAAAAGTTAAACAGCTGACTACTAAATTTGTAACACGAAAATTTAGTAGTATATGATTTTCCCGAAATCGGTCGTGTTTATAATAAAATGAAGTCACAGCTGAAGTGAATATTTTCCATCTCACCATCCCACTCAGTTGCGGATAGTCTGTAAACAAAATCCCAATGGGAACAAGTTGTGGGAGAAGATTTTGCAAAGAATAAGTAGAGTTTAATGATATGCTTCAGTAAACGCATGGTTTCCATGACAGCAACTTGTACAGTACGATCAAGTGGCGAACCGGCTCCATTGCAACCTTAAAGGACGTGTTATGAATAACTTCCGGGGAGCACCGAATCGTACAGGCAGCAACAGTGTGCTGTACCTTTTTGACAAGAAAGGGGTTCAAACGTTTGAGGAGTACCCGCCTCGGGCAACTAGGCAAATGGGGAATACTTTGTACAGATACCTTTTCACTGTAACTAAGTTATTGCCGATGGGACGTGTTAGGGCAGCGAGCCATTGTGTCCTGTACCAAGAGCAGGCGCCGCGAATGGTGACCAGACCGACATGGCGATCGCCAATAATCCCTGCCCAAACCCTGCGTCTGAGCCGATATTATGGTGTATGGTGATCACTAACAAGGGGAGGCCACGATGTTGGGATCACGGACTTACTTCAAACTTTGTATGCAGTTAGTAGGTTATTAAAACAACATAATGTGCGAGAACTAAGGTGCACTACTCTGGCAATTCCGAGAAAATTGCAAGAGAAATTTTAGCGTCTATTATGTATCTGATGCATCTATGCGAATATGCTGGTCTAAGAAGTCGTAATGGTCAAGCGGTTAGCGCACGTGTGTTGCAAGCTGGTTGTGCACGAGGCGGCTGTTCGAATACCGCTACCACTTTCTTTTTAATCGGTTTCTTCATCATTGGTTACATTATTTAATTCATATGACATTTGGGTGGTAATATAATGAAAAAAACATGAATTTTCATGAAGTTGTTGTGAATGGCATGTCTTATTTGACCATTTACTATTTGTAATTAAATTTTCAAGGACGAGGGTCAGGCTAGGAAAGCCCAAGTCAAACCTCGATAAATAATGATGCAAATAACGTTATTCACAATCAGTAATATAGTAAGTCACAATGTGCCAGACCACAAGAGTAATGTAGCTCTCGACACCACATGATGGTACTCGTCATACAGACATGGAAAACATAAATTGAAACTTCAAGCAAATACACATGTTTTTATCATTATATTATCCCTCAAAGGTCGTATAAATTAAATAATATGACCAGTGATGAAAAAATAGATTAATAAATAAGTCTGAGCGAGAGTCGAAACGTCTCCTTATACAGTTTTGTATCACGAAGCTCGAACGCTGATCACTGATCGCCATGAACTTCAACCCCGGCTCCTTTGCACAAGCCACATAATATACACGTAAAACTTGTCTTGCAGGTTCTCAGAATCGCCAAAGTAGTGCACTGTACTACTTGCACATTATGTTGTTTTAATGACCTACAAAAGGCGTACATAGTTTGAAGTAAATCTGATCCCAACGTCGTGGTCTCCTCTTGTAAGTCATGTAGATTCTCCGTAGCCCAGATATCATTATTGTGGGCCATGTCGCCCCAGTGCTGCGTTGTGTAAATAAAATTGCTTCTAGTATAGAAACCACACTATTCGAGCATAGGCTCATCAGACCTTATTTGTTTCTGATTCTTTGCCTCCATTGTTAAAAAGCACTCTGCAGGATTTGAGCTTACAAAGTTGCGCGCAGAAACGTGATTAGTACCGCAGCGCGTTTAGAGGGTACGAAGTCGACGGCCTGATCGGCGCGCTCCAGCTGCGGGGGCGACGCGGGCGCAGGCGCGCCGGAGCGCGACCCATTGAGGGCTGAGCGCGGCGCGGCAGGTGGGGGTGGCATCGATTGTGCGCCGCCCCCGCCAGCAGGCAGAGGCAGTAGGCGCGCGGCTCGCTCGCTGGCCACTCTGCGCTCGGCCCGCGGCTCGCGTCGCAGCCGCCGCCCGACGCCCGCCAACCGCGTCTCACGCGCTGCTACCGTGTTACACATTTGCAGCAAGTTAAGTGCCAAGCAACGCGTGGGGGCACTTAGTAACCAACAACCGACCGATCACTAGGTGCGATTGCGTCATTTATCTGAACGACACTGGGTAAAAGTGTGTCTCAGTTTCTCCACTGCAAGGGTTTTAACTCGTGTGCTTTTGGAGTAGTGTCAGCGAATATGGTCGTTGCGTATATAAAGAGAACATTAAGAAACTGTCGAAGTGACTTCTTGAACATTTAGAACGTTCAACATCGATGTCGTACGTTTTATTCCTGCTTTTCGTAGGAATAGCAGGAACGTACACGGTGTTGATTTTTTTCACGTTTTCCAGTAGTTTGTTATCTCGTCCCGTTTTTATTTCTTTGCCTGGCTCTCTTTAATGCAAAGAGTCTTAACTGAACTGCTTGCCCATACAGGCGTTTTGTTAACACGCGCAGCTGGTCCTGTGAAGTTTAATAGCGTCAGCTGTGGCCTGCGGCGCGCCGCAGCACTGCAGTGTACATTTCCGGCTTCGCGCTGACGTTAATTACGCGAACATAGCCGCCGGACTTCATTTGCCTAATCAGTCTTCCCGAGTTTGAGGCTTCAACTTGCCAAGTTCCGTACCAGAGCCCGGCCGCAGTTAGCCCGTAGTTCCGAATTGTTTCCACAGTTGGAAGACTGGATCTGCAGTGTAACAACTAAGATACGGAGCAATAAGCTTTATTGATACGAGTCCCATAAATGCTACGTTGCGTTAAAGTTAACTGATTGTTGGTCAGCCCACATTTCTGTAACCTCGTAGTTTGTCGCTTGAAGTCAACAGGCAACTGCTAGCTAGATATGGAGAGGTGGAAGACCCTAGTAAGTGATATATAGCTGCTGGACACGATACGAAATTTACTTTTCTTCTCTCTCTCTCTCTCTCTCTCTCTCTCTCTCTCTCTCTCTCTCACACACACACACACACACACACACACACACAAACACGTGTATGTTGTATTTTTCCTGGCTTTATTTGCGTTTTGCAAATGATTCGCATGTTTGGTAGCGCGTAGTGTATTTTTTCAGTAGAGGTCGTACCTCACTACATTTAGGAGAAAAGAGACCTATTGTAGTTGGAGAAACTGGAGACATAGTACACGGTGTGGTACGATTTAGCTTCGTAATTTAATGTGCATCGGTGTAGCACGACACTTACTCTGCTGGTAGGCATGGAGTGGTGAGAGCATTAATATTGCACTTTGATTCACAGTTCGCCGCTATACGTGCCTGCCATTCGACTTGCCATTTAAGGGTGCGCTCAGAGAAGTCTGCGATAGACTGTCAGCTAGAGGAGGAGTAGTAGTACGCTGTGCCCGGCGCTGCCCCGCCTAGCGCCCGCCCGCCCACTATGGTCGCGTCGGCCGGCGGCCGCTAAGCGCGCAACATGCAGCTGCTGGCGCTCAACTCGCTGCTCATGTTCGACGTGGTGTTCGTGTTCTTCCTGTTCCTCGTGGGCGTGTCGTGCCTGCTGCACTACCTGCCGCCCGCGCGGCGGCACGCCGCCGCCGACGCGGCCGCGCCCCCGCCCTCGCCCGCCCCCGCCACTGTGGTGGTGACGGCGCCCGCGTCGCCGCGGGACGCGCGCGGCGCACCTGTTGCCCACGTCTAGCAGCGCAGGCGAGTACCTCACTGCACGTGCTCTCTGCCTCACAGCCCTGCGAGCCGTGCGAGTGCGTGTGTCTGTGCTCCGCACTTGCAGGAACCGAATCTGCGATCACTCTTAGCGAAATGATGAAAAACTACGTCGATACAATAGACACATTAAATTATGTATACGTGCTTACAAACAGAGAAAGAAAGAAATGAAAACACCGGTACTTACAAGGAAGTTGGAAACCGTGCGGCGAAGTTCTAATTTTTTTTTTTTTTTTTTTTTTTTTTTTTTTTTTTTTTTGCATGCATGGTGAATCTCCTTAACTTGTACCCTTCGGGAACTGTTCCAGAAACAGAAACGAAGTTTTCGGCATGTGATAGTACGCAGAGAAGCGCGTAATTTTGTTTGTGTTTAATCTACTTACATCTAGCATCAACCGAAATATCGAAGCAAGTATGAGTTTTTTAAAAGGGGGCGGTATACCTTTTTACGGCATTTGAAATGTCTCGAAAAATATAGTGACATAAAGCATGATAATGTTGGCGTTTTAATTTTTCGCAAAAGTGTTGAAGACGTAAGATAAAATTGAAAGGCATGATGGGAGGAGCCGTCTGTTACGGTGAGAAACCAAGTGGAGCTCTCATGCCAGGCTCCTGCGTTGTGTGCACCGAGATTATGTATGAGTAGATACTCGTGTTCAACTGAACAGCTTTTGTGGAAACTAACAAACACTCTAAATGCCCGATGCAACGGCGCAGACTCTCATGAGAGCGTCCTTGGCCGGCCGAGGTGGCCGAGCGGTTCTAGGCGCTACAGTCTGGAACCGCGCGACCGCTACGGTCGCAGGTTCGAATCCTGCCTCGGGCATGGATGTGTGTGATGTCCTTAGGTTAGTTAGGTTTAAGTAGTTCTAAGTTCTAGGGGACTGATGACCTCAGAAGTTAAGTCCCATAGTGCTCAGAGCCATTTGAAGAGCGTCCTTGGGGAATGTGTGCAGCTCAATAGCGTATTCCGGCCGCCTTGTCTGTAAATTTTTGTTAATTTCCCAGATTTTTTAATCTGAGAACTATAACCGCCAAAATTAACAAGCTCTAAATCACTGTAGTGAGCTTTCGAATGCCATTAAAAGTACATCGCTTCGCACGCAATAAAGTTTCGTGTCCTTCTGCGTAATATCATAACCCAAACCCTGGTCTCGATATCTTGAATGGTTCATGAACTAAACGAAACAAATTTTTTAGGTGATTTACCTTGTGTAAGAGTCTTCTTGGCCAAATTTTATTTAGTCAACTGTGCATAAACTGAAGTACAAGTAAAAGTTACTTGATGACATCTGTTCACCTTCTTTGGAGGTTCGCTCAACTGAAATACAAGTAAAAGTTACTTGATGAAAATCTGGAGAATACAGGAAATGACTGAGGGCTTGAGGTTCCTACCTGTGGATATAGCAATGTACCATGAAGGCGATAATCTGGGTAACCTTTTGTAGGAATTCACGGTAGCATGTAATTTTTTCTTCTTGCTTTCAAGAATGCGAGAGACGTTTCTCATAAATTCCTTAAGCGAATACGAAACTTCCTTGTACGCGAGAATTTAGTATGCCACTTCCCTTCCAGGGAACTCACACTGTAACACAGACATTTGATTTTAATTATTGCAACTGAGACACTGAGAGCACTTTTATCACTACACTTCGATCTGATCGGTGGCCTGCGTTACTCGTATGATAACAAATCTTCAGAGAGATCATTTTGTCTCACAGGAAAATACTGTAAGTAATCTGTTGTGACTAAATTGTCATAAATTCCGATGAAAGATTCTTTGTACCATTTTTTGCTCGCACATTAAAGTATAGGGTGATTCGGTTTAGTAAATTACAACTATCTCAGTGTCTCTCACTATACATGAGTACACAGACCTGAAGATGGTCGTAATCAACTGAATGTGGCCGGCCGGAGTGGCCGTGCGGTTCTAGGCGCTACAGTCTGGAACCGAGCGACCGCTGCGGTCGCAGGTTCGAATCCTGCCTCGGGCATGGATGTGTGTGATGTCCTTAGGTTAGTTAGGTTTAATTAGTTCTAAGTTCTAGGCGATTGATGACCTCAGAAGTTAAGTCGCATAGTGCTCAGAGCCATTTTTGAACTGAAAGTGGACACTATTGTACCGTGCGATCAGTGACTGGGATAAAGAACTTCTCCGACAATTTTGAATCACGTCATCCTCCGTAGTTACGATGTTACATTCCATCAGTTCTGAAGAAATCGTAGTGCTGTCTGGCGTAGGATTTGTTTTAACGAGAACTCTGTTCAGAGTTTTCCAACAAGTTTTCATGTCCTGGCAACTAATGAGATGAGATGGGCATAAACTATAACTATGCTAGGGGCGTGTGTATTTTGTTAAGCCTTGTTGTTTGCTGTGTGTGTTACTTTCATTCTATTAGTCAAGTCTTTCGTCTGTATTGTCAGGCATTGTTTAAACTTGAGCTAAAAATCGTGTAGATAAATAGCCTCTTACTTCCATTGATGTTTTTGATACGTCCTCTAGAACTGATTACTTCCTGTACCCCTCTCCAGAGTCTTCTTTCTACTGCCCGTAAGCAGCCCTCTCACCACACTCGTCCCATAGTTTGTTCATTTCGCACGTAGTTTTCCAATGTAAAGTAAATTTAAATATTTATACAACAACAAGTAATCCATTTTCATCAAGTACACGGAACGTAATTTTGGCAGTTATGGTTTGTTGTAGTAGTGTTATTTTTTGGTAGCGTCGAAGAAGGTGGTAGTAGCAGCTCATCTTTCAAATACAATAGGTTACATACCGTATACGACTGCGGAAACAAGGACTTATAACAAAAAGACACAAGTTCGTTTTTCTTTTAATTCTGTAGAAATCCTGTAAATTCGTGTTAACTTCATCGTGTATTTTTGCATAGTTTTGTAAGTGTGATAGCCATATGTAGTTACTCTGATTATAGTGTTTCAGAATTTTTCAGATTTACTGAATCAAAATGAAAGTTCTGTGGTTTAATGCTAGATGCTTCTGATCTTCCGTTTAATTGCAGTAGACTATTTTTGTCAAATTTCCTTTATCTTTCAGTTTGCGGGCCCGTTCTGAAACTAAAAACGTATGTACGTTTCCTCTGCTTCTGTTCTGGGGATAATGTGCTAGAGCGTCCTACAGTCTTGTTCCATTCTCTGTAAAAAAAAAAAAAAAAAAAAAAAAAAAAACCAGGTCATAAACTATTGTATATTAATCATTTTTAGGTTATGACGGTCTGTATGGAACTGAAGTAAGGTAATAATTGTTTTGGCGGACGCATTTCGTTTCAGTTCAGTAAGACATCGTCAGTTGCTGTGTGTATTGTAGTTACTGTAATACATAGTCACTGATGATGCCGTAATAAATTGAGGCAGAACGCATGTGGCAAAACATTGCCTTTATTCACTTGCATACAGGCGACTGTACAGGAAAAAAATCGTTAGTTTTTTCTTTTTTTTTTACAGCAACTGAGAATTAAAAGATCAACAACATTAAAGACGTTGTCTAACGAGCTCTACACAAAGACCGCGTCACACTTAGATGTAAATATTAAGAGGTATTTAACAGTACTACGAAACGCGTAAGGTGGCATAAAAAACTCTTTCATCATCAATCAACTCAACGATCACTGAAATACTGCGACATAGATAACATCATATATTTTTAACTTTTGCGGCGTTATTGTGTTTGCCCCTAAACAACAATAGAAAGGAAGCTGCTTAACCAAGTCGAGAGTATAACGCCATTTCCAGTAAGTGCTGTAAATAGTCGTAATTTACCAAAAAGCTATTCATGTTTGCCATATTACTGGCCAAGAGCATAAGCCAACATTTTTCTTTTTCATTATGGGACTGAAATACGTAAATATTCTGTGGCGAAACCGTTTTCGATTTACCAGCCATTTTCAATTTATCACTCATTTTCCCAATCCACTATAGGACCCTCACACTGGTACTGTCTCGATTTTTTTGATGCTGCTTTCTGTCCACTGTTATTGTCGGGCTGTTGAAAATCATTGATAAGCGGAAATCAGCGTAGCTATTGAAATATTTTGTGCGAGTATTTGACTGAAATAATCTTTATTGTTAAAATACACTACTGAGACAATATCCATTGCTTGTGTCCCGGAATTGAATTCAATTGAAGCGTTGGTGCCTCGATGTGACAAAACACCCGTAGTCGTTCGTGCCTTGTGCCCTACGTCCACGAATGCACTGTTCGTTTATAAATAAATAATTGAAGGAACCAATTCTTTTTTTGTCCACTGACTACACTTTCAAGATTTTTAGTTAAAATCTTTCAGCGTATCAGTAATTGTGAATCAGTAGTTGATTCGCGCTAATCAACGTGCGGGACGTAGCGAATAGGAATAAATTGTTTCGTGTAGGACTCAATGATGAGTTGTGGCAATTACTTCGTTGATTCATTTAAGCAATTAATATTCTTTGGTACTATATAGCAGAATATTTCTGTGTTGTCCGTGAAATGCAATCTCCGGGGATGATTCTTCCATGTCACTCCTTGAAGCGACACGGAGTCCTGCGGTGTCGCTGTCAAATTTAAAAATTACCCTATAAATAGTTTGTCTATATTCTGTAATGTTGTACAAAAGCAATAATCCAGACTTCATTTGATACTCCCACGCTGCTAAATGTTTGAAAAGTTTGAATTCACAGCAGCGTTGAAACATACACAACTTCTGCTGTTGTCAGTGGAAAGAAGCTACAGTGCATCTTAAACCAATTTAGAAATTGCGGAGTCCCGACTCCAGTGCGCGAGCTGTTCGTTATTCCGACTACGTGGAACACCTGTTGCCAGTAGCTCGAACTAAGTCAAAGGACTCACTTGTTGCAGGTATCTGTTGCCTCTTTTCTTTTCATCATATAAGGGTTTTAGCTTGAGCGCTTGCTCAAACGATGATTTTGATAAAAAGCTTGTGAATGTAACTACTACGCCAGTCCTTTCTAGGCAGTATGTCGGGCAGATTGTCCCAGAAATGTCTAGGTGAGCGCGGTCTAGTTCCTGTGATACACTTCGTAAAAAAATAAAAATAATGCTCGTGATGCAAAATATCGAAAGCTTCTATAATGAATCAGAACGGTGCGCCGCCCAAGTGTAGGGAAGACAAATAAGCGACTTGGATACATAGTAAGATTTGTGAGGTACGATGAAGCAGCTACATTACAAATCACATGCAATACTGTTGTGCTACGTATTATTGAATGTTTAACTCGTTGATTGCAGAGCCGATTTTACTGGGCTTGAAGTTGCGGAAATTACATTACGTGTTTTAGGAGTATAAACAGGCGCGTAACTGTGCGCCTGCAGGCGAGCAACCCTTCAGACGGCGGCGTGGTAGTAACCACCTAGCACACAGGCGTTATCGTGGAAAATATTCGCTCGGCAGCTGCCGCCTAGCTGGGTAAGTAAACAGTATGTAAGTACACCACTTGACGATTGTTGCGTTGGAGTAAAACGGGCGTGCTGCGGTAAGAAGCAAACGTCTAGGGAACGCCCAGTCAGAGAAAGCCGCAGTTGTGTATGGAGGGACTAGTTTCACAGCGATTATTTTCAAAAAGTTTTGTAGCAAAAACGTCGCGAGGAGAAGTCAGTGATTCATCGAGTGCTTTATTTGTACCTCGTAAACGTCGCAGTGCAATGCAGTTGCCATCATTCGAAAGTGAGAATTCTTCTAATGGTTCAGTAAGTGGTCAAAGTACGCAGTTTAATCCTCGAAGCAACCAACCTAATATTGTGCATTTTACGAGTGCCCGTGGTGCCAAAGTGCGTGATGAAAATGAGCAAAGTTGTAAGAAAGACGAAGACTTTTGTGGACTTTTTGTCACTTAATGAAATATTTTAACACATCAGTGAGCAAGCAAATATTTATGCTACACAATCGCTAATAATTTCCAACCGTTTGAATCAATGGGTGACAGCAAACAAGGATTGAAATAAAGCGGTTTTTTGGATTGATTTTGTGCGTGGGATTGGTGAAACTTCCATCCAGGCATTTGTTTTGATCCAAGGATCCACTGTTTATTCAAAGATTCCGCGAAAGATATTGAGTACAGATTGTTTCGAAATTCTTTTCAGAATGCCGCATTTCGCATTCATCTTCGACGAATGGAATCAAACTTTTAAAAAATATTGTGAGCCTGTCGAAATATTTTGTACCGACGAGTCTCATAATACCATTTAAAGGACGAATTATATTGAAAAAATATTTGAAACAAAGAGAGACAATTATAGCATCAAAATGTTTAATTTGTGCCACGATAATGGGTTCTGCTACAGTTTTCGATTTTACATTGCCAAAGAACTTGATCCGAAAAAAAAATACCACACCAACAAATGTTGCAACGAATTCAGTAAAGGCCATAGAACATGTACCGATAATTGATATGCCAGTTTTGATTTAGCAAGCAAACTCATAACAAAGAATACGCATTTGGTTGGTTCCCTTCGACTAAACGTCAAAAAATGTTGAAAAGTGGGGAAGTGATTCCTAAAGAGAAAATTCAAGGAGATACGGTCCTTAAGTGGAAAGACAAAAGAAACGTTTCGGTTTTTTCCACCAAATATTAGGGTGAAATGGGTGTGACGACCAGAAGATGGTTTTATCGAAAACAAAAAATTGTTACTGAATACAATAATGGAAAACCATTATTAGCCCTTCTGATTAGATGAATGCATACAGCAAATCATTGAGACAGTAAAATGGTATCGAAAATTAGCATTCGATCTTTTTTTGTACATAGCTGTTGTGGACGCGTCTTCGGTGTTGCAGGATGTTACAGGACGGAAAAATGTCAATCACAATATTTCGGAAACATACGGCTTCCACGTGATGAAATTACGATCAGTGTCGATGCAAGAAGAAGCCAACACCAATTGGAAACAAAGGAAGGCAAGGCGCATAAAGTGCGTAGATATTGTTCTGAATGTTATAAGACAAACATAAAAACATTCAGGCGCATTGCAGCTAGAAAATTAACTACACACCTTTTCTAATATGTGCAAATCTAAACCTTATCTTTGAACTGAATGTTTTTTAAAGCTTATTAAGATTACAATAACGGACTCACTTTGTCGAAACGAAAAGTACACTGTACGTCTCACTGCACTTGACGGCGCGCTAAATGTATTAACTTGAAGTGGTCGTGTTAAGCAGCAGTTCGAAGGAAATTAAAGACTTGTTCCTTTACCTACTTCTGTACACCAAAGCCACCGCACGGTATGTGATTGAAAGTACGTACTGAACCAGCATCCACTCCCGATCTCCTATCCCTGTTGCATTCGCGAATGATAAGCTGAAAGGCTGGCCGAAGTGGCCGAGCGGTTCTAGGCGCTACAGTCTGGAACCGCGCGACGGCTACGGTCGCAGGTTCGAATCCTGCCTCGGGCATGGATGTGTGTGATGTCCTTTGGTTAGTTAGGTTTAAGTAGTTCTAAGTTCTAGGGGACTGATGACCTCAGAAGTTAAGTCCCATAGTGCTCAGAGCCCTTTTTTTAAGCTGAAAGGAAGACTGTCGATATCCATCCGCACACCCCGACTTTCTCTTATTTCAGCGTCGTGATCATCACCCGGATTGTATATTGGAGGCTGTAGTATGTTTCTTGACTTGTTTTCAAGGCGGGCTCCTGGAGCTTTTGGTGGCAAGACTCTCCGCGATGTACAACGCGAACCACTGCAGATTGTTGAGCATTTCCGTGACTCACAGTGGCTACAGAACGGGCTATGAATCGTGCAGCTCTTCTACGAATATTTTCTGTCTTTCGTCAATCGAAATTGGTATAGGACGTGCACCAAGGAACGGTACTCAGATTTGTCGATCGGAGGTACTGTAAGCGACCGCTTTCTTGAGCGAATTAGACTTTTATAGGATTCTTCCAATGATTCTGAGTCTGCCATCTGCCTTCACCGGAAATTACTCCGGAGAGAAATTGCTAGATACTTGGAGGTTGTGACTGATTCCAGTACTGCTCACCGATCTCTAAGTCATACAGTATCTAAACTTTTCGTCTCTTATACTCACATAACTTTACTTTTATTTATACGTAGAGTCAGCTCGGAACGTGTAAGATCTGTGGTGCTTGATGTATGGGTTATTCGGACTCCACAAATATTATGATACGCGAAATCAGTGTATGTTTCTTAAGTGTACAAAAATCGACGTCAGTGAAATAGATCTATAGTTCTGCGTGTCAGTTTTCGTACACTTTGTATACTGAAATGGCCCGCACCTTACTCCAATCACGTGGAACGCTTCATTCTTCCAACGATTTTCAGAAAAACGATGCTAGATGTGGGGCTTTTTCCTCCACATATTCGATACAGAATCCAACAGGCATCCTATCTGGCCAGGTGGCGTTTCCACTGAGTGGTTTGGGCTGTTTAGAGTTCCGCGCTCACGTAGATATTTGTAATTGCGCGATGGTCGTAGACAGAAATTGCGTTTTTACGGTCTTCGATGAAGCAGTGTGGGATGACAAAATTTAGTAATTTGGCTTGCATTCGATCAATATCTGTTTCGGTAGCACTATGTCACCGTGCATTTGTACGGACGACGTAGTTCACATTTGGCTGTCTGCTTGTGTAAACTGCGGTTGTTGCAGGGTTGCTCGTGTGACGTCCCACTGTACCCTGCGTACATATGACGTAATGACACACAACATTGTTGTATCATGGATTTCTGACTTAGTTCAAGATTACAGCAAGGCTGCAGTGCAGTAAATAGTAAATATTTGCTTGAAAAGTGAGCTACACTATAGCAGTTTCGGCTTGACAGTACTCTGCTAATGAATTCAAGAAGAGACAAAACAGTTCTGTCATGTGTTTCGTAACAAATGGATATTTTATTTAATGCTACTCTTCTGGGCTATTAGAAATAGTCTTGATCAAGCAGTATTAAAAAGGCTGTTATATGTACCATTATATTGCCGTAAGTATAATTGAAAATTAATCACATACAATGTTGTCTCGTACCGAAACTATAATTTTGTTACGTTCGCTATTTTACTTTCGGCCTTCAATGAAAATACTGCAATGCCTGTAAGTTTGCTATTGTTTGTAGAATTTTAAACAGAATGCTCCTTAATAACTTTAGCGTTTTGTAGATCAGTACTATTTACCTGACATCGTGAAAACTGATATTCATTCTCTACCCCAAGAGATGGGGCTGGCTGTTCTAATAATGGTAATATCGAGGAGGGGGGGGGGGGGGGAGTGATGTCCAGTTACAACATTTGCCTACGACCTAGGGCAACCTCCCGAAATCTTGGACAGACAAGGGGTGGAAATTATTTTTTAATATGACAGTGGGACAGTACTTTCCCGCAAAAAGGGACATATGTAACTGTATTTGTTCATGAAAACGCTTGTAAAGTTGATGATTTGCTCGACATGTGCAGTGTGCCTATGTCACACGAAGATGTATTTCTGACAGATGTGATATTAATACTGAATCAAAAGCAGAATAACCATTGGAGTATCAGCATTTAGACAGAGAGAAAAAAAATTGAATTACGCGCTGCAGTGTAACACAATACTTGAACGGCGTAAATTGCGAGAAAACTCTCGGCCTCTGAAACACAGTTTTACTTGAGTGTTAAAAGGTAACGTCGCTTCGTGCACCTTTAACTGAAACTTAATATTCTGACCAGTGAACATTTAGTGCAGTTTCGTGTCCGTAAATCTTTTGCAGTACGAGTCAAAACTAGGACAAGAAGCAAATGAGAAGATTTTAGTGATTAACTTTTCGGGTGTCAATATACATTTGAAGGCCTCGGCTGTAAACAGTCATAATGGACAGTCTGTGACAAATATAGTTGTTGCACGTGGAGCATGGCACATGATCCGCTTTATACATGTAAGTTGATAGTTCCACGATAAATCAGAAAATGCGAGTTCTAGCTTTAATTTCAGAGTATTGCTAATGACAACTTCGTCAACCTGTGCGCATGTTAACAGTGGTAATTGCAAAACACGTGGCTACCAGTAGTAGTAGTAACGTGTGCGACGTTCTTGTCAGGAAAATGCATGTCAGGGACGATTTCTACAAATCTGAGAATGGCGAATAAGTACGACACAAGTAAAGCTCATAATTACACTGAAGAGCCAGAGAAACTGGTACTCCTGCCTAATGTCGTGTAGGCCCCCCGCGAGCACGCAGATGTGCCACAACACGACGTGGCATGTCTGAAGTGGTGCTGGAGGGAAGTGACACTATGTATCCTGCAGCACTGTCCATAAATCAGTAATTGTACGAGGGGGTAGATCTCTAATGAGCAGCACGTTGCAAGGCATCCCAGATATGCTCAAAAATGTTCATATCTGCGGAGTTTCGTGGGCAGAGGAAGTGTTCAAACTCAGAAGAGTGTTCCGCGAGCCACACTGTAGTAATTCAGCTCTTGTGGGGTGTCGCATTGTCCTGCTGGAATTGTCCAAGTTTGTCGGAATGCACAATGGACATGAAAGGATGCAGGTGATAAGGCAGGATGCTTTGTACGTGTCACCTGTCAGAGTCGTATCTAGACGTATCAGGGGTCCCATATCACTCCAAGTGCACACGCCCCACACCATTACAGAGCCTCCACCAGCTTGAACAGTCCCCTGCTGACATGCAGGGTCCATGGATTCATGCGGTTGTCTCCATGTCCGTATACGTCCACCTGCTCGATGCAATTTGATACGAGACTCGTCCGATCAGGCAACGTGTTTCCAGTCATCAGCAGTTCAGTGTCAGTGTTGACAGGCCCAGGCGAGACGTAAAGCTTTGTTCATGCAGTCATCTAGGGGACACGAGTGGGCCATCGGTTGCGAAAGCCCATATCGATGATGTTTCGTTGTATGGTTCGCACGCTGACATTTGTTAATGGAGCAGCATTTGAAGTCTGCAGCAATGTGCGGAAGGCTTGCAATTGTGTCATGTTGAACGATTCTCTTCGGTAGTCGTTGGTCCTGTTCTTGTAGGGTCTTTTTCCGGCAGCATTGATGTTTTACCGGATTCCTGATATTCAGGGTACACTCATGAAATGCTCGGACGGGAAAATCCCTGTTTCATCGCTACCTCGGAGATGCTGTGTCCTATCGCACGTGCGCCGACTTTAACATCACGTCCAAACTCACTTAAATCTTGGTAACGGCCATTGTAGCAGCAATAGCCGGTCTAACAACTGCACCAGACTCTTGTTGTCTTATATAGTCGTTGCCGACTGCAGCGCCGTCTTCTACCTATTCATATATCTCAGTATTTGATTATGCATGCGTATACCAGATCTTTAGCGCTTGAGTGTATATTTCTGAACACAAATGCGCATCAAAAGTTGCTGCTAATGAGGTAAATTTGAATAATTACGAAAGCAAGAAAACGATGTTGTGTGCAATACCATAGTTTACGCGAATTTGTCTGACAGTGTGATGGCAGAAATCTTAAGAACCATGATTAACATTACTTACGTGTTGTACTAAGGCGACAGTAAAATTAATTTTATATTGTGCTGAATGACAGATTAATTATTGAGTTTGCCAATATTTGCAATAATAAAGTATACCAATCTAGATCATAGTATCCTAAACTGCAACATTACGGATATTGAAACAACCTGGTAGATTAAAACTGTGTGCCGGACCATGACTCGAACTCGCGACTTTTGCCTGGCAGAATTGAAGGCTAACAGAATAGAAGCTGTTAGGACGGGTCGTGAGTCGTGGTTGGGAAGCTCAGTTGGTAGAGTACTTGCCCGCGAAAGGCAAAGGTCCCGAGTTCGAGTCTCGGTCCGGCAGACAATTTTAATCTGCCAGGAAGTTACATATCAGTGCACACTCCGCTGCAGAGTGAAAATCTCATTCTGAAATATGGATGTTGTAAATGTGTGTTTTTGAGACAGTACTATTTCGTTACTTCGCCTAGCAAGTACACAGTGGTAAGTTAATGCTAACCCATGTTGAGTGCATTCAGCCTGCAACTAAGCAGTGTTAATTAACCATTGACTTATTTGTAAGCGTATAATTTTGGATAGCATTTACGATTTTGGAAGTATGTTTTTACTCAAGAAATATTTGAAAACACTTACTTATCTGAGTAAAATGATTACAGTGGATGTGCTTCAGATATTTGAGATTTTGCTGAAACGTTATCACACAATTTCTCAAAACAGCCAAATTGTCCCTTACCAAAATGTACAACCGTGGTGTAAATTGAAATTTAGTCTACACAAAATAAACTACGATTAACATATCCTTGCAATCACTATGCGCTACTGCGAAGCTCTAAGAAACGACTCCACAAAATAGGACATGTCAAGTGCTAGTAGTGACTCCGTTAGTCGGAGTGGATCAGTAAATTCTTCCGTATTACTATACAGTTCGGCATAGGATATGCGTAGGTGTTGCATACACAAACGGAAATTGTGCGCTGTCTAAAAACTACTGGAAGCAGCGTTTGCCACGGTCGACCTGCTTCATGTTGCTGCACTGGACAACAGCGACGCTGGGGCATTTCTGTGGCACCTCTGGTGCCTCTGAAATATCTCAGTAACTTCGAAGAGCGCTCACTCCACTACAGGATCCCTCGTATGTTCCACATGTAGACGATTCTCCAAATAACTCTGGACAAGCACAGAGAGTGGTTATGTTGGTCATCGGGAGCCAACGTTAGGCTGGTAGAGGAGCGGGCATCAGAATTGTCGGTAGAGAAAGCCACTTTGTTACTTTAGACGACTGACATCTAGCCTCGCACTCGGGGTGGGAGCACGGCCCACTTATTTACATTGTAATACCCAGAAGCACTCCTTCGGTTTGGAGCCGAATGGAGGGCGTATACCAGCTGCTCCGCCGATTCTGCAGTGATCTCTGGAGCTATCGGGCGGAGAATTGTAGGACTCATTTCTCGGGTAGATGTGCACTACTTATTAGTGGCTAATTAGGTAGCGAGTAAGTATGCGTGCATACTGGGATTTTTAGGTTAGAGGAACCGCTCTGTAACCTCGATAGTGAATTGTATACCCTATTACTGAAAAGAGAAGATCAGAAAATTCGCCCTTGAAGATCGGAAGGAAAAATGTTGATGTTGTATTAGTTAACTAAAGGAACGCTCATTGTAAAATCCAAAAATTAGCCTCACTTATTAACGTTAGTAATGCCTACATAGTAACAGGAATGTTTTTATAGACCGCGTGCGTTAAGCGCTATAGTGGTGTTTTAGGGAAAAATTTGACAATATTGTCGGTAGGATTCCTGTCCGTTCTGTGTTATGCAGCGGGACCAAGGACAACAGTGATTCTTCCGTGTTCTATGATTTGGAGAACATATGACAGCAGTACGGAAGGTAGTGATCCACATTTACCTGACCAACGTAACTTAACATGGCTATGACGTTGTACTTGTTAACTTGTCCTTTCAAGATGTTTTTATTATATTTTTTTACGGCGACTTGAAATATAGCTTCTGGTGAAACATCTATTTCTTCTCATGTCTTAAACTGTGGAGCACGTTTTACCTAAAATGTTTTACAAATTACTGACCCACGTAAAACAGTTCATGAAATACTAGAACCGGCGAATTAATTTCAGGGGCACCTTCAGTTCTGCAGGTTTTACTACTAAACATTTTCGCAGTGCTTCGAACAAACTGCAAGTGGTCAACGTCTTTTACTTCCGTCATTAAGAGAGGATTTTCTTTGATGCCCATCCGGTGTACCTGGGAAGGAGTTTGACCCTGTTTTGTGGGACATTGTTACTACGGTAGTTATCAGTTTCCTACTCGCCCGATATTCTCAAAAACCAGGGAGAGTTTATAATAATGGCTTGAATTGTAGCGTGAACTATACGGCACGTTGAAATGTGTGAATCTTCTTTCAGTCCCTCAGCAGTCACTTTTCATAGCCAAATATTAAAACCAGATAGTGGTAAAATGATGTTAATTACAGGGACAGACTAAATTGTCGTGGTAAACCACGAATAGATGAGCTGAGGCTCGTAGAAAGCGGATGTCCATACATTTCCTTTTCATAGGTAGTGTGTTGCTCACACAGCTTGCCCGGTCTGGTGCGTACATCAAATGCACAGTCTTCTAAGATACGAGAATGAAGTATGACATTGCTTGTACTGAGCCAAGTCAGATAGTATCATTGTGACGTTTTCTTTATTGTACTGTCCTCACATGAACAGCCGAAAACTTCGGTAATAAACATTTTTCGTCAATGCTGAGACATTGTGCCCAAAAGCTGAGATGGACCCCGGTATGTAACACAAGACCCTGGTTGTAACACAACAAAATGGCTCGCTACACCTCTGAATGCGACGTTAATGTGCGTACAGACGATCTTCGCGTGGGGCGCGTCTACTAGCTCTGCCGCAAGCTTACGACACATGTGATGATGCTTTAAATGGACTACGCGCTACTGACGTCAAATGTGAGAGATGGTTACGGTACTGGTAAAAGTAGTATCAGCAGTGCTAAAAGGTAGAACAGTATGCTGCGCGCTAAAGCGATGGATCCTTGGTTCGATTAAAACAAAACTCTGGCAAGATTTGTCCCATTGGTACTGTAAGGAGAAAACTGCCCAAGACTAGACATTTCCGTAGCAAACTAACATTGTGAACCGGATTAGAAGTAAAATCCGATTACATAGCTTCATGACCATGCTAATCGTCATTGTATTCGTAATATGGATATGCTTCTTAATGTTCCTCTAGCCACACAGTACCAATTTTAGCCCCATGGATACAAGAAAACTCAGCTTGGTATTGAGATGTTTACGTTACGGTCTTCGTCGAGAGAGCAGTGACCGAGATGGCGCAATGATGAGGCATTGGACTCCTTTTCGGAAAATCTCAACATTCAGACACTCGATCAGTCTGGTGGTTTCTCTAAACCTTTTGACGTGAATGCCGATGCAGTTCCTTCGAAATGGCCGACACGGCTAATCTGCTGTCAAATCCGAGCTTACGAATATAGCCGTCACTAAAGAGCTCGTCACCTAAAGGAGTTTGAATGCTAATGTTCCATTCATACAGAAAACGGGGGAACTCTCAACCTTGATAGTTAAGCAACTCGAAATAGCCGTTCTGCTTCAGTGTACCTGTCACCTGCACCATAGGACCCGTACCCGCGTATTTACCATGTCCCATAACATCACAGCACCTGCTCCAGCTTGCACCAAAGCCCCACTCATTTTTCCCAGAAGGTTTCCGGTGTTCCTCACACACAAACATAAAAATTAGTTGTCTCACCAAATTGTCAGTTTCCGGATCTCGAATGCGAGTATCAGTGTCTTTTCGTTGATTATAATTGGACACTTTGTGTGCAGGAATCTTCAGATACGTGAAGTTACTATCAGCTTCATTCGACGTTTATGTGACTGTACGAGTAGACCATAAGGGCTCTACTGGACGTCACTGACTGTGCGATTGATATAAACATTGACTCCTAATCAAAGAATTTTATCACAAATATGCAGCCAATGACCCCTCTGCAGCCCCCCCCCCCCCCACCAACCTCCACAGTAAAAATATCGCTTAATACGACTAGTTATTTACAAGGAGTACAGTTATGAAGATAAGGCACAGTAACAACAGCCACATATGAATCGAGATTCCAGTTTTGGGGTTACAGGAACGAGTATTTTTAACGCAAAGATAATTTTATGATCTCATCACAAACTGAGTATGGAATTGACGGCATAGTATGTATTCATCAGGCGTATAAAGTATACTGTTGTGGTCTTCAGTCGGCAGACTGGCTTGATGCAACTCTCCACGCTAGTCTCTCTTGCTCTCTTGTGCAAGTCTTTTCATCTCTGCATAGCTACTACAACGTACATCCATTTGAACTTGCGTACTGTATTCTAGCGTTGGTCCCCTCTACAACTTAAACAGTAAGCCTACCCCCCACCCCACCCTCCCCCAACCGACACACACACACACACACACACACACACACACACACACACACACACACACACACACAAAAGCACACTGTGAGTAGTAGCTTTTTCATAAAGAAATAAATTCAATGTAAAACACAGTTGCTATATTCATCCACCTCCACAATAGGCAAGATAAATTTAAGAAACATCTGTTAAAATAAATAAGAAAAATTGCATTCCCGTCCACATTTTAGCTACGCAAAAGAACGACAGGAGTGAGGGGAAACTGTTATGTCTGTCGAATAACTGCCAAAAGTTGAATGTGTGCGCATCCATAATGAAAAAGCGATAAAGTGCTCAGTACGAGTTATCAGGCCTTGAGAGGCCGCCTGTAGTAGTGACGAAAAGTTCGTCACTAGTCCTTCACCGCTTAGTACTACTTCTACGAGTCTAGAAGTGAACAGATTTAATCAGCGGTATTGTAGTGTGACTTGCACTCCTAAGATTATGTTGTTACACACATCTTCGAATTTCCCCAAACATAACGAATTAGAATTTTTATATGCACTGTTTTTCTTTTTCAGTTCTACCTTCGTGTGGCCGACTGTTGTGCGTACTTCTGTTCTTTACTGTACCATGTTCTGCCACTTAACTTTTCTGGTGCTGGACTACCAATTCAGAATTGCGCACGCGCGATTTTGTGTGTGTGTGTGTGTGTGTGTGTGTGTGTGTGTGTGTGTGTGTGTGTGTGTGTTTTCTAATTCGTGGGAAGATGAGCGTACTTACTTTACTTTTCGTGTCCGGAGATTTGTTTCAAAGCCTTTCAGCCCAATGTCGGGCCAAGTCCAATGTTTCTCTTTTCTCAAGCCATAGTTCGTCAAGGGTACACCTTGTGGGGCAGATGGAACACTGTAGAAGGTGTTCCATATCCTGAACTTCACCACAGTCGCATTTGTTGTCTCCTTCGCCCTTGAAGCCCCATTTGACTAGGTTTGCTTTAACTGGTGCTACGCCTGTTCTGATGCGGTTCAGTGTTTGTTTTTGGTGATACCCTCTACGTTTAGGCTTGCAATCGTCAGAGTTGGCTCTGAGAAGGGCCCATTCGTTTTGCTTTTCCGGTGTTGGATGGATTGGCCGTTGTCTTTTATTGCAACGTTTCCGGGGGACGCCGGCATTATCTGACAGATGATTCTCGGTCTCTTATCTCAGATAGTGCACGCGTGGAGGCTCCTTCCTTGTCATCCAGCTATTGCAGTTGTAACTGCTCCTCGATTTCTGCACTAGAACAGGTGTATGTTCATGTTAAGACCGAACTTGAGCTACGGCGTAACTAAGCTATCGCCGTCAATTATGGCAAGAAAGCACCGTGACTGAGAGGCGGAGAACACTTGAAACCTTATAATACTCATGCTTTTCCCGACTTTATCTTCATCAACGGCGCTGAATTGGATTGCATCGATGCTTATAATGGACCAACGACAAAATTTCTCGACCTGGCGTGTAGATTATACTGAAGCCAATGACATTGTAATTTTTTTTGTTTTTGTATCGAATTGGCTCCATGTGCATTTTGAGCTGTTGCTGAAAGCAAAGGGCTCATGTAGCTATTTCCTATATTCAGAGCATTAAGATTACGTTGAGATCACTGAGGATGAAATGAAAACAGGAAAGAACGCCAAACAAGGCATAAGATAGCAACATAAATGTTTAAGATAGGAGGGAAAAAGCTGCAGAGAAAATCCCAAGAGACTAGAAGTCATTTGCAATTGGGTGGTTTTGGAAATCAGTCTTATTCAAACACAATTAGTTTATTCTTTATATTTACCCAGACATGTTTGACACCCATGTGTCATCTTCAGTGGGTCAAATTTTTATTACTGTAAAGGACATTGGTGTCGAAACATGTCTGGGTAAATGTAAAGAATAAACTAATTGTGTTTGCATAAAGCTGATTTCCAAAACCACTCAGTTTTTAAATCGCAAACACGGAAGAAAGAAAAGAGGAGCTTCAAACCTTAGTAAAATGAGTATCATTTGTAATTATCCCTACACACAGTAAGAACAGCAAAAGGGGTTGTAACAGTTCTCATTCTGGCCACATGTTTATATTACTCGAAGGCACGTTACTCTGTCCACTGTCTGAGCCTGTACAACGTCCTGAAGGAACAATGATGTATCCAGAAATGTAGTGGGCACAGCGAGAGCATGTTCAATACAGACAAGACCAAAGGTGAAATACCAAGAAGAAACATCCAGGCAAGTTTGCGACAGGGTGACTCTGTTTCGCTCATGCTATTACATAAAGTGCAGGAGAAAGTCATCCCAGAAGCGGAAAGCATTGAGGAAGATGTGAAACTCAATAGAAAAACACATTTATTACGATACAATGATGACATCGCAGTCCTGACGGAATCTGAAGCTGAGATGTTGGAAACCGTAAACTACCAAACACAAAATGTAAGCACAGGCGCCCTGAAAACAACGCTTACAACACGGAAGTTAGGGCACTAACCGGAGCAGCAGTAGAGAGAGCCCAGTTACAAGTTGGAGATTTGAGTTGGTCTAAGGCATAAAACAATAAGTGCCAGGTATCTTGATTAACAATCACAGAAACGTAATAAAACAGCAGACTATTAACGCATCCAGAACATACTTAAACATGAAACAGTTAATATCACGCATGCTCTCTATCAAAACTAAACTCAAAACTCAAGGCTACGAAGTAATACGGAATGGGGCAAATAAAAATGACCCCGACGAGTGGACGTGCATGTATGAATATAACCACACCCCATGAGGCGCACATCACGTGCACGCCTGGCCTGTGTCAGTGCGAGTGGAGCAGTGCAAAAGGGAACGATGGTACACACAGTGGAGCAGCAGTTGTTGGCTGTGGAAAGTTACGTGAGAACAAAGTCGAGCAAACGGTGTGGTCAGTTGTTTATTGAGGAGTTTAATGGTGTCAAGTACCAGCAAAGACTGCCATGCAAAGCTTAGTCCGAAAATGGCGTTAGATAGGATCTGTTTTTAACAAGTCAAAAAACATTCCTAAACGTGCCTGAATACGATAAAATGTGGTTTCATTTCGTCATAAGATGCTTTAGAGTCCTACCAAATCAACCCTACGCCCATGGCAAGAGACCGGAATATCACGTGGATCATGCGGACGGATACTGCACATGGAGCTGCACATGCATTAAAACCAGCTGCTTCTCAGCGTCTGCAATTTTGTGAGTGGCTGTTCACTGAGATGATAATGTGTGGCTTGGACATGGATCTCTTCTTTATGTTTGATGAAACCTGGTTTCACCCGAGTGGTTATGTCAGCTCAAAGTATCTAAGTTCTGGGCAGCGGAGAAACCGCATAATTTCCACGAAACACCACTACATGATCGGAAGGTTGGGATTTGGTGTGCAGTGTCTGCACGGCGCTTTATTAGTCCCATCGTCTTTCGTCAGATGCTGACTTCGGCGTATTACATTGCCAACATTTTGAGATCATTTGTGCCAGCATTAACGGAGTTACTCGTACTTTCAACAGGATGGAGCAACTGCCCATACAGCCGACCGAGCCTTGTAGCACCTTTACGCAGTCTTAACGCATGATAGAGTTGTTAGCAGAGGTCAGTCTTCTCGCGGCCCCAAGTGACCACCCAGGTCATTTGATCTGTCAGTACGCGATTACTTTGTGTGGGGAGCTCTAAAGTTCAAGGTGTATCGAACGACCGTCATAGTCTTCAAGAACCGCAAAAGAACGTTTCGGTTGAGATTGCAGCAATTCCAGCAGTTCAGCTTCGATTCGCCTGTAGCAACTTGATGACTAGGGCCCAGAAGTGCCAAGGGACGAATGGTGATCACTCTCAACATCTTCTGTAGTGAATTAGTACTGTATTTCCTTTCCGCTGCTGTGTTTCTATGTATCCTGGAACTCTATTCTCCAGGCCACTTTTATTTGCCCCACCCTGTAGTTCCACTAGCGTTGTATGCAACAAATAACCCAGTGTGAGATGGGGACGGCTGGAAAAGAAAGAAGCAGAAACTGTACGAACTCGTGTGGAAACCGAAAATAGTTCATAAAATGAAATGGGCAGAACATGGGGCTCGCATGCTTTCAACGTCTTAGAGCGAAAGCTGCAAAGTTGTAAAAAGCTGAAGGGATACCTCCGGCTGACAAACCAGAAAGCGATGGGTGGATGATAGTTCAAGAGCGCCGAATAAGTGGTACATGCTGCGCAATAATGCAATAATGTAATTCATATGTCGACGCGATGTAATAAATGCCTTCATTATGTGTCGTTTTGATTTAGTACAGTTGTGTGTGCTTTGTTGAAAGGGAGACACTCAAAATAATGCAATTTTAGCAGCAGTTGGCACCACAACGAAACAACGAACTGTTACAAATCGGTTACTTCAAGAACAGCTCTGAGCAAAACGCCCTGTGGCGTGCATTCCACAGACTCCAAACCACCGCCATTTGCGACTTTAGTGGTGCCAAGGGAGAGCTCGTTGGAGAGCGAAGTGGAAATTGGTTGTGTTTTTGATGACTGCCTTTTCTGCATCGGTGCCAGCGATGGCTGGCTGTTGGTTAGAAGAAAGCCAGCTGAGCGCCTGCAAGCAGCCTGTTTACGACCTAGACACACTGGACCTACGACTGCAGTTACAGTCTGGAGTGTGATTTCCTATGACAGCAGGAGCACTCTCGTTACCCCACGTACCCTGGTTGCAAATTTGTATGTCAATCTGGCCTGCTCGATCATCAGATTTGACTCCAATCGAGCGCATATGGGACATCATCGGACGACAACTCCAGCGTCATGAGCAAACAGCATTAACCGTCCCTGTATTGACGGACCAAGTGCAGCAGGCATGGAACTCCGTCCCACAAACTGACGTGCGGCACCTGTGCAACACAGTACATGCACACCTGCTTGCATTCGACATTCTGGCGGTTACACTGTTATTAATACACCAGTTTTTCCCATTTGCAATGGCTTATCTTGCTCTTAAATTAACCTGTAATCTTGCAATGTTAATCATTTAAGAATGTTACCTAGACTAATGTAATCTCGAAATGTCATTACATTAATAACACTTGGGTGTCGCGATTTTTTTTCCGTCGATATAGTTTTTTTACGAGAATTAATAGTCCACATCTATTAATCCAACTGGATAAGTGTCTCAGTCTGAGGAGCAAATCTTGTATTTTTTCGTAACACATCACGAAAATCCAAAACAAGTTACGCATGTTATAAATAATTACAGAGTCATTGGGTCTTCATAGGTACGGGAGAATATCGGAAAGTAACGCACAATAATTTTATTGCCAAAAAAGTTTAATAGGTAACAAAACGAAGTTACAAACGGGCTTACATCTCCCATCGTGGTCTCAATTTCAGTATACCCTGTCCGTGTAAGTCCGTTTGGACTGTTGATTTCACTTCTGCATCTGTCGCAAAGCGTTGGCCGGCCAGGACTTTCTTCTTGGTACCAAACACATGAAAGTCAGACGTTGCAAGGTCCGGATTGTATGTTGGATGATGTATTTGGCGATTATCCTACGAACAGGAACAGTAACTTGGGTCGAGCATAATCATGAAGTAGTTTGATGCTGTCAGCGTTGATGTTGTGGCGTTTGTCACGAAGGGCACAACGCAACTTAACCAAAGTTTTAATGCAGACTGCAGCATTCAGCAAAATCTACCAATAACACACTATGCATGTCCCAGACAATGTCGCAAGCACTTTCATAGCACATTGAGTGACTTTTTTCGTACGGGGGAACCAGCATGTTTCCGCTCCATAAAGGCCTCCTTGGTTTCAGAAACTCATGCCTTTCTGCGGCTAATGTTCCAAGCTTGTGATCATCTGCTTGCCGTTCTGGTTGTCTGTAAGATTCTTAATCCAACGAGCATCAACTTAACGAAATTTTAACGTGTCATGAACAATATCGTACACCGCATCATAGGAAATGTTGAAATGCTGCAATAAGGTTCACAGTTGCACATGCCGATCGTTCAAAATTGCGGCCTTATAATGACTTCTGCATTCTGCGGGGTTGCAAGTGTTGCCGGCCACCCGGAGCGTGGCGAATTACTAAGGTTCACACGGACCTCTTGGAAGAATGCATATCACCTGAAGACATCGCTACGGTCCATACAGTCGTCCCCATACAGACCACGATGTCACTGTGGCTTTCAATCTGTTTAAGCCCTTTGTCCCACAAATATCGGACTACACTTCGCTGCTCTTCAAAAGTTGAACGTGCGCACCGGTTTTGTTTCATAGTTCAGAGCTGCACATGAAAACAAAATACCCACTGTAGCGCAAATTTCAAATTATATCGTCGTGAAATTTTAACATTACAGCTGTAATACCAGGGAAGAGAAAAAAATTATTATGCGTTACTTTCAGATCCTCCCTTGTATTTATTTATGACATCATACTGACATTAGCGCTGTTTGCTGGAAGCATAACACATCTTCACATATATAGCTATCTGTTGTTACAGCATTAGCTTAACAACACATCTGGAAAGACCATAGTTGCAAGTGCATAATAAAACATGTTTCCCGATCTTAGATCAATGGGAAGTATCCAACGCCAGTAACATAGCTGACGGATTGATTAGATGCAAGTCAGTTATCCAGCAGAATTGCATAGAATTACACCATTAGATCGCCTATAAGATATTTGTCATTACCACTTTTTGCGTGTTCATTTTCCACGTTAAATAAATGAAACTATATGCATGCAGCGCGTAGTTTAAAACCCATTATCGCCCTGTTTTTTTATTTTTTTTTTATCGAAGTATGATATTGCATCCTGCCATTACCGAATACTATAGTCTTCCAGAACATGTACACGCCCAGCTAAAACACATATTCCGATCTTAGGGGTCATAAAAGGAAAAGATATCATGATGACGTGATCAACATATGAACTCGTATTACTTCCCAGTAGACAAATTTCAAAACGACGTTAGGACTATAATAAGAAAACTTTAATAGATAGTGATTTAAATCTGCGTGGCACATTGCCTACTTTACGTATATCTTCGCTAGCAAGACAGTCGGGTCCACTAGAGATGCATAACTGTACTTTGCATTATCAAATTTACTGTCACTAGAATTTTCCGTATTCTTAGCACTAGCAAAACCTTCTGGGAAAGTATTTTATCCCATACTGGTTTTGAACTGTGGTTTGCTTACGATAACTAGACGTCATACGGTAGTTGGTGTAATCGATTTCCAGGCTAAATAATTAAAATTATAGACATACAGAGCATAACGTTATAGCTAATTATCAGTCGTGTTTACCTGGAATTTATATACATCCAAATAAGTGAACAGTATTTACTTTAATTCTTCAAAATGCGCTGGTTTAGATCGCAAGTTTATCTGTCTTATTATTCGTAAATTTGTTGGACGAACACTGGAATGCATTTTAGCGTGGCAGTATGATCAGATTGAAACTAACAGCAAAGGTCTTTTATTGATTACGATTATTCACACTAATAGCAAAAACCTGCAGCAGTCACGTGATCTTCGGGTCATACCTTCTAAATGTGATTGTATTTACAATGCAGTTACACTGTTTTCTTTGTGCTGCGATATGGTTACCCCGAGGCCAAAGGGGATGGACACGTATTTTGTTTGTATGCATAGTGCTACTTTGTGCACCACAAAAACAGTTCTTAGTTTATGTATATTTATTGAAGTATCAGTCCCGATGTCAAAAAAGTGTGAGATGGTACTCCCAAGCCCGACAACCGTATGGAAGTACGCGATAATCCTATCCTAGTTTGGAGCGTCGTCATGGTGTATGGATGATATCATTTCAGGCAGAACTAAGACGCCTTACATGGGTCGTCAACCCAAGGCTTTTATATCCTGTGTAGTTGTAAATGTCTCAGAGTACATTATTTAATTTATACGTGAACACCAGCAGAACGAGTTTGTATAGTGGATTTCCAGGCTACATTATTAAAATCATAGACAGAATATTTTTTTTTTTATTGTGACTCCCAGTTGTCAAACAGAGTTTAGTAGACTATTCATATTACTAGGAAAACTCTTCGAGTAAAGACCCAAGATTGCAGCACTTCCGGTCACACTTGGTGCTATTCAACACACCAAAACGCATACTGATGGAGGAAATCCACTTTAAAAGTCACCCAGGTCCACTTCATAGCAAATGTGTAAGTTCTTACTGAGGTCATGATAATGTACGATAGTAAAATGTTAAAACATTAAAAACATAAGATGCTGACATGCGGTCACAAGCTGGCAGATACAGCTACTGGGCGACCCTGGCGATTCAGCTGCGAGAGACGTAACTTCCCACACCGTAGCGATGGGATAAGAAACAGCAGTCGGGCTGACAGTCTCTCTCTCTCTCTCTCTCTCTCTCTCTCTCTCGTGTACGTTAATTCTCGAAAACAGTGAATTTTATATACGTCAAAAGGACAAAATGCCCCACAACTGATACTACCGGAGAGAACAATAACAAAAATGGTTAAATGTAGGATAAATGGTTAAAAAGAGATTAGACAGGCGCCAAGCAGTTGTTATACGTCCTAACCTAGGTCATGCAGATGAAATGTATGTTATCCGTGTTGTGCAGTGTGTCCTTTCGTCCTCTGTCAACAAACTTCTGATTTCATCTGTGATAGTGTCAATATTGATCCATATGTATCAATTTACACTGCATCCAAATATTTTTACGATTCCAAATACGTATAACTTGCAACTAGTAAATAGCATTACGTTTCTTCAAGCACACAGAACTAGACGCGGTATGACAGTTTCGTCTTGCCACAACGTCTCTCTCAAATGCACCGTGTTTGCACTATTAAAGCACATGTGTTGTCATTCCCTCTGTAATATTGGCCGAGACCATCGTGACGATGTCACAACGCAACATGATGCTATGTGATGTTGACGTAAAGTCAGTTGCGGTGGACGGAACTTGAATAATTGGGTAAAATACGTAAAATTGTGAGGGAAAAGTACGAAAAATTGTAAAAGTGTAAAAAAATACGTATAATTGTGGTAAATATGGAAATATGTACTGGAAATATACTTCCTTATCTACTTGGTTATCTCGAAATACGAGAATTGCGTAATATTAAATTTAATTTGTTGTTGACAAATAGATGTGACTTAACGTAATTACAATAACATTAATTTGTTATTAACAAAGAGACACACACCCTACCTATGGTGTACCAAGAACACACCCACTCGAGTCCCCAGTTATAAAAGGTGATTAGGGGGGAGATGTTTAAATCTTATTGGTCCAGGAGGAGGGAGGGGGGCGGGAGTGGCTATTGACCGTGAAGAGAAGTCTCCCAAATGTGTAACATGACACTGGAAGTCCTTATTAGTGACCTTCAGATAAGAGACCGGTTATATCTGGATCATGGGTAGAACACTCCCTGATAATCTCGCATAGACCAAAGTCACAATTACTCCATACCAGCAGCTTTTGTGCCATGATTCCGCATTCGATTCGGGCACTAAGATGGGGAAAAAAATGTAGCAGACCCATGTCAGTACAAAAGATTACATACACTGTGTGTTCAAAAGTATCCGGACACCTGGCTGAAAATGACTTACAAATGAAGCCCTCCACCGGTAATGCTGGAATTGAATAAGGTGTTGGCTCACCCTTAGCCTTGATGACATGTTCCACTCTCGTAGGCATACGTTCAATCAGGTGCTGTAAGGTTTCTTGGGGAATGGTAGCCCATTCTTCACTGAATGCTGCACTGAGAAGAGGTATCGATGTCGGTCGGTGAGGCCTGGCATGAAGTCGGCGTTCCAGAACATCCCAGAGGTGTTCTGTAGGTTTCATGCCAGGACTCTGTGCAGGGCAGTCCATTACAGGGATGTTATTGTTGTGTAACTACTACGCCACAGGCCGTGCATTATGAACAGGTGCTCGATCGTGTTGAAAGATGCAGTCGCCATCCCCGCATTGCTGTTCAATAGTGGGAAGCAAGAAGGCGCTTAAAACATCAACGTAGGCCTGTGCTGTGATAGTGCCACGCAAAACAACAAGGGGTGCAAGCCCTCTCCATGAAAAACACGACCACACTATATAACACCGCCGCCTCCGAATTTTATTGTTGACACTACACACGCTGGCAGATGACGTTCACCGGGCATTCGCAGTACCCACACCGTTCCATCGGATCGCCACATTGTGTTCCGTGATTCGTCACTCCACACAACGTTTTTCCACTGTTCAATCGTCCAGTGTAACGCTCCTTACACCAAGCGAGGCGTCGTTTGGCATTTACCGGCGTGGTGTGTGGCTTATGAACAGCCGCTCGACCATGAAATCCAAGTTTTCTCACCCCCCGCCTAACAGTCATAGTACTTGCAGTGGACCCTGATGCAGTTTGGAATTCCTGTGTAATAGTCTGGATAGATATCTGCCTATTAAACATTACGACCCTCTTCAACTGTCGGCGGTCTCTGTCAGTCAACAGACGAGGTCAGCCTGTAAGCTTTTGTGCTGTACGTGTCCCTTCACGTTTCCACTTCACTATTACATCGGAAACAGTGGACCTAGGGATGTTTAGGAGTGTGGAAATCTCGCCTACAGTCGTATGACACAATTGACACCCAATCACATGACCACGTTCGAAGTCCGTGAGTTCCGCGGACCGCTCCATTTTGCTCTCTCACGATGTCTAATGACTGCTGAGGACGCTGATATGTAGTACCTGGCAGTAGGTGGCAGCACAATGCACCTAGTATGAAAAACATGTTTTTCGTGGTGTCCGTTGATCATAGTGTATATATCAGATGGAAAGAGAGGGAGTTCCGAGTGATTTCTTCCTAGTATTAGCAAGGGGGAAGATGATAATGACACTACGTTCCAGATTTCCCGGTTCATGCACTTGTACCACGTAACATGCAGAGTACACGAACGGATAAAGCGAAATGCCATCAGCAGTCTAGTGTCAGCGGTTGAGACATGGCGCGCGCGGAGTAATTCCGCTAGGGAGAGTAGGCAGTCTTGCCTGAGGCGAGTCTTTTAATTGCTTCTCGCGCTCCGTAAGAATGGCCGGGTTTTAATCTCCCCAGATGCTAGTATCTTACGACAAGAATTTTGTAATTATTTCCCACTTTCTTGCACCAGCTCGCTCCAGAACCTGACGAAAGGAGAATTCACAGGAAAAGTATAAATTAACATTCTCGTACTTTTAGTGCCGACGACTTGCAGAAATGGAAAGTTCCTCTCGTATACATCGTAAATTTACGTCGTATCTTTCCTTTTAGTTCATCGGTTTGAGAGAAGTGGATACTGTATGTGTTGAAATGTTATTTGACTTTAACTAAAGCAATGTAAAGAGTTATTCATTAGAGATATGACACTGCGAGAATAATTTGATAGAGCACTGGAAGATCTAAGTGGAAAAAAAGCTTCTAGAGGAGACGTCATTCTCTCTCAATTATTTATATCATTGGCGGAGCCAATTTTGATGAAGCTATTCCATGTGATATGCAAGATACGTGAGGCGGTCGAAACACCCTCATACTTACGGAGTGATGTAATAGTTCCAAAGAAGGCAGGTACTTACAGTGATGAATACTACCGGACCATAAGTTCAGTTAGTAATGGTTGAAAAACATTAAGACGAATTATCTACGGAAAATATGGAAAAACTGGCAGAAGCCGACTTCGGGAAACGTATGTATGTTAGGATTTCATAGCACTGAAGAACACATGAGGCAATAATGACCCTACAACTTGTCGTAGTAGATAGGTTGAAAGAAGGAAAGATACTTTTGTAGCATTTATAAGTTTAGAGAAAGCGACAGTGATTAGTAGAACACACTCTTTAAAATTCTTAAGATAGCAGGGTTCAAAATACAGGGGCGAAACATTATTTACAACTTGTATAGAAACCAGACTGGAGCTACAAGACTCGAAGGTAATGAGACGGAAGCAGTAGTCGCGAAGGGAGACAGACAGGGTTGTAGCCTATCTCCTATGTTGCTCAATCTGTTCGCTAAATAAGCGTTAAACGAAACCGAAGTGAAATTTGGAAACGAAATGAATGTTCAAAGGAGAAGAAGTAAGAACTTCGAGGTTTCTCGATAACATTGTAATTCTGTCAGATTGCAAAAGATTTGGATGATCACTTCAACGGGATATACTGTATTTTACGGACTTATAGGACGCACTTTTTTCTTCAAAAATCGCCTCCAAAATATAGGTGCGTCTTAAACTCGAAATTAATTAAAAAATCGAGTGTTTGGTTTAAAATTCCCGCATCTCAAAAATGACCAAATATTTGATGCAGCGGAAAACCTATCTCTATCTGGCAACATTGGATTCAACTGACAGCAGCAGTGCACCGATGCGACGAACATGAGTTGCGGGGATTCACAAGCTTGCAACACTGTCTCCCTCCCACCCCGCATCACAAACCCAGAACCGTCTACGGTGCCTGTGAACTTGAATTGAAAGTGATTTGTGTTATCGGTAACAATACAATATATTTGTTAGTTGCTAGTTTGGTAATGGGAAAAAACAGGTATTCATATGATGCAGGCTATAAATTGAAAGTAATAGCAGCATGAAAGCAAACCAGCTGAGCGGCATTTCAGCCCACCACCAACAGAAGAACCATTCGCGATTGGCGGGCTGGTAAAGAACAGCTGACAAAAATAAGGAAGCCTTAATTGGTCAAATAGAGCTGAATGCAAAATTACCCATAACTAGGATTTTAAAGGTTAGTTCGGCTTTATAAACTAAAAATTTCATTTAGCCTGGCTTTTCAGGATAATAATAAAAATGTTACTCTTCAAAAAAAAAAAAAAAAAAAAAAAATTAAGGTGCGTCGTACAATCCGTAAAATATGGTATGTGTCTTCAGAAAGAGATTATAGACAAACATCAACAAAACGTTGTAATGCAGTAGAATTAAAGTGGGCTCTGCTAATTGAGCTGGATTAGGAAATGAGACATTAAAAGTAGTGGATGTGATTTGGGATTTGGACAATAAAATAAGACAATATCCAAGGTAGTGAAGATACCCAATCCACACTGGCGATAGCACGAAAATCATTTGTGAAAGAGAACAATTTGGTAACACTAATGTCAATGTTAGGAAGTGTTTTCTGAATATATTTTCTGGGGTGTAACCTTGTATGGAAGTGAAACATGGGCGATAAGCACTTCAGACAAGAAAAGAATAGAAGCCGTGAAAAAATTCTGAAGATTTAGATGGACGGTTCCTGTAACTAATAAGGTGATGCTAAATTGAAAGGAGTAAAGTTGCAATTTATGGCTCAACTTGACTAAAAGAAGGGTCCCGTTGGGAGGACACATCCTGAGGCGTAAAGGAGTAGTCAGTTTGTTAATGGAAGGCCTGAGTATTGTAAGCAGGTTCAAATGAATTGATGTTGTGGTAGTTTTTCATAGATGAAGAGGCTTGTATCAAACCAGTCTTCGGACTAAAAGCCTCAACCTACACCATGCCCGGGGATCAGTAGACTGACTGGCAAAATCTACAACACATACAGGAAAATAGGATAGGGCATGTCTCAAGGTTTCGCTTCTTAATACGCACAGTGACGTAGAAGCGGAGTGCCTCACCAGGGGCAGGCACGTAGAGAACTAGGCGTAAAATGGAGCGATGATTGCGTTTTATGTGCTTGAATTCGTAAAATGTGAATAATTTGAGACTCCGCAATGACGGTTTGGTTATCAGGTTAAAGCTGTCGCAGACAAAGCTGTCCGTGGGTGCTACAACACATTCCGTTAACCTGAATGCTTATGTGGTGCGAAGAAAACAGGTCGACCGGAAGAGGAGGTTGAGCGGGAATGATTCCTTATGATCCCAAGGAAATTGACGACCCGTGCGAGAAGAGAAATGCAGATATTATGGTAAACTGTTCGGCATATTCTTCTCAAACGTGTAAAATGATTTCTGCTGCAGTTGTTTAATGCGCTGACTACTGAGGACAATGAGCTCCGTTGTGACGTTTATCATTACTTGCAACCGCTACAGAAATTGGATTTTCAGTGACGATGCTACGTTTCCTGTTTTTGGAAAGGTGAGTCGTCATAACGTGCATGTTTGGGGCATCCAGAGGAGAATGTGGAACACATTCGTGATTCAAATGAAGTTAACATATTTTCCGCCATATCTTCTTCAAACGTTTGTGGTATTTGGAAACTGGTTTCGTGTACCTGGACAGGCTGCAGCAGTGGCTCATGTCACAGTTACCGCAAGAAAGTAGATACTTTATTTGACAGGAAGACAGTGCTTCACCACACTTCCTTTCCCACGTTGGTAATTACCTCATTGCCGAACTGCCTCACCATTGGATTGGGCATACTTTCCATCGTAACCATCCTCTTCCTTAATGACTCCCGCAGCCACCTGATTTCACTTCATGTGCATTCTTTTTACAAGGTTACTTTAAAGATAGTGTGTTTCTGCTTAATCTGCTACTTAATTTTCCAGAGTTGCTTGGAAGGATAGTTAATGAGGTAGCTGATACCAACCGTGACGTCTTGGAACGTGTTTGGCAAGAGTTAGACAATCGTATTGACGTTTGCTTCCACGTCACAAACGGTGCATATATTGAGCACTAATGTGAGTTAATGGAGAGATTAGCGCCGAGGCCTCTTCTGAAAACATGGAGGCTATTAATGAATAACGCAGTATTTATATCAGAGTATTACTCCTCATTGGGTATCTAACATGCTCACTCGTACATGGAATTTAATTGTTCTAGAAGTGCGATTTCAGTACTGCCGTCCAGTTATCAATAGAGTACTCATTCGAAGGTCATGGTGCCATAGGGAGCAGTCTCACGTATGAAACGTCACTCAAGAGTTCTCTGCGGGGGATTCGTTGATGTACTCACTCATCACGTGATGTCAGCACAACGAAATCGAAATTCGTGAGAAAGTTGGAATGCATTCTAATAATAGTTGACTTATCTATCCTTTGAAGTTTCAAACTAAGCCAGTGAGCCTAACGTTACAGTTAATGGCATCCATTCATTCGTAAGAAGAGTAACACAAGTTCAGACGTGCATATTCACGCTTCTGCGTTCAAAAATACCTGACTTACTGCCAGTCCCAGTTTAGTAGATACAAAGTTTGTATTTTTTTAATGGACGTTATTTATGAATTTACAGATTATAGTGTTTGTATGTAATAACAGTACACATAATTTGACCACGGAGATTGTTTTGCAAATGCTAAGTAAAATTGCGTTTTGGAGTTCGTTTTTCGTTTGAGAGAGACTTCTGTAGTGTTTACTAAATTAACGATATGAACATCCTAACAGAATTCTGTTTTAACAAGAGTTCAGACGAGGCATTTCTGAAGTTGTGAATTACAACGCAATTTAAATGTTGTATATTTCGGTAAAATTTCAATCCAGCAAGATTGGCAAGAAATAAAATGCGTTCTGGAATCTCCATGACCTAAGCTTGTTTGTGGGCTGTCAATTTTGAGAAGCTAATTAATATTAACAAAATATGATGTTTCATTAATTTGCGTTTCTTTAATGTCCTCAGTGTCTCAGATGTTGCGGTCATTATCAGACTAGATTGAATGCTGTTGTTATTTAAATTGCTTCCTAATCTATAGGCTTTGGATTATTACGTATCTCAAACACGGCTGTAATTAGGGATTGTCAACAAACATCGTTTTCTTTGCTGTACGTTAGAATACAAGACGAATACTGTGATCTTAAGGAAGTATAGGTATTTCAGATATTTCGAAAACTGACTTATTGTTTGCAAACATTCGTTGAAAACAAAGTGAAAACTTCTAGTGAAGATTTCGGTACCCAGCAACATGTGGTGTAAAATTCAGTACCTGACTGGAGTAAATAAAAAAAAGTTTTTCTACAAATTGATATTTTTCGAAAGTGTTACATTTTACACAAATTTTGCAATGCAGATATGTTCTAAATGAATTAATGTATTTATTTACTTACGTTTGGTGTACATTTCATTCAACTAATGCCGTAGTTCATCGGTGATGCGTTTGATGATTAAAAAAAGTGTAAGAACATACAGAGCATATAACATTGGATAAGGGACTACACTAACACCATGCTAAGTGACAAAAAATAAAAATTCGTTAGGTTATGCAAAGAATTGTACATATTCGCTGATTTGTTTTGAAGTGGGATTGCTATCTCTGGTTATCTTATGTTTTCCATAAGGTGAAGATCAGTATCATCTGCAAGATAGCCTATGTAATTTTAAAGAAGCTCCTCAAGTGAATAGACACGCAACTACTTTTGCTGGTTACTCTCTGTTGAAAAGTCCTTGATGATTCTGTAAGTTGTTGCTTTTCTTTCGCATGGATCGTGGTAGTTCTAGTAAAAAGTTGTTTCAATTTGCATAATTTCGCAAAAAATGGCTTCTGGTCGTGATATCTTTGGGTAGTCTGACAGCTATCTTGTGTAGCTAACTGATGACGTAATTATGATGGACGTCTACCGCATAGTAAATCTGTAAACCATGATTTTTTTTATGGGGGAGGACATATGTTGTAAATTATAATTCTAGCTTCCTCAGTGCCCTAATGTTTCTTGCCATTCTTCTTTTGTTTGTCAAACGTCCTCGCGTTCGGTTGAGAGATGTGGTGGAACACGCTGAAATAGGGGCTAAACACGAGCCTGTTGCGTGTTGCGTCCTTTACGAGAAAGCCAACATACTTCCTTTGTTGGATTCGTGGGGTGCGCTAGTATCCACATTCATTTTAATGTGTACTGTTATTTTCGTACATCATAAAACAAAGGCTAAAATTATTGGAATGAAGGATCTCACGGACTGTAGATCCTAGTAGTTTCGATGTAGAAATATCCCGCCAGGAAACAGTGGTGGCCGCTCAGCCAGTAATGTGGTGAGGTAAGAAGATAAAGCTCTAGCACCTAATTGATGATCGGATCCCTCCCACGCAAATCTCTGAATAATTCCACTTTTCCTCGTTCTTCCAGCTCTAATCTTCCATTTATGTAGAATAGCACAGTCGGTCATTTGCATACTTTGACTGCTGCAACTTCACTGATGTCAAAATATTTTTCATTTTCATTACGTTTTTCCTTTTTTATTTTTGGTTTCATAGTTCTATAGTTGTTGAAGTTTTCCCTCTTGATTTACACAACACAGTATTGGCTTAACTCGGCGCGATTCCTGGACTTATTTATACAATTGGTTGTATAATTTTAGCTTTTTTCCACTTCTTTAAAGTCGCTGTCAGTAGATAAGGAAGTGAGCATAATACTCACTATCATCATTCATGCACAAGAAAACATGGCACAGTATAGATTAAAAATAGCGTTATTTTTGCCGTATTCTGAACACTGATCTGAAAACAAAACCATTTTTCTTTTATGGCGCGTTTTTCCGGGTACTTCCGATGCGCTATACAAGCATAGTGCCACTTCAGCGGGCCCCTGAATGCCATACTTTCTGGAGCATACACGGTTGCCAGAGTTGTATACCCGAAGCTACCTGATATTTAATGTGCTTCAGTCAAGTTCTTTCGGCTGGAAAATGTTTATACGTTACCAGATAATAATCACATTCCTTTTTTACCCAGTTTGAATTTTTAAAGTAAACCGGAACCTGCTTCAGCTTAGCCACATTAAGTCTTATATCAAGGTGTATTTCTTCGTTCACTGAAGCAGTCCATTTATCTCATGTTTTGCTTGTATCAGACAGGGGTAATTGACATGACATTTTAAAGTTTGTATTAAAGACACTAAAATGTATTGTGATGCAAGTCCTACGTCTCTATTTTAACATTCCTTGTCATAGGGTTGATACCCCTCAGCTGTAAAATTGATATTGTTTGTGTGGACTTGTTAGGATTGTCACGACGAGAATAATTTGTGGTGCATTTGTAAACGTTCCTACGTGATCCTTGACTCCAATAACTTTTTAAAATTGCGTTTTGTGTCTTAGGTTTCCGTTCTGAGGTGCTGTGAAGTTTTCTCGCCCTTCATTACCAAGATCATTATCATAAGCATCTCTCTCATTTCCATTCCGTGAAAAGTCTTTTTTCCCGAAATGTCGGAAACGTGACCAATAGCTTTCATGCAAACGGTTATATTCTCCACTTTACGTAGTACTTCCGTCTTACTCAAGAATCTCTTCAGCCACGTACGTACATTATAATAGCAAGTACACATCTTCCATCAAATTAAACTATATAATTTTGATGTTACAATAATTAATTGGATTTCTTTAGCAATCTTTATTTCTTGTCATCTAATAAAGCATAATAGCACCAGTTGAGCTTCGATTTTACGGTACGGCTGGTACACACGCAACGAGCACCTCCCTCACGATCCCAAATACGTATTTATTTGCATAGGTTCCTCGTCACAATTTCGTTTCCATTTCGTTACGCGTTTTTTCCGCGACTTTTATTTGGACTTCCGTCTTTTCTCAATACAACATCGTTACGCTATACATTGCCCATAACTTTATTTATATTCATAAATGCCTTGGTGTACTGATTTGCTATTCTTTCCGTCACCCTGTAAGGTTAAATACATATGTCTTTCCTGGCGTCAGCATATCTGAAGCCTTTTTTCTGAAAATTTTGTTACACATGAATGAAACATAGAGTTTTACGTTTCGTTGACGACAAGGTCACTAAAGATGAAGCACAGCGTCGGATATGGTATTGACGGGTAATCAGTTTGACTGTGACATTTTCAAACGACCATCTCGCTATTCCCCGTAATCAATTCAAGGAAAGTACAGGAAGTGTGAATCAGGATGGGAATTTAACCGCACTGTTTCTGAGTAAAGAGTCCAGAGTTTTGACCGCTGTGCCAATTCACTTGATTTTATCCTGTAGCGTATCGTTCTAGACGACCGTATCGAGAGCCTCTCTCTTGAATGTGCACGAGTTGTGAAATTATCTGCTCGTGTTTCGTCGTACGACCATTTTATCCCATCCTCCTCTCACATTTCTCGTACATGGTGTGTGGCTGAAAACGAACGCTAGGTTTGATCGAAGTAACGCAGTGTCTGAAACATTGGACTTAAATTTGGAATAGCAGGGTTCATATCTTCGTTCAACCATCCATATTGGTTTACCTTATTTTTCCTAAATCTGTTAAGGCGAATGTCGAAATTTTTCCCTTGAAAACTATACTGTCGATTTCATTTTCAGTCATTTCGTATCCGAGCTTTTGCTTCTTTTCTAACTACCTCGTCGTTGACGGATGTTAAACGCTAATATTCCGTCCATAAAACGTTCAAATATGAAGGGAGACATATTTGGAATGAGAAGCTCTCATTATGGGGGACTGTTATATGAGCCATCCTCATTGATTAAACAGGTAGTTTGCAGCACAAAGTAGCAAAATGTAAATACAGAGTGGTTCCATGATGATGGTGCGAAGTTTCAGGGATGTCGGGGAAGGGCAAAAGTATCCGGACAGTGGTCCGGAAACGACCGGGTCGGATGTTATAAGCGAAAAATCGTCCTGATATTTCTGACCATGGAGCTCTTCTCCTGCAAACTCTTGCTTTCCATATTTTGAGAGGTGGTAGTATGGATACAAACAGAAGAATGTGTCTCTTAAACATTGGCTCTGTAATGCATACCGTAAGAGCTGTAAGCACTTCTTCAATAGAAGAGATTTGTTCACAGTAGTAAAAATGAACAAATGCTCATAGTTCGTAAGGTATTCATTTTAGAGCCATTTTTCCTAGACACATTCTTCTTGTTTCTGTCCTTAATACCTCCTCTCAAAATATGGAAAGCAAAGAGCTTGCAGTAGAAGAAGTCCACTGCCAGAGTTATCAGAAAGATTTTTCGCTTATAACTCTCGACTTGGTCTTTTCTGGACCACGGCCCGCGTACATTTACCCTTCCCCACTATCCGTAAAAAGTGCGTTGCATCATCACCCTGTGTGATAGTATCAAAAGAACGACCTGTTTATGGTTCGGTTTGTGATGAGTGGTTTGTTTTGTAAGAGTAGTTTGATGTTAATGAGGGAATTTGAGGTCAAGCACATAATTCATAAATTGTTGGTCCCACACTTCTTATTTCGTTTTTTCTATCTTCGTTTTATTCATAGTTTATAGTCGGCGGCCATATCAGATTCTAAATTTGTATCCAGGTTAAGATATGGACGCGTATTTTTATCCGTTTAACGCCGAGTAATCGTAGTTCGGTATTTCATCAGCCAAACGCAGCTTTCATTGTAAACATGAAAGCTTGTGCAATTGTGATGGTCAGTGGTGGTCTTGCTTCACTTCTGAGAAGACTAACTCTGTTACTACAATTTTAGAGCTAACCCATTCTGTTATGAACTCCCTATTGCATACAGTTTCGACGCTTTGTAACTTAAATTACTAATGATGTGTTTATTACTAGTGCGCTACAGTCGGCAGATTGGAATTTCTGTCCTCTCTTGGTATCACTTTAGGGTCTCGCCATTGAGTAATCCTCTATGATTCGAATGGAAAACTATTGGCCATGTGAAATATTTTACGGAGGAAAATGCCACCATGATGAGATTTAAATACCTGTGCGTTTTTGTGGATGAACTTCATGCCTATGTGACACACGCTTGGAAGTTTTCTGTGTATGTGATTCCTTATTTTTAAATTGTGTTTGTAATATTTTAATGAAGGAAAGTCATTTTGTATTTATTTACGTTGGCGGACGGTAGTACGTGGCACGGCCTGGATTCTACAGTCGTTTGGATATGCTCCAGTACGAAATTTCAGTCTTTCGTGCAAGGCCATGTACTAATTTGAAACACTGAATCAAATCAGAGTTTATCAGGGAGCTTTATACTATTTATCCAGTTTTCACACGGAGGCTAATGACCACAGTTGATAGCGCCGTAACCCAATCAAGTAATAACCTTTACATGTGTCTTGAAGAAAAATCGGAACAATGCTCATTCACAGAAATTTTGTTAGATACGAATCCGGCCATGGATTTCTAAAACGCTGCATTGGAGATAATCTTTCAACAGCAGGCAACTCGGGACATTGTCCAGCTTTTGTCTAGATACCTTGACTCTATGTATAGTCGATTTTCGACGCATTGTTGTGAAGCGCACACGTGTCTATGGGTTTGGGTATTCAGAAATCTTGTCTTATATGGTTCACACAAACCTGTTTCTGCATCTGTGTGCCATCGTATGTGGGGTATCTGTTTCTCAATGATATAACTTCCGCCTGTGATGACAAGCATTATTATTATTTTATCTTAAAATATGTTGTTGGATCTGGGGAAGCAATATGATTTTTTATTTATAATTTGCATTGCATTCTCCGAAGGTTAAACTGGTTCGAGGTTTAAAGAATTGAAGACCTCGGTTATTGGTCAGGTAGTGAAGCCAGGAGTAATTCCAATTGAAGTACAAACTGAGTTCCGAGAAATTTGTAACAAAGATTACGTCGACTGGTGAGGCGGGAAGAGGTTAATGAATTGCCATAGCAGCAAGAGAACAAGTAATGCTACTTTTGTTAAGGATTTAGCGGCAATAAGCGCTTTGAGAAGCGTGGTAATATTGTGTGTAACTGAGAAATACACTTAACTAATGTCACGCGCAAATTTGAATTTAGGTACATTCGCTTCGTACTATATGCATTTTGAAGTGGTAAAAGTATCAGGAGATTCATCGTGGATACTGCTGGATAAATCATTTTAGTCCTCCACGCGCGGATGTTTACAATTTCCGTCTTCTCATTTAGTTGTGCGTGCAGTCAGTACTGGTATTATACCAAAACATTGTTGGACTAACTCGATAGCGTGCAATTGTGTAGCACTAATTATAATTCGACCTAAGTATGTTGTGTCGGAGACTGGTGTGTAGAAGTGCTGAAAGTAATGAATAAAATAGCACATTGTTGACAAACTATTAAATCTGAGATATGTTGCAGCATGGGTTTTGTGAAATTACTTCCGTTTTGAAACTTAAGGAGCATCTAACGAGACTTCTGCTAGTATCTGGAGTTTGCAGTCCATTAACTCCGACGATAAGGTAGAGCTCTCTGGACATAGGGCTGTGCCAAGAGTTATTGATTTGGCTTTCCAACCACCTTCTCAATAATCTCCTTGGAGAGAGGTGTTCTTCGGCGGAGTTTTTGCAATTCGTCTTTCCCCGTTTTTCATGGATGTCATATGCCTGAATGAAATTGACTTTCTCCTTACTGATACTGCACATATTCGGACCGCTACTTGGCGAAAGCCTGTTCACAAAAGTTTCTTACGTAACTTGCAGAAATGATGGCTCGGTAAGAGTGATACATTCTTACGTCTAATTTCTTTTAAATTTTCTGTTTTACAATTAGCTGATACATTTACATACACTGATTTGTTAAGGGTCATTTAATTTTACTGGACGCTTGCGCCAAGTTGCCAGTTTTCTGAGAATCACTGAGTCCTTCACTGTTCCGAATACTGCACTGTTGAAAACAGTTACTTTGGTAGATCAGGTATTCTGATACACCTACAGGACAAAGAATGCAAACACCGCGAAGAAATGCATGCTTGAAAATAAATGCAGATGCTGGCGAAATCTGCGCTTGTTCTACGAACGGCTCTCCGCAATGTTCTCAGTACGCTACAAAGTGTCAATCCTGGTCAGAATAGTGCTCTGTGGAGCTGTGAGTGCATTATGTTGGAGCTAAGTGAATTCAAACTTGGGCAAATTGTTGGTGCTGTTATGTTGGACGCTTCCCTAACCAAGCTAGCAGAAGTATTTGGTATTCCAAGAGATGCCATATAGAAGAGTTATGCCACATACTGGGAAAGCGGAAAACAGCGTCCGCTAAGACGGTCATTGAAGGGGATACTGATGAAAAATAAGAGGAACAGCAATAGTTACTGCAGAATTGAATGTCACACTCGCTAACCTTGTCAACGCCAAAAGAACACGAAAGGAGCTCCAGAAGTAGAGAGTTGCAAAGCGAACTGGAATTCCAAAACCACTTATTAGTGCTGCAAATGCCTGTAACTGGAGAACATGATACTGAAGCCCTAGAATCTGGACTTTTGGAGCAATGGAAGAACGTAATTTGGTCGGATGATTCTTGTTTCACACTGTTTCCAACATCAGGTCCAGTTTACGTTCTAAATGTGAAAAATAGCAGGGGGTCAGTGGTCATTTGGGTAGACATATCGTGGTAAACAGTGGTCCCCATGGTTACTCTGCAAGGTCGCATTACTGCCAATGATTATATTACCATTTTGGATGATCAGGTCAGTCCCATGATATTTGTTCCCCAGTGGCGATGTTGTGTTCCAAGACGATGGGGCACTGTTCGCATCGTCCAGGAATAGCTTTGTGAGCACGAGGATGAATTGTCGCACCTCCCGTGGTCTACTTACGAGAGAAGGGTATGTGATCGCTTTTCACCTCCGTCATCGTTACCTGAACTTATTTTGCAGGAAGAATAGTATAAGGTTCCCTTGAAGGCAACACAGGACCTATATTTATCCATTTCGAGACTACTGGAAGCTGTTTTAAATGCCAACTGTTTCCCTAACCGAGTGGCTCGGTAAGGTATTGTGGTTTTGGTGTGTTCATGTTTTTGTCCACAACCTGTAGACAAGAATATTGGCGCGTCATGAAAGTTTTGGAGTACAGATACACCGTATAATAGAATAGGAAAAAGGGATTATACGGCCACGTAAACATATCAACTTGACACCAGTTTGATAAGTGGGGCGTTGCTCAATTGGAAGGACTACAGAAGTCATTCATGTACTGTGCTACAATGTTTATTCGATGAGAGTGAAGGTGGTGAAGTGAGCGACCATTAGTAGATATGCTAATCAGCCACAACTTGAGACAACAAATGTCCTTTTAAGAAATGCCATTGGTGGTTTCATAATACTCCCATTTTCTCCCAACGACTATGCCGCAAATATTATACTAATAAAAATTTCCTAATGATTTTAATAATTACGTACACATTGCAGTTGTGTCGTTCGCTGTCCATGCAGACTTAGAATCGGTCGTCATTCCTCTGTCAGGCTGTGAAAGTGACCCATAGACGAGATAGGCGCATAGATCTCTCCACAGTGTATCACATAGTACTATCATACGATTGAGACCAAAATCGCGGTAGCTGTCTAAAACGCACTCTTTCACTCCTCTCTGCATAAATGACAAGATATTCTTTTTATTTTTATTGTAAATTTTGAGGCTCTTCAAGTCTCTTTCCAGAAATGCAAGGGTCATTATTTGTACCTAGTATTAATTGCTAACTTTTATCAAATTTCTAGTCGAAAATTTTTATCCTGTAACATAAATAAATGTTGGAAACAAAACGAGATTTTCTGTGGCGGCTTTGTCTTATTGATCCTCTCACGGTTCTAATTGGTTCCCCTTGAGACTCTGTGCAGCACTGGCCCTTATGTGTGGGACTTTGGGGAAGAATTTCTGTATGGTAAATCAATCAAGTATTATTCTATGTGCGGAACACATAGCTTGTTTTACACGAATGCCGCTGTTCCAGACATACAACACTGTAATCTTCTGGTAGAGATGTGGAGTAGCGATGTAAAGTGTAGCTACTTCCCATCCTGCTATTAGAAAAGAAATTATTCACCATCACATTTTATGAAGGGTTTTGGGACTTCCTTATTAATTTAATAGAAGTATATTCTGTAATATTTGATGTTACGTAAATATGACACCACACTTTAACATGATTGAGTTTGTTCAATTTTGTGAAAATGCCAAGGAATGTGGACCACTGAACTGCAAGAGCCCTTTCTACATCACGGCTTGATTCGATCGCAGTTCAACATTTATTGATTCATCGAAAAAATGTTATAGATTTTAAGGTACATAACTTTTTCATAAGTCGTGTTTATATCGTGCATTTCCTTCCAACACACACACACACACACACACACACACACACACACACACACACACACACACACACACAGAAATATATACAATTTGATGAGCTACAGAAATGTAACAATAATATTACCGTAAATATATTATTTTTAAAAGAGAGCCTGTAGTAGGATATTTTGCACTTTCCTGTTTCAAGTCACGTGTTTCGTATATTGTAAAAATTCCGTTACTTAATAGAAGCAGCGAGACAGAGATTGACCGTAGGGTTTTATTGAAAAATGAGAATGCCAGTGATTGGATTAGGTCAGATTCTAAATTTTTTCATTTAGATATGCTACGTTTGGCAGTAGAAATAATTCCAGAGGTGTTGTTGTTGTGGTCTTCAGTCCAGAGACTGGTTTGATGTAGCTCTCCATGCTACTCTATCCTGTGCAAGCTTCTTCATCTCCCAGTACCTACTGCAACCTACATCCTTCTGACTATGTTTAGTGTACTCATCCCTTGGTCTCTCTCTACGATTTTTACCCTCCACGCTGCCCTCAATACTAAATTGGTGATCCCTTGATGCCTCAGAATATGCCCTACCAACCGATCCCTTCTTCTAGTCAGGCTATGCCACAAATTTCTCTTCTGTCCAATTCTATTCCATACCTCCTCATTAATTATGTGATCTAGCCATCTAATCTTCAGCATTATTCTGTAGCACCACATTTCGAAAGCTTCTATTCTCTTCTTGTCTAAACTATTTATCCTCCACGTTTCACTTCCATACATGGCTACACTCCATACAAATACTTCCAGAAACGACTTCCTGACAATTAAATCTATACTCGATTTTAACAAATTTCTCTTCTTCAAAAACGCTTTCCTTGCCTTTGCCAGACTACATTTTATATCCTCTCTACTTCGACCATCATCAGTTATTTTGCTCCCCAAATAGCAAAACTCATTTACTACTTTAAGAATCTCATTTCCTAATCTAATTCCCGCAGCATCATCCGATTTAATTCGACTACATTCCATTATCCTCGTTTTGCTTTCCTCATCTTTGTTGATGTTCGTCTTATATCCTCCCTTCAAGACACTGTCCATTCCGTTCAGCTGCTCTTCCAGATCCTTTGCTGTCTCTGGATTTTAATTCCTACTCTTTTTTTTTATTTTTTTTTTTTTTTTTTTTATTTTACTGCTTGCTCAGTATACAGATTGAATAATACCGGGGATAGGCTACAATCCTGTCTCACTCCCTTCCCAACCACTGCTTCCCTTTCATGCCCCTCTACTCTTATAACTGCCATCTGGTTTCTGTACAAACTGTAAATAGCCTTTCGCTCCCTGTATTGTATCCCTGCCACCTTCAGAATTTGAAAGTCACATCTGCCAATACAAATGCGATTGTGATACGCACTGTAATCGTGACTGATAGATGGACGGCTGACCCTGTTATGTCACCTGTAGTCCTATTGATTAATAACCCTCTTCTCTGAAGTTCAACCCTTGTGGCATCAGCTTCCGTTGTTCGTAACAACTTGCCACTACTACCATGTTATCGTAAGTGAAGTAAAGCGAATGAAAACCTGCTTCCTGGAAATGTAGTCTGGATTCCACGATATCCCTCGGCTAACCTGGTCCCTTCTATTTGGCTGAGAACAACTGTACCATGCACGTGCTCTGGTTTGCATTATGCGGTTGGACGTACTGTGACTTCTCTCCTTCGACGACATTGTAATTCCTCCTCTATCATTATTACATATCTGCTACCATCTTCAAACATTAATAATATCCCGTGGATCCTCAACTGCACGAATTTTACTAGAACTCCCCACTTCACTGGGTATCTGTGAGTGGCGTAACACACAAACTGTGCATGTCTTTCTGTTACCAAGACTCGAATAAAAATATACAGTAGTCCTCAGTCAGTTTCCGCTTCTGTTGATGCTATGAATTACTTCCATTCTTCTCCTTGGCGTGTTGCAACCTATGGACAGGGGCTAACGTCATCCTTCCTTCGTCCTCAGAAGGTTGTTGCCATTCGCAAGCCAACACACAACAAAATAACGGAAAGAATCTTCACACTAACGTAACTTATTCACTGCAATCCTGTACATAAGTAAAAATATGAGAGAAAGGAAATCCTTGAAAAACCCCTCATACTCTCGATCTTGCACAGGCTAGCCGGCCGAAGTGGCCGTGCGGTTAAAGGCGCTGCAGTCTGGAACCGCAAGACCGCTACGGTCGCAGGTTCGAATCCTGCCTCGGGCATGGAAGTTTGTGATGTCCTTAGGTTAGTTAGGTTTAACTAGTTCTAAGTTCTAGGGGACTAATGACCTCAGCAGTAGAGTCCCATAGTGCTCAGAACCATTTGAACCATTTTGCACAGGCTCGTCAACATCTTCATGTCCCTTCCTCTGATTCCTTGTACTCGTGTTTCTCTCTGGCTCTGTCCCTAAAACTCCAGGAATCGACTCTGAACTATATCGAAAAGATCATAGACCCCCCAGCAGGTACTGTTGTACTCGTTGACAACTGAAGCTTCACGTTGGCGGGGGAAGTAGTCTCCACCACCGGATGGGGTCCTTGAAATCTTTTGATGAACTTCTTCGTCTTGCGTTTTTGGCGCGTACAGAATGAATTACATCACCCATTGTGCTACTTCATACTGCCATACACTTGCCGTATCTGTCACTGAGTCGTCCTGCTTTCCTGACGCCTTTGTATTCGCCTTCTGTACTTATTGCCATACTTCTCGTACTGTTTTTGCAAACATGCGGACCGATTGCCCGCATTTATCTTGCTTTGCCTTTATCACCGTACACCACCTCAGATGTGAACAACCCAGTCATTGTGTGTATTTTTGAATTATATGTTGACACGACACGACATTCGTTAGAATGTATCCCGCCCCGGTCGGTGTGATGTGCTTTCACAGAGTAACTTAACATACTCAAATTTTTTTGCGTATTCATTCCATTCTACCATTGGCTTGTGGATGAAGATGACTAATTCATAACTTCTTCACATGCATCAATCGACACAGCTCCCTCAGTAACTCTGATGTGAAATTCGTACCATGGTCTGTAGTTATCGTACCTGGCACTTCAAAATTCAGCATCCAGTTGTTAACCATTGCATGTGTGATTATCACTGTCTGCTGGTTCAGCATATCAACCATCTCCACGTACTGCAAAAAGTGATGTATTATTGTTAGTACAAATCTGTTTCCTGCAGATGTACGATTGAACAACCCTAATACATAAAATCCAACAATTTCAGATAGTTTTGATTCTTCCGGTAACCTCTGCAGTGGCACTCGCTTACAAATCAAGACTGCTCACTGTGCACACTGTATGCAGTTCCTCACGGATTGAGCTACATTTACTTTCCTTCCTCTCCACCAGTATCTCTTGGCCACTCTGGTTTGTTCCTCTGCAAACTCCATGACCAGTTAACACATTATCATGTGTTTCCTTTATAATATCTTCCTAAAACTTCGCAGGTACTGCTGCTCACACCCCTAATCTCGTTTCCTTGCGCGACAATCTGTCACATGGGCTACCCTGTATTGCTTAGTTTCTGAGCTGCCTACCACCCCGCAAGAGCACAACGCAGAACTTTCAACACTGCTACGTTCCTGCTTAATGTGTCTGCATTCTTCCTTTGCGTGTATACTAATTCATAGTCGAATTCGCCAAGTCTCAGGGCCAATCTTATCAGTCTGCTAGACATGTCCTTTAGTCCAGTAACCAATTCAAAGCAGAGCGGTCGGTCACTACTCGATATTTTTGGTTGTGCTATGTCAGCAAACTCTTACACGAATTTTCTGTAGTAATTTGAAAGTCCCAAAAAAGATTGCATTTCCTTAGTCGATTTATGCACTGGGAACTCTCGTACAGCTTGCACTAGCCTTGGTCTGTCCTTACTCTATCTTAATTACACTACCTCTTCTAAGGAAAAATGGCACTTCTCTGCGCTCAGTATCAGATGTGCTAGCCCTCAATCTCTTATAAACTTCCTTCAGATATTGTCTTTGCTGCTTCATGTCTAGTGAGAATATGATGGCGTCATCTAAGTAAACCAAACTAGAGGCGAGGTGGGAGGCCAGAAGGCTCCAGAGAAATGCAGCTGCAAAGGTAACAAGTTCTTTAAGAAGCATTATCTGTGATGCATTGTATACCAGGTCAGTGGCCAGCTGGCCGCTGATTCCTGCTGGACTGTGTGCTTGCACGCTCCGCGATGCTGACGCGGAGTCTCCTCTGCGGGCGCCTCATTACGTTAGCTGACAGTGCGATTTCGCACCAATAGCGTGTATAATCGACAGCTCCCTACCTGCTGCAGCCCCAGGCGGCACCTCCACTTCGTCACAGTGGGATAAGGGCACTGCGATGAGTCGCCCATCCTGCGAATGGTGGTAGTCGGATGGTGTGCATGGGGAGCGACCTGCCCCCCTCAAGGCAAGATTGGACCGTACTGCTGAAGTATGCTTACAGGTCCATGTGGCGATCTTGTCCTGCACTGCCCTGTCATCATGGTAGAGATGCGAGGCAGAATAATTTCGTTAGAAACTGTCTGGTACTTGTAGTTAGCAGCAGTGCTCGTGTTACGCATGCTCGCCACTACCAATTACGTATCTAGAACGCCACTGCCAGTATGGTAATCTGTCTTTGCTGCACGATTTTTTGCAGTACTGCTGAGTTCGTTGTTTCAGCAAGATAACCTGCCGCGCGACATTGCATCGCCCTTGTTGAATTGTTATAGTGACAGTATTCAGTGCTCAACTGCTGTAAGTGCTGCTGCAATACACTGCTCAGGCTCACGCTATTATGTGGTTGAAATGCTGCAGTGTGTTTTCATTGAAGAACTAACATAGGATTTTTAAGCTCGTTCATTTTTGTAAACAAACAGTGTGATTTGCTAGCCAGATACAGCAGACAACTATCTGTTCCCACCAATATTCCTATAATCCCGTTGAGGTGTCCACCTGCATCGTCCTTACCCCATTGGGGCTGCCTAAATTGCCTCTGAAGATCCCCAGTCATCCAAATCTATTACACTTTGCATTAGTGGAAAACACTTCTTGCTTCTTCTGCACTCCTGTTGTTATATCAGCCCGCGCGGGGTTTGCCGAGCGGTCTAGGGGCTGCCGTCATGGACTGTGCGGCTGGTCCCGGCGGAGGTTTGAGTCCTCCCTCGGGCATGGGTGTGTGTGTTTGTCCTTAGGATAATTTAGGTTACGTAGTGTGTAAGCTTAGGGACTGATGACCTTAGCAGATAAGTCCCATAAGATTTCCCACACATTTGAACATTTTTTTGTTATACCAGGTTTCTCAAACTCTAGCCAACTTGACAACAGTGTACAGGTCTTTTGGGGTACCTGTCTAGACATATCGGGTGACAAGCACCTCAACGAGGAGTGAACAGCCCTATGTTTGGCTTCTGAAGTACCATATTATCTTATTTGCCTGTTCCTTCTCCCCTAATTCGTATGTTTCACTGTTAATCTTACTTATTCTGACTGCAAAACTTAACACTGACTCAATGTGTCTTCGTCACTCTTAACTGCTCGCGGTAAAATCTCGCGCTGTTTGTCCTTCAACTGGTTAAAAGCTTGTGGATTCATTTACCCTTCTGTACACATGACAAACGTCTTTGCCTTTCCAACCGGCCGTAATTTTGTTAAGTGCAGCATTGATCATCTGACTAACCACCCATCTTTGCAGATGATTTCGGATGATCAAAAACACATTGCGTCTTCATCTGGCTTACCAGAAAAGGAAGTAATCAGGTTGGCGGTAGCTGGATCTCTCTGAGAATAAGACTGATCGAGTATTGCTAATTACTCATGCTTGTCTCTATTCGCCACAGTAATTTCATCTTGTCGGCTGTCAACTCAAGTACCTCATTAAGGAAAAACTGCGTAGTGTCCTGCTGCAGAAAACCTGTGTCTTCGGACTCGGTCATTGTATCGGATTCTGTCATTGTAGAACCTTGGCCCTCCATACACAATAAGTACGACACAGTATCAGTTCACTCTACTCGCACATTTAAAATAACAACTTATATTCTGTGCCTATCATTAGCCACCTAGATTTCGTAAGCCGCCTAGCACGATATGGTAATAAAGGTTGTACGTAAAACATTCTACTGATACTGATTCTGCATAAGGTAAACTATGCCCACACGATGCATTGATAACATCTCACCAGCTACAAATAGTACTGCCTGCAGTTTCAACAAAATTGCAACACATCAACCGATTCCACTGGTTTGACCAACGCAACTTTCATGTCACAGTGCTGTTCCTGCCTTGATCCCATCCACACAAGTAGAATTAACTGTGTACTCACTCCCCCCGCTGTGCGATGCAAACCACAGCTGTGAGTACGTTCTGCGTGGTCCACCTGAGTCAACGCAGCACTTTTGACACCAACTGAAGTGGTCCGGAGGTGCATAACCATTTCTGTGTGGGGTTGGATCGCATCGGTGTGACGAGGCAAAGGAACGGGCCGTTAGTAGCTTAGACAAACTGTGTATAACGTCAAAACATTTTATTAAGACTGACAGAGGCGGCGGCCACGTCCTCTCACTGCACGTGGTGAGGACCGTGTGTGGGGGCGGCGAGCTGAAGGCTACCGCGCTGTGACGTTGGCGCATAGGAATGCTGGATTCTAGGAGCTTACACAGCAGCGTGCAGCCTAGTTATCAAGACAAGGCCGCTCGTGGACGGAGCCAACGGCGCTGAAGAGTGCTGTGTTGCTTGCTGGAGATGCCAGTCTCCAGTGGGGGATCTCGCCCCCCCTTGCGGGTAACGGCACGTGGCGCCTAGGCATACACAAGCCAGCACGGAAGGATCGGTGGCTGTACTGTTCCGCTCTCGTTTCGTTTCCCTTCGGCGCATGCGTCTGGCCGCTGCTCGTGTAGGGGAGGAGGCAGCTTACTGGTGGAGAAGTTCCCAGTCAAAGAAGGAAGACTTGACACTAGCAGATGGTGTGATGGTGGAGGCCCAAACTTGTAATAGCGACGTGCTGTGCCTTATCGCTCGGTCGTCCGGCGTGACCCTCTTGTCCCCGTAGGCTCTGCTGGACTGTTAATGTCTCTGCTAAAATTAGTGGTTATTTATTCAGCTTTATGGCCCACTTGTGACGACGCGCTGTTTCCAGTCCCCCTCAGGACAACTAATCCGTGGCCCGGTGGTGTGGAAAGAGCTTGGGTCGTCCTGCATGAGCTCCGTTACACCGCTGCGTTGAATACTTGCGATGCTTGTCCTAGTCCGACTCGTACCGTATGAACAGTCCCGATGTCGAAGTTATGCAGCCCGCCGGCTGCGTCCAGCTGCTTGGCGAAAAGGCTGGTATCTGCAGTAACGCCCTAAAAATGGCAGTGCTATACTATATTCCCCGTGAGTGATTCAGATGTGAACTCGGTCAAGATCTCTGAACGACCGTTCATGGCTTAATCATTGTAGCTTACGAGAAACGTAACAGCTGAAGCACTGTGTTATCCGTCATATTTATATTTGGCATTTCATTTTTCTTATGACAAGTAGTTTCCGAATATGCACTCATGAATTCATATATACTCACACATAATCATACACTGTCACAAAAACAGTACACAAATTAATTGCAAATATGTTTGAAAGAGCAGTGAAAGATAAATGGCACTCTAGCAACATATTGACATCATATAATCTATATTTCGCTACAGAAACTTCTCATAAGTCACATTTTCCAAAAGGAAACAACTTGTTGGTGCGGAAGGTAATGTTATCATTTCATTCACACCACCGTCTTTGGTTGACTTGGGTGAATAAACCGCATTGCTTAATTCATCATGCTTTAACGATGTACTGTTGCATCAATATCGTCTCCTTAAAATAGATACGCATGTACAGCGATCACACGACATGAACAGTTAATTGGTAATGTGAAAAAGGCGTTCCCTGTCACGGCCTGCGACTATTTTACATTCTGAACACGGACGATCTGGTAATATTAATTTCGAAACAGTTTTTCTGCCTAGTATTGTGTTGCATACAGTTCTCGTCTGCGTTGATTTTGCACGATCTTCCAAGGTTTAAGGCGCCTACTTCCCTGCACATTTATCTTCGCCGTATCCGCCCATCTGTCCTCGCGACGTACAGGATGCATCTTTCATCTGCGGTAAGGTTGCTCAAGTCGTACGCCTTAAGTGGGAAATATTATATTTGGTAGGCTAATTTAAATAACATACTTTGTTTTGCGTATACTGAATCTTTATGTTTTAAGCTATCAACCAGTTACACGCAAATACAAAAATATTTTCTCAAAATGAGTTTTCATACTTTTTCAAATCCATACTTTGGTACGATTAATGTGCCTAGCTTCGAAATCCACACCCTCTATAACCTAACTCGCATTTTCGATAAGAAGTCAGCGACGACAAAATAAATCCAGGAAATATGGAGCAAAACGTCACAATAACAATTTACAAACTATGAACGTAATGTTACTTCCGTGGTTACACGCAGTGAAATTACTCACAGGAAAAAACTGTAAAATTAACAAATTAAATTGCTGCAACTCGCATATCGAAAATCAGCTTATTTGAACTCGTGTATTGCGGAAATACTTTTTTATTTTACTATCCAGGCCAGCTCATAGATCGTGTAGCCAACTTTTTATAAGTTTGTGCAAAGTTTTTTCATTTGCTTTTGTTCTTTTCTGTGGCTTCTGTTTCCTTTCTGCAAGGACTTGATGTTAATTCCATTGTTGATTTAGATCGTTTCGTCTTTACTTGATAATTGTTGTTATACAGGGAATAGGAGATGAAATGATCAAGTAACACTTCATTTGTTGCTGTTAATTTCGGCAACTGTTGCCATGTTGTTTTCGGGTCCACATTCTTTAGACATTGTAGAAAGTCCATATTGATCATTGAGTGGTATTGCAATGTTAGACAGCCTTCCAGAATTCCTCGTTGTTTCGTCAGTTCCATCAACTGGTTCTTGGTGTCATCGTTAAGGGGGGTAGGACGTCAAACGGGCCGACTTGGAGCGGGAGAGGCACCACAGGACATTAAACAGCACGCACGGTAGTAGTCACAAAGTACCGTGCTTCTACATTTTTATCACATGACTATAAGCCTGTTGCCTTAAAACAGTTAAATGCTATCTCGCTATTTCCATACAAGCAGATCCTGGTGTATGCATTATCCAGGAGATAATGTTAGCTTGTTTTATGACATTGCCAGGATTTGTATGTAGCCACGAAGATGCCGCTTTGTTGGAACTCTTTATTTAGTATTACAAAGAACGATCCGTTAAATGACTATAGACGATGTGTCGCGTGACAAGGAAACGATAGCATTATTATACCGTAATCACGAGGCAGCTGAATTGCGTGTAAAATTTTTGGTGTGTGCTACGTTTATACAGTAAAAGCAAAATATGTTTCTGGTCCCTTTTTTCTAATTCCAGGCATATCATGAAATGTTGTAGCTATCGGACGTTCAGTTCTGATGTTATCCATCCATTTGTCGAGCATCCAAATGCTGAGTTTGGCGGGGCTTCCCTTTTTGAGACATAATTTGCTCTGCTGCGCTTAAATATTAACATCGAAGGTATTAATTGGCCTTCCGCATTCATTGCACCTACACATGTCGGTGTAATATCCCTTTCTCCGCTTGTGATTGCGTCCACGTATGTTTGAAATTTCGGTCACTAACTTCAGACGGTTTGTGAATTGTGGATAATGCTGTTTCATATTCGGCCATCAGCAAAGTTATGTTCGTGTAGTGTTTCCTCCACATATTTATTTAAAAAAAAACTCGCTAATCCGCTCTTTATTAAACCTCTTCCTTCTATATTGCTTCGGGAACTCTCAAGGACAAAGTTGGATGATCTTTCATAAACCTGCAATACCATTTTTACTACTTTTTTTATCGAAGCAGTGCGGTGGCTCAGCAAATTGGTAGGCAAGTTTCATTACTTCGATAACAGTTACTCTGAAGAAACTAGACTATAAATTAATTATTTGCTGTGCTAATTCATTTCCATCTCTGCTGTCGTATCATTAGGTCTTTCAGATTTTGATGTTTTATTTAAACCCTTCAAATGATGATGCAGTGTAGGCTTCGTATATTGTTTTTCCTACATCCTTCATTACATCCAATTTCACAATGCCGATGTTTTAATAAAGCTTCGTTCATATCCTTCCGCTCCCACTTATTGTACTCTCTGTTCACATATTGATCAGCTGAAACGAACAGTGTTCAGTTGGTATGCAATTTCCATCAACACCTACTGTATCAGTACGATTAACGGTTTCTCCACAGGCTCCATTACCGGCACAGTGACTCCATTACCGTTTCAAACCAGAACTACAGGCATAACCTCGAAGTTTTGTACCGTTTGATTATGTTCATCTCTAAAATTGCTTACAAAAGAGCGAGAGAAAGTAATAAAAACAACTAACTTCGTTATTAATTATAGTCCTGTCACGACAACCAGCGCTCCGCCCACGTGTTTTCGCTTACATACTTGACAGCTTAGTTCAGTATTAGACCACGTATCGCATTTTACGAACCTGTGATCAGATATTACCGGATTATGACTTAGCTGTGGTGCGACTAACGCAACTTTATCCTACTCTCTATCTCCATCATATCCACAATAGCAATGATTCAGGTTCATTGGCAGAAAGCAGAAAGAGTTTCAAAAAGTGGTAGGCATATTACAAAATATTTGGCAGCACAATATGTATATTCAGAAATTTGTGAAGCAGGAAAAAGCCAACTGTGAAGTAGTATTTTTTTTTTAAAAAAGTAATGGTATAGTTTGTATTCGTGATAATCACAAGTTCCATATGATTCCCTCGGATTGTTATTTATGTATAACATTTCCTCATAGAAACGCTCAAACACAGTAATTAGAATGAAAAATGATTGCTTAAAAATAACAATATCTACGGTAATTGTACTTGCAGTACACATTATGCGATACATGTAGACAATATCTTCCGAGAAGTAAAATGTGCTCGAATGGATGATGAATGTGAGATAGATTCGCCTGAATTAAGCTGAAAGAGCAGTGTTAATGACTGGTAGAGAAATCTTAAAGTATACCGTAGTCACAAAAAATGGTTCACTGTGATAATAGAGAAAAGTCACAGATAGAACGACGCATAAACTGACAAAATATAAAAAAGGCCTGGAGGCGCCGGGTATCGATCCCGGTACCTCTCACATGCTAAGCGAGCGCTCTACCATCTGAGCTACGCCCCCAGATATGGGCGGGTTCTGCTGAGGTAGTATGTCGTTCCTTGTAGCAGACTCGATTTCTCGTTGCGTCACTCGCGGCTGGGCGGTGAAAGTTGCTTAACCTTATCACCATTGTCGCGGCGGAATTTTACACTGGGGGCGTAGCTCAGATGGTAGAGCGCTCGCTTAGCATGTGAGAGGTACCGGGATCGATACCCGGCGCCTCCAGACTTTTTCCTACAAAAGTGTCAAGGTTTTTTCGACAAAAATGTCTGTTGGAATGAGGTAACAACCTTTACAATGGTCTGAAAACTAGTAATTTTTCGCTTTGAAACTATTGCTTGCTTCATTGGCATAAAAGGAGGAGATAGAATGTTGATAAGTGAGATTACTTTACGAGTAATTGATCATTAACTGTATTTTGAGGTGATGCCTGAGAACGATTCACTGTGGCTTGCAGAGTACGTTGATGACCGACTAGCTTCCAAGTTGGTGATACGCCACAGCAAAACGCGTCCAGCCGAGCGCTACACGGTTCTTGCTGCAAGTTGACCTATAATAATAAAAACTTTTAATTTCTCAAAATAAGTTATGGTCCTGTTGAATTATTGGGGAAAATGTAATTTTGATAATTATAAGAATGTAACTCAAAATGGAAATGGTTAATTGATTTTGTAATCTTTTTAATTTGATAGGTAATATGTTTCATCGTATTGTAACAAGTTCAGATGCAAATATATGATGTATTATTAATAAAAACTTGGTTAGATGTATTAAGCAGAAGTAGAAACATAAGACAGGCGGAACAAGGTCCGATCTGGCTTAAAAAAAAGTGTACTTTTCTATGACCTATACAGTGTGACACTATTAGTTGTACTGTCTTTTGCATATACTTCACAACGAGCTAGCGAACAGTCGCACCTTGATACGTCTTCAGATTTTTTTACTACGCCACATAGGATATAGTAAGATAAAGACTCGGTTTGCCTTCCGTATCCGACTCTACGTCCTCGTTTGCCCCACCGTCTGCACAGATAGAATCTGGTAGATGTACAAAGGCTTCTGCGTGTTCCAATTACTCACCATATACTGTTGGCTTTTCCTGTTTTTCAGTTCGCGTTCCCATTTCATTAGTTTTCTGAACATACACTGTCAGTCCTGCAGTTTCTGCTTCGCCTTACAGTCTTGCAAGCTTTTCTTCCATGTCACGATATCTTTGTGAGAAATCAGACAGATGTCATCAACAAAATCAACTACTTCAAGCCTGTTTTGCATTCACCATCGAATGCCTCTTCCCCTACCATCAACAAATCATTTCGTTACGTTTTTCAGCACCATCAGGATAAGACAGGTTAAAGAATACATCCCTGTCCCTCCCCAGCATTTATTTGGATAGTTCCAGTAGGTTTTCCATTGTGCAGCATCCTAATTTGATATCCCTCAAACAGTGGTTTCAAAAATGGTTCAAATGGCTCTGAGCACTATGGGACTTAACTTCAGAGGTCATCAGTCCCCTAGACGTAGAACTACTTAAACCTAACTAACCTAAGGACATCACACACATCCATGCTCGAGGCAGGATTCGAACCTGCGACCGTAGCGCTCGTGCGGATCCAGACTGTAGCGCCTAGAACCGCTCGGCCGCCCCGGCCGGCCAAACAGTGGTTTAATAACATTGATAATCATTTATTGTATTCCGTATTTTTCAAAGCCATGCCACCTAATTCTCCTAATAAGAGAGTCAAAAGCCTTTTTCTAAATAAATAAACGTAAGGTACAGTATGCTTCGCCATTCTGCGCCCTGCTCAAGTATTACGCGTCGAATGTAGATCAGATCGGCACAACTTCACTGTTATCTTTCCGTAGCCATGCCTCCACACTGTCCTTATTACGATTTAGCATTAACCTACAGAATACTTTACGTGGTTCAAATAAAAGGCTGATGCCTCGGTGTTTTTTTTTTTTTTAATGGTTGATAGTATCACGTGTGCTTGGCAACTTAAGAATCAATTCTTTTTTCCAGTCGTTTGGTTGTTTCTCTTCTGCACACAGCTTCTGAAACAATGGATGCAGTAGATTTGCGGTGGTGCCAGTGTTTGCTTTTAGCAGCTCAGATGCAGTATTATCCATTCGTGGAGCCTTGCTGTTACTTATGTGTTTGGGGGCTACTTTGATGTTTGCGTTTATTTTCTCACTGGCATTTAGCACATTCCACTGTCTCAAGCCGTTTTCAGGTTGCTCTCGGTTAAGGATCGGAAAAATATTGTGCTCATCTCCTAAGTTTGTTTTCTTCTATCGTCAACTATCGGCCCTCCTGACCTTCACAGGTCTGTTCTTGTTGAAAGCTTCTTTTTTTTGAAAAAGCCTTATCCTAGTGATGCCGTACACTTCTGTACCGTCGGTCCTCGCTGCGGATCTCTCTGTACTCAGAGCTTGTTCACCCATCCACTTTTTACTATTAGCCCTCAACCCTCACACTCCACTTTACTACAGTGTCAGTAGCTGCGTAGTCAGCTTGTGTTTGAATTTTCTGTTACCTTGTTTTACTCATATTTCGTTTTGCGTTAATCCCCTTTCCTTTTTTTTGTCATCAGTCTACTGACTGGTTTGATGCGGCCCGCCACGAATTCCTTTCCTGTGCTAACCTCTTCATCTCAGAGTAGCACTTGCAACCTACGTCCTCAATTATTTGCTTGACGTATTCCAATCTCTGTCTTCCTCTACAGTTTTTGCCCTCTACAGCTCCCTGTAGTACCATGGAAGTCATTCCCTCATGTCTTAGCAGATGTCCTATCATCCTGTCCCTTCTCCTTATCAGTGTTTTCCACATATTTCTTTCCTCTCCGATTCTGCATAGAACCTCCTCATTCCTTACCTTATCAATCCACCTAATTTTCAACATTCGTCTATAGCACCACATCTCAAATGCTTCGATTCTCTTCTGTTCCGGTTTTCCCACAGGCCATGTTTCACTACCATACAATGCTGTACTCCAGACGTACATCCTCAGAAATTTCTTCCTCAAATTAAGGCCGGTATTTGATATTAGTAGACTTCTCTTGGCCAGAAATGCCTTTTTTGCCATAGCGAGCCTGCTTTTGATGTCCTCCTTGCTCCGTCCGTCATTGGTTATTTTACTGCCTAGGTAGCAGAATTCCTTAACTTCATTGACTAAGTGACCATCAATCCTGATATTAAGTTTCTCGCTGTTCTCATTTCTACTACTTCTCATTACCTTCGTCTTTCTCCGATTTACTCTCAAACCATACTGTGTACTCATTAGACTGTTCATTCCGTTCAGCAGATCATGTAATTCTTCTTCACTTTCACTCAGGATAGCAATGTCATCAGCGAATCGTATCATTGATATCCTTTCACCTTGTATTTTAATTCCACTCCTGAACCTTTCTTTTATTTCCATCATTGCGTCCTCGATGTACAGATTGAAGAGTAGGGGCGAAAGGCTACAGCCTTGTCTTACACCCTTCTTAATACGAGCACTTCGTTCTTGATTGTCCACTCTTATTATTCCCTCTTGGTTGTTGTACATATTGTATACTACCCGTCTCTCCCTATAGCTTACCCCTACTTTTTTCAGAATCTCGAACAGCTTGTACCATTTTATATTGTCGAACGCATTTGCCAGGTCGACAAATCCTATGAAAGTGTCTTGATTTTTCTTTAGCCTTGCTTCCATTATTAGCCGTAACGTCAGAATTGCCTCTCTCGTCCCTTTACTTTTCCTAAAGCCAAACTGATCGTCACCTAGCGCGTTCTCAATTTTCTTTTCCATTCTTCTGTATATTATTCTTGTAAGCAGCTTCGATGCATGAGCTGTTAAGCTGATTGTGCGATAATTCTCGCACTTGTCAGCTCTTGCCGTCTTCGGAATTGTGTGGATGATGCTTTTCCGAAAGTCAGATGGTATGTCGCCAGACTCATATATTCTACACACCAACGTGAATAGTCGTTTTGTTGCCACTTCCCCCAATGATTTTAGAAATTCTGATGGAATGTTATCTATCCCTTCTGCCTTATTTGACCGTAAGTCCTCCAAAGCTCTTCTAAATTCCGATTCTAATACTGGATCCCCTATCTCTTCTAAATCGACTCCTGTTTCTTCTTCTATCACATCAGACAAATCTTCACCCTCATAGAGGCTTTCAATTGTATTCTTTCCACCTATCTGCTCTCTCCTCTGCATTTAACAGTGGAATTCCCGTTGCACTCTTAATGTTACCACCGTTGCTTTTAATGTCACCAAAGGTTGTTTTCTGTATGCTGAGTCTGTCCTTCCGACAATCATATCATATTCGATGTCTTTACATGTTTTCCTGCAGCCATTTCGTCTTAGCTTCCCTGCACTTCCTATTTATTTCATTCCTCTGCGACTTGTATTTCTGTATTCCTGATTTTCCCGGAACATGTTTGTACTTCCTCCTGTCGTCAATCAACTGAAGTATTTCTTCTGTTGTCCATGGTTTCTTCGCAGCTACCTTCTTTGTACATATGTTTTCCTTCCCAACTTCTGTGATGGCCCTTTTTAGAGATGTCCATTCCTCTTCAACTGTACTGCCTACTGCGCTATTCCTTCTTGCTGTATCTATAGCGTTAGAGAACTTCAAACGTATCTCGTCATTCCTTAGTACTTCCGTATCCCACTTCTTTGCGTATTGATTCTTCCTGACTAATGTCTTGAACTTCAGCCTACTCTTCATCACTACTATATTGTGATCTGAGTCTATATCTGCCCCTGGGTACGCCTTAACAGTCCAGTATCTGATTTCGGAATCTCTGTCTGACCATGATGTAATCTAATTGAAATCTTCCCGTATCTCCCGGCCTTTTCCAAGTATACCTCCTCCTCTTGTGATTCTTGAACAGGGTATTCGCTATTAGTAGCTGAAACTTGTTACAGAACTCAATTAGTCTTTCTCCTCTTTCATTCCTTGTCCCAAGCCCATATTCTCCTGTAACCTTTTCTTCTACTCCTTCCCCTACAACTGCATTCCAGTCGCCCATGACTATTAGATTTTCGTCCCCCTTTACATACTGCATTACCCTTTAAATATCCTCATACACTTTCTCTGTCTGTTGATCTTCAGCTTGCGACGTCGCCATGTATACCTGAACTATCGTTGTCGGTGTTGGTCTGCTGTCGATTCTGATTAGAACAACCCGGTCACTGAACTGTTCACAGTAACACACCCTCTGCCCTACCTTCCTATTCATAACGAATCCTACACCTGTTATACCATTTTCTGCTGCTGTTGATATTACCCGATACTCATCTGACCATAAATCCTTGTCTTCCTTCCACTTCACTGACCCCTACTATATCTAGATTGAGCCTTTGCATTTCCCTTTTCAGTTTTTCTAGTTTCCCTACCACGTTCAAGCTTCTGACATTCCACGCCCCGACTCGTAGAATGTTATCCTTTCGTTGATTATTCAATCTTTTTCTCAGGGTGACCTCCCCCTTGGCAGTCCCCTCCCGGAGATCCGAATGGGGGACTATTCCGGAATCTTTTGCCAATGGAGAGATCATCATGACACTTCTTCAGTTACAGGCCACATGTCCTGTGGATACACGTTACGTGTCTTTAATGCAGTGGTTTCTATTGCCTTCTGCATCCCCATGTCGTTTATCATTGCTGATTCTTCCGCCTTTAGGGGCAATTTCCCACCCCTAGGACATCCGCTCCTCCGCCCTCTTTGACAAGGCCGTTGGCAGAATGAGGCTGACTTCTTATGCCGGAAGTCTTCGGCCGCCAATGCTGATTATTTATCAAAATTTAGGCAGTGGCGGGGATCGAACCCGGGACCGAAGACGTTTTGATTATGAATCAAAGACGCTACCCCTTTCTATATTGATCAAATTCCATGTACTTCAGACAACCAATCTTTCTTCAAATAGTGTTTGGTCCCAAGTGCCTGTTGGCTCACGTTGCCGCAGCTGTCCCTACCCTAAGTACACAGGTATCATCATTATTTGCAAAATCTTCCCGTGCTTCTTGGAGTTCTTCAAAGCAGTTTCATAGTCCAATACGGAGTTATTTTTCTTTCGCCGTTAATCTTAAGTCTTTCCGCATCACATTTTTTGTTCCGTTGTTCGAGCTTTATATTTGTAGCCAGGATTTTTAGTCTAAAATTTGCGACAGTAAGGTGATTCTGACTGCGAACATTAGCTCCACGTTTATTTTGCACTTCCATCAGCGACCTTCCAAAGACTGGTGCGGAAGTTTGAAAACATATCCTCATTTTCATTCATGTATCCAATTCCATGGGCTCCCATTACATGCTCTTGGCCTTAATTGTTGTTTCCAACTCTTGCATATAGGTCTTCCGTGATAGTCACGATGCCTGTTTTGCTGTTTCTTGTAATACTGTTGTTTTGAAGGTGGTAAAATTCTTTTCTGGTCAATATCTGAAGAGCATATCAGTGGATAATACTGACATTACAAGTCTTAAGTTAAAGCGTGCTGTTAGTAGTCTTTCTGAAAGCGGCTTCCATTCCGTTTTTGCTGTTTTGGTTAGCAAAAATTCTATATATTTTCTCCAGATACTCCAGAGGTTAAAAAGGTGCATCCAAAATCTAACCGTGTCATCTCACCAAGAATGCATGCCCAGATAGCAAGGGCAGACTGTGTTTTTATGGCATCCACAGATCAAATAGTATGTCCATGTTATAACTTCTGAATTTGTTCGTATAATTTATAGATCGAGGAAAAATGACGGTGAAACGGTCCAGTTGACGCACGTTAATGTTTCCACGCGGAGAATTTGCGCAAACGCACGGAGTCACGCTGATGGAGCTGCAGCTGCTGCCCCTAATTGCTTCCTCCCCAGCAATCACGCGTCGCTGTAAATACCTCCGTACTAGAGCCGTCGCCATTCATGTGAAATACTACAACGATATGCGCCACCTCACTACTTCTCATCTCATCTCTAGTTGATATAGTCGATAAGTAGAAGCTTTCATTTCTGCTTAATTTTTTTTCCAGCTTGAATAACCGAGAATTCTTACAGGAAAATCCGAAGAAATTCTGGTCGTATGTAAAGTACACAAGCGGCAAGACGCAGTCAATACCTTCGCTGCGCAGGGAAGAGGAATGGAATATTCCAGAATTTGAAACACGAACAGCTGCTAGCATGAGTTTCTTAGAAGTAGATACCTTAGGGGTTGCGAAGCAACTCAAATCGCTTGATACGGGCAAGTCTTCAGGTCCAGATTGTATACCGATTAGGTTCCTTTTAGATTACGCTGATACAATAGCTCCCTACTTAGCAATTATATACAACCGCTCGCTCACCGGTAGATCTGTACCTATAGATTGGAAAATTGCGCAGGTCGCCCCCAGTCTTTAAGAAGGGTAGTAGGAGTAACCCATCGAACTACAGACCTATATCATTGACGTCGGTTTGCAGTAGGGTTTTGGAGCATATACTGTATTCAAACGTTATGGATCACCTCGAAGGGAACGATCTATTGATACGTAATCAGCATGGTTTCAGAAAACATCGTTCTTGTGCAACGCAGCTAGCTCTTTATTCGCACGAAGTAATGGCCACTATCGACAGGGGATCTCAGGCTGATTCCGTATTTCTGGATTTCCGGAAAGCTTTTGACACCGTTCCTCACGAGCGACTTCTAATCAAGCTGCGGGCCTATGGGGTATCGTCTCAGTTGTGCGACTGGATTCGTGATTTCCTGTCAGGAAGGTCGCAGTTCGTAGTAATAGACGGAAAATCATCGAGTAAAACTGAAGTGATATAGGTGTTCCCCAGGGAAGCGTCCTGGGACCTCTGCTGTTCCTGATCTATATAAATGACCTGGGTGACAATCTGAGCAGTTCTCTTAGGTTGTTCGCAGATGATGCTGTAATTTACCGTCTAGTAAGGTCAACCGAAGACCAGTATCAGTTGCAAAGCGATTTAGAAAAGATTTCTGTATGTTGTGGCAGGTGGCAGTTGACGCTAAATAACGAAAAGTGTGAGGTGATCCACATGAGTTCCAAAAGAAATCCGTTGGAATTCGATTACTTGATAAATAGTACAATTCTCAAGGCTGTCAATTCAACTAAGTACCTGGGTGTTAAAATTACGAATAACTTCAGTTGGAAAGACCACATAGACAGTATTGTGGGGAAGGCGAGCCAAAGGTTGCGTTTCATTGGCAGGACCCTTAGAAGATGCAACAAGTCCACTAATGAGACAGCTTACACTACTCGTTCGTCCTCTGTTAGAATATTGCCGCGCGGTGTGGGATCCTTACCAGGTGTTATTGACGGAGGACATCAGGGTAGCTCGTTTTGTATTATCACGTAATAGGGGAGAGAGTGTGGCAGATATGATACGCGGGTTGGGATGGAAGTCATTAAAGCAAAGACGTTTTTCGTCGCGGCGAGATCTATTTACGAAATTTCAGTCACCAACTTGCTCTTCCGAATGCGAAAATATTTTGTTGAGCCCAACCTACATAGGTAGGAATGATCATCAAAATAAAATAAGAGAAATCAGAGCTCGAACAGAAAGGTTTAGGTGTTCGTTTTTCCCGCGCGCTGTTCGGGAGTGGAATGGTAGAGAGATAGTATGATTGTGGTTCGATGAACCCTCTGCCAAGCACTTAAATGTGAATTGCAGAGTAGTCATGTAGATGTATATGTAGACAGTCTAGTGCTGCTCGAGTCGGGGACAGTGAATTTAACCCTGCTACTAGAAAGTATCACCTCAGAATCAGATCGGTGAGATAAGGATTGGTGACGGCATAGTGCTGCTGACCATTATGCTGGACCGCAACAAGACCCGTTAAAATCCAAGACTCCGTCCAGGGTGTTAATTGAGTTATGGCTTGTAGCACTGTAGGTGGTGATCCATATGACTGTCTCACTACGGCAGTATGCGACTGGTGTGAAATGGCGCGCCCCGTCGCATGCAGGAAATACTGCGCACTGAAGGAAACACAGCTGTCCACGGTAATGTAATTCAATCGTGACTCATTGACATTCTCAGACGCGAGTGTTCCTTACATTCATTGTACTAAGTGAATTATTTGTATACTTATATGTTTGAGATGATCACACAGTAAAAAACATACGTAGGACAAAGGACGCCAGAAAAAAAATTAGAAGGTAAAAAAATTAAAAGAAACTGCATTGGCCTTCCATTAAAGAATCCGTAACTCAAGTATTCAGTAAAGGCGTCGAAACATTTTTTTATTCCTGGTCCGTGCGCGAGATTGGTTGGTACCAATGTAGTCCAAAACGCCGCGCGCGAAAATACGATTTATCATGGTGTCATATCTCGTGTTCTGTTGATCACAGACGTAAGGGGACAAGTGTTTAGAATAGCCCTTAGCCTAGCGCCCCCAGGGGCTCAGCATTCATTTGCTGGGTACGGGCTTGGCGACCCCGGGGTTCCTGAGCTGGGGACTGGTAAGCGCCGCCTGTCCCCTGTCACCGTAACCTCTGGGCATACTTCAACGACCACCGTGCGGCGCGGCGGTGGAACGTTGTGTGTCTCAGGGAATGGGGATCTTGGCTTGACCGCCCGGATCGCGAGGATGGAATAAACCTCTATAAAAAACCCCTCAATCTCAAGGTGTGCTGCGCGCCGATGAGATGCATGGCTGTTGAGGTGGAACAGTCGATAGCGGGCAACCTCTGGGGAACCTGCCGCACCTCAGTTGTATAAGGCTTACCTAGGCACGCGGGGCTCTGTCTAGGTGGATTTCTAGTTCCCTAGCTGCTCGTGGGACCGAGATGGATCCTTCGAAACCCTCTTTTCTTCCTCCCAGCGGAAAGGGTGGGCCGCTGGAAGGTTCTAACACCCAGTCTCTTAAGAGGGCCCGTGCAGTCAGTCCCCCTGACTCCGGCGCTTCTTTGAAAAGTCCAGTCTTAGGTAACAGAATGCATTCTGGTAATCCGAATGTGTTTCTCATTGTGAAACGGAAGGAGGGTAGTTTCGAGAAGGTTTCGCCCTTCTATATTCAAAAGGGATTGGAGGGAATCTGTGGCTCCTTAAAATCGGTGAAGCGCTTACGTAATGGGACCTTGCTAGTGGAAACTTCCACTTCTCAGCAAGCAACTAACCTCCAATCTGCTAAATGCCTTGGAGAGTATGCCATAGACACTGAACTGCACAGCACCTTGAACTATAGCAAAGGTGTTGTGACATGCCGGGATCTAGCTGATATTCCCAAGGAAGAACTGCAACGTGAGTGGGCTCCGGAATGTATCGTTGATGTCCAACACATCATGAAGAGGGTTGATGGCACTCTTGTCAAATCCGACTCCTTTATTCTGACCTTCAGTAGCACAAAACTTCCTGAACATGTTAAAGCTGGCTTCCTTCGCCTTAGTGTGAGGCCTTATGTCCCGGCCCCAATGCGCTGTTTCAAATGCCAGCGTTTTGGGCATACCACCTTAGGCTGTAAAGGCGAAGCGACTTGTGGAAACTGTGGTCAGGCTGCTCATGAAGGAGTTGGTTGCTCGTCTCCGGCTAAATGTATTAATTGCTCCGGGAACCACCCTGTTTGGAGTAGGGACTGCCGCATATTTTTAGAGGAACGCAAGGTCCAGGAAATAAAAACAACCAAGCGTATCCCTTATGGTGAGGCCAAGAAGATTTATAAGTCGATGCAACCTCCCACATTTGCTACATCTTTTGCATCCCTGGTACAGAAGCCTACTCCAAAAGTCGATGCCTCAACGCAGACTGAGGTGGTGAGTGTTGGCACAAACACCTGTAGCTGTCAGTGCACTTTCAACGCAGCCAGTGTTCCAGAGCCAGTAGCCCCTCCTCGCACGGCAGACAAAGGTACAGTGGCGGACTTGGTCCAGCCCCTCGCGCCTCCAACAGCTGAGGTTGTCCCCAAGCCCAGTGCGCCAATTACCACTCCCACATCCGCTCCCCCAAAGTCCACCAAGCCACAGAAAGCTACTGTGCAGCAGCAACAGCGGGTCAAATCCCGTGGTAAACCATCTGACCATGCGGATGTTGTTTTACGCGAGGCTTCATCTGACTCCTCCCCAGAGTTGATGGAGTACGATGTATGTGTGGGGCAATCATCTCGTCCCACGCCTGCCCCTCCACCTGCTGCGGTCTCCCCACCCCGTCGGAGAGACAGGATGAAGGTGCTACCCCCAACATAAATGGCTCCCATACTCCAGTGGAACTTGCAAGGGTTCAGGACGCATGTGGAGGAACTTCGTCTACTTTCTCAGGGTAGACCACTGTGTCTCTGTCTCCAGGAGACGTATTTCCATCCATCATACTCCCCTGAGATACGAGGCTATACACTCCACAAAAAGGACGACCTGAGTGGAGAGAGAGCTAGAGGAGGCGTAGGTATTTTCGTCAGGATGGACTACCATTCCTCGCCTCTCTCACTCACGACGACTCTACAGGCCGTCGCTGTGTCCGTGCACGTGCGTCATCCATTGACTGTATGCTCACTTTACTTGCCCCCACATGATGCTCTTGATGAAGCGGCCCTTACCGACCTTCTTACACAGCTCCCCCAGCCATTCATTATTTGTGGTGATTTTAATGCCCACAATGTACTTTGGGGCTCTGCAATTACCTGCCCCAGGGGTAGAGCAATTGAGAGGCTTCTGCTGTCATCCTGTGCCTACTTGCTCAATGGAGGACAGAGTACTCATTTCTGCACAGCGACTGGGTCGTTCTCTGCCATAGATCTCTCGTTTTGCTCTCCAGCTCTTGCCGCTAGTGCTCACTGGGAAGTGGTCGCTGACTTGCACGGCAGTGATCATTTCCCAATCTGGATTCACCTGCCAGATGGCGTGGGCCCCGAAAGGAGACCACCACGATGGGTGCTCAGTGGAGCTGACTGGACACTTTATAGCCAGTTGGCCCAATTCGAACACTGTGCGAATGTTGAGGTGTGGGTGGATCATATTACCAAAACGGTCCACCACGCCGCTGCAGCATCCATTCCACAGTCCACAGGCCACCGGAAAAGGCCACCTGTGCCTTGGAGGAGTGACGAATGCCGCTCTGCAATCAGGACCAGGCGTGCGGCCCTGCGGCGGTTCAAGTGTCGGCCGACTGCTGAGAATCTTGCAGCCTTTCGGGTGGCGAGGGCGAGATGTCGCCGCATTATTCGTGAGAGCAAGAAGAGGTCGTGGTAAAAGTTCCTGAACACCATTAATCGTTCCACCAAAAGTTCCATTGTGTGGGAGACCATTAGGAGAATTTCTGGCAGAGGAGGGAGGTGCCCCATAGCTGCTGTAATGAATAACGGCACTCTCCACACTGATCCGCGAGACATTGCCCAGACTATGGCAGCATATTTTGCGACAGTTACTGCCACAACCAGTCAGGATCCAGGTTTCCAGCGCCATAGAGCGGTTGCTGAGAGGTGTAGTCTGAACTTCCAGCCCACCTCTCATGAAGTTTACAACTGCCCTTTTTCTATGTGGGAACTGGATTCTGCATTGTCTGGAGCTCGTGACACTTCCCCTGGTCACGACAGGATCCATTACAGTATGCTGTGGCACCTCACAATGCGCAACAAAGAAATCCTCCTCGCACTTTTTAATGCCATTTGGGCGACGGGTCACTTTCCTGACGCGTGGCGTGAGGCAGTTTTAATCCCTTTTTTAAAACCTGGGAAAGACCGCACGAGCCCAAGTAGCTACCGTAGTATTGCCCTCACTAGTTGCATAGGGAAGACCTTGGAGCGGATGGTCAACCGCCGCCTTGTCTGGATGTTAGAATCCCGGCAACTCCTTAGTCGCTTTCAGTGTGGGTTCAGGAGGTTTCGTTCCACCTTCGATAACCTTGCCCTCCTGGAGGCGGCTATACAACAAGCTTTCCTACGCCGTCATCACCTTATAGGTGTATTTTTCGACATCGAGAAGGCCTACGATACCACTTGGAGGCGTCTCATCCTGGAGCAGCTTCACGAATGGGGTTTTCGTGGTTGTCTTCCTCTTTTTATTCAGTCTTTCCTCTCGCCACGATCTTTTAGATACCGAATTGGTGACGTCCTGTCTGATCGCTTTGAGCAGGAGAATGGTGTCCCTCAGGGTAGCGTTTTAAGTGTGACTCTCTTTGCCATCGCTATTAATAGCATTACGTCCATAGTGAAAAGTCCTGTCCAGTGTTCTTTGTTTGTGGATGATTTCTCTTTGTTCTGCTCTTCTTCAAGCCTTGCAACGACAACTCGTCAGTTGCAACTTACGATTAGGCGTTTGGATGACTGGGCGCTGAAGAGTGGATTTAAGTTTTCCACCGAGAAGTCTGTATGTGTTCTTTTTAACCGTTCTCGTTCGATTTTCACCTTTCCTGAGTTGCGCTTGAGGGACACTATTCTGTCTTTTAAAGACACGGTGAGATTTCTGGGGCTCATTTTTGACTCGAGGCTCACGTGGTTACCTCATCTTAAAGACCTGAAACGGCGGTCGCTTCAGGCTTTAAGTATTTTAAAATGTCTTAGCCACAGTACATGGGGAGCTGACAGGACTTGTCTGCTCCAGTTTTACAGGGCGTTTGTGCGATCTCGGCTCGATTATGGGTGCACGGTGTATGGGTCCGCGAGGCCTTCTTATTTAACGATGTTGGACGTTGTGCACCATGAAGGGCTTCGGTTGGCCACTGGGGCATTCCGAACTAGCCCCATACCAAGCCTCTGTGCAGAGGCTGGTGAACCGCCACTTCATATGCGGCGACGGCTACTTACGGTCCGCCAGGCGTATAAAACTTTGTCCACACCATACACCCCTGCATACCATACCGTTGCTCAGCCTCCTCTGGCACGGTTATTTCATAACCGGCAACGTGCCACGCAGCCCTATGGGATTCGCGCACAGGATTGCCTCGCTGCAATGTCTATGGCTGGTCTTCGTGTTTTACGTCGCGGTTGGAGCAGATCTCCACCTTGGCTCCTCCGAAGACCCAAACTTATTTTAGATTTGACTCGTTTTAAGAAGGATGGCACGCCGGATTTTACATTCCAGTCACTGTTTTTTAACATTTTAGATGTGCATCACGGTTTCACTGTCGTTTATACCGATGGCTCCAAACAGGAGACTTCCCTTGGCTGTTCTGTGGTGTTCCCTGATCGTGTTACCCGGATTCGCCTCCCTGCTGAATATACCGTTTTCGCAGCGGAGCTCCACGCGATCCTGAAGGCACTGGAGCAGATGAATCGTGTTCGGGGCGATCGATTTCTTCTCTGCTCCGATTCTCTTAGTGCCTTACAATCACTGCAGAACCTATACCCGACTGAGGAGATGGTCCAGCTGATACATGGCCAACTGTACTTGCTCCAACAGCGGGGTAAAGAGGTGTCCTTCTGCTGGGTGCCTGGTCATGTCGGCATATGGGGCAATGAACAGGCTGATCGGGCTGCCAAGGAGGCCTGCAGAGAGCAGGATGTGGTCCAGTGTCCTATCCCCTTGCAGTCAGTCATCGCTGCACTCCACAGGAAGTGCATGGAGTTGTGGGAGGACGAATGGCTGGCGGTGACGGCCAATAAACTGCGGTCGGTAAAGTCAACCACTCGGCCGTGGCGTTCCTCCTGCCGGTTGCTCAGGCGGGAGGAGGTGGCCCTCACACGTCTGCGGATCGGGCACTGTCCTGTGACGCATGGCTATTTATTACGGCGGGAGGATCCTCCGTTTTGTGATGCCTGTGGTGTGCACATCTCTGTCCGGCACATTTTAACAGACTGCATTTTATACCGTGATGCAAGGGCAGCGGCACAAGTTGATGGGGATCTGCCCTGTGTTTTAGCCAACGATGAGACGTGTGTGTCTAGGGTTTTTAAGTTTTGTGATGTGTCTGGACTCTGGCCTAAACTTTTAGGCTGGAGGTTTTAGTGTATTGCAGAGTGGCTGACTCCTCCCTTTTTTTCCTTGCGGTCAGCCAGCCACTTCCATCTGCTACATTGTTTTAGCTCCCTCTCTCATTTTCTTCCTGTGTTGTCCATGTTTTACTGCTGACGCCCTGCTTCATCCCACGCTTCGGTGTGGGTGAGCACATATTTTCCAATGATTGTTCCCCGTGTTTTATGTTCCGTTTTATGTAAATGTTCTGAGCTTTTTTTTTTTTTCTTGACACCCGTCTCACTGGGATACTGAACGGGCGCTGAAGACCTTGCTGTCGTGCGCCCACCAAACCCCTCTACTACTACTACTACTACTACTACTACTACTACTACTACTTAGCCTAGCGACCGTTTGTATACCTCTAGGAAGGACGGCCATACTGTAGCTATCCTATGGTACAGGGTCAAAATTTAAACATTACACACTTCTTCCAGCCAAGGCAACTTGAGTAGATTGGTTGGTTCCTGTGAATTGGAAGTTGTCTAGTGTGGATGTTAGGTGGTTTGTAAAAGCACCGTTTGTTCAGGGGCGGTTCTCGAGAAAACCCCGAAAAACTATGATTTTTCAGTACGAAAATTACCAGTTCTGTGGATGGTACTTCATAATTTTTGTTCGTTCCAGATCGTCGAAATTTTTTACCATTTTTTTCTTAAGATGATGATCTCAGAGAACATCGAATCTTTTTTCGATACCATAATCCGTTAGCGAGAGCCAAAGGTTCAGTTACACCGTTTTATGCACATAATTTTCGATCTTATCTAATTTTAACTGACGTAGTGAACACATGGCAAGTGTTGGGGTCATTGAAAGGTTTCTGCGGTCATCAGCCGTTTTTCACCATTAAAACATTATGACGTTCTATCTGTGAATAATGAGCACTTCACGCTTACGCAGGCTGTCTCGAGTTGGAAATTGTGCTATGATAACATCTGGCAACGTAAGCACCTTACAAAAATTATTTTATTATACGAAATTTTTGTACTTGCAAATAAAACACTGCGTGTTTTGGTGTACTGTTTATATGTGTCAAAGTATGTAAATGTGTCGAAGTACATAAATAATCAAAACTTTAGTGATCTACAGAATTCGTTTTATATGATTGGCCGCGCGGTTTGAGGCATCGTGTCATGGACTGCGCGGCCCTTCCCGCTGGAGGTTCGTGTGTGTGTGTGTGTGTGTGTGTGTGTGTGTGTGTGTGTGTGTGTGTGTGTGTGTGTGTTCTTAGCATAAGTTAGTTTAAGTAATGTGTAAATCTAGGAACCGATTAAAAGACTCTGACCGAAAAGAGGGGAATCCTCATTCCGCCTTACTCACCATAAAAGTTTGGCCTGCGAACATAATCGCGCTTTTTGCACTGAAAGAGAGTAGCAGAGTGGCAGTTACTGTGGGAGCGAAAGAGAAAGGTAACAATGATGTTGGGAGAAACATTGAAAGAAAAAGAGAGATGAATAGAGATACTGACAGTGGGACAAAAGAGAGATCACACAGCGGAAATGGAAAGGAGATGAGTGGAGATCATATATAGGCTTGATGTGTCCTTCCCACGCCGGTGAACTTTACCACGAAATCATTTCCTCAGTTTCCTCCTTTTCCCATGCCTACGTGTTGCAGTTTCTCTGTCTAGAGGTCAAAACCGCGAGAAAATCATCCCCAAGTATATGCTTGTAGAGGAGACAATAGTTGTTGAACAGAAAGGCAGCAAACTTTAAGCGGGAAAGAAAGAGAGAGGGGTAATCTGAGAGAAAAGTATGGGACAAAGACAGTGGCAGTGGGACAGAGAGACAGTGAAAGTGGCGGAGAAGGAGATAAGAAAGTGCGATAGATTGGGGTGAAGGCAGAGACAGTGGGAGAGACAGACAAAAGAAAAGGAGACGGTGGAAGAGAGACGTTCATAGACAGTGGCAATGGCAGTGAGAGTGAGGTGTGAAGGCCTTCAGTTTTTTTTTTTAAACAAATGAGTGGTGTTTGACGAATTGCAATGTTCCGTTTTCTCTGCTTATTTCCACTCATCACGCCATTCGTACTTCACAGTAGTTTTCATTTGCCGCAGACGGTTAATCGACGTAAGAACTGAGATACTTCGTAATTTTCAGTTAGTTTATTAAGGCAAGCTTTAAATCTAGCATGTATGGAAGAGCTGATCTATAAAAAGAATATTTGTACCTATGAAACAGATTGAATCGTGCTGAAAGATGGTGCACGTTGATGCGATGTTCACACATCTTGCGGAGCTCGATTCGATTCCTATATTTACAGGGAAAAGGCATCCCATACGCTCGTCAGCCGAAAAGGGGTGTTTGTTAGATTTCTGCACTTATTTTGTCGCGAGCTTGACGATATTGTGCCTGTTAATGCATAACTTTAACGTCAAATTAAACAGTATAGTTGTAGTACGATAGTATCTCGCTGGTATCTAACACTGAATTGAAACATTCCACAGCTGTATGTTTTTACTTACAGGTTAAATGAAATTTTCGTAATTCCATTTAAATAACAATTTTTTGAGGTCTGAAAATGAATTTATCATACTCTTGCTTCATTAAAATATGTCGGGAAGGGGAAGGGAGAAAATGTTTTTCAAGTGCCAGTTATCGATCTAATTACGTCTCAGGAGCTAAGCAACAGTACTACCATGCATGCATGCATGCATGCATGCATGCATGTGAATGACGCACACGTGGTCCCCAGCCGGAGGAGGAGGCCACACATGTCTTCAAAGGTGAAAGTTGGCTATGCTGCTGTTCACTTTTCAGGGTGGATACATACAATGCATCTCGGGCGTAGCGCAGTTGGTAGAGAGGTCATTTAGCTTGTGAGAGGTATCGGGAGCAGTACATGACGCCTCCACAGATTTTCAGATTTTTAAAAATAATTTCCACTTCATAATTTTCATTTATCAGCTGTAGTTTCATCATCTTCACAGCCGTTAATATTACAGTTTTTCTGTGCCTTGATGGCGTATTAAAATTTCGAAAAGTAGTATTTAATGATCGAATGCATGACTGTAGCCATAAATTTATGATTTTAACTAATGATTAAAAATATCTAAAAGTTATTACAAGTTACATATTATAAGCTGTTGAATAGCCTCTAAGTAAAGGGAAAAAAATCATTCCCCTCATAATTGGTGGTTTTCATCGATCGACAAAATCCCTTATGCCAATACTTGATTTAGCTCTAATCTAATATACATGAAAATGAATGTTTGTTTGTTGGCTCATCTTCTGTGTGTTTCCGCACTATTCATCCGATGGCGGTGACACTTCGGTGAGTATTTGTGCGCGCACCTTTGAAGGTTTTTTGTAGAGATGATAACCTAACTACCTCCCGTAGGTGTGGGGGTGAAAACGGGTTGACACAGATAACTCAGGAATGTCTGGAGCAATTTCTGTCACTTTTTTTTTTTTTTGTATACATGATTCATTACTTGTATAAGTTGGGATGGGGATGAGGGTAAGGCGACGTGACATGTAAAAATATTCGACAATGACCGCTATTAGTATCAAATCCATAGTGTTTGAGTTCGCTAAACTTATTGATAAATCACACTTACGGTGACGTTTCACCGCTAATGTTGCGGAGAGAGGGCAAGGGTGTGAAAAGATGATGACATATCAGAATATCTCTGTAACGTCTGAAGTAACTTCTACAAAATTGACACGTGTAACACCTGCTACGTGGAAAAATTTACTGTAACAGATTATATGATAGCGGAACAAACACTGATAGCAGTTACTTCTGTAAAATATCTGGGAGTATGCGTGCGGAACGATTTGAAGTGGAATGATAATATAAAATTAATTGTTGGTAAGGCGGGTACCAGGTTGAGATTCATTGGGAGAGTGCTTAGAAAATGTAGTCCATCAACAAAGGAGGTGGCTTACAAAACACTCGTTCGACCTATACTTGAGTATTGCTCATCAGTGTGGGATCCGTACCAGATCGGGTTGACGGAGGAGGTAGAGAAGATCCAAAGAAGAGCGGCGCGTTTCGTCACAGGGTTATTTGGTAACCGTGATAGCGTTACGGAGATGTTTAATAAACTCAAGTGGCAGACTCTGCAAGAGAGGCGCTCTGCATCGCGGTGTAGCTTGCTCGCCAGGTTTCGAGAGGGTGCGTTTCTGGATGTGGTATCGAATATATTGCTTCCCCCTACTTATACCTCCCGAGGAGATCACGAATGTAAAATTAGAGAGATTAGAGCGCGCACGGAGGCTTTCAGACAGTCGTTCTTCCCGCGAACCATACGCGACTGGAACAGGAAAGGGAGGTAATGACAGTGGCGCGTAAAGTGCCCTCCGCCACACACCGTTGGGTGGCTTGCGGAGTATAAATGTAGATGTAGATGTAGATATTCATAAACCCCTGTGGCTGAAAGTTTAGGGTCAAAAGGTGTGACATAAAAGCAAAACTCAGGAACGCTTGGAAAGGTTTCAACCAAAATTTTAATATATAGACGGCTCATTACTGGTATTAAAATATTATAGAAGAAAGGTGCTCCATTAGATATATTTAACGATGAAACAGCAGGGCGAATTTCGCTAGTTATAGGGATGAAACACGTCTGCATTTATATTGCGTAACACGCATGTTTTGGCGAAGCCGCGAGCAAAACATTAGCACACTATAGAATAATCCCTGTTTGTTAACTTCGATTCTCTTTCAGTATTTTCGTTACATCATGACGTATGCATTTTATAGTAACCCACTCCCAGTAGTGTCCTCACTACGTTCATGATTGTCGAACACTGTCTTTTGCATTTGCAACGAAATTGTTCTTCGTTAGATGTAGTGAAGGTTCGACAAAGATGTTTTTATTTTACTCAGATTTATTCAAGGAGTAACTTCCGCTTAGACTTACTTTTCTAACACACTTACATCTACATGGCTACTCTGCATATCACAGTTAAGTGCCTGGCATAGGGTTCATCGAACCTACTTCACTGTAATTCTCTGTTATTCCACTCTTGAACATGCACGGAAAAAGCGTATGTGCGGTCTGCGATCTCATATTTTCCTTATTTTATTATGATTATCGTTTTTCCCTATGTAGGGCGCCGTCAACAAAACATTTTCGTATTGGGAAGAGAAAGTTGTTGATTGAAATTTCATGAGAAGATCCTGCCGCAACGAGAAGCGCCTTCGTTTCAGTGATGTCTACCCCAAATCCTGCATCATGCCCGTCACACTCTCTCCCCTATTTCTCGATAATAGAAAACGTGCTGCTCTTCTTTGAACTTCTTCGGTTTACTCCGTTAATCCTATCTGGTAAGGATCCCACACTGTGCAGCAGTACTCCAAAAGAGGACGGACAAGCGCAGTGGCAGGCATTCTCTATAGGAAATCTGTTGCATCTTCTAGGTGTTATGCCAATAAAACGCAATCTTTGGTTCGTCTTTCCCACAACGTTTCTTGTGTTCCTTCCAAATTAATTAGTAATTCCTAGGTATTTACCTGAATTCACGGCCCTTAGATTTGACTCATTTATCGTGTAACCGGAGGTTATATATGACGGTAGTATCTGTTCCCGAAAGAACAGTTACCGTGGATGACCATGCAGCTTTGCTAGAAATGAAATGGTGTCCATTTAATTATCATTTCATAACCGGAGGTTAATGGATTCCTTTTAGCACTCACGGGAATGACCTCACACCAACACTACCTTGTTGAATGCCAGAAATCATTTCTGTTTTACTCATTGACTTTCCGTCAGTTGCTACGAACTGTGAGTGTGTCTGACAGGAAATCTCGAATTCAGTCGCATAACTGAGAGAATATTCCATAAGCTCACATTTTGATTACAAGCCGCTTGTGTGATACAGTGTCAAAAGTTTCTGGAAACCTGGAATCACGGAATTAATTTGAAATCCCTTGTCCATAGCACTCAACACTTCGTGTGAGTAAAGAGGTAATTGTGTTTCACAAAAATGGTTCAAATGGCTCTGAGCACTATGGGACTCAACTGCTGTGGTCATAAGTCCCCTAGAACTTAGAACTACTTAAACCTAACTAACCTAAGGACAGCACACAACACCCAGCCATCACGAGGCAGAGAAAATCCCTGACCCCGCCGGGAATCGAACCCGGGAACCCGGGCGTGGGAAGCGAGAACGCTACCGCACGACCACGAGATGCGGGCGTGTTTCACAGGAACGATTTTTCTAACTCGATCTTCGAAGTAATGCATAATTTTCGAATACAATATATGTTCCAAAATCGTGCTGCACATCGACGACGTTATTGATTAATGGGATTAGTCCTATTACTTTCCTTGAATATTGGTGTGACCTGTCCAACTTAGTCTTTGGGTGAGGATCTTTCGTCGAGCGAACGGTTCTATGCAGCTATTGCATCAGCACACTCTGAAAGGAATCTAGTTGCTATCTGGAAGACTTGATCTTATTAAGTGATTTAAGTTGCTTCTGTATTCCGCGGATATCTACTTCTAAGTTACTCATGTTGGCAGCGTTCTTGATTCGAATTCTGGAATATTTGCTTCGCCTCCTATGGTGGAGGAATTTCGGAAGGCTGTGTTTAGTAACTCTGCGTTAGCAGCACTGACACTGATAGTATTTCCATGCCTATCGCGCAGGAAGGCATCGATTGTGCCTTGCCACTAGCATGCTTTATATACGACCAGAATCTCTTTGGATTTTGTGCCAGGTGCCGAGACAAAGTTCCGTTGTGGAAACTATAGTAAGCATCTCGCATTAAAGTTCACGCCAAATTTCGAGCTTCTGTAAAAGGTCTCCATTCGTTTAAATTTGGCATGCTTTTTTCGTTGTTCCTGCTGCAACTGTGTTCTGACCTGTTTTGTGTATCATGGGGGATCGGCTACGTCGTTTGTTAATTTATTTGGTGTAAATCTCTAGCCCGCATCTTGTGGTCGTGCGGTAGCGTTCTCGCTTCCCACGCTCGGGTTCCCGGGTTCGATTCCCGGCGGGGTCAGGGATTTTCTCTGTCTCGTGATGGCTGGGTGTTGTGCGAAGTCCTTAGGTTAGTTAGGTTTGAGTAGTTCTAAGTTCTAGGGGACTGATGACCATAGATGTTTAGTCCCATAGTGCTCAGAGCCTTTTTTTTTTTTTAATCTCTCAATTGCTGTCGATGCTATTTCTTTGAATTCAATCCACATTTGGTCTATACTTCCATTGTTAATTTGAAAGGAGTGTAGATTCTCTCTCAGGAAGGCGTCAAGCGTATTTTTATCCGTTTTCTGAACAGATATATTCTTCGTTTATTTTGGTGGATTCGGGAGTTACGGTATTCAGTCTCCCTGCGACAACCCTGTGTTCACTAATCCTCGTATCCGTTTTGATGCTCGTTATTAGCACAAAATTATTTGTTACTAAAACCAAACCTCCAGATGTCAGACACTCAGATCGGCACCAAACTTTGTATGTAGATAGAACGAACTAAATCGGTGTTTTGGTTTATACAGTGTAGAATACGCGCAAACGGCAATTAAAAGTTCAAAAATGTTCAAATGTGTATGTGAAAACTTACGGGACTTAACTGCTAAGGTCATCAGTCCCTAAGCTTACACACTATTTAACCTAAATTATCCTAAGGACAAACACACACACCTATGCCCGAGGGAGGACTCGAACCTCCGCCGGGACCAAATTAAAAGTAACACCACAACTACGAAGCACATGAAAGGCATATCTGTGAGTGACAATGTTGTAATCTCTCGTGGGTAAGTTGATAGAGCGGGGTTCGTCCTACCAAGGGTCCCTCGCTCAAACCGCACAATGACAGTTTGTTTTACCTGTTTACGCGTGAAACTGTTATGTGAGTGATCATTTGCCTGGCGTGTGGCAGGACTTTCCGGAGTTTGAAGCAATGTTCTTTTGGCAGTCTGCTTTCGCTTAGTTAGTTGAAAGAAGCAAACCTGTAGAGCACATGTGTGTAGACAGGTGTGGTGTTCTGTCGGACATGTGCGACAGAACAGACACCACTCGTGATGAAGTAGCTAGTCGATATGTTGTTTCACAGAATAAAAATGAACAATCGGAACATTAGAATAAAGAAACAATTGCTTCGCACCTGCGGATATATTAATGGTCCCATACAACCCTTTCAAGCATAATGCAGTAAAAAATAATTAATTGTCATCATTGGAGTATGATACCGGGACCCGTGGTATGACGACCTAACGCTATACGAACTTCGCCGCGGAAGGTATACGTATTAGTTAATCACAGTTATGCGTTTCCTGTGCTCCGTAGTTCTGGGGTGACTGTAATTAATGTTTACGCGCGTTCTGATGGACGACATCACATAGTACGAACTAAATCGGAGTTTCCCAGTTGCCAAGAATAATCTCTACCCATACTAACTCGCAGGAACTATCTACGTCAATTTCGCTACAAAATACGCTACTTCTAACAGCAACAAACAAGCCACCGCCAACTGTATTTAGCCTGTCCTCTCTGAACACCGGTAGGTCCTTCGCAAAAAATTCTGCTGAGCTTATCTCCGGCTTTAGCCTGTTTTCAGTGGCGATAACGGTTTGAGCATCAGTGCTTTCTGCAAGCGCTTGGAGCTCTGGTACTTTCCCAATACAGCTACGAAAATTTACAACTTTTATAACCGATGGTTCCTAGATCTCAGCTCTTCCTGTTTTTCGCGTGCACTTTTTGAGACTGAGGCCTTTCCCCGAGGCCGTCTACATTACTTAAAAAAAAATTGTTTGTACTTCTTCTTTTCAATTAGTGGTTTAGGTGCAATCCATGGCTTCCGAGCATGACTAGCTCTGCTTTTTAGATTTGATGGTCTCCCCCCCCCCCTCGTCATAGGATCTCACATTACCCTCTGAGGATATTCTCCACTCTAGTTAATTTAGAAACAATACATTTCGACTGTTTAAAAGCACAAAAACAAACATCACAAGTAATCTATCAAACATATTGTTTGTTTGGATGCACATAAGATGACTCCTACTTTCTCACTGGCGAAGGACATGTGCAATTGTTACAGTGTATGTGTGTAGTGTTTTTTTGTGTGTATATGTGTACCAGTTTACTTGTAAAATCAAAAATATTAATTCGAAAAGTAAGGGCTGACAATGATAGAAGCTGAAGAAATGGATTAAAATTTGTGTCATGGCGGTGACTTGGGAACCTGGCTCTCTTGCTTATTAGGCACATGTGTTAGCCATTACACCACAGTAGCATTAGAGGTAACACAGCTGCATGCACTACTCTAGTACTAGAGTAGCAAGAGAGCCAGCCCTCCCTAAACAAACTCCAGTTTACACCTTCAGTGCATTGACTACGATATCCGTGCAGCTGTGTTACTTATACTGCTACGGTGGTGTAATGGCTAACACATCTGCCTAGTCAGCAGGAGACAAGGTCACCGACCGTGACACAAATTTTAATTTATTTCTTCAGCTTTTATCATTATCATAGATAGAGTTGAGACTCATGTCCCAAGGAATGTCTGACATTTCAGTGATATTTACTTTTGTATTTGTTGCAGGTCAGTGAATTTGCACGACTGGTGTGTGTGTTTGGAGTCATCAGAGGTAGATAGCCACGGTAAGTTAAATATTTTGAACACTTGTTCTTACAACTGTATTTACAGAGACGCTATATTCATGTCGAGTCCATATTTAATATTTTATCTTGGGTAATACTTAAATAACTGCAGTCATTTTTGTACATGTAGGCTCGGATGTCAGAATGTAGAGACTGCGCCATAGAAGAACTGCGTTGTGCATTTTTTGAGAGAAAGCTCCTGTTGTTTTTGAGGACACTCCACTTTCAAGCTTTACAATAACAATGAGAGCAGGAAAATCCATACATGAGGAAATAAAAGTTAATTTAGACAGACTAGGTACTCCACTGTTTCATATTTCTCAGTATACGAGTTTGTGAAAAAAGTACGATGATTATGTGCTGTATGTCATATTTGTGCGGTAGCTGATGATTCATAAGATCGACAGCTGGCGTTAGACCTTGCCGCTGGAGGAGTTGCAAGTTGTTAAGTTTCTTTCCACCACTTGGGATATTCTTACCTCCTGCAGGCAACTCAAGTTATTACAGCCATAAGTACTGTCCAAATTCGTCTAATACAATAGTGTCGGCTTCTGTGGAATTCAGCACCAACACAAACAAGGAAGGAGAGAAGTTGCGATGGCCGGTGGCAGAAGTCCAAAATCATACACTCCTGGAAATTGAAATAAGAACACCGTGAATTCATTGTCCCAGGAAGGGGAAACTTTATTGACACATTCCTGGGGTCAGATACATCACATGATCACACTGACAGAACCACAGGCAAATAGACACAGGCAACGGAGCATGCACAATGTCGGCACTAGTACAGTGTATATCCACCTTTCGCAGCAATGCAGGCTGCTATTCTCCCATGGAGACGATCGTAGAGATGCTGGATGTAGTCCTGTGGAACGGCTTGCCATGCCATTTCCACCTGGCGCCTCAGTTGGACCAGCGTTCGTGCTGGACGTGCAGACCGCGTGAGACGACGCTTCATCCAGTCCCAAACATGCTCAATGGGGGACAGATCCGGAGATCTTGCTGGCCAGGGTAGTTGACTTACACCTTCTAGAGCACGTTGGGTGGCACGGGACACATGCGGACGTGCATTGTCCTGTTGGAACAGCAAGTTCCCTTGCCGGTCTAGGAATGGTAGAACGATGGGTTCGATGACGGTTTGGATGTACCGTGCACTATTCAGTGTCCCCTCGACGATCACCAGTGGTGTACGGCCAGTGTAGGAGATCGCTCCCCACACCATGATGCCGGGAGTTGGCCCTGTGTGCCTCGGTCGTATGCAGTCCTGATTGTGGCGCTCACCTGCACGGCGCCAAACACGCATACGACCATCATTGGCACCAAGGCAGAAGCGACTCTCATCGCTGAAGACGACACGTCTCCATTCGTCCCTCCATTCACGCCTGTCGCGACACCACTGGAGGCGGGCTGCACGATATTGGGGCGTGAGCGGAAGACGGCCTAACGGTGTGCGGGACCGTAGCCCAGCTTCGTGGAGACGGTTGCGAATGGTCCTCGCCGATACCCCAGGAGCAACAGTGTCCCTAATTTTCTGGGAAGTGGCGGTGCGGTCCCCTACGGCACTGCGTAGGATCCTACGGTCTTGGCGTGCATCCGTGCGTCGCTGCGGTCCGGTCCCAGGTCGACGGGCACGTGCACCTTCCGCCGACCACTGGCGACAACATCGATGTACTGTGGAGACCTCACGCCCCACGTGTTGAGCAATTCGGCGGTACGTCCACCCGGCCTCCCGCATGCCCGCTATACACCCTCGCTCAAAGTCCGTCAACTGCACATACGGTTCACGTCCACGCTGTCGCGGCATGCTACCAGTGTTAAAGACTGCGATGGAGCTCCGTATGCCACGGCAAACTGGCTGACACTGACGGCGGCGGTGCACAAATGCTGCGCAGCTAGCGCCATTCGACGGCCAACACCGCGGTTCCTGGTGTGTCCGCTGTGCCGTGCGTGTGATCATTGCTTGTACAGCCCTCTCGCAGTGTCCGGAGCAAGTATGGTGGGTCTGACACACCGGTGTCAATGTGTTCTTTTTTCCATTTCCAGGAGTGTATGTACGTAACACTTGCAGATTAATGGAACACTTTATTCCTAAAAAGGAAGAAACATAACTTCTTGTTATGATGTGACGTGATGTGTTTCCTGTGCCTCCTACATGCAATTAGTTTTTCACTCTACTACTACTGGCAGAATGCAGGCCAAGTTTGGTCTTCCTATTAACTCAGTACTGCTGATCTCGAAGTCTGAGACCGAACTGGGCCGACCAACGAAGGGCGGCTGGTCGGTGTGCAGTTGATGTTTATTACTGCACAAGAGTAATTTTGACAATTTTTGCATGAATTAGTACTATTAAAAACTGAAACTCCCAGATTTGTACCATATCACGGCCTTAGTACTTCGAATAAATACATTAAAAAGGAAGTAATCGAATAGCGTGAATTGTTCTTTTGAAGAAAATTATTCGTGTCGTGGTCTGTTAGAACGATCCAAAATTATTGCTACCATATCTATTTTCTGCTTGCTTTTGTGCATGTAAGCAGAAATTTAATTGGTACATTGAAGACAGGTCAAAACTTTTGCAGCTTTCGTCACCTGTTTGTGATTTCATTAGCGCCAATCCGACTAATAGCAATGCCCCTTTAATAGGACGGAATATCATGGGTGGAAGCTGCCAGAGATTTGCAGAATCAGTGACTGCTGCGCTACCTCTCCTCTCCTCTTCCCTCCCTCCAATTTTACCGTAATTTTGTGCTTTTGTATATAGTTGCGTGCTGCACTTTGAAGTCATTTAAACGGAAAATGATACATTTTATTCTTTCCGCTTCTCAAATTTCACAGCACCAGTGAGCATATCTCTCATGAGACGCATGTTTTCGTGACGTAATAATACCTTCGTTTTTAACGTAGGTTCTTCATATTATGTGAATAAGTCTCTCCGCAATTAACATAGCCTTTCGTGCAGCGTCTCCTGTTGTAGTTCAAGCCTTCTTCTGAGACTCTGACGCTGACAAAGAGAATCTACAATTAAACACGCAGCTTTTCTAGGAATTTTCTTTTTCTGTTCTGTTAATAAAATTTGATAAGGGTCCCATATCGTTTAAGAGCACTCAACACATGGCCGAACGAGGGTTTTGTAAACGACCACTTTAGCGCGTGAGTTGACTGTCGTCGTATTCTTCTAGTAAGTCAAGCAACTGCCTAGTCCATGGCTAGATTTGTACAGCCTTTCCATCATAAATTACTCCGACAGATGCACTTGTCTGTTCAAAAGTATGCGGTAACTCCTATGTAATGCCGAATTGGTCAGTAGATGTCGCGAGAGGCAGACCCACAAGTGTGAAAGGAGGCTGGGAGTATTGGGTTACCAGTTGAGAAGCAGTAACAGCAGAGAGGGTCTGTCAGGAGAGCTCAGTGACTCCGAACGTGGATCTAACATGGGTAATAATCCATCAGGGACATTTCACCCCCTTCTAAACCTGTAGGTCTATTGTTGGTGATACGATTTGTGAAGTGGAAACGCGAAGGAGCAGTCGCAGCTAAACCAATCGCTGGCATACTTCATGTACATACGGACGGGAACCGTCGATCATGGCGAAAGGTGGTTGTAAAAAATCTCGCGTGAAATCAGTGGAAGGGATCACTCGGGAGTTCGGAATTGGTACCAGCAGTCCAGCTAGCACAGTGATTGTGCGCAGGGAATTAAAAAGAATGGGGTACAGTGGCCAGCAGCTCCCCATAAGCCAAACATTTCTGTAGTCAGTGCTGAGTGTCGCTTGAAAGAGCGATGCCACTGGACAGTGTAAGGCCGGAAGCAAGTGATATGGAGTAACGAATCACGCTATGCTCTGTGGATACCCGATGGAATGGTTTGAGTTTGGCCAATGCCTGGAGAACATTACCAGCCATTATGTGAGGTGCCAACAGAGAAGTAAGGAGGAGGTTGTGGTACTGTATGGGGCGTTTCGGTTACAGTGTGGTTCTCTTATTGCAGTTAAGAAAACTCTAAATCCGCAGGAATGTGAACGCTTTTTATAGCATTGTGTACTGCGTTTAGTAGAGGAAGGGTTCGGAGACGATGATTATTCTTATCAGCGTGACAGTGCACCGTCTCACAAAGCAACACATGTGAGGAAGGGATTTGTGGGCAGTAACATTCCTGAAAGAGACTGGCCAGCCCAAGACTTGTACTCAACGGAACACTTGTGAGATAATTTAAAACGCCGACTTCGCTCCAAACCCCGGTTTCCAACATCACTACCTTCTTTACTTTCTGACTCTTCCACATGCATTCAGGCACCTCATTGAAAGTGCCCCACGGAATTCAAGTCGCCATAATGGCGAAGGATGGATACATTCCATATTAATGTCCACTACTAGGTTTCCGGATACTTTTGAACAGATAATGTATTTCTATGTATGTATTTGTTTTTACTGAGTCCAACGGCTGATGGCATATCGGATCTTTTCATTTCTTTACACGCATTAAATTTATTTATATTTAAGAGAAGTTACTAATATTCATACTAGGTGTTGTTCTTCAGCGGTCTCTACGTTTTGCGACAAGTTCCTAATGATTTCACATCCGTGTACACAACTGCGTCGTCTGTGAAATACCTGAGGAGGACAGCAGAAGTTATTTTCTAAGTGATTGACATACGTTATAAACATTGCTCGGACCTACCGCGCTGGCACTTCTCTAGTAATCGGTGCTTCCGATCTTTTTCAGATGAAATTCATATTGACAAATCATTCCTCTTTGAATTTCTGAAGTTTCATTTTCTCCATTTTCCAGCAGCTTCTAGGGAAGCCAAGTTTCACCACTCTCTTGTTTCTTATCGGTTTGCTAAAACGCATTGTACCTAAGAAAGACTCAGCATTTTCGAGATAAGGTCCCTGTACGTTAGGTCTGAAGCGATGCTCATCGGACGCTACTTCCGCATCCGATGACACTTCCCCATTAGGACGATGCAGTAAGTTCTGTTTGCAAGGAGGACTTCAGTTCAGTCGCTTACCTGTTCGAATATTCGATATGTAATTATTTTGGTTACTAGGCGACTGTATCGAAGGCTCTCTGGAACCAAAGAAACACGCCGTCTTGTTCCTTCCGGACGTTCTAGTTAGAAGAGCAAGCTTGGTTCCACGCGATCGGACATTGCGGATGCAATGTTATTGTGGGATGCAAAGTTGTTGTCGGATGTGCAGAAAATGCATCATGTGCGATGACAAATGAAGTCAGTGAGATAAGTCTATTCTTCTGCGGAGATTCGACTCTTCTTTTATATAGCAAAACGACCATCATATTTTTTTTTCAGTCGTGTAATTTGTTTTGTTGTTTCAACAGCCTACCATACACCGTTGCTAAACATGAGGTCAGTTCTCCTACCTTACTAAATTTGATCTTACGTTGGATTTACTGACTGCTCGATTTCATTGAATTCTTCAAACATTAACAATCTTTGCGCTTGTTTTCATTTGGTCAGCTTTTGTAGTAACTTTGTGATTATGTTATTGATCTGTCTAGAGTTCTGTCAGTCCCTTTCTATCACTCAGGAATAAACTGTATAAGTACATGCCAAAGACCCGTCAACTCTCTTCCTCAAGAGTTGATTGTTTGCTGTTGGCAGCTCGATTGGTTTCTAATTGTTTGAATACATTTTTGCTATGTTTACAGCAGTGCAAAATTTGAGCATTTGTGGTGTCGTAAAAATGCTATACCTTTTTCGTGTTAAAACCCGGTTAATTATAACAAAATAAATGTAAAAGCGATAGGCATTCTCATAAGTAATATTATGCCACTAATGTGTTGTTTTATAGTGAATGTTATTTCGAACTGGCTGGTACCTTATAAATATGCATTTTTTGCGTTAAAATTCATTTTTACTTTGACTCTGAGGAAACTTTGTAAGAAGCTGTGAATTAAGTTTTGCACTGCACCAGATTCGTTAGTGTCGACTAATTTATTGAAAATTATAATACTTATTTGTCTGATAACTGATTCCATATTGATATTTTACTAAAGCTATTCTGTCTTGTTCATATCTTAATTTAAAGACATATACAATGAAACTGAATGTGAATTTTATTTTTTTTAATTATTTCTTTTTGTTCTTTTGATAAACTAGAGTACACTGAAGACTGGAGGAATCCTTAAGGAAGAAGCCAGCCAAAATCAGCATCTACAAGGCACTTACTGGAAGAGTACGCGGCGGCTTAGCAGCGATTACGTGACTCCGAAACCAGTGATCGTGTGAAACTGTAATGAGCAATAGCTTTTGATTAATTTTATGGACACTAGGATGGAAAATACTAAACCAGATGTGCTGCAGGACGGTCCGCTGGACCAACAGCGGAAGGATAATGATGATGTTGGAGATGCCAATAATTCGTTGCCGTCTGAAGCTTCTGTTGTGGAAGACAATCGCAATGAAGAAGTGAAGTTTCAGAGAGACAAAGTACATACTGATCCTACCGTATTCTCCCCGCTGAAGAACTTTTCGTCCCGCCCGCCAACAGATTCAGTAACTCATCCAAACGCTGGGAAACCGTTGCTACTGCGGCCGTCCGTGCTATCGGGAAGTTCCGCTGAATTGGGAAGTGCCGCATCGAAACCGGACAGTGGTTCCTTTTCTTCTGCATTTGGTGTGAGGCCCATGGCGTTTTCCTTTGCGACGGCAACTAAAGATCAGGCAGGATCGGCGAGGCCTTTCCTTCTGCGTCCCTCGAAACTGACAGCTCCCGTTTCGGAGCAAAACGACGGAACGGGAAAATCTGCTGTAACGTCTAGCTTATTCGGGGCCAAGCCCTCCATTTCTTCCGATTTATCTAAGGAGCCTGCTGCCGGGTCAAGTCCGAGCAAGCCCATTTTTCTTAGGCCCTCAAAGTTGGCCGTATCTTCACCGGAGAAGGGGTCAGATCCCACTGCAGGTAATGATTCTGTTGGAGACGAATCAAAGAATGTCGCTTCTTCTGAGTCGGGCTCAGATGTTAAAGACGAAACAAATGCGACGAAATCTGCAGTACTTAGACCTTCTCAGCTGGCTGCTACTACGGCAGATTTGCAGATATCAGAAAAAACTGCACCTCCGAAGAACCCGTTCGCTAGAGTACCCGCTTTTAGCGAAGATAAAGAGGAGAAGGAAGAGAAGGGATTGGGAGAGAGTGGTGATAGTCAGTGTGCATCAGAAACTCAGGTTTCCAGCTCGACATCGCTCCCAAAGTTTGTTCGGCTTACCACCGGATCGTCTGTTGTCACTCCTGTGGTGTCGGTACCACCGGTCGTCAATCCTGTTGTGACAGTGGCGTCTGCGCCCCCTACTTTTGTGTTCGGGCAGAACTTGTTAGACAGAGTAGAAACGAAGGAAAACAATGCAGCAACTCAACAGCATTTAGAATCTAATGGAGCTAACTCCTCCGAAATGTTGTTCACGTCGGTGATCAGGAAGGAGGACAGCAACGACGGAAGCAACAGCGAAGGCGCGGAGAGACCGCCGTCCAAGAGCCTGAGCGACGCGGCGAGAGAGTACGAAGAATCGCGGGCCGCCAAGAGGAAGTACGAGGAGGTGGCCGTGGTCACCGGCGAGGAGGACGAGGCGAACGTGGTGCAGATGAACTGCAAGCTGTACGCGTTCGAGAAGTCCAAGGGCACGTGGGTTGAGCGCGGCCGCGGCACATTGCGTCTCAACGACCGCGAATCGGCGCTGGGCGCACAGTCGCGCGTCGTGGTGCGCACGGCGGGCAACCTGCGCGTCGTCATTAACACGAAGGTGTGGGCCGGCATGGTGGTGGAGCGCGCCAGTCCCAAGAGCGTGCGCCTCACCGCCATGGACACGACCGGCGAGGTCAAGGTCTTCCTCGTGTCCGGCTCCCAGAAGGAGACGGAGCAGCTGTACAAGTCGCTGGTGGCCCGCGTCGAGCGGCAGCGGGCTGCTAACGCGCACGCCGCGCCGCCCGCGCGCACGGACTCGGACGCCCCGCCGGCCAACCCAGAGCCGAAGCGCGTCGCGCAGGACGCCGACACGGGGGAGCCGACCGCGACGCTCTAGGCACTGCCTTAGCTCTCTGCTGCTAGTTAGAGTCTGCCTTGTTCGTGTCGTGGCCTATACATGATCGTCATTGTTCACAATTCCTTTCCTTTCACACCCCTGCAGATTAACACCACCCATTTGCGCCATTCGTCCTTCTGACAGCTTCGTCCTAGACACTGTTCTTTTTTCCAGTTTATTTACTTGTCACGGTGTGTGTATTTATTTATCCAGTTATGTGACGATAAATGATCACATCATGTGAACAGGAAACCGCTCGTTTATAGGTCCACGCTGCAGAATAGCGCTTTAAATGTGGATGGCGCCCTCCCCCGGGTGGCAGGTTACGTAATCTGAATGACGGAGTGATGTTGTTGTTAATAAAACACCGTCTGTAGGTACTGCCTCTCTGGATGTTTCATTATCTGTTATAATTTCGTGGAATGCCTTTATTGGCATTTCGGACAAACGGGTTATTGTGCTGAATTTGGGATACTGGTAGCCTCATCCTCGGGGCCCACAGTGGCAGTGCTGACGTGAAAATGTTAATGAGCCCTGGGCCCTCAAATGTCAGCTTTCTGAGTTTGACTTTGTGTTAACTGACACTCAGCTGCTTTGGACAGTGTCTCCTCTAACTAACCTGTTTCCCGCGGAAGTGCCGAAGTAAAGAGGCCGCTAAAAGGCGTTACACAATTTCTTATTTTCATTTAAATATTTTACAATTGCAGATCTTTGCCCAATCTTTTTTTTTTTTTTTTTTTTTTTTTTTTTTTTTTTTTTTTTTTTTTTTTTTTTTAAGCAATTCATTGTAATAGATATATTGGCGGCAATGATCGATGTGTTCGCTATTATCACTTGCTTCTCAGAAGCAATGTCTTGTGTTTGTTTGTGTAATTTAGTACTTGCCTGTACGTGTCCTACATAGACTCGGAGACTAGTGGCACCTATTAAAACTTGAAGTTTATTGCTGTCCGTATACTTCTTTGTTCTGTGATTTGTTTCTATGATTAAATTAGGAAATAAAATTATCTTGTATGGCCTTAACAGATGAATGTACTGAGACAAATAATGTAACAATGTAGATGTCGTTGGCGAAATGACAAGCATATCAAATGGCGTACTGAAAATGATTGTTTATGGAATAAAGAAAATAATTTTTGATTTGGTGCTTTATTATTCCTTAAACAGGGAGCATGTACCAAACTAAAATCTCTTAAATTATTGCTCACTCTGTGATACAATTAACAAAATAATAATAAAAACAGAGAGACAGGGACATTAACTTGCTGTTCTTCCATGGAATAACTGTGCTCTTTCTAGCCACATGTTGATTTTATGTGTGTGACAAACTACACCTGATAAGATCTGAGCTCAGGTGTCAGTAGGCAGACATTTGTAAGGGATTTCGTGACATTTGAAGCTGCCATTTGTTCTCAAATTTCTTCTAAAATAAACCGTCTCCACACATTATTTACTGACTTCCTTTTTAAATCTGTAGTGAAACTGCAAACATTGAAATTAAAAACTAAAACCAGTACCAATTATTTATTCATGTGATGCACATGTCCTTATGTGAAGATTTGTAGAACTATTACAGACACGCTAGAGGCTGAGAAGGCTATATGAAACAAAAGACTACAAGATGGAAAATATTCACTTTCTTTTGTGCTTTAAGAAGGTGACCACACACAAAGTACATACGAAACACATGATGTTGATGGATCACTCATTTCGTATTTCATTTATTGAGTGTGCAGAACACGTTAATTAGCTGACAAAATAGATGTTGCCTGTGCCTGGTGATAGCTTTTGATTAAAAAAGGGAAATAAAAGAGTTTTTCATGACACACCAATGTTGAAAACCACATCTTGCAAATACATAATATATATTCTGCAATTGACAGAAACAAGTGGAGCCAAAAATTTCTTTATTTTTACTATTATTACTGGTGTTGCTATTTATTTCTAAAGAACTGTAGTCTGCAGACATAAAAACACTTTGGCATTGTGTGTCTATGAGATAAACAAGTTCGTATGAAGAGTGGAATATAGTGGCTGCCTTAATGTTAAATTTTTGATTTCTAACAAAATTGTGTTACGGTGATTTTTTAAGGCAAAGGCTTCACAGATGTAGAAATCGGATATCTGAACTACATGACAGTTCAAGAAAGCCGTATTGATACAAGAGTTATACAACTAAGTTATTGGTTAAGGTTTATTACTATGAAACGTGTATTTACAGAATATTTTTTACAGCATAAAGTTATCACAGTCGAATTGCAACTGATGAGTGACAGTCCGTGAATCTGTGAGGGAAAGAAACAAGAAGAAAGAGGGAGATGTAACATCCTTAACATTATATTCACTCTTCAACTATTCCCGGCGGGGTCAGGGATTTTCTCTGCCTCGTGATGACTGGGTGTTGTGTGGTGTCCTTAGGTTAGTTAGGTTTAAGTAGTTCTAAGTTCTAGGGTACTGATGACCATAGATGTTAAGTCCCATAGTGCTCAGAGCCATTTGAACCACTCTTCAACTAACCAAAAAAGTCCAGTGGGAAAGGTAAGAACAAGACGCAACACTTTGTGCGCCACATTCTGTCATCAATGCTCTTCTGCTACATCCAAATATGAACTCCGCAAGACATTGTACTGTGACGGAGCCTACTTCAAACCAACATTAGCTATCCCATTCGATCAATGTAATGAGCAAGGTAAAAATGAATGTTTGCGCCTAAATTTACACCTTATTTTCCTGGTTCATACACGAGATATGTGATCGTAGGAGCTAAATTGTTGCACAGTCTCTAATTCCAGTCCTTTAAATTTATCGAAAAAGGTTCTGCAGAAGACACAGGAAACTTTGGAAGAAAGACAAATGTTAAATTACCTGAGCATTGTCACTTTCATATGGGCTTGATCGACCTGTTACAATTATAGGAGTGCTCCTCAGATTTCAAAGTATGCTGTCATATGAATCTTGTAATGACTCCATTTCGTGGAACAAGCTCTAGAATTGGTCACATGAGCACCTGGTATGTGCTTTCCTTTACAGATGCACTGAGCTGCGCACTCACATAAAGTAACTGGGCATACGTTTATCTCCAACCACACAGAGGTGATGGGAGTACAACCATCTTCGTTCTGAGCATAAGGAATGTTATGCCTCGTGTAAGGAGGAGGAAATTCAACCAGCACATATCGGATTTCAGCAGTGGCGGGATTGTGACCCATCGAGACGGCTGTTCATTATACCACGATACTGTTGCTCACGTTGGACAGGATCATGTGAATATGGAATTAATGGATTTAGGAGAGCCGTTCTCAGTGTAATGAAGTATCTGAACAGTTCCAGGAGACTAGTGCCTGAGAAGATCGACATTGATTCACTCCAAAGTGCAGTGTCGTAGTGTCACGTCATTTACCGTGAGCCAGTGAGTTTGGCAGCCATTGAAGCAGCTTTCCTTGATGATGGGGCATCAGAGAAGAGCACTGACAGTGATGTGTCAAACTACACTGATAAACGCTACAGCATCGTTTTGTTTCAGACTAGTCTCGGTTCTGTGTAAATCATTATGATGACCGTATCTGTGTTGCAGCTCCAAGGAAAACGAACGCTGCCATTTAACATTCAAAATTCTTCGTAGGGGTCCAGCGTCAGTGGTGATGGTATGAGGTTCCATTAGGTGTACAACATGATCACCTCTGGTTTGGACGGAAGTCATTGCATTTCTGACGTAGTACAATCGGTGATTGTGCCCTATCTTTCTGACATGTGTCAATGTGACAGCTTCTAGGCATACTGTCGTCGTCGTCGTCGTCGTCGTCGTCGTCGTCGTCATCATCATGCCATATCATCATCATCATCCTCATCGTCATTATCATCTAACTCGCTACGAAGGGAATTCGACTGTTGTGCTGGTCAACACGCGTAAGGTTACAATCTTCTCAATTGGTAGCGCACTCTGAAATTCCTATTTTTGGGTATCTGTTTTTCTGCCGTTTCTGATTCATCTTGCCAGAAAAAAAAGGGCTCTAGGCACTATGGGACTTAACAGCTGAGGTCATCAGTCACCTAGAACTTAGAACTACTTAAACCTAACTAACCTAAGAACATTACACACATCCATGCCCGAGGCAGGATTCGAACCTGCGACCGTAGTGGTCGCGCGGTTCCTGACTGAAGCGCCTAGAACAGCTCGGCCACTCTGGCCGGCTGTCAGAAACATGCACATCAACGATTTACTTGTGGTAGTACAATAAAAACACTTAAATATAGGGGATAGGCCGCAGGAACATAGGCCTACATAGACGCACTCGTATTTTTATCTTTTTCATATGATGAGAGCGCTTGGAAACACATGAAAGTGCGTCATTGCAGCACTGCCAAGAACCAACCAATATATTGTTCTGGCGCCAGAAGTCAAGCATGTAACAGGCGACAGTCGCGAAGTTTAAATCTAAAGATGTCACCGAAGGTTTCATCACTATCTGATATTGACAACTTAATCTTTATAAAAACCACCTGTGTAATTTGATTTAATGCGAGACGTATTGTATATCGCTCTCTCTTGTTTGTAGGGTGGTGTTAGTTTAAGATGTACCTGCTGAGAGATCAGCTTTTACTATCGATTGATTGACAGCTTAATCCATAAAACATTATTCTATACAGTGTTTATAAGAAAAAAAATCAGGGGTTATTAGAAACTAACTGGTTTGTAATGTATAGCTGAGTGGTAAATGTAAAGGAGGAATTTCAGTATAGTTGCTGTGTTTGCAATTAAAGAATATTTTCGTTCTCATGTGGGATAGAAATTTATTTATTTAAAATCATTAACCGTGTGGGGAATCAGTTATTGGTTAATTAACTCGTCTAGAAGGGAAATCTGTTCACTTCTAGTTTCAATTGACGAACAGACAAGCGAAAAGAACTGTACCAAAATATCATCAATAATAACTCTTGTCAACGTGACTAAACACAGGTGGAGTATTCAATTTAATCTTTATAGGTAATCCTAGAAACAAATCTGAGCTGGCAGAACATCGCTTCAAGAGAAGAGGTAAGCTGATATTTTTTTTTTTTTAATTCACATACACTGTTACCACCACGATCTACTAACATCCTTCCAAGAATCTGTGAAATTTGTTGAAATATCGTACTCACCAGCAACTATGATCGATAATTTCTGATACTGATTTGAAACCAGGTGGAATGGCGTACTCATGTCTGTCATTCAAGCTGGGGTTGACTCTTATGGTTCAAATGGCTCTGAGCACTATGGGACTCAACTGCTGTCATTAGTCCCCTAGAACTTAGAACTAGTTAAACCTAACTAACCTAAGGACATCACAAACATCCATGCCCGCGGCAGGATTCGAACCTGCGACCGTAGTGGTCTTGCGGTTCCAGACTGCAGCGCCTTTAACCGCACGGCCACTTCGGCCGGCCTGACTCTTATGTCCAGCGGGTTAGTGACGTAGCACCTGCAGAGTTGGCAGCTCCGTGTAGTAAATTTCACACCCTTTTACGTCCCCAAATCACCGTTAAGTTTAGTCATGTGTTCTTTCTGCTATACCGTATACCCATAACAAGTAAAACTTCGCTGTATGCTATTCTATCGGCTGTTCCAATTTTAATAGCGGGCAACGTATTGTTACGTGGTCATTCCACTATAGATCGCCCTGAACGGTTACTGCTTGGCATTTGCAAATCCCAGTGATTTGTCTGCAGTACTGTAATCGCGGGTGGATTCCCTAGTAACATTAGACACCTAAGTTGGCTATGCACCTCTGTAACGCTCTCGCGCTGACTAAGCGAACGCTTCACGATCCAAGGAGATCGCCTTGGAATCTCCTGTATCGCCTTTACTAAATTCACTCTCAGACCGGTGAACAGTACTCAATAAATGACCGAACGAAGGTTCTATGTATAAACGTTCTCCCTCGTGCATTAATTTCATTTAGTTAAGAGTTCTTCCTGTAAATCGTATTATGGCGTTTGCGTTCCCCGAGGACAAATTTGTATCTTCCTTTTAGCTTAAATCACTCCATGCACAAACTCGCAGAGACTTGCTTCATGTAATTCACTGCCGATCGTTTAATCATTTTGGGTGTCTACGTACGTTACATTGTATTCAGTTATGTTTAAGGTCTGCTGCCAATCGGCCGTACCAAGCGCGGGTCATCTGGAAGCTACTCACAAGGGAACCTCCCCATCGCACCTCTCTCAGATTTAATTATAAGTTGGCACAGTGGATAGGCCTTGAAAAACTGAAGACAGATCAATCGAGAAAACAGGAAGAAGTTGTGTGGAACTATGAAAAAAATAAGCAAAATATACAAACTGAGTAGTCCATGCGCAAGATAGGCAACATCAAGGAGAGTGTGAACGTAGAAGCGCCGTGGTCCCGTGATTAGCGTGAGCAACTGCGGAACGAGAGGTCCTTGGTTCAAATCTTCCCTCGAGTGAAAAGTTAACTTTCTTTATTTTCGCGAAGTATTGATCTGTCCGTTCGTTCATTGACGTCTCTGTTCACTGTAATAAGTTTAGTGTCTGTGTTTTGCGACCGCACCGCAAAACCGTGCGATTAGTAGACGAAAGGACGTGCCTCTCCAATGGGAACCGAAAACATTTGATCGCAAGGTCATAGGTCAACCGATTCCTCCACAGGAACATACGTCTGATATATTCTATAAGACACTGGTGACGGCATGTGCGTCACATGTCAGGAATATGTTGTCGACCCACCTAACTTGTACACTTGGCGAATGGGTAAAAAGAATCTCCTACCTTGCCCGATTTAGGTTTATTTGTGGATGTGATAATCACTCCCAAAAAAGTGATGAAAACATAAGAGTTTTCACATAAACTGAAAATAAAAAATTAAACTTTTCACTCGAGGGAAGATTTGAACCAAGGACTTCTCGTTCCGCAGCTGCTCACGCTAACCACGGGACCACGGCGCTTCTACATTCACACTCTCCTTGATGTTGCCTATCTTGCGCATGGACTACTCAGTTTGTATATTTTGCTTATTTTTTTCATAGTTCCACACTTCTTCCTGTTTTCTCGATTGATCTGTCTTCAGTTTTTCAAGGCCTATCCACTGTGCCAACTTATAACTAAATCTGAGGGGGGTGCGATGGGGAGGTTCCCTTGTCAGTAGTTCGCAGTCGTTTTCTCTTTGCTTGACCTCCAAGTACAGATGTACGCGTTTTGAGAGCAGTCTGAAGAGTAAAAGTATTTTTATCCAGATAAAAAAAACTATAAAAAAGTCAGTTAATGAATATGAACTGAACTGAATATTTTTGATAGGACGACGACAGGTACGGATTAATGCGCAACGCCTTGTGAACCATAGCATGTGGCGGCCCAAAATATATATATATATCTCTCTCTCTCGTCTTAATAACGTTATAATAAAGTTTACTGGACTCTGGTGGATCTTTCCCCTCCCCACTGTCCTACATGACACGAAGTATCTAGCATGTGGCTGACTGGGACTGATGACCTCAGAAGTTAAGTCCCATAGTGCTCAGAGCCATTTGTGGCTGACAGTACTGCTGAATTTCTGAGCATTCTGTTCACAAAAGCAGATTGTTTACTTCTGGCTGCTCTACTAGTTTATAATTATTTTCTAGTCGACCTTATCAAGCAGAAATATTTTCCTACGTTTCTCATTTACACATAAACAAATCATTACAATTTCAGAAAAGTTAAATGATTTAATCAAGAGAAAGCGCTTCATAGATAGAGCAGTATAATGCCCGCCGACATAGGGCGAGAGGTTCAACTGCTTGGTCTTCGTGCTTCCCAAACCCCACCTTGTCTAGTAAGGTCGCTGGATGTCTCCCAAATTGAGAACTTTTGGAGCATTATGGGCAGGGCCTTTCAACCAGCTCGGGATGGACAGAATTTGGCCGGTTATCCCTCAGGAAGACATCCATCAACTATGTCAATCAGTGCCAAGCCGAAAAACTGCTTGCATAAGGGCTAGAGGTGGACCAATTCATTATTGACTTACTCAATTTCTGAAACACTTTGTCGAGAATAAATCATCCAGTTTTTCTGAGACTGTAATCATTTGTCTGTACAAGTATGTTACATCTACCTATCTACTTACTACGTAAGTGTAAACTCGATGTGATTTGAATTTAGAGAAATACACGAAAGAGCAACAGAAACTGGCACACCTTCTTAATATCGTGTAGGGCCCTCGCGAGCGCACAGAAGTGCCGCAACACGCCGTGGCACGGACTCGACTAATGTCTGAATTAGTGCTGGAGGGAACTGATACCATGAATCCTGCAGGGCTGTCCATAAATCCGTAGGAGTACGAGGGGCTGGAGATCTCTTCTGAACAGCACGTTGCAAGGCATCCCAGATATGCTCAATAATGTTCATGTCTGGGGAGTTTGGTGACCAGCGCAAGTATTTAAACTGAGAAGTGTGTTCTTGGAACCTCTCTCTAGCAATTGTAGACGCGTGGGGTGCCGCATTGTCCTGCTGGAATTGCCCAAGTCAATAGGAATGCACAGTGGACATGAATGGATGCAGGTGATCGACAGGATACTTACATACGCGTCACCTGTCAGAGTCGTATCTAGATGTATCAGCGGTCCCGTATCACTCCAAATGCACACGCCCCACATCATTACAGAGCCTTCACCAGCTTGAACAGTCCCCTGCTGACATGCAGGTTCCATGGACTCACGAGGCTGTCTCCATACCCGTACATGCCCTTCCTCTCGATACAACATGAAACGAGACTCGGTCGACCAGGCAACATGTTTACAATCATCAACGGTCCAATGTCGGTGTTGACGGGCCCAAGCGAGACGTAAAGCTTTGTTCGTGCACTCATCAAGAGTACACGAGTGGGGCTTCGGCTCCGAAAGCCCATATCGATGATGTTTCGTTGAATGGTCCACCTCCGTAGCGCAGCAGTAGTGTTACCGCCTACCACGCAAGGGAGCTCGGGTTCGATTCCCGGCAGGGGACACGCAAGTAGCCGAAGTGGCGTCAACTAAAAAGACTTGCAATACGGCGGCCGAACTCGAAGGGCATATACCGGCCATTAAATACCTTACGATCATTCCATTTTTCGTTCAATGGTTCGCAAACTGACACTTGCTGATGGCCCAGCATTGAAATCTGCAGCAGTTTGCGGAAGGGTTGCACTTCTGTCTCGTTGAACGGTTATCTTCAGTCGTCGTTGGCCCCGTTCTTACAGGATCTTTTTACGGCCATAGCAGTGTCGAGGATTTGATGTTTTACCGGATTCCTGATATTCACGGTACACTTGTGAAATGGTCTTATGGGAAAATCCACACTTCATCGCTACCTCGAAGATGATGTGTCCCATCGCTCCTGCGCCGACTATAACACTACGTTCAAACTAATTTAAATATTGATAACCTGACATTGGAGCAGCAGTTACTGATCTAACAACTACGCCAGACACTTGTTGTCTTCTGTAGGAGTTGCCGACCGCAGAGCCATGTTCTGTCTGCTTACATGTCTCTGTATTTAAATACGCATGCCTATACCATTTTCTTTGGCGATTAACTATAGTATCGATGGCAATTGAAGGATAAATACCAAGTAATTTAGCAAGAGATGGTACTGATGCTCCAAGGTACACAAAACGTGTCAGTTCACTGTTGTAGAAGCTAGGAAAAGAGCTTCCCAACTTCAAAACAACACAAAATCTCTCCAAGATTCTAGAAGTTTTACAGAAGCTCCAAATTTAGCGCGGACCTCGATACAATTAACACAACGATACTCTTGTCTCTAGAACTGCCAGAAAACCCATAAAGATCCTGGTCATAGGTCAAGTACAGCAGTGATAACAGTGGTGATGTCACTGATGAGAGTGCCACTAGAGTACAGCTATTAAACGCGGTTTTCCGGAACTCCTTAAACAGAGAAGACGAAATAACTATTCCAGAATTCGTATCTAGAACAACTGCTAACATGAGTAACTGAGAAGTAGATATCCTCGGTGTAGCGAAGCACCTTAAATCACTTAATAAAGGCAAGACCTCCGGTCCAGATTGTATACCAGTCAGGTTCCTTTCAGCATATGCTGATTCAGTAGCACAACTCTTTGTATACAACCGCTTGTTCGTCGAGATATCCGTAACCTAAAACTTGAAAGTTGCCAAGTCACACAAATATCCAATAAAGGAAATAGGAGTAATCAGCTGAGTTAGAGATCTATATCACTGACGTCGATTTGCAATAGGATTTTGGAACATTTACTGTGTTCGATAATTATGAATTACCGCGAAGAAAACGACATATTGACAAATAATCAGAACCAATTCTGAAAATTAGTTTTTGTGAAACAAGTAGCTCTTTATTCTCACGAAGTAATGAGTGCTATCGATACGGCATGTTAAACTGATTCCACATTTTTAGTTTTCCAGAAGGCTTTTAACAACGTTCTCCATATGCGACTTCTAATCAAATTGCATACCTAAGGAGTATCGCCTCAGTTGTGCGACTGGATTCGTGATTCCTGCCAGAATTGTCACAGTTCGTAGTAACTGACGGAAAGTCAGCGTGTAAAACAGAAGTAATACGAGGGGCGTTCAATAAGTAACAAATCACTTTTTTTCTCTGAAAGCAAGTTGGTTTTATTCAGGATTCCAATACAGTATGTTATTCTCCAGTAATTTTACTACAAAACCGTATTTTACGACATAATCTCCGTTAATGCGACGGCCTTGCGACACCTTTCTGGGAGGTCCTGAATGGTGCGACTCTACTGGTAGACGCCGCAGCTAACGTCTCGCTGCATCAATAACTTCTCCATCATCCACGTGCTGCCTCCCCCGCAGTGCATCCTACACTGGGACAAACAGATGAAAGTCGGAATGTGGGAGATCCGGGCTGTAGGATAGATGAGGAAGAATAGTCAATGAAGTTTTGTGAGTTCCTCTAATATGCAAAGGTTTGTATGAGGCCATGTGTTCTTACGGAGAAGGAGAAATTCGTCTTCATTTTGTGGCGACGAACACGGTGAAGTCGTACCTTCAGTTTCCTGAGGGTATCGTAGTACACTTCAGAGTTGATCGTTGCACCGTGAAGAGTGGACATTAAACAGAATAATCCCTTCAGAGTCCCAGAAAACCGTCGCCATGACTTAACCGGCTGATGCTGTGAGTTTTAACTCTTTCTTCGGAGGAGAGGTTCTGTGGCGCCACTCCATAGACTGCCGTTTCGTTTCCAGTTCGAAGTGGTGAAACCATGTTCGACAAAAAATTGTCACGATCAACCTCGTAGCGCGCAAGAAATACCGCACAGATAGTCCTACGTTGCTCTTTACCCACCAGGGTAGCCGACCGCGCTAACGCGCTGCTTCCTGGATTCGAGTAGGCGCGCCGGCCCCGGATCGAATCCGCCCGGCGGATTAACGACGAGGGCCAGTGTGCTGGCCAGCCTGGATGTAGTTTTTAGGCGGTTTTCCACATCCCGCTAGGTGGATACCGCGCTGGTCCTCACGTTCCGCCTCAGTTACACGCGTCGCAGACATTTGAAACACGTCCGCACTATTTCACGATTTACACTAGACGCAGACAGTTGAGGTACACTGATTCCGTCCTGAGGGGTACGGGATGGCGGCAGGAAGGGCATCCGGCCATCCCCAACACTAACACTGCCAAATCCGTTGTAACCACGCCGACCCTGCGATCGTTGCGGGACTGTGGCGTAAGCGAAAGAAGAAGAAAGTCCTATCTTCTGTTAGCCGGGAAGGGACCCACAGGGCACACACCTTTGCGTACCCTATTAGTAGACGAGTGTGTAAGCATTACCAACAGAGACGTCCAGCTGAGCAGCGAGGTGTTAAACTCCAACGTTGCACTCTGGACATGGGACAGGTTTGCGCGACGTTGTTGCGATGTTGTCAGACTCTTCGCCCAACGACTAGCCGTGCTTTTGTTCACTACCAGGTCTCCGTAGTCATTCTGCAAGCGTCTATGAATACCTGTGATGCTTTGGTTTTCCATCATAAGAAACTCAATGAGTTGGAACGCACCTCCGTTAGAGACGCCATTTGGAAGGCTACATGTGGCGCCGCCATCTATCGGAGATTAATGAAACTGTAGGGGCTGAAGCAGGAATATTCCTCCACGATGTTCCACATCAAATTTCGAATTTTTTAAACCGAAACTGGCCGCGAAAAAATGTATTTGGTTACTTATTGGACACCCCTCGTATCTGGCGTCCCCAAAGGAAGTGTGCTACAGGCTCTCCGCTGGTCCGGATCTACTTACACAACTTAGGAGATAATCTGAACAGCGCTCTTAGATTATTTGCAGATGACGCTGCTATTTACCTTCTTGTATAGCCATCAGATGATCAAAACCAGTTGCAAAATTAATGTAGACAGGATATCTTTATGGTGCGAAAACAGGGAATTGACTCTACGTAATGAAAATGGTGAAGTCATCCACATGTGTACTGAAAGAAATCCGCTGAATTTCGGTTACACACAAATCTGAAGGCCGTAAATTCAGCTAAATACTGAAGGATTACAATTACGATTAACTTAAATTGGAACGATCTCTTATATAACGTCGTGGGGAAAGCAAACCAAAGACGGTGATTTATAGGCAGAACTCTTAGAAAGGTAGCATGTGTATAAGGACATTGCTTAGGTCACGCTTGTCCACCCTCTTCTGCAGAAATGCTGTGCCGTGTGGTATCCGCATCAGACGGGACTGGCGAAGGACATTGCAAAAGTTCAAAGAAGGGCAGCTCATTTTGTATTATCGCGAAATAGTGGAGAGAGTACCACGGCCATGATACGTGGATTAGGGTGTGATATTTAGGGGTGAGACCAATGTCAGTTTTGACAGTTCCCGTACCCAGCAACAGATGGCAACACTTATTTCTAAGTTTTTACATTTGAGGGTTAGCCCGTTTTTTCGCCCATGTCTTCAGTTATACTGTAGTAACCCAACGGTCACTGATTTCTTACTCTACGGGAAGCGTAGTCCCACTATCTTACGACGGTATTTACCCACACAATTCTGAATTTTTCACTGCGTTACGCATAACAAATCGGAAACTGCAGACGTCTTACGTTCTATAGCAGTTCCATATACTCCGTACGCGCCGAAAAGGAAATCCCAGTTCTATCTCGAGACATTCGTGGACTTCTTCAATTCAAAGAGAGTTTTACAGTACTGGTTTCACGTCAGTGTTGTAATTAAATTATTATCATATAGTCTATACATTTGTTGAATTCCTCATACGGTTTCGCTCCTTTTAATTGGAGAAATTTATCAGTAACACTGAGTTGTTAAATGTGTTCAGCATGAATATTCGTTCAGATTCCAGTCACTGACTAAACAATTAAGTCCCCACAAGATAGGATTGTATCTGACATAGCGATTCGTTCGTGCACATATCAGCGGTGGGTATTATGTGAATAACGATGTTGCAGGCGATGCGTCTGCGACAGGATTGTGATGCAACTAATTAGATGCGAGAGAGCTGAGAAGGCACCTTCGGAGCGTCATGTGGTGACGTAAGTAGTAAGCAAATACAGAGAATAACTTTCATTCGCATTACATAGTGGTATCAAGGATACTAAAGGATGCCTTCTATATGTCTCAATGTGGCTATATTGTTGAAATGGCGTGACGGAAGTCACCTTTCTGACGTTGGACTCAGTCGACGAGTGGGGTAACTACAAACATAATGCATTCTGATAGGCCATTTCTGCAGAAATGCCTTTTTGTGTGCCGTACAGGACACAGTGGCATCATTTCTGAATGTGTCACAAGAGCCGAGGAAAGAACGTTGGATGATCAACGAGGCGACGCGAGATGTGATGTAGTACAACTGTTGTGGAGTGCTGCGGCTTTCTTACTCCGTGCATCATTGTGTACCACGTGGTCGACAGTGACAGTAATTCGACCGGCCATTTGAAGAGAGTACCATATAACACCGACGTGAGATGTTCGACCTGATCCACCGCTGTTAATTGGCTTGTCCACTACACGAAGGCTCATCCATGATGAAACATCTCACAGTAATTATACTAGGATTATAATAAAATGTTTTAAACGCAACCAGCAACTTAACACGCGCACTCGCATATGCAAAATACCGTCCAAAACAAAGAACAGTGCGAGCGAAGAGCGGCTGAGAGCCGCGAGGGGCGAGCCAGAGATGATTTGGGGATTCCCCGTTCGTACAGGCAGCAACGTACGTTCCGATTTGGCAAAATTAGTTCAGACTAGGACTTACCAGTTTATCCTAAAGCATGTAAATTCTGACTACGATAAACCGATTCGACCTTGGCTAAACTGTTTTATCCTATCGGCAACAGGATGAACGAGTTTAACCTAGGCGAAACTAGTTCATCCGAAAATCGGGTTTGGCCGGTAACACATGCATAAAAAGGTGCCGTCACTTTTTCACCAGATCATTGTACAAATATGTTGCTGCTGTCGTCACTGTGCTCGTTGTTAGTTGTATTCGTTAAACTTGAATATTTTTCTATTGAAATTAGTGTAACTGGTGCCATTCCACTGTGATTTTCAAACACAGTAAAGTGAGCAGTGTTTCGGACTATGCCACACAACTTCGCTGCAAGAGCAAGTTACTGCTGAATTAGTGGATATCAACGCAAAATTGTCCCACTGAGGAAGATATTATTGCGGTTCCTCTTCTAAACTGCCCTGCGAACGCCAGAATGATGTACCGAAAAAACCATGGGATAGTAAAGCAGCCGAATCATTCAACAGGGGAACGGCTACTGGACCTGACGGGGTACCAGTACAGTTCTCTGTAGAATATACGGAAAAACTTGCTCCTCTCCCAGGAATAGTGTACCGTAGGTTGCTAGAGGAGCAAAGCATTGCTAGTGATTGGAGAAAAGCGCACGCCTTTCTTGCTTTGAAGAAAAACAAAATGGCTCAAATGGCTCTGAGCACTATGGGACTCAACATCTGAGGTCATCAGTCCCCTAGAACTTAGAACTACTTAAACCTAACTAGCCGAAGGACATCACACACATCCATGCACGAGGCAGGATTCGAACCTGCGACCGTAGCGGTCGCGCGGTTCCAGACTGTAGCGCCTAGAACCGCTCGGCCGACCCGAGCTTTGAAGAAGTTTCGGTGAACAGACGAACAAAATTACAGGCCTTCATCTCCAACACCATTCTGTTGTAGAATTCTGAAACAAGTTTTATGCTCGCGTTTTATAACATTTCCAGAGACTGAAAGTCATTGTAAGAATCAATTTGGGTTCCGAAAACAACGGTCATGTGAAATCCTGATCGCTCCATTCATCCATGAGACCCAGAAGGCAGTAGATACTGACGCCCAAGTTGATGCCATGTTACGTGACCTCCAGAAGGTGTTCCATTCAGTTCCGCACTTTCCCACAATGAATACAATGTGAGCGTACGAAATATCAAACAGCTGCGTTACTGGATTGAAGAGAAAACAGAGCATAGCATGTGATTCTTAACGGAGAGAAACCTCCTTCAGAGGTAATAGTAACTTCGGGCGTATCCCAAGCGAGTGTTACAGAACCATTCCTTTTCACAATACACGTAAATCACCTTGTGGACAACGTAGGAAGGTCAGCGAGGCTGTTCATGACATGCAGTTGTAAACGGAGGGACCAAACTGCTGAGTCCCTCGGTCCATAGGCTTGCACACTAATTAAACTAACTTATGTTAAGAACAATGCGAACGCTCTCTCTCTCTCTCTCTCTCTCTCTCTCTCTCTCTCTCATACACACACACACACACACACACACACACACACACACACACACACACACACACACACACACCGATGCCCGAGGGAGGACTCGAATCTCCGGCGAGAGAGGCCGCGCAATCCGTGACATGGCGCCACAAACACTAGAAAATTTTAGCGAAACGCAGGAAGACCTATGGAGGATCAACGTTTCGTACATTGTTGACCATTGTGTGTTGTTACAGGGTTGCAGAATAACCACTGGAAGTAGTCAGATCCATTAAATATCTGGGAATATAAACACGTGAAACGACCGCGTAAAACTGATCGCAGGTATGGCAGATGCCAGACTGAGAATCATTGATTGAATTTTCTCGTTTTGAGAACACTGAAGGGCATTCTGTTTTAATTGTAAAAAAACAACATTTTACGCGAACTTGGGTATTGAATGGTTTTTTGAGATTCATTGGCAGCATCCTCTGAAACTTTAGTCCACCCACAAAGCAGGTAGCTCACAAAACCCTCGTCCAACCTATAATTGAGTATTGCTGGTCAGTCTAGGATCAGTAGTATCGAAAAATTCAGAGAAGATCCAAAGGAGAACAACGCTTTTCCTCACAGGTTCTTTTAGTAAGTGCGAAAGTGACATGGAGAATCTCATCCAAATCCAGTGAGAGACGGTACAAGACTGACGCGTTGTGCTTCACGGTATAGTTTACTGTCAAAATCCTAAGACGTACATTCCTAGAAGAATCAATCGACATGTTGCTTCCTCCTATGTATGAGGTGCATTCAAGTTCTAAGGCCTCCGATTTTTTTTCTCCGGACTGCAAAGAGATAGAAACATGTGCATTGTTTTAAAATGAGGCCACGTTCATTGTCAATACATCCCAGAGATGGCAGAACTGTACGGCAGATGGAATTTTACCGCCAGCGGCGAGAATGAGAACTGTTTTAAATACTTAAAATGGCAACGTTTTCCTTACTTGAACAGCGTGCAATCATTCGTTTTCTGAATTTGCGTGGTGTGAAACCAACTGAAATTCATCAACAGTTGAAGGAGACATGTGGTGATGGAGTTATGGATGTGTCGAAAGTGCGTTCGTGGGTGCGACAGGTTAATGAAGGCAGAACATCGTGTGACAACAAACCGAAACAACCTCGGGCTCGCACAAGCCGGTCTGACGACATGATCGAGAAAGTGGAGATAATTGTTTTGGGGGATCGCCGAATGACTGTTGAACAGATCGCCTCCAGAGTTGGCATTTCTGTGGGTTCTGTGCACACAATCCTGCATGACGACCTGAAAATGCGAAAAGTGTCATCCAGGTGGGTGCCACAAATGCTGACGGGCGACCACATGGCTGCCCGTGTGGCATGTTGCCAAGCAATGTTGACGTGCAACGACAGCATGAATGGGACTTTCTTTTCTTTGGTTGTGACAATGGATGAGACGTGGATGCCATTTTTCAATCCAGAAACAAAGCGCCAGACAGCTCAATGGAAGCACACAGATTCACCGCCACCAAAAAAATTTCGGGTAACTGCCAGTGCTGAAAAGATGATGGTGTCCATGTTCTGGGACAGCGCCGGCGTAATCCTTACCCATTGCGTTCCAAAGGACACTACGGTAACAGGTGCATCCTACGAAAATGTTTTGAAGAACAAATTCCTTCCTGCACTGCAACAAAAACGTCCGGGAAGGGCTGCGCGTGTGCTGTTTCACCAAGACAACGCACCTGCACATCGAGCTAACGTTATGTAACAGTTTCTTCGTGATAACAACTTTGAAGTGATTCCTCATGCTCCCTACTCACCTGACCTGGCTCCTAGTGACTTTTGGCTTTTTCCAACAATGAAAGACACTCTCCGTGGCCGCACATTCACCAGCCGTGCTGCTATTGCCTCAGCGATTTTCCAGTGGTCAAAACAGACTCCTAAAGAAGCCTTCGCCGCTGCCATGGAATCATGGCGTCAGCGTTGTGAAAAATGTGTACGTCTGCAGGGCGATTACGTCGAGAAGTAACGCCAGTTTCATCGATTTCGGGTGAGTAGTTAATTAGAAAAAAAATCGGAGGCCTTAGAACTTGAATGCACCTCGTAGGTCTGTAACTCGTAAAAATAACCGTGGAGGTAAAATTAGAGAGATTCGAGCTAACGTGGAGGCTTACTAATAGCCGTCCTTCCTGAGGACCATTCGTGACTGGAACACAAGAAAACAGAGAGAATGGTACATAAAGTACCCTCCGCCACACAATGTAAGGTGACTTTTGGGGTCTAGATGTAGACGATGTGACATAGATTTGGAAATGTTAAAAATAAATACACCCATCAAAAAGAGTTTTGCAGAACTCCTGAAGATAGACGTTGACTCCCTCTGACTGTTCAGAGGTCTCTCTAAACCGGCCCAAAAATGTAAACAACCGTGTATGAGCAGCGCCTATTAGACGGAGGGTGTCCGACAGCCGATCAGTTCCAGTCATTCCACCAGGAAGGAGGTACATGGCTCGTGGTGTCTGTAGTTAAACAATGCCTAGACGGTCAGTACCAAGGTTTGATCACGTCCGCATTGTTACTTTCTGCCAGGAAGGGCTCTCAACAGGGGGAGTGTCCAGGCGTCTCTGAGTGAACCAAAGAGATGTTGTTCGGACATGGAGGAGATACAGAGAGACAGTAACTGTCGATGACATGCCTCGCTCAGACAGTGGATGAGCGCTACCAACGGATTATGGCTCGGAGGAACCCTGGCAGCACGCCACCATGTTGAATGAAGCTTTTTGTGTAGTCAAAGGACGTCGTGTTGCGCAATAGGTTGCATGGTGCACAACTTCACTTCCGACGTGGATGGCGAGGTCCATCTTTGCAACCACGACACCATGCAGCGCGGTACAGAGGGGCCCAACAACATGCCGAATCGACCGCTCAGGATTGGCATCACGTTCTTTTTAACGATGAGTGTCGCATATGTCTTCAAGCAGACGTCCGTCGGAGACGTGTTTGGAGGCAACCTGGTCAGGCTGAATGCCTTAGACACACTGTCCAGCGAAAGGAGCAAGGTGTTTTGGGGTGGCATTATGTGGGGCCGACGTACTCCTCTGGTGGTCATGGAAGGCGCCGTAACGGCTGTACGATATGTGAATGCCATCCTGCGACCGACAGTGCAACCATATCGGCAGCGTATTGGTGAGGCATTCGTCTTCATGGACGACAATTCGCGCCCCCATCATGCACATCTTGTGAATGACTTCTTTCAGGATAACGACATCTTTCGACTAGAGCATGTTCTCCAGACATGAACACTATCGATCATGCCTGGGATAGACTGAAAAGGGCTCTGAGGGATCTACGCCGAATTGCCGTTGAGTAGTGGGACAATCTAGATCAACAGTGCCTTGATGAACTTGTGGATAGTATGCCACGACGAATACAGGCATGCATCAATGCAAGAGTACCAGTGCGTACAGCAATCTGGACTACCAGCTCTGAAGGTCTCACTGTATGGTGGTGAAACATGCAACGTGTGGTTTTCATGAGCAATAAAAAAAAGGCGCAAATGATGTTTGTGTTGATCTCTATTCCAATTTTCTGTTCAGGTTCCGAAACTCTCGGAACCGAAGTGATGTGTATTAAGAAACATCACTCACATCGGAAAACAAGTTTTATTAATCGAGATCGGGAAAAGAATCGGCAATTATTTGTACTACCGTTCATGATATGGGTATATGAAACAGTGAAAGTAAAATGTGCATTTGGCTAAATAGACATTAATTCGGTTGTTGGTGACAGACACATGTCAACTCGTCTTAAAATGTGTCACTTGTTTTAATTCGCTGGATTTCGTAGACAGGCTTTCTACGCTGTAATTTCACAACTGTCCAAGCATTTCCTAGTTCTTGTAGACTATGTTATACATTTGTGCTGTGGGGCTCTACGAGAGGAGCGCTATTGTTGAGACTCCCATGTTATCAAAGAAATTATGTCTGCATCTACATCTTGCTGTCAGTATATTTGTTAGCAATTATTTCAGCACTGCAAAGGGGAAAATTCTGACGTTCCTAGAAGTGTCAACCAATATATTACTTTCTCCTAGACATACCTCGCGGAAAGATCTAGGACGAAGTATTAGAGGGATTGGTGTTCACGCGGGGGCTTATCAACAATCGGTTTTCCGGCAAACCGTTGCCGATTGGAATGAGAAAGGGGCGAGGGGGGACGCTACATTGACAACCAGAGTGCCCTCCGAAACGCACCGTGGGGTGGCTCGCGGTGAACAGACGTAGGGTTAGAAAGTAATTGCTGGGCAAATCTGATGCGTTGGAGCCTGCCCAGTTGTCAAAGATGGGGTGTCTAGGAAACCTGTTTCTCGGATCATTAGACAACAATTCAAACAAATCGTATTGATGAGTTTTATTACAGAAAATAAATTACCACACATAACTTTGAGAAATACAGAGGGTCGCAAGCAAAGGGCGACATGCACAATAAACAATGTTCTTCAGTATATGCAACTCCTAAGTCGCTGGTTTTGAAGTGCCTAATCTTGATGCTGCCGTAGAAGTGGGCCGCGACCAGCCGGCGTGGCGCTAATGTCCTCTTCGTGTTGTCCTGGAGAGGGGTCGGTCAGCGTGCTATTGGCTGACGTCTTCTTCACAGCCCCCTCTGCTCTCTCGTTTCCAACTGGCGTGCCGGCGTTTGGCTTTACGCCGCAACTTGATTACAATTACGGAGTGATCAGAGCATTCAGTAATGAAGTTCTCAGCGCCCCTAATAAAATGTTTTGTATTGCTGGTAAATAAAATCTTTAGCATCGCATTCAAAAAGTGTCTCAAATTAAAATAACATCCTTTCTCTTCCATTTCCTTTAACATGCACACAGACGGACTTAGTTCTTAAAAACTGACAGTGAAACCCAGTTGTAAAGCCTCTTGTTAAAATAGCATAACAGCAATTGCAGGCAACCATGAGTACCTCGTCATCTGCCACGACACGATGAGCCTTTGCTCTGATAACACACTATTATCGTCTAGTCAACAAATCAGGTAAAGTCCTGAGAAACACACAAAATCTTAAAAATTCGTTCCGCGTCCATCAGGAGATAAGATAAAATAGTGATCAGTTCCCTTGTCATGTTAAAATTTGCAGTTAATTAACACGTGGCGAGAAGAAATCCAGACGCCATGAGCACTTTTTGCTGTATTATAGGTCAGCATCTGTCTGGAAACGCTGTCAGTCTCTGAGTGACAGGAGTGAGGAATAAATCTACGGGGGTCGTCAGCTCCATTGACCGCGCCATTTCGCTTTTACAGCTGTGCGTTGGCATACTGAGAAGACAATACTGGATGGCCAGGATTCGTTCCTATGCTGTGTACACGCGCCAGCTGGTTTCAGCTGCAGTCAAGGACTCTGAGCAAATGACGTATTCCACAGAGTGATATAACACTTCCTCCTGTGTTTCCAGAATTGCAAACAGCTGTGTATGGAACGCAATGAATTCTTTAGGTAAGCGAATCTTGAAGGCACAATCAAAGAATATTAAGAGTAGCCGAAGAAGCTTGGACGCTACAATATAGTTACTGTCCTCTGCTAGAATACAAAAAGTGGACTTCTAATACATGAACTCAGGTGCAATTCTTTCTGTACCCCGTTGAGTCCACGAAGATTCTGGGCATTCTTATTTACCAAGAAGGGCTCGACAACTCGGATAAGTAAGTACCGTCGCATGACCCGCTCCTAAAGCTTGTTGAGAAATCTAAGTGGCATTGTTCGCGTTGGTTACTGAAAATAACCCTTCTATTGCAGGGCAACTAGCGATATGGAATCACAATGACTATCCGGTCTACAAAACGTTACTTGCATGATGCACCATGGGGAAATACTACCAGACAGTAAATTCGTGTTTGATAGTCACACAAGAGGAACTGTACGTAGCACTGGTCTAAATGCCTCTGCCGCCAGCCTAAACACCTCACGGTTAACAGCTTAGATGGTTTTAAGATATGTGGATTTCATTGATAAACGGTCACATAGGTACGCCAGAATGAAAGATCTGTAAAGCTTGAGTAGACTTACTTTGCCTGAAAGAGGAAAGAAAGAGAGATTAGGGGTCGTCGATGAAGAAGTCTTCAGAGCACAGTCCGGATTAGAAAAGGGTAGGGAAATAAACTCCTCGTGTCGTTTTCAAAGGAACTATCCCTACATTCACCTAAAGCGGTTTAAGGAAACTACAGAAAACCCAGATGTGGATAACTAGACGAGAATTTGAGCGGCCTTTCACCTGAACGCGAGTCCGCTGTCTTACCAATGTGCATGGGAGTACATAGAAACTTTTCCAAAAGGGGGTAAGATTGAAAACTTATCATTTTTTATGTAACTGATTCGACGAGTTTAAAAACGTGCTGTACCACAAAAACAAAATTTGACACAAGGAGTACACCAAGCTTATGATATCTCAAAAGAGTGATAGTTATCTATATAAAACTTCTAAGGTAAATTGCTTAGGTACCTAAACGGTAAGCATGTCAACAATAGTACATGCAAAGTACATATTTTTATTATAATAATACGAACATGGACGACCGTTCTGGTAAAACCATCTGAATATACATTGTCTTACGATTAAATCAAGGGTTTCCAAAGATTTATGAAATAAAGCTAGAAAATATCCACAAAAATAATTTATTCGCACTTCCAAAGCGATAGGGTAAAACTGAAGATAAAAAAAATCTGAAATACAAAAATCAGAAAGTTCGAGAGAAAATCTTGCTGGATATGAACAAAACTGTCACATTAATACCCCCTCGAAGTAGGGAATTAGGGAATAAGATTTTAAAAAAGTTTATTCAAATTTGATGTCATCGTTAATATTATTTTTGCTAATAAAACTTCGCTTCTCTTCAGGTAACAGATTTAATGCACTATTTCCACGATTTCCCTTTTTCAGTGTCGACTGGAATAACTGAAATTGAACAAAATGTGTATTGAAAGATACATTTTTTTAGTTGATTTGGTAAAGTGTAGCCAACGGCTTGTTTACCAGTAGATAAATGTTGGAAATCTCCCAAAACCACCCTCAAAATCTGCCAGTCGACCGCACGTGTGCTGATGCCATATTTGTGTGTTGGGATTTGGCGACGAAATCCGCACGCCAGGACAAGATATTGGCTTCTTTCTGGAGCTCGGTAAAGGACTGAACGATCCGTTTTCATACTTGCTGGTGTGTGACAGCACTAGTCAGTCAGTAGCGAGTTAGTTGTCGTAGAGGACAGACGTGCTGCAAATTCTGAAGAAATTATGATCGTATTCGCAAGGTTTAGGAGGGAATTTCCTCACCGACTGGCCGAGTTAAGTGTCTGAGATTTCACGGAACTTTTCGACTTCAGAGACATTTAAATCGAATATCTTGACATATTCGCGCTTTTTTTCTTATTATTACCCATGTCATGTAATATAAAGCATCGTGTCAAGTAAGGTAATATGACACGTGATGTCATTCTCCCAGCAACAAATCCCCCCTCACAAATTTTATCCCCCAGAAAAACGTTTTTTGGCTATTACAGGTATGCTCTCCTGCCATGTCTTCTGGAATTTGGGCACAGAATCAGGGACTTTAGTCTATAAATTGCAAGAAACAGGTTTGCCAACACCTTGCAGCTAAGATGGCCATTGCGTTGGGAAAGTCGATTTAACTCAAAAAACGCGAGTATGTCAAGATGTTTGGATCTAAATGTCTTTCAAGCTGCCAGATAATTCGAAAAGCTAGTTGCCATTTTTACATCCTTAACTCTTCCCAGGACATGTTCGCCCTTTTTTAGTGCTATGATAGGAGCATTTTTCATTCTGGTTCCAAACTTTTACTGTACGACGATTTTGACATTAGACCGATATAGCTTGGCAAAGCAATGTAGATTTTTATTGAGTCGGGCGACGACTGATCCTGTACAGGTTTTCTTTATTCTCTTTCGAACCATTTTGCTTTTATCGTGACAACGGAAAAAGCTTTCACAAAACAACAGGATGACCATTAATTACATGTATTTGTCTATCTTCTTACAAAATTTTAACGGATTCGCACAAGTCTGAACACAGAGGAGGCGCGCGTAAAAAGCTCACAAAAACGCGTTTTTTTGCGAGTAAAACATGAAGGGTGCACATAAAAATGGTGCCATTACCCGAGCATTAATTTCAGCTCAAATAACATCTTTTCCAAAAGAAAGTAATCGACTCACGCAATTTGTCTTGGCGCCAGCTCCGTTTTGTCGCTTAAACCTTGTTTAATATACTGTAATATAGTTACAATAAGGCAGATACTCGAATGACTGCACAAATGGCCTCTAGTGCGGGCTAAACCAAATGTTTTGTACCCAATGTTCACCCGCAAACTGTGGTTCTGTGTGCGGCCTTCTCAAACATATTTGTTACACCGTCTCCGCGTTGTAACGACTTTGTTATGTAATGGGAATGCAAAGGAATTAACAAGAAACCGAGTGATGCAAGCGATAGATAGGTTAATGATAATGGCGTGTGGAGTGTTTAATGCTAGTCAGACATGTTTACACCTGAAAGGCATGGTGCGTATCTTTCACTACCGCTTTAGGACAGTTGGCGCATGAAAGCAATTGGTGAGAAATCGCAAACTTAACATTGTTGTACGACAGTATCGCGCTTATAGTGTGTTACAGTTTGTCTAAATCACCTGTGATGTTCTTGCAGGTTAAACACGTCATGCCGAACAAGTGTAATCGCATAACGAATCGAGCTTCTTGGAGAGAGATGATTTGGGAAATACGACCAAGAAATACGGCCAATGCTGTAATAACTCAGAGGTGTTCAATGAAGGTGACTGTCTAGAACGTCTGGAACTTTCCTCCGATCTAAAGCTGACTGGTTACAACGTGTAGTGTGCAAACGGTGGCTGCATGAAGATTGTTCAATTTAGAACATCAGTATGCCCTTTGTAAAAGGAATGAAAAGAAAAAGCAGTAAACAATTACAGTTATACAAAGAAAGAACAATACTTCCTGTCTCGTAATTTTTGTATTTGTTTAGTTACCTATCTATGAATAATTTCATTCAGATTTTACGTTTGCATCAGTTACCACATGCGTGTGTAATAGTTAAGTGTCATTCACACTCCTTCATTGTTTCCATTGGCGTGAAATTACAATAAAAGCTTCTTAAGCCTGTTGTAAACGAGTGGACTAGACTTGTCTTTATAATTAAACGAACCAGTTTCAATGTACAATGAGACATCTCTCCTACCTATTGTGCTTCATCTTAGCTACCCGAGGACGAGAATTGTCAAAATACAGTCTTTTCAGATACTGTTTAAAATTGGGATCCTTTCCTCAAAGATGAGAAATGTGTGACAGATTCCAGGAAGGCGAAAGTGTCCGCTCTTGCGCCATTCCCCCCACCCTTTCAACCTTTGCGGACGTTTAAACCCTGTGCCATTGCGCCACCTCACACTCGTTGCGCTCGGTCTGGATTCCATGACGGGCGGCTTTAGGCCTCTAAATTATCTTTTCATCGCAAGTTTGGCCCAGAAAACATACAATAGTATTGCTTATTTTCTTTTAGTTGCAGTAAAGGTAGACTAAAAAGGCGTTGGGAAGTTACATCTAGTTCCCTAACAAAAATTTTAAACACAGAGCCATATGCCCACTCAAGAGATCGCCTTCTTGTAGCTGAAACTGATACGCAGTCGTTTTAAAGTTGGAGGAGGAACACAAGCAATGAGCGTTAAACTTGGTACTGGCCACAAACGGTACACCATTAATTATCACAAATCATATTGGCACTTAGAACAGCTGGTTGATATGTATTGATTTGACAGCTGAAAATTTGTATTGAGAAGAAAGACTTCAGAAAATCCATTTGTCGAGTCGCTTCAGGCAGGATTGTAGGCCTTATGACAGTCTGCATTTGAGATGTTGTGCTATACAAGAATGTTGAAAAATTTTGGTGGACTGGTAAAGTGAGGGATGAGGAAGTTCTCCGCAGAATCGCCAAGGAAAGGAATACGTGGAAAAACATTGACAAGAAGAAGGGACAGGGTAATAGGACATCTGTTAAGACGTCAGGGAGTAATTCCGTGGTACTAAAGGAAGACAGAGATCGAAATACATCCAGAAAATAATGGAAGACGTAGACTGCAAGTGCTACTCTAAGATGAAAAGGTTGAGACAGGAGAGGAATTCGTGGCGGACCGCATCAAACCAGTCAGAAGACTGATGACTGAAGAAAGCCCGCTGTTGTGGCCGAGCGCTTCTAGGAGCTTCAGTCCGGAACCGCGCTGCTGCTACGGTCGCAGGTTCGAATCCTGCCTGCGGCAGGGATGTGTGTCATGTCCTTATGTTAGTTAGGTTTAGGTAGTTCTAAGTCTAGGGTACTGATGACCTCAGGTGTTAAGTCCCATAGTGCTTAGAGCCATTTGAACCATTTTTGAACTGAAGAAAAAATGACAATCTAGGAACACATTATACATTCTTGTGAAAGGAAAACGACCGCAATAGGATAATGTCAAGGAATGAACGATACAAATATTCTGCAGATAAAGTAATAAGTAGCTGAGGCTGAATCGATGACACATTAGCATTTATGAGTAAATTCGCGGCTGTGATACTCGTGTGAAGAAAATTGTTGAACGATTGCTCCTGTATTTAATTACCCATGTTCTATTTATGCAATGAACGCTGTTGTCTCCAACAGTCTCTCTGGGTACTGGCTGACCACATCTCTTTCAGCACAGGGCTCATTGGTGACATTTCTTGCTTTTACAGAAATCCTCCAGTTACTGCATTAGTGGAACAAATGATTGAGCCTAGAGATTCTTGCCTGGGCTGTTTTACTTGATCTCTCCAACTGTTATTCGTACCTTTGCTCTAACTATCCAAGAAATTACTAGGATCTCTGGAGATGACTGGACGTTAAACAGTTGCACGCCTCATCCCAAATGCACAGCAACATTCGTCGTTCCACTATGATACCCCCTGACTCTGCGGCAGGTGTATAAGCAGCATGTCAGTCGATTTCTGCAGCAAAGTACGCTCTCGGGATTTTAAAAAGTGTAGCACACTGTGATGCAGCACACTTGTGCTCCTGCGTCTGCCCCTGGAGTTAGCTGAACACCTCTGTGATCCTTTCGCGCTTACCAAATGAACCTACATCGAAGTGTGTTGCTCTTGGATGGATCGCTATCAGGCTCATCTGGTACAGATGCCTGATGGACGACCAGTATTCGAGTGTTAATCGAACTGGGTCTGTGGGCAGTAGGTCCAAGTTTTTTAATTAAAATACACAATTAAATGGTTCAAATGGCTCTGAGCACTATGGGACATAACAGCTGAGGTCATCAGTTCCCTAGAGCTTAGAACTACTTAAACCTAACTAACCGAAGGACATCACACACATCCATGCCCGACGCAGGATTCGAACCTGCGACCGTAGCGATCGCGCGGTTCCAGACTGAAGCGCCTAGAACCGCTCGGCCACTCCGGCCGGCCGCAATTAAATGTTAACATTTTTGTAATAATAGTGTTGAATCAAGCAAAATAGATTTCCACCTCTTTATAAAAAATATGATCATTTAGTTAAGACTTTGGGGTCCGATCTAATCACTGGAAAACTGCTACAGAGTTTCGTCACTCCCAAGCTTAAGGTTGTACTCACATAATGGTCTCAGCACCGCAGGTGGAACCAAGTGGTGCAAAGCGTTCAAGTCTTATTCAGGAAGAATCTGGTACGAAAGCTTGTCTTCTCATCCCGACACGGGTTTTCTGATTAACTTTGGGCGAATGCTGGAGCTATTCTTCCCTCTAAGTCACAAGCGATTCATTCGCCACACTTGTTTAAGTCGTTTCTGCACTGGCAGTGAAACATTTGTTAAAGCCGTTGTCACACGGCACAAGGCAGCTAACGTTGACGTGCAACCAGATGGGATGTCCAGCGTCACGAGACGCAGCATCATCGGCACACAGGCCGAGCTCGCTAACGTGATATTGCGCTCTCAGTGCTCTCCAGCGGCAGTTGTCGGCTTTATTGGACTAGCAGACTATACAGATTGTTCACGAAAATATATGCTTGTAAAGTTTCTGCGTTAGCTCTATTAAAATTCATATCTTCTCCCTTGTCCATATGCTGATCATATTGTTCTGCGTGTGGTATACATAAGTAAAAACTTAAGAACCGTGAACATGTAATAAGACAGAAAGGAAAGATACGTGTCCAGTTAGACAGGGCGTTAGCTTATAAAAGTTCACGAAATCGAACAAACTGGGACTCATACTCGGGAACTATGCCTTTTGCAGGCAAGTGCTCTATTGATTCAGCTACCCAAGCACGACACACGACCCTTTCGCACAGCGGTACTCCTGCCAGGACCTCGTCTCCTACCTTCCAAATTGCTATTAATTTTATGAGGAAGTCCCATAGCCTTTTAGGAAACACGAAGGCGATGGGGGAGTCAGATGCAGCGGGACGCGTACACTCTACAATATAGCCTCAGTTTCGTAACGTGGCGCGTTTGCTAACTACGACCTTGTTATTTATGTTACGGTCTTCTAAAGGCTGTGGTGCGTACGTCACAACACCTGATACTGCAGACCTGACGTATTAGTAACTGACATATAATCATAGAAAATCCTGACAAGAGGGACACATTTTTCCATGACTCTTCAATGTGCCTTTGCCTAAAAACAGCTTACTTTCGTAATACACGAGTTATAAGGCGAAAGTAACCGAACACGAAAGTCCTTTATTCACTAATATAACGTTTCCCGTCATTTTGTTACAACAAATCCTGCCATTAACTATTCGTTCTGGAGAATTCAATGTAGTGGTTCTTACAAACAAAATACATTCAGAAGGTGTAAGGTACAACATGGGCTTCTATTGAACACGAAAAATGCTAATTATATGGCGTCTCGCTTTCTGCTTGTGACGTAGGAAGCGTTCTTGCTTCACACTGTTCTACTTTACGTGGCACGTTGCCGAAATATCGCAGAACCGAAGCCCAGGAGAAAGATAGGCTGTGGCGTGTACGTCACAACACCTGATGCTGCAGGCCTTACGAGCGCCAGTAGTAGTCTCCGGCGGGGAGCGATTAACTACAGTGAAGAGCCAAAGAAACTGGTGCTCTTGCCTAATATCGTGTATGGCTCCCCGAGCACGCAGAAGCGGCGCGACACGACGTGACCTGGACTCGACTAATGTCTTAAGTAGTGATGGAGGGAATTAACACCATGAATCCTGCGGGGCTGTCCATAAATCCGTAAGAGTACGTGGGGATGGAGATCTCTTCTGAACAGCATGTTGCAAGGAATCTCAGATAAGCTCAATAATGTTCATGTCTGGGGAGTTTTGTGGCCAGTGGAAGTGTTTAAACTCAGAAGAAAATTTTCCTGGAGCCCCTCTATAGCAGTTCCGGACGTATGGGGTGTCATATTTTCCTGCTGGAATTGCCCACGTCCGTTGGAATGCACAATGGACAGGAATGGATACAAGTGATCAGACAGGATGCTTACGTACATTCACCTCACAGAGTCGTATCTAGACACACACGCTCCACATTATTACAGACTCCTCATCAAATTGAACAGTGTCATGCTGACATGCAGGGTCAATGGATTCATGAGGTTGTCTCCATACCCTTACATGTCCATCCTCTCGATACAGTTTGAAACGAGATTCGTCCGACTAGGCAACATGTTTCCAGTCAGCAACAGTCTAATGTCGGTGTTGACAGGCCGAGGCGAGGCATAAAGCTTTGTTCGTGCAGTCATCAAGGGCACACGAGTGAGCCTTCAGTTCCAAAAGCCCATATCGATGACGTTTCTTTGAATGGTTCGCACGCTGACACTTGTTGATGGCCCATCATTGAAATCTGCAGAAATTTGCGGAAGGGTTGCATTTCTGTAACGTTGAACGGATCTTTTCAGTCGTCGTCGGCCGCTATCTTGCAGGACCTTTTTCCGGCCGCAGCGATGTCGGAGATTTTATGTTTTACGGAATACCTAATATTTACGGTACGCTCGTGATATGGTCGTACGGGAAAATCCCCACTTCATCGCTACCTCGGAGTGATGTGTCCAACAGATCGTGCGCCGACTATAGCACCACGCTCAAACTCACTCACATCTCGATACCCTGCTATTGTAGCAGCAGCAACCGATCTAACGATTGCTCCAGACACTTCTATTACATAGGCTTTGCCGACCGCAGCGCCGCATTCTGACTGTTTACGTATCTCCGTATTTGAATACTCATGCCTGTACCAGTTTCTTTGGCGCTTCAGTGTATTTCAGGCGAGTCTAATAATTCTTGACTGCGTTTTTAGATGCATGCAAGTTCTCCACAGCACAAGACCAAGTTAAGACCTTTACTGGGAATCTTTTCAGAGCAGTGGACGTTACAAGTTCGTTGCAGGGCGGATATATTTCATTGGCCCGTGCAGAACTTATATTGCGTTTCACGTGATGAAATGGTTCCTCAACGCAAAACAGCAGAAGTGACGTCTTAAAACTCGTAGAGCGCCACGTCAACGTTAGTTAACTCGTCCCATGTGACGACGGTTTAATAGGTGTGGCGATTCTCCGTGAAACAAACGTTTTTCGGTTGCACCGTGGAAAGAATTCCACGCCAGTTTAACCTGACACTTAAAACCGTTCAAAAAAATCGGTTTCTCAAGTAACCGATTCTAGTTTTTTATTCGTATTATTTCCTGTAATTAAGGTATAAATCGAACGAAGATTGAGAAATTTTGATTCTCTCACGTAGTGTAAAGATACATAGAAGCAAAATATTAAATAACGTAGGCAAATAAAACGAAGTCCTTTCACGGCCTGCTGGGTCTGTCGCAAACCTGCGACCGTAGCAGGCGCGCGGTTCCGGACTGAAGTGCCTAGAACCGCCCGGTCACAACGGCCGACGGTTGCAGGTTCGAATCCTGCCTCGGGGATGGATGTGTGTGATGTCCTTATGTTAGTTAGGTTTAAGTAGTTCTAAGTTCTAGGGGACTGATGACCTCAGATGTTAAGTCTCACAGTGCTTACAACCATTTTTTTTTTTTTTTTGTAGGTTGAAGAACTCTGTTTTTCGTGCGTATTTGTCTGTTTTCAAGGGCTGCAAGCAGATAAAGGCACATAATGTAGACACAAGCAGCGGATCAGCTACTTTGTATTTTTATTGTATACTACACTCCTGGAAATTGAAATAAGAACACCGTGAATTCATTGTCCCAGGAAGGGGAAACTTTATTGACACATTCCTGGGGTCAGATACATCACATGATCACACTGACAGAACCACAGGCACATAGACACAGGCAACAGAGCATGCACAATGTCGGCACTAGTACAGTGTATATCCACCTTTCGCAGCAATGCAGGCTGCTATTCTCCCATGGAGACGATCGTAGAGATGCTGGATGTAGTCCTGTGGAACGGCTTGCCATGCCATTTCCACCTGGCGCCTCAGTTGGACCAGCGTTCGTGCTGGACGTGCAGACCGCGTGAGACGACGCTTCATCCAGTCCCAAACATGCTCAATGGGGGACAGATCCGGAGATCTTGCTGGCCAGGGTAGTTGACTTACACCTTCTAGAGCACGTTGGGTGGCACGGGATACATGCGGACGTGCATTGTCCTGTTGGAACAGCAAGTTCCCTTGCCGGTCTAGGAATGGTAGAACGATGGGTTCGATGACGGTTTGGATGTACCGTGCACTATTCAGTGTCCCCTCGACGATCACCAGTGGTGTACGGCCAGTGTAGGAGATCGCTCCCCACACGATGATGCCGGGTGTTGGCCCTGTGTGCCTCGGTCGTATGCAGTCCTCATTGTGGCGCTCACCTGCACGGCGCCAAACACGCATACGACCATCATTGGCACCAAGGCAGAAGCGACTCTCATCGCTGAAGACGACACGTCTCCATTCGTCCCTCCATTCACGCCTGTCGCGACACCACTGGAGGCGGGCTGCACGATGTTGGGGCGTGAGCGGAAGACGGCCTAACGGTGTGCGGGACCGTAGCCCAGCTTCATGGAGACGGTTGCGAATGGTCCTCGCCGATACCCCAGGAGCAACAGTGTCCCTAATTTGCTGGGAAGTGGCGGTGCGGTCCCCTACGGCACTGCGTAGGATCCTACGGTCTTGGCGTGCATCCGTGCGTCGCTGCGGTCCGGTCCCAGGTCGACGGGCACGTGCACCTTCCGCCGACCACTGGCGACAACATCGATGTACTGTGGAGACCTCACGCCCCACGTGTTGAGCAATTCGGCGGTACGTCCACCCGGCCTCCCGCATGCCCACTATACGCCCTCGCTCAAAGTCCGTCAACTGCACATACGGTTCACGTCCACGCTGTCGCGGCATGCTACCAGTGATAAAGACTGCGATGGAGCTCCGTATGCCACGGCAAACTGGCTGACACTGACGGCGGCGGTGCACAAATGCTGCGCAGCTAGCGCCATTCGACGGCCAACACCGCGGTTCCTGGTGTGTCCGCTGTGCCGTGCGTGTGATCATTGCTTGTACAGCCCTCTCGCAGTGTCCGGAGCAAGTATGGTGGGTCTGACACACCGGTGTCAATGTGTTATTTTTTCCATTTCCAGGAGTGTATAATAAACTGTTGTTAAGTGTTAGTTTATTACTGTTACCATAATTTTCTTCCTCTTTTATCATTTCATGGAAATGGCAGACAATTCTTTTATCTTTTAAACGAAATGAAGCGTTCTACCTCATCGTTACGTCATTTAGTAAAAATATTTCCAGGCTAGGGTTGGGGCCATTCTACAACACAGGAGGTGTCCGTCGGCGACAGCGAGAAACAACGGTATAGACCAGGTGGTGGCAAGTCTTCCACACTGCATGTACACGCCTGCCTTAAGGCATGACACACGGAAACAGGGACATCATTATCTCGGCAGCGCTGTGCCATTTCTTGTGCCGCATGTTTATTGATCGTTTCTGTTGGCATTCTTGTTAAAATACCACTGATTTCGTTTCCCACTTTCTGTAACGACGCAACATTTTAAACCAAAGCAAATTTTATCAATAAAAATTACTCTTTTTTAAAAAGAAATATTTAAAATCAAAAAATTTTGGCACTCCTACAATTGGTAACTGATTTTGTGTTTTTTTTTACTCGGTTGTTAGTAAGACATAAAAAACACGTGGTATAACCCAGACGAGACAAATACCAAAAAAATACGGGATATTCAGAACTGAAATCCCTGTATCGGTTTTGGTTCAAATGGCTCTGAGCACTATGGGACTTAACATCTGAGGTCATCAGTCCCCTAGACTTAGAACTACTTAAACCTAACTTTCAAATTCTGAAGGTGGCAGGGGTAAAATACAGGGAGCGAAAGGCTATTTACAGTTTCTACAGAAACCAGGTGGCAGTTATAAGAGTTGAGGGGCATGAAAGGGAAGCAGTGGTTGGGAAGGGAGTGAGACAGGGTTGTACCCTATCCCCGATGTTATTCAATCTCTATATTGAGCAAGCAGTGAAGGAAACAAAACAAAAATTCGGAGTCGGTATTAAAATCCATGGAGAAGAAATAAAAACTTTGAGGTTCGCCGATGACATTGTAATTCTGTCAGAGACAGCAGAAAGGACGTGGAAGAGCAGTTGAACGGAATGGACAGTGTCATGAAAGGAGGGTATAAGATGAACATCAACAAAAGCAAAACGAGGATAATGGAATGTAGTCGAATTAAGTCGGGTGATGCTGAGGGAATTAGTTTAGGAAATGAGACACTTGAAGTAGTAAAGGAGTTTTGCTATTTGGGGAGCAAAATAACTGATGATGGTCGAAGTAGAGAGGATATAAAATGTAGACTGGCAATGGCAAGGAAAGCGTTTCTGAAGAAGAGAAATTTGTTAACATCGGGTATAGATTTGTCAGGAAGTCGTTTCTGAAAGTATTTGTATGGAGTGTAGCCATGTATGTAAGTGAAACACGGACGATAATTAGTTTGGACAAGAAGAGAATAGAAGCTTTCGAAATGTGGTGCTACAGAAGAATGCTGAAGATTAGATGGCTAGATCACATAATTAATGAGGAGGTATGGAATAGAATTGGACAGAAGAGAAATTTGTGGCATAGCCTGACTAGAAGAAGGGATCGGTTGGTAGGGCATATTCTGAGGCATCAAGGGATCACCAATTTACTATTGGAGGGCAGCGTGGAGGGTAAAAATCGTAGAGAGAGACCAAGGGATGAGTACACTAAACATAGTCAGAAGGATGTAGGTTGCAGTAGGTACTGGGAGATGAAGAAGCTTGCACAGAATAGAGTAGCATGGAGAGCTGCATCAAACCAGTCTCGGGACTGAAGACCACAACAACAACAACAACAACAACAAACCTAACTAACCTAAGGACATCACACACATCCATGCCGGTGGCAGGATTCCAACCTGCGACCGTAGTGGTCACGCGGTTCCAGACTGAAGCGCCTAGAACCGCTCGGCCACATCGGCCGGCGTATCGGTTTTAACAGGTCAGTTTTCCCCATCGATACGACTTAAGCATGCGGCAATCAACGTGTTAGCTGATGGAATTCTCTGTTAAGATACCGCAATCCGTATAGGATATTAAAGTGTAACGAAAGCGAGGATGTTTACCATTTGTTTGGACGCTGTGGGATGGGAGGTGGGCAGAGAGAAACGGGATAGCTGTCAGACGGGGCGCGCCACGTGGCTGCCAGGCTGTTCGGCCGGACAAATGGACCGCCGTGGCCCGCCCCTTCTACTGGCGCGGGCCTCGCCTCTCTATGAATTATTTATGCGGGAGTCCTCCTCACTCCGTGCTCCGGCTCACCAGCGCCGTGTTAATACTGCAGCCACACCGACAGTACGTCGACGATGAGGACCTCTCACGGCAGACAGCGTTACCTGCGAAACTGCCAAGCAGCATTGTCTCCTCCTTGCCTCGTGAATAGATTAAGAATCTCGTTATCTGAGATGCAGTGTTGCCGACCATTAAAAGTGCAACTCCAGGAGAGACAGCGAATGACGAAATTTACTTATTGTACATTTACGGCAGAAAAATACATTACTACATCTGAATGTGAGTTTTGGATGTGCATGGAGCTGCCACTTGGGCAACAGCAGCAGTTTTAACCCGGCTGAGCATTGAGTCTAATCTAGCTTTAATAACACATACGGGCACTATGTTCCATGTTTTTTAAACTCTGTATAGGATTCGTGAATTGTAGCAGTGGCGTGCCAGTCTCTCAGCAATCTCTTACAAGATGTTTTGAATGCGTGAGAAATCCGGAGAATTTTCTGACCAGGGCGGCAGTCGAACACCCTCTGTTGTATGAAACGGCGAAGCAATTTCTGTGTACCATCGTCATTGTGACAAGTCCAAGGCTAGAATAAACATGGAAAAGTACATCGGTGACAGGTTATTTATTCTCAGGAGAGGTCTCATATGCTTACGGTAATAGACTCAGTACAATAGAAACGTCGGCTTAGACCCTGTTGTATGAAATGGCGAAGCAATTTGTGTGTACCATCATCATTGTGGCAGGTAAAAGGCTAGAATAAACGTGGAAAAGTGCATCGGTTACAAGTTATTTATACTCATGATAGGTTTAATGCACTTACCGTAACCGCCTCAGTATAATAGGTCAGGACAGCATAGGCCACATACAGTCTTGCATTATTTTGTTGAAAGATACCATTGTGCAGAAATCGAAGATAGGCCATAATCACTGGTCTCAACACGTAATAAATATGACATGTGCTGTACAAATTATCGGCTATCGGCAGCAGAGCTGATTGTGTAATGTACCCAGTGGCACCCTACGCCACCACATCAGGTACTGCGCCCATATGACGATGACGGATGCAATGTGGCACTGCTCGTTCTCCTCAGAGCCTCCACATATGGGTAAATCCAGCATGATGCTGTATACAGAATGAAGACTCTTCTGAAAGGATGATGCGGTGCCACTCCTATGTCAAGTGTTTTGGTAGGCCGCACCAGTTGCCGCACGTGTCTCTGCTATTGTGTCAAGGCAAGACACTACATTGGTCACCATGCTTGGTGCACAAGACGTTGTCACAGTACCCATGTGTATACTTGTTTCGCTGCAAGCAAACCTATTGCCTGGCTCAGAGTATATCACTAGGCTGTACGACTCTAGTTTCCGTACTCACATGACTGTCACAGGATCCAACCCAATGTGATCAGCAATATCATGGAACAATGAACTTCAGCCACGAAAGGCCACGATCCGCCCACTACTCCTCTATCGAATTCCGATATGTGCTGGTAGACTTTTCTCCTTCTTACACGCGGCACGACACGATCTTCTCACAAACAATATTCAAATGTGCGAAATAGTACCAGCTGCGTAAAATTCGTCTGTGTAGTTTCACTGAAATGATAATCATCTGCATACATCTAGTACATACATAAGCCAATTCACATTTTTACATGCCATCTTCATGGTGTTGCAATTCTAACACGCAGCGTGCCAAGGGCCATGGCGCAGCGGTATCACCGGTTCGCGTCTGGACAAGTGCTCTCAAACTGGGCTAACACTTGGATAGGTGACCGTCTGAGTCTGCTGAGCGCTGTTGCCAAGAGAGGTGCACTCACCCCTTGTCAGGCTAATTGAGGAGCTACTTGAGTGAGAAATATCAGCTCTGGTCGCGAAAGCTGACAGCGGCCAGGACGGCGGTATGCTGACCAGAAGCCCCCATATCCGCATTCAGTGACGCCTGTCGGCTAGGATGACACGGCAGTCGGTCGGTAACGTTGTGATTTCCAAGATCTGTTCGGACGTTCTTTAGTTTAGTTTTTAGTAGTGCACATACGAATAATGTTGATATTAATAAGATCCTGCACCACTTATTATGATACATTTATCATGTCACAAGCCGGCCGGTGTGACCGTGCGGTTCTAGACGCTTCAGTCTGGAACAGCGTGACCGCTACGGTCGCAGGTTCTAATCCTGCCTCGGGCATGGATGTGTGTGATGTCCTTAGGTTTGTTAGGTTTAAATAGTTCTAAGTTCTAGGGGACTGATGACCCCAGATGTTAAGTCCCATAGTGCTTAGAGCCATTTGCACCATTTATCATGTCACAATGGCTTTGACAGTGAACAGCACCAGGTGACCTGCACAGACAGCGCCACGTAAACAGGTAAGCACGTAAACAGCCTGATTACTACCTATCGACTACGATATATCGATTGTAGGATATCGTATCACAAACAAAGATACTACCGTTAATTGCAGAGATGACACGTCAATGGAATGGATACCATCCAGTTATTATAACAAATTTCAAAAATGCACACAAACAAAAGCAGAACAAAGCAATTATGTACAGTAAAATAGGAAGAAATGCCAGTACTGTTAACATCGAGTATAGATTTAAATGTCAGGAAGTCGTTTCTGAAAGTATTTGTGTGGAGTGTAGCCATGTATGGAAGTAAAACATGGACGATAAATAGTTTAGACAAGAAGAGAATAGTAGCTTTCGAAATGTGGTGCTACAGAAGAATGCTGAAGATTAGCTGGGTAGACCACATAACTAATGAGGAGGTATTGAACAGAAATGGGGAGAAGAGAAATTTGTGGCACAACGTGACTAGAAGAAGGGATCGGTTGGTAGGACATGTTCTGAGGCATCAAGGGATCACCAATTTAGTATTGGAGGGCAGCGTGGAGGGTAAAAATCGTAGAGGGAGACCAAGAGATGAATACACTAAGCAGATTCAGAAGGATGGAGGTTGCAAAAGGTACTGGGAGATGAAGAAGCTTGCACAGGATAGAGTAGCATGGAGAGCTGCATCAAACCAGTCTCTGGACTGAAGAGGACAACACCAAAAACAACACAAAATTATCTCGTTCCTTGAAGGGAAAACATTAAGTGATTGATTACAAAAAACGATTGTGACTAATGGATATAAAAAACCGAGATTACAAAAAATCGTGTCCTCATTACATTTGTAAGACATTGGAATTACCTAATTTGATGTGTGCAGTCATCTAGTTAATAACAAAATTAGATCACAAGCAATTATATGAAATTTAATGGTTTTACCATAGTTATTTCGATACCACAAAATAAGTAAAACTGATTACGAAAAGCGTATTATCAATGGACGCCGGCCGCTGGTGGCCGAGCGGTTCTGGCGCTACAGTCTGGAACCGCGCGACGGCTACGGTCGCAGGTTCGAATCCTGCCTCGGGCATGGATGTGTGTGTTGTCCTTAGGTTAGTTAGGTTTAATTAGTTCTAAGTTCTCGGGGACTTATGACCTCAGCAGTTGAGTCCCATAGTGCTCAGAGCCATTTGAACCATTTGAACCATCAATGGACACGAAAACAATTAACATAACTGAATTAGATGATTTCAGCCGTATGTCGTTAACAAAATGAAAACCTCGATACGTTTAAGTTCCTAAAGCGTGTTAAGGAAGAACGTTCCATAATAAAAGCTGAACTACAATTCAAAATAGAGCGAGAAATCGCAGGTGTACATACAACTCTCAAGAAGAGCATGATAACCAGATTATACATCAGCACGTGAGGAGTAGAATAAGTTAAGTAGCAAGAGTGTATATCACATCAAATAAAAGGAAGATTGATTTCCAAAAAATAAACGAATTTGTCTCTACTGAAAACCAACTACTCCACTAGCAGCAGCGTCTCTGCATTTCACCGGACGTCCGTGTATGCTCTACAGTTTACAACACAGTCCATGTGAAATATGGTAATAACCAATAACTTTTCCATGTCATGATTGCGCCACGTCACTACAGTTATTTTGATGATAATCTGCTGACTGGAAGCAACCGTATTGTGTACTGAACACAATACACAACATACACTGATCAGCCAGAACACTGACCACCGACCTGCTATCGATATAAACCGCCCGGGAGATAGCAGCGTCACCTGGCGAGGAATGACTCTTATCCAAACACACGCACAGTGCATGTAGTATCTGTGAGCGTGCTGCCCACGTGTAGAATGGAGAAGGTGCTTGATCTATCTTAATCTGACAGAGGGCACATGGTGATGGCAAGGAGGCTCGGCACGAGCACTTCAGAAACTTCACAACTTGTCGGGTGTTCGAGGAGTGCTGCCGTGAGTGTCTTTAACACTTGGCGAAATCAAGGCGAAACCACGTCCAGAGGTTGTGGGGTTGGGCGGCCACCGCTCATTACAGATGTCAGACGTCGTATGCTGGGCAGACTGGAAAAACAGGACAGGTTGTAACTGTGTCTGCACCGTGCACGGTGCACCGAACACTCCCAACGAAGGGCCTCCTCAGCCAATGACCCATGCATCTGCCAATATTAACACAACGACATCGGCAACTACGACTGAAACGGCCACGTGACAATTGGCACTGGACATTGGCGCAGTGTCAGAGGTTTGCATGGTCTGATGAATCCCGATACCTTCTTCATTCTTCCATCGTCTTCCAGGGGGCAGCTCCTTGACACCTGCCCGGCGGGACAGAGTCAAACTGGCAGTAGCTCCATTATGCTCTGGGGAACCTTCACTTGGGAACCCATAGGTCCTGTGGAGTTTGTGCAGTGCACCATGACAGCCAAGGAGTATCGTACACTGGTTGCAAATCATGTACACTCCTACATGACAGTGTACACCCCTTCATGTCGTTCGTGTTTCCTGACGGCTGTGGCATTTTTCAACAAGATAATGTGCCATGTCACAAGGCTAGCAATGTGGTGGACTGGTTCGAATCACACAGTGGCGAGTTCCAGTTGATGTGCTGGCCCTCCAACGCGCCAGATCTGCACGCGATCGAACACATCTGGGATGTGATTGAACGTGTCGTCAGAGCTCATCGCCCCCTTTTCCGGAATTTAAGAGTTAGGTGACTTGTGTAGTGTAGTGTCATCTCCTTCCAGCGATTTACTGCGACCTCTTTGCTTCCACGTCACGATGTGTCGTCACTGTTATCCATGCCAAAGGTGGACATCCTGGCTATTAAGTAGGTGGCCATAATGTCCTGGGTGATCAGTGTTCATACAGTATACTGAAGTCTATATGGCATGGGCCCAACAAAACACAACAACCATCTATGATCAATCAGTGGCTACTGTAATGGTACTTGAATTACTTAACCATTACGGCACCTCACCTCAACCTCTCGATACCAGCAATATTCTACTGCGTTTCTGTAAAGTAGTTAACATATTTCTGAGACAACATTCAGATTTGATTTCATTAATGTAGAGTTACTTTGATACATCGATATGTTTATATTGCAATGATATTATTCTTATGTGAATTCTTTCTTTTGTCACTATGATCTTTGACGTACTTGTAACTCTGATTTTTGGGCGCGTAAGCGGTTATTGGAGAGTCAAGTCTTGGTCGTCATGTTGAAAAGACGCAAATTGTAGTCAGTTTATGAAATGTGAACTTTAACAGTGAGGAAGATATTTTCAATTATGTTTATACCTTGAAGTGATGTTTTGTGAGTTACGTGATATTACAACAAAAGTAATAAAAAAGAAGTGTAACTTAAATTCGGAGTGCCGATTACTTTTTTACATCACCATTGTCTTAACTTGCAAAAGTTTAATCTTGAAGAATGGTTTATGAAGCACATCTATAAAACTTTTGAATATCGCAGAATAACACCTAGCCCTCTTTGCATCCGAGCTTGGAATCATCACCACCTAGATTTTCAACGATTGAACCATGAGTTCACAACGAGACCAGCGTGGGAAACACGAAAAGATGAGTGCCTAGTTTATCCATTATTTCATGAAATGACTTTATTAACTGTGCTCTAATGACACATGCCACATAATATAACTTTGTTGTTGCCCGAAAATGCAATATTTAGGCCAGCCGGTGTGGCCGTGCGGTTCTGGGCGCTACAGTCTGGAGCCGAGCGACCGCTACGGTCGCAGGTTCGAATCCTGCCTCGGGCATGGATGTGTGTGATGTCCTTAGTTTAGTTAGGTTTAATTAGTTCTAAGTTCTAGGCGACTGATGACCTCAGAAGTTAAGTCGCATAGTGCTCAGAGCCATTTTGTAATATTTAGCAGCGTGAGCAACACTACAATCATAATTAAATTTTTGACCTTTGTTGTGGTAGGGTTGTTAGACTACTCACAGTTCATTGAGACTCACGAGCGATCCCAACAGGTTACAAGGCAGCCACAAATCTCTATGCATGTCTTACTGGGTAGATGATTTCGAAGCAGGTAAGTGTCATCACGCATGTATGCAAGTGATAGGGCTCGTACATTTTTCACTGGAGGTACAAATCCCCAGTGGGAGGCTGCAGGAGAACGAAAGTGGGTGAGTAATTTGCCAACAGAATCCTGTATTGTTTATTTTCAGGGTACGATGCAGGACATTCCAGATAATCCGATTCACTCCATGTAATATTTCGTCACAAGAGATTACCATCCTTGATCTGACAGATATCCTGCTGGTCCAGGCACCTTTTCCTCGTGCTAAATGAGGGCGTCTCTGCTTTACATACCTTGCAGTTAGCTCAAGTATTCATGTGAGATGGAGGCCTCGTACTTGAAGTAACACGGAATTGCTCCTCATTGTAGCTATACCTCACTGAATAGGTGAAAGGTATATTTTAGCCCATCCGTCCTTTGTCAGAATCCGAGGTGACAGACAATGAATGACCCATGCCATCCGTACTTGACCTTACGGTTTTCAGAAAGAACTGGTTAAATACTGTTGGTGGTAGTGTGTTTCTTACTGTTAGAAGTGTTCTATCTTCTAGCGAAATTGAAGTAGATAGTTCCTGTGAGTTAGTAGGGGTACAGGTAATAGATGACAACCGGAATAAATTAGTAATTCGTTCCTTTTACCGACCTCCCGACTCAGACTATATAGTTTCTGAACAGTTCAAAGAAGACTTGAGTCTCATTTGAAATAGGTACCCCAGTCATGCAATTATATAAGTACTTGGTGATGACTTCAATTTACCCTTGATAGATTGGCGAAATTACATATGTAAAGTCAGTGGTAGACACAAAGCATCGTCCGACATTGTACTACATGCTTTCTCCGAAAGTTATTTTGAACAATTAGTATAGGAGCCCACTCCACGTGTAAATGTTGGGAAAACACACTCGAATTCTTAGCATTACCTATCTAAAAAAAAAAAATAAAAAAAAAATAAGCTGATAAGAATTCGCTTGTCACCTTCCTAAGTGACAGCCTCCATTCCTTACGACCAGATATGGCCTAAATTCAAATAAATATAACTGATAGCAATGGGGAGACTTATGCCAAATAGATTAATAATAGATTGAACTGATTTCGCTCTGACCCCCAGTGTAAACAAACACGTCAAAACACTATTACAGAAGCAACGAAAGAAGCATGCCAAATTTAAAAGAACGCAAAGATCTCAAGACTGGCGAAATTTTATAGAAGCTTCGAATTTAGAGCGAACATTAATACGAGACGTTTTTAATAGTTTCCACAACGAACCTGTCCCGAAATCTGGCAGAAAATCCGAAGAGATTCTAGTGGTATACCAACGGCAAGACACAAACAATACTTTCACTGCACTGTAGCAAAAGGTCATGTGCCACGAAAGCGGAGTTACTAAAAACAGTTTTGCCAAATGCTTTCACCAAACAAGACGACATGAGAATTCCGGATTTCGAATCAAGAACTGGTGCCAACTTGAGTCACTTGGAAGTAGATAAACTCGGGGTAGCAAAGCAACTTAAATCACTGAACAAAGGCAAGTCCTCTAGTCTGGATTGTATACCAATTGGATTACTTTCAGTGAATATAATAGCTCCGTACTTGCCAATCTCCTTGCTCGACGAAATGTCTGTATCTAAAGACTCAAAAGTTGCCCTGGTCACACCAATACTCAAGAAAGAAAGTAATCTGATGAATTATTTACCCTTATCACTGACGTCGATTTGCAATAGGATTTTGGGACATATATTGTGTTCAATACTTGTGAATTACCTCGATTAAAACGATCTACACTCCTGGAAATTGAAATAAGAACACCGGGAATTCATTGTCCCAGGAAGGGGAAACTTTATTGACACATTCCTGGGGTCAGATACATCACATGATCACACTGACAGAACCACAGGCACATAGACACAGGCAACAGAGCATGCACAATGTCGGCACTAGTACAGTGTATATCCACCTTTCGCAGCAATGCAGGCTGCTATTCTCCCATGGAGACGATCGTAGAGATGCTGGATGTAGTCCTGTGGAACGGCTTGCCATGACATTTCCACCTGGCGCCTCAGTTGGACCACCGTTCGTGCTGGACGTGCAGACCGTGTGAGACAACGCTTCATCCAGTCCCAAACATGCTCAATGGGGGACAGATCCGGAGATCTTGCTGGCCAGGGTAGTTGACTTACACCTTCTAGAGCACGTTGGGTGGCACAGGATACATGCGGACGTGCATTGTCCTGTTGGAACAGCAAGTTCCCTTGCCGGTCTAGGAATGGTAGAACGATGGGTTCGATGACGGTTTGGATGTACCGTGCACTATTCAGTGTCCCCTCGACGATCACCAGTGGTGTACGGCCAGTGTAGGAGATCGCTCCCCACACCATGATGCCGGGTGTTGGCCCTGTGTGCCTCGGTCGTATGCAGTCCTGATTGTGGCGCTCACCTGCACGGCGCCAAACACGCATACGACCATCATTGGCACCAAGGCAGAAGCGACTCTCATCGCTGAAGACGACACGTCTCCATTCGTCCTTCCATTCACACCTGTCGCGACACCACTGGAAGCGGGCTGCACGATGTTGGGGCGTGAGCGGAAGACGGCCTAACGGTGTGCGGGACCGTAGCCCAGCTCCATGGAGACGGTTGCGAATGGCCCTCGCCGATACCCCAGGAGCAACAGTGTCCCTAATTTGCTGGGAAGTGGCGGTGCGGTCCCCTACGGCACTGCGTAGGATCCTACGGTCTTGGCGTGCATCCGTGCGTCGCTGCGGTCCGGTCCCAGGTCGACGGGCACGTGCACCTTCCGCCGACCACTGGCGACAACATCGATGTACTGTGGAGACCTCACGCCCCACGTGTTGAGCAATTCGGCGGTACGTCCACCCGGCCTCCCGCATGCCCACTATACGCCCTCGCTCAAAGTCCGTCAACTGCACATACGGTTCACGTCCACGCTGTCGCGGCATGCTACCAGTGTTAAAGACTGCGATGGAGCTCCGTATGCCACGGCAAACTGGCTGACACTGACGGCGGCGGTGCACAAATGCTGCGCAGCTAGCGCCATTCGACGGCCAACACCGCGGTTCCTGGTGTGTCCGCTGTGCCGTGCGTGTGATCATTGCTTGTACAGCCCTCTCACAGTGTCCGGAGCAAGTATGGTGGGTCTGACACACCGGTGTCAATGTGTTCTTTTTTCCATTTCCAGGAGTGTATTAACACAGTGATCAAGAATACAGAAGATATCGTTCTTATGAAATTTAACTCGCTCCTTATTCTCACGAAGTAATGAGTGTTGTCGACAGGAGGTCTCAAATTGATTCCATATTCCTAGTTTCCAAAAGACATTTGATACCGGTCCTTACAAGCGGCTTATAATCAAGTTGCGTGCCTATGGAGTATCGTCTCAGTTACGTGACTGGATTCGTGATTTCCTATCAGAAAGATCACAGTTCTTAGTAAATGACAAAAAGTTGTCAAGTAAGACAGAAGTGATCTCTGGCTTTCCCCAAGGAAGTGTTATAGAATCTTTGCTCTTCCTGATCTACATCTCCGTTTGCAAATAAGTGATGCTGTCCAATGCTGCAAAGCTATGACTACGTCTATTCATTACACGGTGTTTACAATATGTGACAAGTACTTCTTCGAGACGTTCTAAAGTGTTATGAAATGTGTAATTTAATATATGACACGTAAAATCTGGTAAGAGCTGAAAATTGGCCCTCAACAAGACTCCTGTTTTTTTGTTTATTACTGATGTCCGACAAATTCCTGAGACCAGAACTGTTGAGGTAAATAAACAATAAGCACACGAATATGATATAGTATTTTTTGTCAGTTCAGTCCTTTTAGGTATTTCTACGTGAAGGCAAAATATTTTGACGTAGTTCGAGACATATCTGGGGGCAATTCTCCATATTTCCCGACCTGAGTAGCCCACAATGTCGTAAATTAAGTAGTTATTGCATAATGGATGCAAAATTTTAAAATACTGACGTATAAGGCTCTGATTTGCGACTGAATAGGAACACTTCCTCCTTTGTGTTATATCTACATCTAAATAATTACCCTTCAATCCATAATTAAGCGCCTAACAGAGAGTTCATCGAAACACCTTCATGCTATTTCTCTACCGTTCCACATGAAAAGCGCGCTTGAAAATCGAACGCTTAAATCTTTCCGTGCGTGCTCTGATTTCTTTTATTTTATTACAATGATCATTTCTCCCTATGTAGGTGGGCGCCAACAAAATATTTTAGCATTCGGAAGAGAAAGATAGTGATCGAAATTTCACGAGCAGATTACGCAACGAAAAAGGCCTTTGTTTTAATGATTGCCACACCAATTAGAGTATCAAATGCGTGAAAATTTCCATGTTTACTTGTCCGAAGCAATCTGTTCATGGCAGTTTAGTGTATAATTATGAAGCATCTTGTATATATACTAATGCAGAATTTCATGTTTATGTTTATTGATATGAGTTACTGAGAGAGACTAGGAGCCAAATAAATGTTCTTGTGGGTAGAACCATTTGTGCACTGAATTCCGTAACTGGATAACGTCTGCATATGCTAACATAATCAAATTACGATGAATTTCTTTCGAATTGCTGTATCATATGTAGAGCATTACAGACGAACATTTAAATACAGGAAAGTTCTAATTAAACTTCCGCTACTTGAGCCAGTGTAGACTGTAAACTATTCACCGTATGGGTACCCAACTTTGTAGGAATGCTGTTCGGACTGTGTGCTGCAGGATTTGCGTTGTTAGCAGGGTATTACGACTTACCGTTATACGTTGGTACTAATACGCCGGAGTAGGGGTGAAACACAAGCCTTGCCGTGCGTTACAGCTGCAGACAGTCAACATGGTCTGGAAGAGGTGAGCAGTGCTTTACACATAAAGCTATTTTATCAAAACAACAGCAATAGAATTCCTGCTCTTCCAGAGTATCGACGCATTAAAGGAGTACGGAGAGGTCCTCTTTCCGCGTCGGGTTTGAAAAACATAATTCTGAAGCTGGAATTAAATGGTGACTTGGGAATTGCTCCTGGGAGAGACATAAATTGTCGAAGAAATTACTGTTAGCATGGCTGAGAATACTGGACCAATGGGCGATCTTTAAGCAGTGCACAAGCTGTGTGAAGACAGCTGAACACTCCATCATCCACCGTTGTTTCGAGGAGGAGTAGGGCAATCTCCAGTGCGGTTCCAGGCTGTCGCGGATGCAGATAGTCGTCACATCGAGCAACGTTTGTAACCTGGACGTAAATATGGCACGCAATTAGCAAATGTTACCCTTATACATAGAAATTCAAATATGCGTCTATCAATGTGTATTCGTTATTTCTCTTTCCCTTGTCCTTACAAACGTTTCCACTAAGTTTAATTGTCCTACTCTCTCTTGTTTGTCATGGGGGCCCTACGACAGCTTAATTATAACCATCCAATATTTTCAAGTCGTTGTAGATAGTTTCCGAACAATTAATCTGATCTAGGACATTTCGGCAACAAATGGCGAGAAATATTGACATATGGCACTTGTTATTTATCTGAGAGGCTCCATATGACAAGATTTTAAACATGGCTGAAACAGCAACTGTTGAAATTCTTCACGGTAAATGATGACAGCCAAAACAGTTGCAGGATAAAGATTTATTAAAATTCTTGACCATGTTTTCGGTATATCTAAATATACCTTCATCAGAAGTAAAATACAGCAGAATCACATCCTGCAATGGAGATTCAGTAGTTAACTACTGACGACGCCTTTGGCACGATTTTTTTATGAATCTCCATTGCAGGATGTGATTTTAGTGTATTTTACTTCTGATGAAGGTGTTTTTTAGATATACCGAAACCGTGGTCAATAATTTTAATAAATCTTTATACTGCAACTGTTTTGGCTGTCATCATTTACGTTGAAGACTCAATGTGATCTAATCATTATTTACGGGCTCGTGTTGGGATAGACAGCAGTTCAGGTCCCTGTCCCGTTATCTGGATTTAGGTTTTCCGTAATTTCCGCTATCGATTAAGGCAAATGCCGAGATGGCCCCTCTGAACGGACACGATCGATTTCATCGTTCGTGTTGCAGCGCTCAAGGATTAGCTTGAACAATTGAGTAATAATCTTGCATGCGCTCCCATATCTCCCCTGCATTTAGATAGTCGACTTCGACTGAATTCTCGCGTGCTATCGAGAGACCGGACAGGTAAAAATCAGTTCGGTTTAAATTTGGTGTTTTGAGCGACTCACCTCTCCCAACAGATTGCCCTGAATACCGTGCACTGATGTACTGCAAGCATATGCAGGGCGATTCATGTAAATCTGAAGTACTTCAGTGGGCCGTAACTTCCCTCTGCAAGCTCATAGAAAGGGGAATTTAATGATCTCAGTAGCTCTGGGTGAATCAGAAGTACCGCCCGTTGTTGGCAAGTTGTTCCAGCGCATGAGGTTCTTTGTCCGATATAACGGCGCGCTCGCTCGGCTCGTGTTAGTTCGTTCGTAGCTTAGCCTTTTGGTCGCTGTTTGTGAAGTATGTGAGTGTGAAGTTACCGCGGCGTGACAATAACGAGCATATTAGTGAAATGTTCGCATTCTTCAGTCGGCAGAAACATTGCACTACACACTTCAAGAATGGGTTTTTATTGTGAAAACATATCGGAAGACAGTTTTTGAAGCTCTGTCTCTTGAACAGATCACCTAATTTTTCTGTTGGTCGTCTGCATATGTACGTCACCTCTACCAAATTCCGTCCCATTCGGATAATTTATTCGTGGTGCGGTTGTGTCGCGTGTTTTTTTTTTTTTTTGGTCTTAAAGGGTGTATGTAAGAGACACAAAAACAATTCCGGAATCCATGAAATGCGTTCACAGCTGCGAATACGGACCACCTTAAGCTCTATAATGAAATGACAACAATGAAAGTTTGTGCCAGACCGGGACTTGAACACGGATTTCCCAATTTCCCACTTAATGTGAGCGATCACCTTAACCTTTTTTCTGTATTTGGTCGTAGCGGACGTTACGTGATATCCGTTGTTGATCACTTCACTCAATTTTTTTTACCGTACCGACTAACCTCCGACAGGGGCAGCCGCGTGAACCGTGGCAAGGCGCCTCAAACCACGCGGCTACCCCGCTATACAAGCACGACTCACGGACAGACCCAAAATTCCACAAGTCGACGTCGATGAGTTTACAACCTGCACTCGTACACATTATGTAATTCTCGCACAGGGGAGACATTTATTTGGAAGTCGCTGGTCTAGTTATGGCCGGTAAATACGGTGTTCGAAGCATCGTACTTCCTACCAACGTAGACACTGAAATATTGTAATCCTGGAATCTTTTTGTCATTTATAATATCACTTGGGAGATCTGATTCATCTGAACAGGGTAAGATACCTTCATTTTCTAGTGCCGGAATCGTTGAAATTCGTAGCAGAAAGGGTAGGGAACTGTACTATCTACTGAAGATAAATTATTAGTTTAAATCTTCAGTATTTATTACATATAAAAGTCGAACAGTTGAACTGTATAAGATTTCATAGGGTTTATAGATGGATGAATGAAAAATGCAATTATTAACCCAGTATCCTTATGAATTTACTGACACGAAACATGATCATTCTCGTGTTTGGGGCCGCAAGGAAGAACGACCAAGGGAAGAGAATTTAAATTCTCCACTTCTAACATGTGCAGTCACAAGGCTTGTACATTCTCGCAGTTCCAGGAGACATCTGTTTCGATCAACGTCATACTAACATTAAGAAAGCGGCTAACTTATGAATGGAAAAAGGAAAGCAACATCGCCCAGTCGACACTTCATGAGCAGTTCTTTCAAAGTACGCATATGGGCACTACCAACTAGGCTGTGGTCTATTCACGAACTCAGGATAAAGAATTTCGTGAATTAGCTGAAATTAAACCGAGTAAAACGTGCGTCTCGAGACTGTTTCCTCAGAATGGATTGAGAGGTATCAATTTCACTTCGACAAGCCGCACTTATTCTCTGAAGAATCGATACATCTTATGCTTGTGCCTGCCTCCTTCCAAATCGAATACTAGGATGCATCACGTCCGCTTTCTTCTTGGATCAACAACAGAACTAGAACGAGCAAGAATCATTCCACTTCGTCCCCAAGCTCAACTTGTGCCCTGCATAAGAAAATGCTTATGTTCGTTTGCTAACTAATCACGTTCCAAGAGCTATTCAAAAAATTCAAATGGCTCTGAGCACTATGGGACTTAACTGCTGAGGTCATCAGTCCCCTAGAACTTAGAACTACTTAAACCTAACTAACCTAAGGACATCACACACATCCATGCCCGAGGCAGGATTTGAACCTGCGACCGTAGCGGTCGAGCGGTTCCAGACTGTAGCGCCTAGAACCGCTCGGCCACTCCGGCCGGCCCAAGAGCTATTGTTCCACCAATTGGACAATAAGCTGTTTTCATTACATCCCCCCCCCCACCTGCAATATTAATTTTCGGAGGCGAGCCAATGGGACAAGGGTAAAGAAAGAAGAAGGCAAGACGCAAGCGAGACACGAGGTATTTATGTGAACAACTCTCTGGCATCTCGTTGTATGGGAATTTCATGTCCTTTCAGAAATTCTATTGTAAGGTTTCTTTTCTACTTCCACTTTTTAACTCGAGTAGTGTCCGAATGTGTATTAAGGTGTCGTATTTGCTCAATTCCGCCCTTCTGCGCGCCGCCCGTTCGACGAGCCCATTATCAGACCAGCAGCGGAGGCGTCACTGCCTAGGGGGCCTCGCAACTATGACGTCAGCAATCGAAGTACCTGAAGCAGAGTCAGCTCACCTACACGAAACACGTAACTTTGCTCCTGTTGTTTGTGGGACTTACCGTAGTGCGGCCGCAGCCTTAGTGGCGTCTCTGCCTATGCAAAACACGCTCTAGGAGGCAGTCTGATTCCACATATGAACTCTCCTTGCATTGGGACCCGCAACAGCGGCGCCTTGAAGCCAAAAGGCTAAAATCACGTGTAGATACTTTCTCCCTTACATCAAGTGATCAGAACTCCCCAATATTTGCCTGTACCGTAACAGGCGTCTAAAATTAGGAAGCTGGGTTAAGTGAAATGTTATTTTTACAATTTCTGCAATTGCTCTTGTTAATTGGTGTCGTCATTCTCACTCCCTTCCCATTATATGAGGACATAGATTAAATTTTAAGCAGAGGTGAGCACAGAGCGTAATGAAACGTCCCTGCCAGCAGTTGGAGACGAGAGCTATAGAAGAGGACAGAGGGTGCTGCATATTCGAAGAAGGAGAAAGGGCTTTAAGAAAAATGAAGAATCATAAAGCAAATGGAAGTGATGTATTATCAGCAGAGGTGTTTAAGGGTTTTGAGTACAGTGACATGAAAAAATTAAGGTATATGAAAAACGCGAATCGCCGGATGACTTTCTGTCAGAAATAATGATACCGACTGAGAAGAAAAGCAATGCCCAGAAATGTGGGGATTTTAGAACCATTAGTTTGATTTCTCTTGCAGCAAAAGTTCTACTAAACCTTTGTTAGAGTAGAGTGGAATAAATTAATGAACACTGCAAGGAAGACTGGAGGCAACTGGAGGGATAGAAGGCTGATTAAGAATGAGTACCTACAACAGAAAATGCGAGTACCGATTGGCAATGAGATGACAGAGGAAAGCACAGTTGGAAGACAGAAAATCCTTATAAAGGTTTTTGACCATGACGCTCTTATTAGAAAATTGTCTACGTAGATCGATCTACACAGATAAGCTTATTTTTTCTTTTTTTTTATTGAATAGAGGAAAGTGTGAGGACCTCCACACACGCACCAAAAATTTCTCATTCAATTTATGTTGCACGTTAACAGATACAAATTTAAAGATTGTCGATTTAATAGAATTATCTTTCGGTCATCAGTCTTCTTATAGGTTTGATGATTCCCGCCATAGCACATACAATTTTTAACATCCTACTTCAACACCATATCTCAGACACTTCTATCCTTTTGCAAGGGGTGTTCGATAAGTGATGTAATACATTTTTTTTTATGAAAGTAGGTTGGTTTTATTCAGGATTGCGATACACCATATTGTTCCCCACATTCCCCACTCTTTTGGGTACAAAACCCTTATTTTTCAACGTAATCGCCGTTCAATGCGACGGCCTTACGCCTTCTCACTGGGAGGACGTGTGCGTGGTACGACTCTACTAGTTGACGTTAGAGCTAATGTCTTGTTGCATCAATAAACTCCCCGCCATCCACGTACTGCTTTGCGTGGAGTGCATCCTTCATTGGGCCAAATAGAGGGAAGTCGGAAGGTCCGAGATCCGGGCTCTAGGTTGGATGAGTAAGAACTGTCCAGTGAAGTTCTGCGAGTTCCTCTCTGGTGCGGAGACTTGTGTGGGGCTTGTGTTGTCATGGAGAAGGTGAAGTTCATTTGCATTTTTGTGGCGACGAACACGCTAAAGTCGTTTCTTCCATTTCCTGATGGTAGCGCAATACACTTCAGAGTTATCGTTGCACCATGAAGGAGGACATCGAACAGAATAATCCCTTCAGCGTTACAGAAGACGGCCGCCACGATTTCACTGGCTGAGGGTGCGACTTTGAACTTCTTTTTGCGGAGGAGAGGTTGGGTGGTGTCACTCCATGGATTGACGTTTTGTTTCTGGTTCTAAGTGATGAACCCATGTTTCATCGCCTGTGGCGTTATTCGATAAAAAAATTGTCACGATCAGTTCCATAACGCGCAAGCAAATCCACACAATCCTTCGTTGCTCTTTATGGTATTCTGTCAGGCGCTCAGGAACACAGCGGGGACACACCTTTGAGTATCCCAACTCGTGGACGAGTCTGTCAGCACTACCAACAGAGAAGCACAGTTCAAAAAAATGGCTCTGAGCACTATGGGACTTAACTTCTGAGGTCATCAGTCCCCTAGAACTTAGAACTACTTAAACCTAACTAACCTAAGGACATCACACACATCCATGCCCGAGGCAGGATTCGAACCTGCGACCGTAGCGGTCGCGCGATTCCAGACTGTAGCGCCTAGAACCGCTCGGCCACACCGGCCGGCGAAGCACAGTTGTACATCAGTATGGCTGATTGTGATTCGTTGATGACCTCGAATGAGAGTAATTAGAATTATATTAATACCTCCAGCTGCTGACAGGGGTTGATATATATCAACGGGGACAAGTGAAAATGTGTGCCCCGACCGGGACTTGAAACCGGGATCTCCTGCTTACATGGCAGACGCTCTGTCCATCTGAGCCACCGAGGGCACAGAGGATAGTGCGACTGCAGGGACTATCTCGCGCACTCCTCCTGCCAGACCCACATTCTCACCTTGTATGTCCACACACTACATCCATAGTGTCCCTACCCAACACACTCATTACTCGTAGAAGACATTCTTACCAAGTCCCGTAAGAGTTTGGGAGATATGTGTACATCCGCACAGAAGACGAAGAAGGTCATGGCCGGTATTGCCAGAACTATATACTTATATGGGTATGGTGTCCGAAAGAACAGACACCATATCCATATAAGTATATCGAATGAGTGTCCGCACGTTTCAACATTGCAGGAGTCAGAGCTGTGTGCGGCAGACCGGCACGCGGGAGATCGGACAGGTTTGTAGTGACGACAGTCCGCCTCGCCGAACGACTCACTGTGCATTTGTTCAGTGCCAGTTCACCGTAGACAAATTGAAAGCGCCTATGAGTATCTGAAATGCTCTGGTTTTCCACTAAAAGAAACTCGACGAGAGCTCTTTGTTCGGAACGGTCTTCCGTTACAGACGCCATTTTGAAGGCTACATATAACGCCGCCACCTATCGGAACTTCTTGAAAGCATAGAGGCTGAAGCGGGAATATTCCTCGATGTCTCACAACAAAGTCTGCATTATTTCCAACCGAAATTAGCCGAGAAAAATAGTGTTCTATTACTTGAAACTTCCTCGCAGATTAAAACTGTGTGCCAGACCGAGACCTAACTCGGGACCTTTGCCTTACGCGGGCAAGTGCTCTACCCAAGCACAACTCCCGCCCTGTCCTCACTGCTTTACTTCCGCCAGTACCTCGTCTCCTACTTTCCAAACTTTACAGGAGCTCTCCTGCGACCTTGCAGAACCAGCACTCCTGGAAGAAAGGATATGCGGAGACATGGATTAGCCGCAGCCTGGGGTATGTTTCCAGAATGAGATTTCCACTCTGCAGCGGACTGTGTGCTGCTATGAAACTTCCTGGCAGATTAAAACTGTGTGCCGGACCGAGACTCGAACTCGGGATCTTGCAGAACTGTGAAGTTTGGAAAGTAGGAGACGAGGTACTGGTGGAAGTAAAGCTGTGAGGACGGGGCGTCAGTCGTGCTTGGGTAACGCAGATGGTAGAGCACTTGCCCGCGAAAGGCAAAGGTCCCGAGTTCGAGTCTCGGTCCGGCACGGAGTTTTAATCTACCAGGAAGTTTCATATCAGCGCACACTCCGGTGTAGAGTGAAAATCTCATTATGGTTGTGTCACTAATTTAACGCTCCTCGTATTTTCCGGTTTACCCACAGTCCATGATTCATTTTCACACAATGCTCTGCTCCAGAAGGACACTCTCAGAAATTTCTTCCTTCTCTTCTTTTCTCGAGCAAAGCACTTTTTGCCTGTGCTGATCTGCTTTTTACGTGCTCCTTGCTTCGTCCGTCATGCGTGACTTCCTTTCCAGAATAGCATAATTTCTTAACTTCCTCTACTATATCGTCCCAAATTCCCATATTATACTTAGCGCTAATATCGCTTTATCTACTCATCATTATTTTCGTCTTCCTTTGGTTTACTCTCAATCCACAATGTGTGCTTGTCAGACTTGTTCTGTCCAACGGTTACCGAGGTTTTTCCTCACTTTTACTGTAGTCCGGCCCCGGTAGCTGAGTGATCAGCCTAGGAATTATCTTCGCTTCAGACATTCGACGCACGGCGGCACTGAGTTAGACATCTTCTGCAAACAATTCGTGCGAGTGTCCGAAGTCACAGGTTAAGGGCACTGGACATGATACAACGGGTCACCTTTGCCAACACTTATCTAACGTCTCGCATCCCCCACCTGGCATAAGTTCTTCCTATGCCGGTGGTATTGGCCCGCCGAATCCTGGCGGCACTAGGATATTTTGTGAGCACAGGTCTGCTTTTTAAGGTAGGATACGAAACCCTCACCCTTCCTCGTAGTCGTGGGGGTCTTGGACTAGTCCACGTACGCGACCGAGCAGTGGCTATTTATGTAACCACAATGATAAAGATGTGGACACGCCACCAGACAAGTCTGACGGGCACCTTGATAGATGAACTCGCTCCACCTTCTCGTTCGGCTCCGGTAGCGGTGGCTCACATCTCACCATCTCTTGCCCATGTGCGAACCTTTTTTGTGGAACACAGTTATGTACATATGGAACTACCGACTACCAGGACGGCAACGGCACGTGATATACATCACATCTTGACTCGACGACGGCCGAATAATGCCGTAGAGCGCCGCCAACCAACAGTTACGTGGTCAGTCGTATGGCGTACCGTGCACCACCCACACCTTGATACGGGAACGCGTGCTCTATGGTATCAGGTGGTAAATGGGAAATACGTGACTCGTTCCAGGTTGCATACAATTCATATGGCGGACGAGCCACTGTGTCCGCAGTGCAATGTTATAGACACTGAGGAGCATCGCCTGATATGCGGACCTTCGGCGGACGTATGGTGTTTGGTCAAAAAAATGATCGCCTTCCTCCTTCGGGTGGGGCCGCAAACAATAGCACCACGCATACTACTTCTCCCAGATAGGACATATTATCCCCGAACAAAGACAAACGCAGTGACTTGGATTCGAGGTTTGACTGTGCGTTATCTTTTCCGAGACGGCAGTAAGAATGTGCTCGACTTTTGGGCCTTACTCCAAGAACACCACTCACAGCTTATGAGACATCCGAGATATCGAACATATTACGCAAATTTTTTAGGGAGTGCCTTGCTTGATCCCCCACCCAGTTGGGGTGTCCCGGGTAGGAGAATGTAATTATTGTCTATAAGTATCAGAACAAGAAAGGACCAGGACAGTGGAGAGGATCCACAACCACACGTGAAGACGTACCCGACACCAACGCGAGGTATAACGGGATTAGCGAGGTACGCGCCCAAAAGAGGAACGTAGACCGTTATTGTTTTGTACTGACAGAAGCAGGATTTTTTTTCACTATTATATAAAAAAAGAAGTCCATTTATTTACGTTTCCCAGAAAAATTTTATTTTATAAAATTCATCGTCTTATATTTTTTTAAAAAATGCTAGAAGCAGTTTATGTTTGTTATTGTTACACCATTCTGCAAAAAAAAAAAAAAGGAATCCACTTATTTACGTTTCCCAGAAATATTTTCTTTCATAAAGGTCATCGTCTTATATAAAAAAAATTCAAGCAGCAGTTTATGTTTGTTATTGTTACTCCATTATGTAAAAAAAAAAGCGGTCTGGGCGCTGTAGTCATGGACTGTGCGGCTGGTCCCGGCGGAGGTTCGAGTCCTCCCTTGGGCATGGGTATAAAAAATAAATAAAAAGTGGTCAGCGCGACAGAATGTCAATCCTAAGGGCCCGGGTTCGATTCCCGGCTGGGTCGGAGATTTTCTCCGCTCAGTTGTCCTAATCATCATCATTTCATCCCCATCGACGCGCAAGTCGCCGAAGTCGCGTCAAATCCAAAGACTTGCATCTGGCGAACGGTCTACCCGACGGGAGGCCCTAGTCACACGACATTTACATTTTTACTTGTACTGTAGACAGCAGTGTCATGAGCGAATGTTATCACTGATATCCTTTAATTCTGTATTTTAATCTCACTCCTGAACTTTTCTAAATACCTAGGGATTACAAGAAGGGCGTTCAGTGAGTCATGCAAAACATCTTTTTCTTGGTACACATCGGTTGAAAAAATGCGGCATTTGTTATGGGACATCGTGGAATATTCACGCTTTAGCCTCTAGTTTCATGATGTTCCAAAAGGTAGCGGCACCATACGTAGCTTCAAAGTGGCGTACGTACTTAATGGAGGTGTGTTCCACGCAGAGACCTGTCACTGAGTTTCTTTTGGCGGAAAACCATAGCATGGCAGATATTCACAGGCGCTTACAGAAGATCTACGGATAGCTGACAGTGAACAAAAGCACAGTGATTCGTTGTGCGAGGCGTTTGTTATGTTCTCAACATGGTCGCGCAAACCTGTCCAGTCTCCCGCATGCTGGCCGGCCGCACACAGCTGCGACTCTTGCAATGCTGAAACGTACGGACACTCTCATTCGAGGTGATCGACGGATCACAATAAAACACCTCGCTGATCAACTGATGTCTTTTGGTAGCGCTGACACAGTCGTCCACCAGTTGGGGTTCTCAGAGGTGTCTGCTTGCTGGGTTCCTCGCCTCTTAACAGAGTACAATAAACAGCAACAAAGGACCATCGGTGCAGAACGGCAGAACGTGCTATGAGGCTGAGTGTGACAGGCGATGAAACATGGGTCCCTCACTTCCAACCGGAAACAAAACGGCAATCCATGGAGTGGTGTTACACCGTCTCTCCTCCGAAGAAAAAGTTCAAAGGCACCTCATCAGCCAGTAAAGTCGTGGCGATGGTCTTCTAGGACTCTGAAGGGGTTATTCTGATTGATGGTGCAACGACCAACTCTGAAGTGTATTCTGCTACCATCAGGAAATTGAAGAAACGACTTCAGCGTGTTCGTGGTCACAAAAATGCAAACTACCTTCTCTTTCCCGCCACTAGTCTGCCCATCTGAGAGCAGCTCACAAAATTTCATTGAACTGTTCTTTCTCAACCACCCTACAGCCCTTATCTCGCACCTTCCGAATTCCATCGTTTTGGCCCAATGAAGGATGCACTCCATGGCAAGTAACACGTGGATGGCGGAGAGATTACTGATGCAGGAAGTGGTAGCATATCATGTGGGCCCACAGGCCCTCTCAGATAGCTGGCGTAAGGTCGTCACACTAAACGGAGATTATGTTGAAAAATAAGATTTTCTAGTCAAAAGAGTGGAGGATAATGTAGTGTATTGGAATCCTGAATAAGGCCAACATGCTTTCGAAAAAAAAAGTGTTGCGTTACTAATTGAACGCCCCTCGTAAATACGAACAACTCAAGATGGAACCATCACTTAGAAACTGTTGTAGGGGAGGTGAACCAAAGACAGTGTTTCATTGGTAGAGCACTTAGAAAGTGAAAGAAATTCACCAAAGAGACTCCTACATTAAGGTGCAACAAATTTCCATCCTCTTCTGCTGTCGTGCATGAGACGAGACAGACAGAGGACATACAAAATGTCCAAACAAGCGCAACTCCTTTTATACTATCAAGGCAGATGGGAGAGAATGTCACGGATATAATAAGCGAATTGGAGCTGCAATCATTAAAACAAAGACGCGCCTTTCTTGCAGCGAGATCTTTTCAAAGAATTTCAATCATAAACTTTCTTCTTCTAATTCAAAAATATTTTGTTGATTCCCATCTACACCAGCAGAAGCGACCACAGTATAAAATATGAGACATCACAGCTCTTGCGGAAAGATTAAGTGTTTGTTTTTTCCTCGATTTGTTGGAGAATGAAACGTTACAAAATACGAGAAACGGCATGTTTGCCTTCAGCTGTACAAATTTATTCTTTATTTTATAGCAATATTGGTCGTAGCTATCATTTTCACGGGGAAAAAAAGCCGTAATTTCATTGGGTAAGTTAAAAGCTATCAGAGCAACAAAACGTTTGCAGTATCACGTATAACATCCCATGATTTCGATACGAGCACTAAATTTATCTCACTATGATTAAACAGAGCGATCATTAAAGGTAGTAACACTGTCGGTCCTCTTGGAACAAATAAAGACGACTGCTTCTCCGAGCTCAAGACAAAAGTACACTCCTGGAAATGGAAAAAAGAACACATTGACACCGGTGTGTCAGACCCACCATACTTGCTCCGGACACTGCGAGAGGGCTGTACAAGCAATGATCACACGCACGGCACAGCGGACACACCAGGAACCGCGGTGTTGGCCGTCGAATGGCGCTAGCTGCGCAGCATTTGTGCACCGCCGCCGTCAGTGTCAGCCAGTTTGCCGTGGCATACGGAGCTCCATCGCAGTCTTTAACACTGGTAGCATGCCGCGACAGCGTGGACGTGAACCGTATGTGCAGTTGACGGACTTTGAGCGAGGGCGTATAGTGGGCATGCGGGAGGCCGGGTGGACGTACCGCCGAATTGCTCAACACGTGGGGCGTGAGGTCTCCACAGTACATCGATGTTGTCGCCAGTGGTCGGCGGAAGGTGCACGTGCCCGTCGACCTGGGACCGGACCGCAGCGACGCACGGATGCACGCCAAGACCGTAGGATCCTACGCAGTGCCGTAGGGGACCGCACCACCACTTCCCAGCAAATTAGGGACACTGTTGCTCCTGGGGAATCGGCGAGGACCATTCGCAACCGTCTCCATGAAGCTGGGCTACGGTCCCGCACACCGTTAGGCCGTCTTCCGCTCACGCCCCAACATCGTGCAGCCCGCCTCCAGTGGTGTCGCGACAGGCGTGAATGGAGGGACGAATGGAGACGTGTCGTCTTCAGCGATGAGAGTCGCTTCTGCCTTGGTGCCAATGATGGTCGTATGAGTGTTTGGCGCCGTGCAGGTGAGCGCCACAATCAGGACTGCATACGACCGAGGCACACAGGGCCAACACCCGGCATCATGGTGTGGGGAGCGATCTCCTACACTGGCCGTACACCACTGGTGATCGTCGAGGGGACACTGAATAGTGCACGGTACATCCAAACCGTCATCGAACCCATCGTTCTACCATCCCTAGACCGGCAAGGGAACTTGCTGTTCCAACAGGACAATGCACGTCCGCATGTATCCCGTGCCACCCAACGTGCTCTAGAAGGTGTAAGTCAACTACCCTGGCCAGCAAGATCTCCGGATCTGTCCCCCATTGAGCATGTTTGGGACTGGATGAAGCGTCGTCTCACGCGGTCTGCACGTCCAGCACGAACGCTGGTCCAACTGAGGCGCCAGGTGGAAATGGCATGGCAAGCCGTTCCACAGGACTACATCCAGCATCTCTACGATCGACTCCATGGGAGAATAGCAGCCTGCATTGCTGCGAAAGGTGGATATACACTGTACTAGTGCCGACATTGTGCATGCTCTGTTGCCTGTGTCTATGTGCCTGTGGTTCTGTCAGTGTGATCATGTGATGTATCTGACCCCAGGAATGTGTCAATAAAGTTTCCCCTTCCTAGGACAATGAATTCCCGGTGTTCTTATTTCAATTTCCAGGAGTGTATTGGTGTTTACGAGTTAACTGACGTAATGTGCATCTATTTATCTTTATTCTTCTTAGTAATAGCAACACGCCAGCCTTCACTTCATCATTTGTGGTGCTTTCATTTATAATACAGTCCATTCTCGATATCGTGAAGTTTCTCCGGGTCCATAACTTTGAACTTCCCGAGTAGCTGCTGTCGTCCCCTGTACACCGCCGAGCTAATATAATAAAAACATTTGTCTTTCTCTGAGTTGCGAAAAAGTGACTTCGTTATGCAAATAGCTTCTCAGCACGCTCCTGATGTCAACAGAGCTTCGTTCCATCCGGCAAGAGTTTATTATTAAATGAGATGTTCTCGGGACCGTAGTCGGGGTAACGGAAGACTATCTTGGGCGCACTGTTTCGGCTTTGTGCATTGCAGGAAGTACCGAGTGGGAATAGAAATATAGATGGATCACGGAGCAATGCCAAGTAATCCATTTTGTTGAGCGATGCAGTCAATATGAAAAGGTAAAAAAAGCCTCAAGAACATTTGAGAACTTAAATCAAAGGGTCCAAAGTTTAATTTATCCAATTCCTATGCCATCTCAGCATCTATATACACACTCTGCAAACCACTGTGCAGTGCATAGCGGAGGCTACTTTGTACCGTTGTTAGTTATTCCCGTTGCTGTTCCACTCGCAAATAGACCAAGAGACAAATTAGTGTCTGTATGCCTCGATTTATTTTTCCTTCTTTGTTATTTCATTCTTAGCTTTAACGCACGAGAGTGCAGAGTTAAAATATTAAATGATGAAATATGTGCATCTTTTTAAAAATCGTTAAAAAGTGTGGTTTTACATTGAATCTATGAAACAGAAGACTTTTGTCTTTTAAAATACAAAAATTGATGGCAGTTTTCATAATAAAAACGAAACACTTCACTGAATTGAGCTGTAGGAGGTGTATTCTCACCGGTGGTATCATGGAAAGGATGTTGTTTAGATAGATGGGAAAGAGAAATCTGAACCAAATTGTTGGAAAGGAAGGGAGGAAGTGAGAGACAGGCAGTCTTTCACGGAGAGGAAAATGTATGTTCTGTTGAAGCTGGAAGGACGGATTAATCCCTGGGCAGCTTTTGTGTCCATATAGGGGGAAGTAGTCAAAGTTTCAGTGTAATAGGATTTGGAGTGTGTGTATGAGTAAGGTATAGGAATGCTTTGGTACGAACACGGTTAAGAACGAGGGTTGGTAAACAGGGATGAAACTACAGGGCAGTTGCAGACAATATAGGAAATCTGAAGGTGTTCACTGAGGCAGAAAGGAGGGGTAAGGGAAATTCATAACTTGCAAAAAAAAAAAATGTTCAAATGTGTATGAAATCTTATGGGACTTAGCTACTAAGGTCATCAGTCCCTAAGCCTACACACTACTTAACCTAAATTATCCTAAGGAAAAACACACACACCCATGCCCGAGGAGGACTCGAACCTCCGCCGGGACCAGCCGCACAGTCCATGACATAACTTGCACCAGTCGAGGATGATAGACTATGAATGGGGAGACTTGAATGTATGGAGTCAGAGGTATGGAAGGAGTGATACGAATTTGGTGCAGATGAAAACAGGCGATACTACCATGACAGGCTAGATCGACTTTAGACAATGTAGGTGAAGAAGATCGTGGAACGATGCAATCCCCGTGATTGACCGGTCAGTAGTTTAAGTCTGTTGTGGGATTTTTTGTTTGGTTTGTGGGTGCTGTTTCCATGTTAGTTTGCCATCGAAATATTTTAATGTTTTATTTAACTGTATAGTACAGTCCTAAATGACGAAGCTGAAGTCATGAGGCGGAAGCTACGAGTGGTTTGTCCTTTAATTATTGCCGGGGCCTTGGAAGGGTTGATCTGGAGGAGATACTGGTGCTCCAAGAGACAGACACTGTTGACAAAAAAAAAGTGAAGGTCGGATGTTAATGAAGCTTCTACACTTACTATCGGTGGATATGTAAATGATCAGACTTGCTATTGTCTGTTACAAGTAGAACGGCCACTAGAGTGCGTTAGTGTAATGTGTGTTTAGTGTTGTTAGTAGATCTGATAGGGTGTATAAGAAGCATGAGTAGCTTCGGATCTCTGTGAAGGAGAGGGAGATGCCGCATGACCATGTGAGACAGCGTTATCGGCACCTGATAGAGTTTGAAAGTGACGTAATTGTGGATTTCATTAGGTCGGCTGGTCGAATCGTCCAGTATCCTGATTTATGGGGGATTTGGGTGTGACAGTGACGCGGTGTTAGACTGCATGGGAACGTGAGGGCAGGGGTACTCGTCCCTAAGTTTCCGTCCTTCCGATCAACCACGTCCGACAACAAGGGGGGAATCGCTGTATTGTGCACCAAGCACATCAAACCCCCTCACATCTGCACGTGCCATCCTATAAAGAGTAATGGACTCCTTCTAACACTGTGTCATCCCACACGATTGGTCGGAGGTTTGCGGCATCTGACCCAGAGAATTACCATCCCATGGGTAGGCTGCTGTTAAGATCACAACACAAACGGCTGCTTTTGGAATGGTACCATGATCGTGAAGCATGAACTGGTGATGCCTTGTGTTCAGCGATGAATCACAGGTCTGCACTAGTCCTGATGATCATTGTCTGCGAGTACGGCTGCGACCTGGGAAGAGGTCCCATTCTTCCAATGTTTTGGAGAGACACACAGGTTTTACTCCTGGCGCCATGGTATGGGGGAACTATGCGGTATGACTTCTGGTTACGGCTGGTAGCAACTGAGGGAACTATGAGGGCTCAACGGTACGTCACGAATAGCTGGCACCCTCACGTGTTATCTCTCACGCAACAGTATCGTGGTGTCAGGTTTCAACAGGTCATAGTTCTTCTACACATGGCACGTGTCTCTATGCGTGCCGCTGACGTACCCAGTTTTGTTCCCAATAGGACGTGTGTGGGACAAGTTCGGACGTCAACTCAGTACCAGTGCCAGTATCTAGGATAACAAAGACCAACTACGACAGTTTTGGACCAGCCTGTCTCAGGAGAGCGTACAATGGCTTTATGACAGCATTCCCAATGGAATCAGTGCATGCATCCAGGTCAGAGGAGATGCAACGTTGTACTGATAAGTGGGCTCATACTGCCGAGTTTTATGTCCGTTTGACACGAGTTTACGATCAGTGAAATAACATATCATACCCTCTCAAACAGTGAAGTTTCATTTCTTTTCTCCGGTACATCTGGGTTCCTCAATTTTTTTTTGTCAGGCAGCGCATATCCGTTACGATACACACTCTGTTACGAACTGTGTTTTTTTGCTTTTATTTTGATGTAATTTCTCAATTTCAGTCGAAACTCGTTAACTTGTTCCCATCATGCATCGACTAGTTGTGTTGTAGCCAGTTGTAAGTAAACCGAAGAGGTATGGTCTTCCGGTGACTTAGAGCCGAACTTTGGAAATTTTAGGTAACGATCAATACACCTTGTAGCTTTTAAATATACGTGTTGATTTACCGTTTCTGTCCATCGTAATTGTTTTCGCATATGCAACGTGAAACGTGCATCATGAAATTGAACCGTGCTGCCTCATCCTGTGTGATTATCTTCTTACGAATTTATATTTCTATACAACCCACCAGAGAGCGAAGATAGCAGTCATATCAGTTGTAAGTGCATCTGTACTTCTTGAAAATATCCCGGTATATCGTTGTAGAAACTTTTTGTTCTCGCAGCGTGGTGTGATTGACAGCGCGAGCACTACTCACTGTTGAAGAGCGATGTATTTGTTTCAAATAGCGTTTTTGTGTTGAGTAATTGGGTAGGGAAGGAGATAACATATCTCTTGTACGCCATGGTCAACTTGAAAGCCATTCTAATCCAAGTTTCAGTGCACACACATCATCCGCGAGTAAGGGAAGAGATCTAGATTGATTCTGCAAGGGACATACAACAATTATTCTCGACACCTTTCTATTAATTTTATATGTACAGCAACTCTTCCTGGACGACACCGCCTCTTCCTCCCCCTCTCCACATTACTATACTGTCTTTTATTTTAAATACATGTGGCTGCTATAAATATGTCACTCCGTTTCCATTCTGAAGGTCATTGAACCACGAAGGAAAATCCAGTGTCGTCCATTTTCTTGAGAATGAAGACGTGGAAAACAGTTGTTTCTATTGAGGAGTAGAAGTGTGCCAGCAAAGCGCTTATTAAGCTCATCCATAAATGCTGACAGCGAACTCTCGACTTTTCCGATAAACTTTTGTCAGAGTGACATTCCGGCAAAATTAATCACAATACGCTGTTACTATTGTGGAGCTATTCTTTTTTTCGTTCACCTCGTAATTTTACCCACCGAGAGTTACCGTTCGATGTAGGGGATTGTGGTTGCCCTGAGGTGACAATGGAGCTGAACTTATTGTTCGTTGTTTAGACAATGCCTTATTACAGCCGTTGTCAACCAAAGATCAGCAATACTTGCATCGTCAATCAAAGACATAACTGTCGCATTACACGTACTACGCTCAAAACAGTGAGTTGTTATGAATGACGCTGTAATTCTTTTTTACCTTGCCCTTCCGAGCTTTTGTTATGCTCACAGTATCTTGCTGGATGTGTATAATATGATCATGCCATGATTCCCGAACATTCCTATCATTATTGTGCTTTAACACTGCTGATTAGCTACATTAATGAGAAGCGATGCTATGTCATGATGGAGGCGTAAGGAGCGGTCTATATCTACGCACATACTCCGCAAGCCATCTAGTGTGCACAGGGCTGGGTTAACCTGACTAAATCATTGTCAGAGAAACAGGAACACAACCGGCCGATTTTCGAAGTGTAATTTTTCCTCCTATCTAAGTAGTTCTCAATTCGTTCGAGCAATCAGTCATTCATAATATGAAACACAGTCATAGCTCATTCACTCAAAATGATTCAGAAATTTTACTTGTTAGAATGAAATCAGGCGATGATTCTTCTTCTCTGGAGGCTCGTGCTTTACGGCAGTCTGCTAATCTGAACAAATAAAATACCTCGTAATTTTTGGGAGCGTTGTATAATCGGTCGGGAAACCTCAGATCAAGCGGATAGTTGGCTTTGATGAAGTTTAACCTTCCGAAGAAATAATGGATTATTAATGGATTATTAAATGCAGGTTCGTATCCAGTCTTTCGGAAGTTCCCTTCTGATTAACAACTACGCAATATATCGATGAATATCATTAAATCTCAATTGTCAAATACACACCTTTTGTATAAAGGAGCAATATATATATATTTCCCTTTTAATCGTACAATTTCGTCTCAGTCATTCAAGGGTAGAATTGTATCAGAATAATTCATCGAATATAAAGAGATATTACAATTGCCCCTCGCAGCGAGCAAAGTTAACATTAATACACTTTGCGAACTAACAGGAAAATTTTGTTGGGTTGTTTATTCAAAAGAGGAATATTTTGAATTAATAGAATTTTACTGTAGAGAGTATGGGTAACATGTTAAGACAGTAAGTTAGAGAATACCTAAGCTGTAGCTTTTACATGTACCGGGGTATACCCGCATCCCGAGTACATAACCAGGGAAGATGTAGATTGGTGTAATTACGAAAAAGGTCTACCCATTTGGGAACTGGCCTTCACAGGGAAACCCTGGAAAACCCGGAAGAATAGATCCAGCTCAGGTATTAAAGAAGATAGGAAAGCCTAAATCCAGTAATTTTGAAATATATAGAAGCTCCATAGATTAGATCGAAGGAAAAGTGCCTCATAGCCACAAAAAAAGTTTACAATATTGCTCAAAAAAATTTTCAAAATTCTTCTTTCGACGATGTAGCCGGCGATCTCGTTGTGAAGTCGATGGAACAGGAACACTGGATACGTACAGCGGGTAGGCGACGTACAGCGTTTGGTGGAGGCGGCACGGAGGACAGGCGATGGCTTATGGTACAGGACAGAAGCTGGTAATGTGCCGTAGAAACAAGATGATCTCAGGAACAGATGGTCAGGGATGTGAACACGGAACAGATTTAAAGTGGAATAAGAAAAGGTTCTGACTGAATAAATCCCTGGAAGAGAGTGGATTAAGGCAACGAAGTCCATATTTCATCGTTGAACTCAAAATCGGAGTGGGTCTTATATTCTTCCATCTGTACTAGACTGGAACATTAATCAGTCCTGACAATCGCGAATTTTTTTGTAGTCCTCAATACCAAAGTTGTTTTGCATTACAACTGCTGATTGTCCAAATTATTGCCAAATAGACTGTGGGCATTTAAATTTTATTGTAGCTCATATCGAAGGTATTCCTCTCAAAAATTTTTTAAAATCTAATCTTCGTTTTGTTATAGTGCAGGTGGAAGTAGAGCATTGAATCTGTCCGAGGTTTGCTTTCAATTACGAAATTATGGATAAAATTTAAGTTTACACCTGATGAAAAATTTTAAGCATAGGCATATGACACTGACTCCACAAAAGGAATAATTTCTAGAAAAAAAGTTCTCTGAAAAATTTTCATTATTCTTATAATTAATTGATTTATAGATCCACCTGCAAATAAATATCATTAATGATGACGTATGTTCATTTAACAAATCATCCACTCGCAGAATCTTCTTCATCCTCTCATGAACATTTATGGAAATATATTTCAACAATTACGTCCATAATATGAAATACACAAACTGCTATTCTTAAAATATTAATTAAAATTCTTAAATTAATTCTCCTGGTAGAGAAGGCATAATGAAAAATCTAAAAATTACAATAATTTTCTCTCGCGCAACCAGAGAGTTTCTTCAATTGTTTGTAGCAGTGACAATATCGACTGTTGCTCCGTTTCACAGTTCATTTGTTTTCTCGCGCGAACAGCGCACATCATACACATAGCGTATTTACCTACATATCCCGCACTGTTCAAGTTTCATACGCAATTCTCACATAGGCCTAAGTGCCGTGTCTTGAGGAAATGTATATGCACTTTCATTGTATATCACTATGGCTTCTGCTCATAGTCCACACTTACACACACTATTAATTAACAATTTCTTCTACCTATCTTAAAATTTTGTGCTAAACTATCACAGGAATAATCTCACTGCCTCTTAACCTATCACAGGAGTAATCTCACTGTCTTTTAACCTATCACAGGAGTAATCTCACTGTCTCTTAACCTATCACAGAAGCAATCTCACTGTCTCTTACCCTCTAGACAACATAAACTTCTTGATATTTATATACACATTCGACTCACAGTCAAATTCCACCCTAAATTCTTCTCCATATTTGGTGTCACAGATCTGCGATCCTTCAAAAAATTTCTTAATATCATTATGCGGGAATAATCCCTTTATTTTTTTCGATTCGGGATATGCCAACAAGTATGATCCAGGATTTGGTATATTTACAATAACCTATGGTCCGGTATAAATAAGATTCCATTTCTTTATGTTCTTCATCAGTTTCGAGGAATGGATGTGTCGCCTCAATAAAACCTTTTCTCCAAGATGAAACGTCTGAATCCGGTGAATCCGTTTATCATATGTCAATTTCTGTTGTATTGCCTTTTTAGTTAAATTGACAAGTGCGAGTCGAATCTTTTCCTCCCATTTTAAATTCTCGTCTTCATACTTTTCTTCCGTTGCCTCCAGGTTTTGGAACGACTAAGAGTGGAGAACAATATGGATTAGTTGATGGCTCAATCAAGTTCCATTCTAACATTCTATTTATCTCTCTTTGAACAGGTTTTTTTAAACGCCAGGGGATCGGATAGTGCGTGTAACAGTAAGTCTGATGTGGCTTCACTTGTAGGTGACAAATATACCCTTTAATAATTCCTGGTTTCTCATCAAAAATCTCTTCATATGACTCTAACAAATAATGAAGCTGCTGCCTTTGTTCTCCGGTAAGCTGATTTGATTCACCAGCTTTTATCATTGTTGTTTGGTTAAAGTCCTCCTGTTGTATCAAATCCTTTGAAAGCTCCTTCCAACGACCGTTTGTAGTGTCAATTAATTAAATTATGGCACCGCGACAATATTTCTCATGCACAGTTTCCTTTCCATTTAAATCCAGTGCTATCTCTTCTCCATTTAATCTAAATTTAACTATTCCTTCCAAAAAATCAATCTGACAATCGTACTCCTGCATACTCCCAATACTAAGAATACAGTCCACTAACAACTTCTCCACTACAAGGAACTTGCATTTTATCGCTACATTTCCCATTTTCATCTCTAATTGTGTTTGTATTTTGACAATGGGAGAGCGTACTCCAACAGCTCCGATGATTTTGCAGTTCTGTACCGGCAAAATTGATACCTTCTTCTTCCTAATAATTCTCCTAAAAAGAGCGCCTGAGATGACATTGGCGGAAGCGGCGGTGTCTAATATCACATTCGTTGGAACTTCCTCTATTTCAACAAATACTTCCGATACCGGAACACTCGATCTGTCATTATGACACGTTATTAAATCCTTTGTTAACTCTACAGTCAACAGCTCACCATCATTATATCTTAACAATTGTAATTTTACTGTTTGCCCCTAACAGATCCCCTGACCGCTCCTCCGGGGCACGATGCGGTCATGTTTAGTTTGACTGATTGTTGATCCGATTGGTATTTTTCTCTTCAGCTACTTCAGTGATTATCGGTTGTTGTGGTGAATTCGGTCTATATTGTCTTACTTGATTCGTGTAATTATTGTTGTTGTTCTGCTGGTGTTGGTAGAACTGTCTTGTGTTGTCATACATTGGATTATATCGATTACAATTCCTATTGTTCCTAAAATAGCCCCTCGCTGCACCATTACTAAAGTTTCCATTGTGGTAATAATTATTGTTTGCATTTTGTCCAATTCTAAGTCTCCTCAGAGAGTGTAGTTGGTTATGATTATTGTTACTGGTACCATTATTGCCATTCCCATTCGAGTTGCTGCTCGGATTCGCTTCTATTACCCTTCTTTGATATGACATTTCTCTTGACCTTTTATTGTCCTCCTCAATTATATCAATATGATCAAGTGTAGTCATAAATGAGTCTATATCCTTATCATTTATATATAACAGCTGATTCCTTATACTGGTGGGTAGTCTGGACTTGAGTATCCTAAGTATATCCGGCAAAGGAATCGGTAAATCCCAATACAGAGATTTATTAATGTATTTCTCAAAATATCTCTTTAGAGATCCTCTAGAAAATGAGAAAGGCTCAGGATATAATACTTCCTGCCTAAGTCTTTCATGTATTCCAGCAGACCAATATTTTGCTAGAAAAGCCTGCTTAAATTCTTTGTAACATTTACAAGAAGATGTTTGTTCGGATGCCCACAATGCTCGTGATCCTTGTATATATCCAGATACAAAACTAATCTTTTGCCATTCTGTCAAAGATCGTGGAAATAGACCTCTGAAACTTCGAATAAAGACTACAGGATGAACATTCTTTTTGTCAGGGTTAAAGATTTGAAATTGTCTCTGTTTAATCATCTTTCCCTCAATTGTACTACGATTCCAAAAATCATCCTGTTCGTACTCTTCCCTTTGGCTATCCGTTATATCGAATCTAACTTGTGACGTTCCAGTTCTGTCTACATCGGATCTTGACGTGGACGGAATATCATGCGCAGATTGAGAGTTTTGTTTCCTACTTCTCGCTGTTTCTAAATCCTCCTGCGAGAGATTTAGTGATCTTCCGATTATTCCTTTCCAACGCGAGAATTCTTCGCCAAGTTGTTCACGAACTTCCTTTAACCCTTTGTTGAAAAAATTCTCCTCGGAACTCTCCGAAATTGACTGTAAAGCTACTTTCACAGTTTCTTCTATGGTTTCCGAAGGAAAATTTTGCCGCTCTAATGTCATTTCTGAAAACTTTCCCGCAAGTACATTCATTCTATGTTCCACTGTCGTCTGTTTTTCCTTCACTTCGTCAAATTGCTCCTTTAGGTTATCTTGGGATTCTATAATTTCTGGTATCATAGCTACGGAACACTGTATGTCCTCTTGAGCTTGTATTACTTGAGGAAACAATTCTACTTGTTTTTGTATCGTGTCAATTTTGACGGATACATATTCGGTTAGTTCCGCTTTTAATTTACTGTTGTTTTCTTGGCAGTGTTGGCGGACCTGCTCAGTTTGAGCAATAAGATTCTGTTCGGTCCCTACTGCCTGTTCTTTTATTTCCTGTGTCTGGGTATTTAATCTCTGATCTAATTCGGTAAAGGTTTCTCTTAATTGATTTTGTAATTCTGTTTGATTTTCGGCTAATTGATTTTGGAGTTCATTTTGTATAACGGATAAGTCTTGTTTTATCTCCGCTTGGCCTTCGGCTAATAGAGACAACTGTTGCATAATAACAACTAATGTGTCAACAACAATCTGATCAGCTGTTGTATGAATGTTTTCTGAACCAGAGGGATTATTTATATTGCTACCGCTAGGCACAACAGTCTCAGAATTGCTATCCGTGGCCTCTGCTTCTGCGCAAACAGCTGAAGGCTGTTGCACGTCTCGTTGCTGATTCAATGACATTTTAAATGCCGCTCTAGTCAATACCATTAAATAACTGTCAATATCAGGTTCTAATCACTAAATACAGTTTCAAATTTACTGTCGTACACACACTTAACTTTCAATTACTTCACAGATGGTATAAAGTTCAATGTACAGATACGGAAATCACACAATATACAGTTCTACAATCTAACTGCTATCTGGAAAAAAGTTCTTTCTAAATTGATTTCAAACTATTTTAACTACAGGATAAAAAAAATTAGATTTCTCTGGCCTTGTTCTGTAGTCTCGGTGTTGTCCAATAGTTGAAATCGTTTCTTGGTATCAGCAATCTTTTACTATGGGCACCGTATCTCACTTCGGGTCAACAGAAAGGTCCGATCTTACTCGTCGGCTTTGACCCGTGACGTAAGCGTGTTGTGGTGTGTGACGTCATTACGGCGCGGAAAACCTAATACATGGTTTGATGTACTCTTGTTTAAAGAACATGTATACGTAATATGAAGCAATTTGATGAACATATTGATCTGTAGCGTAGCCCACTTGAGGTTAGGTTGGGAGTTTTTTTTTTTTTTGGAATGCGGCCGCGGCAGCGGCCGCCTATGATTCGAAAATATTGATTTGACACTAATGAAGCCTGTGGGGGGATGGGGGGGGCACTGCAGACTCCCCCCACCGCATAACGACATATTTAGTTTCTCCCCACCCAAAAACCCCCAATTTCCCACGCTTGTCCCGTTACAGTCATTAGGCTTTTTGTGAAACTTGTGTATTTCAGTGTTTACAATACGTATTCGATGTTTTTATATCCGCCATATTGGAATTGTTGTTTATGGTCGTTTCCGCGGTATTTGTGACGTCATGGGTCAAAGCCGACGGGTAAGATCGGACGCTTCTGTATTTCCCTCACTTCAGATTAGTTACCTCTCGTTCTCGTTGGGTTTCATGAAACAAAATACATTTATTATATAACGATCCAAGAGAGTCCTGTCACACTAACGCCACTGTAATTTTTCCTCCTATCTATATAGTTCTCAATTCGTTCGAGCAATCAGTCATTCATAGTATGAAACACAGTCATAGCTCATTCACTCAAAATGATTCAGAAATTTTACTTGTTAGAATGAAATCAGGCGATGATTCTTCTTCTCTGGAGGCTCGTGCTTTACGGCAGTCTGCTAATCTGTACAAATAAAATGCCTCGTAATTTTTGGGAGCGTTGTATAATCAGTCGGGAAACCTCAGATCAAGCGGATATTTGGCTTTGATGAAGTTTAACCTTCCGAAGAAATAATGGATTATTAATGGATTATTAAATGCAGGTTCGTATCCAGTCTTTCGGAAGTTCCCTTCTGATTAACAACTACGCAATATATCGATGAATATCATTAAATCTCAATTGTCAAATACACACCTTTTGTATAAAGGAGCAATATATATATATTTCCCTTTTAATCATACAATTTCGTCTCAGGTATCTTCTGTCATAAATCTCAATAATCAGATTACAATTCTTCAAACGAAGCTCAGGCTAATCGGCACGAAGACAATCTCGGAAGATTTTTTTTTTTTTTTTTTTTACAACCACCAGAGAGAATACTACACAGAATAATTATGCGCTCATGGCATAGCTATTGTATGAAACTATTTTGCGCATGGATTCTGCGAGTATGGAGATAGAAAATTAGTAAACGTCATTCAAGGGTAGAATTGTATCAGAATAATTCATCGAATATAAAGAGATATTACAGAAGGAAGGAAGGAAGATTGGGTTTAACATCCCGTCGACATTCAGTTCATTAGAGACGGAACACAAGCTCGTAGTGTGTCAAGGATAGGGAAGAAAATCAGCCGGGCTCTTTCAAAAGAACTGGCATTTGCCGTGAGTGATTTAGGGAAATCATAGAAAACCTAAATCGGGATGGTCGGACGCGGGTTTGAACCGTCGGCCCGTGTTTTCGAATGACACACTACTTTCATACCTATATTCAGTACCTACATAATTGCTAAACTCCTTATGCTTCTCTGTTCTAACTGTTGTATAGAAAATTACAAAACTATCTCTACAATGATAGTTTCAGCATCACAGCTCAGACTATCAGCAGATGTCTGCACGCAGTAGTGCAAAGTATGTGCAGGGCAGCCTGTCCATTCAATGTTTTCATGCAATGTTGTCTTAAATTTGATAAATACGTTACATTTGCCTTGCCTTTTTAAACCCCTGAAGTTGGTGTTCTTGTTGTATCCACTAAGTGCCATAAAGTTATTTTGTTAGAGATCAGATAATTGAAATGTTGAAATTTCTTAGATATTTCATTAGGTAGCTAACTCACCTCGAAATTTGGATCAATTTTCTTAATTAATATCGATAAACTGAACAACAAACGGAGATATTTTAGCAGCTTAATGATTGCTAACATCGGTGGATATCCCGCAGGAACAAGACTTATTGATATTCTCAACGCTTACCTAACTCTGGTGAGCAGTAACTCCTTTTACTGAGGCTGACACTCTTGTTCTTGCCGAGCTGAACGCTTTTGCAGTGAAAGAATCATCAAACATAACGCTACTAAACTTATTAGTACATTTACTAGATGTAAAAGTTTGGTGATGTTTTGCCGTATGGTAGCCTAGTGTAAGCTCGACTCTCAAGTTTTTGTGTCTTCATTAGACTGAAGAGCTACAAAATAATTTTTTTGAGTTTTTCTGCAGCTCGGTGCACTAAATCTGTTAATGTGTTTCTTTGACTTGAGATCAAATATGTCAAACGCCAACCATGACTGACAAAATAGTTAGTTATCGAACACTTTCCTTCGTAATCAAATCGACCTTTCTTGATAAAATTCCACTCCTTACAATAAATGTCACTGAATTTGCAGGCATATTTCAGCTTTGCGTTTTGCAGCTCAGTGGTAACAATACAACTAATAGGAGAAGCCACCGGTATAGTTTATCTGACGTAACAGCAACAGGTAAGCTATTCTGACAATGAAACTCTTAAGTGTCGCGACAATCGGACAGTTTTCATAACTCTTCTCAAGCTGCAGTGTCTGGAACTGTTACAACAATACAACTACCCTCCAATCACTGTACCGCTGCTACATCTACATATATACTCCGCCAGCCACCAAACGGTGTGTGGCGGAGGGCACAATTCGCGCCAAAGTCATACCCCCCCTCTCCCCCTCTGTTCTACTCACGGATCGCGCGAGGGGAAAACGACTGTCTGAACGCCTCAGTACGAGCTCTTATTTCCCTTATCTTTGAATGGTGATCATTGCGCGATGTGAAAGTTGGTGGTAATAATAAATGCTCTACATCCTCGGTGAAGATCGGATTTCGGAATTTAGTGAGCAGCCCCTTCTGTTCAGCGCACCATTCTCTGCAAATGTGTCCCACTTCAAACTTTCTATGAGATTTGTAACGCTCTCGCGATGGCTAAATGTACCAGACACGAATCTTGCCACTCTTCTTTGGACCTTCTCAATCTCTTGAATCAGACCCAACTGGTAAGGGTCCCATACAAACGAACAATACTCCAAGACCGGACGAACTAACGGATTGTAAGCTATTTCCTTCGTTGAAGGACTGCATCTCTTCAGAATTCTACCAATAAACCGCAATCTAGAGTTCGCCTTACCCGTTACTTGTGCAATCTGATCATTCCATTTGAGATCATTTCGAATAGTCACACCCAGGTACTTGACGGACGTTACCGCTTCCAAAGACTGGGCAATTATTTTGTACTCGTACATTAAGTATTTTATTTTTTCACTGTATCAATATTGATGCTGAGATTACTGTGGACTATGGAAATTAGAGGAAGCTGAAATATATTAATTTATCGTGTCGTAAACAGTTTAATCCAGCAAAATCTCTAAAAATTTGTAGAAATCCGCGAAATATATTCAAAAACAATCCCTCGACTATTGATCGTCCCGAAACAATTTTTCTGGACACCATATGTATAAATGAAAAAATGGGACAATCCTGGCTTTCCGGGTTGTTTGGACAGGCTAGGCTGGGTATCTTGTACTGCTGCCAGTCATTTCCTTTCCTGTTCCACTCATGAAAGGAGCCAGGGAAAAACAATTATCTATATGCCGCCGAAGAGCCGTAATTTCCATTGTCATGTCTCAACACTCATTACACGAAATGTACGTTGGTGGCAGTAGGATCGTTCTGCAGTCAGTTACAAATGCCGGTTCTCTAAATTTTCTCAATAGTGAGTCGCGAAAAGTACGCCGTCTTTGGCCCAGGGATTCCGATTTGAGTTCACGGGGTATTTCCGTGACACCCGCTCGTTGATCGAATCTACCGTTATCAAATCCAGTAGCACGCGTCTGAAATACTTCTGTGTCTTTCTTCACTACGACCTGACGAGGATTCCCAAACCGGGAACAATACTCAACGAAGGATCACATTAACGTTCTGTATGGAGTCTCCTTAATAGATCAGCTACACTTCTCTAGAATTCTGCTAATGAGTTCAAAAAAATGGTTCAAATGGCTCTGAGAACTATGGGACTTAACATCTGAGGTCATCAGTCCCCTAGAACTTAGAACTACTTAAACTTAACTAACCTAAGGACATCACACACATCCATGCCCGAGGCAGGATTCACAACCTGCGACCGTAGCAGTCTCGCGGTTCCGGACGGAAGCGCCTAGAACCCCTCGGCCACCGCGGCCGGCTTGCTAATGAGTCGAAGTCGACTCTTCGCCGTCCCTGCAACCAATCTTAGACTCTCCCGTCATTTCACTGCACTTTGGAACGTTACACCTTGGTCGACATAAGTGTGTCAAACGGCACACCACTAATATTTTGTTCGAATATTACAAGATTGATTATCCTACTCATTTTCATGAACTTACATTTTTTCACATTTAGAGGAAGCTGCCATTCATCATACCGTCGGTATATTTTAAAATTTGGTATCTAAAACAAGAAAGTGGAGTAAAACAGCTGACTTCAAAGGTTTAGAGTTACGAATTTTGAGAACCGAGCAAAATGCCCTAGTTAAATCACTTGGCTCTTTCCCAGAGGAGTGAAGTCTGATCTCCGTTCCGCTGAATTAGGTTTTCCAAGAAGTCACTAAATCGCTTCAGCCGAATGCCGGGATGGTTCATTCGAAACAGCTGCCACCTGACTCTTATCATTATGGTCCAAACTAAGCAAAGTTGGTGACCATCTCTAATGTTGTTAAAATCTTAGCTTCATTCCTATTTCTCCTTTTTTCTTGATTCACGGGACAAATACAGAGAAACGCTTTTCCTTTTCTAGCTTTCTTTCGTAGTGTTACACTTTTTTCTTTTAGGACATCAGTCAGATTCAGAATGACATCAATACTTTGTACCAGTCTGTTAGTTGTGTCAGTGGGAAGACAACATGTCGGAAAGATGTCGTTCCATTAGCCACGAAAAAACTGAGATAAAGTGTACTACCCAAAGTTAGTCTTGGAATAGCCGCGCGGTTAGAGGCGCCATGTCGTTAATTGCGCGGCCCCTCCCGCCGGAGGTTCGAGTCCTCCCTCGGGCATTGGTGTGTGTTTGTGTTGTTCTTAGCATAAGTTAGTTTAAGTAGTGTGTAAGTCCAGGGACCGATGACCTCAGCAGTTTGGCCCCTTAGGAATTCACACACATTTAGTCTTGGAATATCTACTTCCGTAACCCATGCAGATTGGAGCAGTTGCGCTGAATCTAAAAAGAGCTGACTATAAACCCTGTGGTGGAAAACATTGTCATTACCCAGATTTCCTCGGCAAAAGAAGAATATGTGATGGCGTACAGTTTCTGATAGTCAAATTATGTGCGCGCGCTTCCCTTCTGGATTTGGTCCCATATCTCTCTACCGTATATTCTGTCGTCGGCTGAGAGGATGTGCCAGTATTGATGATGATTCGTCCAACGGTAAGCATATTGGTAAGTAGTCATATAACACTGTATTTGCACTGGTTAATTTTCAGTGAGCTAAGAAGAGAGGGGAATCATGATATTTCGTTTCTAGTATGTGGTGTCAGAAATGGTGGAAAGATATATTATCGTGGGCAAAGTCTTTTTACACACATTTAAAACAGCTGTAATTAAGATCCAGAATCATCTGAGGGCACTGGATGAGAAAGTAGTAGCAGCCATTTTGCAACGGGAACTGGCTAATAGCTTCGGAGATTGCAAAATGGAAGCAGAAACGGCACAGAAGGCAATTCATCATCCACACATGGACAGCTAAGTGCGACGTTGTTAACACAACAGCAGTTTCTAATAGGAAACAGTGAACAGAAAAAGAATTTCCGACACGGTTGGGCCACGTTGTACCTATGGTAAGAAGTAATATAGCATTTTTCGTTCCTGTTTCCACAAGTAAGGTTTATTCGGATCAGGCTAGAGAATACATTAACATAAAATTTCCATTATTAGACTTAAACTCACGTTGTCGATGTTTTACGATCCCCTCATGTCCAGTCAAAATGAAGCTTATCAATAGCTGGGTTCAAGTTCAAACTGGCGAAATGTTCTTGTTTCAAAACAAAGGGATGCATATATTATTGTGTTAGTCACTATTTGCCCACCTCAGCTAGTACATACCGCCAAGTGATCGTCTGAAATTCAGTTATTCCTACGAAATCTGGAAGCACCAGGGTGCAAAAGAGTAGTATCAATGTCACAACCACACTTTCAGTTGATTGGAAATCATTGAATCCATTCCATGTTCTCGCAAGAAACAGTAATAGTAAATTGCTACAATAATAAAACATTTACGGATGTGGGAAAACTAGAGTTAAGCCAGAGTAGGTTATTAGTTCATGGAACCAAGTGTGATGTAGCCAGAACTCAGTTTCACCTTCCTGCTACAATTACAGCAACCACGATGATTACACAAAACCCGGCCAATGTTATAATAGCTGGACAAACCTTTAAGTGCGTTACCCATACAAAACCTAACGTTCCTGAGCAGTACCTTGGATCCCACTTTACTGCAGACGATAGATGGCGTAATAATTTCAGAGAAAGGACAAATTTCTGTAGTTTAAATCTTACAGCATGTATGAAAATACCAATAGAAACGTAGACGTAATACTGTTACGATCAGAGTACCAACGTCTAGTGTTATCGGGATACTAGCATTAGTTTGTGCAGTTTATTTTAGTCTAAAAAGGAAAATCACTCATGCAAAAGAAGCAAGTGTTCACGAAATTCCTATGGAGTTGGTTCACACTAGCAAGTAAGAGAGTTTAGAGGGCACAATTTATCAAGAAGCAAACTAGGAAGATACTATTTAAACTAACATAAGGTTTCTTGTAGTTAAAGGAACCTAAGGTTCAGAGCAAATGTAAATATGTGGTATAGTTCACTAGTAAGGTAAGAAAGAGTATAACTCAGTACGAATTTTATTAAAGTGGTGGGAAGTGTTACACATCAAGAAAGTTGGGAAACGGGAAAGCGAAATTTTTAAGCTTGAACAGAACGGCAGTGCTTAAGCACATGGAACTATCAACACGAGCTAGCCGGTAGCCGTAAACATTAAGACACGATTAGTCAGTGACCAAGAGCGTGACATCAACACTTCTGTGTGTAATTGCGAACAAGCTCAGTGGAAAAGTGTTAGATGAGTGCAGACAAAGTTGCCTCCGTTACTCTCGTAACATTATGTAATTATTGCTAAGGAGGATGCAACAACACCCATAGGGATTTGACAAGCACTGAAGACACTGAAACAATTTGGTCAAGCAAATGTGGCAGAAAAGACGACCGCTGACAACTTGTAAAGAGCTGAACCGATTCGGATTGTTGTACTGTAACATTTTGTGTACGAGGTTGTTCCAGGACCCTTGACAGGTAGTCCAGGAACGTACCTACACCGTTCCAGCGTGGAGCACAAACTGCTTTAAAATCCAGCATCGCTTTGGTCAGATGGCCCACAGAACAAGCGGGTCAGGATCAGCATTCGACACGCCTTCGCAGCATCCGACATCGCGGTCCATCTGCTGGCGTAACACGGGTAGTGTCCTGGGAGGGACAGAGTGTTCTCAGAACGGCGTGTGAGAGACAACGCACAGGCGAGCAGAGCTTCTGACGCGGCGTGCCTTCCACAATCCAAACCGACTGTACTGAAAAGGTGGTTGGTTGCCTACCATGTATGTACGGGAAACGTATTTGCGACAAAGCAGGCGGTGCGGAATGCCCCACATATAAACAGTTACTTGAAAAACTGATCGCTAACAAAGACTACAATTATCAAAACTGTGTCTACTAAGAGGACCTTCATTCTACACATCTCGACAGCGGATACCAAGACATTCACCGCCGGAAACACAAGATTCCAGCCATCAGGGCGACGTCAAGGAGCCGCTCATTTGCATGGTGGCAACAAACGGGCTTCCTCCCGGAGGCGTTCGATGGCTCGTATTGCAGACAGACGTGGTCACACCCCATGCTGAGCACGTCAGCCAGTTGTCGGAATGTGTGTGCAAATCTCTTAAGTTGGAAAAAACGAAGAACATTTTTGTTTACTACCACCTGTTTACACTGTTTCGTAGCAAAATAAACGCAACTTTGCAATATTTCCGTTTGTTGCTTTAATTTTGGACACGAGTGTTTCAAGAAACATAGTAGTAACCTCATTTTGTTTCCATCATATCTTAGTTACTACTCCGCTTGTGCTTGCATTTTAAATCGAACTCTCAGCTCGTGCTGAGCCCTGGAATAGGTCCTTTCTTTGAAAGGCAGGAGATGCTAGAAATCTATCAAAATTCGAAACTCCTCCGACTAGAACTATGGTCGTTTTGAAATAAGACAATAGATAATTTTTTCAGGAGTGTTGCAGATATCGTTACGTAACTGTAGTAACTGACAGCATTTACTACACTAAATGGCTATAAGTTTCTGCAACCTTTTGCTATTTACCCAAGGAAACCAGTTATATAACTAATGGTGCGACCAATGACCTTACCGTTACTACATTAATCTTTGAAAGAGTTTGCACGGAATTCCGGTGCAATGAAGTCAGAATTTGTATTCTTCAATCCTGAAATGTGGTGACATTTATTCGTGGGTTTATGGAAGCACTGAACTCCTGTACTACCGACGCTCTGGGGATGATTTCTGGATTTTGAACAGACTAGTCCAGCAAACGCATCTTACTTCTTTCGAACAATAATGAAATGGTTCCAGCTTTAAGGGCCGAATCGTTCATTATAATGCTGACAAGGTTAATGTCAGTATTTAACGATTTTATTCAGGGTGACCCAGAACTACATCGACAAATTTCAAAAGTTTATTCGGGGATACCTTCTGAGTGTTTTGGTGTAAAGGACCCTCGGTCTCCGGCGGCTCGTTACACAGTTATAATGTAATTATGATTTATTCGGTTTGTTACCGCTATCACCCTAGTTTCTATGAAAACACTTTCACAACAGTGGAGAAGCCTGTAATATGCAATAACTGAAATGTGCAACACACAACACACAATAGTGTAACAACCCTCAGATAAAACACTTACACTTTTATCACGGCGTGTTCAGTCTGTTCTACCAGTATACAGCATAGCACATAAAGAATGCAAAATTATTCTTTACAGGTATTGTTTAGAATGATCACGGCAGAGTGTACAACGCACCATCGACTGTCTTACAAGCTGAAGAACTGCAGAAGTCGGCTTTACTACTACTGCGGCTCCGATAATCCTAACAACCATGCCCGTGCGAGTTTGGACCAGAGTCTCGCAAACTACGCTTTTCATAGGCCCGCAGAAGAATAAGTCCATTGGTGTCATGTCCGTTGACCGAGGTGCCGTGGTACTGGAACACTCCAATGTGGTTCCTAATATCGAGTTCAAAGTGTGCCGGCGCCCCGTCATGGTGAAACCACGTAATATGACGAATTCTGAGCGGCACATCTCCTAAGAACTGTGGGAGGACGAAACAATACTTAGTAAATGACTCCGTTCAGTGCATCAGTAAGTATGAGGGGCGTTCAATCTGTAATGAAACATATTTTTTTTTTCTGAAAGTAGGTTGATTTTATTCAGGATTTCAATACACCGTATTATTCCCCTCTCTTTTGGGTACAAAGCCCTATATTACTACACAATGTCCGTTCAGTGCGACGGCCTTATGCCGCCTTAACGGAAGGGGCCGTATGACCGTATGGTACCACTCAATTGGACGACGTCGGAGCCAACATCTTGCTGCATCAGTAAACTCCACATCATCCACATACTGCTTCCCGCGAAGTGCGTCCTTCATTGGGCCAAACAGATGGTTGTTGCGAGATGTGAACTGCGGGCTTTAGGGTGGATGAGAGAGAAAAGTCCGTGAGGTAACGGGCGAGTTGTGGCGCCCTGAAAATAGTCTAAGTTCGGAGTTGGGGGCCACTGCTGGGGCCGCTCGGCAAGCTGCGGCTCGTTAGCATTCGCGTGACGCCGCACAACGGCCGGACCATGTGGTCCATCGGCCGTGTGGCTGGAAATTCTATGGTGACGCTGTGTCAAAGAAGGAGGACTTTGTGAAACGTTAATGGCAGACATTTCATAGTTCGTGTAGAAATTAATAGCAGCCAGATGAATCATGGTACCGCAAAAAGAAACATGTACCTTACCATTATTTGTACGACGATTCTGATGGTGTAATCAGATTTTCAATATCTCTATTAGTTTAAAGTTTAGTATCTGACGATAAATTATACTAGTAACACCCAGCAACGAATTTCCAAAATGTAAACGGTTCATCCGATTTTGTCAATCGACGTGCCGTTAGAACCCTATTAGTGTAAACCTAAATTGTTATAAATTTCAGGTATCTAACTTGAACAGTACGTGAGTTATTGGAGGTCAAAGTGGCCGATTACTATCGATCGCGTCAGGCCATAAGTACTCTACAATTACACGAAAAAACGGTAGCAGCATGCTTATAAATATATTTATTCATCTATGTCTTTGTTTATATCCGATATATAGTATTCACGAAGAAATTGGCCAGTTATTTACTGTGTTTGAGGAAGCACAGAGACATTAGGCTACTGGCTTACTGCTGCTCTATTCCTTTGATATATGTGTATTTAATTTGTTATGTATTTAATAATGTGTGTTAGAGCGTGTTTATAGTCCAGCCCTAGAAATGATTTATTTAATTTCAAGTTATTTAAATGTAAATCCAGTATTTCGAATGTGTTTCAAAATGTTTGTGAGTTTGCATTGGCTTGGGGGCATGACGGGAGCGCTATCGCCAATCACAGCGCTCGTTGCTAAGGGAGGCGACTGCCGAAGTGAATGGAGGGGCGAGGGACAGTCGCACAGGACACGTGGAGTGCTGGACGTGAAGGGGCGACGTACGGTCGCAGCTCAGAGTTACAAGTAAATAAGGCGTTTACGTTTTACAGTCACACTTATGGGATGTTATAAGAGCACAGGCGTTGTGATAGGGGTTCCAATACCGCAAGTGAGCGATGTGCACGCTTCCAATACAATTTGGCAACACTACTGTACACCATGACTCATGTGGACATTGTGTTAATGTAGAAACCAGACGCGATTTTAATTGACGTTCGTTGCTTCTGCGTGCTCTTGCTTTGCTTCACGTTTTACATGAACGAGCGTCTTGGCGGTTGGCATTGAATGAATGTGAGGTGGAGTGTTGAAACTGAAGAAGTGTTATTATTATGCACGTTTGCTCCTTCACAAATGGGTACTGCACCTGGAATAACAAACCTAATAACTTTTGTTACATTTGTGGATATGTTACTTTTTGTTCAAGAAGGCGGCCGTTATCCATAGTAGTGAAAGAAGCGAATGCCTTGTTTTTTGTGTACCGAGTTGGAGACCAAGATAAATTGCGGGCTCCACACGGATGAGGCACTTCGTGTTCGTCTACACTAAATGCTTGGATACATGGTAAAAACGTCTTCATGAGGTTCTGTGTGTCTGTTATTTGACATGATACCACAAATCATGCATCGGATTGCTATTTTTGTGTAGTGTCTCCCTTGACGAAAGGAGTGAATGCCAGGAGGAAGAGGAATATTCAGTAGCTTGACATCCTATCTGTCTTTCACCCTGTGGCCCTCGGCGAAGGACTGTCGTCAGTTACTGATTCCCACCTGAACCACCATCAAGTCGTGATAGCGATGACCAGTAACCGACACATACCGCAGAAAAAATGCAATCGTCTGCCAGCGATACTTGAAACGTCCCCTTCGAAAAATTACTGACACACAATATTTTTTAGCGCAACGCTATCTGACTTTCAATAATCCCTACAAAAGAATGCCCCTGACTAACATTAACCTATACCTTTCACAAATCACTTACCTCACAAAAATCTTGGTTACTCGAACTACTGCAATACAGCAAGCGCCACTACTGCCAACTAAATAAAAGATTCAAACTACGGAAGCCACTCACTACTGATAGGCATAGTTAGCAAATGAAAGATTTTAATAGAGAACAAACAATGTATTTACCTTAATAGTGTTGAAAAATCATAATATACATAGCAGTTCATGACATCCAGTCTTACAAATTTCAAAACTCCGCCATTTCTCTTCCCACATCCACCACTGCTGGCAGCTCACCTCCAACTGCGCAACGCTATGCGCTGTTCGCATCCAGCTGCCCAACACTACAATGGCAGACAACAATGCAAACTAGCCACAGACTGCACACAGCACAGCCAGTGATTTTCATACAGAGCGCTACGTAACGTTGCCAATAAGAAAACATAAACAGCCTACTTACATACTGACCCTACATTTATACCACATCGTCATCTGGAGAACCACACCAGTGTCAGCTCAGTGACCTGATTAGGGATTTAGATCTTCCAAAGCGTAAAGCCAAACTGTTGGCCTCATGGCTACGCAGTATTTGTGTCTGCGTTCTGGGAGCGTCATAAAAAGCTGAAATGTCTTTTCAGTACTGAAGGCGACATTATATTTTACAGTGTCATTGACGGTTTCTTGGAAGACCTCAACATTATACACAAACCAGACTAGTGGAGACTCTCTATAGATAGCTCGAAAACAATCCTGATGGCAATATTGTTACACAATAGTAATGAAAGGCTATTCATCCCTGTCACATTGCTGCCTTACCTAAAGAATGATATACCATCCGGAAATCCGTTGTAAAGTGTGTTAATGACAATAAGCGTGAGTGACTGGTATGTAGAGATTAGTTGCTGTTGCATTTGCAAGAGGACTACGATAAGTACTGCTGCTACCTCCGTGAGTTGAACAATCACGCAAGAGAAAAACACTACACAGATAGGGAATAGCTTCTACGAACAGCTCTGGTGCCTGGGTTAAAAAAATGTTGTTGAACAAATCCGACCACTGCACATTGTGTTGGGACTTACGACAGCATTTATTAAGGCTGTGAACAAGAATGAAGCAGCATTTCGGTATTTGTTTAAGAACTGTCCACAACTCAGCACAGAGAAGATCATTGATGGGATATTCATTGGTCCAAAGATACGCCAGGTGTTGGAGGACACACACTTTGTGGCCACTATAACCCCCGGTCATCTACATGAGTGCGATTGTTTTCACTACGTGAGAATACTGTTCTTGGGGAGCAGGAGAGCCAAAAATTATAGGGACCTTGTGATCGGACTCATTCATGCTGTTAAGGTCACCAACTCCAACATGAACGTGAAGTGCACTTTCTTTACTCCCACCTCGACTTGTTCCCAGAGAACTGTGGTGCATTCAGTGATGAGCACGGCAAGTGGTTCCACCAGGTCACTTTCTCATGGAACAGCGGTACGCAGGATGGTGGACCACTGCTATGCTGGCTGATTTCTACTGGATGCCATAGAGACATACTCCAGACACTACCCACAAGAAAAAAGAAAAGAAATGGTGCGAAGAAACTAGGTAAGTTCAGTTAATATACTTATCTTATTGATAAAGGTAATCCTAAATTACTTGTAACTCCCAATTAGAAGACAATTTTAGTCATGATATTCGTGTTCAGTGCATCGAAATTTTTGAAGGTCATCAACTTTTACAGATAACGTGGAACATCTCTAAGCAACAAAAGCTGTCAAGCTAATCATTGTCCTCAACTCTGAACAGTGGCTTCAATAGCAAGACATTGCACAAGCTACAAAACGCCATAAAAGCAAAATACAAAACATTAAAAATAAAACAAAAAACAACACATAACAGTAACACAACTGATATTCACAACCAAAAAATTATTCCTCAACACAAACACAAAACGACACACATATCACAACGAACTCTCAAATGCAGATAGTAACATCTTTAGATATCATAGAATTGATACATCCTTAAAGGCAAATAGCACAATACAAAATATGGCAAAACTAAGACAGAAACGAAAGATAAATACAATAGTTCAGCAATATGGAAATTTAAATGTAATTGCTGCAAGTCTAACTGTATTGGGATGACTCCAAGAAATTTTAATATCAGGTGCAAAAAACATAGTGACAGAAAAGTGGCAACACCGAGAAGGAATTGTACGACTTAAAGGGAAAGTTGGTAGGCGTGTTTCTACATCTGAAAAATGAAGTTATTCAAATTTCGCGCCAGTCGCATAAGAGTGGCAATAGCAGCTCCTCTATGAGGATGCAAATCAGGTTTGTTTTGAAACTGTTAGCGTTTCACGTTTACGGATGTACGCACTGTAACACGAAAAAAAAAAATAAAAATAAAAAGACAACGCACAAGGAAAGAATCATCCCAATTGGACGGAAAACGATGTGATGTAGTAGTAGTAGTTGTTGTTGTTGTTGTGGTGTTCAGTCCTGAGACTGGTTTGATGCAGCTCTCCATGCTACTCTATCCCGTGCAAGCTCCTTCATCTCCCAGTATCTACTGCAACCTACATCCTTCTGAATCTGCTTAGTGTAATCATCTCTTGGTCTCCCTCTACGATTTTTACCCTCCACGCTGCCCTCCAATGCTAAATTTGTGATCCCTTGATGCCTCAGGACATGTCCTACCAACCAATCCCTTCTTCTAGTCAAGTTGTGCCACAAACTTCTCTTCTCCCCAATCCTATTCAATAGCTCCTCATTAGTTACGTGATCTACCCACCTAATCTTCAACATTCTTCTGTAGCACCACATTTCGAAAGCTTCTATTCTCTTCTTGTCCAAACTATTTATCGTCCATGTTTCACTTCCGTACATGGCTACACTCCATACAAATACTTTCAGAAACAACTTCCTGACACTTAAATCTATACTCGATGTTAACAAATTTCTCTTCTTCAGAAACGCTTTCCTTGCCATTGCCAGTCTACATTTTATATTCTCTCTACTTCGACCATCGATGTAGATGTACATACAAACAAATAATTACAACTGAGAGAAATTGGACTATTTTTTTTTCAAGACCAAGAGCTTCACAAATTGAGCAAGACAATAATGCGTTGATCCGCTCTGGCCCTTATGCAAGCAGTTATTCGGCTTGGTATCGATTGAAAGAGCTGTTCGATGCTCTCCTGAGGAATATCGTATGAAATTCTCTCCAATTGGTGCGTTAGTTCGTCAAAATCCCGAAATTGTTGAATGGGTCTGCCCATAATGCTGCAAACGTTCTTAACTGAGCAGATATCCAGCGCCCTTGCTACCCACTGTAGCTCTTGGCAAGCACGAAGGCAAGCAGTAGAAACTCTCGAAGTAGGCGGCCGGGCATCACCTTGCTGAAAAGTTGGCCCAGGATGGTTTATCATGAAGGGTAACAAAACGGAGCGTAAAATGTCTCCGACGTACTGCTGTAGTGTAAGGGCGCCATGGATGACAACCAAAGGGATCCTACGACGAACAGAAACAACGCCCCAGACCACTACTCCTGGTTGTCGGGTTGTATGGCGGGCGACAGTCAGCTTTGTACCCCACCGCTGTCTTATTGACTGGACTAGAATTGTCTTCAGTGACGAGTCCCGCTTATAATTGTGTACAGATGACCAGCGAAGAGATATCTGGAGACGCCCCAGACAGCAGTGGGATACAAACCTGACTGTCGCCCGCCCTACGGTGCCATTTCATTTTCATAGCAGGACCCCTTTTGTTGTCATTCGCGGCAACCTTACAGCACAGCAGAACATCGATGATGTTCTGTGCCCCATTATGTTGCCCTTAATCGCAAGCCATCCTGGGCTTACATTTTAGCAAGGTAATGCCCACTCGCAAACGGCGAGAGTTTCTCCTGTTTGTCTTCCTGCTTGCCAAACCCTACCTTGTCCAGCAAGGCTCTTTCCCCAACTGAGAAAATTTGGAGAAGTGTGGGCAGGGCCCTCCAACGAGCTCGGGATTTTGACGATCTAATGTGCCAACTGGACAGAGTTCGGCACGATATTCCTCAGGAGAACATCTGACAACTCTATCAGTCAGTGCCAAGCCCAATAACTGCTTGCGTAAGGACCAGAGGTGGACCAACGATTTATTGTCTTACTGAATTTATGATATTCTTTGTGTTGAATAAACCCATTTTTGTAAAATTATAATCATTTGTTTGTCTGTACATGTACATCACATCTACCAATTTCCGTCCCATTCGGATAATTCCTCCATTGTGCGTCGTTTTTTTTCCCCTAGAGTGTACAAATATTTCATATCCAAATAACAGTTTCAGCTGTAGCTTCCAAGATGTCACTCCATTTGTCAGAGCGCCTTCTCTTGGAACACTATTGGGCGCTTTGTCCCACGGCCTGCTCTACTGCCCGACGGTCACGGTCAGGGCTATCGACGATGTTCCATCAGTGTGAGGTACACCTTATACTGGCGTGGCCTGTTAGGATCCATTTTATGCGTCACCAAATCATCCTGGATAATTCGAACACTGACTTACCTATAGCGGGATGTTAGTAACCGTTACTTTGGAAACCTCTGAAGAACTTTCATCTCTTACCATGCTTCCCTTCATCAGAAAGGGTTGGCGCTGTAGCAGGTGATCACCTTCCCATACACCTGTACGAGACTTTGGGCGGGAGCGTGAAGAGTTAGAATGTGCGCTCTCGATCGTAACCATGAAGCTGTAAGGTGGTTATAATTTCGCACCTTAAAAACACTCATTCACATACTTTGCCGTGATCTACAAACACAATTAGGTTTCATGTGATAGGTTGTACATCGTATATATGAATATATAAAGGACACTGACTGAATCGTGATCTATTATTTCAAAGAATATTCTTAAATTTTTTTTTATTTACTAGCGATTGATCAACAACATTAACACATTTAATCACACTTTATGAGCGTGGAAGTAGTTACCGGGGAGTAACTGATGAAATCAAAATCAAATTGCTATTAACAAATGGGAATTTTATTCCTAAAAGTTTTTTTTAAAGATACAGGTTTAAAATTATAAGCAGAAAGCATCCTCTAAATATCAAGTTACAATTTATTCAGAGGCAGAAAGAAACAAATTTTTGACAGTATGAGCTTTTGGGCTGAGAACTTTGCCGCTCCCTTTTGACACGACCGTAGTCACGACCGCTCACAACAACCTCTGAAAGACTACACTGGTGCAAATCTGCAACACACCAGATTACCTGCAAGTAAAAGTTTTAATAATTTACACAAGCACACAAACTATGCACCCCATACGAGGGATGGAAATGGTACAAAACACTAAAATTAAAAGATTAACTTGCCACCGAAGGTGCAACTTGATTTTAACTTCTACAGAAAGTCTTACGGTGAAAGGGTAGCAACTTTATATACTAAAATGATCATTTAAATAAAAGCCTATAAAATGCAATCTTATATAAAATTCTACCAGGTTGGCCAAACAAATTAAGAAGCTCTACAGTACACAGATACCGCCTCTCAAGATGATAGGCAAGATCAAAACATATTTCAGGTTTTAGGCCGTTACACTCCAAGCAATAAATCCGTTAACACACCAAATCCGACAAACATGACAGAGGCAGCTCCGAACGACAGACAGACACTAACTGCCTAACAAATGCGGACTAGAGACACACGAGCAAGCTGGGGACGAGAGACTGACCAAGAAAACAAGTAGAACTTAACAAGAGTAAATAACAGAACATATCACCAATCACTTAACTTCTAATAAACTGCGATTTCTCGAGAAGACCTGGCGCAGACCCCCCCCCCCCCCCCAAATCGCTCTCCCGAACCGTCCGCTGCCAGCCGCTTCAACGGACGCAGGAAGGCGCGCCGATCTCCCGTCTCTCCTGGTCCGCACCAACCGACCGACTGCCCGCTGCTCCGTCGCGACTGCACTGCTGGTGCGTCTCCCACTCACTTCCAGACACACGACGGCGGAAATACTGGCTCGGACCCAACCACGCAGAGGAAACACGCCCACTGGCAAAACGACATCCCTGCACCAGGAAAGGACCGAGCCAAGCTCCATAAGATGGTAACTGAAGGGGCCCAGTTACACCACGGCGTCGCAGCTCGCACCGGCCAGACCGATGTCGTGGGTTGACTCCTGTTGCTCTCGTGTCGACCGCGAAGCCACTACCCCTCGCTATACGGCGCGGCCCACTGGACTCACGTGGCGACCTCACATGCTCCGACACTCAAGACGGACAAGTCATCTTGTGTCTCAGCGCGCGACCGACCAACCGATCGATCCAACCGCCAATGACCATTGCTTGAGCAAACTCGAGCAGACTGGCGGCCTAACGCGCAGACTCAGATGCAGGAACTAAGCCCCGACCGGGCGACCACTCGCTGAGTTCTCTTACTGGCGGAGTGGAAAGACTCTCATTTTGGCAGCTGTAAAGGTTGATCCGAACGATAGACATACTAGCACTTCGACTGACAGACAGACACTAAGCGCCTCACAACTGCGGACGAGGGACAGACTAGCAAGCTGGGGACGAGAGACTGACCCAGACTGACCCCAGACTAACTCCGACAGACCGGCTGACTCAGACTGACCAACTGCGAGCTCGTAGCGCTCCTTAAATGCACGTGAACAGGCATCCTTTCCCCTTTTCCACCAGAGGGAGACACCAAAGTTGCCATTGCCACAGCGGCGCCACCGCCAGTAACGTAGGGCGACTGCTTCACACAACGCGCTGCGGCGCGCTCTTCAAAACAACAATTTTTACCACGGCTCACTGACATTGTCACGTTCGCCTTGTAAATAATTGTTAACGCTCATTGCATGAAAGGAGATGGAGTGTCTTTATTATCAGAACTGCGTAATGAATGATTGCCTGTACTAGTAGAGGTTGAAATGACAGTGGAAATGAAACAGCAGGCGGGAATGAAGCCCTGGCTGGAAGGCCCACACAGGTGTGGTGGTCCAGCTCCAGACGGACAGTCTGGATACCTGAGCGCGAAGACACAATACAGGCGCGGCCGGCCGCTATCGGCCGCTTTTCCAGTAGAAATGACTCTGACCACTATGGGACTTAACTGCTGAGGTCATCAGACCCCTAGAACTTAGAACTACTTAAACCTAACTGACCTAAGGACATCACACACATCCATGCCCGAGGCAGGATAAACCTGCGACCGTGGCGGTCGCGCGGTTCCAGACTGTAGCGCCTAGAACCGCTCGGCCACACAGGCCGGCGCGCTCGTTGGAGGGCCCTGCCCATAATTCTCCAAATGTTCTCAGTTGCGGAGAGATCTTTGGTGGCCAAGGTAGCGTTTGGCAAGCAGGAAGAGAAACAGTAGAAACTCTTGTCGTGTGCGGGTGAACATTACCATGCTAACAAAATAAGCCCACGATGGCTTGCCACGAAGGGTAACATAACGGGTTGCAGAACATCATCGCAGCGATGCTTTCGTTATTTTGTTATTTCTGATCTTTAGTTTTTCTCTAATAAGCTGTAAGTTTTTTTACGCATTAGGAAAGTATCAGTGTGTATTCGATGTTGTTATATAACTGTTTACAAATTAAGGGGGGAAACCACATTAGGAGGTTCAAAAAATGCGATTTTTATTGCATAAATCGTTAGCTTAACTATCCAAGAACACGCTGTCAAAATTTCAAAGCGAAATTCGCATTCGTTTGGATTTTATGAGCATAGAACCGAATGCACATCTTCCAATATATAAAGATTTATCAAGGGGTGAATTACTGGAGAGATGATTAGGTCGCCAGACACAAAATACGAATGAAAGTTTTAATTCCACTATTTGGCGGTTAGCTGCTAAACACTTGCACTCTGGACTAAAAGTCGTTGAACTGGCATCGTATTTAGCAGCGGGCTTGTTAAATGAAGGAAATTCATCCCTTCTGATGGTCATGAATGAGGCAGGAAAACTTCAATTATGCCGAACAAATGGATAACCAGCGCGTGAGCCGGCAGAATCGACGCAGTTTATTGGAATCGAAGGAAGGTCGAAAAGCTCGTAAAGCACCGCTGCAAGTGCAATGCCTATGAGGAAGGAGAAGGATTATTATATGGTGCTGGAATCGCAGATTAATCGGTAAGCATTTTACATTATTGTTAACTTCTTTGAATTTGTAGTATCCGAGAATTTATTTTTCAAACGCGTTTACCTCGAAATGACTTTTTTGCGTGCAGTCTAACTCAAAAAGTATAGAGCCAATCTTCATGAATTGCGAATTATATGAACCAACTTGTTAGATGATATTACGATTTTAAAGGTACTTTTCTTTGCATAATTAGAGAAGAAAACAGAAGTAAATTGTTCCAACGCCTGCAAAATTTTTAATTTTCATTATTTTCACCTGCATTGAGGTTCATATTCTTAGAAAACAGGTTATTAATGTAAAATCGAAACCTTTTTGACTTCAGATGGAAATCGGAATGGCTACACTGGACGCAATTGGAGAACTATACTCACAACCTTGAGTGGACATCACAGCGTAACTTTGATATTTTTGGATGAAATTATTAAAAAAATTCACGAAAACTGTTCTAAATATGAATGAAATGATGTCAAAATTTGATTAAATTCTATTTATTTCTTCCCATCGAAAAAAATCCCAAAAAATCTGTGTCAAACAGCCTCCTAATGTGGTTTCCCTCCTTAAAGCAGGCAGCATCGTCCATGATATCAGTTCCACGTCGATGGTCGCGTGCGTCTTCCTACTTGATTAAATTCCGTCATTTTTGGTGATAAAATAACTTGCATATCAGAGACAGGAAGATAATAGGTTCATAGTTTTTATTTGTGGCTCTCGTCTTCTGAGAAACTTTATAACAGTTTTGAGGAATTGTTTTCTTTCGTAAACTTCGTGTAAATAATTCTGTAAATTCATTTAGCGTTAGTTTGTTTTCAGCTTCAGTCATTTATGTCAAAATACCATCATCTCCACACGTCTACAGACGTTTAAAGAAATTTTTGAATGCCTGCACTTAAGTGGAAATGCTCTGTATTGATTGAAAGCCATTCTAGTTTCTTTATTTGGTTCCGTAATAGAACTGACTAAATGATTCCTTGAGCTATGTCGCTGTCATTTTTAGGACATGGGAAATACAGCCGAGCACGTTGGTCTTCCGTTTACGATCCAAATGGCGCCTCAGCGCACACTCACACGTTTAAATTATTGAGCTCCTTCAGCGGGTGAAACAGCAAGACAGTGCTGTCCGGCGAGATGCCGCGCAACCATGCAACAGGCGTATGAACTCAGTTTGCCTACGGCACACTTCCAGTTGCCGTTCTAACTGGTTAGCTGAAAGGCGTTTAACTGGTTGACTTGACAACATTCCGGAGGAATCCTAACCGACTGTCTTGTAACGTAAGGCCAGAGTCTTCAACACTCGTTCAGCACAGGCGTCACCTGAGGACTGCGACACTAAGGCGGCGTGCAGTGGGGCCGATGGGAAGCATGCGTAGCATTGAATTTCTGTAGAATTTGTTTCACAGTGGTTTTCTGTTGCGTGACTTGTAAGTTCAAAAATAGGTCTAAGCACTATCGGACTTATCTGAGGTCATCAATTCCTAACCTAAGGACATCACACACATCCATGTCCGAGGCAGGACTGGAACCTGCGACCTTAGAAACAGCGCAGTTCCGGGCTGAAGCGCACAGAACCGCTCGGCCACGGTGGCCGGCCGACGTGTAAGTCTTGCATTGAATAGTGACAATGCAGATCAAACTTAAAGAGAAAAACCGCTTTATCTACACCAGGAAATAGTGATTTCGATGCGTGCTCTTGCGTTTTCTAAAGAAACTGTTTCAACTGATACGGTTCCGCAAGAGGAAAATTATTTTGCTTGTAGGCAAGTCGTCTAGAATACCTCTGTTTTTATTTTCCTACTAATATTATTTCGAACTGGCCATTGCGGAAGTATAGTGTTCAACTTCTGTTAGGAATGCATCTTAATACTCAGACAGGAATCATTCGTTGTCTGCCATTTCAGTGTCCTCTCCCGCCCCCGAAGAATAAGTGACTTCTTACGGGGCGATTTATCTCGGAATCTCATCTGGGTCAGAATACTTCTGAAACATACTCGGTGTTTGACACGGTCTTCTGTTATGCCACATTCGACAATATCTGCATCTGCGTCTACATATATACTACACAACCCACAAAAAGTACATGGCACAGGATACTTGGTACCAATATCGATGATTTTCTGTCTTATTACACCGGCACCACAGTAGGCGCACTCATCTCTATTACTCTCATTATCACTATGCAATGTAAAAGGAGATGGCAGCAAAGTTGTTCCAAAATTCTCCCTCGAAATATATTTTACAATTATTCGGCTGGATTTCGCGAAGACAATATTCCCCTACAGTATTTCCACGTATGTTCCCAGAGTACCTCTGTTACAGTTTTGTATCGGCAGTAGCGACCTGTTACCATTATAACCACATCTCAGAATTGATTCGCTGCCTGCTGTTATGGCTATTTGACGAGCACTCCAAACGTTGGAGTAGTTCTCTAGACATGGTCGCACCCACGTCTGGTATACTATTTCCATAAGAGATGCTCTGCACTTTCTCAGAACCCTTCCAACAAATCAGGATACGTTCGTGTTCCTTGCTAGTGACTTAAGTTAGTCACGTTGTTTAGTATCTGTTCATACTCTAAACCCCTAAATATTTAAACGAAGTAACGGACCCAAATAGTTCCAATTAGATACTATCGGATTTTTTGTGTTTGTTATTTGGATTATGCTACATTTATCATATTTATGGAACACGTTTTATTCTGATGTGTTGTGACATTTGTGGAGATCTAAAAACTTCTATGTAGGAATCAACACTGGTTCCGGAAACAGCTCGCTCTGTTCGTCCACTAGACCCAGAAAGCAGGAGACTCCGGCACTTTGGTTGCTGCCATGTTTCTTGACTTTCAGAAGGCGCTCTATATATTTCCGTAATGCCTCCTAGTTAATAAAATACGAGCGTACGAATATAGACCACTTGTTTGACTGGGTTGAAGAGTTTCTAGAAAAGCAAGAAAGCATGTAATTCTCGACGGAAATATATTTTCAGTCGTAAAATTATCTTTGGGCTTCCCGAAGGGAGTGTTTTGGACCATTACCTTTCACAAGTGAATAACGTCGGAAGTTTCATGAGGCTTTTGTCGGACGATGCTGTTGTATACAGAGCCGGCCGGTGTGGCCGTGCTGTTCTAGGCGCTTCAGTCCGGAACCGCGTGACCGCTACGGTCGCAGGTTCGAGTCCTGCCTCGGGCATGGATGTGTGTGATGTCCTTAGGTTAGTTAGGTTTAAGTAGTTCTAAGTTCTAGGGTACTGATGACCACAGATGTTAAGTCCCATAGTGCTCAGACCATTTTTGTTGTATACAGAGACGTCAGAGCGCTTGAGAACTGCAGCGAAATGCAACACGACTCGCAGAGAATTGACGCTTGGTGCAGGGATTGACAGTTGATCTTCAGGATTAACAAATGTAACGTGTTGCATATAAATAAGGAGTTTTCAAATTTGCTGATGACAGGGGAATCCTGCTAGAGATACCAAATGACTTGGAAGAGTAGTTGAACGGAATGGATAGTGTCTTGAAAGGAGTATACAAGCTGAACGTCAACAAAAGCAAAACAAGGATAACAGAGCACGGTAGAATTAAATCAGGCGATGCTAAGGGAATTAGACTAGGAAACGAGACACTGAAAGTAGTAGATGAGTTTTGCTATTTGGGCACCAAAGTAACTGAAGATGGCCGAAGTAGAGACGATATAAAATGTAGACTGTCAATGGCAATAAAGTCGTTTCTGTAGAAAAGAAATTTGTTATTATCTTGTGTAGATTTAAGTGTTAGGAAGTCTTTTCTGAAAGTATTTGTATGGGGCGTAACCATGTATGGAAATGAAACATGGACGATAAACAGTTTCGACAAGGAGAAATTAGAAACTTTGGAAATGTGGTGCTACAGAAGACTGCTGAACATTAGGTGGATAGAACGCGTAACTAACGAGGGGGGACTGAATCGATTTCAGTAAACATGAAATTTGTGGCATAACTTGACTAAAAGAAGTGATCGGTTGGTAGGACACATTCTGTGAAGGCACCAATTTAATACTGGAGTGAAGTGTGTGTGTGTGTGTGTGTGTGTGTGTGCGTGGGGCGGCGGGTGGGGGGGGGAGGGGGGAGGTCGACAGTTGAGAGACAGACTATGAGACGAATAGAGTAAGCATATTCAGAAGGATGTACGTTACATAGTTATTCGGAGATCAAGAGGCTTCCACATGATAGAGTAGCAAGCAGAGCTGTATTAAACCAGTCTTCAGACTGAACACCACAACAATAACAAGCAGAAAGGCCCATTATTATATGATTATATGAATTCAGAACAGTCTTTGGAAGCAGTAGGAACGATTATATAAAACTAATAGCAGGAAAGGTATGTGCCACATGTGATTCATTGGAAGAATCCTCAGAAGCTACAGGTCATCCGCAAAGAACGTAACTTAACAAACCATCATTAGACCTATCTATCTATCTATCGCTTGCGCCTTGTCCCGCAGTTACGCAAGGTCGGCCCGGGTTAACCGTATTTGGCATATTAATTTGAAGAGGTGGCCGGATGCCCTTGCTGCCGCCCCCCCCCCCCCCCCCCAGGACGGAATTAGTGTACCCCAGCTGTCTGCGTCGAGTGTAGATCGGGAAATAGTGTGAATGTGTTTCAAATATTCGAGTACTGGTCCTCAGACTGGGATCCGTACCAGAAAGGGCCGCTAGAGGAAATAGGAAAGATCCAAAGAAGAACACGTTTCGTTATAGGATCATTCGGTAACCACGAAAACGTCGCTGAAATGCTCAACTAACTCCAGTGACAGGACCAGCAGAAGAGGCGTCTCTGCACCTCGAGTTCTTTACTGTTAATGTTCCAGGAGCGTACGTTCCTATTTTGTAAATACCGATGATCACAGAACATCCCTGGTGTTAGCTGTTGATTGACTTTATACCATGTGTCTCTCCTATGGGTCGTCAGGCGCATTTTCTCTGACATTTCGCCAGATATTAGCAATTTCCTTTTTTGAGACGTGTAGCTGGTGTCAGGCCAAACAAATGCTGCTCATGAGGTCCTACATTAGACAGCCAGCGTCGAGGGAAAGCGTCTGTTTGTTACTCATTACAAACAAAATTATTTTTAAATTCGAATTTTACATATCCATTCGACAGAGCGGTCTCAGAATAGTGCGTTATTCGTTTTAGCGATATGTATTAATAGAGACAGTAGAACACGAGGAATAACGATTACTCCAGCAGTGACTGAGCAGCACTTCTGCACGGCGGTAGCAGTCAGTGGGTGGCAGTGCGGTCTTGTCACTGCTGGAGTACTCGTTGTTCCTCGTGTTCTACTGTCCCTGTTAACACATATCGCTAAAACGAATAACGCACTACTCTGAGACCGCTCTGTCGAATCGAGACGCAAATTCCTCTTCAAAATCATTTTGTTTGTAACGTGAAACGTACCCAAGCTTTCCATCGGCGCTGGGGATCGCAATGGAAGACTTATTAGCATGATTTCTTTGGGCTGACTCCACCTACACATTGCAAAAATAACTGCAAACATCTGCCGAAACAACGGAGGAAATACGCCTCAAGACTCTTAGGAGAAACACCCTGTGTATGAGCAGAACTTCCGAGCGCTTTGTGACAAATATTACGACTGTATTTTGGCATGGAAATACTGAGGGCTTTACACGTAGTTCTTGCGGATGCACGATTTGCGATAAAGTTTTCTGTTTCCACAGATTCTCTTTCGTAACGAGAAAGTGTAAGTCTTCGTCTTTGCAATATTCTCCGCTGGGTCCTATTAGGCCGTGGTGGGTCTTTTACGTGGTGTTGTAGGTAGTTTTGCTGGAGTACCTAGTTCAAGTTTTTATCAAAGTTAGCAATATTCTTAAAGAACTTTTTAAAGTTACGAAGAATTACATGTTTAAAAGTTGCTGTGCTAATTTATTATTACATACTGCCACTAAACGTATTCATTCCCAGACTGTTTGTACTTAAATTTATGTTTTTAATAATTAGAATCAACATACCGGCCTATTATTCAATCTGCACTTCTTTTGTAAGAAATCTGATACTGTCTAGATAGCGCTGGTTAAACGCTGTCAGCCGTCGCTTCATTTCGCTTAAGGCGTTTAGAACTTCATAATGTTTGCACAAAAGTTAGATTCAGATCTTCACTGTCTGTAGGTGATGTATTATTCTACATATAGAGAGAGTCTTTAAAAGTGATTCATAACCTCGTCTGGTTTTACTCCCTATTTTATGGCTTTATGGGTACGGGTCTTAGTCTTGCAACGAAAGCGTTTAACATTGTGGTTATACCTGGGTTTTATATTTAATAGTACATGTGACCAACCTGCCACTCACGTAAATGCTGCTAAACTTGATAGATATGTTAAGAACTGTATTATGCAATACGCAGCTATAGCGGTATATTTTATTAGAGAATATTGATTCCGGTCTAGGATCTGACCGTCATCAGGTCCAAAAACCATTTCAGTGATCGTCTCTAATAAAACGGACCGTTACAGCTGCGTATTGCATAATGCAGCTCTTAAAATTCATTAAAGCTGTACAACACCACCTCCATAAAATATTGATACATACAGTTATGATTGTGTCAATCGGGTGCTATCACATTTTACTGTCCCAGTTAATATTTTTACAGTTTAACAGGGAGCGGTCTTTCGGCCTCGCTACCAGTGTGTTTTATTTTCATAGCTCAGTTTCGCAGCCCTCCAGTAAGGGTCGGGATCCCCCCAGTAAGCAGGAAGCTACTCTCAATCTTAACGAGCCGCTTCTTCCTCAGTCAGCATTATGTTCTTCTGGTATTCCATTTCCACACCGCTAAAAGCAGTATCCTGAATGCTTCAGATTCTGAATATTTATTATCTCTTTCTATTTCCGGAAATGGTCTTCTCATGTCTTTAACTCGCTCACATTTCCCAAGTTGTTAAAAACCCTTGGCTTAATTTTACCTTCCTGTAATTATTTTCCTTCCTGGGCCTCGTTATTACACAAAGCCGCAAAACAATAAAGCGCCACCGAAGACGATAAAAAATGGTTCAAATGGCTCTGAGCACTATGGGACTCAACTGCTGAGGTCATTAGTCCCCTAGAACTTAGAACTAGTTAAACCTAACTAACCTAAGGACATCACACACATCCATGCTCGAGGCAGGATTCGAACCTGCGACCGTAGCGGTCTCGCGGTTCCAGACTGCAGCGCCAGAACCGCGCGGCCACGTCGGCCGGCGAAGACGATAAAACCATTATTAGTAGGACATAATCAAAATTCTATTAGTGTTAACATTTTCTGATTTAAATTATTTGTTCCGTGCAGTGACTTTGACCTTCAACAATGCAGTTAAAGTACTGGACACATTTCGACGATATGTCCGACGAATAAAACTATGAAAAGGCAGCTCCTGCTTAAGGTTAATTACTGTACATAAATTTTACAGCAGACAGATGTAGGTATTAATACTTTACAGTTAATGAATCTATTGTAAATAAGCAAACCGGGAAAAAATATTGGTCACCCCCTTAATGAAGCACACTGGTACTTTGGAGCCTTTTAGTTGGTGTGAAACTGGTACCACACATATCATGTGTCTCCATCTCCCACCCTCAAGGTAATGAAGTGTCATGTCTATGCCAGTCAGTTGTATGCAGCCGGTCTGTAAGAATCAAACAATGGAAACTCCAGGGTGGAATGTAACAATATTATGAAAAGGAAAGCCGGCCGCTGGTGGCCGAGCGGTTCTGGCGCTACACTCTGGAACCGCGCGACCGTTACGGTCGCAGGTTCGAATCCTGCCTCGGGCATGGATGTGTGTGTTGTCCTTAGGTTAGTTAGGTTTAAGTAGTTCTAAGTTCTAGGGGACTTATGACCTCAGCAGTTGAGTCCCATAGTGCTCAGAGCCATTTTTTTTTAAAAGGAAAGCTGCTACTCACCATACAGCGGAGACGCTGAGTCACAGATAGCCACAACAAAAAGACTGTCACAAATAAATAAAGCTTTAGGCCACGAAGGCCATTATCAACAGAAGACGTAGGCACACACCACACATAGACATGCCCACACACAAACGTAACTCACACACATGATTACAATCTCAGGCAACTGAAACCACACTGCAAGCAGCAGCACCAGTGCACGATGGGAGTGGCGGCTGGGTGGAAGTAAGGAGGAGGCTGGGGTGGGGAGAGGGAGGGATAATATGGTGGGGGTGGCGGACAGTGAAGTGCTGTAGGTTAGATGGTGGGCAGGGGAGAGGTGGGCAGGGGAAGGGGGGAGCTGCGGAAAAGGAGAGAAGTAAACAGACTAGGTGTGGTGGTCGAATGACAGCTGTCTAGTGCTGGAATGGGAGCAAGGAAGGTACTGGATGAGTGAGGACAGTGACTAACGAAGGTTGAGGCCAGGAGGGTTATGGGAACGTAGGACGTATTGCAGTGAAAGTTCTGACCTGCACAATTCAGAAAAGCTGGTGTTGGTGGGAAGGATCCATATGGCACAGGCTGTGCAGCAGTAATTGAGATGAAGGATGTCATGTTTGGCAGCATGTTCAGCAGCAGGGTGGTCCACTTGTTTCTTGGCCACAGTTTGTCGGTGGCCATTCTTGTGGAGAGACAGTTTGTTGGTAGTCATGCCCACATAGAATGCAGCATAGTTGTTGCAGCTGATGCAGATGGAACACGATGTTCTTGACCCTTTACAAAGAAAATTAATGAGCAAAGTAAAACCATAGATGTAATACAAAAGAAAATTACTGTAACATGGAAGTAATTGAATTCAAAGCAAATTGTTTAACAGCCCTAATGCTTTTTTAATTCTTTACATTTCACCCATACCACATCAAAAGATCTGATGAAGCTCTTGCATGGCGGGTAGGACTAGCATGTAATATTAAAGCATTTTACACTTTTCTGTTAGTCTGAAAGTTTTTATTGTGGAATTAATTGGCTCAACACACTCTCGGAATTCGTTGAGGAGGATCTATCTGCTTTGCATGTGACATAACTTTGAAATCAGGAACCACAGAAGTTTCAGATTACTTGCGTTGTGAAGTTTGTTTCTGGTTTTACTTTTTATACAGTGTAAGAAGGAAAAGCCTTTTTGTACAGATATATGGACGAGACAGGTAACAAATCTGTTACCGCTTTATTTGATAGCACAGGAAACTCCGCCTTTAAACTTAACCAGAAACTTATCGGTGACAAAGATTTATTTTCTGAAATTTAGACACTAGAAGTTTCGAATAGCTGCTCGTTTCAATTTACACGTTATGTGGATTCCAAAATTATTGTCTTTTCCTAGCTACTGCAAATCCAGTTATCGTTACTGGATAGAACAGGGAAATAGTGTTTGAAACTTTTCAAATCGCTTCAAATGTTCCTTAATTTTATTCTTGACATTTACGTTCGGAGTAAGATGAATTTCTACACAACTGACCATTAAAATTGCTACACCACGAAGATGAAGTGCTAGAGACGCGAAATTTAACCGACAGGAAGAAGATGCTGTGATAGGCAAATGATTAGCTTTTCAGAGCATTCACACAAGGTTGGCGCCGGTAGCGACACCTACAACGTGCTGACACGAGGAAAGTTTCCAACCGATTTCTCATACACAAACAGCAGTTCACCGGCGTTGCCTGGTGAAACGTTGTTGTGATGCCTCGTGTAAGGAGGAGAAATGCGTAACATCACGTTTCCGACTTTGATAAAGGTCGGATTGTAGCCTATCGCGATTGCGGTTTATAGTATCGCGACATTGCTGCTCGCATTGGTCGATATCAGTGCTTTGATTCCCGTCATTATTTTATACTACACTACTGGCCATTAAAATTGCTACACCAAGAAGAAATGCAGATGATAAATGGGTATTCATTAGACAAATATATTATACTGGAACTGACATGTGATTACATTTTCACGAAGTTTGGGTGCATAGATCCTGAGAAATCAGTACCCAGATCAACCACCTCTGGCCTTACTAACGGCCTCCATAAGCCTGGGCATTGAGTCAAACAGAGCTTGGATGGCGTGTACAGGTACATCCGCCCATGCAGCTTCAACACGATACCACAGTTCATCAAAAGTAGTGACTGGCGTATTGTGACGAGCCAGTTGCTCGGCCACCATTGACCAGACGTTTTCAATTGGTGAGAGATCTGGAGAATGTGCTGGCCAGGGCAGCAGTCGAACATTTTCTGTATCCAGAAAGGTCCGTACAGGACCTTCAACATGCGGTCGTGCACTATCCTGCTGAAATGTACGGTTTCGCAGGGATCGAATGAATGGTAGAGCCACGGGTCGTAACACATCTGAAATATAACGTCCACTGTTCTAAGTACCGTCAGTGCGAACAGGAGATGACCGAGACGTATAACCAATGGTACCCCGTACCATCATGCTGGGTGATATGCCAGTATGGCGATGACGAATACACGCTTCCAATGTGCGTTCACCGCGATGTCGCCAAACACGGATGCGACCGTCATGACGCTGTAAACCGAACCTGGATTCATCCGAATAAATGACGTTTTGCCATTCGTGCACCCAGGTTCGTCGTTGAGTATACCATCGCAGGCGCTTCTGTCTGTGATGCAGCGTCAAGGGTAACCGCAGTCACGGTCTCCGACCTGATAGTCCATGCTGCTGCAAACGTCGTCGAACTGTTTGTGCAGATGGTTGTTGTCTTGCAAACGTCCCCATCTGTTGACTCAGGGATCGAGACATGGCTGAACGATCGATGACTGCCACGCTGATAAGATGCCTGTCATCTCGACTGCTAGTGATAAGAGGCCGTTGGGATCCAGCACGGCGTTCCGTATTACCCTCCTGAACCCACCTAGTCGATATTCTGCTAACAGTCATTGGATCTCGACCAACGTGAGCAGCTATGTCGCGATACGATAAACTGCAATCGCGATAGTCTATAATCCGACCTTTATCAAAGTCGGAAACGTGATGTTACGCATTTCTCCTCCTTACACGAGGCATCACAACAACGTTTCACCAGGCAACGCCGGTGAACTGCTGTTTGTGTATGAGAAATCGGTTGGAAACTTTCCTCATGTCAGCACGTTGTAGGTGTCGCCACCGGCGCCTACCTTGTGTGAATGCTCTCAAAAGCTGATCGTTTGCATATCACAGCATCTTCTTCCTGTCGGTTAAATTTCGCGTCTCTAGCACGTCATCTTCGTGGTGTAGCTATTCTAATGGGCTGTAGTGTATTAAATCTGAGACCATATATATGTTTTTCTGATAAGAAAAATCATCTCTGGTATGGATATTAAATATTTTTCTTTCTCGATATAAATTGAAAATTCTTTTAATTCTGAAATATTACTTCATCAGGCTGAAGCCCAAGTTAATACAAGCTTCTCTTACTGTGGTTATATGTAAAGATAAGTTTTCAATAATCGAAGATAACCGTGCTGTGTTGATTGAAAATCGGACTTCGTGAACAACTTTAAAATTCAGTTTCTTCAGAATGTTGAGCGCGAGTAATGAAAGAAAATTAATTTTAAGCTACTTCTGGAATTAAATTAAAATACTACACAAGCTTCCATCAGTACAAAGCATTGACCACATTTACGTAAGTGGTGAGGAGAGGAAATGATTTCCGTTCCAAAACAAGAACTAATTTTTAAAAATCAACGCTGATAATTATTATTTAATGGTATCTCGATTTACAAGAATAGCCAGCAAGCCTCTGTTCATCGAATGGCATACAGAGCCACGAGTGCAAGACAAGAGCTAAGCAACAAGATCGAAAAGACAAACGATAACAGAGAGATAACATGGTGTCTTTCCTTTGTATAGTAGTTCACGGAATCTTCATATGTCACCGACAAATCTGAATTTTCAATACACTACTTGAGATAAATATTCTTTGCTGAGCGCATATCGTTGTAATTATTTTAACCACTAATTAGAGGCGTCACAATAGATGCTACCGCATGACGAAAATGTTCAAATGTGTGTGAAATCTTATGGGACTTAACTGCTACGGTCATCAGTCTCTAAGCCTACACACTACTTAACTTAATTATCCTAAGGACAAACACACACACCCATGCCCGAGGGAGGACTCGAACCTCCGCCGGGACCAGCCGCACAGTCCATGACTGCAGCGCCTGACACCGCTCGGCTAAGCACCCGCGGCCCGCATGACGACTGGTCCGTTAAATCACCTGCTATTAATCAAATAGAAAATTTCTGGGCTGTTAGGAATAGCGAATGAAACATAGCATTCAACGTCTCCGCAGTTTGGTAGATCTGTAGCATCCAGTCATCAGTGAATGGCTTCAGCTGATTATGGCATACCTCAAAGCCAGAGGCGGTGTTACACCGAATAAGTATGATATCTCCTGCGGCTGAGCATTTTTTCCGGTTTATTTAAATGAGCAACCCATCTAATTAAGATTTAACTTGCCTCAAGCGATCATCGCCCAGTGCGCAGTAGGACTCCACCTTAGCCTAACGCTAATTCGAAATTTTAATGTATTTAATTAGTGTTTCAACACTTAAATTCTATTACAAATGTTGCATACTTTGAAGGTTACATGGAAACATCAAGGAATAAATAAACGAGTTCAGAAATAAAGAAGGTGATAAGTAATTGAAACTCTCAGCTGCCGACAGCTGTTGTTGACATACCTTGATGGGGACAGCTGAAAATGCGTGCCCCGACCGGGACTCGAACCCGAGATCTCCTGCTTACATGGCAGGTGAGCCAACGAGGACACAGATAAATAGCGCGACTGTAGGAACTTATCCCTTGCACGCTTGCCGTGAGACCCACATTCCCAACTGTCCACAATCTACATACGTAATGTTCCTAATAGATACATTGCCCATCCACTCATTAGTCGCGCCCACTAAGGTGACGATCTCCTGCCATGTAAGCAGGAGATCACGGGTTCGAGTCCCGGTCGGGGCACACATTTTCAGCTGTCCCCATCGATGTATGTCAACAACAGCTGTCGGCAGCTGAGAGTTTCAATTAATTATCATTTCTTCTAGAGAAGCTGTACGGTCTTCAGTGGTATCTGTTCTTTCGAGAATGGTTACTATCTTCATATGAAATAATGAAGGTAATATTTTCTGCAATTATGCTTTTAAGTCGTAACCAAACAACCTTCGTCATTACTGAAAAAACTTTGGGGACTATTGCTACTCTATCTGTAACAGAGTTGGAGCGACGCGGTTCGTTTGGCCATCAAAACAGTAATACTGACAGCTTCTCGGCCCGGGTGAAATTCTTCGACCTTGAGACTGAATTAATCCTGTAACATTCTTAACCTTTTATTTTACATATAGACATAGCAGCAATTCCTCATTGTCATCCCATATAGCCACAGTTATGCACAATTCCACGTGTAATAATCTAGATGACTTTCATGACTTTCAGATATTATATTTCGCGTCACTGACGACGTACTTAAGACCACTGTCGATATAAAAGTACCATTTTTGATTTGGATTACAGAAACGTATGCTTTTGAGCATTGTTCAAATGTGTGTGAAATCTAATGGGACTTAACTGCTAAGGTCATCAGTCCCTAGGCTTACACACTACTTAACCTAAATTATCCTAAGGAGAAACACACACATCCATGCCCGAGGGGGGACGCGAACCTCCGCCGGGACCAGCAGCACATTGAGCGTTGTCCTGGCTCACATACACTGTAGTAAAGGTACTTTAAACTTTTCCCTGTCGACTCCATGACTTCGTCAGATCTGTGTCCGTCCCCGGCAGTGTCGCAAGGCGTTATTTTTCTCTTGTGCTCTCCTCGCTGGTTTGCTTTTCCCGCCACAAGAAAGCCCTCGCGTTGACTGGGTGACGTTCCATTGTCTCTGTGAATACTCTTAAATTAATTTAGGATCGCTACGATGGTCATGGTCTTTTCTAAATACATACAGTTATTGATAATCCTGTTTTACACATTTTACATATCGTTTTTGCTTTCGCAACAATTATTAAATTATCCTTTTGTTTTCAAATAATTTACTTTTCCTGTTGAATATTCTAACCACTCTGAAGCCATCTCGGCTTCGGAACTTTAACCTCACTTCATTCGCATATTAAAAAAAAAAATGGTTCAAATGGCTCTGAGCACTATGGGACTTAACATATGAGGTCATCAGTCCCCTAGACTTAGAACTACTTAAACCTAACTAACCAAAGGACATTACACACTTCCATGCCCGAGGCAGGATTCGAACCTACGACCGTAGCAGCAGCGCAGTTCCCGACTGACTCGTCTAGAACCGCTCGGCCACAATGATTACCATACAAGGCAATGTTGCGGTTCTCCGGAATTTTTCACTGCGTGAATGAGAGAGATAGAAAGCTTTTACTGCGCCACCGGGACTCAGGTTGCAAAATCTTCAGAAACGTTACGTATACATATCGGAAATGACGCATACTGTTTGCTCCTGTGTTCCAAGAACAACGAAAGGTGTTACATGATTATCATAAAATACTTTTCTTTGTGTAGCCTTTTGAAAACAGTGAAAAATCGACTACAGATACCTGTGCTTTATCCAGTTCTGCGTTTTTGCTGGGTAGCCCGTTCGTCTTCTGCTACATCTTGAAAGTTGCCTGTTAAAGGGCCACTTTCGATTTTCAGTGATATTCTTTCATTAACTGGCCATCTTCTATTTGCTCACACTTTACAAAGATTTCTCTGAAACCAGTATCGATACATTCAGTGTAAATCTTTAAGGTGTCTTTCTGAGATGTCTGACGGAAACTTTCGGTCACGAGTTTTCGGGAGTCACAGTTTATCTGCAAGAGGCTATTGAATGAGTGGGTAAATATCTTCTACAAAACTTGGAAATTCTGAGAGGTGGAAGAACATGGTGAGCTTTAGATGGTCGCATATGCCTTAGGAGCACTGGGAGGAGTGTTTTACTTGTTTTTTTTCTGCAGGTAAACTATTTCTGGTGGCCTTTAAGTTCATATGGTCTGACTCAAAGTAAGGACCACAGTCAATGGAGAGCTTCTTGACCAGTCCTTGAAACCCTACGTCATGGCATGACTATAGTTGAGGTGAAGCAGAGTTGCCTTCCCCCGACTGTCATACTGGCGACTGAGAAAGCCAAGGCTTTGAAAATGTAACAGAAATGCCAGCTTTTTTAGAGGCTGAAAGTTGTCTAAGTTGCGTATTTCCATATACTGTGTTTATTATCTGTCTACCACTCGTAAGTAATTTTGTCAGTCATATTTGCATACACTGCTCGCTTTATATATATTCACTGCTGCGTCTGCTACAGTAGTTTATCTTGCCCAAAACCACAGAGGGGAGAGCTGTCTCGGCCACTGACAACTGAAGGTGTTGAGACGCTCCACATTGCTTGCAAGTTTGAAAGAGTACAAAGCTTTCTCCCTCGTTGTATTACGCTTGAGCTATTCGGGAGTGAAGTCGCGCCTTTGCTTGTGCGTGATATGGTGTGCCGTTGAGCTTGGCTGCTTTGTATTATACAGAGAAAGATGGACAGCGATATCTGTAAACAGCTCGCGGTTTGTATTCATGGAGGGGTAGTGAAAATTTTACACAATACCTTTCCGAAGATATAATCTCGAATACAAGGTAATATGTTTTGTTATGTGAGTCATACTAGGAAAGTAATGTTCCATGGTCACTAAAGCAAAATGAACTGCAGAATGTTATTCGTGATTACAATTAATAGGAGGCAGCTTCCGTTCTGTTTAAATGCTGTATTTGTTCACAATTGAATTTAGCAAGCCAGGATGTTTGCAATTTGCAGGTTTCAGGAATATACAAAAGAGTAGGTCTTAGTATGATAGTGTCGTGTGTTATGTTAATCTTATTGTCCCATGTAAAAATATTTATATTCAACGGTAATTAATAATCACAAGTAAAAAAATCTCGTTTCTTTATTGAGATCTCATTTTTTCTTGAATTTAATTTAATAAAGTATACTTCTCATGATAGTGACAGTGAGTAAACGTGAGGGCTTGCACTAATGCCTTACGTAGGAATAATAAGAGAAATGATCTGACTTTCAGCTCAATCATTAGGTCGATGATAATCACTTCCCATGTTGTACGAAATGTACGACTAGCAAGTATTTCATGAATCAGAAGTTAAGTTTGCCCCTAGAATTCTTGACCACCAGTTATATGCCGTATTAATACAATGTTTAGTGGGAATACGAGCCACACTTGAATCCATGCTATGATAATTGTCCTGATTGGTGGGAATACTTATGGGTTCAAAGGTTAGATTCACTGATAAGAAAGTTGCTCATTTAACAGCAGTAAATCATTTCGGATGCCAAAAAATATTCTTTGCACCAAATATATGTGCCTGCATGGAACCATAACTGAAGGACAGTCAGATCGCGTAATTGTATTATCCTTTCTGGTTTTATTCACTTAGTAAAGACAGCATATTTTAATCGGGGTGGGGACCACTAATGTAAAATGTAAACTTTCACGGCCGGAAATGTCACAAGTAATAAAATGTTCCGGGCTATTATGCCGTGGTCGAACGGATTTCATTTTAAAACCGTATCTGTGGAGTAAATTTTCAAGTGGGATAGTAGCTTTGTTGAACGTCCGATTTACACCCTGGATCGGTACTGACTACAGCAAAATTCGCTCCCGTGAGCTTCCGCGCAGTGGCGTGACGTCACATGTTTTGAATCGAGGCCTACGAGAAAGACAGGCCGCGGCGCGTACGTCACGAAGGTAGTCTTGCGCTTGCTCGCTCGCTCAAATCAGCAGACAAACTACGTTTCTACACCTGTTAACTCTTAACTAGGCGTGTCTGTACTAACTAAAACTGAATCTTCTACTGGACTCCACTATTATGGAATCTTACTGTTATTAGTCCTATAATTATGGGAAGTCCATGGGCCTACTTATAATTTGTTACAACAAAATAAAATCATGCTAAAATGATTATCACGGCTGAAAGCAAGGGGAAACTACAGTCGTAATTTTTACCGAGGGCGTGCAGCTTTACTGTATGATTAAATGATGATGGCGTCCTCTTGGGTAAAATATTCCGGAGGTAAAATAGTCCCCCATTCGGATCTCCGGGCAGGGACTGCTCAAGAGGACGTCGTTATCAGGAGAAAGAAAACTGGCGTTCTACGGATCGGAGCGTGGAATGTCAGATCCCTTAATCGGGCAGGTAGGTTACGAAATTTAAAAAGGGAAATGGATAGGTTAAAGTTAGATATAGTGGGAATTAGTGAAGTTCGGTGGCAGCAGGAACAAGACTTTTGGTCAGGTGAATACAGGGTTATAAATACAAAAGCAAATAGGGGTAATGCAGGCGTAGGTTTAATAATGAACAAAAAAATAGGAGTACGGGTAAGCTTACTCGTACAAACAGCATAGTGAACGCATTATTGTGGCCAAGATAGACACAAAGCCCATGCCTACTACAGTAGTACAAGTTTATATGCCAACTAGCTCTGCAGATGATGAAGAAATTGATGATATGTTTGAAGAGATAAAAGAAATTTTTCAGGTAGTGAAGGGAGACGAAAATTTAATAGACATGGGTGACTGGAAATCGTCAGTAGGAAAAGGGAGAGAAGGAAACATAGTAGGTGAATATGGATTGGGGCTAAGAAATGAAAGAGGAAGCCGTCTGGTAGAAATTTGCGTAGACCATAACTTAATCATAGCTAACACTTGGTTCAAGAATCATGAAAGAAGGTTGTATACATGGAAGAACCCTGGAGATACTAAAAGGTATCAGATAGATTATATAATGGTAAGACAGAGATTTAGGAACCAGGTTTTAAATTGTAAGACATTTCCAGGGGCAGATGTGGACTCTGACCACAATCTGTTGGTTATGAACTGTAGATTAAAACTGAAGAAACTGCAAAAAGGTGGGAATTTAAGGAGATGGGACCTGGATAAACTGAAAGAACCAGATGTTGTACAGAGTTTCAGGGAGAGCATAGGGGAACAATTGACAGGAATGGGGGAAACAAATACAGTAGAAGAAGAATGGGTAGCTTTGAGGGATGAAATAGGGAAGGCAGCAGAGGATCAAATAGGTAAAAAGACGAGGGCTTGTAGAAACCATTGGGTAACAGAAGAAATATTGAATTTAATTGATGAAAGGAGAAAATATAAAAATGCAGTGAATGAAGCAGGCAAAAAGGAATACAAACGTCTCAAAAATGAGATCGACAGAAAGTGCAAAATGGCTAAGCAGGGATGGCTAGAGGACAAATGTAAGGATGTAGAGGCTTATCTCACTAGAGGTAAAATAGATACTGCTTACAGGAAAATTAAAGAGACCTTTGGAGAAAGAAGAACCACTTGCATGAATATCAAGAGGTTTGATGGAAACCCAGTTCTAAGCAAAGAAGGGAAAGCAGAAAGGTGGAAGGAGTATATAGAGAGTCTATACAAGGGCGACGTACTTGAGGACAATATTATGGAAATAGAAGAGGATGCAGATGAAGATGAAATGGGAGATATGATACTGCGTAAAGAGTTTAACAGATCACTGAAAGACCTGAGTCGAAACAAGGCCCCCGGAGTAGACAACATTCCATTAGAACTACTGACAGCCTTGGGAGAGCCAGTCCTGACAAAACTCTACCATCTGGTGAGCAAAATGTATGAGACAGGCGAAATACCCTCAGACTTCAAGAAGAATATAATAATTCCAATCCCAAAGAAAGCAGGTGTTGACAGATGTGAAAATTACCGAACTATCAGTTTAATAAGTCACAGCTGCAAAATTCTAACGCGAATTCTTTACAGACGAATGGAAAAACTGATAGAACCCGACCTTCAGGGAAGATCAGTTTGGATTCCATAGAAATGTTGGAACACGTGAGGCAATACTGACCCTACGACTTATCTTAGAACAAAGATTAAGGAAAGGCAAACCTACGTTTCTAGCATTTGAGAGAAAGCTTTTGACAATGTTGATTGGAATACTCTCTTTCAAATTCTGAAGGTGGCAGGGGTAACATACAGGGAGCGAAAGGCTATTTACAATTTGTACAGAAACCAGATGGCAGTTGTAAGAGTCGAGGGGTATGAAAGGGAAGCAGTGGTTGGGAAGGGAGTGAGACAGGGCTGTAGTCTATCCCCGATGTTATTCAATCTGTATATTGAGCAAGCAATAAAGGAAACGAAAGAAAAGTTCGGAGTCGGTATTAAAATCCATGGAGAAGAAATAAAAACTTTGAGGTTCGCCGATGACATTGTAGTTCTGTCAGAGACAGCAAAGGACCTGGAAGAGCAGCTGAACGGAATGGACAGTGTCTTGAAAGGAGGATATAAGATGAACATCAACAAAAGAAAAACGAGGATAATGGAATGTAGTCGACTTAAGTCGGGTGATGCTGGTGGAATTAGATTAGGAAATGAGACACTTAAAGTAGTAAAGTAGTTTTGCTATTTGGGGAGCAAAGTAACTGACGATGGTCGAAGTAGAGAGGATATAAAATGTAGACTGGCAATGGCAAGGAAAGCGTTTCTGAAGAAGAAAAATTTGTTAACATCGAGTATAGATTTAAATGTCAGGAAGTCGTTTCTGAAAGTATTTGTATGGAGTGTAGCCATGTATGTAAGTGACACGTGGACGATAAATAGTTTAGACAAGAAGAAAATAGAAGCTATCGCAATGTGGTGCTATAGAAAATGCTGAAGATTAGATGGGTAGATCACATAACTAATGAGGAGATATTGAATAGAATTGGGGAGAAGAGAAGTTTGTGGCACAACTTGACTAGAAGAAGGGATCGGTTGGTAGGACATGTTCTGAGACATCGAGGGATCACCAATTTAGTATTGGAGGGCAGCGTGGAGGGTAAAAATCGTAGAGGGAGACCAAGAGATGAATACATTAAGCTGATTCAGAAGGATGTAGGCTGCAGTAGGTACTGGGAGATGAAGAAGCTTGCACAGGATAGAGTAGCATGGAGAGCTGCATCAAACCAGTCTCAGGACTGAAGACCACAACAACAACAACTAAATGATTATCAGTTGCATAAGGCTTAAGCAGAAGAGACTAAATGCTATAAACAACCCGTTATACCATTTATATCGAATATTGATCTTAAATTAAATTTTGCTGTGATACTGTTGGCTCTAAGCACTATGGGACTTAAAATCTGAGGTCGTGAGTCCCCTAGACTTAGAACTACTTAAACCTAACTAACCTAAGAACATCACGCACATCCATGCCCGAGGCAGGATTCGAACCTGCAACCTTAGCAGCAATGCGGTTCCGGACTGAAGCGCCTAAACCCTCTCGCCCACAGCGGCCGGCTATGGTAGTGTTAATCAGTAAGACTTCATAATAGCAGATTCCAGTGGAAGATGCAATTCTCGTTAGTTCTTACACGCCCAGCTGCGAGTTAACAGGATTAAAAACGCATTTTGTCTGCTGAGCTGAGCGAAAGAGCGAGTTCAGGACTACCTTCGTGACGTACACGATGCGGCCTGTCTTTCTCGTAGGCCTCGTTTTGAATACGCGAGCGCAATTGGCCGTTGTCGACTCCCGTCGTCCGCTGTTGCTGTCATCCCATGGTGGAAGACTGGAGCACATCTTCGTCAGCATCGGAATCCAAATTCATTCGATTTCACGCCGTCCTTCTTTCTATTGAAATTGTTGGGGTGTTTTGCAAGCTCTACGGCCTCTCTGTATAACCTTTCTGAGAATCCACTTGTGGCTGCCAGTACTTGAGTCCTATCAAAATTAATGTGCTGGTCTTCTGGATGGAAAGCTTATTCCGCAACAGCTGATCTGTCAGTCTCCCCTCTTCTGCAATTGCCCTTGTGCTCTTCGAGTGGTTTTTTGACAGTTCTTTTTGTAGTACCCACGTAGACCACCCCACCACTACACAGAATCCTATAAATTCCAGCTTTTTCCAGCGCTTGGCCAGCATGCGTCGCCGATTTTAAGTCATCTTTCGTGTAGGTGAGTAGATTACCTCAATATTCCCCTTTTTCAGGACTTTTCCTATGCGGTCAGTCACGTCCATAATGAATGGCAGCAAAACTTTAGATTTCACCTGCACTTGAGCATCGCTATAATTTTTACGTGGTGGTCTTAACGCTTTTTTCACCTCAGTGAACGAATAACCATTCTTGAGCAATGCACTGGTGAGATGTTTTAATCCTGCATCAAGCAGTCCTGGTTCGCAGATTTTCCTTGATCTATCCGCCAACGATTTTATGATGCCTCGCTTTTGTTGTAGGTGGTGGTTGGAATCCCGGTGTAGGTAACGGTCTGAGTGCGTGGGTTTCCGGTAAACCGTGTGGCCCAAGCTACCATCTTCTTTCTTGAAAACTACCACATCAAGAAAATTCAATCTTTTGCCTGCCTCCTCCTCCCTCGCTAAACTGAATCTTCGCATTGATCCCGTTCAGATGTTTGTGGAAGCGAACCAGTTCCTCCCTGCCATTCCGCCACTGTACAAACGTATCGTTTACGTAATGGAACCAGATATTCGGTTTATTGTTCGCAGTTTTCTAATGCCGGATCCTCGAATTTTTCCATAAAGAATTCGCTACAACCGGCCTTACGTTTCCCCTCATAGTGACACCAACCGTCTGTTGACAGAACCCTTCATTCCATTTGAAATACGTAGTTGTGGGGCTGTCCTCTAGCTGTACCACTATGCCGTTTAATTTACTGATAAAATGTGCCGAATTCTTGATATAGGAATCCAGTCGGCCCACATACGGTCGCAATAATGTCAAGAACTTGGCAATCGAATACGTGGGCGAACCAATAGCACTCACTATAGACCTTAGAGGAAAACTTAACAGTTCTAAGAACTTTGTCAATGGGGTCTTTACTTAGTTTCCTGAGTGTTTGCGGATCTAATCTTACTATAACGGTCTGTCACATTCAAAACAAACGTTGCATTTCCCTTGTCAGCAGGGAAAATGTTAACACTGTCGTCCTCATTCAAGCGTTTTACGGCATTTCTCTCACCACAGTCAAATTACGTTTTGGAGGCTTTGGGCGGGACTCTTACAGCTTCTACACGGATTTGTTCGGCCGTAACCTTGTCCACACTGCGAATACCGGCTTCTACACTGGCTATTATTTCTTCCGAGGGTACAACACGTGCGCTAATGTTAAAATTTCCACAGATCTCTCATCGTCAGATAACGAACGTCCGAATAAATTGACAGCCTTGCTGGATTCGTCTAAATGGCGAATCAACATATTGGGTTGCAAATTATCAAGTTTCTTCCTCTATCTATTAGACGTTGTCAACATACTCTTCCTAATAGTATCGATCGTGCAACAGCCTGTCAATTCCATCCCTATCACTACCACACAATTTATTGCTGATACTCATATAGAGAGACATTAACTTGCGGTCTGTGGCTGTCAGGTCCCGGCGGGTCTGATGAATCCGCTCTCGTAGTAAAGCCTCTTCCGTCCGTCTGAAAGTCCTCTGCGACTCGGGCGAGCTGCGTAGTCGCTTAATCCTCAAAAACTTCGGAACAACACTGGCCGCTCTGCAACGAGACAGAAATGTGGGGGAACACGAAATTTACACTCTCTTCTTCTGGAGAGCTTCCATGCGTCGCATATTCCTTCACGTATCCTCC